>NC_091493.1:7745380-9122492 GCF_947461875.1 Haliaeetus albicilla | reverse complement strand
GAATGATCATAGAAATATCTTTAGATACCACACAAGTGAATCTTAAGGTATTTAGGGAATTACGTGAATATCAGAGGACTGAGTTGTTAAAAATTATGTCCAAAGGAACAGAAAAGATCTTGAAAAGTACAGGTGTTGGTTTAGAAAATACAGACCGATAGGGACAAATAGCAATGATGGAAAAAATCCATATACCTGCATGTCTCTCTCTGGAAGTAGAAAGAACGCCCCATAGATTTTCCCCTGGTGAAGCATTTATTCTAGGGCTACTATCCTATCAATGGCTACATTACAAAAGGTCACCATTAATTCCCCAGCAACATTATATACCTGGCTTCCTGTGACTCAGTGTCCTGGCATAGTAAAAAATTATGATGTTTGTGCCCTGAAGCTAAGAGCCATACTGATAAAGGATGTTCTATGGCCACCATACTAGACACATTGGGTTCTGTGTGCAAACCTGACAGTCTCCAGCATGCCAATGTATAATTCAGAGCACCTTTCCATCCTCTTTCCTCATTTGTTGAGTGAAAGAGAGCAGAAAGTGACAAAGGAGACAGGGAAAGAGCTTACTTGCATCCCTATATGGAGAAACAAGTGTGTTTAGCCATCCTGTGCTGCCTTCCACAGGTCAGCTCCAATGTACTTTTTAAGGACTACAGATAAGTGTTTCCAAGGCCACTGTCAGAGAGCCCACTATCACAGACAGGCTGATCTCTATGCTGCCACTGATAGAAGAGCTTACACCGCGGTCAGGGTGTCAGCTTCTGTAGTTGTAAACTGAATATATTCCTTGATTTTAAAAGGTCACTTAGTCTGAACCCTTCTAGTGATAATAATTCCAAAAGGATGTGTGCTAATAGCTACCCAAAATACTGCCAGCTCTTCAAGTATATATACTTGGAATATTGGCCAAGAGAGGGGGAAAATTCTTCCTTTCACTAAGTTCAGACACATTGTTTTCCATATTGAACTTCCAGTTGCGATGTCTTGCCCTCTCTGACCTCTATATTCTCCAAAATTTCAAAGTCATAGATTCAAGCAAATCCTGGTCTAAAAAGTCCAGGGCTGTTTATGCAAGGGCTTCCCAGATGAAACTACTGCTACCTCTACAAAGCACGGAAGATGCAGACAGGCACTCACTGGAGAGACTGGCCTCCCAGTCTTCCCTGTCACTTCACATCTTAAAAAGCTATCTCGATGTGACAAAGACGAGCTTGAAATTACAACTAATTCCATTTAGAAATAACTTTAGGTTGTGGTTTAACCCCAACCGGCAACTAAGCACCATGCAGCCACTTGCTCACTCTGCCCATCTCAGTGGGATGGGGGAGAGAATCGGGGGGGGGGAAGTAAAATTCATGGGCTGAGATAAAGACGATTTCATAGGACAGAAAAGGAAGGGGAAAAATAATAACAACAACCAACAACAGAATATACAAAACAAGTGATGCACAATACAATTGCTCACCACCCACTGACTGATGCCCAGCCAAGCCCCAAGCGCCGGTGCCCCCTGGCTCACTCCCCCAGTTTATATACTGGGCATGATGTAATATGGTATGGAATACCCCTTTGGCTCATTTGGGTCAGCTGGGACACTGGCTGTGTCCCCCTCCCAGTTTCTTGTGCATTCCCAGCCTCTGCTGGCAGGGCAGTATGAAAAGCTGAAAAGTCCTTGACTTAGTATAAACACTGTCTACCAACAACTAAAAGACATCAGTGTGTTATCAACATTATTCTCACACTAAATCCAAAACACAGCACCTATACCAGCTACTAAGCAAGAAAAATTAACTTTATTCCAGCTGAAAGAAGGACATTTGATTACTCATCACACATTTTTCTGTGGTTTTGTCCTTTTATTTTTAGTACTAAGGATAGTTGCATTAATATTGGGCTGTTTGTTTCTTAATTATTTTTTTTCTTGGCAGTTTATCCCTAATCGGTTGCTGTAACTAAAGATGTCAATTAATTTATTGGATTAATTTAGCCTTTTCTTGAAAAAAAAAAGTATTTTTGGGGAGCATGCTTGTTATTTAGGAGGATTTGTTGGATATTTTCTTTTCACAACTTTCTGCACACAGCTTATTATAAGTTATTAGGTTTAGAATGGTAATGATACTAACGCATTTATTCTCTCAAAGTATAGGGTGACCAGATACTTTTTCTTCCTATCCAATGGGATGGAAGCAATTAAGTCTCACAACTGTTGACTTTTAAGTGAACTAAGGAATAAGAGCAAAGACTTATCAAAAAACCAACGTCCTATCATTAAAAGAACAAAGGAGGGAGAAAAATAAAAGGAATAACATGATGTGCGAGAGAGAATCTCTTTAGAAGCAAACTTTTCTTTCACGTTTCTTTGATGCCCCAGGTCTTGCCCTCCACTGATTTTAGTCAGTAGGCTTTGGGTCAGTCTAAAAGTTTCTAAAATAGCTGCACTTGTCATCCTTCCTATTCACTCTGTAAAGTTCACTTTGACCTTTGTATTACAGATCATCTTAGGTGTTGCTTTAGCACTTTGATGTCCTTGTCTCAAGTCTGCTGTCAGGGGTCCATTACAGTGGAGTTATCTTTCTCAGAGTGGAATAGATGACATTTTCACTAACCAAAACAAAAATAAAAAAAAAAATTAAAAAACATATCCTCTCCAAGTTTGATCCATCATGTTTAGTTTTGTTTTCATTTCCAAAGAAAGAGGAAAAAACACCCATGCTTAGGCTGCAAGGGGGAGGAAGAATTGCAGTACCAATGAAAACAATTTATTACAGTATTGTCACAAGAGCTCTTTGTCACCAAAATCTCCCCCAGTGCCCTTTATCTTTCATTGAGTACTACTCCTGCTAAAACTGGTTTACTGAAAAAACAAGCGTATTAACTAACAATAATAAAAATAATGATGGAAAATTCTATTGTAGGCAGATTTGTGTTTTGTTTTCTAGCTTCAAATGTTTTTAATTTTCTATTTAATTTGGTATTAAGGAGAAAAAACATATTTTTCCTACAGTCCCTGTTACATGTGTCAAGTAATCTTTTATGTACACTTACACAAACATTTTATTTATTATGAACATCCTTCCATTTCAAATATATTTATTAAGAACACTTTATCGGTAATTTTTTTTCATGATCTGTATTATTTCTCAAATACAATACTTTCATATCAGAACGTCATTAGCCATAGAAAAGTTGATATGTTTTTTACAATGCCATAGCAGTGGATTTTTACTCTATATTTGTTGTCTAGATAGTGGGATTTTACTTTGCTCTAAAGACAATAAATTTTATAGACCTTAATGCTTGTGAAGAATTCCACATTCTCTCAAAGAATAACTCTAGAAAGTAGGTATAGATACTTTTGTAGCAATGAAGCATAAATGTGATAGTGAAATAGCAAAAGTTGTTTATTTCAGTGTCAATCATTTTCACCCAAAAAAAACAGGAGGGTGGTTATCATAGGTAGCTCTTAAAAACTCATCTTTAATGAAGGCAATGAAAAAATTTACATTATCCCTACTCTAAGCACCTAGCCGCCTCCCATGCTTAGCTACTGTGCTTAATGTATCTTGCTGCAAAAGTTATCTGTTGTGTATACAAAAGCTGCACTATCATACTTTTTTAAAAAAGCATAGCAATACAAAATAAATCTGATCTAAGTTACTGCTGTAAAGACATCCATTTATATAGAAAGAGTGTTCATAAATTGATTGTGGTGTTTTTTCATTAATTCATCTGGTGACTTAAAAAGTAAGAAGCAGAAATTATACCCAGTTTTGCAGAACAGTAACTAGTGATTTTCCCTTAAAAATTAAAGCTCCTCCATTCTCCCTCTAGTGAATCCATAATGTTAATAAATGCTACCTCACAGGTGCAAAAATACATGGATGTGCACATGTATGAAATTTCCACTGATGCAAATGAAATTTGAGACATCTGAAGGTCAAGATTTAGCCCAGCGTACTCAGTGTGTGACAGCTCATTCTCACAGCAATGAACAGATGAAGGAGAAAGGCTCTTAATGTGACACAGAGAGCTTTAAAAGCAGAAATGGGAATTCAGGAAGTTGCTCATAAAGTCATTGCTTTTTTAAAGGTGTTCCTGCATTTCATGTTTTCACTCAGCCTGGTGGTCCTGATCCCTCCAGTTTCCAGTAAGAGCTGATTTGTCCTTCAGCTATAATTGCAGATGTTGGAGGACCCATTCTTAGATTGTTAAACAGTTCAATTCACAAGCAGGCCAGTTCAAAATGAAAAATTATCATCCAGAAGAGAACCAGAGAAGCTGTGGATAGAAGGAAAACTAAGAGACCAGGAAAGCCTCAACTGCCCAGACCCATATCAAATGGTAAACTGAAGAGAAGTACCTTCACTACCACATTCTATATTTCTTCAAAATTGTATGTTAAATTACTTAGTTCAGTTAACATATTGTCCATTCTGAAATATAAATTACGGAGTCTTTCTTCTTTAAAATATAGTGCTTGTGCAATGTGCCAGGCAATCTCAACTTTGGAGATAGAAGCTTTCTGTTCTTCCAAGAATATTAAGAGGAAGCTTCAAACCATAATCCCGACAGAAGAGAGAGCTATTCTGTCTTTCCTGTGATTTTAAAAACACTTAACTACCACTGACTAGCTAACATAACCAAAGAATGCAGTCCTCACTGTTACAACATAGATGTCTCTTCAGAATATTGGTCATAGACTGAGTCTTACCCTGATTTTCTGGGGCTCATTGGCAAAATTAAGCCCTGCAATAAAATGAAGATAAAAAAGAAAATTCAAAGCAGATGCATTAGAAAAGAAAAAGAGAGAAGGAGAGGAAGAGGGGAGGAAGAAACTGTGCCCAGAAATTTCTGTTTCTTTTTCTTCTTAGCAAAATGCACACATAATACTCTGGAGGAGTACCATATACTCTGACAGTAAATTGACAGAGGATACTGAAGGGGGTAGGGGAGGGCTGTATTACAAAAAAAATATTGCAGTCCAGTTTTGATACCACAAAAAAATGAACAATTTTCACTACTAAAGTGTGGATACCTTCATCTTACTTTCTCTGGTGACAATTTAGACTTCTCAGCAGACCAGTTTGGAGACCTAATTGTTACATTTGATGATTTTTTTTTGCTTTCTGAATTTCTTCCTATTATTGAAAAATCTCTTTTTTTTGTCAGACAAAAACCTTTTAATTAAACAGAATGTACCATTAATTAGTTTTCACACAAGTCAGTAAGATGGAGTGGAGAAAGAGAGCTACTACTGAAAGAAAGCTGTAGAGAAATTATGGAATTTCCTAAAGGAGTGTCTGTAGTTTCCAAAACACAATCACAGTTGACAGAAATTCTCACCTCTATTTACAATCTCACCAGAGTCTAAGGACTGAGAAAGCACAGGAGACAGTTTAATGTCTTGTCTTTCAAAGTCATCTCTTCAGATTTAGGATGAGCAAAAATGCTGAACTGATGTGAGGACACTTTCACTATTGCTACTCAATGTTTTATGTGATGTTCTATAGGGAGCTGGAAGATTTCAGTCTCTCTTGCTCCCAGCCTGGCATTTTTCACAAAAAAAATGAGGAAGACAAAAGAAGTCATGGACAATAAAATCAATCCACTCTGAAAAGACAACTAAAGCATTTCATGATAATGCTCAAATACCTGCATCAACTCAGTGTGTTCACCTCAAAGACACACACAGTAAAGTTAGAATTTTTATTTGATAGCTGACAAGTAGCAAAGAACCAAATGGCCAAATTAATGATAAATATAACTCAAGAGCAGAGTTGTTGGGGCACGCATGCAGAGGTATCATAAAGACTACAATGTGCAGCCTTAAGTTTTGAAAGCCTCCAGAAAAAGGGGAGTGGCAAGGTTTATCAGGGAGAAAAGAAAATCAAGAATGTGCCAAAGTGTTCTGTGAAGGCAATAAGCGAAAGAACATCAGAAATGTGGCACAAACGAGCTGTCAGGATGATACTGGGAGCCAAAGAGACAGTGTCAGTCTTTAAGGAACACAGGTGTTTCTAATGTGATACTACAAAAACAAATTATATCTCCTACATGTTGAGCACTGTAGAGATATTTCATGTTAACCCTAGCTCTAGCAGTAGCACTGAAAATATTCCCATCTGGAGGAAATTTAGCTTAATAGTCAAGAATGGACGTTCAAGGACATTCTGAGTCCTTCAGTGACATCTTCAAAAGCCAAACAACATAAAGACAAAGAAAACAAACAAGGAAGCAAAAAGTTATTTGCTTTGGTTTTATTTCTGTAAGGACTTAAGAATCCCTAGTCATACTGCCAGTTATACCTATAAAATTAATGGAAGCACTGCACAAGAGCTGGCACCCTTTATTTGTCTTTCTCTCTCTCTTCCTCCCATTCTATTAGGTTGTTTGTTTTTTTTTTTTAACTGAAAGATGTTCTGGACTTGACACCAAATGTTTCATGCATCGGGAAAACACGGGTTAGGGATTTGGAGTTCTGCCCAGTATGAATAATGCAGTAAAGTACCATGGTAGCATGAACTGTTAGAGAAATCACAGCTGCTGATCTTCATTGCTTGTCCAGACAAAAATTAGGTTGTAGTATGTTCTTGATGCCAACTAGAGTCATTAGGACAGGTATTGAAATATGGATTTCACATGCCATATTAGTTCTGCGAGCATATGTTAATAACCCTGTGTCCCCATTCCTGTCCCCCTCCCAAACTGTTCATCTATCCTTTATATGCTGAAACTTCTACTATCTTGGCATTTTCTCCCTAGAACTTCTGCTCCAGAAAACTGAAACCACAACATGGAACAACATTAAGTATTGTAGATACCAAGCTATTTTTACAACAAACCAGAATCTCATGTATCAGAAATACTTGTCCATTAGCATTCATTGCATTTTTTTGCTTCCTTAGCCTTCCAATATTGTTGTCTGGGGATAGGGCCCTTAGAGCTGAGTCAGCTTTTCTGATTCTCAAACAAATCTTAAGGCCTAGGTGTGTATAAGATAAATTTTTCTTTTCCTCCCCCCTCACTTATTGTCTTTGCCTCTTGAAGCAATGCTCAGCTGATATTCCAGCAAAAGCATCCTCCAGCTCTCCATCTCCTCAAGCACAGCACCATATGAAGCTCACCAGTATTCTCTCTGTTGAGGCCACAGGCCACTCCTACATCTTAATTTCTGCTATCTGAAACAGTCAAGCCCATCAGCCAGCTCACAAAAATGCTATAAGTAAAGGGGTGAAGTATTATGTGCCAGGTGAATTCCCATACTGCAGTTTCCCACCTGCACTCTGGACTACTTCTGTGGTTAAGTTCTCACTCTAACAGAGAAGGAATTCCTCCTGCAGTTCCTAGCTACACTTGAACCCGAACTTAGGGATAAGGAGAAAAGAAAAATGTGCTGAAGAAAAGTAGCTGAGATTTAGAGAGCAGTGAGGAGCGTAAGAAGATGCTCTCATTTCTATTCTATCACTTTTGTATCAATTACAGAAGGAACATCCCAAAAAAAATCAAGTACAGTCAGCTAAGCCTTCACTTAGGGAATAAGTGCCAGCTATGCATCATCACCAGATGGGACCAGCAATTCTGTTGACTCAACCCTGAGTCATTTTTCATTGGGTTTCAACTGAAATTGACTTTACATCATATTCATCTGAACGAGGAGCCTCTGTCCTTTCAACCAATCCTCACAGTTACAGAGAAGGAAAATCACAGGAAGAAAGAGGGAGATGAAAAATACTATGGCTAAAACTTGCCTTGTAATAGAATAGCATTAAGCTTCTGATGGGGTACATTTCCTTACTTTACGAAGGAGTCTAATGATGTCTTTTAAGAGCAATAAATAAATGGGCTGCTTGAAAGCATTCTCAAGTTAGTATTGCTTTTCTCCTGCTAAGTCTGCTAATTATGACATTTTTCCATTAACTGAGAACTTAAAGTCCTTAAAACCAGCTTTGAATCAGTTCTTTGAACTTCAGTAGTTCCTCACAATTGCACCAATATCAGACTAGCCTCACTTGGCAGTGACTACACTCACAAAGGGCAGGATGTCTGTGTCTGACTCTAAATTCCTTCCCTGACAGTATGCTTTCAGGAGTGACCAAGCCTCCATCTCCAATTTTCTGCTAAAAAAGTTTGACCCAGGTATTTCAATTTGCACAAGGAGCATTGCTGGTAGCACATAAAAATGTAACAATGTATCACTAGTTAGGTTTTCAGCTACCAGATGGTAAGGCTTATTTCTAGGTTTCATTTTATGGGTATTTGAAGCAATAAAATGCAGAAGTAACTTATTTAAAGAAGCTATATAGGAAAAGTAAACTAGTTTATCTGTATTAATCCCTAATGAGGAAAAACTGCCCCATACCATCACTTTAAATATTTAAAATCACTTCCCCGTGATAAATTTGCATCAGGTTCAATGTGTTGCATGTCGTTATTGAGAGTTTGTCTGCAAAATCCAACAAACTGGTTTGCACTTTCTCATCTATTCTTAGCCTTCTTGTTTATTTATTCTGACATGTACAAAGATGTCTACAAATCTGAACCCACTCCATCAGACAGGCTTGTATCTACAGGATATATGCAAAGCTAACTTCAGAGTGAATTTTTAATAATTCCTTTTTAAGGCTGAGAACAGAATGGATCAAACATTGAATATGTTTTAATTTTCCAAGTTCTTCTTGTAGGTTTTTGACTCTGAAGAAATAAGATATTTCTCAGTCCTTAGTTTTTCATCTTCGGTAATATGAAATTCTCCTTGAGACAAGAGTTGTTTTGATTTGGGGTCTCAAAAAAAACCTAAAACAAAAAAAAAAAAAAACAACCAAAAAAAACCCCAACAGTGCAGGAGCAGTCATTTTCTCTTTTCACAAATAAGATAACCTATAATCTTTATTTTTAGCTGTTCTTTAAAGCAGCATATGGGCTGCCATTTTCATTTCTGAAATGGAGTAGAGACAGAGCCCAATTTCTTCTAATTTAGTTTATATACTTCTTTTAGAACACATGGAGATCACCAGAAAACATGTTCTAGACTCCTGGTGACTTCTTGAAACTTTTAAAATCCAGGTATGAGAAAGTGGTCACCCTACCTTTCAACAGGTTATGGACAATAATGTAGAACAAGTAAATATCTCCTGGCAATTCTTCTCTTCCTGCCAGCCTGGACCATGGCATAGTGTGCAAGCAAGAGTGCGCAAACAACATGTTGCCAAAACTTGCTGCTCTGGGGTAATATTTAGATTATAGGATTATGAACTAATAATAAATTATTTTTCATCTCCTTAGAAATACACCATATCTCTAAAAGTACACACAAGCAGTTTCAACCAGTTATGAATGTTTAAATAGGATGTTACCTTGCTTAATTATTTTCTATTTTAATATTAAATGATGTGCATAGAAATTTGTAACATAGTATAACTTAAAAATATATATCTTCTAAAGTAAACCAAAAGAAAGTCTAAATTATGTCTATGATAAGATTATTTCAGCTTACTTTCCTTCAGGTTTCTCAAGCTGCCTTGTTTATATAAATCTAATTTTTATTTTCAACTTATTTAAATTATTTGGTATAGGATTCCCCATTAAATAAATTGCATTGAGTTTGAGAGGAGAAGAGTCTCTATTCTGTTTTTTTTATTTCTAAAAAAAAAAAAAAAAAAATTGAGTAAGAGACACGTGGATTTTCTGCAGCCTCCTGAGACTTCCGATAGATTATTTCATGTGTGTTTTTTTCTTCTCTAACAAATACACAGAAATGCAGAATAATATCCTACAGGGAACAATTGATTGAACTGGCCAGCCACTGATGGTAAAAATGAGTCTAGCAACAGGAAATTGGTGAATTTGAAAATGAGGGACTATGAAGTTAGTAATTATCATTTCAAGCAAAGGAAACAAAGAACAACTTTCTAGCACCTTCGAACCCAGAGGTAAAAGATTGAGATAATATACATTCAAATAAATGTCTCCAGTTTTACTAAGTGCCAGTGTAAAAATTCTGCTTTTGCATCAGTCTGAAAATGTTTTAGTGGAAGTTGAATACAATGAGACATGAGAAATCAAGGACTTTCTCTAAGGTCCTCAAAGGGGAAACCGTGAGTCTGCTTAAGGAACGAAACTCAGAAGTGAGATGGAAAAGACAAGGGAACACTTTGAAGTAATGCATCTAGAATAGAATGTGTTTCATATGTGTTCTTAAAGATTTCCCAGAAAAGCGTGCGATACCTAAGCAGTGTGTATTATTTAAGTGATACTTCAGAATTGTATTCCTCTTTGGAAATACAAAGACTCTTACTCAGGATCGGAGCTATGAAAGGACAAATAGTGCAATGAGATTAATAGCTCTGTCCATGCAAGTTCAGATACTCACATTCTTTAACATTATAATTTCTTTTTCCAACACCCCATGATGGAAAATGAATTTTAATAGTGAAATTTAATGAAGGGAACTGAAGGCAGATTGGTCAGGGTGAGGGGAACTCTGCAGAGTTGCTGATACTTAGGTGTTCTAGACTCCAACATAAAGGTAGCCCATAATTCTCCAAAAGGTAGAAGAAAAACAGTGTACAAGCTCCACTGCTCTATACCCATTACAGCAACTTTCTAAGCTAGCACAAACAATATTTGTTTGATGTTAGCAGGGTAATATGCAGGGATGCTTTTGCAAGATTGACATTTTACAACTTTGTTACAAGATCCCAAACGTTCCCTGTGACAAAGTCAATCGGGTCAATGCCCAACGGTGAATCAAGTTGTGCTGCAGTCTACTCTCCCTTCAGAAAGACGTAACCATCTTCATGGGTTCAGTTACAGAATGGCCCTCAAATTGAGCAGCAAACTTTCCCTTTCTAAACATAGCTAAAGTACTTGCTTAAATACCTGGAACTGCTATCCTTGCAACTGTCCCAGATTGGGATTGATGACCTTTACAGGATTTCTACTCCTAAAAGGAGCTGTGGGAACTTTCCTGAGCTCTCACATTCAGTGATGCCTGTGGCAATGTTCTACTGCTGAGGAACCTTTGAGATGGGGTTTGCAATGCTGAACTAAGCTCTCACTATTCCTGCAGGAAATCATTCCGTTCCCATTACTGACACTGACAGCACAGCCCTAGGAAATTCTTTATTTTGGGATTACAGCTATGGAAGAGAGGAACTATAAATTCCCAGCTCTAAAGGAAGCAGTGGATTGGTGTGCTCCTTGTAGTCCCTATCAGCAGCCAGCCACCCTGTCAGTGCCCAGTCTTTAGCGGGGAAACCAATGATCCAATCTGAGGACTGAACTCCTCCAACCCTTGTCATTCAGTGGTGCTTTCAGAGGATAATGCATTTCTTGCTGGAGTGTCTCTCATCACTCGGGAGATGTACAAGAGTCAAAAGAAAACTACAGAAATTCCTAGGACTGGAACTAGGGAAAAATACTGAATCACACAGAATCACACTTTTCTATTTGGTGGTAAAGACCCTTACCTTCTGATCAAGACTTTCCACAACATTTGGCTGTAAACAAGTCTGTAATGTGAAGATGCTAGGCCACGGTGAAGATGCTGAATCATGTATTCACCACACATGCCTTTTCTCATTGAGCTGAGCTCTGAACAAAGCATCTGTGAGAGAATTTTTGTTCCAAGGAGTGTGAAAGAACCTAAGAAAGCAGTGATTTTTTATTGCCAATGTGTGACGGAAACAGTTCTCAAGCTCCTCTTCTCTTCTGATCATGTACTACTATTCAGTGGTCTGAAATAATATGTGTGTATCACCCAAGCAAGAACTTAAGTTTTGAGAGATTTGACGACACTGTTGATAAGTCAAGATTCATGTTCTCCCACATCTCGCTGACATGTTCACTCCAAGAACCTTTTCCCCCTCCAGTGTCTGTTAGTATCTGAGGAAATAAGAGGACTTGAAACAAAAATGATGGTATTCTTGTCTGAAATTTCTTTATAATAAGGAGGCAGAGGATGTAAGAAAATATAAGACTTTGTTACTCTAGTCATTTATTTAAGATCAGTGGTGGCAGGCCCAACAGGGTATGGCAAAAGGAACCAATTAAATATTACTCGTTTGTACTTATTTGAGTTTTAAATGCTAAAGTTCTGTAAAGTTTGTACATCCACTCATACAAATATGTAATAAAAACCTAGAGATCCTGGTCTACTGAGCAAGTCCTACCAAAATAACTATTTTGCTTCATTTGTCCTTCTTATATTTTTTTGCAAAACTGAGTATCTTTATGGGTGGAACACTGAAAGCCTGATATACTGGGTCTGTAATGAATCTTGTAAGCTGTAACGATTTCTGTGGAATCAGGATTGATTTTTTGTTGTTCTTTATCCAAAACAGAAAAGATTTTAGGAGGTGGATTGTCAGATACAATTGCTTCATGAGAAGGAACAATAATTAGGATGTCTTCTGTGTAGGTTAACTCCCTGACCTCTCCTGGAAGCAGAAGGAAAAGGAGTGGCCCTGGTGTACTGTTGACAACCTCCAAACCACCAGCTTGCATTCATAAAAATTCCTTCATCAGCTCCCCAAAAACAATTTCTTTATTCCATGTGAGTTGAAAGGCTTAAGAGCATGACTAGAATACATTTTTAACAGATGTTTGTGAGTGTTTGCCATGACAATTCAGAGAGTTTGTACACTGTCTGGTATGAGGGATTCTGTGCATCTCTCTTTCCAAGTGAGATATGAATATGCATTTTTTCACCTTCTGTTGCCTGGTCTCTCCATCTTGGTGCAAAATGTAGTGAAAACATCCTGGTACCTGTCTCAGGACTAAATAACCACAGATCACCCAGAAAGTAATAAGTGCCCTTTAAAATACAGTGCCTGGATATATAAAGATGGATGTCTTCACAGTTATTTCTTCTAGTCTGAACTCCAAGAAGGACACAGCTTAGAAAGAAGTGATCTGCAGGATACTGACCACTTGTCAAGGCTGATCGGAAATGCAGCCAACAAAGTTACCTGGGAGGTGTAAAAAGTAATGGTCACTTCCTAGCTATTTTGGAGGTGCAGGCAAGACATAAATAACATAACTACAGATCAGAGACAGACTTTGTGATTCATAGCTTGTTGAATAAACCAGGTAGGAAAAAAGTCCAGCTGGTCCTGTTAGCTACAGTGCTTTTTAGAGCCACCACAAAACTAATATCTGTATTTACTTCCACTATAGTTTTTCCCTGACTGGACCTCTGAGAAATGCTGTGTTTATTGTATTGCAGACTCGTCAGTGGGGAAAAACAAATCTGCCCAGGCTTCAGTTGGGAAACCCACAACGTGGACTGACATAAAGAATTAGAGACTAAGAGACCATACAGAGCCAACTGAGGCCAAGCAGGAGTTCAACAGCACATAGTTCTAGCAGATACAGTGTTTAGGTCCCACTATGAAGGCTTTACCAATCCTACTTTGGGCTGAAGGAGAATCACACCTAAAGTTACATGCTTCAAATGGAAAAATTCTTTATAAAGGACTACGTCCAAGTTTTTTTAATGAAATGTTTATCTCAAAAATACACTCATTACTCAACTTTCATAAAGTTGAAACCATGGGGATAAATATGCTTTCTTCTACCTAATCACAAATAACCTCTAAATGGGATACTGGCCAAAGAACTCTTACCTCATTTCAGGAAGAACATTTAGGCTAACAACTGGCATAGGGAAAGTCATGCATCCAAGTGTCTCAGGCTTCTCAGGAGTCCAGAGAAGATCAGACTGAATGGTTTCCTATGTGAATTTCTGGTGAGCACCTGGAAAAACAGATCCCACTCTTCTCAAAGCTCTTCCTGAGGCCAGAAAGCAGAAGGTACATTCTCTAAGCTATTAGGCAGTGATATTACCCTCTGCTCTAGTCCTCAAGATGCTGCATTCGCTGAGTATGTTACTGAGCAGGTCTAGGACAAAGAACTCAACTAACTTCAAGAAGTCTATAAAAACCATACATGAAGTGCTCTTGGGTGTCCAAGAGAGAGAGAAAAGGGAGGCAGTAAGAAAGGCAGACAAGAAAAGCCCTGCCACAATCAAGCAATTACAATATTCTAATGAGAATTAAAAAAGAAAAAAAAACCAACAAACTAACAAAAACAAACAAACCCCCCCCAAAAAACAAACCAAGAACACTTGATTAATACAAATAGTCATATTACCTATGTTTTTACTTAAGCAATAACTACCAGAAGTGAAGCAAACTTTTCTGGGACACTTTCATCAACTCTAGATTATTCATAAGGTCAAGCATTTGCAAAGGAGGTTATTTTGAAACATTGGATTACTCCAGAAACTTAGCCTTATCTAAATTAGTTCTGCCCATGCTCTCAGCTAATAAATTTCTCCACCTGTTTGCATATTGATTTTTTCCCATCTCTTATTTATTTCAGCTTCCTCAGGGGTGAAAAGAAAAAGTCTATTAGAGCAGCTGACAGGAAGTATGAGTTCTGAAAGGGTTTTTTTCCTGTCAAATGTCTCTCTGGCTGGATAACCTTACAAATGTAAATTAAAAGGTTTAAAATGTAGTGACCTGGAGTAGAATTCTACTTTGACTTAGACAACACATTTTCTCATTCAAAACAGAATATATTGTTTTTCTGTTCTAACACCCTGCTGATCTGGATCAAGACCCATTAGCTCTCAGCTCTTTTCTGGTATGTAGAAAAAGGACTGTCTAAAGGATCTTTATTCTCTTTTTCTAGTCCATCCATTTTGCTTCCCTTTTTCTGAAACAAATGAAGCAATGCAACATATACTTATCTGCCCCATGGACCTCAGCAAGTAAGCATGACAGTTAAAGCAATAACCAACAGCAGTAGCTTGAGAGATTCTACAGATGGATAATTAACAGTCTATGAATACTTATTTCCATACACTTGTGTCTCTCTTTTAAAATGTCCTTTGGATAGATTTACATTCCTGTGACACTCACTGGCCAGGGCACTTAACCTTTAATACCACTATGAAACAGTATTGCTTCTTGACAATTCTCAGATGCTAACAAGTTCTCTCTACTGATTTAACCTTGAGTATTTCACCTTGTGCAAAGGCGTGACTCTTCCAAGAGATCAACAGGAACTTATAATCAAATGAACACCTAGATAATACTGAGTTGATCATTCACTAGCTCATTTACAGCACTTTGTGATTAAGTTAAATTAGTGTTTATTTCTGATGAAGCTGTTGTCTTACAAAACTTTTCAGTACAAAAAAGGATTACAGTATTTACTGTTCCTTGGAGACCCAGTTCTCCCAAACCAGCTTTGGGCAACCGGTTGGTAGATCTGAATCTGCCTAAAGGGGGAAAGCAGGCAATTCTTAGCTAGGGATTGATGCGTGCTGGGCAAGCTTCCATTTAGAAGCAAGAGAAGAGCTAAGAGAGCTATGCATTAACAGGACTGTAGCTAATCCCTCTGGTTCCTAAGAAAATGCAAAAATCTTTAGCATAGCCATTTACACTATCCTATTGTCGTCCTACTTCTGAGTCCAAGAATTTAGGCAGAAGTTTCCAATGTTAGTATAGTACGTTCCATAGCTGAGAGAATAACTTTAGTAGTTAAGTATATAAAAATCATCAATTCCTAAAATAAATGCATGAATAAATAAATAAATAAAAGCCAAAGCTTACCTGGGGATATACACCTTTCTGAGATGATAAAACATGCTGGAGATACTATTCAAAAAAACTATCCCACTCCAAATCTCACATACTGGCTGGCCTACAGTGCAAGTGCAATTTTTCCCTGACCTACTCAACACCAGTGGTTTGTCCAAAATACTCTGTCTGTGGCAGAGTGGTAGACAGTAGCAGACAGAGGTAGGACATATTCAGAGAAATAGGTTAGTATAGAGACCTGTATTCAATTTAACCCATTGCTATCCTGCTTAGGTTCTAAGACAAATTATATGGTTTTATTTTCTCATAGTCAATAAACATTTTCAACAACACCTGCAGTTTTATGAGTTTGCAAATGGCTGCTACTGCATTAACCATAAGTGTTCTAAGAGAGATGTACGAGAAATTCTTCCAGTTCTCTTCCACTGCCTTGTGTGCAAATTTGGGAGAAACTGGAATAACTTTAAAGCCTGCAGGTGTCTTGTGGAAGCATAGAAAGTTTCCTGAAAGTGACTTTACATTGTATCACTGATTGCCAGGATCTGGCTAACAAGTTCTGCTACAGCTTTAATTCATTGACCTGATAAAGCTCCTTGGTTGTCACAGAGCTCTGAAGTGCTGCTTCAAGGTGTTTTCTGGGTAGAAATTTCATTTTAGACAGGACAGGATCAAGGATCAAGAAACTTATGTCAAAACATTTAAAACACTGAATAATAAAGTCAGAGCAGTAACATTTTACACCTGCACTGAATATCGTTAAGAGCTACAATAGAAAAATAGTCCTGCAAAGAACTCGCTGAGCTGAGTTCCCTGTTGTATTAGGCAATTGTATCATACATGCCTTTTAGGCTGACTGAACTACCTAGCAGCAAGCTTATTGTTTTTGGGTTTGTTCCCACTGCTCCAGTGGGAAACAGCATCCTTCTGCTCTGAGGGTTGAGATTTCACTGTGCTTTGAGACAACAGCTTTTACTTCAGACCAGAGCAGGCTACAGATACACACCCAGCCTCCTGAGATACCCCAGCCAGCATCCTGTAACTCAGCTGCACATCTGAGCCCAATGCCCTCCTTCAGAGCTTGTTCTAACACAGAAACAAGTTATTGCAGTAACTCCCTGCCTTCTGTCTTGTGAATTGTTCCAGGTTTTCTTCTACCTTGAATGTGTTTCTACCTCATCAGCTATCCCATTTTGTTCTCAGGTTCAATAGCCTTTCCCTTGCTGAAAATGGGCATTTTAATTTGGGGCCACGATTAACACCTGCAGCCCCCTCCTTTTTTTCAGATATATTACTGACAAGCTTTCTGCTGTTTTTTTGCCACGTTGGTGTCCAGTTCAATATGATGAAGTAATTATCACCTTATCCTGACTTTCTGCTATGCAGCTTAATTTCCTGGTCAGGTTCTTCTGCATTACTGTAACTCATAACTCCTGATTTCTATTTCATAACCCTTTTGAACACACAGCCCTTTGCCTTGAAGGCTTTTTCTGTTGCTCCTAAAATAAACTCCAGATGGCTTTTCTACCTGTAACTTGAGGACACTGACAGTATTTAAATGTTTTACAGTAGCTGACTTTTTTCCAAAGCCGTTTTGAACTCAAGAGCCTTAATACAATGGGCTCTTCCCTAGGTCTTTTAATCATTCCTCCGTTCCCTAACAGTGATGCCCCAGAGCCTCAGCTACTCAGCCCTGTAATAACAGAGAAATCCCAAAGAGTCAAACATCCTTCTTAATTCTCTTAATCTGTTGTTCTTAACACATGACAAAGGGAGGCACTTGGCTTTGTCAAGGCACACCGACCACCAGACAGAGATGTTTCTGCAACATGCAATTCTCCACTCAGCTTTTTGAGAGTTTCCCTGCCATTTTCATGCTGCCTTCCCAGCTCGCCTTCCCTCCCTGCTGCCTGCCAGCCTGTTTTCTCCTCAGTCCTCTCTCTTCCCAGCCAGCTCTTCCAATGGCCTCTGAAATATTTTCCTCTTGTTCTAAAATATTTTGCTCCTGCCTCTGAGCTGCCAGCTCTCTGCTTCGCCCTCTCCCATAGAGTCTCTCCCTGCTCCCAGCCATCCCCTGTTTACGTGCTTCCTTGGGTGGGGGAGAGCAGGGCACCTCCTGCTTGGCAGCTCCCCTTCAAGAGCTTTTTCTCAGTTCTCTACTGTAGGATTTCCAATTCAACCATACTTAGGTACAGATCTATTTCTATCCTTCCATTTAATTCTGCTTAATTAACTTGTATATTTCATAACAATTTTAGCGTAGCTTGTGTATGGGAACTACTTTACCATCCTCCCCCTAAGCAGTTTGATTCCAGAAATGTCTATTTCAGCCATGTTTGCTATCTTGTTTCCATCCCATTATAAGAATAATGTGTTTTTTCGAACATAATTTTCTGCTTCTCTTGATTTGCACAGGTCCTTCAATATTGACATCCCAATTAAAACCTTTATTCCACCTTGTTTTTGTCATCCTAGATATCCACCTTCAGGTTCTGCCTGAGAAGCTCCCTTTTCTCCACTCTTGCCCAAGTTTCTTTCATTAACAAGAATCACAATACTTGCTCATTAATCTCATCTATTTTCTTTTCAATATTTGGTACCACACTTTCACTAGCTGAACCACTTGCGGTACTACTGTTCTTACTAGTTTTGTTACCTCATTTTTCCTTGTTGTCTACCATCCTATCCTTTATTTCTGCATTTTTTTCATTTACCAGATTTTTCTATTCTTGTGGATTGAAAAAAAGCTAGAAGGCATTGGGGATTCAGGCCCAACTTAAGTAGAAAACACCTCTTACATCACCTATCCTGATTGCTGTACTCTCTAGGTTAAATATGGAGTTCAGGTGATAATAAAAGTAATATATGATTCAAAAATTCAGCAGTGCTTCATCACTATTTTACACGCTCTTTTTCTCTAAAACAGGTGACATTTAGAATAAATTAGGTCTACTTATTTTTTAAAATAAAGTGTATTTTTAGCAGTAATAGTACAACTACATGTTACATTATTTCTGTGACTCATTTTAAACATACATTTTACAGCCACTGCCAGGGTTGATGTTAATTCTGCCTGCACTATATCACACTTGGACACTCCTTGAAGTGGTAAAAGTGTTTATGGAGGCTAGATTTTCTTTTTAACTTGTCTTCTAGCTTCAAGGAAATTTAATAAGATCATCTGAAAGAGACAAACTGCTGTGTCAAACTTTTTTCTCTTGTTCTTTTTGAGAGGTGACTTAATTTCCTTTCCTTCCCACTATCCCTTCCACCACAAAATACATGCAAGTATTATATCTTATTTCTACCTTGTTTCAGAAATAGAAGCTGTTACATGTCTATGCTAAAGCATGAGTAACATGAGATAGACTCACAAGCCAAAATCCAAGAGCTGTCACATGCAGCCCATGTAACAGAAGTGGAGAGCCTGATGATCTGCAGTTCAAATCGCTATCAAATCAATTGTGCACAAAAAATTATGACCATTTTCTAGCAAATTGGTGTCTCTGTGGATTGAGGAGAGCTATAAAACACAATTTCAAAAATGTAGTGCTAAGAGCTTAAACAAAAACTGCTAAGGAAATTCCGCATGATTTTTTCAAGCTTTTGGTGAGATTTTTATGTTCACATGAAATTTGAAAGAAAAGCTAGAATGGTAAATATTTGTTCTGAGAAGTCTGCAGAGACTACATCTGAAAAGGTTTGTCTGTGCCTATTACTACTATATTTAGAGATAAGCAGTGGACACACACACACAAAAAAAAGATCATGAACTTTACCTTTTGCTGATTTTGAGACTTCTGGATACGTATGTTGTGCAGACAGTTCCTTCCTTTGAGGGCCACAGACAGAACTACAGAAGAAAAATAGAAAAGAAGTCAGGTTTCCCAAATCAATGTTTCTTTATTAATTCTCCCACTTTTCCAGGTCTGTTTCCTTTTAGCTGATGCAGGTGATCTGCTGACACCCCTCTTTCTTCATGTGACTGGAAATTGCTAGTTGATCACAGTCACAAAGTAAGATGGAGTAAGGATCCCTTTTGCATGAGTGCATAGTGTTTTACCTACCAAAGCAAACTAAACCATTATTTTCTCACAATTCCAGATTTTGTTGCTAATCCAAGTTATTTGCAGAAATGTACAGATAAGTGGAAAAGCAAGGAACAGCTTTTTGGAATAAGGGCTTCTAAGAAATGTTCCAAAGGTGACAGATCTGTTACTTCGACAGCACCTAGGCCAGATTAGAAATTTTTCTTCTAAATTATTTTTCAAATATAAACTAAGTTTTGACTGAACTTGATGGGCAAACACATAGAAGTGCAGAAATGCTTGCTATTAGTTTGAAGTTAATTAGTGGTTTAATTATTTGGTAAAAA
Source organism: Haliaeetus albicilla (assembly GCF_947461875.1). NCBI lineage: Eukaryota > Metazoa > Chordata > Aves > Accipitriformes > Accipitridae > Haliaeetus > Haliaeetus albicilla. The sequence continues at coordinate 9,102,506 of NC_091493.1, read as the reverse complement.
TATGGGAGGGCTTCCTGGTTTATTCAAGAAAACAATGCTGTCTGCAGGGGTGAAAAAAAATTGTCTTTTTCCAGTCTAACAACTGGAAAAACCTGTGAAAGGTTAGAAATATTTCATCTTCATTTTGTGTATATCCAAGCAAGCTGATTGAAATTCATTTACATAATAGAGAATTTGTTTTGGTCCTAGGGTGGTATCCCAAAAGACATTTTAATATAAAAAGGAATACGTTTGGTGTATCAACTGAATTTTTTTTTTTTTTTAAGATGATGCAGGTGGTACCAAGACTCTACACCTTATTAAAAAACAGCAGCAAAGCATTGGTCATTATTAGTATATAACAACTTTTTACCATATCAGCACCTTCCAGAGTTTCAAACTAGTATACATGTAATTGCCTTTTTGCCCTTGTGTCAGAAATAGCCAAGGCTTCCCTTAGCCTTTCCCAGCTCATATTTTAATGCATTGTGGAGCTTCTCAACCAACAGAATTATAGTTCAGCTCTGACAGTAAGTATGAGTTCACGCTGCAGCAAGGCTTCTGTGCCAGAGCTGCTTCAGCCACAATGCAGTACTTTCTTCCCTGAAGACATCATATCTGTGAGTGCAATTTGGCAGATAAACTCCTTATCATGGCTGTGGCAAAACTTATAAATGCCTGACAAGGACAGATCCTCTACCACAACACAAATTAATTCCAGGCTGTCATAGCTATTTTGTTACTTGTCAAGTGTTTGGTATAGGAAACAGTTTGCATCTTACACTTCCCCAGGAAAGATAGACCTGTTTTAATTCCCTCTAAGTTTTACATATGAAGCAGGACAGTTTGATTTATACCACAAAATGTCCTGCAAGTGACAACAAGAAAGACTGAAGCAGCTTTCATTTGGCATAGTGTTAGGATAGTGTGGAAGCCAGCCACAGGCTGCTTTCTACCACCAAGAGGAGTCAGCTGGAAGGAAATGCAAGTGAACTTGGATTCTTCTGCGCAGAATACAATTCCATTCAGGATCTATGGGTTATCTATTTATGTGAAAGCATGTATTTCATAAACCAGCTTGTTGCTTTGTGGCCGATTACCTTGGGCTTTATGTTAGTGCTGTTTTATAAGTACTACAGAAGGAAAATAGTTTAGAATTGAACTATACCCATCTCTTTCAGGAAACAATTTTATTTAGAAATATATCTTAGCCTTTTCTACAGGGATTAGTTATAAAACCAAAATATTTTATGTAGCTACTTAGGTGGGGATCGATAAAACTTATTTTTGTAGCCATTGTGTTGATGTAGTAGCGATTGCTGAATTTGCCTGCCTCTCTCTGCAATCCTGAAAATTTAATTCAGAAAACTCCAGTTTGCTGTAAACTGTAATGCTACAAGATAGGGATTTAAGTGAACATCGACAATACAGTGAACATAACCCGACATACAGAAAACTATACTCTGAATTCTGGATTTGATTTAAAATCAAATTTTCAAATTAAAAAAAAAAAAAAAGGAAAGCACAATACTACAGTAGCTTGTTTCTTTTAAATTCTCTATTTTGGTAAGGTGTACCATTTCTCAAATTGCTTGCATCGTGTTGGCCTCATCATTAGTAACTATTCCAAATCATTCCGCAAAACAAAACAAAGGAATTCCCATTGTCCAAGCCAAATTCAATTTAATTCATTCAATTCTGCTTTTCAAAATTCATTCATCAGTTTAGTGTCACAGCCTTCAGACTAGAAGCAGAACGGGTAGCGGTATGGGGGCCTGCTAAATGGCAGACTTCAGAAGCAGTTGGGTAAAGTGCTGTCTCTGCAAGTTGTGGGGAGTATTTCTCAAGCCTCTGGAAATGCTTATCTCTGTTTCCCATAGTGTAAGAACCACCTTAGGATCAAAATCTATGAAGTTTAAACCTTTCATAAATAGATGTCGAGTTAGCTGCAAAATGAAGCTCACAGAATTGAGAAACATCAGAGCTAAGTTTGCACAAAGTTAACACTGCCCTTTTGGGAAGTCCATTACAATTTGGTCTTTAATTAACATTATCACTTATTATTCATTCTTCCATGGGATTCCAAGACTGATTTAGCAGCCCAGAATGAAGGAAGGAGCGGTTCAGTAGGTTTTTACCACCATTTTTCAGTATCTTGAGCCCCATCTCGCCCTCTGCAGCTGCCCCCTCCCTCTTGCAGCCTCCTGCATGTCATTGCCATGGCTCACAGCTGACACCCATGGTTTTCTTTTGTTACTGTTGATGATTTGTGAGAGCTTTCTTTTCCTCATTTCTCCTAAAAGCAGGAAACAAATAAATAATACAAATAAACTGAGACAAAATCAAAAAACCTGCTCACATGGAACTATTTGCTTAACGACACAGAGAAATCTATGTCCCTTCATCTCTACTCCTTCCTCCTCAAAGAGCTCCATCTGCATCCTACTCCCACGGAAGTCAGAGAGAAACATGGTAATGTCATTAGAAACCAGCACCCCACTGTAACTAATGAAAATTATTAAAAAATCACCTTTATAATGCAAACTCTTAGGTTACCTTAGCTACATCTCTCACCACATTTGTCAATATAGCTGTGTTTTAGAAGAAGAAAAATTAACTCTCGGAAAAATTCATACATTGTAGCAGTGATGAAGTAGATGTCACAGCCAGGGTACTGTAAATTTTAGTTAAGTAGTAAAGGTGAGTGATATTTTTTTTAAAAAAAGCACCAATAATAACATCAGCAAAAGCAGAACCAACTGAAAAACCCCTGCAGCATCTCAGCTTTCACATAAATGACTGTGCTAATAATGGATGCTGACAGAAGAAAATAAAAGTAAATAGAATACTCAATGCAGAAACATTTCTAAATATTCACTAATATGTTTGAAAAGTTTCCAGAAGATGCTAGTAGCAGTTGAAGCAGGGCAAATCTATTTGAATGTTTCTAATGCAGAGACAGTCGTGTTCGTGGCAGATGTTTTTCAGTCACACCTTACATGCCCCAAAACGGATACATTGCCCAATTAAACAAAAATGCACTTAGGGCTTCTCTTGGGTCACATCTGGCTAACTAATAGCAGCTGTGTTGGAACAAAGGTAGGCAAGTTCCCTTGTTATGTAAACAGCATCAATCTCCCCTGAAACATTAAGATGGAAAATCTGTTAAATTAATTGTGGTTTGGTTTCCTCTCCCTTCTCCTGGAAAAGATATGAATTCATTTATCAAGCAAGAATTGTTTTCAGGCTAGGTTGGGGGTTTTTTCCTTCCTGATTTAGCCTAACGTAAGGTGTAAGAGACTGGATTTTTAAAGTAAAATGACTACTTCAGCTGCCTACAAAGGTGACAAAGGAAAGGAAAAAAGCAACAAAGATATAATGCTAAAACTGGGACAGGGAAGGCAGCCAGGTTAAAAATGAGTTTGATCATTAGATTTCCTGAACAGTACAGAAAATAAACTATTACTTAGCTGTTACTATTAAACGAAGAATGACAAGCAAGTGGTAGAGTTAAAACTGCAAGTCACAGTCCAATATTTACAAGCAGGGCCTTTCAAGTATTACACACACCAAACCTCAATTTCTGCAGCATGTGAACACAGGGGGCTGCAGTAAGGAACACCAGGGCAAGCAAGGGATGCTTGATGTGTCGTGGAGTTCTCTATTTACTGAAGAATTCATTACAGATGGGCTACAACAGTCGGAAGTTTTATTATAAAATATGAAGTCAAGGCAGTGCTGGCTGCCTAGGCTAAAACAACCTCTTCACCCTTGACAGCAAAAGGAAGAGAAATAATTCAGAGCATCTACCCCTCCTCCTCCCTTGGGCTTCTATATGAAAAATCTAGGACTGGAGGAGAGATAAGGGCTTATATTTTTTTCCATATCCCAACTACCTATTAGAACTTACTGAACTCGCTATTCTTTCTATCCCATTTAGAAGAGGAATGGGATAGTCATCTTCATGTAATTTGTCTAATTTCTGATGGTCTCCCTTTCCAGTATAAAGTGGCTGAAAGACAGAAAATACCTTCGGATATTCTGAAGATTTAGATTGGAGAAAAGTGCAAAAAATCAATTTCTCAAACTAGAAGTCTGACAGCAGATGAGGGGGTCAGAAGACTGGTCAGCGAGGGTTCAGGGAGTGCCTCAAGGACTGCGTTAATTGACAGATGTATTCAGTTATGAAAAAGCACAGTTAGCTTTTACCAACACACAGTTGTCTTTTTTTCCCATAAACAGCTACTTAAATAGAAGCAGAAGACATCAGATGAACTTGTTAGTATTTGTTAGTTAAATGCCTGCAGTCACTTCATTTGCCATTTTTAAAAGTTTAGGAATTCAAAAGTGAAACATAAAACTACTGGACAAGGCTAGGTCAGAGAAAGGAAATCATAAAGTGCAACTGAAACTAAACCTACAAGCTTTACTGCTCAAGAGCTGCTTTAGGCTGTGGCCAGAAACAAGAAACCGGAGAGTCCTCTAACAGAAGGATGTGAGTCAGGGCTTTCAAAAAGACTCCACAAAATGCCTCTTTTCCTCCTTAATCTTGCCATCAGCTGCTTCCTTCCTCCTACACTCATTCGCAAATCTCATCCTCTTAGGACAAAGAAGAGAACAGAAATTTGAGGTTGTATTTTGCCTTTGGCTAGAATGAGAAAAACACTTTATAGCAGAAACCCCTCATTTTTAATCATTATAATTTGTAATTATTATGGCCACATACTAATGTATCCCTAAACATCCAAATGAAAGAGGAATGATTTGAAAAAGTCTGGAAGGCAGATGCCACCAGCCTAGCGGGTCAATGAAATCAGCTAGTAATTAAAGTTTCCTAAAGAACTCATTCTTTCTGATTTCTTTTCAGTAACTTGAAAAGACAACACAGAGGGGGTCCTTCCTTTAAATGCAATGATATTCGTCAAATCCATTTGTAAATATTAGTTCAGTTAAAACAACACATAAGATATAAAATGTAATTAAGTTCTGTATAGATTTCACTTTCACGGGAGACTAAGAACAGCAAGGCAGAAATGATGTTATTCTGTTTCTAGAGCTCATTGGAACCACTAATGATTTCAAAAGCCCACGACTCATCAGCTGCAATTAAAACAATAACAATGGCAGTGACCCCACCAAAAGAAAAAAAACTTACACAGGCAGCAAGCAATACAGAGAGATGAAGTTGGAATACAGATGTTACTGATTTGTGGGATGCCAAAGAGAGTAATTCTTCTGCTATTGTATTTCTGTGTACCTCCTAATAAGCAAGTAATGATGGCTGGCCAGAAAACAGCAATTCCAATTCACTGCACATCTCCGACTTAGAGGATTTGACTTCTACTTTGGAAAAAGACATCTCTGTAGACTGCTTCCAGAGGCACAGTAAACATAGCCCAGAAGCATGGACCCTGGCCAGCAGGTGAACCATGTGTTGCACACAGCAAGCTTTGGCTTTTGCACATCTCGGGTTTATTAATGTATTTCATTTATTTGCTTAATATTTTTAGTAATAATGGGCAAGGACATCCCAGCTTCAACAAAACAGGTTCCACAGGCAAAAGCCAGTTTCATACAATTGTCATACAAAAGCCTGATGTGCTGCTACTTTGATTAGCTGAGGAGATGAGCAAAACTTTCAATATTAAAGAAAACAACCAGCACTAGCCTCTGAATTAAAAAAAAAGTCTGTATTTCAGCATCTGGCCATTATTCTCAGCAAAACCTTCTTTCCCACTTTATCCCTCAAAATCTTTGCTTTCAATATCATCATCTTGTGCAGATTCATTGTAGTCTCTTCATTTGGTGGCTAATCGCAATACTACTTTGGTAGTATTAAGCACTATCTTTTTTGTAGGTTAGACAGGTTATCTGCACTTACATCATTCTCCCTTCCTCCTCCAGTCTCATGTTTGCAGCTTTTTTTCTCAGAGAACTGATAGCATCATTGCTGTCCTCCCCAACAGGATGCTTAGATCGCATGGGCATTTTCTCTTTTCCAGCTGACCCTCCAATGAGATTGATTGCTCTTTTTAATACATCAGTCACAGCAACAGCCAGAAGAGCCATACAAAATGGCTTCGTCCAATTTAGGGCATTACTTATATTAAAAAAAATTAAAAAATTAAAAAATAAAATTAAAAATTCACAGAGTTAAGTAGCTTTGTACACAAAAAACTTGGAAAAATGCCTTCTAAAAGTCACTGCCCTTTGTATCTGGCTGCTAAGCTGCCAGTGTAATCATCCCCTCAGTAATTTCAATGAAAATGAGCCATGTTTACAAAACCTTACTGTTTTGGCAAACTTGACTTATCCAACCAAAGCAAGTCAGCTGGCAGGGCTAGTCCTCTTTTGGGATGCAATATTGGGCAGCTCATAGCTCAAAGAGGATCAGTGATGCAAAAATCGCTCTCTCTGATCCTTTCCTTTGTCCTTCAGCAGTCTGAGTTGAGCCCAGCTGAGCCTACCAGTTTGCAGGTAAACCTGACATTATTAAAACATTCTCTTCATTCCATGTCTCCCCTCCTATTTACTTGACATGTTTTAGGAAGTCCCAGAGTGCACTGACTTCTGCTGGAAGTGAAGGTAGTAGGCATGTTTAAAGAAAAAAATATGAGAGAATTTCTAAAGTTCACTTTTTTTTGTTTTCCTTCAATGTTAAATTTGATAGATGTCTTCATAATTTGGCCTGCAAAATCTTTATTGCTGGTGGTAACCAATGAAAGGAAAGAACCTAGGCTTGTTTTAAAGATTCTAGGCTGGAAATTATGAAATAAATAAAATCTAGTAGTCATACAGTATGGACATGTTATATGAAAAATCGTGAGGCGAATCATTTTCTGAGCACAGAACAAGACAATAAGTCATGAATAACACGAAGACTTCACAAAAAGAAATTCAGGGAAAGACACAATGTATTTCTCCCTCTTGTTGCTTCTTGTGGTTTGGAACATTGTTTGAATGTTGATCTCAACATCTCAGACACTCTGTTAACACTGCAGTGCAAGGTTCTCTGGAAATAAATCTGATTGCTCTTGAAAGGTTTCTTCCCTGACACATTTCTAAAGAAACTAATAGCTGGATGTCTAAATGTGTATTTAAAAAAGACACTTCTTAATTCCTTACTCTTTAATTGTTTTCAAATCTCAAACTAGACCAGCAGGATTGAAAGCTTTTTCTGGTACTTAGAGACAATATTTTTCATCCAGACCAAACTTTCTGTAAACAGAAAAAAAGCCAACGAGTCAAACACTCACGAGGTCTGCTATGGTCTTTGTTCTCCTAGTCTGTTTTATATAGTACATGTAAAGATACAGGAGTGATGGGTAACAAAACAAAACCCTAAAATAGATAGTCCTACAGTTCCTCGATACCTTGAGGCAGTTATGAAAAGCAACAACTAACACCCACCTCCAATAAACTCTTTTTTGTTTCCAGATGAGACCTGCAGTCTATCAGTAGGAACAGAATCACATTTTCAAACCCATGTTGTATTCATCAGGATGCAGCAAAGGAAAAGAAAAAAATCTTACAGTCAGTTTTGTCTTTACAAACCCAGGTCTCCATTTGGGAGAAACATTCCAGTTCCTAACCAGACAGCTGGTGCTCTGCTGAGAGCTGAGAGGGGAACAGAGGGAAGTAAAAAGGGGATTAAACAAGAAGAGGAGGGATATAATTATGTCCATCCTCTGCCAGATGCTATGCCAAGTAACATAAATTAAGGCAGAATTTGGCACTCTGCTATTCAAGCTTAAAACTCTCCCTGCTTGGTGCTTAATGACACATCCTGGATATTCAGCATACGAAAGCCTGGAAAAGTTCTGTTAGATTATAATAGTTACAAAGCAGAAGCAAGAAAGCTTATGGAACACACACAGAGCAGAAAGGCCACTGATTCCTTACCGGGTTTTGATCAAGAACAAAAATAAACCAAAGCAGAAAGCCTCAGCTTCTTTGAAGCTGGCCATTTTGTTAGCTTTTGGCCTTACTGTAGCTGTATTTCCTAATCAGGAATGACAACAGAATTTTTAGATAGTATTTATGCACTTACGTGCAGGAAAAGCCTCCATATTATTTGTATAATGAAAGAGGAGTTACTTTTAGACCAAATTAGACAAATTTGTCCTATGAATGAATGGACATTCTAAATGCATAATAAAAACAAAAAGGCTGATTTTGGTGGGTGTGTCTTAATCCATGAAAATACTAAAGAAGGGAAAAACTGAACAAGATTCCTAACTAGAAAGAAATTACATGTTTCTTGACTTTGGATTAGGAAAACCCCTTTTTTTCCTATGGGTTTTTAAGAAGGAATCAGGCTCCAGCTTTAAGACTTTATTACAAGGGAATTTTGGAGCAACTTGAGAAGCAAACGCAGTAAAGACTTCATTCAAATTATACTACTATCTAAAATGTTCTTATTTATTTGAGTTGGCTTCAGATCAGGACCTTAAATTGGAAAATACAGTGCTATGCACTGTGAAGAAGAGAAGAACTGTGCTCGGTGTATGTAACAAAAGGATATACAGGACAGGTGAAATTCCCTGGTTTCTCCCCCTTCAGCTACATGGGTTACACAGCTCCTTCAACGGCAGGATGGGGCAGCTCTGTGCCGCCTCTTCCTGCCACACAGCCAGCACGCACACCGGTGCGTGATGCTCACCCAAAGGTAGCAAGTTTACTACACAGATGTATAGCAACTCTTTTCAACTTGTGCAGTACCGGGGATCCACCTATATTCCCCATATGGCTGTTACCCTCCTGACCTGGGGGTTTCTGAGGAAGTCCATGTCCCTTGGCCCAGAGAACTATCACTCTCTGTAATAGCTAAGGTGTTTCTAAAATGGTATCAAAATCCTCTGCTTCGTTGTGACCCCAGTGCAGGACCCGGGTGGAATTCACCTGACATGTCCAGGGTACCACCAGGCTTTCCTCAGTCAAGTCCTGCTTGTCTGTATTGACCAAAGATTCTCCCCAGGTCCGAATTCATCTCATTTTATGTCTGATACTGAAGTGGGTCAAATGAGTTGTCCCTGAAGGCAACAGAAGCAGATGTCCAGTTTTCTAACACTAGGTGAGGTGATTCCCACTCCAGTCCCCAGCTTAACATCGGATCCCTCAGTCTGGTTATGCCAATTACGCTATGCAACACAAGCACTGTCATATACTTTTGCTGCAGATGCCTCCTCCCTCCCTCCTCCTCCTCCTCTTTTTGTAAGAAGCTGCAGCAGTCTCCAAGTGTTCAAATGACCTGCAGTGCATTGGACACATCTTTACAAAACCAGCATTTAAAATTCATCACAGTTCGCCCTGCCCTAGCAGCACTTCCAATTTGAACCAAAGCTGCTGTGTTCAAAACGTATATCAGCTTAGCACTGTATTAAAGAGAGGGGAAAAAAAGAAGAAATCTTCCTCTTCATACACCAGGTAGAAAGTAGGTGAAGAACGGTAGCGGCAAGCACAGCACTGGCATATTAAAACTCACATGAAACTGCAGACCCAGATGCTCTTGCTGTAAAGGCACTGTTGGTACAGGAACCTTTTGGTTTTCCCAAGGCAGACACGTTAAAAATGATAAGGAATATTGGCTTTTCTATTTGACTGTAAAACAGCAAGAAACATATCCTGAATACAAGCCAGCTGCCTGGCACGATAGAACAGCCGGGTAAATTCCTTCAGTCTACACAGCTTTTACATTAAAAATTCTATTTAAGTTGAGGAAAATTTCGTATCAGTAAAGCAAAGTTTGTATACCACTAACATTTTCAGGGCTCATTTCACTTCTGTGCTCTGGTTAATGTTACTGTGACATTGGTATTAGCCAGAAAGGAAACACGTAAGACAGAGCTGGGGCCCTGCTGGTGCTCCTTCATGCATTTTGGCAGTGAAAGGATGCTGCCAGCCAAGCTCCAGCATCACTGGCTGTGGATCAGCAGTGGGGCATAGCACTGAATAGCCTTATTCTGAAAGCTTAGATCCAGCAAAATACTTAAACACAGCTCTTGTTTAAAGCACGGGAGTAACTTTGCCAAGCTGCACCTCCTCAGCAGAGCTCAGCACCACAGGAGCAGCCTGCCCAGGTCGGGGTAACCACAGGGTACACATCTAATTCCCATCGATGGCCAGGGGAGGGTGCGTCTGCAGAGATGCCCTCCCCCCTTCCCCCCCCAGTTTAGAAGATATAAGACCCAATATAAAATTAATGATGATGTGAGACTTTGGCTAATGATAGCACCTTTTCTTCTGCAGTGCTGACAGATAGTGACCCAGTGTTACAAAGGCTCTGCATTGTGTACTTTGTGTCACTAAGCTGGCATCTCAAATCCTCTTTTCAATGACTATTCTGAGTTTTACAGCATCTTCTGTAGTAGAAAACTTCACAAACATTGCCTCATTAAGCTGCACAGCTCCCATTTCAGGTAAATAATTATTAATGCCCTCATTTTAGAGCCCAAGAACATAAGATCCAAGGAGATTAATTGGACAGGCCACATAGCAAGTCAGTGCCAAATGCAAGACCACAACACTGGTGTTCCTCACTCAATCCCCATGCTCGCGCTGATAGACAATGATATACGATAGCTTGAGCGCACATGCTGTTCTGCACAGGGGCCCCTGGTTCCGACTCACAACAGTCCCGCTCTGGAGTCACTGGGGGGACACGAAATGTACATTTATATACATTAGTTCTCTTATTGAATTCAGCAGTGTTTCAAGTTTGGGCACAGAAGTACCCTTTGAGAAATAAGTACATGTGGCATTTTCACTAACTCAGAGAGCCAAAATTACTTGGTCAATTCATTTCCTATTCGGCAAATGGGATAAAGGTTTACATTCCCCTGAAGAGGCCCCCCCAAAACACCCCCACCCTCCAACATCCCTGTAGCTCATCCTGTGAGCTTGGCTAGTATCAGAACTAAAAGATTTCCTTTGGAAACATACAATGTGCTTAGCACAGTTTAAATTTTACCACTCAACTCTAGTCTTGGCTGTGTACATAACCCTACATTCATTTTAGGCACACGCTTATTCCTACTGTCAGCAGTTCTGATCAGTGTGAAAAAAGATCCACAACACAACAAACAATAAAAATGTTCACTGAACACCTTTTAAATTTACTGTTTGCTTATATAATCAACATTATTTCAATAGCTTTTGTCCAAAATTGTTTCATGTAATTTAAAAGAATTGTGAGAAATATTTTTTTATTATTATTACTAATTCATGACGAAGCTATGTCTACCTGGAAGATTTTACCAAAGCAGCTGCAAATCTATTTGTTATAATTACAGCATTTCAAAATATTGGCTTTCTTAACATTTTATTTTAAAAGCTAGATAAAGTAATTTAATATCTTTTTTGGAATGAAGCATTTCCTTCAGAGTGATTACTTTTAACAGAAATATATTTATTACACCAAGAAAAGTTGAAAATATTTAAATTTAATAGAAAGTATATGGTTTAGCTGATACAAGACATTTTCATTCCATTGTTTCATATTAGGACAATTCAAGAAAACAATTAAAGGAGATGCACCTGCAGAACTCAGCACATGAAATTTAAACCAAAAGTGGGCTTGAGAATAGGTGGGCAGGTAATGTGGGTGGGAAATATTTCCCAGGATGGATGAAGTGACCTAGTGAAAGCCAGAAAAAGGCCAAGGCTGAATTAGAAGTTCCTAGTCCTTCCTGCTGTATCTTTTTAGTTTTGAGAAAATGTGCATAACTTCCCTGATGGGTAGTAAAACCTTTACAGGATCTTTATTGCTCTGGCTCATGACTGATGAAATCTGGCTAAAATTCCCTGCTCAGTCTATCCTCTGCCTTTTTTCACGTGCTGAGACAACTAACTTCTTATGCTCCATATATCAAATGGAGATACCTTGCACAGGCTTGAGGTTGCTAAGTCAGATGCCTAATTACTATGTGCCACAATAAATAACTGAGTGGACCTGGCCTCAAGGCACCAGTTCCACCGTTCGTATAAAGCTAAGGAAGGCAAAACAAAACATAATCTGAGTTCACGTTCAATCCCCAGGCTGAAATTTGATGGAACACAATGTTTACTCAAGCAGCTGGAATAGTAAACACATGCATAAAAGGCAGTATTACCATTTATTGTAGCCATCATTTCACACCAGCACAGTCTTGAACGTGGACTAATGTACAAGCCTTTCACATCAAAGCTGGCTTCATATCCCAGTTTCCATACATGATATAGGAGGTGTGTACTGCCTCAAACATCTGACACATTTGCTTAAAAGGATTGACCTAGACCAAGAAATACATCCAGTGGAAATTGCTTCTTCTCCAGCCCTGGGCTCAATCCCTCATCTGTTTGTCTGCTAAATTCAAGTCTTCTTTTTCAATCAGCTTTCTCTTTCATGCTTTTGAGAAAAAACATAGTGAGAAAAGGTTTTCCTTTTCCTTTCTGCAAAGGCTTCAAGAAAGTCTGCTACTCAAGTGCTAAACACTCTGTCCTTTGGTGCATTTATGGGAGCAGGTCTGACTTCTGAAACGAACGTTAAGCAAGAGCTGCAGTGTTACATTCATTACGCATTCATGAGTTCAGATAACTGATTGAATAATACTAGTTTCTCTTTCTATAAAGTAGATAAAGGCCACAAGGGCCATTGCTACAGGCATGGTATCAGACACTCCTTCTACTCAGGCTTTTGCCTGGCATAGCTGCCCGCCTGAGCATTACCTGTGCAGCAAGCTAAGCACAGTGGCAGCTGAGCTGGAGGAGAAAGGAGGAGAAAGTGCAGAAGATTTAGAGGGAAGCAAATAAAGAAAAGAGAAAGAGAAGGAGGCTCCCCATCACCTCTGTGCTTCGTGACAGACCTGCCTCCCCAGATGAAGCAGGGCTGGGATCTTCTGCTGCCCCCACTGCTACTGCTGGGGCTGGAGGGGGCTCTGCCCCCACTCCCCTACAGAAGGCTGCGGAGAGGTTCTGGGGTGGAGTCCACCTTGGAAATGTGCTTTAGCTTATCATCTCTCAACAGCCACCTCCTTCAGGAAAATGAGGTGTTTCTCTCTTTAACACCTACAAGTCAGCTGTCTTTATTTACTTTCCATATGAATGCACACGCTTTCCACTCCTAATACAAGTTAAATTAAAAATAAATAAATTAAAAATAAATAAATAAATAAAAACCAACCCAGAATTTACAAACCCCTTCGTTTCTCATACTTCCCCATCTATTTTTCTGCTGGCATTTTGCACTGCTGCCTTTAAACGGTTTGACCATGGTGTGTTTTCAAATGTTACAAGCAAGAACAGATTTGAAAAACAAGAGAGCTATACAGTTGGAAAGCTGAAGCGCAACTGGCATATCGATAAATGCCTTGATAGAAACTTCATTACAACTGCACTGATGTGGCTTGTTTTCAGAGTTTCGCTCTCTCCCGCTCCCACTTATTCGAAAAATCTTGAGCCTGGCACAGAGGATGAAGTAGGAGTGTCCCTCAGTGTTACCAAAGAGCTGGTTAAAAGGGCAAAGTCTGTGCAAGAAGGCGTCAATCCCCGATGTTGGAGATACCCAGCAAGGTACTCTGGCCTGTGGCTGTGTCTAATCCTCTTAAAACAGGGTAAATATTACCTGCCAAATGAGTGCTAAATACTATGCTCCCAATGGATTATCCCCACTGACTCCTTTCCTTTTTTGTTGGATCAGAGGAATGGCATCAGAAAGGAAAAAGCAAAGCTGTCTCATCATTTCGTAATGAAAGCAGAAGGGAAGGGTTATGTCCACAGTTCCAAAAGCTGTAGTTTTATTTACCAGGACAGAAATCTCTGTGAAATATCTCAATTGCACAGATATTTTGAGCCTGCAACTCTGCAGCTCAGATCCTTCTTTTGATGCTCTTGGCCAAGACAGGAGAGGAGCTATTCTTGTGATCTACAGTCTTACCTAGGGGTAAGAGTTTCACCACTGCACTGCTTTGTACAGGTACTGGCAGTACAGAAAGTTATAGCCATTTTTCTGTAAATCTTCTGAAAATTAAAAGCTGTTCCTACAACCTATAACCAGATTTCCACACCATCCTAGCAGCTTGTCTGCTGTCATGCTCAGCCCAGTCTCTCAAAAAAAATCACATCTGCTCTGGGACAAGCAGCATCAAGGTTATCACAGGATGTTCTAACAGGATGTCCCCTCTCCACAGCCAGGTAACCACTAAAAAGGAAGAAACTAACTCTTTTTGTATTTCATCATAATTCTGCCCAGCATAATGCACCTTTGAAACATGGCGACAATGACAAATAAATAAACTCTACCCAAGCATTCTTCGGGACAGAAAACTGGAGGGAAAGTGGTAGCCCCCTTCTCTGGTTACTTTTTCCCTCTGAAGGAGAGAACCAAGTCTAAAAGGTTAGACACAGGCTCCCATCCTTTGCTGTAATCCAAACCATAAAGGCCTGGTCACAGATTCCTATTGTCCTAACATCATCAGATCAGCCAACAGAGCAGACACAAGGAGATAGGACATTCCCTGACATGAAGTTGGGTATAGAGAAGTGTTGCACGGAACTGAAAATTTTGCACTGGTGTTTTTAGCTAATGTTCTCTTTTAAACAAAGAAAAATGAGTGAAGACCTATTCTGCTAAAGGAAGGAAAAACTAAAAAATAAAATCAGAGAAAAGTATTGTTTTCTAAAAAAAACCCCAAAAACAACAACAACAAAAAAAGGACATTTTTTACTGATTGTGTTTGCTGTTTGCTTTATGCGAGGTTTGGAAGAGAAGAGTTTAAACTGACCCGCACATTTCCTGTGGTGTGACTGTATTTTTTAATTCTAATTTTTAATGTTCCCACTTTTCTTTAAAAAGTAGCACTTCAGGAAAAAATATCTTCAAGAAAGACCTTGAAACCACAGGCAATTTGATCAAGCCCACAAGGATAAAGCCTAGGGCTTGACTCTTGAGCTCTGATGAAACTAGCTGAAGTGTTTAAAGATGTTCCTGTACCCTGCTGACCTCCCTGCTCCTTTGCTGGCCTCCACACACCTGAAGAAAAGCAGCAGAAGCAAATGTGTGCAAACATCTCAGCCATTCCCATTCACAGGCTCTTTTACCAGTGTGGTCTCACCTCTGTGGCCTAATTAGCCTGAACAGTCAATGACAACATGTTTGCAATTGTACAAGAGCTGCTATAGTTGTAGCTGAGATGCTGCATATGCTCCTTTCTACTAATCCAGCTACAGACATGGCGACTTGTTGCCAAAGGGCAGGGAGAACACAGGGGTTGGTAGCGTATAAAGCTGCTTCAGCCAGATTTAGCAGAGCACTCAAGTCCCTGGTCCTACTCTTAGCCACGTGTGTAATGACAGATTATAACATCAAGAGAAAGAGGAAGGGCAGGGTATCCATCTGGGGGGAGGAGGGGGTAGATTTTGCAGAACACGTTTGCCTTTTGCCTCTTCACATATTCGCTAAGCTTGGTGATCATTTAACTTTCTGAAGTGCACCAATATTTAATTGTTATTTGCTGTGAACAGCTAGAATCCTAGCATATGACCAGAGTCTCTAAGCTCTTTCACACTAAATAATACTCTTGCAGTAGTATATTGCCACTGACAGGAGGAAGTAAGTGCATATGGATGCAAAGTATCTTCCTACCACATAAGCACCGCTACATAAAGGCAACTTTTGCACGTAGACAAATCCTTATTCTACACTAAGAACAGCAAATTACATCCTGACCCAGTACACAGTTCCCTACTCTCCCTGCTGGAGCTGGTTTTGCTTATGGGCTCACTGAAGCAGAAAGCAAATGAGAGCATCTCTGCAGCCGGTAGTTAGGGCTCAGCTGGGAGACCGCAGCTAAAGAGAAAACTGTGATGTTCTGTAAAGCAGAAAGCCAGTCTAACTCTATGACACTGGGCAGGGAAAACTCTTAGGTACTGCCCTGGGTAGTTTTACTAGCTCTTCTAGAAGAAAAATTATGTAACCTGTACAGCTGACTGTCTCAAGTATCAGAGGTATCACTTTAATGACATACTGATTGCTTTGCTAAGGCCTAAAGCTCCAAGCTTTTCGCAGCAGCATTGAAGCTGACACCTTGATGTTGGGAGACTGCTGGCCAGATGCAGTAAATAGAACTCTTCTTTTTCCAGTTTAATGGCATGGAAGATGTTTCCTCTACTTTATATCAACTGGTGTCTTTCATTTCCTTGAGGTTTAATACCTCTGTTGGTATTAGATCAATCTTTTTCTTTACAATAGACTTTTCAACAGTAACTATACATTCCTTAAATTAAGGCTCAGAAAAATTGACATATTAAGAGATACTGTATGGGTGAATGCTGAAACCAAAATGGAAAAGGGCAGCAAATCTGTACCTGTATTCAGAACTAATTAGATTGGGGGGAATAATGGCATTTTTTTTACTTTGGTGGATGAACCTCCGTAAAAAAATGTTAGATCAAATCCAAACCACATTATTTTAGTTTGTTGAGAGTTTTAATTTAAAAAGACAGAAACCCCTCACGATACTATAATTTTGGTGCTATTCAATTTTCTGAAGGTTTTTGTTTGGTTGTTTTTTTAATTAGACCAGCTTTTAAGCAAAATGAAAATGCCTTATTGTAATCAGGAGCCAATAAGTTCTGTGTAAAAAAGTAGAAATGAGAAGTTCCAGTATTTCTGGAATATAATGCTATACTTTGAAAATGGCAAACAATTTTAAAGATACTTTTGCTTTCCCCTACTCAATTTGGCCTGAATTCCTGAAGAGTTGTCACACAGCAGTTTTTCTTGGGCGAGCTGTACAAGTAGGTTAGTTTCTCACACTTTGCAGAGCTTTGAGCATGCCTTAAAGTAGTTCAGGGCCCATATGCTAACCCTGTCACAGCCCTGACAAATCCTACTCTGTCCAAAATCAGTGGCTTTGATCCACTTCAAAATGAACTGCTCATTCCACACTTTTTCTGCCCCATTACACATAATCCCCATCCTGTGGAGGAAACACCATGAAAACATAACCTCTTCTTTTCCAAGCTTTTTATTTTCTTGCTGGTTTCTCATTTTTTATGTTCCTTTTGCTTCTGACAGACCATTTCCAGAAGTTTTCTGTGTCCCTGCTGATGACCAGGATTTGTACGTCTCCCAGTTTCTTGCCTTTCTTGCTCTTTTCTAGTGTAACTCACATTTCCGTTATTTGATTCAAGCTATGGCCTTGTTCCCTCTCTCACATCTCATGTTTCAAATCTCAATGCTATTTCATGTATGTTCTGCTGCACCTCTGCTCTTCATTGTCTCAAATTAAAAGCAATACTTTAAAAGTTACAGAGGGAAAAATAACATGTACTCTTCCATAGACAAAGGCGGCAGGGGCTCAATGTGGCACAAATCAAGGCACAGGATCTGTGAAGCCTCTTCCCAGATTCCCATCAACCAGTTTTCCTGTCTAAGCAGTGTTATCCAAATGTAAGTTGAGGAGGAGCTGACAAAAAATTTCCTCAGAATTAAAATCCTCAGGGAAGCTTCATTGCTCCAATGGGGTTCTGGCCTCTTTACAGACTGGTAAAAGGGTTTCCCTAAGCAGTTCCTCATCACTGGATTCATGTGGAAGAGATTCATCTCAGTAAACCTTTCTCATAGGCTGGTTAGGGGACTATCAATTGCTTTTGTTTTTTCACAGAGAATTATTCCTGTTTTTCATCACATGAAATATTTTATATGTAATCTGTCATATTAATCAAGTCCCAGGCAAGTCAAAGCCTGAAGTCAGCCTAACAATTTGATTTCACTAAAACAAGTGTACATTATCATCCTTTATACAAGATAAGACCTCCATGCCTTATCTTGCCATTTCAGAATTTTAGCTTTCAGCAACACAGACATTTATCAGGCACCTAAGCATTCTGTGCTTCCTGCTCTGCTTCATTCGGCACTCCAAGGGAGCAGCAATTTATTCCCTTTCAGTTTGGGTTTTTTTTTTAATTTATTCCTTCTCCTAGAGAAGTGTTAAGGGGCCTGAAATCCCAAAAGAGGGAAAAGGGGAAGAAAATTTGACTTAATTTTTCTTCAAAGTGTTTAGCGATCACAAAACTGTCTGGTTTTATCAAAACTAACACAGCCTGAGAATGCTTGGGTTAAGGCCCAGAAGTCCCTTTGGAGGTCTGTGTATCAAAAGGTACAAATATTAGACTGACACCAAAAGTGGAGAGAGAAAAGGGAAAGAATGTCAGGACTTCAGAAAGTCAAATTGTGACACTCTGTCAAGAGACCGCAGGTGTTCAAACCTCTTCCTCCAGGCTGCTATTGAAAAAAAAGCCCCAAACCCAAAAAGCTAGCTCCTAATTCAGAGACCTAATTCACTTTATACAAGAAGATGTAAAGAAAAGAAAGTAAAAAGCAGGGAACAGATTTTTTTTTTTTTTTTTTTTTTTGGTGCTGCTGATCTGTTGAAAAGAAAGTGAATCTCCAAGAAAGAAAGGGCCAGAAAGACAGAAAACTCTCCATGGTAAAAATGCAATCTAAAGTTAATTAGCTTATTTCTGTTTCTATTTGGGGGAAGTTTATTGAAAGGGATTGCTGGGGATGTTGAGCCTGAAATTAAACATACATCTGGTTATGGTTCGTGAATACCTATATGCACATCACAGCATCATTTTGCTTTCTGCACAGCCTGTCTTCTGGGGTAAACAAGGCAAACTGCCTTCCTCCTGGTTCCTAAGATAAGGAATGAGGTAACAACATACCCAGCCAGGTTACCACTGGTAAAATAAAATGTAAATGATCACAGGAAGTTTCCCAACAAGATGATAGTATCCCAAAGATGTTACTGGAATAATTTTTGTTGTAGATATTAGGAATTTTTATGCTTACAGGAAAACTTAAATCTTGACTATATCTTGCACGAATCACTCAGACTAAGGTGGCCTTTCATGCTGCAAGTGCTATTTTTCAGGATGATTTTATTCATTTTGTAGCATTTGGTGTGAAATTTCAAGCCACAGAAAGTTTTTTCTAAACAGCATTATTGTCATTTAATGTCTGACAACTTTGAAGCTTCCTTTTAAAAAGAGGAGGAGGAAAGCATTTCATATAATGCTAAAGTAAATACAGTACTTCTGTTTGAAGCTAAGAGCAAATCTGTGGCTAGGTGCATTGTTAAAAAATGTGCTGTTCGTTTCCTGCAAACTTCTAGGTGGAACAAGCCTCATATCAGCTTACTTTAGGTTTACTTCTCAGCCTTTCTCTCTGTTAATTAAACTACAGCTATACTCCAACACACCTCTGCTCAGAACACCACTAGTAAGTAGTAGATCAGGCTACAGATGTTCATACAGGCCATTGCAATTCTACCTGAGAATTCATAGTTCTTTCTCCCAGTTTCAATAAGTTTCAGATCCACCCAAGCCTGAACCCTCACTGAAATTTAGCTCAATCACTGTAGTCACTTCTTCATGCTATTGACCTGAATATTGACCTAAACTGATTTACCCAAGATTGTCTTTGTCCTTGGGCAAATTTGAGTGCTTTGAAATCTGCCACAGAATGTGAAAAACCTGTATGGTTTTGGCCTAGCCTTAGTAGAATAAGAAAAAAAATTAGAAATGCATGGTCATCAGCAATTTACATAGTAGAAATACTTTTATTAATCCAATTTTACTTATAAACTGCACCTGAAGTCAAGTTTATAATGACTGTATTTAGACAAATCTCCCATAGGCATTGCTGGTAAGGTGACTCTGAGATTAACAGAACTTTAATGACATTTAAAAGTTTCTTAAGATCTTTATAGGGAGGCAGTTCTGACAGCCTTAGGCTGACCATTCCCAGCAGTGCTGTTGGTTTCAGTGGAACTATGCAATGAGGTAAGTGTTCATTGGCATGAGCGATGTTGATATTGTTGATATTATCTAGCCCTCGGTTATCTGGGCAATTACAGTGGAGAGCTCTTGAACACAGTACTTTCATTTTTTCCTAATCTCTCTTTGGGCATTATTAACCTTTATATTTTAACAGGAATTAGTTTTAGTGTCCCATTTTAAATAGCTTATTTATAAATACATTAATATTGCAAAATTCTGTTGCCAAAAAAAGAGAAGTGGCCATTCTCTTTGGCGGCATGGCATTACGCCTACACTATTTATGTGTTAGAATACTGCAAACCTGAAATATATCTTTACTGGAAAGAAATATACATATGCATGCATGTAAATCAGTGAGGATACACGAGGTGGATAATTTGTCATCCATTGTCAAGGGAAGCAAAACCTGCTGATAGCATCATGCAGCTATGGCCCTGTTCCCACGCTCATTAATACTGATCTCAGAACTACTGTATCACCTGGCAGAACAAACCTGGTGCCGATCAGGCAGAAGCTCACAGCTACATTTATTTAGAAACAGACTTGGATATGAAAGGACAAGCAGTTGCTGACATCTATACATGATGTCCAGAATCATAGAATGGTTTGAGTTGGAAGGGACCTTAAAGAGCATCTAGTTCCAACCCCCCTGCCATGGGCAGGGACACCTTCCACTAGACCAGGTTGCTCAAAGCCCCATCCAACCTGGCCTTGAACACTGCCAGGGAGGGGGCAGCCACAACCTCTCTGGGCAACCTGTGCCAGTGCCTCACCACCCTCACAGTGAAGGGCTTCTGCCTTATAGCTAATCTAAATCTACCCTCTTGCAGTTTAAAGCCATTAGCCCTTGTCCTAGCACTACATGCCCTTGTAAAAAGTCCCTCTCCAGCTTTCCTGTAGGCCCCCTTTAGGTACTGGAAGGACACTATAAGGTCTCTCCGGCTAAACAACCCCAACTCTCTCAGCCTGTCTTCATAGGAGAGGTGCTCCAGCCCTCTCATCATCTTTGTGGCCCTCCTCTGGACCCACTTGAGCAGGTCTGTGTTATTCTTATGTTGGGGGCCCCAGAGGTGGGTGCAGTACTCCAGGCGGGGTCTCACAAGAGCAGAGTAGAGGGGCAGAATCACCTCCCTCGACCTGCTGGTCACACTGCTTTGGATGCAGCCCAGGATACAGTTGGCTTTCTGGGCTGCAAATGCACATGGCCAGGTCATGTTGAGCTTCTCATGAACCAACACCACCAAGTCACTCTCTGCAGGGCTGCTCTCAATCCACTCATTGCCCAGCCTGTATTTGTGCTTGGGATTGTCCTGAACCATGTGCAGGACCTTGCACTTGGCCTTGTTAAACTTCATGAGGTGCACACAGGCCCACCTCTCAAGACTGTCAGGGTCCCTCTGGATGGCATCCCTTCCCTCCAGCATGTCGACCACACCACACAGCTTGGTGTCGTTGGGAAATTTGCTGAGGGTGCACCCAATCCCACCGTCCATGTCACCAACAAAGATGTTAAACAGCACCAGTCCCAATAGCGACCCCTGAGGAACACCACTCGTCACTGGTCTCCACTTGGACATCAAGCCATTGACTGCAACTCTCTGAGTGTGACCATCCAGTCAATTCCTTATCCACCGAGTGGTCCATCCAGCAAATCCATGTCTCTCCAATTTAGAGACAAGGATGTCGTGCAGGACAGTGTCAAATGCTTTGCACAAGTTCAGGTAGATGATGTCTGTTGCTCTTTCCTTATCTACCAACACTGCAACCTGGTCGTAGAAGGCCACCAAATCTGTCAGGCACAATTTGCCCTGAGGGAAGCCATGTTGGCTGTTACCAATCACCTCCTTATTTTCCATGTGCCTTAGCATAGTTTCCAGGAGGATCCACTCCATGATCTTGCCAGGCACAGAGGTGAGACTGACTGGCCCAGCATTCCCCGGGTCTTCCTTTTTTCCCTTTTTAAAAATAGGGGTTATTTTTCCCCTTTCCCAGTCAGTGGGAACTTCCCCAGATTGCCATGGCTTCTCAAATGTGATGGATACTGGCTTAGCCACTTCATCCACCAGTTCCCTCAGGACCTGTGGATGCATCTCATCAGGTCCCCTGGACTTGTGCAACTTCAGATTCCTTAGAAAGTCTCGAACCTGATCTTCTGCTACAGTGGGTGGTTCTTCATTCTCCCAGTCTCTGCTGTTGTCTTCTGCGTCTTGGGCAGTATGGCTGGAGCACTTGCCGGTAAAGACTGAGGCAAAATAGAATAACAAAGGTAGTCCTGAAAGGAGTATGTGTGTATTTTCATAACCAGGTTCTACTGAGCGAAGGGAGATTGCTCCCATTCAGGACTGAGACATCTTTTTAGAGCCTTATACTCCATTACCCCAGGAGTTGCAGCTTGGGGCAGGGGGAAGTATTTGATCAAAGCAGATTTGGGGTTGGGGTTTTTTTTTCTGTTTCTGGAGTGTCTGGAAAAACGGCAGTGAATTGGAACAGGAAACTGAAGGGATAAAGCAATGATGCAAGCCTACATGATAAAGATTTACTGTGAAATCCAGCCTTCCTGCAAACTGCACCTTCCCAAAAGCATGAAAGATGACAGCAGATTTTGTGCATCTCCCGCTAGGTATAACGTATATGAGACCAACATGAAGCAGAATGGGTTTTTTAAGTCTGTTGTCAAATACACAGTCTTTTGTGATCATCTGTCCTTGAACAACAATACAATCTGATGGTAATTAGAACATCAATGAAGTAATTACATCCATTCACACTGAAAGGTGGCTGGATAGCATAGTGAACCAAAGTATGTTAATACAGAAGGAAGAGAAACAGAAATCCATTCATCTCTCTGTCAGATAAATACATTGCATAAAGCTATCTTTATATAATTTGGATGTGTTCTCATGGGTGCATTAGCACTTCTCAGTTTTTCATGCCTGGATTTATAGATAGATACTAATGACTAAGCACAGGATACATACTTCGGTTCAGCATTCTCAGATGAGGCCTTCTAAGGTAATCCATTTTTTCTTCCATATGATTAGAAGATTCCTTGTTTTTTCTTTAGGGTGATAGCAATATGTGTAATTACTGCATTTAAGTGAAGTCAAAGAGCAGCTTTTAAACTGAGTATAGCATACATGTGTGGCAAGACTGAAAGGAACAACATTACCTCAAGTCAAGCTGTTTCATTTTTATTTTTCTTTTTCCTTTCTCCTTGCTCACATTGCCATACGATGCTTCTCCAACACTAGGTTATCCTTAACCAGCATGTAAATGTAAATTAAAATATTGTCAAGAATATTTGCCAGCTCAGGCGCAAAATCTATTCATCCATCTCCACTATCACAATAAAGATAATGAAGCAAACTAATGATACTTTATTCCTCTACCTAAAGCATGATACTTTGGCTGAGTAGGCTGGTAGTGTTTTACCAAGCTGTTACAAAAATCATAGTATCTATCCATATGCATCTATTATAGGGGCTGCTATATTATGAAGGCTTAGTACTTTGTATTCCCACCGCAAAAAAAATCCAAACATATCTAAGCGCTCAAAAAGCCTATGATGTAAAAAGGAACATTTTATGTTCATAAAATGAGAGAAAGAGGAGAAATGATGAGTGCCCTAGTTCATTTAATGTATTATCTTTGTAAGTTTTCATGCATCGATTTTGGCAGAAGTAGGATCAAATTTTGCTGTCACTTGCAATGGTAAGAAAGTGTTTAGTTAATGCCTGATTAGGTTTTAGCGTTCAAAACAAAATTGCCTAGTTATGCTGATGGCTATATCCTATCATAGCACAGATCTAATAGAAAAAAGAACGAGTAATATAGCAATAAAACAAGTTTTATCATGTCATCGGTTTGTCACTGAACCAGTGTTTTTTACAAAAATATCAAAGCAGAGACCTAGGCACTTACCCTGCAACGTTCAATAAATGCTGGCTTGCATGGTTCCATAGATAAAAGTGCTTGAACAAGTCTTGTCTTAGGCCAATAAATGTGTCACTATATCTGTTTTGATCTTTTTTCCAGTTTTCATCAAGGAAATAAAACTCCACTTATGCAAGATACCACCAAAATCAAATTTTAGTGATGTTCAGAAATCATTTATGTCCTTTCAGTTTCTGGGGTTTACTTTGCCTTGGATAAGAGTAGTAGCTCTGTGTGAAGCACTGCTTCAGACTTTGCTTAAAGGCACAGAAACACAGTGGCTTTTGTTACCCTCAGTTCAGATTTTCCAGGCAGTTTCAAAAACCACAACACTGAGAGACTTCTTTAAACAGAGTTCAAATTTTGGGAGAAAATGTGAATTCAAGAAATGCATGTCATTACATCCAGTCATTACAGATGAGCTCTGTCTCTGCCCTGGCACTATGGGTTACCAGCTCCTGCTTGGGTCTTCATTTCCCAACTGTGGTTCCCGTTTCCCAATTCCCAGTGACATGCCATGTCCTGTCTTTATAGACAACAGCCTGGAAAGTGGTAATTCAAAAAAATCCTGATTTAAAGAGGCACAAACTGAAAATGGTGGCCAAGCTCTGGATTTTAAGCACTCCTCAGTTCTTCAAATTGGTGGCACTGGATTTAGCTTCAGTCCATAAGAGACAAGGGGAGCGTTTTGGAATCATGTGTGCCAAGTAGATCCCAAACACAGATGTCTGAGTCTCAGAGTGGTGCTCAGCCTCAGCTCTAGCTCCAGGCCACAACTGTGCTAACAGCTTTGTATTAATGAAGGGAGGCTTTCCCAAGGAGGTTAGCACCACACTTCATCTTCCTTAATAAAATATGCTAAAATTTTTCATCTGGCAGATAACAAAATATCTGGTTTCTTCTAATTATTTTTAAAAATCTGATACCCAACAATGATTTGCAGTTTCTCTCTCTTTTCTGTAATCACCCGTATCATGTCTGAATAAATCTGAACTGGAAGGGGAAGGCATGGATTAACCCCTCACTATGTAGCTGCCAGAGTTACCAAGTTACACACAAAGCATAAGGAAAACTAAGCCAAATTCAAATGGGATAGTCACCTCCAAGGCAAGTGCAAAAAGAAGAGGACAAATACGCGAGTGAGCGAATGGACTAATTTGTACTGGCTGGCTTAATTTATAGAACAGGCCCAGACTTCTCTGAACTATTCCACTGCCAGTTTCTCCGGGTTCCTATGTCATCACACTTGGGGGTATAGATACACACAGGAAAAGAGCAAGTGTTTTCTTTGCATGCAGAAACAGTCACTCCTGGAAAAAGCACAGTTTCCAAATACAGCTTGGTTGTTCAGTATCTTCATCCTACAGTTTCTCAAAGAGATAGAAAACTACAAAAAAATTAACAACAAACCCAAGCTCTTGGAGATGTCTCTTTAGCTATTATGAGCCCCAGAACTCATGAATCAGATTTTCTTTAGCAGTAACCCAGAAGACAATGCAAGGAACTGTATTTCTATCACTTGCTTTTTCTCACCACTATTCAACATTTCCCCCCCACAGTACCAAGAATTATTGCTGTTTACTGTTAGGATACATGATAATAGAGTAGGACTTGCAACATAAAATGCAATCCTCTTAACTGCCAGTTAGTAACAATCAACAGGTTGAGTGGGAACTAACGGAGCTGGGCAAGCCCAAACATGTGTGCTTTACTGGAAAATGAGAGCTGCACTGCCCAGTTCTCTGCAGGCACGCTCAGCCTTTTACCTCTGTACATAGTCCACAGTCAATGCATGCTCCTGCCTGCCTTCCCCTGCTGCTTCCCCGTGCTCCAGACTCAGAAGTGACTACCCATCACACGGACCATTTCATGACCACTGTGCTTCGCTTTGTAGCTGGAGTCAACAGGCTTTTACCAGCGTGACAATTTACGCGATTGCAGAAAATCTGCTTGCCATTTCTTCATGTTTGGTGCTACACTGACATCTTGTGGCCCTTAACCCTAGTGAGATGGTAAACAAGGCCAAGAGATTTCCAAATGCATAAGCAAGGATGCAGTAAAACTAAGTTTGAGAAAGCAGCACTGATTTTCCTCTCACTTCCTATCTGTTTGAATTCATGTTCCAATGCTTCATGTGTCCCATTTTGGTAACAAACTTCCATGTTAAGTATCTACAGTTAAACAATAATCAAGTCAAAAATAGTAATGAACAGATTGTGAAGATAAACCAGAATTGCAGCAGGTGAACTCCTTATGCAGATATAAGCTACTTCTTAGTCCGAGGAGAAAGCAAAGACTACAGACACCCATTGCTTTCATGTTTCATTAGCAGGCTCTGCACTTGGTTTTATAAAGTTGAGGTTTTAAATTGCTGTGACAGTATCTACACATTACTTCAGCTGTTAGCCAAGAATATTTCCAAGAAGAGCAAAAACATGTGGATAACACGGTACTTAACTGCCATAATTAATGAGCACTAATAAGAATAGAAGCAAGAAAACCTATTTGGAAACAATGCCAGTAGTAGTAACCATAGCTTAAAGCTATACAACATGAAAGCACATACCCATGAAGAGACAGGTCTATCACACTGGCATAATATACATGACTGAAAGACACTTTCCCTAGTGCCTTCATCCTAATGAAAAATGGAGAAAAAACCCCAGACACCATAGTGATGGGTATAACTCCTTAACCCTAAAAAAGTTTCAATACAGTTACAAACAGTATGAGAAGCATGAGGAGATGAAAAGCAATATGGATGCTATAGGAAATAAAAGGGATTTTAGTATTAGAAAACATGAGAGACCACACTTCAAAACAGATTCACACACACCCCCCAAGCACTTAGCCACCTCAGCTAAAATAGGATCTCTGAAGTTTACGGTGTAGGTCAGTGCAGAAACGGATTCGTCCACAGGATGACTGAAATTTTTCCCTGGATGCACTGAGCTTTGGAGACATGGATCTTTCTCTTCAGTGATTACTGTGTTGTCTAACTAGTTAGATTAAAAGCTACAAGCTAAAGTGTTTCAGAGAAGCATCTAGAATTAAGGCCCTATGCCTTAATTATAAGCAAAGTATGACAGCTAAAATAAATGGGATAGAGTATCACAGCTAAAAATGGGATAATGAAGTGAGGGGAAGGGAAAGAGATTTACATGCATAGTCAAATAGCTAAATCCAATTCAATCAATTTAATTTCAAAATAGCTAAATCCAACTCAATCAATTTAATTTCATATTCCTATTACTATGCCAGTTAAAGTTCCTTTTCTCAGTGTATATCACTAGGCACTTAGATTATCACAGAAGCAATGTGGGACACACACTAAGACTCATAGGTGCTAAAAGGGCCTCTCTATACAGAAAGTAAAAGAAGATCTCACCGGAAAAAGCAGCCTAAGGGATCCAATTTCTTTTCTTAGAAAAATACTGGAAGAAACCAAAATATTTTGAACATTCAGCATTGCGTCTGATGCTATCACCAGCAAAGGGGACATTGTAAGGGGACATCTCCTCCTCCTGCAGATGTCACTGTCTGTAGGAGGATATGCATCCTTGTATAGGTACAGCAGAGTGGGAAAGGAGAAGAAGCTAAAGAGAGAAAGGACTGGCTTGACTGATGGGCTCAAATTCAGAACAAGGCCAGGACAGCGACAGATTAGATTGTCTAGCCTGATCCCCTTGCTACTGTAGACAACATATCAGATAAATTCTCCCATAAACCTGTTATGTTCCTCCTTAAAAGTTGTTATGTTTTGTCTCTACCATGTCAGACTTCCATCCTTTAAGGATCAGAACTTGCTTCTGTTACAGCCTGTGTTCATTCATAGACACTACACCTTCTCTTGGCTTTTGTGCCAACACACTTCTTTCACCCACACAGCTCTTGTCTTTCCTGATGTATTTATGGACAGTTTCCATATTGTCTCTCACCCTTCATTAGGCTCAAGTGAACAGACAAAGCCCTTCTAATCTCTTCTCATCAGGGTTCTCAATGCAGTGGCATTGACTGTGCCTGTGGTAGTTCAGACTCCTCTTTTTTTGCACATGGGCAGTTGCAGACAGGACCCCAGATGATCTCTTGTGACTGCTTTACACAGTGACCGTAACACCTCACTGCTCCCTGGCAACACTTGTCCCGACACAGGCTAAGGTATCACTCACCCTTTTTAAGGGCAGCCCAGAGGACTGCCTCTCCTTTAAACTGACTTGCATGTTTTTACTGCTCTGTTTCATCCTGATCCTATTATTCCAGACCTCAAGATAATTCAGCATATAGGAATGCCTTTTAGATCAGTTTATTCAGCGTGTTCTTTAGTTATTGTGGACAGACCTTTTCCTCTTAAAGGTACAACAGCCTATTACAGCAGACTCTCTCTTTGTCACAGTAAGTCATACAAACACCTCTCACTGCAGCAGTCAGGAAACATGTCCTGTTGCTGGAGATGCTGCACACACTTGGGCACGACTTCTTCCTTACGAGCAACGCTATCACCAGCAGAAGCAATTTAGGTAAAGAGAGCACATTGTCCCAAGTGACTGGGATATTGCAATGACAAAATTAGTGAGAACACGTTGGGTGAAAGTGTTTGAGTCAAATATCCCAGAAAGAATAAAACAGAAAAAGATGATGTACTAATACTACTTTCTGCATTGAAAACTGGTTACGAGATCAGAAATACAGGTAGTGATAAATTGCCATACATCATATTACAAGGAGGAGTGCCAACAACTTCCTGCACAAAGTTATTCATAGTTGTGTATTAGTATTGTAGCAGAAATAGCAAAACCTTCATCTGAATTTTTTTTAAACAAATCAGTTAAAGATTAATTATAATTAAAAGGTGACTTGGGGAAGAAATCTTTCTTTGGCAGGCATGTGAAATCAGTGTTTGATCCAGCATAGATTTTCCACCTTTGATGTCTATGATTGGCAGCCAGAAATAAGGGAAAGAAAATAAATGTTAGTAGATTAGAGCACTTTCTCAAGTGGAACTGGAACCATTTCCACACTGGCAGCACTGGGAAGATGACTTTGTCTTGCTTCTTTTCCCTCACTTGTTCCACGAGGTCAACAGCGTTCTGCGGAGCTAAAGCACAAATGAATTTACTAAGCAACAGAGCATGTGATGAAGTTGGCAACCAGAATAAGACTTCAGATACACTGACAAATTCACTGTCACGCTGTCATGCTCTGCTCCTTTTATACTACTCAGCAAACTCTGGCAAACTGTTCTGCTGGATATAACCTTAACACAGAGAGAAGTTTCAAGCAGGTTCAGAACAGTCTGAAGCTGCCCTCTCTGATGACACTCAACCATAGGGGATGCGCTAGGAGGGTATAAGCCCACTACTTATCCCAGGCTGGAAGTCCTTAAAAAGCTGCGATCAGTGGATATGAGTTAGAACAAACCCTGTTCTTGTTAGATGGGAGCTGTAAAAGAAAAAGAATCTGAGAAGCAGACCTCACCCTGTCGGAGCCATCCACTTCTCTTTTGCACTCCAGAAAAAAGCAGATCGGCAAACCTGGTACAGAGTGCTTAAAAATGGCTCCAGTACTAGACTAATTAAAGAGGTTGTGATGGGTGACAAAAGGATTGGTGGCAAATGTTACAGAAAGAAAATAATTGGGCTTGATCATCAAATCTTATGTTATCTGTATAGGGATTTAACAGTAATTCTGTTCTTTGAAAAGCTGCTAGACTAACATATGTAGCGATGCTGTTATCTGACACCCGCCAAGTCAACACGGCACTATCAGAAGCAAAGCCTGCTCCATTTACTCCACCCTGCCCTCCCTCCCGCCACAGCCTGACCCAGTGGAGGTGAGCGATGCAGAAAGCAGACAGCTCTGCTTCCTGCCCAGCCAGCCCTTGGCCTCCCCCCGAGACGCCTCCTGGGCACCCACTAGTGACAGGAGGCCTTCTGAAAATGTGAATACTTGTCCCTGAGCCCAGATACTGGCAAAGAGAAAACATCATCTCATCTCTCCTCATGGTGTGAAAGGAAGATGTAAAAAGAGAGACCCCAAAAAAAAAAAAGCCAAATAGCGAATCCCAGGCTCCCAAAGAAAAACACAGTGGAGCTGCAGCCATTAGAATCTCACAGGCGAAGACAAACACTTCATTAGGACGGACTAATTCCCAGCATGGGCCACAGTCAGAAGTAGATGAGGTGAAATCAGATTCTGGGGCTTGGATGCTTTGCAGCTTTGTGATTGCCAAAAAAAGTCAGGCTAGAAGAAGAGCCACAGCATGTAAATATTTCAAGTCACAGTGATGCTAGCACTATCAGAAGAGTTACTGCTTGTGAATTTACCCTCAGTGGCCTGTTATGAATAATGAACAAAACCATCATGGAATGATGGCATTTGTTATATAGGTTTAAATGTATCTATTATTTAGCGGGAATGAAAAATATTTTGGTGAGCACTGTGCCTGTTCAGAATCAATTCAACACAGGGAGAAACAAATTATTCCAAATTGTTCTTGTGATTGGAGCAGGATGCTCAGAGAAGCCATCTGCATGGCTTCTCCCCCCCCCAAAAAAAAGCCTAGGAAAAAAGGTATAGCTCTGAATTCTTTCATGCTGCTCAGCATTCTGATATTCTGTAGTACAGTCCCTGGATCAGACCACATGAGCTCTTATGCTACGTCTTAACAGTACAACTAGAGCCTAAAATATAATCTCTTCAGTGGTCTACTTTAAAAATCTTTTCTCTTTAAATTTTCCCTATACACTTTTCTCTTACAGAGGGGTTTTTTGTGGGGGTTTTTGTAGTTGTGTTGCTTTTTGAATTTAATGGATGCAAACTTCCATGAAAATTTTTGGTAATGTATCTGTACCATTCCTACTGCATGTTGTTTTGCAACATATAACTATATCCTTGCAGGACACAAACCATCTTCTAGGCTAATCTTATTTATACTATTATAGCTTTATAGCAACACAGTCATTGTAAATAACAGAAATCTAAATTCTGTGACAAAACGGGGGCTCGGACTAAAAGGGAATATCAGTCTTCTCTTTCTACTTTGAAGTATCAGGGTATCAGAAAGCTGATTCTAGATTGGTAACTAGGAGTATTTCCAACTTTCAGGAATTTTAAGTGATATTTAGGCTGGTACAGTCACCTCCCAACAACAGCAGCAGTAGCCACAAGTTACTATTTATAAGATCACATAATGAAGACAAATGCTGTCTGCCAGCACTGTATTCTGGGCAACTCCCAGCTAGTGCTACAACGTGCACTGTGCTCCAGGAAGTATGCTGTAAAGCAGCAGGCTGAATGGCATTCAAGAAACCACAGCTATATTCCTTCAGAGAAAAACTTGTACACGTTTTATTTTACATGGAGAAAGCCCTGAGAGGTTTCTTCTGAAATGCTATGCTCCAGCCACAAGAGCTGTTTGGAACAACCCACTCCACTTGTGTCGTACAGGCACCACTACACACTGGCATGCTCTCCTTTCCTACTAGGCAGTACAAAGAAACCTTTGAATACTCCTGGTCAAGACGATCACATCATTTTTTTTTCTTCCATTTATTTCTAATACATGCTGGAACAAGGCTAACTCCACGCCCTTTGACTGCTGCTCCTTTATCCTCTTGAATTCAAAACAGTCACATGCTGGGCGTACCCAGACAAGCCACTATTCTTTACTGTCACAAAGCCGTAAAATGTCTAAAAATTCCATTTATCTTCATTTAATACAGATTAATTATTATTTTTCCTATTAATAATCCTACCATTTTTTTCACTGGTTCTAATTGCTCCCCAGCTCCCATAAAGATCTAAAGACTGGCTGAGGTGGAAGAGGAAATACTTCTCCCCTTATCGCTACAGCTGGATCTGCCTCTGGGCAGGCTGCAGGCTTGTGGGCAGGGTAACATAAATGAGACAGGCCCTACTACTGTGTATGCTATCTCTGCCCCGTATATTCAAATACTACCCCTGTAGCTGGCAGGCTAGCAGCTTCGGCCACTCCTGAATAAACTAAGACTAACTAAAATAAGACTATACAACTTTTCACTCGGTCCATCATTCACCTGATTCAACTTTCTGCAGATGTGTTTAATTCCCATGTTCATAATCTGCCTCTAGTGCATTGAGAATACTACATTGGCTTCTCTTTTTTTTTTTTTTAATTTCACCTCACTGTGGTAACTCTGCTGCTGAAAACGATTACTTCAGCCATTCTGCCTGAAACTAAGGAAAGAGAGGGCTGAGTTATGGCATTTTGTCTTCCCAAGTCACCGTTAGGCGTGCTGGAGCCCTGCTTTCCTGGAGGTGGCTGAACACCTGCCTGCCCATGGGAAGTGGTGAATGAATTCCTTGGTTTGCTTTGCTTGTGTGTGTGGCTTTTGCTTTACTTATTAAACTGTCTTTATCTCTACCCATGAGTTTTCTCACTTTTACTCTTCCAATTCTCACCCCCACCCCACCAGGGGGGAGTGAGTGAGCAGCTGTGTGGTGCTTAGTTGCCAGCTGGGGTTAAACCATGACACCCATACCAAGTTAATTTTTAATCTTCATTCTAGGAGAAGTTCAACCAGGAGGAGAAAACAGGGTAAAGAATACATGTCATCACAGAGGTAGTGAAGGATTTATTAGATCAAGCTATATTGATTTCTGCTACAGTCATTTTTTAATCAGCAAATAAGCTAGGAGATATCCTGAGCACCGTACATGGCTCTTTTCCCATTTTAGGGAAATATTCCTTAATCTACAGTAAAAGCAGTTAATTTTCGTTTTTTTAGAAAAGCGTGACCACTGCCCTGATCCACTGACTCTCATATTTCAAAGACCAGATTTAGTATCAATATCCTTAAAATGTTTCAACCAGGCAAAAGTACCAAGCAGCTTGTTTATGGAGAAAATTCAAATCAAAACAGAAAGCTCTAGCATTTTTTCATTAAAATACAAGTGTTTCCATTTTATTCTTTAAATGTTTTCTACATATTTCTTTTTCACATAATCAAACTCCCTTCAGCCTAAGAAACCTCCTAATGACCATGCTAGACATTGGTTCAGGCACAGTGACAAGGAGTCAGCTCACGAGGTTCAGACAGCTGCTGTATAGATACCTAAATCTGTGCTAATGACCAGAAACTCCCTGGGAGTTAGTAGAAGGAAGGAGATGTTTTAGAACAGAATTCATCCAAATACTTTAGGAGAAAGAACTCATGCCCTGGAAGTGCTTATTTCTTTCTGGTGACTCTTAAGTCAGACATTGATGTCTGTGTTTGGTCACCTAAATCCTGCCCCTACGGTGCTAATCAAAAGCATGGACTGTGCTGAAGGAAGAGGACTTAGGGAATGCCAGAGGAGATCCTAAGATTAAAAGAGAACTCCTAGTTTCAGAATGACTGTAGTAGATGAGAAAATAATATTTAGCTTCAACAGAAGCTTCAATGTTGCCCGAATCTTATGTAGTATTTCTCCCTGTATTCGAACTGAGAGCAAGTATAGTGTTTCAAAGCTAAAATTTATTTCCCTGGCACTAACTATTCAGTGACTTACTCTAGAGTATTTTAGGATTTATCACCACCATTTTCACATGATGTCAATAGTCTGCAATGGAATATGTATAAAGTGGACAGCTTGCTTCTTCTAGAAGTAGTTTCTTTGGCTCGGAAAGTCTTAACCAGAGAAGTAAATTGTTTCCAAAAAAAGTGGGGGGAGGGAGAAACCTTATTTTAAAAGTTATATAAGGTCATTCAAGAACTTTATAGATTTTAACTTAGACCTGTTCCTAGAAGACCTATAAAGAAAATCAACCTATAACAAGCCATTTAATTTTTTCTTTTGATCTTATTAACTTAATGACAGTTATGACACAAAAATAGATGGTTCAAGTAAGAATTGCGTCCTACCTGACTGTATCCTTACCAATTAAAAGCACAGTAAACTTACACTCTTGACATCTGCCTCCTATTCTTGCAACTTTGAGTCAATGAACTGATGCACAGCAAATTTAGGGTTGTGGCTCTTCAGCCCTGAGCACGTAACCTGTGCTTTTTTTTCTAGAATCTACACAGCCTGTAGCACATTACCTTATGCTGCTTTATAGGAAAAAAAAAAAAAACAAAAAACCACAACAAACAAACCACTTTCTTTTGAGTGACCAGCTTGAGAGCTGGGGAAAAATTTAAGTATGTGCATAAATGTTTGAATGAATCAATGCACTTATCTCTGTTTTTCTCGGAGCTGGAGTGCAGCCATCACCTTCCAAGGCTAAAAATAGCGTCTGTAGGCAACTCAGGTAGATGCAAACCAACTTCTTCAGCTTTAATATCTCCTAAGTGAGGTACAATTCATTTTTCTGTGATGTTATAGAAAATTAGTGGCATTATACTAGCAGTGATCTGGTAAGAACCCAAGAAAATTGCAATGAAATAAGTATAGTTAGTTTGAAAGAAAGCCACTTGATTGACTTGATCTCCAGCATTCCTTACTCCTACAATTTTGAAGGCATGAAAAAAATTCTCCTGGTCACTGACTACAAAACCCTTAGTGCCATATTTCAAGACAACTTACATTTCCCCTTTAAAGCAATGTTTTATGTAAAAATTCTGTGTTTGATTACACCCAAGGTCAGAAGCAAAGTCTAAAAACTGTCAACATATGAATAAAACCCCCTAACTTTCCTTTCTCCTTTGCTATCACCAAGGGCTCATCTCCACATCCAGTCAGCAAGATAATTGAATAACATGGGTGACAGAACACATCCCTGCCAAAATCTTGGGCTGGCCTTGAACTTTTTGGTCAGCTCACCAGGTACAAAGCCTCTTTGTATAAGTCTCTAAAGAATAAACTCTGAGTAAACAGATCAATTTCCAGCCATCTTTCTCAAGTATTACATACAAAGATTCAACAATCTGAGTTAAATATTGCAGTAAAATTGGCCCAAACCAATAAGAGTTTGAAGTTAGTATTGCTGTCGAGCTTGTTGAATCTAAAGTACATCATCACCTGATGCCTGGACCCATGTTGTACTAAGTATATATGAACTATTTTAATACGCTACAATAGATACACATTTCAGGCAATATATTTTTCTGTGACCCAGTTCTCAGATTTGCTTTATATTGCTATAACAGTGTTATGGGTCTACAGAGTAAACATCATTATATTTTCATCCACTTTACTCTGCCAAAACAGTGACTAATATATATATATTATATACTCATTTATTAAGCAAGATTACATACAAGGTAGTTCTTCATCTAGAAAGAAATTAGTAGCCAGTTGCTTTCACATTACTGTGCATAGTGATGAGTCTTTAGCTGTGGGTCATGCAAGTTTAAAACTAAGGCAGGCTGAGGCACTTTGTAATATCTGTTTTGCAGCTGGAGCAGGAGTGCTTCTGAGACACCCTCTGTAATGGTTGACTTCAAGAACCAAAGGGTTGGTTGTCTTAGGAGAAAACAAAGCAAACAACGTATTCCCAGTGCTTTTTTATTTCTTTTTCAATGGGAAATTGCATTATTTCCTACTATCAGCCAGCTCAAGGCACGGAAGATTGTCTGTTGTCGTTTGTTTCTGTTTGGGTTCCTCCCAGGACAGGGTGAAAGCAAGGACTGGTAATCATGAGAGCAGAAGCCTTACCAGTTTTTGAAGCATAACAGTCAGAGTTCAAAAGGCAAGAGGCGCTTTTAAGATACCCAGGCATAATCTGTGTTCTCTTCTTGAAAGTAAAATTTGTAATTAAAGTTGGCATTTCTGAGCAGCCTGCTAGTGCTGGCCATATTGGTAACAAACAAAGAGGACATGCTTTGTGACACTGACACACAATCCGTGGGGAAGAGCTGGTGCCTCTCTTGTAACAAGCAGGCAGAATAGACATGTGTATCAAAGATGGCCTAGAGGAAACACAGCTGAAAGATGTTCAGGGAAAAAATGGTCATGTAGCCAGAACAAAAAGAAATATGAGTTGAAACAAGGGGTGTAAGATCACTGCTTTGCTTTCCCACAAGCTTTTCCCATAATTTTGCCTTCCTTCCATTTCATTCCACATATTGCAGAGGAGCAAATAATTTTTTTTTCATTTTCTGAAAGTGTGAACTTGAAAAGCAAGATAACAAAAAAGTGACAGATCTAATATTCAGAGCAAACCTCTGGATGGGAAATAGAACACAACTTGGCTCTCCAAAACCATGTAATAAAAAAATTAAGAAGTAAAATGCATCTGATTTTTATGCAGGTCACTTTCTCAGATAGAAGGACGGAACAAAATTAGATCATTTTTATTAAAATTTAAATAAGTTTTACGTAGCATGGATGTTATAATTTTGGACATCACTTAGACATATTTCAGGTCTCATATTTTCATTACTCACACTGCACTATATGAAAAAAGATCTTGGGCAGTCCAGTCATGTAAATAATTTCATGTTTTAAGAAGAACCTCAGCATCACCAGGAAAAGATCTTAAAACAGTCAAAAGGTATATACCACACAAAATCAAATTTATATACAGTTAATTCCTCTGAAGGAGAAATACCAAGTTGAACCTGTTGAGATTCAAAACTGTGTTACCAGGAAGTATGTTAACTTATTCTGCTTGGCTTCTCAGCATGTAAAGGCAAATCAGTATCTGTAATTCCAGGCCTCTCAGAGAGGTTTTTTTAAAACAGATTACAGCGCTTCACTTTGTTTCAAGCATTCTTCTGCAAACAAGCAAGAGGAGGGCAACACAGCAGTTAACGGTGGTCAGGAGGTCCAAGTAGAGATAGGCTGAAAAGTGGGAATACCCCTACTATATGAAATGATTGGTAGAGAATTCTGATTGTGGTTTGTAACATGCTGTGACAGACTCACATCCAGCTATCAATTCTCACCTTCAAATGGGAATAGAATAAAGGTAGGATAGGATGATGAGAAAAACTTTCTGTATTTGAAGAGAGAATTCTGCTCAGCATTTCTTACCAAGGCCACATAACTAATCTATGTTAAAATATGGAGAGCAGGGCAAAATAGAGAGAAGTCACTTTGGAGTGTGGAACATTTGCTTGGAAAGAGATGATACAGTAAAGGCAAGCTCTAGGTTCTTATGTCTTCGATGAGATCTCTGAATTGTTACTATGATTCAGAAATGACAGACAAGAAGGCAAACCAAAGCAGTAATTAAAAGTGTGGACTATACAAGAGACATCTCATTAAAGGTAATCAGATCCCTCCTTAACAGCTCTCCCTGAAAGATCATTTTTGCACCACCAGGTTTTTGGAGGCAAATCAAACCTCTGAAGAGATTTTCAATAGAAGAAAAAGGAAGATATATTGTATTGAAAGGGGTGACATACAGCATATCCAGGGAAGATAAACAGCAGAAAAAAACACAGGCATGGATGAAAGAAAAAAAAAAATCAATGTTTAGATCTTTATAGAAAGAATATTCCTGTGACAAGTCATGTACTTCTGAAAAAGAAGCAGTTTAAGTCCACTCAGCAGAGATGCTCAGATACGTGCTCACCTGCTGTTCCACCTGGCAAGCAGAGCCAAAGAGCTCGTTCCCCCACCAGCCAGGAGCACCACTGGGCAAAGAAGGCAGAAAACACGGAGCTCCAGAGAGCAAATTTCTGCCTCTGTACATTGCTCATCACCCATTAATCTGATAGAGATCCTGGTTTAAACCCAGTTCTGCTGAGAACAATCCCGCACAGGTCCACTGAGATAAGGAAGGATAAAGACAACTATAGTTGCAGTATGGTACAGTACAGTATAGTATAAATTGTTAGAAGCTGTAATAAATAACAAAATCAGGAGATACAAATAAATGTAGTGAAGGGGAATCAATACAGTTTTTCTAAAGACAAGTGGTGTCACACAGATGTGTCACAGTTTGGTTTTAGAGAGTCAGTGTGCATGAAGAAATTCCAGTGATTTTATACATCTACGATTTCTAAAGTCTTTGACAGGCATGCCCACCAAAGATTTTTAGAGAAACTAAGCTGCCACAAAATAAAGCACTGGAAACAGCCTGATATGGGCTGGGGTGTCCATGCAAGCCCAAAGACAACTCTGAACTCCTGCACCATGGGAGTACCCTGGCTGAAAACCACCTTGGAGGAGGCTGAGCCTCAGGCACACAGTAGCCTCTCTCTCCTGTCCTCACACTTCTGAATCCCTGGGAAGAATAGCAAGACATACCAGGTGAAGGGAACCACAGCACCCTCCAGTCAAGGTCCTAGGGAGAACAGCAGTGGCCCCAGTACCATGGGGCAAACTTCAACATGAGACACAGTGCTCCACTGGTGGCGAATAAGGGACAAAGCCCCTATAGACACAACTGCAAGTTGTTATTCTGGGCTTCTGAGCAAGGCTGAGAATTATTATACGCTCAGTTCTCATGTCGTCAAAGGGTTGCTGCTTTATGTCCAATTCACTTTTCATATTTATTATCATTTCCCCAGAACACCACATCCCTGAGGTACAAAACCATGTGTGAGGTAATGGTGTATAGGGGAATCAAAACCCAGAATATGCCTACAGTAGTACGTCACACATTCATTCTTTCACCCAAAGCAGAACTGCACTCTGTTGCTGATCTCCAATTTCATTTTAAAAATCTCACCCAGTGTTACATCTCCTCTTGCCACTGGAAGTCTTATTTCACCATCTATTATGTCTTTCAAAAAGTTTTTCTGGCAGATCATCTTCCTGCTGTCTATGATAAATCTTGTTGTACTAATTTCTCTTCCCCAGTGCTGTTTATTCCCTCAAATATTTGCAGAACATTGTCAAGTCACCTTGCAATCACTGCTTGGAGCATGCCTATCTCATTTGCAGCCTTTCCATATGCAGCAAGTCAGTTCTTCCAGCCCCCTTTATCATTTGTCTTGTTCATCTTGTCAATTAGTTTCTCTGACCTCTCCTTTCACTTTGTTTTATTAATTTTCCAATGCACCCTTGTGAAGTAAGTACAGATTTGCAGCCTCCCTTCCTCCCTCCATATTGTGCAATCAACATGAGACTGGTGAGGAGTTGATTCACTTGGTCATGTGCAAACCACAGGAACGTGACCTGTGCAATGCAGCTGCTTCAAAGAGAATCTAAGTGGTGCATTATGGCATTCAGCAGCCCTTCAGAGAGGCCACCTGTAGTCACATTCAGGTCACTCTTCATGTCACTGCAGAGCATAAGTGACCATCATCAGTATGGAGGGTTAGATTTCCTCCCAAAACACCGCCCTCCAATGTGGGTTCAGGGCAAGCATGCTCCCAGCTGCTCTCCTGGTATGTGGACATTGGCCCAGGACGGGACACTAAACTCATTCGCTTCATGGCTTTGCTTTCTTTCCTATGTTCCTTTTGCTAGGTTGGGAGAGGGTATTGCACTTTTTTGCCCCCACTTTTTGTGAACAAAGGTATTATTTTTGGTTGAATGGAAGATAATGGAGTTTTCTGTCTGTGTGGGTATAGCATACCCACTGCTGCAGTGATTTTCCATTTCATTCATATGCTCTGTAGGTTCCCTCCTAGTCCTGCAAGAAAATAAAACACATCTGTATCGATTGATACAGATATACCTAGATTTTTGAAAGACTTGGATATCACTGGCGTATATAAGATTGTATTCATCCCAATTTATCAGAGCAGTAGTTACACATGCGTAGTAAGGAAGTCTATTATCCTGTCTTTAATTTACTCTCGAGGGGTTCATCCTTCACAAAATCCATATCAGAGCCCCCTTTCTCATTTATTTAGCAAGAGAGGGGAGAGGTCTCTATCTGACCTGATAATGGAGCTATTTGGCTCAGCCCAGCCATTAATCCATCTGACAGCTTTCCTATGAAAAGGCAGAATTTCCATCCTCCGCTCCAATTTATTTCATCATCTGCACTTTCCTTCTCCTATCCCTGGTCAGTGGTAATAATGAGAACTGTCTAGAAAAATATATAAATATGGCACGTGTATAAATACAAGTAAAGCAGGTAACACGGGTGTGACAAGGGAATTTTTACCTCAAACATTTACTTGCCTTATGAAAACTTAAATTAGTCACCATCCTTTTGAAAATATCCCAACACAAAATTCCATTTTTCTCAATAAACAAGCTCTTTGTTTTGTTGTGTGTGGGTTTTGTTTCCTTGGGTTTTTGGGTTTGGTTTGGTTTTATATCAGTCTCTATCACAGCAGTTCTCTGATCTTAATGAAAAATACTATATTGTAATTCTGAAGTGAAATTTACTCATTGTGGTGATCCTCCAGGTATCATAAAGCAGATCCAGAAAAGAGACAAGTGTGCAGTACGGGTATTGAGCTCTCCTGTCTGACCTGCTGCTCTGCAATTATCCCTAGCTGACAGCGTTTGACAAGGCTTAGGGTTAGACAAGCAGAAATCTCTGTGGAGAAGGGGTTTTCTTGTTTCTTTTTCTTTTTTAGTAAGAAAACCTGCTATGTAAGGCAGCTGACAAAATCATTTATATTCTACCCAGTATTGATAATTTTAATAAAGTATTTTTATTTAAAAATGCCAAACTTACTAAACTTTAGCAAAAATGCACTTCTAAATAGAAATAATGTTTTGAAAATAATTCCAAATTCTCTGTTTCTTTTCCACACTTCTGAAGTGGAAGATAACATCTTTCAGGTTCAAAATAGCATCTCATTTCCAAAGTTAGTATAATTCTACCAATAAAAATACCTCAATTTTTTAAAAATATATTAATGACATTTAGTGGACATTACTATACATCAGCTATAAGATATCCCAAACCAAGTGTAGATAACAGTTAAATGATCAGGCACTCTCCCTGACTCTGCAACTTGGTTCCTCGTTTGCTATCCGAATTTTTTACAGGTGGCAGTTCAGAAAGATTTCAAATGACGTCAAAAGAGGGGAGGAAAAGAAGGATTTTCCCCATAATGCCATGCTGAGCAAAAGACAAGACAAAGTTTGTACTTCTACTTATATATCTACATGTTAGCTCCAAACCCACTTAAAAATAATTTCTATGCATGCAATCAAACACTTGCATTTTCATCAAGCTACTTCAGTTTCTTAATTGAAAATGGAAATGTGAAAATGGAAAACATGTCAGCCATGCTGTGCACCTCCTCTAGGTTTTTGAGAATCCTCTATTTTCTTACTAGTTTTTTCATCCTTCTGTAATTCCAGATTCTAAGACCACACTGTCCAGTAGATGGGTAAATGGATTGCTCAGAGGAAATTCTACCATTTCCTCATGCTCATTGCAGCCACCTGAATGGTCTTCCTGCATCACTGTGAGGCAGGATAGCAAGAGAGGCCTTGAAACTAATCTCATATCTGGAAACTGCAAGACATCGTACAAAGATACTGCACCAAGTTCTCTCTTTGGAAGGGCACAGCAGTTCCAGCCACAACAGAACAAGCTCTGCCACTGTGCCTGGGGCAGAATCCTGCCAGGGTGCATGCACCACATCGACAAATGTTGCCATTGAAATTTTTTGTCTTGGCAAGATGTGATTTAATATGTTCAGGTTTAAACCCCTGCTTTAAACCCTAGCTAAAAATGTTAAAATGCTCATTTGAGTTATAGGATTTATACAAATTCGAACAGTTGAGGTGGAAAGGGTCTGAAACTCCCTTCACTCCCCCAGGGATCTGCTAAAAGGAACCTGGTTTCCTCATTAGTCAGTCCTATTTCTGGCTTCACTGAGACAAGATTCAAAGCAGAATCACTTTAAAGAAGAGCATAAAGCAACGATACTTTGAGACTCTTCAGTGGCCATGTCTGAATGTTAAATCAAACCACTGTCTGTCTACCTCCTGCCAAAGCATCATCGCAGCCACTGGTATGTTCCCATCTCTGATGTCAGTGCAGTTCCCTGGAGAAGAAGTGGCTCATGGTATAAGCTGAGAAATAGGAACACAAGTGTAAACTGCAAAGCTTCCCAAATAGCCTGAATATTCTATCACTACTGAATTTGGTTTACACATTTTACATTTTCCAAGCCTTTTTCTGGGCTAAGATTTGAGGCATCCTTTTCTGCTTCATGCCAGTTCTGTGATCAAAAAAGCTGCCATGGATTGTTTTCCTTCTTTTTTTAATGATCCTCAACAACAACAAAGTCTGTCTGCTCACCACCACTCTCTCAGCTGTCTGAACTGACAATCTCTTAAGCCCTGCTGTGACTGAGCTGCCCTGAATGTCTACCACACAATTTATACTGCTTCCTAAGCAGAACTTGAAGTCTTTACAGATCATGAAGTGAGGATGGACTTGTGCTTTATAAGAGAGGTTATATACCAATTTATCAGCAATTTCAGAAGGGAAAACATTTATGAGGATGATGAAAAATAAATATATTTTTTCAATTATGTTTCCTAGGCCCAACAAACATGCATAGCAAATTCCGGTCCCTTTCAGGTTCATCTGTCCATGTCATTCTTCTATATAATGTTTCCTCGGTACCCCTCAATTGGGGAAAACAAGAAGAATTGATGATGTGCAAGAAGAGGGACATTTGTTTGTTTATTTCTACAAACACAGCTTAAGTGCATTCCAGTCTGAAGGCAACTCACAGAAACCTTTGGTGGTATAAAAATGGAACTAAAAGGATTTACATGCCCTGGATAAATTTTAAACTACTTTAAACGTTTCCCTGAAGTAAATTATCTTCCTTCCATAGAGCAGTATTGAAAGAGGGAGGTAAGAAAAAACAATTTAATTAAGCGTTCCAAGGAGTTTTCAGGATGAATTCTTAACTAGCTCTGAGATTTCCTACTTGTAACCCAATCCTCTGACTGATTAAGCTTCTTTGGGTAAACATGTTTACTTTCATGTAAAATCTGTTTAAATCAAATGATGAAAACTTGCCTTAACAATTCTTCTGTAGCATGAATCGCTTCTTGCAGTACCTGAAATTTTCTCCTCAGCTTTGCCAGTATATGCTCTGTAAGACCTGACCCCTGCACACCCTGCTCAGCAAAAGGGGTGACTAGTAGCACCACTGGACCAGGCAAAGCAATGAAATGGAGATTTCTTGAAAGAGCTTCAGTCTGGCAGTGCCTGATGTAGTCAGAAAGGTGCTCATTGTGTTCTTTATTTTGATATGAAGCTTAAATTATTGATCACGGCTCCTGCATTGAAAGCTGAAATCAAATACAGTATCTGACTGACCACTTAATTCTTCCACTCAACCTGCCATCTCCAAATGCTGGGGGGGGGGGGGTGTTAATCTTTTTAGAGCTTTGGTTTATGAAAATTCATGATAACACTTTCAGTTTGATTTGGGGAGGGAAAAAAGTCAATACTTCTCAATGTTCAACCTATTTCCTGATCAGGTCTGTTATATCAGGCTAACCCTTAACGTATGGACAGAGACCCCTACACTTCTGAAAACCCAGAATTCCTCAAAGTTCTTGGCATAATAAGTAGCTTGTATTGTTTGTGATTATTTGCATACATGACAGGCAACATATCTGCTTTCCTAGGCACTCCATTTCAATTGCTTTCTT
Organism: Haliaeetus albicilla; assembly: GCF_947461875.1. Taxonomy (NCBI): domain Eukaryota; kingdom Metazoa; phylum Chordata; class Aves; order Accipitriformes; family Accipitridae; genus Haliaeetus; species Haliaeetus albicilla. The sequence continues at coordinate 9,059,321 of NC_091493.1, read as the reverse complement.
CCCAGCCTTTTAAAAGCTAAATGAGCAAAAGAAACGATGGTAAATGTGACCCGTGGCATAAATTGTTTTATAAATTATGGTGCATGCAGTGAAAGCTTTATCCCATTTTTGGTTTTAGGCCTCAGAACCATGCAGCTACCCTGATGTCTCTCAAGTCCTAAGACACTGGGTCATAACATTAAGAGAGAAGCTGATGGATTTAAGTTTTAAAATGTTAACTTTCTGATTGCATGGCTGACAGAGCAGCTCACTGTCATTTCCTTATGTTCACAGAGCAGCCACTCTGGTAGTAGTGTCATCCCCTGGGATCCCCCGCTCAGCCTGCCCTCTCCAATGCCAAAACCCAGCACTCCTGGAGAGAAGCAGTACCCATAATCAAACCTGAATCTCCTCAGACATGTTACTCAAAATGAAACCAAACAACAGCACAAGCTTTGGCCACACAGAGATTCAAACTTGTTCTGGACATACATGACGCAATAATGTTAATAGTCAACAATTAGATAAATAGCAAGCAATTCCTCCCTTGTCTGACTGTGCCAAAACCAGGTCCTGAATTAACAGTGTTTGGTAGTCCTGCCAGGACCCACACCCTTCCAGGTATTTGTGATTGATCTGGTTCAAATAATCAGAAATAACAGATGGCACCCATTTCTTCCAAGTCTGATAGGAAGGACATTAGCAGGGCAGCATAGGATTTGCTTCTGCAACCATTAATCAGGCATGAGTCCATGTTCTGCAATATGCAGACAGGACAGACCACAGCTTTGCCATCCTTTGGAACCCAAGTTGCATGAACCAACAAATTCCTTTCAGAGAGCAAAACAAGAAAATTGAAAACAAATCAAGGAAGGGTTAAATGAGCTATCTACTGGGTAGACATGAGATATGCGAAGGGCAGGTAAGTGTAACAGGCAGTCACGAAAGTGAAGCGGGGAGAACTGCTCTGCTTGCATCAATCTAAGCAACTGCTTTTGCATGTTTGAAGTGAAAGCCATCATCCATCCATGGTAGGCATTTTACCTACCAACAGCATTAACTGTACTTTTCATACTCCCCCAACTACTCCACAGTCTTGAGGGAATAAAAACAACCAAACAACAAAACCCAAACTACGTAAATCCCAAAGTCTTTGCAAGGCAAATATTTTAAAAGTGTCTCAGGTCTTCAGAAACAGAAGTCCGTAAATGGAACAGTCAGGCATTTAAAGCCCATTAATGTTTATTAGTTAGTTATAAAACACTTCTCCCAATTGACATAGTTACTGCTTTCTTTCAGGACTTTGTTCATCAGGCATCTACACCCTGCAACAAATAGGCTTGCTTACTCCTATACACTTTGCTCAAATTAAAGGTAGTGCTGTCTTTTATATAAATAGATTGTATGACAAGCAGGTATGGTAATTTATAGTCTACAATAGGTTTTATCTTTAATCACTGAAGTATATCCCTAGTTTACAGAACAGAAACTAACAAAGTGGATTGGTTAAGTGATTCGGTGAAGGTTGCATACAAGATTGTGCTGGCACAAAACCTGGACTATCATGCCATGATACTCCCCATGTTGCATCTTCACTAAGGCTAGAAGAACTGTGAGCTTCTGAAGTGCATGGCACCCTTCATTTTCATTCAGCTCCGTGGCCTGGACCCTGCAGCATTGAACTCATATCCAACATAAATGCTGCAGCAACTAATAATAAAACTGCCTGCAAGTCCTGTAAAATATATAACCTAAAAGCAGGAATTTTTTTTTTTTTAAGTTTGAAAATTCTTTTTGCTCCTTGTAAACAATTTCCTTCAAAAATCACAGCCACCTCAAGGGGGCTTTCTAATAGTTATCACATTTTTGAGCTGCTGTATTACTCATCCTTCCTTTTTGCCTCCCCCCTCACACTTGTCTCCCCCTTCCATATCACGCATCATCAAATTTACAGAATGGAAACCATTTAAGGCATCAAAATTATTGCTGAAGGTGAATAGGAGATGAAAGTCAAGTACCATGCTCTGCCTGCCTTTTGGGATTCCTCATGTACTGTGTTCTGTATTTCACTCATCAAGATGTCATGCTTAAAAAGTTACACAGCCTGAAGAATAGAGGAAACAACAGAAAGAAGAGGGGAAGCAAAGGTTGGACCCTCTTGCTATTGCTCATGTTTGCCTATAAAAAAATTCAAGAAAGATTCCCAACTCCGACAGCAATAACAGCCATCTAGACAGTGCCTTACACATGAATAATGCCTTGATGTCAGCTCAAAAAAGACCAAAGTTGCTGGCCTCCGAAGGCCGTTTTACAGTTCGTGTATATATCTGACATTAGGGAAAGAGAGATTGCATCATCTCAGATATATGACTCTCTCTGTGTATGCAGCTGCTTTCTGGATTGACTTCCATGATAAACGTGTCACTTCTGGAGAAAATTGATGAGAGCCAGAATTGTCATTTCTCTAATTCATTCTTCCCAGTCACTTTGTCCTCCTTCTAGCTCCAACCTGCTTTGTAGACTGAGATTTGACACATCTATCAATTTCCTTAGTGCATAAAGGTAAAATATTTTTTAAGTGCCTGACTGAACTGGGTCTATGATACCCTAGTATTTTGGATTTTTCCACTTCAATAAAATGAATTAAAGTTCAGGAAAGAAAGACTGAGACATGTAAACTTTAGAGACAAAAGCCTGCTTTCAAAATGTCTGAATCGATCAAATAAAGCACCTTTGAGAATAGTAAGTCCTCCTGTTAATGTGCAGTTTGATGTTACTTGGTTATACCAGTTCTGCATTTGTTCTTGCCTTTAAATATAACATAATCCAGTCTGCACATACAGATTTGCTTTCTGACAGTTGGGAGTAGTTAAAAATATTTCTAAACACTGGCCGTAAAACCAGCAACCTCCTGGCCAATGCTACAGAACAAGTGCTGTATTCAGAGAGCTGACCACATGTCCATTTCCTCAAATACTGGGGGGAAGAGATGTAGTGCATCCTTCTGACTGTTCCCTGGGTTTCCCCAACTCATTACCTGAATGAAGCCCTCCTCTTTGCCGCATACTAAGAACAGGGTAAGCAGAAAGCACTGGATGTAAATTGCCAGCATGATGCAAATGGTGTCCTTTTCTCTCACTCTTTTCTTCCTGTTTTTTCCTCCCTGTGCTTGCCCCAGAGTGCAAGTCCTGCTTTCATTCCAAGACAGTTACATCTGTCAAACCTGTCACATTTTGCATCCATTCATGCCAGGTGCAAAAGCTAAAGCAGGTGTTACAGATGCTCATTTGATTAGTGCAATCTGTTGGTATTGTTTCTTGGTATTTCACAAAGGAAAGAGCAAGAGAGAATGAAAGAGAAAAAGAAAAAGGGGGAACAGTGGCAGCATTTGATGAGATAAATGGGTTGAAAGTGCCTTGCTCTGCTGTGATGGCTTCCATCAGACATGCCTGGCAAGGTAAAACAGGCACTTTTCAAACAGATGGTCTCAAAGTCTTTACTGCATTATGGCTCAGAGTAACAGCATACCTCAATGCCACATGCTGGGGAGGTAACTGTGCCGTGAAGGAGACACACTCAATTTACCTGCCTGCCTTAATAGCATCCAAATGTCTTGTCTGTTGAGGTGTTAAGGTACATCTAGGTAAAAGGCAGCTGCTAAAGGGACATAGCTGAGGTTACAGAGACGAAATAAAGGCCTTTTGTTAAGGCAGTGAATTTACATTATGAGGACTGAGGATCTTAAATCCATTTTGAACAAACCACATAAATGTCTGTGACAAGGTTTGTGCCACAGACAGCGCAGCTTGTGGACAATGTGCCATCAGATCCACCCACCTTCTCCTGGAGATCCTATGAAGCAGCCAGTACATCATAGAAACTCTTTCATGCAGGTTGCAGAAGTCTGGTTACATCCAAAGTTCTGCAAATGGCATATTAGTTGCACGCTGCTGGCATACTGAGCCAGGCTGCCAGGCACTTTGGGGTACATGTACTGCATTCATTGGAGAGGAGCTTTTAGTCAGCATAGGAGACTCAGTTCCAGTTGTCTAGACAGACAGTAAATCTGGATTTGCAGGTTGCAGTAGGTCTTCCCCTCAAAAGATAGCGTAAATACAGCCTGGGTTTCTGTTTCCTATCTGTAGAATGGGGATAATAAATTATAACACTATCTTTGCCTTTCTCTCTCTCTTGCCTGCTAAATTTGTAAAAGTGCTTTAGGAAGAAAAAGAACCATCTCATCAAAATGGGTGTTTGTTGCAAACAGCCAGCTGGACTCCATACCCTTCAGATTCCTTCATCGAGAAGCAGAAATCAGTGTGTCAGTTCAATATGGTTTGGATTGGTGCAGAGCATCTTGAGACAGTAGAGAAGGCAGGAGAGAGTGAGCGCCTTCTATGAAATTATAATTTGTTAATTTTTTTTAAAGGCTACAGAGCGTCTTTATAAATGCAATTCCTCATTCAGAATATTTCAGCCTCTCCCTGAAGAGACCAGTGTCTACAACCAGGTAACTATGAAAAGCTTTCTGTCAGCATGAGCATCACTCTCGGACTGGAGTCCACTGGAGCCCTTTCCCAAGAATGTTAGAAAGTTGTTATGAAAACTCACAGCTCTTCCTTCTGTCACAGAGCCATCTCTTCCTGCCAGCTGGAAAGGCAAGGACAAGCTTTCCACCATGGTGTGACAAGCAGAAATGTTCAGGCTAATAAGTGCAATAGCTGCCAAGCCAGATATGCCCATCCAGCCTCCACTGTGTAGGTGAAGGGAAGCAGAACGGGCCAGGAATCATGACAGAGCCTAGAGCTGGCAGCCAGCTGGCCAGGATGGGGCTAGCCATCTAGGGGGTTACGAGTCACGCAGGGCAGGAGAAAGGCCAAGCCTGGACATAGCCCAAGCAGTTTCTAGAGAGGGTGTTGCCAGCCAGGTCTCGAGCCTCCTTACCAAGGACGGCAGGTTTTGTACCAATACCGGTATTCCTACAAGCAGAACTGGAGTCTGCAGGACGGCCTTAGTCTGCACATTACCCTGTGAGTCCAGGCGGCAGCAGACTCCCAGCCAACAACCTTCAAGGCGATTTAGCCTTAAAATGCAGCTGAGCCTTGATAACAAATACATTCACAATCTGAACTGCTGGGTGAAGGCTTATCCCTTGGGAGGTGGGGCTTGCTGCCACGCACTGCACAGGCCATAAGTCTACAAACGTGATCTGACAGCAGACCTGAGGAGACTGGGGTTCCATAAAAGCCTCGTTAGGAACTTCAGCCCTGTATCCCTCTTTTCACAAGGTGTCTCACAGCTGCAATGTCCCACAGTCCTGGTTTTCAGCATCTTGACTCTTCTAATTTTGAAACCTGAGGCCCTAGAGGCTAGGACACTAATTAAAGTGTTTGTTGCTCTAAAACAGACAAATGCCTTCTTGTGACAAGAGAGATTCATCACAAGGTACTAGAAACCCACTGCATCCTTTGACTTCAGATGAACGGAGGATGCTGAGCACGTCTGAAAATGAGGTGGCTAACTCATTTCCCTCTGTTATCTCTGAGCAGACGATTAGACTGCAACCCAGGCCTCCACAGGTAGTATATCAACTCTCCTGCACCAATGACTCTCTGATACCCTCAGCAGGCTTTGATATCCAAAGGTTTATTTTGTTTAAAGAAGAGGCTCTGCCACTGTACCATTGCAGCAGAAATGAGCCTTCAAATCATGTTCACCCTAGGCCATGAGGATAGAAAAAAACATTTTTATTGAAATTTGCCTAAATTGGCATGCTATTTTCCAACTGCTGTCTCCTGTTTGAGTGGAGTTGGCAGATTTATGCATTCAGTATGTATTCACTTAAACTACTTCTACCTAATGATAAAGGAAAATGCTCATTCATAAATAACCTTGGGCAGTGGCAGGCCTGAAATGTATACGTTACTTATATCTGCGTTCAGCAAGCTGAAAAATGACAGAGTGCCCCAGCAGTGCAACCAGGCAAAGCATAAACCATTCAGCTGAGCAAGATGGAGAGTCCACGCTGCGCTCCCCTTACAGGCTAAGCTGGCAGGTCCTAGTTATATTCCTGTTGCAGATTAAGCTGGCTGCATGAGCTGCCAGAGCCTGAGTCAGCAAACCAGAAGGTGAAACAGAGAGCCTTCAGCCTTCAACCACATCTGTGTGCGCACAGTTGCCACATTGAATCTGGCAAGTTGTGGTCCCCTGTTGAGCCACTGGTGGGTGTTGATCCACCCACCACCTCAGATAGGTCAGATGTTTCCTCTGCTCTTCTACTGCAGAAGACAGAGAAGGTCATCTTCGATGGGGCAAGAGATCCAGACACTTTAATAGCTTGATTTTTGCCAGGCTTACCCTCCCCTGTAAAGGTAATTCCCAGAGCTGCCGGGCTGGGTTGCCTCCAAGTTTTGCAGTCAGGGATTTTCATTAAAAGAGCTGACAATGCAAATGGCTCCAGCAAAGCTTTTTTTGTGACCATAATGACCTTTTTATTTTGAGCAGATAGCAGCTTTTATCTCTTTGCACTGTTTGGTTATTGTATTTTTTTTATCGCTGAGTCAACCTCTAGTGATGTCGCTGCCGGGGGAGAACAGGCATAAGAAATTCACTCATATGGATCTGCTAACACACTTCCTTGCTGAGGCACAGCACCCCAGCTATCCTACGCTCGGGCATTCACATTAAGCACTTCACTCTCACACTGCAGGATCTCCTTTTAGTCCAGTACTGAACAAGTAGAGCACGTCTCCATATAAAAAATGTTACACTTCAGTTATGCTTCAGTCAGCATAGACTGATATATCTGCTAGCCAAAACACAGTCATGCTATTCTGTTTTCCTTTTTGTGAGTCCGAGTCCATCCCTATTTCAAACCCAGCCTGGCATAGCTGAGAATCTGAAAGAGAAAAGTTAGCAAGAATCCTTTCTCTTACCTCACTCCACTTCAAACTAACTCCTTAAAAGAGAGGAGCCCGGTAATTATTAGAGTTCATAACCTCTTTCTTAATTACCTGTGTATAAACAAAGGTCTGCAAAACATATGAAAACTGTGAATAAACCGCTTCCTGTTCTCCAGCAACGTTTGTCTAATTATTATTATTATTTTTAAATGTGAATACACTTGACTAATAAAGAGAAAAATCCTTTGCATCTTTTATTTCCTCAATACAGTACATGTGCTAACCTCCATTAATCACAGATTCCCTTCAGCAACAATGCAACCCATTATTTCTGAACTTTTGGTACTTTCATCCTGTAAACTCTGGAGCAGTGTGACCAAGGAGACAATCAGCTTAAAGGCATTTGGATGCTAATGAACTACAGATGTGATGTTCAATAGGCTGAGAATGATGGTGCATTTAACTCTATATTCAGTTACTCTGCGGTGAATACCAGAGCTGGGAAACCACAGGGAAGAAAATAGGAACATAAGACACAGTGTACACTAATCTCTAGCATCAACGGTTTGCATCTCTCTCTTCCAGGCAAAAGAATAGAAAAGAACGCCTACATCCAGGGTTTGCATCCTAAATGAAAGATTAATGGTCTTGCTTTGGTATTTCTCAGAGGTAACAGCATCCCATCAGTACATCCAGTTTCTATTCAGTAGTGCTAAACATATGTTCTCATGTACCCTAATTTCAGGATTACCCTGGTAGAGAGATGAATAAACAAATGAAAGTGAATAGCATGCCCACTGTGTGTGTGGTGGCCAGAAACCTGCTTAGGCTGACACAGAATTGCTAAAAGGGACTGTGCAACTGGTGAAATGCAAGCTGTTTCTGCAAGGGGAGACAGCAGTCCTACAGGTTTCTATAAAGTCATGCTACCCCAGCAGCCACAGAATGAGCCTGTGGAAAGGCATACAGTGAAGTAAATGTAAAGCAAGATGTGCGTATGAAATAGTTGAGTAATAAAGAGTTCTTTATACCAAGCTTACTGTAAAAGTCAGACTCCCCAACTGCAGGAACAACATTCAGCTGTGAAAATTGTGCTGGAAATCTTCCAAGACACTTATCTTGTAAGGTCACAGAATAGCAATGAGTACCTCAAATTCAAGTAGAAGGAAAATATTTAACAAAACAACAACATCCTACTCATGATTTCAGCTTGGATTTGGAGACATGCTATCTTTTACCATTATTCATATATATAATATTTTCTGACAGATCCTGTCAGCACTGAAATGATTTGTGCTGGTGCCAGCATTCAGCTTCTGGGATGGCCCGACACCCTAGGAAGATTGAGAGTGAGGAAAACTTATGCTTTCTGACTGACACTTCACAAAACAGGAAAAAGGACAAAAGGCAGTGCCACACCACTTGACCAAGCTGTAAGCTTTGCAAATTTATCTTCTCATTCACCTTGCCTGTCTGAGCACGCCAACTCGAAACCGCTGTAAGCAACACTGTAAGCAAGCAAAATGTTGTTTGCAATTAATCTCCGACAAACACAAACATTGTATTATACCAGTGGAATCAAACTTTAATTTCACATTCAAATACCTCTTAAACCAGCCACCTTGTAATGCACTTTGATGAGTTATTAACACTTTTGAGAAGACCAATCTTCTTTCAATAGCATCGATTTAACAGTAATGGCTTTTTAAAATATTACCTCTTGCCAAGCTAACATGCAGAGAATTTGAGTTGCATAAAGCCAAGCAGGCAAAGTGAACTGCACTGCTGCTGGTACAGGATTCATATTGTTTGGTGTCTCTCTGACATCTGCATTTACTAATTGATAAAGACTTGAGACCACACCAAAGTACTTGTCTCTTTCCAGTTCACCTAGCAGCTAATAAATGTTTCCAGGATTCCATCCTTTCATTACCAAGTCAATTGAGGGGAAAATAGGTTTGCTCCTTGGGTCAAAACATCCCCAGAGAATTTGAGGTGCCAACTGCATCTCTTTAAAGATTGCATCCCTGCTGCTTTTTTAAAACCAAACTGTAAATGCCTCTCTTAGAGAAACTTCCCAAGTTCTTCATTTGCCTAAAACTAACAATATGAGCTATGCAAAACAATTCTGAGAGAAAACAGGAGGAAACCTGTGACCTTCCAAGATGGTTGCAAGTCAGGGCCTTTCTCACAGCAAAGCATAGTTCAAGGTTTTTCACCCTTCCCTGAGCAGCCCCAGACACTACCATGACCTTCCTCCACCTCTGCAGCTCTGTCAATGGGTTTGTACGGCCACAGTCTAACCCCAATCTCTGGGGAAAGAAATCAGCTTGTGCCAGTTCACTGAGCTGGCTTACAGCATGGTCTGACACACCACATTATCTGCTCTGTGGAACAGGCCATGGACTGAATGAAGTTTTCCTGCCCTCACAGCTGAGGAATACGATGTGCAACAGTACACTGAAACAGGCAAAGGAAAGGCAGGGAAAAATTACTGGGGAGCTATTAAAGAGTTTTCCAAGAGGCTAAAATCTCCATGGAATTAAATATTCAGAAAGGACACTGAATAGGGTCATGTACGATGAAACTGCCATATCTACAAGTATGACAGAGTAACTGAGAGAAACTTGGGAGTTGAGTACATTTCTTGTCCTCACTAATAGGTGCTGCAGAATAGATTTGGTTTTAGCTGGTTTTATGGGGAGAAATACACTTCTAAAACTCAATGAAGAATCATTACTTTTACGTAAGCTTGTATTTCTAGTAAAGAATTCTAGAAAATTGTTTAAAAGCAAATAGAAAGGATTATCATTCTCTCTGACTAATGTTTGTTGCTTTTTCTTCTAGAATCCCTCACTGTTTTTTGTTTGTTTCTCTTTAAACAAGTAGGGGTTTTTCCACAACTGTACAGATAGAGCAACATTTCAAGGTAATTTTGCAGCTGTTGCAGATATCCAGTTATAGTAACCTTAATGATTTGGGCTTTAGCCCTTTTGTCTTTGTTTACACTCTTACACATTACTGACCTGGAGACAGTCAGGTGCCTTCCATTCAGTGATCACAGCACACTTCTTACCTAGTGAATTCATTAAAAACTAAGTAGCTGTTTTCTCTGATAAGTAGAGAGACCCAGAATTTGAGTTGTTACTCTTCAGAAATGAGACTGAATGCTGTGTTACATCATTTGTCTTGATAGCTTCCCTCCTAAGACTTGGTGAGGACTTGTCATGGCTGGATATGAATCCGTAAAGAAAGCTTACCAAAAAAAACACCAAACAACCAAAAGACCAGAGGCTATTAAAGAAACTGTAAAGCATTGGTTGATTGCTTTCATTCTGCTTTTTCCTAATTTTCAAAAGATCAAGTTTTAGGATTGGTGCTTTCTTTGTGGATATTTTTACATCTCAGCAAAAGAAATCACATGGATTTCAGGAAAATGTAAATAAGCAGGGGACGTACACGTATTGTAGAGCAAAATTTTTATGTCCCTCTGGACCTCTGAGGGAAGGGAAGACACAGAAGACAGGGATACTAATGTCTGAAACAGGGAAGTCAGAGGAAAAGTAGATGAATTTTGGTTTCACTGATCAGAACATGTACACAGGGTTGAAAAGGAAGAAAAAAAAGACTCAAGGGAAATACTGAGAGCCCTGGGAAGTGGAAAGATGGAGCACGTAAGTAGGATTATGAGATTTATGACAGCCACCAGGAAGTAAATCAATGGGAAATTGCAAAAATGAGAGTGCTGCTGTTGAATGAGATTTTTGGACATTGACTGAGAGGAGATTTCCTCTTGCATGGAGCAAGGGAATTGCTAGGATTTTAATAAACCATTTTGGATATACAGAGAGCAACTTTTCCCTATTAAAATAATCCCCTTAGGAGCTTTTGAAACTTCTGCTTTGAGAACTATTACAGTTTGAGAACTCTGATCCTTTTTTAAAGTCCTTCTCCCTGCTTCTCCTATCTGTAGGGAAAACCAGAAAAGGTTCCTTAAGAAAGGAGCAGGTAGACAGAAACAAAGAGAGGTTTTCCCATGGGATATTATAGTGTTCATGCATTCCCATGAATAACTGTTTCTTGCTTGATTCACCTCCCAAAGGTAGTAGTGGAAAAAGATTTCACTAGAGATTACATATTAAACTCAGTGTAGAGCTTGAGAAAGTGATGTTCATGCAAGCTGGGATTTCTAACAATAATCTCAATCAAGAGTAGCACAGGCAAGAGCAAGACTATTTTCCTCCAGCTCTCTGAATCTATCTTTTCTGACCATCCATGCCTCAGGCTCCTCTTCTTGGGTCAGATCCAAAGCCTGATCCAAATGGAAAGGTCTTCTAAACCTAATTAGGCTCTGGATGAAATTCCAGGCACTTCAGGCTTGCTTTCTGACACTACCCTCTCCCCCCATCACTGCAGTCAGAGATGCTTTGCTGCAGCAATGATTGCTGTGCAATTAATGCTAGACTAGTTTTGTGGTATACACTGATGGGGAATAAAATGAAGTTCTCACCTCCTTTTCACGAGGGAATTCAGCCAGGACAACTTGCTCTCTAATGGATCTATGCCAAGGTCTAAGAAAAGCTGTGGATCAGAGTCAAGCATAAATTATTTCCATTGTTTGTTTTGCTACCTCAGAGGAATGAGAAATCACCAAGAAATAGCACTCTATCAAGCAGCCTATCTGCAAAAGCCAGCACTACACTTTAACAAGCCCTGCTCCCAGGAGCTCTCGCTCTGAATAGCGGCTGGCACAAAAATATTGACACCAGCTCGCAAAAAGGTCCCTAAAACTTCTGCAAGAGAGATGAAATACTAAGTAGGCATGCAGAGAGAATTACTCTTTCATTTTCAGCACACAGTAAGCAGAAAGGAGCATATTAGCAAGCCAGTTTGAGGAAGCTCATGTTTCCTTTGCCCTTGGAAATAGCAAGCCTTTTTTATAGGTAAGTGCCAACCAGCAATGACCTGACCCATTCTCCTGTACAGCTGTGAAGCTAGCAGCACCCACAGAATTTAATTCACCTCCCCCCATGTCCTGGTTTCAGCTGGGATAGAGTTAATTGTCTTCCTAGTAGCTGGTACAGTGCTGTGTTTTGAGTTCAATATGAGAAGAATGTTGGTAACACTGATGTTTTCAGTTGTTGCCAAGTAGTGTTTAGTCTAATGTAAAGGATTTTTCAGCTTCTCATGCTGAAAGCCATGCCAGCGAGAAAGCTGGAGGGGCACAAGAAATTGGGATGGGACACAGCCAGGGCAGCTGACCCAAACTGGCCAACAGGGTATTCCATACCATGGGATGTCACATCTAGTGTATAAACTGGGGGGAATGGGGGTGGGGGAATTGCCTCTCAGGGACTGGCTGGGCATCGGTCAGCGGGTGGTGAGCAATTGCACTGCACATCATTTGTACATTCCAATCCTTTTATTATTACTGCTGTCATTTTATTAGTGTTATCATTACTAAAATATCATTATTAGTTTCTTCTTTCCTGTTCTATTAAACTTTTCTTATCTCAACCCATGAGTTTTACTTCTTTTCCCGATTCTCTCCCATCCCACTGGGGGGGGGGGGGGGGGGGCGGGCAGGGAGTGAGTGAGCAGCTGCGTGGTGCTTAGTTGCTGGCTGGGGTTAAACCACAACACCCCAAAAAGTCCTAAATACACCAACTAGCCTGTTACATGCTTGCATGGACAGGCAGAGGTAGCCCAGCTGCCACAGGCATCAACTTACTTTGCTACTCTTGTGCTGATGCTTTGCAAAGCTTCCGTAAACAGAGGGCAGTTGTGTGTTCCCAGCTAGATTTTCCAAGTCTCCCACCAAACTTGCTGTCTCAAATGTTGTAATTCCATTAACTGCTGATTTCCAAGATCCTATACTAGATTGATCTCTTCTTCCAAGCCTTTTCATTTAAGGCTTATGACACAGTAAGGAATTATAGGAGAGACAGAAAAATAGGTCCTATCTTTAAATTGAAATAAAACAGATTAATAGCCCACACATGCTATTGTCCTACATGCAAGTGACTCTAAAGCTATTTAAGTCCTAAATTCTAGGAAGAGAAGGAGAATTGCCTCTTTTTCCACAAAGCTGTTCAACTGAACAATCAGCCCTGCAGCTTTCAGAGACCAAGGAGACAGAAGTCATGGCTGCAATATTTTAGACTGGAAAGCTTTCTGGTGGAGAAGAGTTTTTTCCCTAGTTAACCTTCACAGAGAGAGTCAAGCTACCAAAAAAAAAAACCAAACCCCAAACAAAAAAAACAGGCCTGAGGCCTCCCGTTGTTATTAGTCATATCCATCTCACGCTGCTTTTCTATTCCCCTTCTCTAATAAAGTGGTACAATGCCTTCTGGCTTGCCAGAGACCTCATGACTTTAGGGAAATCCATATTCTTCCTTCTTCCTGACAGAAAACCCCTTTGCCCCAGGCAAAGGTCCCCTTTCAAGCAGCAAAGCTACAAGACTCTGCTTTCCCCAGCCACCTTAGCTGCTGCTCAGCTACCATAAAGCTGTAATTAGCAGCCAGTTGCACTAGAAGGAAGTAATCATACCCTCAAGTAAGAAGGATGAAGGCTCTTAACAGTGCCCCTGAACATGCCATTTACTGCAGTCCATGTCCCCCACAAAATATAATTTTGCATGTATATGATTTTGTTTCAGTTTTTACACGACTCAGCACTGTATCTGGCAAATGGAAGTCTTGTTTGCACAAGCTAGCAATTAGCAGAGGCTGGGTCATTAGGTAAGTATTCTTGGCAGGTTGTTTTTCACTCCTAAGTTAACTAGGCACCTGGCAGCAATGACGGCCAAAGCCAGGGAACCCATCTAGTGTATGCAAGCTGATGAAAAAAAAGTAACTAAAATGCTTTCAAGGGTGCATAAGAGCCAAATCTCCATGAGAAGAATTGAACTAACAGGATGAAAGACGTTAATTGTGGGAACAGCCACGACTGGGTTTTGATAACAGCCATGGTAACTTATTTTTACGTGCTTTCTCTCTAGTTTTACATCTTTTTTTGTATCCAAGTCTTGCATCCTCATTTGTCCTTCCCATCCAGCAGTTGCACTTTCCATCCGCAGGCATCCCTCTGCCCTGCGCTCATAGACAAGTGGGCACTGGTGTGCGTTGGCAAGGGGAGCAGCCCCCATGCAGGTGGGTGCATTAGTAGAGCTCCTGTCATTCCCCTGTGGAGGTTTTGGGTTCAGACACAAGCAGAAGGGAGAGCTGCCGCTCTGAGCTAAGGTGCATGCTCCTCAGTATCATGGGCAGCAAAGTGACTGAAGTAGCAGTGATAGTTGCAAGCCCATGAAATAAGACTGTCTACGCAGTTGTAAAGGGAGACAGCCCAGCTCTGCTAATGCAATGCTTCACCTTGCTAAAGGGCTCTCAGTTACTTTTACTAAATTACACCATTTCCTCCTCCCCCTTTTCTCTCAATAGGGAGGGAGAGGATATGAAAACCATGGAGATGGGGCTTTCCCTACGTTTCCAGGTAGTGTAAAACAGAACTTTACAGTACAGTGAAGGACCCTTGAAACAGGAGAAGTCAAGAGCTCCCACTGAAGTCAAAGGGCAAGGTAAGGCTGGGAATTCCCAGGGCCAAACATAGAGGCAGAGTGGAGCAGATTCACCGATACCTGTAACCTGTATGCGTACTTTCACTGCCAGCAAATGGAGAGTTGGCTCTCTAGGACATTTTCCCAAGTACAAGGGCTTGCAGGTACCTCTAGACTATACACTAAGCTCACACTTGACTTCAAAATTTCTGGTTTATATAATCTGGACAGTGTCCATACAGTAAGAACAAGAATGTTTAAAAGTATCAAGGCGCCACTGATTCAACGACCTTGATGTTTTGTATCAAGGGACTTCCCAAACTCGTCTAGATTTCTGTTCCTGGTGGGTAAAGGAGCTGGCATCAGGTGAGATGCTGATGTCAGGAACAGAGTGATGTCTGCTGTAATTCAGATGTGTTTTTTACCAACATTAACAACTGCTAATTTTCTCTAACAGAGAAATATAAAACCAAAGTGATAGCATAGAGGTCTTTTATTCAACAAGGCAGTTTATGGCCTTCTACTCTCTATGGTGACTTCAACACTGTAGTTAACCTAAAGCAAAACCTATACTGCTGACATGTGCCTGGAGAATATTTTCACACACACAATGAAACCTAGCCATATGTGTATGTGTTTGAGCACACAAGAGTACATTTTAAATATAAAACAAGTTTTGAAAGGATATCAGGATCCCATTGTGCAGGAAATGAAAACTACCCATTGTTGAGGTTCCATTACTTGTGTATCTGTGCATTATATCCTACTTAGTCCTGCAGTGTCCATTCCCACATGAGTGATGGCTACTAAAATGAGGGAAGAAACAAAAGTATCAGGCAGAGCCATGCAGGCAGCTTTTGTGCAGCTCCAGTTGCCAGGGAGATGCCGTCCACTCTGTATCCAAATCAGAACAGCTTTCTCGTTTGGAACCTAACCTGCAGGCAACAATAAGCATGCTGTGGCCATTGGTGAAAAAATGAGCAAAAAGAGGAAAAAAATAATTATAGACACCAATAAAAATGCAAAAATAACTCAATCCCCCACCTTGTTGCTGAAATGAAATATTTGAGCTAGCAAGATACTTCTAATGTAAGCTAATAAAGGACATGGTTCCTTTTCATGACTGTTAAAAAAGAGCGGTTACCATAATACCCATTTCCATTTGCAGATAAAAAACCACCTATCCAAAGACTTCTACAGCTGGTAGGAGATTTCACATTCAGTGGGCTTTGGAGGAGACTTACTAAAATTAAGGCAGTGTTTGAGAATGATGTTATGCAACAAGCTGCTGAGGGCTGTGCAGATGACAAGACTGAATTCCTGCCCAGGGTTCCCCTTTGACAAAATCAGGCAAGATCAGACCTCCCACCACCCCCATGCTATTCCTGCAGTAGATGGTTCTCTCTGCCTCTGTTCTCTTAAGATCAAAATTGTAACATCTAACACAAACCAGTGTTAACCAGTTTTGCTGATCTTTAGGCTAAACATTGATTCCCACTGGGAAGAGTTCACCACACCTGATTTGTGTTCAATATTTTAAATAGTGAAGTGATAAACTGATTTGAAAAACTGAATAAATCACTGTAAATGTGAAAGGCAGTTGCTGTCATTTATGTATTAAAATTTAGTTGTCCCTATTCATTTCAGGACTCACTGCAAGATGGAAATACTGCCTTGCAATGCTTACAAATGACCCTAGCAAGTGATTTTAAAGATAATACTCCCTTTGTTTTCTATCTTTCAGTCAAATAAGTCAATACAATGACCCTTAAGGCCCCTGCATCCTTTGCCTGACAGACTTGTAAGCTCAACATGAGGCAGCCTGAACTTCCTTTCCTCTTTGCCATCAACCAAATTAAAGATCTTCCACCATTTCAGCTATCAATATCTGTATGCACTGGGCAAGATTTCAAATTAATATCTTTGTTTCTGAAAATATGGTAACTAAGCATGCACAGAAACACAGACCAAAAGTTGTTCTGAAATAATATCGCACCCTTCTAACCAACGTTGATGATGTATAAGTTAAATAAGCTTTTTCATACAGCATCCTTAAAACTATATTCAAAATTAGTCAGCTTAACTTTTTTTTTTCCTCCCAACAGGTAATGTGGTCTGACTGCAGTGAAGGAGTCTGGAAGAGCGCCTGACAATTTCAGTGAAGGTAACAGGAATTTTCAAAGACTGAAGAGGACATTTTGTTCTGGCTTTCTCAGGTTCCATTATTTAGACTACTTTATGTGAGCAAAACACACAAACTGTACAGGCACACACAATGCATACTGGCAGTGTATGTATGATTAATTTCAGCATTACCAGAAAGAAATACTTTGATGAATTCACTTACGTGTTTGCATACTCAAACAAATCAGAATTTACATTATACATAAAATGTCATTTTTCCTATTTTCCAGCAAACATTCTTAAACACTATTTCACATTCTTTGTTTCTCCAGTTTCTCCTTTCAAACACAGTCTTCAGATTTCCCTCATCATACCTCACACTGAAACAAGAGTGATGTTTTCTGCGCTACCCTACAATAAACAAATTGTCTGCATTCAACAGAGACAAGTAACCATTTAAAAAAATTAAAAAGACAAGCAAAGCCAAAACAGATTTTAATTTCAAGCTTCTTAAGGTCTTGTTATGTAAAGACCAGCCTAAGGGGAGATATCTTGCAGATGATGGGAAAGTATCTTGACAGCTTCCTTTAAACTGAGATCCTGTTTTAAATCTAACTCTATCCTTATATTTAACAATCTGATTTTTAAGGGTCAAAAGCTAGGCAATTTAACAGCAAGTATTACACCTCACTATGCTTGTTTGCACTCTTGAACTGTATTCTTAATGGATTTAAATGCTAAAAAATATCACAAATATACTAAAGAGACTAATATTTTTTTTTTGTGGAAACACGTATTTCCTTCACAAGGTCACTGCTTCACTGGACTGAAACAACAAAGTGGGTTATTAATACTATGTAATCCCAAAGAGGCTAAAGATCTCTTCACCCATGCAACTCACTGGTTTGTGGATCTGCAATTAGGTTGCATCTGATGAGAGTAGAAATAGAGGTGTGGGAGACAGGAAAGGAGGCTGTCAAAATTATGAAACAAAGTATGCCTTTTCTGAGCACTACAGACACCATTATTATCAGTAGGACAATACAAGTTTCAACTTCTTTTAGTAAAAGAAATCAGTCCTGCTTCCTTTGTGGTGAAACATGCCTCACTACTTAGAAACACAGAAAAGACCTGTTCCTTTTCCTTTTGCATCCCTGCCTTCCTCGGCAGGAGCCTTGGGTAATCAATCCTACCCTACGGGTACAGGAACAAATTCTCACCTAGCAGTACCTGCTGTTGCAGGCTGCAGGCAGCCTCTTGGAAGACTCACTCCTGCACCAGGCATAATATCATTGCTATGACGTTACTGGTCCTCTGATGACCAAGTAGGGTCGCACTGCCAATTAGTAAAATTACCTGATGCTTTCTCGTACCAGAGCCCCTTTTTTTTCCTCTGCATTTGGGCTTCGCTAGAAATTTACTATCTGGAATAATATTTTCTGTGTCTAGCATCTGTTTTGGCCTGATTTTCTGTTTGAGTTTGCTACTGTTGTTGCTTTTACTATTAGCCAAAGTGCTTCAGTTATTTCTGAAAAGGACGCTAAACTTTATCCATGCGGATATATTTTGTTTTCAAAAATACCTGCTGTCTCTTTGAGACACTTTTTGTCTCCCACCAAACAGGGGAAAGGTTGGTGATGTCCACAAATCTTTGTTAGTTTTATTATTAATCAAGCAAAGTGCTGTTTATAACAGCGTAAGCCATTAGTAGAATCATACAATGGTTTAGGTTGGAAGGGACCTTAAAGATCATCTGGTTCCAACTCCCCTGCCATGGACACCTTCCACCAGACCAGGCTGATCAAAGCCCCATCCAACCTGGGCTTGAACGCTTCCAGGGATGGGGCATCCACAACCTCTCTGGGCAACCTCTTCCAGTGCCTCACCACCCTTACCATAAAGAATTTCTTCCTAATATAAAATCTAAATCTAGTAATAGCAATATTTTTAATATCTTCGGAGTAGGCTCCAAGACTCTCCACTCTTCTGCTTTATTTTTTTCTGGCCTAAGCATCTCTTCAATTTGAAGATCAGCACAGCTCAGCTACTTTCCTTTCTTATTAATCTATCCCTCCAACTAGCTATGATTAAAAGTATTTGCAGATTTTCAGAGGCTTGGCTGATACCAGTTCTCCAGTTGATGATGAGTACTAGCGAAAACTCCGAGCATGATGATTTCTCTGTTGTCTGACGAGAGAGAGGCTCTCCAGTCCAGTGAAGCATTTTCAACAACATGTTGCTCTCCTAACCCATCCAAACATACCCCCTATTAACACAGGTTTCATCAGCAATATTTTAACCTAGTCATGCATTTGAGCTTGACTCTGTGGAATAATTAGGTACTATGACTTCAGAGCAAATCCCCTTTGCGTACAAAGGAACATAACTTGAACTTATCAGACCTAAACATTGTTTTCAGCAAATTTCTGTTCTGTTCCTTGACAATTTGAAAACAGTAGCAATTTCTTTGCACAAAAAGGAAGTATCATTTACAGTAAGTTGCTGTAGCTAGCTGTTGATTTCCAGGATAAACTTCAACCTAAATGCTATGGTCCTCAGCACCAAGGGGATATGGCTGCAAGACATCAAGATAAGAAATGAAGTACTTCCACATCTGGTGTACAATGAGACATTTTGGGGCTTCCCCTTGGGTCACAGGTCAATTCTGATAAAAGAACTGCCAGGAAACTAGATAATATTCCACATGAGACAGGCTAGTACAATTTTAATTCAACTGTCCAACAGCGCCTTCCAAAATCCCAACACTATAAACAACGCTGAAGCCTGAAGTTTGCCAGTTTTGTCTCCCAGCTAAGGTACAGCATAGATTAAATCTAGAATATCTGTTAACAGTAAGCAGGAGCCTGAACTATTCTAGAGATCAAACTGACTGGGTATCAGTCCAGCATCAGGCATGGCTTGGGGCATGTCCTTGGGAGGTGAAGATGAAACCTCACATTTACTCTTTAGTATTCACATGCCTGTAGTGTTGATGGGCCATGCCTAGGAGACTAGTTTTTTAAGGCTGCCTAAGTAGTCAGTGGAGAGAAATGGGTCTAAGAGGACCCATTTAAAAACAAGCAGCTAAACTGATCACCTTCTGGAAGAGCCTTTCCTTTTTTTTTTTTTTTAATTGACTAGCTAAGCAGCATACCAAGACCAGATTTGCAATTCCAGTTCCCAGGTTAGGTGCCGGAAGTGAGGGGAAAAAAAAGCAGCCACATCTTCCCATAGCCATAAACTGCGTAAATCCAAGCTTCCTGAGCATGTCATCAAGGCTTCTTTTATCTTGTTGTTCGTTATTTAAACATTTGCATTCTGTGAAATGCAAACATTTTGCAGCCTTTCTCAGTGGAGCCCAGTCCAGTCTTCACTGCTGGTGATGGACTAATCTCAGAGCAGATAACTTTGCACCTCACACTCACATATAAAAACCAAGCTTGATATCACACCACATGAAACATGCCTGTCTGCATTACTATCTTTAGACTGTTTATTTCTGGCCTAATATATTATAAATGTGTATGCATACCTGTAAAGCTTATGGTTTTAATTTATATTTACCCTGGAGAGCCAGGTAGGTAAGCCATTGCCACCTTAAAAGAACTACTGCAAAACAAAATAAGGGGAAAAAAAAAACAAAACTGGAAAGGTAGCAGCACAGGATGATAACCTGCTTACATCTATCTCTGAAAGTCTCCCCAAAAATCAGGTTCAAATTATTTCTCACATGCACAGTTCTGCACCCTTGTGAAGAACAATAAAGAAGAGTAAAACCCTGTGGACCTGGACGCGTGGGAATCAACTATGTTGTAACTTTGAATTGCAGCTGGATTTCACAAACTGTGTGAGGCCCCTGTGTCTCTTATCTCCTTAAAACTTGCTTGCGGTGTCTCGCACAAAGCAACCTGACTATGAGCTGTAGATTCAAATAATGAATAACATTCCTTGTGTACAAATCACTACACTACATGATGTGGCAGTATAGGAAGTCTTGCAGCATATTTGATTGTCTGCTAGCTGGACAACGGAGAATTGAGCTTCAAGGCAAGAGGCAAGACGGAAACCTTGTTTAATGCCTGCCAGCACATTTGACTAAATGGCAGCAGGCGTTGTTCTCTTTGCAGTTGTCCCCCTCTGCTGAATGGAACAGGGGCCACTGCACATTAAGTCCTGGTGTATTAACAAAACCCCCAAAAAGTGCAGCCATTTATGTTCATGTGCTAGACTGTAAACTGCGGTGTGTCAAGAGCAGAGACGTGTCCCATTCAGCTGTGTTTTCTGCAGTGACAGTAACATCCAGCAGAACAGACAGCTCAGAGTAGAAACTGTTTCAGTTGTCTTACAGTCAAATACACGTTGGCATCCGTAGTCTTCAAGAAAGAAGTACCTTTCTTTTCAGCTAACCTTAGAAGAGAATCCAGAAAAGCTTGGGTAGCAGAAGATTTGAAGAAAGTTTGAAATAAACTAACACTGTATATTCAGAAATTTCTATGAAAAAAATGTTCAATAAATAGAAAAAACTCTTTTTCTTAAGTTTATGAGTTTTGTAACTGCAGGTGAAAGGCACAGTAATTGCATAGGGTACATCAGCTAATGACAACTCAATTGACTGAAACTAACAGACTCCTAGCCTCATCTGAGTCACTTTAAAGCTATTTCACAAGCCTTTTGACCACCGTTTGATAGTCAGCTGTTTCTCACATGTCATACCTCTCTAGATAACAGTCAACAACACAAATCAGGGAGAGTGCTTTTAAGACAGTAAATTAGACATTGGAAATTTCCCATTTACAACTGGCAAGATGTCACTATGTAGAAAGCAAGTAAAGCATTTTTTTTGCCAACGTAGAGGCGCCAAAGGACAACATCTCCTCTAGTGATATTTCCAATTGCTATTTGATGAAGTTGTCAGATTGCACCAAGTAACCGTTCTCTGCAAAGACGTGTTCTGGGGATTTCATCGGCTGCTGTCACTCAGCAGGAAAGCGCATTCCCATGTGTTTAGGCTTCTGTACAAATCACTGGCTTATCTCAGAATGAATGCTCAGCTTGGTAGATTTAGGAAACAGGGAAAGCCAGTTCAGAGTGTATCATCCATGGTATTCCATCCATCTCTACCACACATGATGGGGCGTGTGCTGAGTTTTTTATTTGCTCTGGATCAGAACTATTTCTTGCTAAACCAATTGCATTCTTAGCAGCTGCTGTATTTCAAAAAGTAAGATGGAGGGGTGTAGCATGAGAGGAAGCAATTTCTCCCTCATTTATTGCCAAATGCACACAGTGCATGCATTTGCTGGACGAACTGTTTCTCGGTGAACTGCTCTTCTACTATGCTTAATGGCCTATAGGTTTTTGAGTGCATTTTTATTTTTACTTTTTTTTTTAGACCTTGACTTGAGGAACTCTTCTTATATAGGTACATATCTAGGCTTTTTGACTCATCAAGCTCTTTGCTACTCCAGAACTCCTACTCTCTGCTTGGACAGTGAAAAATAGATGAATAGGCCTGCCCCAGCAATAACCTATGTGATGAAAAGGTTATCTGTCTTTCCAGGAGATTCATACCTGTACATGATCAACATACTGACCACTGTTCCTGTGACTTTGTTGTGTTACACGTGATTCATTTTAGGCAGCAGTCCAAGTGAGTCTACATCTTTAAGACAGTCAGATGTAGTGAAACATAAGATGAAAAAGTACTTATAGATTCCTGGTTACAAAACTAAACCCTCCTGTTTAAAGAAGTCAAGGAGTGCTATAAATAAGAAAAAATAGGCACAACTTCATTAAAAATATCTTCTTCTGGAAACACCACTTTTTCAGATCCTTTGCTACTTTTTGTTTGCCTTTGACCTTGTGACCAGAATGGGTCAAAACCCTGATGTGCCTGTTATGATGGGGTGGGGGGAAGCTGCTGGCACACAGTGAGTTCAGTTGACAAAAGCTAAGAAATATATATGTGGGTTTTTATCTCCGAGGACATTTTCACACCTCTGTCACAACCTTACTCCCATCTAAATCTCCTTGGAGCTTTCATCACCCTGTCTAATTTTTTTGTCAGACGTCAAGAAGGGTCATTTACAGTAGCCTCCAGACATGTTTGCTGTTTCTGTAGAGTCTAACTAGAATAAACTTCACCCATACCATCTCAGTGAAGACCTCAACATCCTTCCAACAACAACTTCTACAGATACACCTTCATGTCCAGGAGTATGGCAAGGTGACATTCTGGCTCTCCTGTTACATGCCTAAATAACTTCTTTAAGCCTGCAAAGCCACTTACATACTTAATATATTGAATAATAGCACTTGCCCTTCACAAGCAATGAAGCATGCCCATAGTCCTGGAGTGAATCAGCACCAGCAATGGATTCAGCACTCATGAGTTCTGCCCTCCACCTCTGCTCCCTTTGTGTCCCATCTGTCTCTGTGAGCATTCCTGGTACTGCTTGCAAAGGACACTTTCTCATCAAGATAAAGCAAAACGATGCTGTCACGGTAGCTGTGACAGTACACTAAGCTCTGCTGGCTGGAGACACAAATCAGTGTTTATTAAATAGAAAAAAGGACACAACTTGGAGGAGAGAAAAGCTGCCTGTAAGCATCTTGTAACTCACAGCAGAGTGCTAATAAAAGCACTGTAAACATAACTTGACTGTGGTTTCCAAATAGCTCATTATGGTGTCTTAGCTGTGACAAATTTCATATGAATGTGAATTTAAGTATTACAATCTATTTAGCATCTGAAGAATCCTTCTTGTAAACCCTATCTTTTAGGAAAGGGCATACAGTGTGGAAAAAATATTTGGGGATGGTTAAGGTACTTGTGATGATGCTTTCACCTCAATGATGCTATGTCTATTCTCACCCTTACTCTGTAACCAAAATATCCTTCCTCCCTTAAATAAATTTGAGGTTTTGCATAGACTGTACAAACAGCAACCACCCTATGTGTGGAGGACAAATACCCTGTCTATATGTAATGCTATTACATTACAACTCTTGCGTGGCGGACTGTAAATTATTGGGCTGGGAGACTGAACTGCCATTTCTACCCTTTCACATACTCAGCTGACTGTTACTTACTAGGATAAGAAATTCTTAATAGGATGGCTTGAGCTGGCTTTCTTTAGCTGTATTGTGTAGCAAAGGGATTTAAGTCAGACTGACACTAACAGTTTGGAGTAGTTCCCATGGATAAAACATAGGAAAACTCGCTATGCTGGGACTGTGTGGAAAAGGATATATTTGTGTACCATTAATGCTTTATATATCTAGGCTTTTCTTCCTTCTCTCTTCAAGATCAATGATGGTGACCATTGTTCAGAGTCTCCATAAAACCCATCAACAATACAAAATATTATAGTCATTTTAAAAGAAATTGCAGAGTACACATAAGTGATTCTGCACTTGTTTATCCCATATCAGTTCAGCCTGAATTTCTCTTCCAGAAACAAATCTTGGTGACTTCCAAATTATTTGACATACAGCAGTACAAATTCTCCTCACTTATTTCATATTGATTAATATCTACCTGAAATACTTCTTCTTGAGCTTACTTTTCAGTAACAGTTTTCTCTGTATCTCTAGAACACCCCTGCACAGGAGGAGTGTGACAGTTACAGATATGAACAACTCATAGTAACAACAATCCCCATTCAGAAACTCTAAATGTACATACTCTTGAAGCCAGGTCATCTTAAAATTGGCTATAATGAGAACAGGCTCTGAAGTGATGTGCAAGTTCGAAGAAGGTAACTAATGTGTGAAAATTTGTTGAGGTTTTTTTTTCCCCCGAGTAGCTGGTTTTAAGGGGATTTTTGAAGCTTTGAATAATTGGAAAAAATTGTGAGCAAATTATTTTTGTAACACTGTAGCAGAGGTGCATGCCAAGAAAAATGGCTTTTTGTCTTACCGCCTCTTCCTCACTCCCCATTTTAATTACTACGGTTTGGCACCTGATCCTGCAGAGAACCATACAAAAGCCACACAGGCCAGCTCTTTCCAGACGGAGATAAAAGAGAGGGAGGGAGGAATTAATTAAATCCATTTGAAATCTTTTCAGCAAGTTTCCTTCTAAAGTCACTGTTCTGGTTTCTGCATAGCTAGTACAATGACATATGGTCATAAATAACAAACAGCTCCCTGCCTCCTCCCTTTGTCTTTCCTTTTCCACCCTCCACAGAATAAAACAAAACAGGGTTATGATTCTGGTATTATAAGCAAGCCAGTCAGGATCCAGAGAGAACAGGCAGCTGAGCATGTTTCCAATTCATAACATAACATAGAGCTTTTTAATGGGCTGGTTTATTCAGTCTTGTGGGTCACTGCTACCGGGGTCTGCTTACTGCTTAAATTTTAGGCACAGAATGGTAACACATTGCTATTTTTTCCCCTGTCTTTTTTTGATTATTGTAATACTCTGGACCTCCCAAATAGGAGTGTGTCACTTATTTCTGGGATCCTTAGGAATAGTAATGCGAGTACTGGCTGCAACAAGTCAGTAGCAGTGGCCTCTACATCCTTCACGATTAATGTACGTTGCTGCCTTTTTGTGGTTGAACTGGAGGAAAAAGTGTGGCCCATTTTCTACCGCTCATTTCCTCCACCTTGGAGGGCAGAAAAGCAGCAAAAACTTGGCTGTCCACACTATCAGAAAGCAAGGGGCAGAAAAAGGGCAACATTAGAAGCCACTAGTGGCTGGCCAACTGGGCTCCCTCTAGAGTGAAGCAAAGCTTCTTCAAGGAAGCCAGGTCTAGCATTGTTTGAGGGTTTGCATTCTGTCCTCAGGAAGGCCTAAGGTTGCCAGAGGACTGGCGTCTTAGGAAAACCCAAACTAAATCCTGACTCAACTACCTTTTCCCTTGATGCTTGCCCAAGAAAATAGCTATGATTTCTGCACAAAGGCCAGCCTTTTACCCAGCATAATAGTTTTGTTCTTCATTTTGGGCTGGGGTGCATTACTGGTAAGTTTTCAAAAGTTCATAAAATTATTAAGAAAACTTAGTTTTTATATACAGAAATATACAAGGAATAAAACAGCATGAGTTTGAGAACCTGGCTGTTTTTCAAAACCTCCAGGAACAGGGTCAGGCTGACATAAAGATGAAAGATTGTTCCTCCTATGACCTTTAACACCTAATAGTGTTATATCTCCTTGTGTTCTTAAGCTCATTGGGTTGTTCGTAGTCTGGGTTTGATTAACTTATTTGTACAAGAATTAAGTCACTACAGAATTTAATTTCTTAGTATTTTTTCAGCCTGGACTTTTTCAAGTTGTTTTCTGCTGCCCATTTTTAGCCCTTCAGTATACCTCATCAAAACCCTGGACAAAACTCCAGAAATAAAGTGTCACTGCAGAGAGCATTTGCAGATACAGCCACCTTATTCTTACAGGTAAAATCCAGCAGAAGGCTTCCTCTCCTGTTCATAATCCTTCCACCACAGGCCTTTTTGCTATGCATTGAACAGGTCTGACTCAACTGACCTTCCCTTCTCTCAGTACAAAGAAACAAATAGTAAGTTAAATGCCTGACGTCTTTGGATCTGTTAACATTTAACACTGTAAATACAAGCAGGGCCCTTGAGAGGCCATGGTGGGGAAGCCTACCTTTTGTACTAAATGATTAATTCTTTAAGCAATGTCTTCTAACACAACAAAGAAGAAATGTGTAATTATAGCAGTCCTGCACCTTCCATGGTGACCAGTTACACAGTTTTCCAGCCTAAACAGAAATGATACTGAGAAAAGCAACAGATTACATCAGCAATTCAACACGGGACCATACATGAGAAACGCTACAGTATGCAATCCACCATGTCAGCTTCCAAGACATTTGTTTTCCATTTGGACAGATGACTACCACACCTCTCCATCCTCATGTCCCACACTACCTGTGTCAGTGAGCTGCTCACACCACACAGCCTGCCCACCCCAAGGGACAAAAGGCACACTAGAGCATGAGGGCAGAGAGATTAGCTATATCTTTCTGCATTTTTTGATTGCTTACTGCCAGTTTGCTGATTTTTCACACACAGACTAGAGTACACAGCACAGAATATTGCAAGAGGATTTTTCTCTGGAAATAACAAAAAAAGAGAATTTATGATTTAAGTTTCTTGCGGTGTTTCTTTCTATGAGTTTAACCCCAGATGCTCAGGAGAAGCTGTAATCCCATAAAAAATAAGTAAAGTCTTTTCCTGTCTCTCTTCTTTGCTAATGATACTGGGAAGCTTCCTGAGGGAAACTGTAAATGAATCATTTTTCAGCTTGTCAAACTTCCATTCCCTTTATTAAAAATGATGATGAACTGCTGTATGCGACTACTTCAGCTGAAAACAGACTGCCTGCATTTGCCTGAGAACCCAAGACAGAAGCTGCCTGAGCACTAACCAGAGCTATAAATGTTACAACTGTTGTATAGAGTTGTCTCTAGGAATAATCATGCAGCACCCGCAGAATGCACTGAACCACAGATGCTCTCTGGTCTCTGCATTAGAACTCATCAAAATTCAGACCTTCAGTTCCCAGAAAATTCTAACATTTTGAAATGTGTTTGGGTTTCAAAATAGAATGAAAAATACACAAACTGTTATATACAATTTCCAAATTATTTTGTTTGGATCTGTTAAGCTGTCCAGCTTCAATAATACAACAACACTGTGCCAGAAATTCAGCTTTTATGTTGTATTACAACATAAGAGAAAAATCCCCTCATTTTTCAGTTACAATCACAGAAATGTTTTGCTTCAAAAAAGTTCCTTCCAAAGGGCCAGGAGTGGGGAGCAGGACAAGGGGAAGCCCAAGTCGTGGGTCAGCTACAAAGTTCTCAGCATCTGCCTTAGTCACCTGAGCTAGAAGACTGGTCTTTGCATGGGGCTACAGCCAAGAGGAGAGAGAGACTGATTCTTCCAGGATCACTGCAGAACACTTAGCAAGCCTCCTGCTGCAAATCATGGTATCGATGCATTGGAAAACCTATAACATCTGACTAATCACTTCTTAAAGAGCCTTTTAATAATTTATTAAGTCCTTCATAAAGAAATGTGCTGGTGAAACCTTCAATGTAAACAAGAGTTTCGTAAAAATTAATCAGGTTTTGGCTATCAATTACTCTGTATATAAGAAGCATTGAGGAAGAATGAAAGGCTTGTAAGGCTCCAAGAGAGGCAGAGTTAAGTCTTAGGTCCATCGTTAACAACAGGACAATGCATTACCTCCCAAATAAAAACAGCATAAAGGAGTACATGCGTTTCTCTAGGGTACCAGATTCTCACTGAGTGTGGAGGAAGTTCAAGAAAGCACTTTGAAATTACTTAGAAAACACCAGGAATTTCCTAGAAAGCATTAGGATGGGAGATCTACCATACAGCCACCCTAGAGGTATGTGCAAGAGAAGACAATTTGTCCCACCTACCCTTTTATCTAGGTACACAACTTTTCAGTAGTTGCAGTTCTCTGAGATTAATGAACCCCAAAGGGACAAAATAAATGTTAAGCCCCACCTTGCATTTTGCCAAGTCAGTCCAGATCAACAAAAGAGAGCTGAGGTGTTCCAAGACACTGAAGAAGCCATCTGGATTCCACAGAAATAACCCACAGTGCTTATTAAGTAGAGAATAAAAATTGTCTCAGCATTTTGGATAAAGAAACAAGGATTTCTTTAAGCCCTCAAAACTTTCAATCATTTCACCCTGCTCCAGGCTTCCTGGGTTCTCTAACATAGCCCAGCTAAGGAAAGAAGCTCTTCAGTTTGTCAGAGATCTCCGTTGGTCAAATATCCACAACAAAACTAACAACATGGCTGATACAGAAATCATGATCGTGCTGGAGGGGGCTTTCTTTTTTTATTTTATGTTTGTGTGTGATAATAGGCATCTCTGTGTTGCTATAAAGTATCTTTATAAATTGAACTGCGCTATTCAAGTTAATGATATGTGGAAGGAGACTGTGTGTGTGGCACTGGGAGCATGGTATAAAGAAATAAGCACAAAAATAGAATCTGGTTCATCTTTTGATTAGAGAACTTTCAAAGTGAAAAAAATCAATACACACAGCAAGCGCCTAGATCCTGGGAGACCATGTTTTATTACTGACAAAACTGTGTTTACATCAAGACCCTCAGCAGACTTTGAAAGAGTGCATTAACTCTGTGCCAGTCTGGCTAGAACCCACAGCCAAATTTGAAGCCTCTGATGCAGAATAAGCAGGCTCTAATAAGCCAATACTACTGTTCAAGCTCCCTGCACATGGTTGAAAAAACTTCATTCTTACTGCTGCACTTGGCAGAAACAGCCTCTAAAGAAGGAAGATGGAAGAGACGTAAAATGAGGAGCAATATGAAAGAGCTACTTTGAAATAACCACATCTACCCACAGTTTTCCAGAATGTGTGATTTGTTTGCAGCACAAATGCCACAAACAGGCATGGATGTTATTGCTTTCTACATGATGTGCAAGTATGCAACAGGGCAAAGTTCCTGGTCTCTACTGTGACATGGACCTGTGAAACCAAATGCTTAAAGTTCACTCAAGGTTGTGAATCCAGGCAAAAGGGAAAGAGAAAGCTCCAGAAAGCCACTGCTTCCTCAGATGAACAAGAGGCAGACGGTAGGCTGAATTAGTTTTACGCCTTGCCCCTAACACTCCCAACCAGTTAAACTAACTAGAAGCAGGGAAAAGACACCATCAAAGCAGAATGTCACCTTGAATGCCAAATAATCCTTTTAAAGTTATTCCTACGAGACTCAGCTAAATATTGCTCCAAAAACTGCTAGGTAAAATGACAGGGTCCATTCATCACTAGACTCTGCAGCATTGGCAACATCAGAGCTGTATCACCATACAAAGACACCAGCATTTTCTAACAAACTTAGGAGAGCCAGGAAACCAAAGACAATTTGTAATCCTCCTTGCTTTATGGATCAAAGCAAATATTTCTTTTTATGAAATAGCCCCTCGTTCCTTACTGTATTGAATTGAATCTGTTGCCCATCTTCTTTAGGGTTTTTTTGAACATTCTGGCTATACATATACAGAGGGGAGACATTTCCTTTTGTGAGACCAAAGAAATGGAAAAGTCTTGCAAGTGGGTACACTTCTATTGACTTCAGTGGAGCTTCACCAGTTTTCATCAGCAAAACATTTAGTCCTCTCTTTTGACTGTCATTATGGAGAGCATATTACGCACACAACCAACATAACAGAATATACTAGTAAGTTTTAAATTAGCAATTATATTAACTTTCTCATTTAATTAACAGGTTTTAATTACACTCCCAGTTCTAGGAAAGCTGCAGATTTCAGGCTGTAATTATTCTGTCTAGTAAAATGTGGATGCATGCAATATAGTAAAGTGCCTTCTGGATTGATCACTGTTATGTGGCTAGGGAAATGCTGTCTCTTTTGAAGTTAAAACTGTTTCACATGTGAAAGAAAGATTTATTATTGGAATGCAGAGGATAAAAGTCAGAATCAACATAAATCTGTTTGGCTGGGGGTGATGGGGGGCGGGGGGGGAGGAACGTGATTGTTTGCCTCTAGTTAGGTGTTCCTCCATGTCAGGAACTTCCTGGAGTCAATCATTGTATTAACTGCATTTGGTAGTTTGCCCAGTACATATATCTATAGCCACAGATATATGCCCAATTACAATTCCTACTAAGTTTGATCAGGAGTTTTCTAACAGGTATTGGTAGTGAAAAATATGTGCATCTTATCCAAAAAGTGTTTCCACAGATATCACAACATTTGATCTTAGTCAACTTCAATAAGAAATATTACAATTTGATCTAACATACAAAAGTTGTGGTTTACCTTATGCTGGTTCCTGTGGTTGGAATAAAAAAAGCCACTTTATTATCTTGAGTAGAGACAGCATATTGCTCAATGTTTACCCCAGCATAAACACAAGGCTACCTAAAGTAGCCTACACTGAAACTGTTTGCAAGCATCAGTCCAGTTTTCATGCTTATATAATAGCTTGGGCAAATTCATAGGTTTAGTGATAACTTAAAAAAACCCAACTGTATAATGCATACAGCTAAACAGAGATGCAACCTGCAGCTAAAATAATTTTGTCTCTCTATTTGAATACTGACAGGACAGAGAAAAAAGTGCTGAAGAACTGAGGAAGCTGTTAAATACCACACTTGTGAATTCATTTGGACAAACTCCCATTTATTCCAGATGAAAGATTGCATGCTGTGTCCTTGAGCTATCTTTAACATAGAAGAGTTGCAAGCCTAAAGCTTTATGAAGGCAAAGACCTAACCTAAGACCTAGATTGGCCCATTATTACCAGTTAGTTGCCATTAGCATCTGATTTTAATATGGGACAGTAGTTAGGTTAACGCAGCTAAGCACAAGCACAAAATCATTTTGAAGTGGCCCTTTGGCACCAACATTTCAGACTTGTTTTAGATCCAATTATAATTTTCCTGTGGTTCAAACTAGCTAATGACTATGTTCGAGACATGAAAAACCCTTTGGTGCCTGTACTACAGAGTACAGCCGACATTAGTGCATTTTTTTCTTTTTATCAGTTTCACTAGTGAACTTAATGTAGATGCGGAAGTGACATTGATTTGAAAGTAAAATGAGAAGGAAGTTAAGTAACAAAGATGTGATAGAAGTGCAAGAGACCAGCAAACCACTTCATTGTTAAGTCCGGTATCAGAATGCTGAATCAAACCCTAAACTCCAGGTCCTCAGTCGTTTACCAGTAAGTCAGCTGTTTGTAGGTATTCGCATTCTAAGAAGACAGGAGAAGCCTGCTGTGATCCTGCATTTTGTACCATGCAATTTGTTTGGTTTCGATAGAAAGAAAGAAGGGTCTGTCCAGAGATAATGCCTTGAAACCTGAAGAGTACAATGACTCACACAGCTCAGTTGCCCTCTTAAAGCAAGAAAAACAACATGTTCAAAATTAGATGCCTAATATGAGGCACCTGTTCCTAATCTGAATGTTTTGCTTTACACTAAAATTAGGTTGTGAATTCCTGGTTTGAGATTTAGGTACAGATTGAATACTTTACAACTAACATATTTGGAAAGGAAAGCAATTATTAAATATTAAAAGTAAAACAGATGTCTGGTCAGTCCTTCTCTTCTTCACTTGCATTGTAAACACATTGCCTACTCCTACAAATACAGGCCTTGCAGATTAAGAATTTAAGAGCTACATAAGGGACGGCTGTGTTCTGAGAAGACAGTACAAAAAAACATGTTCTGGGTATAAAACCGTGACCCAGCACTTCTGGCTTGGGATTCCTATAAACCAGCCACAGAAGAAAGTCAGGAGGGATTGAGAGGTCCTTGAAGATCTTTGCCTGCTTTTTGTCCACAGAACTCACTTTAAGGTTCTTCAGAGATGCACAGTCTTTAGGGAGAGGTACAAAACCCAAGTTTTGGAAGCTGACCCTAAATTAATAGGATGGTTTTGGCTGAGGTAGAGTTAATTTTCTTCATAGTAGCTAGTATGGGGCTCTGTTTTGGATTTGTCCTGAAAACAGTCTCAATAACACAGGGATGTTTTTGTTATCGCTGAGCAGTGCTTACACAGAGCCCAGGCCTTTTCTGCTTCTCACACCGCCCCACCAGCGAGTAGGCTGGGGGGGCACAAGGAGTTGGGAGGGGACACAGCCAGGACAGCTGACCCCAACTGACCAGGGGGATGTTCCAGACCATATGACATCATGCTCAGCTTATAAAGCTGGGGGAAGAAAAAGGGGGGTGACATTCAGAGTGATGGCATTTGTCTTCCCAAATAACCGTTACGCATGAAGGAGCCCCGCTTTCCTGGAGATGGCTGAACACCTGCCTGCCCATGGGAAGTGGTGAATGAATTGGTTTGTTTTGCTTTGCTTGCACACACGGCTTTTGCTTTACCTATTAAACTGTCTTTATCTCAACCCACGAGTTTTCTCACTTTTACCCTTCCCTTCCAATTCTTTCCCCCATCCCACCACGGGGAATGAGCGAGCCACTGTGTGGTGCTTAGTTGCTGGCTGAGGTTAAACCACGACAACAAAGGAGGCATTTTGTTTGCTAAACTTTCCAGCACACTGCCAGCATAGTCAAAGACAGCTGAATTCTGTCATTTGGGGCCAGGTTAGCATCAGTTCTTGAATTTAAATACTACCACTATTTTAGGACAGCCTAAGTACTAAACTATTATTATCCCAGAATCACAGCAACATTTCAGTGTAATGCTTCTCTGCAATGGTTATAACTAGATTTCATATACAAGAACTACAATATTTAAAAAAAAAGTCTTTATGACTGGTTTCATCCCATCACAGCAAACATTTGAATTCCTCCTCTGTTTTCTTTCAAAGTATTATAGATTATGGGGTCCTTTATTGAAAGCACTCAAAAGAATGATGGTTGCATGTAGATTACAGCAATTTCCATGTTTTCATATTAAAACTCCTTAGATTTCCTAAGAAATGTAGATCTAATGCCATTTTCTTTTGACAGGGGAAATCATCATATTTGGAAGATATGAGCATATATTCCTTGAGACAGATCCATAATAGTTCAGCTTAGCCTCATGGACTGACAGATTCCTCTGAGTGATGAGGGTAAGAAGAGCCAATTTATAATATGCATTAGTTCTCTCATTGCATCTGTTTATTCTCTGTGTCACTTTCCATTTATGAAATTGCTGCAAGGATATTTTGGCTCTTAAAAAATCATTACCAGCGCCCACAGCCTTGTGGGAGACCCTACTATAAATAGCAACAAAATAAATAAACCATAGTGCATACAGAAAGACCGACAGTCTATAGGAAAACAGATAATGTGCTGTCATCTGCCAAAAGGTTATTAAAAACAAGCATGGGGACAGCAACACTTCAAAAATCATGGTGCAAGAGAAATCCCTGACAGAATATTTTAACATAAGAGAGTATGTGAAATAATACAAAAAAAAAAATCCAGAAAGTTAAATCATCTGGTGCTAGCTGGGCATTCACAGCTGTAACCTGACTTCAGACAGTATTTTAAAACAAATCCACTTTCAGGTGTGAGAATATGAACTGCAAGCTGAAGAGATGCCAGTTAGTTTTTTCCCCTTTTGAGGGCTCATTGTTGTTTAAATAGTATTCCATGCAGTACACATGTGTTTGCGCACCTGATACGACAAAGACAGGTTTACCAAGAGCTGCCACACTAGTATGTCTTAGACAAGTACTAGATTCATGCATTTAAAGGAATCTCACTGCAAATGTTGCTGTCAAAAAATCCTGTCTTATGAAAGCATTTCTCACATGCCAGCTGTTCTAAACAGACTGGTTTTCATCAAGCACTTCCAATGGCTTTACCGTTTATAACCAGATCACAGAGACTATCAAAGCAATTACCTTCCAACCGACAAGCCCAATTTAGACTCCATTTTGAAGGGCCTGCCCTTAGCCAAGATGACTATTTCAAAGAGCTATGTTTTGAAGAACTGTCCCAGTCTTCCAGCATTTACACAGGAATGCAAAAAAATTCCTTACCTACATCTGAGAGGAACCACAAAGCAGATGAGGTGCCACAAAGCACAAAGCGTGAATGAATGCAACAAAATTGTAAATGAACTGTAGGGAAATCAAAATCTTTTTGACAAGCCACAAATAACGGCAGATATATTTTGCCTTGTGGCTCTTGCTGCTGCAAAGCAGTCTGCCTCTGGCTTCCCACAGCCAGAAATACTATCAAGTCTTCAAACTGCTTGCAAGCATGCAGCAGAAAATCATCTTAGCTGGACCCAGTGGGTGTTTACAATAGCTGTAAATCCCCTTTTAACATACACAGCTACAAGGACTTTTACATCCCTTCCCTAAAAAATGAAGGAAATTGTCTGCTGCTGAGAAGATGCTCAGTTTGTTCTTTCTCTTCATCTCTAGTTGCTTCCAATCCTCACTGTTCCTCCTGTAGCAATTTGACTATTCAGATGTTTCAGTTTTTAGGTCAGAAACTTGGTAACTGTGAAATTATAACAAACTTTCAGAGCTCTAGGTAAATTCCCATTTACTGTTTTTGACCCATTCTATACTTTGTCCTATTCCCTTAGAAAACTCCACTAGATTTCTGGATATGATCTTCTTTTTAATAGGTTTTAGTCCAGTGCATTTTCTACTATTAGTTACATCTGTTTCTCAGTCATACTCAAACTTTTTTGATCAGTATTTACTCTGTTATTAAACCTTGCTTTCAGATTTTCGGTTTATAAAATCCAAGTTTGTGTTCATGTCTTATTAGTCTTCTGTCCTTATAATTTATAACAGTAAATTAGCCGATCTTAAATGACAAAAGAAGAAACTGGAGCTTACTCTTTCTTAGGCAGACACCCACTTCTGTTTTGACCTTTTTTTCTTGGTCTGGAGTTGTTTGCTGCTGAAGCATCTTTAACAATTAATTTCTTTACCCCCTCCTCACCCATGAGAGGGAACCTGCATTCCTTTCAGGTATGTCCTCCTCTTGAGAAAAGACTTATTTTATCCCTTTCCTAGTGCTCCATTCTCTGTCATGGAGAAGATGAGCAAGGACATTTCTGACGTGGCAGTGTCTTGTTAATTTTGACTAGGCTTAATGTCCTACTGATGGTGCTGGACTAGATGTTACTGCCCTCAGTAAGGTTTGTCCAGGGTCACCCGAGTGTAAAGACTTCATTATGATCTACCTTACACCAAGTAAATTGCCATAAACTGATGTGGCCTCAGTGCAGTTCTGTTCTTGCAGTAAGAGGCTAAGTTGCACGTTCTGTCAGTCAGGACGTCAGCATCCTACTGTAAAAGCAGGTATGATCTGGCATATTGCCTTACTCTAGACTCTTAAGACTGAAAACACCTTTCACGGTTAAGCCATTTTTAAAACAGAAAGCCAAACGCACAAACAAGCTCCTTACATTTGTTGATGATAATTCAAGACTGACTTTCTGTAAGACTTCCTCTTATAGTAGGCTTCTTATGGGAATGCTTCATCATCTACCATGTGTGACTGATGGGCGTAATTTATTGGCCAAAATGTTGGGCCTAAAAAACACAGCATCACAGATGAATACTCCTCATCAAAGAACAGCAAAGGACTTTCAGGACATCTGGAGCTATATGCTATCCAAGAGAGCCAACTGCACAGGTCCAAGACAATTAAACTAACACACAATTGTCTCAGCCCTGCTCACCGGCTGACTTTCTTCCTTTTGGGCAAAAAGGGCATGGGCTTTAAAGGGGATCACGACATGTTTTCATATTCAGTTGCTGACACTGCAGCATGTAACACTTAAGAAATTCCAGCTGCTGTTCTCTGTTAATGGCAATCATAAAGCTAGACCCTTTGCCGGCCTCTAAGTAGAAGTTTAAAGGTCCCACGAGGCTGCTTCTAAAAGAGGAGCAAATGACCCTGATGTCTAGACAAACATTAGATTCTTCTATAAAATTCAGGTTGTAATGTATAGACCTGTGTGTGAACTATTGCTGAGCGTATAATGACTGAGTTAATTGCCTATATAATCACTCCACCACTTAAGTAAGTACCCTGAGATAGTCTGAATGGGAAGTGTACTATTAAAAAAAACCTTAGGCTAGACTAAATTTTAATTACATGACACCTGCAAATGATACCCTGACAAACAGCTTAGTAAAACACACACACACACCATAAAAAGATGTGTTCTGCCTATGCCATTAATGGACAAAAGATCAGTTCCTACACAGTTCATCCTGAAAGCTGCAAATAGCTGGAGCTTGTGAAGATTACATACAGAAAAATCCTTGGGACATTCACCTGTACTCCAAAACCCCAGGCCAAGCTTCAGCTTCCCTTAATGCTAGTGATAATTTCATAGAAGCATAGAATGGTTTGGGTTGGAACGGACCTTAAAGACCATCTAGTTCCCACTCCCCTGCCATGGGCAGGGACACCTTCCGCTAGACCAGGTTGCTCAAAGCCCCATCCAACCTGGCCTTGAACGCTTCCAGGGAGGGGGCAGCCACAACCTCTCTGGGCAACCTGTGCCAGTGCCTCACCACCCTCACAGTGAAGAACTTCTGCCTTATAGCTAATCTAAATCTACCCTCTTGCAGTTTAAAGCCATTACCCCTTGTCCTATCACTACATGCCCTTGTAAAAAGTCCCTCGCCAGCTTTTCTGTAGACCCTCCTTTAGGTTCTGAAGGCTGCTATAAGATCTCCTCAGAGCCTTCTCTTCTCCAGGCTGAGCAAGCCCAACTCTCTCAGCCTGTCTTCATAGGAGAGGTACTCCAGCCCTCTGATCATCTTTGTGGCCCTCCTCTGGACTTGCTCCAACAGGTCTATGTCCTTCTTATGTTGGGAGCCCCAGAGGTGGGTGCAGTACTCCAGGTGGGGTCTCACGAGAGCAGAGTAGAGGGGCAGAATCACCTCCCTCGACCTGCTGGTCACGCTTGTTTTGATGCAGCCCAGGATATGGTTGGCAAGTCCAGCTCACAGAACTGCTCCATTACTGATGATGGACTGAGGCAGGGTCTGGACGTGCTGATTGTTGTAACAGCCTGGAGAAGGGCTAGATGGCAAAAGAATTTTTTTTTTTTAAAGAAATAATATCGAAGTCAAGTGTGCTTTGCTAAGACACTGGAGGGTTGGCAAACTAGCTGAACCTGCACTTCTGTTTTATTCGTGCTTTTACATCAGATATAGCAGACTGATATAGGAGACAGCTGTGAAGGTTATGACACCTCTTTTTTCCTTTATAACAGTTACAGTGGGGCTAAAAGAAGTAGTAGCTGCAGCACTAATTGACTGAGAAAATGCATTTCTTATTAAACCTCAAACATTAAGAATTCATAGGCAGACCCAGAAATAAACTCTGTGTGGGTGTGAAGGTATGTGTAATGGTAAATAGCTAAGCCTGCATGAAATTATATTAACTTCAGCTGGATGGAAAGATCTATATTTAGTTCAGAAAACTGTTTTTTTATTTGTTGGCTTACAAGAAAGCTATTGTTAGCCTGTTTAGCTTTGTCATTACTGTTCTAGCTTTTAATTCAACATGGTTTTATCGCATGCAACATTATGCCATTTCACATTATGTACTTAATGGGATATTGTCAGACACGATAACATCACGCTATCTGGAAGACATCAGAATCACACTGTATTCATCATACATTCTTCCTGGCAGACTGTGGAGATGCCCCATGATTTAATCCAGAAGGTTCTCCCTTTGACTTTGGCTTGAGATGCTTTTTTGAATAGTTAGTAGATTCAACCACCAGCTCATAAAACAAAGGTAGGCCCTCATTTCAGAGTCCTGTTCTAATACTTGTCTCCTGGAAAACAACTAGCTAAGTTGGCAAGGATAGAGACAATTACCATAAGTTATACTAGTATACTGTGAAGGGAATATATATATAAAATAGTCCTCAAAGGAAAGCCTGTTTGCATATAACTGGCCCAAATACATCAAGACCACCTCAGGGATGGGCCATACAAAATACGTGCCTGTGGGCTGATCATATAATCCAAAACTGCCATAGATACCAATCTACAAACTAAGCTATTTTCCTAGGATGCAGATAGCAGCAGGAGTGCTAATCCTGCTTTTCTAGTGAGGAAAAAGCAAAACCGAATTAACAGACTTGCCAAGTTGCCTGTCATATCACAGAAGCAAAATCAAGTTAAAGTTCACGATTCCCTGGACCACATCTGATCTATTCAATTAGAGTGTGCATTGGACAGAAGACTTAAAACTTCATCCTCCCTTGTATGGGGTTGATCTACACTAGAAGAGACAGTTTATGTAGCCTTGTTAATAAGATTTTTGGAATCTCTCCATCAGGAGGTAAATGGCACAACTTTCTCTCATAGGTGACTGAAGATCCAGATGACCAACAAACACAGAAGACAAATGTTTTAGGCACATCCAATAAAAAAATTAAGGCATAGCCTCTGCCCAGAGAATGTGATGGAAAATTCTGCTACTGAACTGTTCATACACTAACCCCCATCAGGCGTTTATAGTTTTAACTCCACTGAAGCTTCTCCAGATGTTTATCCTTGGCCTTAAAATCTCAGTCCTGTGTTTCTGAATGATTAAAAAGTGAGATAGCTTGCAGATATTTTCTCTCGCTGCCTTATGGCAAATAGGCTGTACCTTTGATGGAAATTGTTCTTCTTTTCTTACCTTCCAGAAAAAAATATTGGCCTTCACACTAATGATTTAAAAACAAAACAAAACAAAAACTAGGATAGCTTTAAGATGTTTGTAAACTGTGCAGCAATTAAAAATGTTGTCAAAATATTTTGAAGAGTCTAAAAAAAGTTTGTATCCATAGAAATTTTACAGACTAAGTAGAAAAAACATTTTTAAAAATGTAGAGGAAAAAAAATTATTCTTTCATAATTCATTTTCCCCAGTTTCTACTTACAACCTCTCCATATAAATTTAGCACTTCATTTCCATTTTCTTTCCTAGAGGGAAAGAATACAGAGCAGGATTTTTCATTCTTGACTGTTTTATCCATCATTAAAGAATACAGTAAGCATGTTAACTTTCCAGGCATACTCATTTCCCTTTGAGTGTAGTTCAACCTTAACAGTCTCTCAGCACTCCACATGATTTCAGTCAGTATAAAGAAAGAGATGAGGAAGTATTGCTCAAGTATCTTTACAATGTATCTTTCTACACTGAATATACTCCATCTATTTCCCTTGGAATTTATAGCCAATAACAAATAGTTCTTCAATGGCTACAAGAGAGAACTAGATCAAGAAAATCACTTTAATTTTTATTCATTACCAAACAGACCTGAGTATGGGCTTGGAAACAACTGTTTAATTCTCTTGACTTAATGAGATCTCAGTCTCAATTGAGCAAAGTAATTAAAAGAATACTTTTAAAGTACTTAAAACATTTTACTGGAATTGTTCTAATACAGAATGATGCCCCTTCCCTGCCTATTTTATGATATAAAGGATGTCAAAACAGCCAAAGATTATAAATATTAACAGTTCATAACATCAGAAGCACAAATGCTACCTCACTGGTATTCAGCTCTCCAGTTAAAAATATTTTTACAGCAGCTGACAACGTTGACAGTGACATGAAGCAAATGAACAAGAACAACAAAAATACCACTGAAAATTCAGTCACTAGCCAAGCACACTGTATCTCCTCTTTTCCATGCAGGGAAAGCCACTTGGCCCTTCCAGCAGTACATTGCAAAGTTCACAGACCTTGACTGTCTCTGTGAACTTCTCATCTGCTAAACAGTACAATTCACCCTGTCTTTCATGCACTGCATCATGGAAGACATAGTATCTCTCCCACACCTATTGCTTCTGCTGTACTAAAGGACATAAGTGTTTTTATTATATCGTAAACCACTGTCTGAATCTAATGATTTAATCTTACGCTTCATACAGTTTTCTTTCAGATTTGGCATCCCAGTGAGGAATGTTGAGCTCCTGTGGATTTTATCTTACTTCAGCTGTCTGAGTGGAGTCCCACATTTCTTCAGGAGTGCTTGACTTGTTTTGATTGCAATTCTCCTGTAATGAATAATATGTAACAAATCCTACAAATCTCAGCACCCGCTGGTTCAGAGTCATGCCAACATCACTATGAAAACCTTCCAGCATCATCTTATAAAATGGTTCCCCGTCACACTCAGCAGATGTTGGCAGGGAGCCGACTGTAACCTCAATTCTTCAGTCTCTACTCAAAATGAATTATTACCATTCTATTTCCCTCCAGTACTCGGGGCAGATGCCACTGAGTGAAGGTTCGCAACAAGTTCCCGCTTATCCTGCACTACCCCAGCGTTTACAAATTGGCACACCCTGCTGCCTTGCACAGTCTATTCACTGGCTATACCACTTGCTTGCTACTGGGAAGCTTCGGTGTGACTGAACAAGCAGGCACAACTGGACTCTGGAAGTGCTTTCGACTTTAATTTTTCAGTACCATTCTGAAGCATCGTGTTTATTACAAAGGGAGCATATCAGAAAACATATTCTGTATAA
The DNA here is from genome assembly GCF_947461875.1 of Haliaeetus albicilla. Taxonomy (NCBI): domain Eukaryota; kingdom Metazoa; phylum Chordata; class Aves; order Accipitriformes; family Accipitridae; genus Haliaeetus; species Haliaeetus albicilla. Next base: position 9,018,767 of record NC_091493.1, on the reverse strand, counting down.
TCAAAAGATTTAGTCCTTTATTACAAGCATGTGATAAAAATAAGGCACAGGAAGTGTGAGTATACAACCTTCACTTTCTCAGGGAGCTTAATGACTCCCAGCCTTCAGTCACACACATAACATCAAGACTCAGATATTACGATACGTGCTACCACTGACATGCTATTAAATGACTTAAATGTCATTTCTTACTTCAGTAGCAAAACTCCATAGAAAAAAATGCAGTCTATCAATATTATAAATGAAATGCTTAATGCTTGCATATATATACTTATAGCTGCTTGCTGTCCCAAACTTTGAAGCTGGCCTAGTTAAAATCTGTTCAGTATGCTTTCCTCCTCCCTTTCCAATCACCTTGTGTTTAATCCCATTCTGTCAGTACAGCAGAGAGATGAGGCTTGAATCATTAAAGAAATCTCAGTGGAAAGGGCAATTGCAAAGCTGCATTGCCTCCGTTCCTTCCTTTCCTGCTTTCTCCTTTAACCAAACGGACAAACATGCCCCCATTGCTAACTTCCCTTTGAGTCTTCTCCTGGCTAAAATCTGCCTCCTTTGAAAAGGTCTCACAGCACCACTGCAGCCCTACATCCTCCGCTATTATGAGGGCCTCTCTCCTGTGTTTCCAGAGACGGGCCTAGGAGTCTCTGCATAACCTCGCTGGCCAGGTCCTCCAGGTGGCAAGTAAAGAGAGTCCTGTGGCTCAAGGAAAGAGCAGAGTTGAAAAGCCTCTCATGAACAGTGACAAAGCTAAACGTACAAATTCTTGGCTCTCTACCATCCCTGTGCAGTTGTTTACTTCAGTGCAAAGGGAGTATAATACACAGTGAAATCTAAATGCGTTTGCTATCTCATGTCACTAGTAGTACATATAAATCTGCCTGAAAGGTGGGAAGCAAGAGTAGCCAGCCTGTATTTCCCTCCCCCACAGCTTTTTTTTTATTTTTCACAGCTAGAGCTTGAAGGGAGTCTTGAGAGACCTGCAGCTGAGGGAAGCTGCTTTTAATGCTCTGATCTGCCACACAAGCTGAAAAGCTACCCCTCAGATATTTACCTAAAATTCAGATGCTGGTAAATTCCGGTGATCAGCAGCAGATTCAGGATTTCTTCTATTTACTGATATGATCATAGAAAACAGATGGTTTAAACCAGTAACTAGTTCACTCCTTAAAGAATTCTAATGAAATGAAACTGAAGGTTTGGAGTTTTTTGCATTCAAGACTACTATGCCCTGGTAATGAAACTGTCCGTAATATCACTACAACCCTTCTCTGGAATTACAGCTGATAGAGTTCTGCACTCTCACAATGTGACTTCAAGGTATAGTTCAGGCGTCACTGCTGTGCTGTAAACTAGATTGTGTTTCACCATGGAGCCACAGATCCACAAGGCAAAGCTGGAAACCAGTTGCAATACAGGCATATTAAGAAAGCCCCATTATAACTCATTAAATAGAAACAGGTGGATTCATTAAGTCTTAATACCAACATAAGGATTAATTTACCCACCTGCATGCTTAACCAGCTCTGAAATGCACACAAGGATGGGTAAATTATCTTCCAATACTTCTGGGTTTCAAATTACAAGCTGGTGTTGCTACCAACTCTGTACTGACAGCATTGCCTTGCTGAAATGGCGAGCACAGTACTTGCACTGCCTAATATGTTTCATCTTGAGAACAGCAATTCTAACAGCACTTCATCTTCCATCTTCACTCAGTGACACTTCCATAAATCTATTTATATTCTCCTAGTCTCTAACTTTCAGATGCATTTTCCCCTACTTACTTCACAAGGTCAAAGCGAAGACTCTTAACATGTATTGCCGGTATCTATATCAGTTTACTCCCAACAGCAACAGTACAAGACTTTTACTTGCCCATTTCTATACTAGGCCTCTTTCTTTTGACGCCCATGAAAAAACAACAGCTGGATCAATTCTAAGAGCAGCCTATGTACTGAAGCAAATGCTGGGGGAAGCAGAAACAGTTCTGTATGCAGTAGGATGACAAGAATTGGTCACAACTGAAACAGCCATTTCAAAACTGAAGTCAGCACTAGGAATAACTATTATAGCAAGAAACAAGCACAGTGTTTCAAGAGATAGGTGGTAGAAGAACACAACACTGTCTATTCCCATACAGTATCTTATCTATGCCATGGCCAAACCCCACACCTGTGGAGGTCAGAGCTAGGTTTAGGAACTCCCTGTGAACTGCAGCACTTCCTTTCGCCAGATGACCATCAGCCCCTGAACTCATCTTGCTGCACTTGCTCTAGAGGGACAGGATACCTGTCAACCAGACAAAAGGCAGCATTCAAGGAATGGAAAGCACAGGTCAACAAAGGGCTGCAAATGGCAGTTAAATTAGGAGATTAGCTAACTGAAAAGTGATGGGAAGAGGGAACACTCAAGAGAAAGTAGTAGGGAGGCAAGTTGAGGGATGAAAGGTGGCCACATTTGGAGTCAAGGTGAGATAAGTAAAGGGCAGGGGGACACTTGAAGCAAACAGCACACCAGCACTGGGAAGGAACAGTACTGAAGAAATATTCCTGACTCTACAAGATCCTGGCTTTGACTTCACCTGCAGTGTCTCCCAGTCACTGCGGAAAGGGGACAATGGTGTCCTGCAGCTCTGTGTTTCCAGTGCTTGCTTTGGGGGTGGGGGCTTTGAGGGGGAGGAGAGGAAAACATAAAAATATGCATCAATACACAATGTGGCAATTGCTTCAACCAAGGGTAACAGAAAATATGTAGCACTATTTACTCTGTAAAATAAGTAATAAGGAACATAACTGCACGAGAAGCATAACAAGCTTCCCATTTACTTGGCTATTATTTTTTTGTACATGTCTACTTTTTTAATGTAACCTCAGCCACAAAAAGTCATATCCTGTTGTTAATTTACAGAAACGAAGCAGAGGCTCTGTAACAGAGGTTAATTTGGGTTTAAAATAAATGAAGTGCCACATAATCACATACTGCTGTTTAAGCTGATTAAAAGCAGTGTCTGGGACAAAGCCTAGTTTTTTTCTGGCAAATTTTTCATGACTGGAGACAGCCTTTTGTGAACTGGGATTATGCCTGTTCTATGATCTGTCATCCAGGTCTCCAGTGTCAGTAGGCTCCTGCGACACATGTGAGGCACAAGGACAACCTCTCATGATTAATTCCAACAACTCTATATTGCAGCTGCCTGCCTTCGAGATGGCTCAATCCCAAGGGACTTGCTGCCTAACTTTGCCATTAGAGGCTGTAAGCTCGAATTCCATTGGAACTGGTGTATTTTATTATGAAACCTATTTACTTTTGTCTTCCACCTGGCTTTGCATAGGACTTTGCTTGTTGCTCTGCTAAGTGGAAAAACATATGAATCGAAACATTTTGTACACATACTGGCTAATTAAGAGTAATTAACCTAAATGTCACAGAAATAAAACTAAACAAGCAAGAATAAAGAGATATGATCACAGTTTATACATCTATTGTTGCAAAAGGTGAAAGGCAATGAATCAGCTGCAAGAGAGGTTTGTTGTACCCATTTTACCTGTTTCCTGTCAATTAATGTAAATTAGTATTATGCTAAAATCAAACAAGTTAAGCCTAACCAAATCCTCTGAAATAGTCAGGTAAAGATGAGTTCTCCAAGTAGAAAGTTCTGGTTTGACCTCCAGTTCACCATTTCAGCCCAAATTGAAACTTTAATCATATGGTCAAATTTGTGTTGTTTTTTTTCTTGTGAGATCCCATCCCTCTTCAGAGTATTAAATGGGCAATTATTCAGCTTCCAGTGTGTGCATGCAGACCTCACTTACTGTTAAAAAAGGTATGTCTCTGACACAATGATTCTGCCAAATCTCTAGCCCAAGCACTGAAATGTAAAAACTACTGTCACGTTTTGCTTTTTAGCCTCAGAAAACCCACACAATTTCTTATCTTTATTGCAGGAATGCAGCATGGAGCTGTTCTGTCCAAAACTGGGTTCACGGAAGTTCAGCACAAACTTTGTTTCAGGGAAAAAGAGGCTGAATAACTACAGTGAAGTGGAGAAGCTTGAAGTACTCAGTGCCTTCTTTGCATTAATGGTGGAGGCTGACACCTTTCCAGTGTGGTATAATAGACACTGAAACAGGCTCATGCACAGATCTGGGTGATCTGCAGTTCTCAGATGACTGCTATGTTCAGTGAGTAAAGTTGGGTAATCAGTGGGGAATGCAGAAGGTTTTGCAAGGCAAGGCTGTGCCACTTGCATCGTGAGTAAGAATATTTTATTAACAGCATCATTAGAGCAGACTAAACTGTAAACCACAGAATTGCAGTCAGTCACTATTATCTCAGAAGATGAAGCAGGAACAATTATTCTTATCCATTGTAAAATGTATTTAGATTATTAAATCCCCTTTGTTAATTCAGCTAATTATTTAACCCATGAGAAACATTTTCTTCTATTCCTGTAGCACATCAGTCTTTCCTGATCTAATTAGTATTGTCCCTGATATAAAAAATAATGCAATTTCAGTTTTATTGCCAAAAAACATCTCACATAGAAAAAACCCCAAACAACAGAGCTTACTGGTAAGGATAAAGAGACATTTGACAGAGTAGAACTCACAAGTTAGCTAATCTCTCTTCTTCTTGGACTCAGTCCTCTTTCGAGGGATGATGTGATCGTACTGCAAAACTATAACATTGACTACAACATTAAGATTCATGTAGAGAGTTGCGAGTCACGGCTGAGGAACACTAAAAGCACTATTAAAATATCTAACTTCATGTAGTGCAGAGCTCACTTTTAATAAAGATGTTCAATAACTACCATAACAGTTATTTCTTTAAAATTATAATCCTACCCAAATATAATGATGCTTAAATGAGTGAAATTTCTGTGGGCCAAGGCATGTACATTCATAGAGATTACATCCATATTCAATTCCAGCTGAAGGAAAGAGAAAGCTATAACTGAATACAGCAGTGCTCAGCACTGCTGACTACCATGAGAATTAGTGAAGAGAAATTCCCTACGTACCTTTTGAGTTCCGTGTATCTCAGCTGTAATCCCTCTACAAGTCATAAGGGGGGGGCCTAATTAGATCCATACATGGAAGTCATTCCCCACCTCTCATCATCTTTGCTGCCCTTCTCTGTATTTGCTTTCCTTATGTCCTTTTTCAAGGAGTGACCAGAACTGTACATTGTATTCAATGTGCAAGCAAAGACTATATTTATAGACAGCATAAAGATGCTTTCTATTTTGTTCTCCTCTTTTCCCCTAATAATTTTTATGAGTCCATTTGCCTTTTCAATGTGGCTGAGCACACAGATGATATTTGCAGTGAACTACGCTCAATGACCTTAAAGATCTCCCTTATGAATGGGAATAGCTAATGTAGAAGTTATCGTGGTATATGCATTAGAAGTCATTTTTCCTGGGATCATTATTTTGCATCTATCAACACTGGATTTCATCTGTCATTTTATCACCTAGCCATTCAGTATTGAAAAATAGTTCTGTAACTCTTCCTAAGCAGCTTCACATTGGACTATCCAGACCTTTTTTTTCAATTGTAAGTATTTTTGCTAAACTCCTCAACCTCACGTTTAGCTCAGTTATAAGTGCATTGAACAACATAATTCCAAGAACATACTCTCATGGGACCCTTTTAGCAATTTACCCCTTTGCTAAAATAATTGTTTATCACTGTCGTCTTTAAAAAACAACAACAACAAAAAAAGACAAGACTACAAGACCAACAACCAAAGGGGAAAAAGGGAAAGGGCCAGGGTGGTGTGAGGTGGTAATAAATTAACTTCATGTGATCTGATGTTCATAGATTCACCTTGCGTGGGTTTAGCTTTACTGCCTTACTATCCTGAAGCTACATAACAACTGACTAGGGAATAATTTGGTACAGAACATTCCTGGGAATTAGAGTTATGATGACCAGCTGCAAATTCATCTGAGCCCCTTTAAACAAATAGATACCATGTTTCCTTTGGAAATTCATTAGAGATTGGCCCATTCTCAAGTGCTTTAGGGTGAGCTTCTTGGTTCTGTCCCTGCTGACTTAAATGTCACAATTTTTTACTATTTCATATATTGACCTGCACTTCTATCTCCTCATTACTCTTATTTTCATTAAATACAGAACCAATATTTGTTGTGATGACTTACATGAAAACAGTATTGACTGTTTCAGTCCTTTTGTCACTAGTTCTTTTTGTAGTATACACTTGGGCTATATTTGCCTTTGTTTTCCTTCTTACTTTAGGTATATTAATAGAATCTCTTTAGGGTTGTTTCTGGTTGGTTGGTTCTTTTTTTTTTAAATTCTCTTTAGTCTTGGCTTTTCTGACTTTCTCTCTGCCAGCTTTTCCTACTCTTGAGTACTCTTAGTTATGCATTCTTATCTTCACTGTTGCATGACTCCAGCTTTCATGTTTAGGGCACATTTCCATGGCCACACACATGCACTGACTACCTACTCTAGTTCTCACCCCTGCACCCCAGGCAGACCAAACACAAGCCAGCATTATTATTAGTCTGACACACGCATTTCACACCAGATAACAGAATAGCTTGATTTCCAGGTTGGAGTTGACTTACTCTTTCCTAGTTCAGAGCACAAGCAGAAAACTGACATACCAAGACCATCTGGCCATATCAACACTTCCTCTGAAAAGCAGCCAGTACAGTCACCCTGGTCTCCTACAGTAGTCTCCTCTTTGCACTGGGATAATTGTTCACTATGGTTTTTTAAATGAACACTTAGATAATTCTTACCCCCACCCCCCCAGTAAAAACAGTATACTTTAAACATCAGAAAAAATATAGTATCAACGTGAAAGATAGAAAAGTTATTGCTTCGGGTTTAAAATAGAAGTGTGGAAATATGACTGGGACAGAGAAAGAAGCTGGGGAACCTCTTCTACACTATTTTCTGACACTTCATTACTTTTTCACTTTATATCATGCTCATATTTACAAAGTGTTGACTGCAAATCTTATTGCAAGGACTGGAGAACTTTCATTTTAAATAGAACAAAGTGATAAACCTGCTTTTGTAGTTGCATGGAGACACTAAGAAAGCATCTCAATTACTATGAGGCCGATAGGAGATGCATTACCTGCTTTGGTATTAACAATGAACCCTGTAATGGAAAAGTTTTACAGGGATACCATATGCAAATTCTTTAGTTATGCTGGGTTTGTTTGTTTTTTTTTTTTAAATTATACTCTACTATTTGCAGTGGTAAAAACTCTTTTTTTCCAAGCAAAACAGATTGCAAACTCAGTCTCAATTAATTCCATTCTGTCAGACATTTGCCCATTTTTGGTATTTCATTCCAGGTCATGCTGATGCAAAATTCAGACATGCCAACTGTCCTGCGTGAGAGCTGTCAGACAGATTAGCACTCCTGCACTAACAGAGCTACTACTTTGTCAGGACTGGGAATCAGTGTGTTGAAAATGAAGCCTCAGCTGATGTGCCTATAGAAAGAAAGCAACTGGCAGTATATGGAGTTTGATCCTATTGAGTCTTGGTGTCTAAGACTGTGCTGACCAGGTCACATTCCCACTCTTCTTTGAATGGAGAAGGACCAAAATCTGTTAACAATATAACTCTCCTGAATCCTCTTCTGAGACCATCATTTATCCCCCTCCTCTGTTAAATAACAGACCTACACATCCCTTCATTTTCTTCTTTCTTCTTTGTTCTAATACATAGGAAGTCTCTTTTTGCTTGTTCAGTTGAAATTGATTTTGATCCTTTCTTTTTCTAAATTCTCCCTCCTCCCCGAATTTAAACTATTCATTATAACAGCCTTAGTTATGCATTGTTTCACCTACTGTTTTTGAAATGTCTCTGTGCTCATATGCTGACACACTGTCAATGCTTTCTCTTATCTGAGTAGACATTATCTCACTTTTTACATATACACAGGATGCTCTCCAAGAGCTCCTGTATTACGTCCTGTTTGATACAGAGCAATTGATACTTTGTAGCTCTACCATAAAGGGCAAGATCTTCTTAAAGCTCTTTCAATCTTTCTTGAGAATACTATTTTTTTCAGGACTGTTATTCTATAAGCAAGATGAGGAAGAAGTCACAGTTCAATGGGGCATATTTTTTAGCTCCCACAACTTCTTTCCTCATGCTGGGTTACATTTCAATAAAGACTCACAAATTCAGACTCCTGAGGAACTGCACCCCTTGTTTATTTCACTCTGGAGCTGACAAAAAAAATGAAACCCCAAAGAATACACTCACAATGGGCCAGTTATTTTTGATTGTTTATCAAAAAGAGCGCACAGATACTATGACACAACACAAAATCAAGGCCCGTTGCTTTGAGAGACTCACTATCTGGAGAATTGTCACAGCACATCACTAATCCCTCTTACAGAATTCAGAGAGCAAAATAAACCCTTTTTCCTAGTAGTGCTTGTTTTCCAGTCCAAAATCTATTTTTAAACCATTAGCATTAGTGTTTTGGAGCACAGAAGCATAAGATCTAAGCAGAAATGGAAACTATAACTAATAAACAATCAAATTATGCTACCAACTGCATGTGTTTGCAAGTGTTACTTGCTTTAAACATTACTTTGAGAAAACATTTCCCAGAAAATATCAAGAATGTCATTTTACCACAGGAGGTATGCAACGTTCCTGAATTAATAACACTTTATAGCATAGCCATTTGGATCTAGTGGGTTTTTTCCTGTTCAGACCATAGTTTCTGTTTTGCTTAATGTAGGTATGCTGTTACTAAAAGTTGTAAGTAGCCTTTTAAGATGCTAGTACTGCTGCTGTTATGAAGCCTAAAGGGTTCCAGATGAAATTTCCCAGGATAATCTCCTAGGCTATGTGAATTGCTTTACATGGATTGCATTTTAAATCTCATTTGATAGCAAATGTTTTAGAGAGAGGAGAAAAAAAAAAAAAAGAGTTGCTTTCTGGCTTAATCACAAACCACAACAAGTTAAGTGTGAATAATAAGATTTGTCCACTTATCCAATGTGAATAGCTGGAAAGAATTGTTCAGTTATGCACTGGCAGCTTTAGAAGCGGTAAAGAAATGGAAAGGAAAAAATTAGAGAAAATGTTCCACACTCTTAATGCTCACCAGTTACTGTGAAAGTAATATCTATTTGAGTTTTTGCCCAGCACCATGGCATTTTGGTAAACTACTGCTATCCTATTTAAGGAGTCCTAATTTCCACTTGCGGACATGTGTAACTCTTGCTCTGGTTAAGGAACTTCTTGTTTTGATGCTGCAATAAAAACACACTGCTAAGAGTTCAGCATATACAGACTGATATTTTCAGAAATCCTGTGTTATTTTACCTGACATTTGTCTCTGGCAGTCTGTGAATTGGGTTCAAGAAGCTATTATTCTAAAAGCTTACTCAGTCACATAACTCTCCCCACTAGGCTCTCCAGTCTGCTCTTAGCAATCACATGTGAGGGCAGGAAACAAGAAAAGTATGATATAGTTTGTGTAGCAAATAAGAACTGGATATCCTACAGTGCTAACTGCAGCAGCAAGGGAAATGCCAAGCACATAAATTAAGGTATAACACACATGAAAAAGAGGACAGCTCCTTGGAGTTTTCCCCAGGGTGATGTTTCTAGACACCATACTAACCTGGTCCTACCAGGCGACATTCAGATAAACAAGAAAAACAACCATTCTAGTTTAAGCAATAATGGATGTTCACCCTTCCTGCAGTAGGGATGCTGTGGCTTCCTGTAATAGTTTTAGTATGATTGATCAGAAACAAATTCAGTACAGAATTTAAGTGCTAACTGACTCCTCTTTAACCTCCACCTAAACTGAGTATTATTTTGAAATGAAACTGAATATAATCTTGGAAAAACTTCTGTTAAAGATTAACAAGGCAACCATAAAATGTTAGATGTGATTAAGGATGCTGAATCTTTATGTGGGTCTAGCAGTCTTTTCAGACAGCCCACAGAATGAGAAGGCATCAATTCCCTTACTGCCGTAAGGAGTTATGCAGATACTCTAATGAGATACTTTGACTAATACCTGAAAAATGCTGAGGTAGTCTGACAAAATGCCTCTGCCAGAAGTAGTCACCATTTACATAACTAATGTAGCTCCTTTTTCTATTCACAAATTAATCATGAACAAATCATGTTGTTAACAAATTTGGTATCCAGAGTTATTCCACTAATGCTCAATGCAGACAGCAAAATGTGCAGAACCGATCCACTGTAACTAATATGTTAAACAACTGCTATTCATGCTATTTGTAACCCATTTTTCACACTGATCACCTGAGCTGTGTTATGGCTTCTGCTTCCTGACTGGCTGGCTGTAGCTATCTAAACAGAAAGAGAGCACAAACGACATGCTGCAGCCATTTCATTCCTTCCCCAGGCACTCTCACAAGCACCTATTCTCACAGTTTTTAAAGACTTTCAGTTGCTGTGAGCATTCTTCCACACTTGGAAATTATGTATTTCTGTGACTGTTCCTGGGTACTGAGTAGAAAAATACATGAACAAAGCTGAATTGGATTTGCTGGTATTATGCCAATGAATGCTTGACAATATTTGATTGAAGTCACCCAGTGCTATATGCTGTGTGGATTGCCTTGTCCCAGCTCACTCACAAAACTAAAAAAATTCAAGAAAAGCCTTAACTCTACCTCAGATGAAACTATGAGGAATCTTGAAGGAAAACAGACAGACATCTCGGCCAAATTCCTGTTGAGCAGAAAGTACACCACATGGAAGAGTTAAAATACCTCTGAAACTGCATGAAGACCCACACATGCCCAAATAACAAGGACCTGCATCACTCCAAAGCCCTGAACACAGAAAAGCAATGCTCCCTGCCCTCCCACTGCCTTTTAGGTTCCATCACGAACATGCACAGGTAACCCAGTAGTGCAGCAGACTCTGGGAGAGGGTTTATTCCTGTCACACCATCAAGCGTTCTCCTGCGCAATTCCCACCCAGGCAGGTCCTTACTCACTGCCACAGCCTCAGTAATAAGGGTTGGATTTCCCATTTGTATATTTGTGTAAAATACCATTAGCTAATCTCAATCTCCTTTTTATTTCAGTATCAAGAGACAAAACTAGCCCAAATGTAATGCACCGCAGTTTGTTGAGCAGTCCCAAGAGGCCATCTCACTGGATAAAGCGAATAGCACATTCTAGAGACATGCATTCAACAGGAGGTTTTAGTTCAGTGTAGCACAATACTAGATGATGATTTCTAAATGTACTTACAGTTTTCTATCCTGTTTTTCATAAGCACAGCCCAGCATGATCACACACCCCTTCTCTCAGACTAGAACTCTTTCTCCCACAAAGATGGTGGGATAAGAACTGCCTTTATGGGTTAGGCTATCCTAAAAAAAGCACTAAATAAAGTACTACCGCTGGCACTTTTGGTACTGATGTCAACAGTAAAAGGAAGAGATTAACATATATGAAGAGGAAGGAACATGTTCCTGATATAATAATTTTAGTCCCCCCAGCTCAGGAATGGGAGAGAGAAAGCATACACCCTATTCACAGGGCTGACCTAAAATTAACATAGTGGACTTCATTCCTTTGAAATTTATAAAGCTACCAGAGAATTAAATTTCCTAATGTGGACAAAGACAGTTGTTTAATTTGAATGCTTTGGACTCAATCACAATTTTGAGCCACCAGAGCTGTATTAGTCTATACCAACCAAAGATCTATTCTGAATTTACAGATCAAGGGTGTTCGAGCATAGCTGATATCACCAGCTGGGATCAATGAGCTCTGAAAGAGCACTGAAGGGCAGGACAGTTATTTCCATTCAAAAGAAATCACAGAATTGTGAATAATGTTACTCATATACCTCTATGGGACCTTTACATTGAAGAGGGACTAAAACTAGAAACAAAACACATGGTAAGAATCAGACACATCAACATATCACCAAAGATCGCTAATAAAAAATATAAAAATCTACACTTCTATATTGTTTCATTATATACAGTCTGAATTCTTTGTAATATAGTTCTGACACTGTGCAGTCAGTATGAAATTATGTTACCAAAACGAATCAGAAGTGAATACCTGTGCTTTACCTCATATCTCAATTCTTACTTTGGGCACAGTATTTGTGACCTTTCTATTATGTTGTGCTTGTGCTATCTAGGTGTGACAGAAAGGACGAATAATAAAAAAATATGACTCATTGGAATAAAATTAGTGTCCACATACACCAAGAAAGGGTACAAGATAATAGCAGTTATAATTGATTCCCTGTTTAGGAAATGCAGTGGTGCGTATAATGTATCACTACCAGCTTATAGTAAAACATCATATTCTGTATTAAGATAAAGGCGACATACTAATGACTATGACTAAATCTTGACAGCCAAATGATCTCTTCTTGTAACAGTCTGTGGTATAATGAGTAATCAGAACAGCAGAGCAGTAATTATGCACATTCACTTACACTAAAAGCATTTCTGATGGACTGAAGTGTACTGAAGTAGAAACAAATATGCGATATAATTATTTTCCTTACATTTACATTGGACATACAATTCCAGTGTTTCCTTTCTGGTTTTTAAAATTAAACCAAGAAACAGAAGTCTTAAAAGTTTTTATTTTCCATTAACTTAAGGTGTCTTTCCTGCTTTTAATTAACATTTACTTTGCTTGAGAGAAGACAGACATTATATAATACATCTCTCTTGTATTTTTAGGGCAAGCCACAAAAGCGTGGAGAATGATGAAGGCTTTCATATGAACAAGATATGATGTGAAGGAGCAATGAAGTGCCGGTACACGACTTCTACGTACCAGTGGCCAAAGGCTTCTGATTGAGATAAACAAGACAATGTGAGAAACATTCATATTGCTTTACCTTCTTCTCTCAAAATTTATGGGAGGACAGAAAGAAAAAAATTCAAATGTGGAACAGGAATTGGGACACTTATTCAAGCTGATAATGTTCCAAAGCTCTAATGAATGAAGTAAGGGGCAGAAAAAGATTCTTGAAGCACAGATAAATGTTCAGCCTACATACTGATTGATCTTTCCAGATGAATAAATACTTCTAATGCTATTGATGTGCTGGTCTATTTATGAACACAAATCCAGTTTTAAAGCCTGTTAAATTAATGCAAAAAGATGGTGCTTCAGTGTGAAGTAAGACGATATTTTACATATGCAGATAAATCTAAACCGTGCTCAAAAATAACACAAGAAAAGGTGGTTTATAAGTTCTTCGCACCCCCTACCTGAATGTTATTTATATACATATGTTTTTACCAAAGTTACAAATTTCAAAAGCCCACTCCAATCTGCACTTGCCATCAGCAACCTACTGATCTTGATTTAAAAATATATACCATAGTCATATAGAAAACTTAGAAATATGTGATAGTCCTGGGTACTACAGTTTCTAAATTCCAAGCCTCAAATGCCACAGCAGAATTCAAAACATTGTAAGGTGAACAGAGGCATAACATCCTCTATGGTCGTCTTCTGGTTTCCGCTATCTGTGGTGTGCTTCTCTGTCACATGGTTAATACAAGTAAGTTTTGTAATGGTTTCAATGATACCCTCTGGTATCATTGAAAACCCAATCTGTGCTGCACCATATTGCCAAATATCATGACTTTATATCACTTGGTTCTCTATTTCCATGCAGCGCTCTTACTTCTTCAAGAATATTCCCTGTCCTTTCTAATTATTTAACCACCTTGCTACTTATCTTACATCTCACCTCACAGAAACTGCTGCTTCCCTGAGGATTACAAGATTTGGGAAGGTATGGAGCATAATTTTTTGTATTTCAGCATGGTTTTTTTTTTTCTCCACATAATTTCTAGTCTCCCACTTCTTGAGGAAAGTGTTCATAAAAATTAAATCCCAGTCTGCCAATTTTCATCACGAGTGCATAGAATGTGCACAGAAACACACTAAAGTTAGTGGTGCACATTTCAGTGTCTGTAATATTTTAATACTAGACCTTATACATCTGTGTATACATATAAAAATCCTGTAACTGAACATTTTGTTCTATCTTCTTCTTCCCTTCTGTCTTATAGAATTACATCTATATATTTGTTTTACAGAAAACATGAAAATAATGTTTTGCAACAAGAAACAGCTGCATGTCTACCAACTCTGTGATAACTTGATTGTGGTCCATTTTATATGGTTCCAGATTTTTTTCTTTACACTTGAAAATCTCATGTCTGCTATGGAGGTTAAAAATTATGGCAGAAAGAGTAAAGATGAAAGCTTGGTCTCTAGCTTTCCTTGGAAGAGCAGCTGTAAGAGGATAACCGATCAAACAGTAAAACTCAAGGATGCTGTCAAGTTCCAATAGGAAAACTCATACTGGCAAGTAAAGGATGCCTCTTTCTGTGCATATTCTTCAAAATCATAAACTTTTGGCAATTTCATCAAAATTTTGCTCCTTTAATCTAGAAAAGAAAAAGGGTTGTTTGCAGTTTTTTGGTTTTGTTTTTAAATAGGTGGAATCTATTTATACACAAAATTTTCTAGCATTAAGCTCAATTGCTACCACACTGTACAATTAAACAGTTGTACAGATTGAAAAATAGGGACACAGATTAATTAAGCAAGTTTCTCCAAAGCCAAAACACAAGTTTTATTGTTTTAACAAATTCAGATTGCCTCACTCTGAACTCCTCTGCTACACTTCTGTATTCTTCTGTGGGACATCAGTTAAAAAAAAAAATCATTGAGGTTTTCAAGCACATTTCCACATGTTTCTGTAGAACATAAAATGCTAATTAAGATATAACTAAAGCACTACTTTGCTGATCTGATGAAATGAACCATCCATAGAATTAATTAGGACCACTTTGCTGATCTTTCTTCCATCATAAAGATTATTTGACCCAAACAATTTTTACCTGCCAATTAAAGCAATTTCCTATATTTAGATTTCACTGCTATTAAAATGAAGAAGAGTCATAGTATTTTCCTTCAATATGATTAAGCCATTTTTAATCTTTTCAAAGGAACACAATCATTTGGAAACATTAGAAAGGGAAAAGCAAATTAAGAGATAATGATGAGAAGGAGAGGCAAAGGGAAAAAGTACCATGATCTGTATGGCACAAAGAGCTAAAGCAGATTTGATGCTAATTAATAATGTTATATCTATAATCTATTTAACTTCACATCCTGGCAAGATGCCTGACTAATTTGTTTTGATCTCTACTTCCATACTTAGCAAGTGGTTTACTATTTCTTCTGTGCTCCAAAATTAATAATCTGTGTTACAAGAGATGTTTTGGGAAGAAAAAGATAGAGGCTCTTGCACCATTACAAACAGCTAAGGACCCAGGAGTACTTCCCAGCTTTGGGGTCTTAACTACCTGTTAAAAGGTAGTTAGCTACCTGCTGCCCAGGACATCTAGTTTCCATTGGAAAACTCAGACACATGAGCAAAGACAGAGTAGTACCATGCTTCAGAAGGCCTGTAGTCAAAATGATTGGGAAGCAGGGCAAAGAGTACTCCATGAACTGTATCTGACAACAGCACAAGCATAGCCTTACTTCACTAAAACTCTGAAGGTCAGGATCCTCCCAAGGCTCTTAAGAAAGGCAAAACAGTCTGAGATAGAAGATAAAATAGGGTCTTAAGAGTCATCAGAGTCTGCCTAATTTTCATTCCATGAACAGAGCCAAGAAGGCAGAAAAGGAAGAATTTGCAGCTGTTGTTCTCTCTACTATTTGTTTTCGGCAGAATTGTTTCAGCTCTTCCAGTAAAGCTGAAGCAGATCAGTCAGAGGAAAAAAAAGCAACCCACCCCCCAAAAAACCCCAACAGATCATCAATCCAGCTAGCTACTCCATTCAGCGTGTTCCTTCTCTTAATTCTGCAGGAGAGCACTTAACAGTACTCCTACAAACTTTTCCTGATGTCCTTCAGTCATCATCCTTCCTTCTTTTTATTCAGTGTATCTTGCATTAATTACATTAATTTAAAAGTGTTTTAAAAACTGACACTAAGCTTGATTAATCAGCTTTTTCCACTCAATATTTCTTAACCAGATCTACACCCAACATGGGAATTTTCTAGTATGTGGATTGTTGTTTTTATCATTTAAATGAGACCCCAATTGTAATCGCAATGCACATATATAACAATTAGTAGATTGTAGATGTCATGGACGGAAATTTTAAAAAGACCCTCTCTTATATGTGAATGATAAAGAGGACTGATTCTCCTTTATTTTATCTTTGTACCTCTCAAGATTACAATGCACTTAAGTGACAGCCAGCAACAGCAGGACAAATTTGAGACTGTACTCTTCAAAACTATGCTGAAGTGGAGAAAAAGTAATGAGTAAAAAAAATAAATTTCCCAAAAGATAAACAAGAAAAAGCCTCATTGCCTTTTTTTTTTTTAAATCAGTTTGTTTTTCCCAGAACACTTGCTGACATTTCTACAGTCTTAGAAAAAAATTCTCCCTCTACTAATTGTCTTAATTTATAGATTCATCATGCATGCACCACTTCAGTCAATCTGCGCCAACAATTCAGTTCACTGTACTGGCACTATTTCTCCTCTCTTTTGACATTTTCTTCCACTCTTGACTGAAAAAGATACCCTGAAAAGGGACTGCAGATTCCCGGAGGAGACTCTTAGACCTGCCACCTGAGTTCAGACTTCCCCCAGAACAATAGTGACAGGAAAAGTCCTTCCATTTAAGGAGCTTCCATGACGTAGGAAGGGATCCCATTACAAATGGCACATCCAGCTAAGTGACGGTCCCAACAGAGGTGGCCAGGACAGACAAGACTCCTCCAGCTCAGTGTAGAAGTCTATTAAGCAAACTTGTCTTACTGCTACCAGATACCAACCTATTCTAAAAATAAGAGAAATGCAGTCGTTTTCACTTTGCCAAGTTCTTGCAGCACCACTAGGACTCATCGTTATTCAGTAGTTTGTTCTGCATACACACATAGAGGAAACTAGACTGCCTCTCCAGACTCCCCTGACTCCTGCTCAGCTGTCTGGTTAGAACATAAGGGCTGAAAAAAGCTGTTAGTGCTGGAGTCAAACTAGCATGTCCCCTGAATGCTTTGAAACCCATGACCTCAACACTGTTTTGCAGACAAGGATGGTATCCTGGTTCGTTGTAGGTGTCTGCTTACTTAACAGTAACATAGGTTTCCTGTAGTGACTGCTGTGGAAGGTTGTTGCTCTGGAGCTCATGCCTTCTTTTACAAGCCATGTAACTATTGCTGGAAGCTAAGACAGTTCAGGAAGGGTGTGTCCTTCAGGTCTTTCTAGAAACAGAGTCCTCCAATGCTAGTTATTTCCTCCCTCTTCCATTTCTTCCCCCTCTTTTTTTTGGAGGGAAACTTTCCTTTTTCCTTTTTTTTGTGGGAGGGAGTAAGGAAGGGAAGAGGGGTGCACCTTTCCAAACACTCATGGTGCGCTTCTGTACTGCCAAAAGGTAACAGACCACTAAGACACTGTACTGGCCTTGAAAACAGCAGACAAGGAAAACCACAACTCTAAATAGCACAAACTTGAGGATTTAAGGGACACTTGGAGTGTGATGATATTTCTGCAGGAAGACAGACACAGGTTCCTGTAAAGCACCATCAGTCTGCACTTCTGATGCATGAATTAGGGGATGTGAATCACGTTTCTACTGACACACCCAATGAGCAATCAAAACATTTAATAGAAAACGTGAGCCTGATAGTTTAAAGATCTTCTTGTGTGCATGCTGTAATAATCATTACGCTTAGTAGATACATGCTTCCTACTCCCACATACTTCACACAATCCTCATGGCTATTGCAGTCTTTAAATATAAGTCTCCTGCACTAAATAACCACAGTTAATTTCCCTCAGAGATAACAGGAAGCTCAGAGGCACGAAAGCTTTTGTTGCTTCAATTTTACCGTTGGTGCTATACAAGAACTGCACAATACATTACTTATGAACACCAACATTTCTTTATCTTTTTTTGTGTATTCATTTTTGTACTTAGTGCAATAGCGCCAGAGAACAGATGATTAATTCTAGGTTATAACAAATGACTGTTTACAATATACAAGTCAACTCTGTAGCAGTCAAACTAGCCCCAAAAAGTTAAGTGTTTATTGAAAATGGTATTTAATAATGCATTTTCCTACCTGTTATCTCATCAGTTCCAAACAGGATGTAACAGCTATACCTCTTTTTTTCCTCCCCTTCTGACCAGTGCTGTTTCTTCATTAACATATCACTGTCCTTATCAGTGCTTTCAGTGAAGCAGGAGCAAATATCTCTCCTCTCCTGTTGTTTTTGCTTTCTGTAATGCTCTCATACCATTCACAGTTAACCAGCTCATCATTGCAAACTTTTGCTGACAATTAGAATACAGCAAGGTTTGCAACAGTGTTTGGTGTTACTTATCTGAACCACAGGACCTAAAGCATTGAGTACTAAGCAGATGATCACAGAAAGAGAAAGCAGCCTTGATGCTTCAAGGCTGAAGTTCAGTATTTCCCATTGGGACTCTGAAGAACATTTTCTCTTGTGCTTGATTCTTTTATGGTTGCCTAGTACAGATGGTTTTCCATCTTCCTCAGAAGTACCTAGTACCAGATGCCCTCTTGCTTGCTAAGTCACCAGACTACACATTCAATGTGTCATCCAAAACCACAGTTTCCAAAATGTTCACCCTTTAGTTTTAAAAGGCATGCAAAAAGATAAGAATTTAGCATCAAAACCATGATATTTCTCTTAGGCTGTCCCATCATTGTTACAACTCGGCAGTTCTGGGAACAATTTGACAGAAAACAGAGATTCAACAAAGAATCCATGTGTTATGACAGCTCATATATGACCATGGTAATAGGAGTACACCAGCTGTCTTCAAGCCAGCAGGGACATTGTTGTGGATTTGTTCACCAGTGACCTGAAAGGCAGGTGAAGCAAAGCAGAGAGGTGACTGACTGATTCATTGTTACATTAGCTGGCTCTGAGTAGAGATACGAGATAGGAAAGAAGTGTAATTCAGAGGTTCTCATTTTTGTGTGGCCTGTACTAATAGAGTAGATTTCAAAAGTAGGTTTAATTAGAACAGTAAAATCAATTTAAGAGAAGCTGTAAACTATTTAAGCAATGCAGTGAATTAAAGAATGTTCTACATATTTTTTTGAAAGCAATATAAGGGGTTTTAAAAAAAATTGGAGAGAAACAACCTTAAGGCCTGAAATTTGGCAGTGAATAGTTAAAACTTACTAGCTGGATGGATCCTATCTTTAAGACACCATATATCCAGAAATGGTCAATGCCTTTTGGAAAAAAAAAAAAAGTCTAACACAGGATTAAAATTAATATCTCAAACCTCCCTTTTCCATGCTTTTTTTTCCCCTCCCCAGCAGCCAAAATATACCGCTCATTTTATTTACTATTGCACACAGAGGATCAAGTTCTGTATGTGATTCTCCCATTTGGTGTAAAGATAATAGATTTATATTTCATCATATCTAGGCTATCTAGCTGTAACAGAGGATAATTTTGCTAAATTCCATTACATCTACAGTTTAATGACTTTAAAAAAAAACAACACCAAAACATAAAAGATAAGCAAATAGTCTTACTTATTTTTTAAGAAGAAAGCAAGAACTACAACAAAACCTCCTCTTGTGGCACCAACTTCACACAGCTAATCCAACCTCTTTCTGGTATTTTCAGCCTGTTAGAAACCAGCACCAATTCCAGCTTCTTTCCTCCTCAAAACTAGTACTACAATGAAAAGAATATTGGCATATAGTTAAATAAAGAAATGTCATTTTTGTTTCAGAACAGATAAAATTGTATTGCTTACTCTCCTGTTCAGCAACTGGAAAGGAGTATTTAGCCTCTTTCTACTACATCAATGCTCTTTACGCCTTACAGCAAAAAGACTCCCTGCATGTTTCCATGGGGCAGTGGGGACCCTCGCATGGCACGGGTGCCCATCTGTGCCTAAGAGACCCGATCCTTGTCCTTTAGTGAGCTGTGTCACAGGCTGGTGTGCCCAGCAGCCTCTCTGCCACATGCCCGGAGTGCTACTGCTCAGTCATCTTCTGCTACCCTCCCCATGCACACAGCCTGCAGCTACCTAGATTTGATCCAGCCACTACACACACCAGCTGGAGAACAGAATATCTGCTTTTCCCACCGGCTAATTCACCAGAGACACAGACCAATGCAAAGACAATTTAAAATTAGCAGAAAAGATGCTTATTGTTCTGAAGGGATTTATGCAGCGGGTGTTGCTAATATCCACCTGTTTCAACAAGAGAGGGTGTTGATATAAAACTGATTTGCAAAATTGGTTAGAGCAAAGCTACATTTTAAACATCACAATTTTCGATCTGTTTCCATTTTGTATGACTCGATATAATTTATTACTATCACTAGAAGAAAGATTTTTTTTTTGCATAATGCTGCTAACACAATAGAGACCATTCAGCTATGTACTGCACACACACAGTCAGATGTACAGCATAAGTCCTGTTCTAAAAACCGTGTCTTCTAATAACGACTGAGTAAATGAGGGCTTCCTTCCAATACCCAAACGTCTTGGCAAATTAGGGTCATTCTTCCTGTTTACAGAAAGAGACTGAAGCTTTAGGAACAGAATGATGACTACAGCCACCCAGAATACTATCCAACCACAGAAATCCAGTTTGGGTTCATAAAACAATTTCAAAAAGTTTTCAAATGTCCACAATACTTGCATCTGTTTCAAGTTCATTTGTAGAGATCACTGTTAGTCACAGCCTGCACTGTAAGCTGGAATTCACCTTACAGCATTCACTCTCAGTGTAAGCACACACATCTCCACCCATACAAATTGCTTAGCCCACAACTCAGACATTGACATTGTTTGGCTGAAAATGAACATAAAAAGCATTTGCCTCTGTTTGGGCACAGCAAAACCACCAAACTTCCAGTTAGCTAATGCACTAATAAGCCATGAAGGTGATATAGACCGTAAAAGACAGAAACAGTATTACTGTGCCAGATGCAATGACTATGAGTATACAAGGTTCTAAGAAACACAAAACCCCAGAAAGTCATACTGATTAAATAGACTTTTTGTATAAACTTTTTTTTTAACAATACCATGAAAGATACTGAGAAATTGTGCTAATTCTGTCTCTAAAAATAAAGTTTTATTAGAAGGAGGGTCATGTAGGTAGCATTAATGTTTTTATTTTTACAACAGGAAGCACACCGTTTAAATAATATTTCCCATTTTATACAATGGCCCCATCACAATAGTGCCCTTATTCAATTCATAGGAAAATACAGTGGGAAACAACTTTTTCCTTCACTTCAATATTGTCTACATATTTAAATCTACATAATGTCAGACACTTCCCACTATGTCCATTGAGCACCAAGTATACACAAAAAAGTCACCTTTTGAGTGTGACTCTGCAAATATCTCTTGGGATTTTTTTCATAGCATTCAAACCATGAAGCCTGATCATACTCCATTTCTTTTCTTTCAAATGATTTATACAACAAAGCACTTTTTTTAAAAGAAATAATCAAAAAAGAATACATTTATGACCTAACAGTTAATACTCCTTAGCAGCAAGCTAGCCAGCTCAAAGTCTTCCTATTGTTAAGACCCAGCTCCCTCTGAACATTACTGTAAGAAGAAAATAATCTGCTGGTTTTTTAATATATGCCATTGCTCAAGCAATTGCATATGCATCACTTAGACTCCATTTCCATTGCATAGCTGGAATGCAGGTAGTCAATAAACCTTTCAACATAGACCTGGATATTACCTTTGAAACAATAAGCAGTTAGATGAAACATCCCATACTTAGCTTTCAAAAGCGTCTAAAAATCTGTGACAAAAGTTTTGAAGCCACAACATTAAAAAAAGCATAAAAAAGAAAAAAAAAACGAAAAACTTTTATCCCTATGAGTACAGAGCATACGAATGTTTCTCACCGTGCCCAGATTTCAGAGGGAGAGGTTGGTTTTCACAAGCAAGTCTCCGGATGCCAGACACAAGCTTTCAGATGGCTTCTCTGCCCTTACCTAGAATAAAAAGCTGCCCCTATTAGTCACTTGGAGCTTCATTGCTCACAGTAACAATACCACTACTTTGACAAGATATCCAAACATTCTATGGAAATGAAATGTTTCATCATGAAACATTTTCTGGACATGATATTCCAGAAAAGAGATTAGTCACTTGTATGAGTTAAGACACAGCAGTCTGAAGCATTCTTGTGATAATTAATGAGCTGGATCATGTTGTAGGAGTGCTGCACTGCTACCACTATTGATGCCAGCTAGCCAAGGGGCTTGCTTAGGAAAATATTTGCAATAACTTTTTGAAATGCCAAATTTGAAAGATGACCCTAACAATGAGTACATATAGCCTCAGGCTCATCTTTTTTGAAGTCTTGTTTCAGCAACTGCTATTGATGCTCTGCCATATTCATAACACGGTCATAACATTATCTGCAGCAGCTTGGAATTTCTTATAAGCAGTTACACTGCTCACTGACACGGTTACCTCAGCTGATGTGCAGGTTACACTGCACAATTCAGTGATCACGTATACTCATATCATCCTCCACATATTGCTTGTGCTTTAATAGCAAAGATAGTTACTTAGTTCCATCATCTGTCATAACCGTGTGCTGCTTTCCAGAAGAGTCCTCTGAAAAAATAACTTGTGGCTTTAAGAACAAGAAAGTGCATTATCTCCTCCTGAAGAGGTAAACCTATGGATATGCTTCTGCTTTTTTTCAGCCACCTGGAAATACTGGAATGATATTCTGCCTGCAAACAGATCTGAATAACATCCCAGCTGGCCTTTGCCTTTAAGGGGTTGTTTGCAGCTTGTTGAATAACACGGCAGGATGACACCTGGCAGAAAATTTAATCCTTTCAATAGAATCTTCAGGTTTTCGTTCCTCTTTTCACAAAAGCATGAAAAGTTAACATGTCACCAATATTCCTCATAATCATTTTGAAGCACACCTATAGCTTTGCTGAGAGATGAAATATCCCGATTAACTCATTCTTGTCTCCACTTATGGACTGTAAATCTTTATTTAAGCATTTAGTCAGAAGTCTACTAAAAGGATTACAATGTATACTGTCAACAACAGGAGAGCAATAGAGAGACAAAAAAATCAAATGCAAACAGAATTAAATATGTCTTTTTTTTTTTTTTTTTAATTGCAGGCAATAGCAGAGACAGCTCAAGCCTACAACCGTGCTTTTTTCCTAAGTACAACTATTAGTTCCTCTTTCACTGATTTCATTTCAGCATAATTTTCTGTCTCTCCCTCCATCACTCAGTAAGAATGATGTGGACTTGCAGAATTAAACCCACCATTTCGAGTAGCAAGCCCAAACATTTACCTGCCCCTTATTTTATACAAAATTATTCTTTGCAGGAGAGGAAATGGTAGAATGAAAGAAAAGAGCAGTTCCTATTCAGTCTGATAGTTTTACAGGAACACAATTATAACTGGACATTATACAGTCCCTCTCTCACACCCTGGAGAGATGAAACAATTACATAAAAGAATATATGACAGCTAACAACCTGTGAACCATACAGCTGAATAGATTGAGTTCAAAAGGACATGAACGCTTTATGGATTTCAGGATGTCCAGCAGCCCCTCTCATTACTGAAAAGCAGAAGTGGACTTTGTGCAGCAGGGAGGGTGCAGGTGAGAGAGAGCAGGTGGCCAGGAGGCTCTGGGACACGGCGTGAGCTAGGAGCCTCTTGCTTCCAGAAAGAAAATACATGTCCAGTAACAGTAAGCCATCCATTTGTTAAAGACAACTGCCCAGATCAAGAGTTCAAGACCTGTGTAATTGCTTGCTGACATTCCGGAGGCCTGGCTCAGCTGCAGCAGAGTATGCATGGAAGTGATCATCTGGTTTGCAGAGTAAACTGACATGGTTTTATTAAATAGGATGGTGAACCTGCCTCTAACCTTTCATTTTTTTTTCCGAAACAAAAGTACGATAGAAAGAAAACATTTATTCTCATAACAACTTTGGAGAACAATATCACCCTTTTCTGCAGACACTAAAAACAATAAGGATTATTTTTATTCAAGAGATCTGCTCTTGCAGCTAGCTAAGATCTCTGGAGAAACATTAGATTAATAAATCATTATCCAATAGAAAACCTGCTTATGGAAATTAGATAATTTTATAGGAATTTTTATGACAGCAGATTTGCACTTCAACAGAAGCATCCTGACTTTGATTTATTTGGGTAATGTGTATCTATTACAGTTTCTTGTGTTTGCCATTTAAATGAAACAACAGTTCTAGCCACTTCCACTTTCTTTATGATGGAGGGTTTTCAGAAGCCCTTGCCATAAGCCTACTTTCCTTCTGCTGTATCCAATATAAGCTTTACTCTAGCCTGCAAGAGTAGCTGAATACAGCCAGAAAGCAGGATTATATCAAAGAGTATGTGACTGGCAATAAATTAAGGATATAATCCTTAATCCAGTTATAATGATCTCAAAATAAAATTTTAACTTTTGAATTATAATTGTCAAGAGTGTATTGGGTCTGGCTGAGATGGAGTTAATACTCCCCATAGCAGACCTCATAGCGCTGTGCTCTGCATCACTAGCTAGAAAGGTGTTGGTAACACACCAGCATTGGCTACTGCTGAGCAGTGCTGGCACAGCATCAAGGCTGTCTCTCCAACATTTTTGCCCCCCTCAACGGTAGGCTGGGGCTGGGAAAGATCTTGGGAGGGGACATAACCAGGAGAGCTGACCTAAACTAACCAAACAGATATTCCATACCATATGACGTCAGCTCAGATATAAAAGCTAAGTAAAGGGAGATGGAAGGGGGGCATTTTTGTCTTCTGGAGCAACCACTAAGCGTACTGAAGCCCTGCTTCCCAGCAAGTGGCCAGACATTGCCTGCTGATGGGAAGTAGAGAATAACATCATTTGTTTTTCTTTACTTTCGCTTTATTAAACTGTCCTTATCTTGACAATGAGCCTTTTGTTAAATTTTCTGCCCCCTGTCCAGCTGAGAAGGGGGAGCAATAGAGCAGCTTTGGTGGGCACCTGGTGCCCAGCCAGGATCAACCTACCGCAAAGAGACAGTTTCAAGTATGAATGCCAAAGAGATTGCTTTATAAACACCTATTATTTAAAAATTTTGCCAATTTCTTGATAAAATGCCATTCATAAAGTTGTTACTATGAAGACTATAGGTGAAAAAAACATGGAAATGTAAATGATGAAATGCACAGAAAAAGGAATCAGAGCAGAAGTTAGGACGATATGTGGTGAAACATAGCTAAGGTAACATGAAACGCTATGGGACACACTGAGTAGAAAATTATCTCTGAAAGAGCAGCTCCTGGGCTCAAAATGAGAGTCAGAAAAATAACTATCAGAGCAACCACATGGCCTGCCATGCCAAGCCACTGTTCCACATGACTCAACATGCTAAAAGATCACTGTTGTCTGTTATAGAGCATGGTTTTTAAAGGCAGCAAGCCCTAAGACTGAGAGTTTGAACTAGCCCTGTCCCCTACCAGTTGACTCCAGTCCAGGACTCCAATCAGACGCTGAAAAGTGAATGACAGAGGAGAGGGATACAAGTCACTACAGAAACACTTGGAGGGCAGAGATGAAGTCTAACATGTGAATGAAATAGGGACAAAGAGGGCTTTTTCATCCCTTATCCTTGCTTTGTGATCCTTAATCTGACACTAAAGATGAAAAGAACAGGATTGAAAGGAGCAAAATTTACCAAAGCCACTAATCTACCACCTAGTGCTGTCCCAAAGTCCACCAGGATATCAAGCTTTCACTGATCCTAAGAGGATGTAATCAAATGGAGACAGAGAGAGCAGGTGATATCACCATCTCCATTGCATTTTGCCAAACTTTAAGCACTGTATGAAACCCACATCACTGCTACCAACTTTTTTCACATTTCTTTCCCTTTACTTTAGTTCCCTTTGCCTTCTTTCAATAGAGTCTAGCAAGATAGTCTCTTTCATAATACTGCTGCAGACCTGTGACCAAAACCATAGATACAGCAAATCATTAAACACCTCAGACGTTCATACAGATTTCCAATGTCTAGAAGTTTCTGATAAAGGCAGGGAATTGCACCTATCTTTCTTTAGCAGTGAAGCTGCAGCTAAGAGCAGAATTTTCATACCCTTTTGCATGTATCAGACATTAAAAAATGGGAGATTGAGTGCAGAGTCATTGCAAGAGCTTGAAAGTTACACACTCTAAAGTGGAGAAATACTAAGATGTAAAGAGGTATTTCGATTTTGTGTTTGTCTACTGAGAAAGTCTTGCTGGAATGCTACCTTCAATTCTGATGCCCAGCTTTTAATAAGAATGTGGAAAAATTGAAAAAAATCATAAATAAATAAAAAAACCCTTAAGATTTTGAATTAAAAATTCAAAAAAGTTGCTTATCCTAGAGGTGTGGCTAAGGGACAATTTCATCATGGTGTATAGGGACCTGCAGGGAGAACAGAATTTAATGGCAGAGAAAGCTCTTCAATGTGGTCAGTAAAGACAGAACAAGGCTGAAATAATTGAACCTGAAGCTAGGCATATTCAGATAAGAAACAAGAGGTACATTTGTTATGGTAAGAGGGATTAATATCTTACCCGGGATTCTTCATTGCTGCACATTTTAAAATCATGATTGGATAAGTTTAAGCACAATAGCTAGTCTAATTCAAGCAAAGGTATTGGATTTAAAGCCAGCAAGCAGGGGAGTTCAATGGCTCACATTAACAGAAAAGGTCAGACTAGATAATCACAGTAGTCATTTATGGCTTTAATATATACAAATCTATGACTTATTTCTCACCTTAATTCTAAGACAAGGTCAGAAAAGTTACACACTAAATTAGCTCTTTTACATTCAGTCACATGGCCATATGTTCCTATGCTTTCCATGCCAAAAACCACAGTCATATGCTTAAAAATCTGCTTTCAAACTCTACCTACAAGCTAAATTTCCCTGCTTGCTGTATGTGCTCATTCTAATTAACACCACAGAACACAGTCCACGCACACAAAAAAAAAAAAATCCATGCATGACCTTCATGACCTGAAAATAGGTGCAAGATATGAAGAAAATAACAAGTCTAGGAAAACTACAGCATAATTCTGACCTCGAGAATTAAATGGTTTCATGCATCATCATCTGCCCATTTGTCATGCCTAAAGTATAAATGCAGGGATTAACTATTTATAAAAAGAAATTTGGGAAAGACCATGGTAAATATGTATACACTGCAGTGAATTACTCCTGTCACTTTCAAGTGTGCATACTCTCTAACATAAATCTCATAAGCCTTTGTTCATTCTAAATTACATATTTTAGACAGCCAGGTAGAAGCTCATGGAAGAAAAGCCCACTGAGAACTTTTGAATGCCAAGTCACTATTCTGGAAGTTGTTGGCATCTGTATGTCCATCCTTGGACAACGCTATTACAGATTTGCTCTGTTCTTACACTCATTTGATATTGGTTTCCCTTCGAGAAAAAGAATACTAAGCTAGCTGGACCTTTGGTTTGCCTTCATACATTCTTCTGTTCTCATGCTCAAATATCTTAATGAGCTAATCTATATGGGCATAGATACATCTTACACTGTTATTGCTCTATCCTTCTTAGCTTTTGCAAAGATTTTCTGCAGCTATTTATATAGACAATTTTTTTCATGTTTCTTATAAGCTATTTTTCCATTTATTTGGGTAATATCATAGAGGTCATATCAAGACCTGCTAAAATGCAAACACATATATTAGACCTATGAGGAAAAAGCATATATCAATACAAAAGAGGCATAGTAATGTTTTGTAAAGGCCATTTTTCATTAACCTGTAAAAAAAAAAAAAAAAAAAGGCCAAAATAACTGAGAGAGACACAGCTTTCCAAAATATTTTGAGACATGTAAATCTGTTCATCTTAACATCCTATTTTGTAGTGAAGTCTTAGGGGGCTTTGACATTAAAAGAATATCTTCTGAAACAGATGAATAATGGAATAAAGGAATATATCCATTATTCTGCTGAATAATGCTACTGACTGTTACTCTAGACTGTGTCTACAGATTTGCATCACAATTTTGGAAAAGACTGTAAAGGGAATATCAACCATGAGTTTTATATTTTCTTTTTCAACCGTCAGCACTGTACTTGTTCTGAACACAATAGAGAGAATTAAATTAACCTTGGCTTAATATCCACTCACACTGAATTGCAATCTTTCCCTTGTCTTCATGCAGAGCCATAACCTCTAGATCTATAGAGACTAACATCCACCCCAAGTCAGAACTGTGCAAAAACAGGTGAAAAAAAAACAAAACAAAATTACAGAAGGCGTGGACTTATTTAATTAGTCATTTTAGGGTTTGGAAGCATTGAAGAGTAAGTTAATTTTAAAGGTTGGGAAGGCTGAATTAAGCCAGTAAGAGTATTTGGAGCACAAAACCTAAACCATGCCTAAAATCTATAAAACTAGCTAAAGCTCTGGGGATGAATACAGAAAAAGCCAGGAAAAGGGAATCTGTGAACCCGATTAGCATATTTCAAAGGCTATCTTGTATTTTTTATCAAGCCATCAGCATTGTGTCTCATCCCAGCACCCCCATGGTGTTCTGCTTCTTGTTGGTACCTTTTTAATTTAGCAAGATAAATTAGGACTCAAAAAACACACATTATAACAAATTATCCTAGTCATATTAGCATTTATATAGGTAAGACTTCTAAGTATGAATGAAGTTAAAGTAATTAAATGTAACATTGATATAATTCTCCCCATGAGAGACACTCTGTGACTCAAGTTCCTTTGGATTATCATAGTTCCAGGGCATTTTGATGCAGCAATTGCAACATGATAAAACAGTATTTTTTTATATTATCCCACACACGGTAGAACATTGATATCTGTAGGAACCATTTGAATCCTGTGCATCTTGGAAACATTTTCAGTCTGCATTTTTGTATTCATTAGTAGAATGCTTACCTTTAAGTCAGACATCTTTGTAATACAAATATTTAAAAATAAACAGAAGTCTCACTGAATTCACTTGGAACAGCGAAAAGAAGAGAAGAAAAAATACAAACTTTTTTCAAACACACAAAATACAGTAGCATATCAAAAACTGTAACAAAGTTTTTTATCTTCAAAAATTGACTTCTCCTCTGGCTTTAATTCATGTAAATCACAGAGTAGTACCTTGTTTGAGCTGAAGTCAGTCAGCCTCTGGTTGACTCTTCCATACACCACTTCATTCCCACAGAACCTGAAAAAAAAGACAATTCTTTAAAAGCATTTCCCTTGAGGACTGTATGAAGTATGCTTAGCTAATGTTAGGAATTACATTAATTTTTTTTCCATATTTTTTTGCCTTGTTGAGAACACCAGTATCTATACTTTAAAAGTTGCAAATAAACTAAGTGTAAAAAAAAAAAAAAAACCCTGGAAAAAGTTACCTGGTGAGTAATTTCATAAAACAGAAAGTTTAAAAAGCCTTGCACAGTACTTCTAAAACAATGCAGGCATGCATTGCCATTCCTTTCCTGTCCAGAAGAATCTAAGAATAGGGATATGCTACATTACCAGCTAGAGAACCAGAATTCCTTATTTGTGTATAACATTTTAATTGTGTTAACAAAAGCAGGAGCAAATCCAGGCAGAGGTAGAGCCCGAAACAAAATTGTGTACTGTGGGGTATCAGAAGCTCTTTAAAAATTAATCTATTCTCTTCTGAAATTACTGCTATCCCAGAAGGTCAATAACTAACTGCATATTATTATCACTACTAGCTTTAATGAAACAAGATTTTCTCTCTCTAATTAGCACCGATAAGCTCTAGTTAAACCAGTTTACAAAGATATGAACAAAAAGCACCTCTTTATCATCTTAATTTTACAGTGGGGTAACACACTGATTATTCAAAAAGCTTACCTCTTCTCCAAATTTACAGATGAAAATAACTGAAGCTAGAGTCTCTAAACAAGATGAAATGTCTAAACACACACAGTCAGTGAAAAGCAAAGGAGGAAAAAAAAATGTTTGTGATTAATTGCAACCTTGATGAGATTTTAGTTGTAGTTTGCAAAAAGAGGCAATAGGCTAGATCAGTGCTTTCCTTACTTTACTTTGTCTCTAGCCTTTCTTAACCACCAGTTAATCTAGAATAAAAGACCTGAAACTGCAGTATGGAAAGTTCTGGAGAACTTCTTCCAGATCTATTTTGGTCGAATCCTACAGAAACTTACATCTGCTATATGTTCTGATCAGTCTTATGAACTAATTACAGATGTCTTACCACTTCTTCCATGGCTGTTCAATGCAGAAGAAGTGCATGCTACTACAAAACATTCAGATTCCCCCTCCGGTTTAGCAATGGATGCCTGTGACTGTGAGAAGAGGAATGGGCCTCAGAAGTGCATAACTGGAATAGTGTGACCCTGACAGAGAAAACAGTAATTTTGTCCTGTGCTGACTTGGCTGCTTCGAGGTCTCTGATTGATCCAACACAGCTGAAGGCATTCAGATTTAGAAAAGGAGACAAAAATCCCCACTAACTCAGTGTAATCTTGTTAGAAAACCAAGACCCTGAAAGAAAATTTTCTCCTGCCTTATGATGGATACAGCTGATTAAATTCTTGTCCTGAGAAACATGGTCTTATAGCAATGCAAATGCTTTTCAGTGGAAAGTAATGCCAGTCACAATTAAGATGCTTTTTCACATTTTATCAAGAATTCAAAAATCTGCCCACTACAGTGAAAAAAAAATCATGCTGCTTTTTGGCATTTTTCTCAGAAACAGACACCTCTGTCATAGCTACGTCTTAAGCAAGCAGGCAGGAAAAACTGAATTCCCAGTCAGTATTTTCTCATACACCCCTTCTGAAATTCTTCCTATTGAAGGAGCCAAAGGATACAAGCCATCCACTGCATGAACAGAGAATAACCCCTCAGACCATCAGCAAGAGGCCTCAAAAATAAACACTAGCCTTTGGTAAGTCAGATCTTTACAAACCAGTAACAGCCAGTGGCACAGGATAGTACTAGCAAACACATCTAGGAGAGGGGGGTGTCAATGTCCATGAGCAGGAGTAATAGTTTCCCTATGACCTTTTCATAAGAGTTTCTGAGCATTTCACATTGTTCTTGCCAACTTGCAACTATTGCTGAAATTAATCTGCTCCTTTGGAAAGAATACTCTCAGAGACCAGGCTTCTCTTTTTTCACCAGAAGTGAAGACAGTCAAATTCCTATATTCCTTGTGGAGGCCTCCATCCTCTCCATGTAATTCTCCTGACAAGTCCAGAGACCTGCCAACACATCATTTTATGTGCTGGCACACACAACTAATAATTGTAGTGTGGCTTTAGACATGTAATACATTTTTCTGAGATCAGAGTTCTGTTATTAGAGAATTGAGGCATAGCTTCACCTTTTTAATTTCAGCAGACTACCATGAACAGACATAAACATCTATGAACCAGAATCTACAACACTCAAATTCTAGAAGAAAATGAGCCTGTAACAGGCAGATTCTTTGAGACTGAGTTGATTTCATTACTATTTTTATTGACAAGACTAGTAAATGGAGGCCCTTAGATTTAAAATATGTGGCTTTTAGAGATTTTAAACTGTGTTGCATAAATTTACCCCCAATTAATTCTTACCAGGTTGGAGATGAGGTCTACCCTACAGACTAAAAGATGGCTTAAGAAGTGCAAACGAAAGATAATATTAAATGACAAATGTAAGAGGTTTGGAGGCATCATTACTAGTACTATTTAATACTTCTAATAACGATCAGGAAGACAGTAAACAGCATGGTAATGAAGTCTCCAGATTAGACAGATTAGAAATTACCACACAAGCAGAAATTAACAGCAAAATGCAATTTGGAAAGTCACGGGCTAAGACATGTGGAACAAAATAATCCAAAAAGCTGGCCTAACATTTTCAGTAGTAGGGAAAACTGGAACTTGATAATGTAATAAAGTGGTATATGTGCATATATGTATGTATTTCTATAGAGCCATATATCTGCATATTATTTATATATATATATTGGGACCAGATACAGGTAGGAATTCTCTGACTACAGCTGATACGAAAACATGGACATTTTCAAGAAAGTATTTGGAAATTTCTCAAAACTGATTTTGTTCTTTAAAGAAGACATTATATAAAATCTAGTTTGCCTTTAAGATTGAAGGAAAGTTATGTAGTGCAATCAGCTTCATAAAACAGACTAAACTTCACCTATGGGTTTATGACAAAGGTCCCAGTTTGTATCTGAACTCAGTTAAATTTCCAGGCTCCAGCAGTGAAACTACATGCTTATTAGTGAATTAATTTTTAGAGTCTAACTTGAAAGATAGCTATGAATCAGAAGGAGTTCAAAGGAAAACAATGAAAAGGATAAAAAACAGAGAAAGCAGTTTGCAGAAGAGGATTAACAGGAGCTGGACACATTTATGAGTACTACAGGATAACTCAAAGAAAACAGTGGACCAGCCTTTGGCTTTACGAAGGAACTCTCAGTACCAGACAATCATAAAACAACTATTTCCCAGGCTAATTAAGGCCAGGGAAACTTTAAAAAAACAAAACCAAAACCATCTATTTCACTGTAAGATATTCTTGACTACAAAATACAGTCCCAAGTGAAACTGCAACGTTTTCAAGCATGAATCAGTCAATCCAGAGTGAATGTGTAAGATGGGACATCTGTCACTAGCACTAAGACTGACTGATTTCATAGGTCTGTCCATTGATAAATTAATTCTTGCAAAGAATTTACTTATTGAATAGTATCTCTTTAATAAAAAGAATAATATTTGCCTGCCCAGTGCAATGCCTTGGCTTTTTAGTCCTTTATAATACATATTAGTCTCATTAACTCTCTGAAGTAACAAAGAGCAGTAAAACCTAATTTATTCCTAAATGTAAAGACGGAAATAGAGATATACAAGAGTTTTCCTCATGTTATAAATAACATAAGAAGGATCTAAGATAAACACAGAGCAGTATTTCAAATATTGCATGTATGCAGATACACCAACATGAAACTTGCACTGCCTGAAGCATCTGAATACAAGCAGTTTTTCTCTGCCCCCCCAACTGTTCTTGAAGAAGCTCAATTTTAACTACTTCACACTTTCTGCTTTTTTATTCACCTGTTATAAACATGACAGCTGAAAAGGTAAATGGAGAGGACTTGTTAGCTATCAGAAACAGTAATCCCACAAGTTAGTGCAGCCTTCAAATCAGTGACACACTGGCATGGCAATAAATACAGAGGTAAAGTAATTTAACTCCATAGCCTAAGCAATGGCATAGTAAAATCTCACAAATGAAATTTAGTCAAATAGGAAAGCAAATCTGAAACTAGAACTGCTACATAAGTCTGTTAGGTTTTGCAGTTAAAGCAATATAGAGGTCACCTGACTTTTCAGAGAAGACTCCATCAAAAAAAAGAAAAAGATAAATCACATCAACTCATCCTTACATGTTCAAACAAAGCACTATGTATGCCCAGTTAATTGGCACAAATACCACTCCTGAAAATCTCCCCTCACCACACAATTTTCTTACATCCAGCAGACCCTTTGAAGCAGCCTGCCTCTGCCCTTTAGGGTCAGCAAAGCTAAATCATGCAGCAGTTTGGTTTGTAAACTATGTCCCGATGTTGTAATAATGCAACCACAGGAAATAGCTTTTTGTTATAACTTTACTACTTTGACTTTTTAAATTTTCTGATTTGTAAAAGCCACACAAGCAATATTATTAGAAGCGCACTCAAAGTTTAATCATTTTCTATTAAAAAACCCACTAATTACAGTAGCTTTTCAGCTAGTTTTCAGCAAGCTGTAATTACTCCTTTCCTCTTCTGACTAATATTGAAAAGCAATTAAAAGAAAAAGACCAAAGATCAGTTAAAGGAAAAGGTACCTGGTGGAATCAGCAGGTACAAAACCAGATCTTTACAGGATGGCAGCAGGGGTTAGATTCACATAAAGATTTAGTGCCAGTTCCAAACATGGGATTTGAACCCACATTCCAGACTGATGTGACTGCTGCACTAGCGAGCCCTGCCACTCAGGTAGACTTAACACAGGGTTTTGCCACTGAAACAGTGATAAAGCTTTGGGGGCCAAGCTGATTCACGCTCCACGAAGTGTAAGCAAGTGCAGTTTGTCCTTCCTTCCAAAACATGACTCTGCACCTGACTACATGGACATGCTCTAATTCACCTCCAGGGAACTTGCATACCAAAATCAAGATTGTTGGTTTAGCTAGGGAGTCAAGCCACTCAGTGTTAGCCACTGCAGTGCTGAGCATCGTTAATTCTCACCCTTAATTCCCCTTCACTGTTTTAGTTATTTGTATTGGTTGCCATGAGTTCATGATTAATCTAGGCAAAGTAATCAGAAATTTCTTAGGAAAAGACCTTCAGCTGCTCTAAAGCCACTGAAGGCAGACTCTTCATGTGCCAAAAGGCACATGTGGAAAAAAACAGTTAATATCATTTTAAGAGGTAAAAACCAGAGTTAACAGGTAACAGACCAGAGTTCTGTTTCAAACAGCATTTTAAGCTAAAAAAGGGAATAACAGGTGATTTCTGTAGTTGTGACATGATTTAAACTGACAAAAGAAAAAAATGTCGAAGAGAAGCTACACTATCCCAAGAAACAAAACCATCTGTAAGCAGCATTCAGGTAATGAGGATCCTGTTCAGGTGGGGATCACTTGGTTTATTGTGGAATGAGAACACAATCCCTGTAAGAGTTTTTGGGGAAAAAATATAAAACAAAAATTAAAAAAAATCAATCCTAGAAGTCTGATGTTTCTAGTGTATTACAGAACTTTTGAGTGCAGTGCTCAATTTGAAAAGGAAACCTGACTCTGACTTGTAAATACTGGAAACACATGGCAAATCTGGAGAAGTAATGAAAGGCTGGGCAAAAGAGGCCAGACTCAGATAGTTTGGAGTAAATGGATACCCTCACCATGCTGTAAAAGTACTTTCAACAGCGGAAAAAAACAAAAACAAAACAAAACAACAAAACAGTTTGAGACTATAGAGATTACATTTCACATTATAAAGAAACATTATATTTATCAAGAACCTAGGTAACACCAGTGATAATCAACTATTTTCTCTTTTCTTCCTTTTTCTGTACCATTAGCTTATCAGTGACTACAGTACCAAACAGAGTCTTTTAGATGCTTTGGCTTTTGTCATTTGGTGTTCAGCAACTATTGGACCTGAGGTTCCTAGATGGTCTCAGCCCAAGTCCTTGGAGACATCCAGACCGGAACTAAGTGGTGAAATCACAGTGGGAGACAAACTTCTAGAACTTCAAGGATTACACTCTCACAAAAATTTCCAAAGAAACTGAAATGAAGTTCCATTTGCTGTGACGCACTGGATTTTTTTTATCCTGGGCAAAAAGTCTTGAGTAAAAAAAGTGTACTTTGCGTGCACGTTCTCTGGTAAGTGAATTGTAAAGGGACCCGAGTCAAGGGCTCACAATCACAGAGTAACATGTACTGAAATACAACTCACCCTACATACATCCGGTTTTAAAACACATTAGCTTATGCACTGTAGTTTGCACAATTTGTATACACATCTTTTATCCTACTTTAAATCACTTCCACGTCCAATAGCTAATCAAGGGCATGACATTGTCCCATCTCTTCATAAGCACAGTCCTTTTCCCTTTAAGAAGAAAAGAGAAGTGAGTATGTGTCAAAACCACATGGCTTCTCACCTACAACCAAGTGATTTATTTCCTCAAGAAAAATAGAGCAGATAAGAAAGGATGATCTATTGCAATGTGCTCCAGCAAGCTGTTACAGCAGTGCCCCAAGTAATATGGACCTGTGCTCAGTCACACCAGGTTTGTTACCACTGACCTCATAGATGAGCTACATCTCCACAAAGAGCATGCCTCAAATCAGGAAACACTGACACATAGCATAGGAAGTACACCTGCTATTTCTGCCCATCTGCCATGCAGAGAACAGGACCAACCAAGACCCCTTGCTGAAATAAATCTGGCATTGCAACCCAATAAGAAAAGCTTTTGACCAGATACGGCAAGCATGGGAGGAACAGTGTCTGCTTGCTTTCCAGCAGCTGAGAATAATTTGGGGAAAATTCAAGGTGAATAACTTGAAAGTAGTCTCTGAATTAAATGGATATAGCTCTACAAGAAGAGTTAAGAGGACCAGAGGAGATGTGAAGAGGCACCTAACATTTGAACACAAGATATTTGCTTACTTCTAAGAGTGAACCTAATCCATGCGTGAGTTGTCCCTGTAAATCTGCTCCCTCTGCCATAAAAAGTGAGGTTCCACAGAAAAAAGCATTTACACATTAGATCTTCATCCCTTGAAGAGAGACATATATTGCTACCTGAATTCTCCAAGGAGACCAGGCAAAAGAAACTATTCTTTCATTTTTCTCAGCAATTCCTTCCACTGCAATGACAGACAGGGTTTTTCACCTCTTTTGGTTTTACTATATGACAACTAATATAAAGACTAAATTGAATGGAGCTGGTGGGAGGAGAAGTTGTGGCAATGTGATGGGCAGGTGCACGTCTTATCTCCAGAAAGCTCAGTGCAAACAGTTTGATAAAGGCTTCTCACCATTGCATTGATATTCTGTCAAAATAAATAATATCTCTACCACAATAAGAAGTCAAAACCTTTTATGAATGAGACCTATCTATAAGGCCCTGCACACCCTATGCAGCTCTTCTCCGCATAGAGATTTATGAGCACAGGTTTGTGACTATTGATTTACTGTAGTCTTTCGATCCCAGGCTGTGATCCCATTAGCTCTGAAAAAGGAAGGAGAGTGAGGCCCCATTGCTGACTGCGTGTGGGGCTTCTAAGCAATCTCTCTCTACTGCAGGCAAGCATATTGGGATGACACAATAGATGGATTATGTCTTGGGCCCTATGCTGAGTAAATAAGTAGAAGATGTTGCCATGGAGTAGATGCCATATTTGCAAAGAGATATGAAAATCATTAATACCTATAATCTCTATGCATTTTGGGGAAAGAACTATCCGTTCCACTCAAATTTTAGACCAGAAGTTCTGCCTCAAAAAATGTCTCTTTCAAGACAAGAGATGTTTCATGTTTATTGCTTTATCATGATGTGTTGCAGATTAAAGCTGAACAGCTATTATGAATCAAGTTCATAAATCTCAGGTCATATTTGGATAGAATTACTAGGCAGGAGCATTACACCAGGTTGGGGTGAGGAAAGGGGAAAAGAAGTCTAACGAACTACAAACGCTTATTTTGTGACATTCCATTTAGTTACTTGAAAAGTAAGTAGAGATCAAGCTGTGTTGATAACTGATGCCTGGTTATCTGATTAGGAACAGGGCTGTAACCCTTCCCATGCAAACAAAATAAGTGCTGTAGCATGACGTGACTACAAGTCATCCAGAGACATCCTGCCTGAATCAATCGGCAGCATCAGATGACAAATTCTAGCCAGAAACTCACTGAAGTCCCCTCATTGTTTCTTAAAAAAAGTTTAGAACTCTGTCTGCAAAGTGACTTAGCACTTTCCAGAATGAAAGCAGTTGTAGGAAATTATTTGAAATCAATTCTACAATTGCATCCACTTACAAGATACTTATCAGCTTTCTGCGACAAGAACAACTTGACCTTGAGCAGCACACTTTTTTTGCGACATGAGAACTATAAAAGTGTTTCTGTTTTGCCACAGGAAGGAAGCGGGTCTGATAGACATTCGTCCTTGTATGCATCAGGTTTTGAGCTACCCAATGAAACAGCTAAGAGTTGACTGAGTTCAGCTCATTGAATTTTACTTACAGCATTACAGATATTCATATAATACTGGCTATCACAGTTTGTTCCACTTTCATTCTTCCACTCATTGTGTATTAGACACAAGTCAGTTGTAAGACAATATATAGCTAGTACTTCATATACAGGAATGCATTCTCACCAAGTGTAAATAGGCATAGCACTCTCATTTGAGAGACTTGCATGAGCACACACAAGCTGGAAATCTGGCCTGTAGCCTCCAAAGCAATTGAAATACATGAGGTATCCTCTTGGCCAGACTGGGCACTTCTGAGCACCAGCAATGAAGCAGTGGTAATGAACTACAGGGTAGCAAAAAGTCAGTGAGGTTGTATTTGAATCTCTTGCAGTTCCAACTACTGCAATAGTAAAACAAAAGAAATGGATTCTCTCTCTGTTCAGTGGGATTTTTCCCATCATTTATCCTTTACCTGTAAGCCATAAGTAAAATACCAATCAACCCATATTATTTTTTTTCTCTTTTTGAGTCTTTTGGTTTTGGGGGGTTTGTTTGTTTGTTTAAGAACAGCTTCTGTGTTTTTTCTGCATTTCTCAGTCTAGCATCCCCCAGCCTTCCATGAATTCTTGAAAAGGAGTCTCTACCCACAGGAAACTAAAACAGAAGGGAAAAAATAGATTATATTGTGAGATTGATTAGGCCAATGAGTTCCACAGACTTCTCACTGTCTGGGCAGAGCAAGATGGTAGAATTTCAGGGTCTCAACAACTTTGGGTTACCAGGATGGGCATAGAGGCCTGGAGTAGCCAAAGGTAAAAAACCACAGGTAAAAAACATCAGAAACATTTATTGGAGAGAAGACTGCATGGTGACCTATGGATTTCTCCAAGTATCACTCTTGGAAAAACATGCCACAGGAATCAGCTACAAATCTCCAGTCCAAGACTGGAGAACCAGGCATTTAAATGTTAGCAAAAATAAAAAACATTTCCTGCTGTGCTAGGAAAGTGCACCCCCCCACCCCATGCAAGTTGCTCCTCGAATCTTTCTGCCAACCCTGTTAACTACCAGCTGAGAGCAGGGGCAAGACAACTCCAGTGTGGGACGTCCTTCAATTATTAGAGGTTGGGCTCCTCCGAGTTTCCTATTACCAAGGACTCTGCCTTTCTTGCTTTATTTCTTCCTAACTACCCTGTTCTAATTTATAGCTTCACAGTAGCAACACTATAGTTAAAATTGAAATGGCATTTCCACTCTAAACCTCTATTTTATTCCTTTCATTTGAGTTCATTACTTCACAGTTACCATAAAAATGTGCTTTCTGGCAATCCCTGTCCTCCTCCTCCCTCTCCACCTCAGCAAAAAATACGTCATTCCCCAAGGACACTGGATGGCTGATCCTGTGCTCTCTTTCATAGCCTGTAAATTTGTCTTCGATGACAGCTTCCGGAGGTAAAAGCCCACAAGGATACTGCTGTAGTGTTTGCCTAGGGGAGAATTTGAGTTTTCAGAGAATGTAAAGGAACATATGTTCGCCCTATATACATGGTAGAAGTAAAGAGGAGGGGGCTTTGACCTCTGCCTTGACAGCACTTCTCTGCTTCTGTTTTGAGGTTTCTTAGATCCCCAAAGGACCTGTTTGCAAATTTTACAAAAGATATGCATCAAAAGTCAAGGTGTATGACAGTTACATTAGAAGTCACACAGCCGACAGTCTCAGGCTGTACTTACTTCACAGTCTCCTTAGAGAGCAAGAGGGTAGCTTTAGTCACAGCACTATTACCCTAAAAAGAAAGCAGAACAAGCCCACAAGTCTAAGACCTGTAAGTTCCTCAAGTCCATTCATCTATTTGATTAAAGATCATTGAAGGAAAGAGACAAGGCAGAGCAAACTTTGTTTCTATAAAACCATGTGGTCCATGAAGAGCCTTGTGGGAGCAATGAACAAGGGCTATTGAAAATTCAAAGGGATAATTGCCCCACCTTGAGTTACGGTGATGGGAACTTGTCAACTTTATTAACAGTTTCTATTTTGCATAAGCATTCAATCTTATTTCATAGTTTCCTCAGTATCATTTTAGATACCAAACCCACATTTTCTTATTAATCCAAAAACATAGCTCCATCCTAGCTACTATGAAGAAAATTAGCTCTACACCAGCCAAAACCAGCACATGGGGTCTGGTTACTTCAGTGATCAAGCAATGTGGACATTGCTACCTCTGCTTTTGGAGCTGGACAGAAACTAGCTTATGAAAAAACACTCTGGGGTAAACGTCTGGGTTCTTGCATTAACACTGTAAAACATTGGAGGCTTCTGCTAGGTGGATGATGTTACTTTTCTTACAGTTTTTTTGTTTGATATTTATTTAAAAAAAAATTATTTGGTACAGGAGAGAAGATGGAAATAGGAGTGCTAGTGAGAAGGCCAAGAGCCTGACAGCAGGAATGAAAACCAGACTAACAACTGGTGGAAACAAATTGTGAATATTAAAGAAGCTTGTTACCTTGGTAATTTAGCAGTGCGGAGATGGGAATAAAAGTAGCTTGCAAATATGAACAGGTCAAGTCAAATCTGAAACAAGGGAAACCTGTTCATAAATGCAGCGTACCCCAGGGGAGTCTAACAATCTCTGTTAAGAACACAGTTAAAAATCCTAGGGAGCACAAGTCCAGGACTGACATGATATATGAAAAGTTTCCCTCCTGCAGCTACAGTGCCATCTCTGCAGCAGAACTTGTTAAACATGTTAAGTGCCTGGTGCTGCTGGGTGGGTATGTGATGCCTACCATTTGCCTGTAGTAAGTTTTCCTTTTATGTCAAGCTGAGGAAAAGGACCTTTAAATCTCCAGGTGTCAGGTTTGCTCTTGGGTTCCTTTCAAAGATATTTATTAGGTCTTTTCCATTACAGAATAGACAGAACACTTCCTTTCTTTTTTCCTTTCTTCATTTTCCACCTTATTTCTTTAATTCTCATCCCTCCTCACTGTCTTACAGCATGGGTAAATTAGTATTTTGCTCTCTAGTGAAGATCTAGTTAGTTCAGACACTTAAGGGAGTGACAGCCTTAAGATTATCCTGGAACTGAAGTCTTCCATGGAAAAATCATTCATGGCTCAGAAAATTGCAGGTCAATTGTATTCAGTAAATTAGACTGTTTTACACTGATTCTTACCTGGCAACAATACCACTAGCAGAGAATCTAATCAGAGGTGTTTTGTTGTCTCTATTCTGCTTTTGCTGTCATGTTGTGTTCTGCTTCTATCACGAATAAATGAAGTCTGTGACTGAGCCATTCAAGTAGCAGAAGTAATAGATTCTTACTAGAACTAGGAACATTTTCTGAAAGTTTCACTAAGGGATATAAACTTGACTTTTTCCTTGAAGGATGTTTGTCTGCAGATTTTTAAGTTTCTGACACTGCCTCTTGCTCCAGTTCTTACAACCTGTTTCAGAACAAAAACCAGACACCTTCGAACTGCAGAAGATTCTGGGCTGCAGAAATGTTCCTAACTGTCACTGCAGTGTAACAGCTAACATCAGGACAGGCAGCAGTAAGACTAGCTACTGCTTCTCTTATGTGTTACCCAAGCTAGACACCTCAGAACCTTTCCTTGGAGTGTAGTGGAAAGGAAATATTTTCCTTTAATTTATTTGAAAGTGTCATGTTTTAACCCCAGCCAGCAACTAAGCACCATGAAGCTGCTCACTCACTTCGCACACCACACCCAGTGGGATGGGGGAGAAAATCAGGAAAAGAAGAAAAACTCATGGGTTGGGATAAGAACAGTTTAATAGAACAGGAAAGAAGAAACTAATAATGAAAATGATAACACTAATAAAATGACAGCAGTAATAATAAAAGGATTGGAATGTACAAATGATGCGCAGTGCAATTGCTCACCACCCGCTGACCGATGCCCAGCCAGTCCCTGAGAGGCAATTCCCCCGCCCCCACTCCCCCCAGTTTATACACTAGATGTGACATCCCATGGTATGGAATACCCTGTTGGCCAGTTTGGGTCAGCTGCCCTGGCTGTGTCCCATCCCAATTTCTTGTGCCCCTCCAGCTTTCTCGCTGGCATGGCTTTCAGCATGAGAAGCTGAAAAATCCTTTACATTAGACTAAACACTACTT
The DNA here is from genome assembly GCF_947461875.1 of Haliaeetus albicilla. Taxonomy (NCBI): domain Eukaryota; kingdom Metazoa; phylum Chordata; class Aves; order Accipitriformes; family Accipitridae; genus Haliaeetus; species Haliaeetus albicilla. The sequence goes on along the minus strand of NC_091493.1, from coordinate 8,976,753 downwards.
GGCAACAACTGAAAACATCAGTGTTACCAACATTCTTCTCGTATTGAACTCAAAACACAGCACTGTACCAGCTACTAGGAAGACAATTAACTCTATCCCAGCTAAAACCAGGACAGAAAGGAGAGGCTATTTTTACAAAACACCCTAAAAATATGCTCTGAAATATATTTATTCTACTTCACACACCTTTCTGTGATGGAAATGTGTTTTAATCAAGACCCTGTGGAAAGACTATTTCCTCTACTGAACAGGATGGGAAGATCAATGTCCCATTTCCATTCTTACAGCCAAAAGACACTGAGTTGATTAGATTCCCTTGTAGACCCTGCTAAAGCTGAAAAAAACAGTATCTCCTGTTAATCTGGAGATGCTAGAGGCTATATCATCTGTGATGGACAAAGGATGGTCTCAGAAGTTCTGATTGCAAAATTTGCAACTTGCATCATTACATTCATGTTTGGTTTTGCCCTTCAAAATCCCAAGAACAACAAGAAAAAAGGTGCCTTGAAGACACCAGTTAAGCATCACAAAACATCATCTATAATTTAAGTCATTAATAGGCATCTCCTTTATGCTGTAATTATTTATTGATTTTTATATAGTATGACCATTATGCACAGCGCTCACTGAACTGATGCAGTAGTCAGCAAATTTTAAGATCTTCTTATCTAACCTATTTTCATCAGCAGAAGCCAATTGTATAGCAACAATGAGATTCTAAATTGTTATAAATGAAAATAAAAGAAAGAGGAAGAGTGGGCAGAAATAATTGGTAGAACATGGTGTTGGTTTTCCCCTGCACTCTGAAAAAGCATGTGTGAGCCAAGCCCTGCCAACAAGCTTCCATAATATTTCTGTTTCTTTATAATTGCTCCAATTTCCCAATAGTCCATCCAATCTTATATCCTATTGCACAGAATGGCCATTACACAGATACATCAGAGGACAATTCAAAAATCTGTGTAATGGAGATAACCAGTTCAAGGCAGCTAGCTCTGAGAAGCAGCAATTTTTTTTAGTACCACAGGCTCAAGATGTGAAGTACAGCCTGGAAAAGGAAGACAACCTGATTTACCTACTAGTTTGTGGGGCACATAGGTTACCACTGGCTGAGTACCATTCATCATTTGAGTTTGACTCCAAGATTTTCACCCATTCTTGCTTCATATCCCATTTCTGCCATGACACCCACCATGCCATCAAAACAAACAAACAAAAACTTGGAGAGATATTTGAAGAGCTGGCACTTTTAAAAATAAATCATGACAAATAGCACAATTTTGAAGGTTTGGGGGTTTTTTTTGGTGGGGGCAGGGTGACATTAGTGCAACCGCTTTTCTCCACTGGACAGGAGATTTTGCAGTATTTCATGTATGTATGCACACAAAGGTGCAGAAGAATTTTATGGATTGTTGAGCCACTCAAGCACTCACTTCCCTCCCGGTGGGATGGGGGACAGAATCAGAAGAGTAAAAGTGAGAAAACTCGTGGATTGAGATAAAGACAGTTTAATAAGTAAAGCAAAAACCATGTGCGCAACAAAGCACAGCAAGGAATTCATTCACTGCTTCCCATCAGCAGGCAGGTGTTCAGCCATCTCCAGGAAAGCAGGGCTCCATCACACGTAACAGTTACTTGGGAAGACAAATGCCATCACTCTGAACATCCCCTCCCTTATTCCCCCAGCTTTATATGCTGAGCATGATGTCATATGGCATGGAATATCCCTTTGGTCAGTTGGGGTCAGCTGTCCCAGCTGTGTCCCCTCTCAACTCCTTGTGCACCCCACAGCCTACTTGCCGGTGGGGTGAGAAGCAGAAAAGGCCTGGGCTCTGTGTAAGCACTGTTCAGCAATAAAAAAAAAAATTCCTGTGTTATGAGACTGTTTTCAGCACCAATCCAAAACATAGCCCTATACTAGCTACTATGAAGAGAATTAACCCTACCCCAGCCAAAACCAGCACACCCCAGTAAACATGTTGCAATAACACGTTGTTGTCCTCCAGTCTCCTGAAGAACAAGTCTCACAGGTGACTGCAGCCAAACAAAATCCCTCCCTGCCCCAAGACAAACAGAAGTCTGCCAGAATGGCACTGGGCAAGGAGTATTATTAGCTCAAGGCCACGCTATCACCAAAACCTCCACACAACTTCTGTGTCAGTTAGTTGGCTCACCACTTTGGGGATTTGCTGACTGGGACTCCTGCCACTTTGTTGAATTTTACATAAGAAGTTTGCAAGGATCTTTCCAGCTGGGAAAGAAGAAAGAAAACAAACCTAAACCCTCTAGACTTAATGTAGGGAAAATTTATGCTTTGACTTTAATAAAAAATCATGTTTAAAATGACTGGTTCTCTGTTAGGTACACAGGACAAAAGGGCTTTGCCTGCCACCCTCTGGCTCAGGGTATCCCTGCCTTGCCTTTGAGTCAGAGCAAAGATGGGAAAGGAGGTTTTTTTTCAGAGAAGTAACCTCAGACACTTGTAAAACAACAATCCTGCAGATTTGGAGGAAACTCTCAGCTTAGTACTGGTGTTTTGTAAAGTAATTGCAACAGAAAGTCTGGGTTATCCCCTAACAAGCCCTGCTAGCAGAGCTCACAAAGGAGCTTTCCATGAAAGAAAAAAAAAAAAGAAAAAAAAAGATGCTTCCTGCTCTGAAACAAGATACCCTTTTCTGATCCGTTGATCAAAGACCTTGCACTCTTCATTTGAAGTCCGCGGTAAAACACTAAAAATTGAGAAAAAGAAAAGGTAAAAAAATGTATTTACAGTTTTTCATTAAATAAAAAGTTAAAAATAAATCATTCTGTCCTTTTTCCTTCCTTGCCAATATCGTTTCTAATGCTAATGTGTCCCTATTTCCTGACTGACTTCTTTAGGGGAAAAAAACAAGGAATGTACACATTCAAGTAATAGGATGCCTTTGTCAGTTCATTCAAAATGTGCATTTCTATTAACCAGCCAGGCCTTTTCCTTCCCGCCACTGGAATGCCTGATTTTACTCAAACTGCTACTGTCTATACATGCACAAGTAAGTGATAATGCTCCTTCCTTTTAAGAACTGTGCCTACCCAGTGGCTCACAACGGACTTACTTCCACGGCAAAAGCAGCAGCGCAACAATATTATAATGTACGCCACGTCATTATTCAAAATGTTGCAGTGTCCCCATCATTTCCATGTTCCTATGGAAGCATACTACAATCTCTCTCCTCCTACACAAGACTGTAAAACAAGATAAGATTACTGTAATCCTTTTCTTCCCATGTCACGCAAATGCTGTAATCTCCTTGCTATGTCAGAAGCAAATTTCTATCTGTAAATATCAAGTCTAACTTATGTTGCAGCAGCCTTCACTGTATTGGTAAATAGTTATGTAAGCTACTTATATATTTAAGTACAAACACACTGATGGAAGATTGAAGTTCTAGGCTATAATTCAATCTTTGGCTTCTTGCATTTATAAACCACTCAGAAGCACACTCCCTTTTTATGAAATTTAGGAATTAATTAGCCTGGTATACCACTGCCTGACATGCTTGAGTGTCTATGCTAGTTTTGACTTCAGAAGCATCTGAGCATTTGAATGCTTTCAGAGCCCCCTGTGAAGATATTTAAATGCTCCGAACATATAAAAGCAAACAGCTAAGAAGTTAAGTGGAGGAACAGGAGGCTGCCCAACACCCCAGCAGCAGCAGCGCCACAGATCCTAACCAGGTGGAATACATTCTCTGGAATCAGAGACAAGACATGGGTCTGGGACAGAACTCAGGTCAGCAGATAGCACAGGCCCTTAGCTGAATTACAGCCTTGACTGTGGCCTCAGAGAAGGCTGAACCTTTGGTCTCTGACATTTTTATTATTATCATTATTATTAAATGGAGCCAACACATCTCAAGCTTTTTTATGAATTGAAGCCTGCAGGAGTGGTTCAAATGTCAGGCTGCAACAAGAGGAGGCGATTGCATGACAGTGAGCAACAAACCCTTCTCTTATGATCTTGGAAGGAAAAGCAGAATAATAGATACTAACTTTCTAGGCAATGGTAAGACTGCAGTCCAAGGCACAAAAAGCTTTGTGAGAAACTACTCATGTTTTACAAAACAAAGGGGTAGTATCCATAAATAGGTCTCAGTATTGTGGAAACATTGGGTATTCTTCCTAAGTACCCTCAACCTGCAGCACAGTGCAAGGAAATATTAACCTAATTGAACCAAAGTTCTAATAGGAGACTAGAAAAGTGAAAGTTAATTGTTTTCCCTGTTTTCTAATTTGATATTGTTCCATTATTTGTCTTGTATTATTAAAAATATCTGCTTATACAAGTAGCTGTCACAGTCACAAGGAAGTTGGGAATTAGGACAGGGAGGCTGTCAGAACACAGGCTTTGCAGTTGTGTTGCGTTTGAGGAGATACCTGTAACTTGGAAACATTTGTGTGGGAGAGATGCATTTGCAAACTACTCATGTTGTACTGAGGATTATTAGAAGATGTAATTCTGCAGAGAGTCTTCATCTTTCTCTAGACTTCCACTTCATCATGACTAATCTTGAAGGAATATTAATAATACATGTCTTAGGACTTTTCCTAGTAAAAAAGATCAAGTTTCAACAGAAGTTTTGCAGCCCAAGTGCACTTTTCATATCAGACTGAATTGGAGGCAGACAGTAGAGGGAAGAGACAGTATCATGTGAATGGAGGACAGCTTCCAAAGTGCAGCAGAGGATGAAATAGCATCCCAAATGAAAAGCCAAGGCCTAGAAATAATAAATATAGTCTTAATAAATTTACACGTAAGCTCCATTTCCTGCCAATCCCTGCAGCCTCAATACTACCACTTTATTCTTTAATAGATGTGAGAAATGTCCATATAACACCCCACTTCCACAATGGACATTATATTAGACTCAAAGAGGACAAGAAAAATACTTGTAACTGTAACAACAGATAACAACTGCCTTGTAAGAACTGCTGAAAGAACAGAGGACTGTGTGTACACACGAAAGGACATGGCAGGTTAAATATTTTCATAACATATAGGATGATGAACAGGAACGAACCAGAGAAAACACATGTGGATTCCAGCAAGTAGTGCTAAATCCAGTGAATAACCATCCGGTATATGGAATTCAATTTCTGTTAGCAAAAAAGCATAGAAGAGGGGACCACACTTTCCCTGAAATGAGGCTACTATAGAGAAGAATTGCTAGACTGTGAAATTGGACAAATTTCCAGCTACTATAAGACTTTTAAATGCCATCTAGTGTCAGTAAAATACAGAATAATCTGGCGATAGACCACAACCCAATAAAATTAGTACACGTTTTCCTATTAGCTTCAACAAGGTAGAGTTTTTATCTGTGGAATAACGACATCTAATAGGACTACACTGAAAGACATACATATGTTCATAACAGAACTGAACATGTTAATTTGCAGTCAGCAAAAGTACACCTGAGACACTACACATTCAAGCTCAGATTCAACCTTTAAGGCAGCTTTACCTCAAGGGTTATAACTAAACGCCTTCATACAACTTCTTCTTTGGGTATGACAACATTCCATATAAAGACAAGACCTGAATGCGCACCAGCTTTCTCCTTCCCCACCAAAACCTATACCCTGGAACCCAAAAAGAGATCCATCAGTGGGATTGGATGGAAGTCACAAGGTGTTTCAACTGGGTCCCCATGATGCAACATGCACTGTCAATTCAATGAAATGCAACAAAATTAGATGATTCCTTGTCCACCAGAAAAAGTAAGACTTCCTAAATCTGGTCCAGTTGTACTACTCAGAGAAGAAAGGTACTGGGGATCCAGTTTTTGTGGATGTTTCTGGAGGGCGATTTCTGTAGGTGTTTTTTGTAAGCTGAGGTTTCAGTTTCTTTAAGCAATCCTTGCTCATTCATAAAAAAGCTGCGGTGCATGCACTTCACTTCCCAGGGAAAAGGTGAGGGAGCACAAACAATAGATCAGGGTGCTTATGGCTCAGTGCCTCAGATAACAGGTTCAATACACAGATCTATAATTGGTCAACTAAAACAGAGCACGGAGAAGAACAGATACCTCATCTTCTGTCCTAGAGCTTTGTTTATTGTTATGGAAGATTGTCTATTTTTTTGCTGGTATGTTTTCAGGAATTTACTCTTTATCAATTTTCAAAAGTTTATCTTCAAATACTTAAAACTGAAAAGATATCCTTTATGCAATTCATCATCCTTACTCTCAGCTCAAGGGCAAACTTATTTAGAAAGACTGCTGCTTACAGGGTTTAAAACAACTGTTAAAAAAAAAAGAATCATTCATTATTCAAATACACTTTTCAGATGGCAAGGTTTTCAATCCTTTCCTCTGGTTTTGTACAGCCATTTATTCCTGTGCTGGAATACATGCTGCAGAGGATGCAGGGCAAGGAAATATTAGACCTGGGCTATTTTGCTCTTGGAAAAGAGAACAGAATCAGATTGTGTTGAAGAAGAGATGCTTCTTACATATTATCAGAAAGTAATTCTGTGTTAAACATAACTAATTCCACACAACTTCAGTAAAATTAAGGCAACAAGAAGTGCGGCAATTTTGGAAATGCAGTTTTGTTTGCTCTGTTGTAAGATGACACAGAGCTTTCCCAACATGCCAAGCAGTTTCTCTGAACTTTGCTCTTTGGGTAGCAGGTTTTGGGGAGGGAAATAAAAAAGAAAAAAAAATCCTGTTGTCAGGTAAAAGAATCCTATCCAGCTCTTGGCAAAGTGTTATCTTCCCTTCTGGCAGATCTGTCTAATATGTTTTACAGTGTTACTCCATACCATTCAAACAAATCCCAGGGAAGTAAATGGTACTTTCATCTTTATTTTTACCATCCAAAGAAGATTAATGGGCCTAGCTGACTTCTTGTTCCCCACTCTCTGCCCTTCTCTCATTTTAAGAAGCTTCTGTAAAAGGAAAGATTTTTCCTGGTAGGTAGATTTCAGCACCTCAACATACTACACTTAATTTGAATTTTCTAACAAGCATTCTTTGTTATGACAGGTCATTCAAATAAACAATCTGCCCTGACATAGCATCACCACATCTTTTATTACTTCTCCACTCTGTTATTGTTAAGATGTTGCTGCTACTACTGAACTAAAAGAACATGAAGACAGTACCTGTGATCTAAGAGCCACAGAAGTTGACTACAGAGCCTATAGTCCAACAAACACTTTGAAAGGTGCAACTTTGCTTTTCTCACTGTTCGCAGCTCTTTTTTTTTTTCCCCCCTTGCAGTGCACCAGCAGCCTCCTTCCTGTGAACTGGTCAGGGAAAGGGTATGGTTGAAATGTCTGCTAGAAAGAAAGGGCATTTGGGCTGTGAATAAGTCATCTGTAGTGGGAAGAGGGTCAGGTCCACCCTACTGAGAGGAGGAACAGAAGCCTAACATGTTCCTCAAAGTACCAGCTGAGAAACCATGGATTCTTAATGCCATCACATCATCCCCATTCCATGTTTTCATTAGTAAGTGGGACAATGGGGTTCTTTTAAAGCAGTATGTCCTACACAGTCAATTTACAGTGCAGCTAGAGCAGAACATATACATCCAGATGATAACACTTCTAGCAGGATATGATATCAAAAAGTGACTTCCTGTAAAGCAAAATGATCAGCAGTTGAGCTACTTAAGAAAAGACATATTGCTCTTTTCCTACCCCAAAAGAGCTCATTTTTACTGATTTTGAGAACCACATTGCTATTGCATTGACATATATCATGTACTATAAGGAAAAGAGCTAACCGAAAACAAAAATAAACTCACTGGCAAATTACATTTCTGTATAGGTTCCCATGGAAAGAAAGCACTGCAGAAAAACTGAAACAACAGGTAAGCCAAGATCCCAGCAGCATCCAGCTCCACACATCTGTTAATGTAATAGAAAAAGGGCTCCTTTCCTAAGGTGGATAAGGATGTGACAGGTTAGGAAGAATGACAAAGCAGAAAGCTCTTAAAATCCCTCTGTTTGTTCTCATCATCTTCAACCAAATCAGAAAGGAAAAGTGTGTTAGCAAAGCACTGCACTGTATGGCTGTCTCATCTTGTAGGCAGCAAAGCTATTTGAAATGGCACTTGCTTCTGCCACCTCACCTTCAGTTTCTGTAGGGCTACATTTGTGGCAGTTATAGACTTGCACTAAGTGTGATTCAAATGGGCCCAGAATTTCTCCTACTCACACCATCTTCACTCTCCAGTTGGAGAATTATTACCCTTGTCACCCTTTTGATTACCTCCAGCAGCTCATGGTGGGACCTCTCCCCTCCCCAACAATTCCTACTGAGCCACAAGCAGAACTTGAGATTCTCCAATGGACACAGCAGTTACCCCTACTGTGCAGCCATGAGATTGATTGCTCAAAGCTACAGTAATATCAAGGAACATAAGCTAATTAAGTGAAGAAATTGTGTGTTTGCAGTCAGCAGAAATGCTTCTCCAAAGTTTTCTGAGAGGAAGGCTTTTCCCTAGGACAGTGAAGAGTCAAGTGAGAGGCTGTGACATCTTTACTCCATTTTGGATGATTCCTTGCTCAAAAGAACTCACAGTAACATCTTTCAAGTAGTCAGAAAACTCACCATGACAGACAGGGGTGTGAAAATCTGGTCTGCAAGAAGTCTAGGGGTAGAAATGAAGGGCTACACAACTTCTTCCCTACTGCAATGCAGTAAACTGACAGAAGTGACACACTCCTGTGACTTTCTTACAGTATACACTATATTTAGTTGTAAGATTAACAGCAATTATGTATTTATTTTATATATGTTTGTGTAACACAAAGTACTCAATACAAAAGGCACACATCGGAAGAGCACAGCTAAAGCAATTAAGAAAGCAGCAGTTAAGCAACAGAAATTTTCTCCATCTCAAATCTCTTTCTTCGCATCATATAGGGAAAAAACCCAAAAGCTTAAACAGTTTGAAGACAAATTGCAGGTGGGAAGGTAAGGAGGGATTATTTTTATTCATTTTTGACTGATCAAAACATTTTTGCAGGAGAACTGGAAAGCCATATTTTGATTTTTACTTTTCCAGTCTGTATCAATATATCTAAAACCAAAACATTCAAATCACAGCCAAAAGAAAACAAAACACCATTTGGGAAACATTGAAATAGAATGTTGCAACATCAGATTGTTTTTATTTCTTTTCTTCTGAAGTGATACACCAGTGAATCAACACAATATCACAGAGCATTTCACTGTAGACAGAGCTGCACAGGCTGAGCCAGGACTCTATGAAAGTTTCTCTGATGAAAAACTAAGCCAAAGGATTCCTGCCTGACTGGACTTTTTGTTTTTCTTTTTAAAAAAAAAAACAAACAAACAACCAAACACAACAATATTTTGATGTTCCATCTGGTAAATGTCTCTCACCAGGAAGCAACATTCTGCACAGAAGAGCTGGAAGATTACATATTTAGCATCTGAAACACAGGAAAAGAACCACCTTTCTATTCAGTATAATAACTAAGAGCGAGAGCGCTATTGGCTTCAGTAGAGCTTGGAATAATTTATATGAAGTGATCGACAACTCTTTCAGCAACAACGTTTAAAAAAACTCTAAACTTATTCAAAGCTACAGTTCTAACCACCCTCCCAGCCATGGGACTACTCTAGCAAGATTGTTTTAAACAAATGGCAATAACCCAGCTACGCAAACAATAGCTGACAACTACCTATGTCGTACAGGTTGCAACACATAATCATCTATCTTCCCTCTGCTGAAAACACAGCAACAACTATATAGCACTCATTTAAGCTATTTGAATTGCAGAGAGATGTTACACATCAAAGTAATCAAAGGCAGTTTATGTAATGAAATTCACACAGAATGGAACATTTCCCAAAGAAACATTTCATTTGCATGTAGTATAGCTATTTTAAGTTAATTTTGGCATTACATCATGATAACAACACTTGTTGACATTTACAGCATTTCAGTGACAAGCCTTCTTGCATTGTGATGAGTTCATCTTTTTTTTCTATAAGCAATAATTATAATTTCATTTCATAAAGAAAAAAACACAAAATGCTAAACACACAGCTATTCTCACTGCTGTATTCAAGATGAATTGACTGTCTGAGCAAATATGCCATAGGACACAACCTTCAGGAGCTTGAGAAGTCAATAAGAGGAGGCATTTTGAAAGATAGCTCTGCATAGCTCCACATACAGGGAAACTGTGAATTCAGACAAATACCACCATCATCTGTCATTTGACAGAAATGCTTGCTTTGTTCCTTGTGAGTTATCTCAGAAATATTATTGTAAGCCATGTATATTCTTTACTGCAGATGCAGAGGCCAAAAAGACAGAGCCATTGAGGGCTAGCAAACATGAAGGGGGAAAGGCACCCCAAATCAGCAATCAGCTGTCTTAAGAAAGCCAAGGCAGTAAGAACAAGCTCCGGACAGAGAGGAAGAGGAAAGGGGAAACCAGTATCCATAGATCATTGGCACTTCCTCCTGTCCTGGCCACTGTCTCCTGGCTCAACACAAAGGAAAAGCTGCCAAGTGTCAGTCACAGGACCAAGAGCTTCTTCCTTTGTATTCAGGGAGCATAATGGTATAGGGGATCCAGGAGAAATCTACACTGGAACTTGGGCAGAAAAATAGTATTCCCAGTCTTTTCCCTTTGGAGTTTCATTCAAAATAGGAAGAGTCTAATGTACGCATATGTAAACATAACCACAGAAAGATACAAAGATAGCAAGACATTGTCTTTTAAGTTTTCCAGGAACACACATCCCTTACTTTTCTGTGCTGCAGCATGAAAGAGTAACTAGTCCAATTAAGCCTTGGGCTGAAACATAACAACTCCTGAAACATTTTCATTTATACCAGTTGATGAGAAGCCTTATCAAGGTACATGCACATAGATCTCTCCTTCCCTCAGAAGTTCCCTTTCCTATTGCTCATTAATTTACTTTTTGTATTAAACTCTCATCACAGTTAGAACATCCACTGAGCAGTTTCAAGATTGAAACAAAGTCCTTAGTCTACAGAGCATGTGGGAAAATAACATACTACTTGCACTGCAAAAGAAAATTACATTCTTGCTCTCATCTGAGTCTTCGATCATACTCTGTCTTAAGGCACTAGTCAATTTAACAGAGGCAGAAATCTTAATTTACATGGAGAAATGTAAATCAATGTGTTGGCAGATATGGATATGGATGTACATAGATTAAACCATGACCAGGAACAGCCCTCAGCTAGGATGTCTACTGGCAAAATTGGGTAAGAAGATCTTGTGAATTATCTGGCTTTACGGTGTTTAACTCAAATCAGTAAATATTTATACCTCCATTTCATCAAATGAATTTGCTGGTGAGGAAAAGCGTAACTGACATGGAGTATTTGGTTATCCAAAGTTTCTACACTGAAGGCAGACCCAATTTGTGAGAAACTGCCCAAGTTCCCCAAACACAGCCAGAAGCCCCCATGTTTACAGATCACTTGACAAGCTGCCAAACATGTTAGTGATTTTCTAATGGTTCATAATTCCTTCCAGGAGATATTTAGCCGTTTAATTGGCATAACAAAAGCAAGCTATCAGTTACCATGCTTATCAAATGTCAGTTCATACTTGTTGTAATTGATATCTAATCAACATGCAATCACATGTTGTTTGATACCAATTAAATGCCTAAACAGTCCTTTCAACATTATTACCCTAATAAGATGGTAATTGTGTGCTCAACATTTTAGTAATATTGGAGATAACACCCTGCAGACGATATCTAGTGCCTTTATACCTGCAGAAGCTCAGTATGCTGTTAGTTTAATTACTAATAACTGCCTTAATACATCTAAGCAAACCATTTATGAAATGATTGTTATAAATAACAAATAAGATGAGTTTGTTTGAAAAGCTTGTCATTTACACTTAAGAAAAGGGAACTTGCATGAAATGTACACAATGATTGGCTTTGACCAACAATTTCCTTACTAAATAAGAGAAGGGTCAGTAGTTTGTATGCCTGGAAGTAGTTGCAAAAACACTGTTGTATATAAAAAAAGCAAAAGTTGTGCAAGTCTACAGCACCTGCTTTCAGTGTAAAAAAAATTAAGAAATAAAGGGAAGACATTTTGTCATGAAAGGAGAAAAAAAGGCAAGACACATGGAGGAAAAATTGAAGGTCTGCAAGTCCCAGCAGTCCTGGTTCCCAAGAATACCTTTGTATCAAGAAAGAATAATCTGCACAAGCACTGTAAGGGAACACTGTCTCTCCCCTACCCTGAATGAAAAGCCTTACTTGTAGAGCTATTTACTATTCTTTCAAAATATCTCCCCTCTCCTCCTTCATTTTTCAGCAGGGACCATTTTGCATCTACCTCAAAATGAAAAGAAAATGAAGCTACTGAATGCAATTTTTCTTTTTTAAACAAACTGCAATAATTCCTTCCCCACCACACAGCTCTACAGTCTTGAATATGAGATATGAAGAAAAGTCCTAAGAACTTGGGACAAACTCTTCAGGCCCAGATTTCTCCCAACTCAGACTACCCAGCTTCCCACTTTATCTGTTACCTGGCTGATACTCAGCAGTGATTAGTATTGGAATAGCAGCAAGGCTAATTATGGATCACAGAAAAGATCTTTTTAGCAGAGTGTGATAGTACATCAGGAAAGAAGCCAAGTATTGATCTAATTTAATGGCAAGACCGATCACACAGTATAAGAACAGGTCTGAATATCTGCATTGAAAACACCTTAGGTGCAACTGTTGATCCCTGCCCTACATTTAAGTCTAAAATGCAGCCTTTCTGTAAGCCACTCTCCTCCAGACAGGAAAGCCTGCTTTGTAGTGCATCATGCATCTTTTTGAAAGGGCTTGTTCAGGTGAACAGAAGTTTTCTACGAGGGGAAAGGTTTAGCAACTCTCAACTTTGAAGGAGGCTTCCTGCAGCTTTAAGACATACTGTCCAAATAGCAACCCAGAGTAACTTCTCTTGCTTCTTAACTGAAATGGGTTGAAAATACACAATCAAAAAAGCCCTTAGACTGAACAGGAAAAGGGAACAAAATCAGAACAGCTTTGGATTAAAAACAAACTCACTATTTTGCCTAGGAAAAGAGTGGAATATGTTCATGTTTACCTTCTTGCAGGGCTGACTAATCCTGTATCAGAGGTTTTCTACGGAGAAGAAAACTTATGGCAAAACTGCTTTCTAAATGATGCATTCCATCTCTGCTTTGTTATTAAAAAAAATAAATCTGTTTGTTCATATCCTTTCCCATTTTGATCATTAATAGCACCTGAGTAGCTGCAGGATGAATTGCCATTTTAGTAGAGTGCTACAGTTCAGATCCTTGACTTAGTCCAACAAGACTATTAGTAGGTGATCAATAGACCATTTACCTGAAAGACAGGAGGACAAATGGTTGATTTATCCTCTCCCCAGCTGGCTACCAATTTCCTCAAGCAATCATGAAATTACTATAGCCATGAAGTCAGTAGCCACTATTTCTTCTCCAGGCTGGAGTTTTAATTCAGAAGGGAACATTGAGAGTCTTTGGGAGACTCAAAGGAAAGCAGTGAACACCACAGGCCTCAGCCAGCTTGATAAATTACTCCACAAGTCACCTGAAACTGTTGAACAGCAAGCAGTTCCCTCACCAATCACATGACCTGAAGCCACCTAAAGCCCCAAATGGTGTTTTTGGGAACGACAAAGAAAAGAGTATCCAGGAAACACACAGATGGTCAAAGTGGCTTCTAGCCATGACATAAATCCCTTATACCATCCCCTATACCATCCCTTAAAAGGGACTGAAACGTCTCTGATAGTTGTGAAGAGTTTTTGCCTGGAAAGTCATGCAAAAACATTTTCGACTGAATTCATTTTGGCATGTGGTTGCTACAAATGTGATTAGTGAACACGTGCTCACTTGCAACAAATGTGCATTCTGAAGTTTATTTAGTACAAAATCTGGTGAAAAGCAAGTATTAACCTAAGATTCCAGGAATATTCCCATTTCAAAGCTGCTTTCCAGAAGAAGCTGGAAATTCAAGTCACAATGCTGTGATTGCCCCTTAATGGTTTAACACTGCTATAGAAACTCTTGATTAATTCTAAAAATCTAGATGCAGCATTAGCATTTTATTACAACAGCCCAGGTGGAGGGCAAGAAGGCAAGCATGAAAGAATTTGGTAATCTATGTGACAGAAGACTCAGGATATGCAAAAAACTACTTAGAGCACTCAGCTAGGAAAGGACATGACCCATTTTCATTACTATCAGCAAATAGTTAAGCTGACACTGCAGCCAAGCACCAGACCCCTGGAATGGGATGAAATTTCAGTAACACCCTCCCCACCAATACATCCTACTGGTTAGTGGTGGTAGCCTATGTCCATACATTCTGTATGGTATGTCTAAATATTTGGATGGTTTTAATATTTTCTACCAGCTATGAACACTGGTTTGCAGTTAGATGACTGTAAAAGTGAGATTTGGTAAATAATTATTAGAAATCTTATACTAACACTATGATTGAAACAATAGACAAAAGTATAGCCAAACAATTAACTAATAGAGGTAGTTACTCATAAGTTTTGCAGTTCTTTGCTCTTATGACTAGATGTTCCTGTACTCTAGATGAGAACAATGTTGAAACTGACCACATGTGATTGAAACTGCGTTAAACTTCAAGATCAAAGAACAAGGACAAGAACAAAGACTTCAAGGACAGCCAACAATCTCAAATGGGTTGGTGGTCATAAAAGCAGCCCTTCGACTCAAATGAATTCTTCATTGCACATGATCAGATGTAGGCTGTACTATGATAATCAGTTACAATAATTTTTATGTATACTAACCTGATTAATATGTAATTGTTTACTCCATAAAACCTGTTTGTGCTGAAGCTGTGGCATGCACTCTAGGTGGAATTATCCCCCGTGCATCCAGCACTGCAATAAAGAATGCCTGCTTTCTAAAATTCCAAAACAAGTCTTAGAGAGTTTCTTTAACTGCCTTTTCAGTATCAGTAGTAGGTTCTTATTTCTCAGCAAGTTTGTGCATGCTTGTCTTTCTACATTGGCCCACCGGACCATGTGTTGAGGCACCCAGTTCTCCCTAGGCCCTGTTCTGGGAGCCACAGATAGCACAAGAACTCAACTCTTCTCTGAAGGCCAAGTGCTTGAAGTCTAGACCTGCAAGTCCCTAGTTTCTAGACACAGTCATTTGCTGGCTCTGGTCCTGAGAATCATATTTCAGATCACTGAGCATACATTAGAAAATATGACTTTCACTTACTACTGACCTGAATCATATTTGAACCAGTGACTTAAGGTGAAAGGCTCATGCATTTTACTGTCAGTCTGTGAGTCACCCAGACCCTAAGGCAGAA
The DNA here is from genome assembly GCF_947461875.1 of Haliaeetus albicilla. Classification (NCBI taxonomy): domain Eukaryota; kingdom Metazoa; phylum Chordata; class Aves; order Accipitriformes; family Accipitridae; genus Haliaeetus; species Haliaeetus albicilla. The sequence continues at coordinate 8,961,368 of NC_091493.1, read as the reverse complement.
CATTTCTCAAATGAAAAGACTGAAAGATTTTCCTAGAGGCCAAAACCCGAGTACTTTAAAACTGTCTGTGCATATTTCCCTGCTGAACAAGTTAATTAATTTCTGACTCTCCTACTTAAACCTGCTGCGTGATTTGTCTGAAACAATGAAAGCGATTCAAAATTAATTTTTCATATGCTAGATTGAAATAAAAGTATTTTATAACAAGTGCTTTTTCTTTCAGCAAGCTTTGTAGGGTTAATAGGAAATGTCTAGGCTATGCAAACACAGCTTTGTTTTTAAAAGCAAGTAGTTATCATAGATTCAAGTCTTACTATCTACTGTGTCTATATTTGGGGTAACTGAGCTCTTGTCATTCCCATTGTTTACTAAACATACTGGTGAACTGCTTCATGTGGCCCTGGAGGTGGCTTAAACATGGTTATGAAATGCATGGATCTAGCATTAAATGTTTCATAAACGCAGAAGATCCTTACCCTACTATTAAAAATATATAGGGCTTGTGTTCTTCCCATTTTTCCAAGCTGTACTGACAACTGCTGAGCCCCATCAGATGGCAGGAAGAACCTCAACACCAAGTTAGGCATTGGGTACATTACTTCTTATCCAGTTCCCTGGCCCATCAAAACACTTCAGAAAAAAATTAACTAGCAAAAAAATCCCAAGCAAGAATTAACATTAAGCAAATGTTTACCAAATTGGGACATAGGTCTCAAGTTGTACTGCTAACTCCGATCTCCCCTGGCTTTGTAAAGACTTTACCTTTCAGTCCCTCACCCTTCCTTGGCATATACATGTTTTTCATTTAGATAGTTTTGAAAGTGCTTGTGTACAATCAAATTTTCCCCTCATCACGCTCATTCGCCTACAGAAAGTCACCATCTGGTGGCATAAAACAGACAACCCCGTGAGGTACAGCACACAGAAATGGCAGGAGTCTGCGGTTCTCTGCACTCTTCAGACTCAGGACTGGACAAATTGCTGTGGCTCAACACAGCAGTCCTCTGCAGTGCGAAAGCGGCTTTGTGTCCACATTCAGCTGAGCAGCATGCATGGATTTTCTCCAGCTCATTAATTTCATCCAATGTGTCTACTCACTTGTCACAATACTATGTGTTGTATGGAACTGCCAGAAAAAAATGGTCCTGGAAATAGCTGAAGGTTATGAGTTTGTTGCTGGGTTTTGGTGTTTTGGGGTTTGTTTTTGGTTGGTTGGGGTTTTTTTTGTGGCAAGGGGTGGGGGGGTGTTTGTTGTTTTAAAAAAAAAAAACAACCAAAAAAATAAAACAACCAAACCCAAACCAACTTTTTCTTTCTCCCCCAGCCCCCAAGACATGTCAGCAGTAGCCGTCTTTGTAGGACAGAATATGTGCACCCCACCATAAGAGAACCAGGTTGCACTCTGAAAGAACTTGGCTGCTTTTACAATAGTAGTTTCCACTTTTATGGAAAGAGAAGCAGGTCATAGACTGGAATGGCCTTTCCAGACAGGAACAGACACAATGCAGCTGCCTGCTCTATCCTTGTCACTGCAGCACTCCAGCCAACATTTCATTATGCTTAAGTATGACAAGCGACATTGTACAGCTGCCTTTCCCTGGGATCTTCACAAAAACAGAAAGTATCTCAACAAGCTCTTCCAGCAGACAAAATTGGAAATTGTCAAATTGCACCAGAATGATACAGCTTGTAGGGATTGTGTTGGGAACAATAACTTACATTCTACTATGCATTCTCCTTCATACGCAGGGTTTGGTAGAAGTCATTAGTACTGATGATTCTGGTTACAATGGAGCTTGTTATTTTTGGCACCTTAAGTTACCTGCTGCAAGGTATTTCTGTGGATACTATAGCTATTTGCCTAGTCATTAAAAAAAAAAAGATAATTGAAATCAAGTACTTTCAGCCACTCCAGAGCAAGACCAAGGGGCAGGATGCTGCACTGAGACAGCAGGCAGCACCCCACTGGTGCCAGGGTGCAACGCACAGGGGGAGCCTTGCCCCTGTGCAGGGCCAGGGACCACACCGGGTCCTGTCGGTCTGTGCAGCCTCTCCCCGAGGCAACTCTGATGCTCTGCAGTTTGGGAACAGTTTGGAGCCTGGTTTCCTGCAGGAACAAGGCAAATGAACTCACATGGTGTGTGAGAGTACATCTGTCAGTCACTGCTTTTTAGTAATTTTGAATCCAATGGCCAATTTCAGTTAAACCTGACAACATGAGAGAAGTTACAAAGGTTAAATACTTATACATTTCATGGAACTACGGCCAGCAACGGAGGTAGTTCCTACCAATTACATCCTGAAAGACTGTAATGCAAGCCCAGTTCACGATAGGCAGATCCTGGAGTCCATGCAAAGCATAGCCATTACTGATACTCCAAACAACAAAAGCTTTAGTTGTTACTAGAAAATTTGAACCACAATATATATTCAATATGGAAATCTGACTTAATTAGTTCTACTCATTGTAGAGCTGCTTTATCAGCTGTGCCTGCAGCACACCGATTAACCCTTTCATATTTATTTCCTATATTTCATATACCATTCAAGACAAAAATACTTCCTTGAAATTCAGTCTTTTTCTGGATTTTTGTTTTCTGCTCCCTGCTTCAACAAAAGTGTCATGTTGGTAAGGTGAGATTTCCAATTTTAACATGGTTTGGTTTGCAGTCAACCTTTACTTTTGTGTGGTCATTAACAGCTGTGGGATCAAACAGGGAACAGAAGGAAGCCCCCTTACCCCATTTCAACAGCTCTGTTCATGTTTGGTGGAACAAACAAGCCATTTCAACAGCTCTGTTCATGTCTGGTGGAACAAACAAGCTTGTAGCTGCCCAACTTATAACCTACTGTTGGGTGAAAAACTGATTTTTATCAGTCTTGAGGGAGTCTGGATGTAACTGATTCAACTCTTTCTGTGGTAGACTAGAAAGCTTGCCAAATGGTGGCATAAAGAGTTCATAGCCCCTGCCAGCCATGAGAGTAAGCATCTGAATCAGACTGGGCTTAGTTGTCTGGCTTTTTTTTTTTTAGCAACAGCTAACAAAAGCTGTGTCCAAACCATCAATCATCTGCATTATTGTATTGTACTTGTAAACATGCGATTTACAGCAGGGAAAACAGCTTCCTTTATTGCTACGTACATGAGTAACGAACAGTCAAAGTGAGTCTACATACTATGTCAGCGTACTGGCATATAATGGCATTTCCAGGTTTCCAACAGAAACCATTATTATTTCCTTCTCAGAAATGCATCATGATACACTGACTTTTCTTTTTATTATTAAACCCATTTTTAAAATATTACAGCTGTTACAACCTTTTTGGGGCAAAAGGTTAAAGGCCAAACTGAATTCCATAGTTCCCTGACAAAGGTATTGTCCAGTCTTTGGACCACTGCTATTTTAAAAGGAAGACTTCCACATTAAAAAGTGAATAAAAATAAAAGGAGTAACAAAAAGGAAGGAGGCACATCTACAGGTATGAGAAATAACCTATCAAAACTAAATCAGGAAGCTTTGATTATATCCAGTGTTCAAAACCTAGTATTCCAACTGCAATGCATTCTCCTTTCCCTTCCCAATGAATTCCTGTGTGGTCAGCGTGCCAGAGCTTTTTCATATTTTTTGATCTTTTACTTTTAGCTGAATAAACCAGTTGGCCCCCTGTCTCAACACTCCCTCAAAAAAGTCATCCTCAGTGTTAAATTCTTTTAGCACCCAGTTCATTATTCTTTCTCTCATCTCTACACAGTACTAAATCCAGAACAAAAAGATCCAGATCAACACTTCCAGCTCCAGCTTGCTCACAAATAAAAGTAGTTTGCCAATATTGCACCTTAAATGATCCATCACACCACAGCTTGAAAACACAACATTGCTAATGAAATTTTTTTGTGTTTGTAGAATTGTTAAGGATTAGTCATTTCTCCAAATACCAGGTAATTTCACTTCTGAAGTCTCTCTATTAGGGTCTCGGCCTTCTTTCATGCAACATTGCTTCCTATGTATGAAATATTTCTTAGCATAAATGCATTTCTTCTTGCATTGATCTTTCCACACTGTGCTTTCACTTTCACAATCTGTTTTTCCATCTTGCATATTAATCAGAATTAAGTGCTCATTCTGTAGGTGCTTATACATGTGCTGGACTATACTTGCCAAGCTGTTCTATTGAAGGGACTCTTGTGTACAAAAATAAGGAATTGAAAACATTTGCAAGAGAGTGGCCTTATTTTAGACACTGATGAAACATCATCTCACAGAATAACACAGCATCAATAATAGCAACACCACTATATCCCTGATGATCTTAACGCTAAGACGTAGGACTTTGTTTTGAGGGGGGTGGAGAAGAGAGGAAGGGGAAAAAATCTACAAAGGACTGCTGTAGACTTTTGTATGATTTTCAACACATTCAGGTTCTCAGAAGGCTTGCACCCCTTTGAAACAACTGTGGTTTGATAATAATCCAGCAAAACAGACTTATCACTGTCCTTGCACCTTCTGCCCCAAATGAATTTTAAAACATTAGACTGAGTACAACATGGTGCACCTGTTGCACACAGGCTCTTGCTGTTCAAGCTAAGCAAATGAAGATGAAATGGCAGCTTTTGTCCTACCTTATATCAGCACATGTAGGTTAGCTTGTATGGAAGAAGTTTTAACACTGTAGGATCCATTTTCCTTCAAGCCACAAATTGAAATTACTGGGGTGAAGAAGCACCTCCTGCAATAGGCTGTATCACTGGGACAAAATCCAGACCAGTGTGTTTTGATGAATGGTAACAGAGAAACATGACCTAAGCAGCATTAGACTCATTTTAAAAAAACACTTTTTCCAAAATTAAATTTTACTTTTTCACCTTAGATTCCCAGAGTCCATAGTACTACTGATTATCTTCCCACAGTTTGATGAGAGGTCACCGTGTCATTTGTTAGATATGCGAGTTGAAGTATCTGTCCTGTTTCTCCAACAACCATCTCTTAATCCTTAACTAGAACATCTTCACATAAACTTAATGTAAAACTCTACAGTTGTGAGGGAGAAGAGGAACATCAAAAGCATCCTGTGACTAACCTTGATTTCTTGAACAGCTCTGAGGTATTCTTAATAGGCATGTAATTGTGTTTGCCTTCTGATGCATGACAGACATCAAACATCAAAATTGTGATACAAGTGTGACACTGGTCTCAGCAGTACTGAGACTAACTGTTTATGATCCTAAACGGTTTGAATTGCAGAATTACAGTTTCTGAGGCTGTAAAGCTCAGAGCAATATTAATGCTGACACTTGATGCCATTTTAAGAATTCAGATGCCGCCTTTGCACCCTAACTGATGCCACCCTTCCCTTTTATATTTTCAGTGCTTTATGTCCCATTTCTGTCACAAACTGGTATTTCCTCATATTTAGTACTGTTTCTATGCCTTGTAACAGTTCATCATTAATGACTTCTTCAGCAGCATCTGAGGAAGCCTGTAAGTAAATGTTAACTAATGTAAATAATAAAAGGAACTGGTTGAATCAGTTCAGGCTCAAAAGCTGCTGCACTCAGCAGCTGGGCCCCAGCTCATCTCCCCAGAGCCCTGCTCTCCCAGTGGCACCCTGCCACCTCACGCTGCTCCCTGGGGAGTGATGCCCCAGCCAGCCCCAGGGCTTCATGGCTGCCTGTCATGGTTTAACCCCAGCCAGCAACTAAGCACCATGCAGCTGCTCACTCGCTCCCTCCCCACCCAGTGGGATGGGGGAGAAAATCGGGAAAAGAAGTAAAACTCGTGGGCTGAGATAAGAATGGTTTAATAGAACAGAAGAAACTAATAATGATAGTGATAACACTAATAAAATGACAACAGTAATAATAAAAGGATTGGAATGTACAAATGATGCACAGTGCAATTGCTCACCACCCGCTGACCGATGCCCAGCCAGTCCCTGAGAGGCAATTCCCCCCCCCCCGCCTTCCCAGTTCCTATATTAGATGTGACATCCCATGGTATGGAATACCCTGTTGGCCAATTTGGGTCAGCTGCCCTGGCTCTGTCCTGTCCCAACTTCTTGTGCCCCTCCAGCTTTCTCGCTGGCTGGGCATGAGAAGCTGAAAAATCCTTGACTTTAGTCTAAACACTACTGAGCAACAACTGAAAACATCAGTGTTACCAACATTCTTCTCATACTGAACTCAAAACACAGCACTGTACCAGCTACTAGGAAGACAGTTAACTCTATCCCAGCTGAAACCAGGACACTGCCACCACTCCTGGTCCCCACAGGTGGGCACAGCTCTGGCTCCAGGTCCTCACCCATCACCTGCTCCCTGTTTCCCCACTGCTCGAAGTGACACCCACAAAGACCTGGCACACCACTTTCACCAATGCCACAAACCCCACACAGCTTCTCCCAGAGCCCCACGGTGACAGCAGCCACCCCTGCCACAGACATGCCAGGCCCAGGCATGGCCTGCACCCCCCACCCTTCATTGCTGCAGGCAGAACCATCTCCACCAGGAGAATATTTATTTCGTGTAATTTATTGTCCGCTAGCTCACGCCTCTAATTACCCCGTCAGCTACTGACAGAAAACACACACACACATACACACCTCTCTTTCCTCTTGGCCAGGCTCTGCTTGCCTCACTTGCCCACAGGTTTCCCCGCCATCCCTCACAGTCCCCTCAGCAAGGCGACAGGCTGGCCGGAACCAGCTGGAACTGGCCAGAACCAGCTGGAACTGGCCAGAACCAGCGGGGGCAGCTGCCACTCCCCAGAGGCACCACCACAGCCCCCCCCGCCTGCTGAGGCAGGAGATGGCGGCAATTCTGCCTGGCATGGCCCCAGCGGCCGCTTCGCAAGGAGCCCGCGGCCATGCAGGGACAGACACAGGGTAAGGAGGCGGCCCCGGCTACGGACGTGAAATGGCTGAGGCAGCAGATTTGGCTTGCCTTACCCAAGCAGGAGACCGTAATACGCAATGCAAAAAATTTGGGGTTTTTTTATCTGTTTCTAGGTCAACGAGGTGCTGACCTCCCCAGGTGTATCTGCCTTTCCTTCTTTCCCCTGACAGGAAATACAAATAGAAAGCTTTAAAAAAAAAATCCTCATGGTTCATTTTTTCCAGGTCCCAAACCAGTAATGCTGTTTGGAGAGTCTAGTGTCAGAAAGCATGCCCACTTGAATCCTAATTATACAAATCAAATGTATACAGGCAGTGCTAAAATAAAAAAATTAAAATCTCCAACCACCACATAATTCAGCTATGGAGTTCTATATGTATGTGGTCTGATTAAAACAACCTTCAATCCCCTTTGCTTGGGGTCTTCTTGACTAAAAGAGAACTAGAGAGCTGTATGTGACTTATTTTCAGGGCTTTAGCACAGTCCAGCTTTCTTGGTTGTCTCACTCTCCCTTAGCAATGTAAATAGCCTGTACATAACCAAGTAAATCATCCAAATCAGCATTCCTGCAGATACCCACTAATACTCCATCACAAAACTGCACAATTTAAGCTATGATAAACCCAAACTAACATCAAACATTTCACAAAGGAAAATGGATATAAGTTGCTGCATCATGAGTCTATTTAAATGCAGATTTCAGGTATCTTCTATTCTTAAGTCTCCTTATACTTTAAAGTAGGCTCTCTGGGTAGCAAATGCTTTACCTGGGCTGCATCCAATCTCATTTTTCATTCTTGTTAAGGAGAATCACACTTTAAGCCTAAGCTTAAATCATGAACCTTAATTTTTCTTGAATAGTACAGGAAAAAAGTAAAATAAGTGCTACTGTCTCAATTCCACAGAAAATAGTGTGCACAAAGCACTTGAGAAAAAGAAGCACAGAGAACAGGCAATAAATGCTATGCATTGCTTTCTAAGAAAAAAGAGTGCTTGACTTATTTTGAAATAAGATCTTAATGAAAACTGCACCAAGTACTACAACTAGACTTCAACACCTTGGGCTTTTACCTAGAAATATTGTAGCTTAAGTGTTTAAGTTTGACTGAGTACATTTTCCCTTCCACACACACACATGTCCAAGGTCACTGAAACTAGAAGTGTGCTCAGTTGTATGAGAATCTGTCATGATAGTAACAGAGATCCTGACGCCATGATGACCTAGAAGGCATTATAAGCCACTAGAAATCACTTTTACCCAAATATCCTGACACTAAAGAACTGAAAACAGGCCTAAGACATTTGCATGATTTCCAGAGCACTTTCTTTATATAAGAATTTCACCCTTCACTGCACTTCACTGCATTTTTCTTCTAAACATTTCCTAGCATTATTACTAACAAGGCCACTTTAATGATGTCCACAGAGTGTTGGCTGCTGGGACATACTAAATCTCATCATTTTTCTTATGGGGGAATTTATTATCAGTGAAATATTATCAAGGAGACATAAGAATTGAATGCTGACATAATGAACTTTTACTGTTAACATTCATCTCTGTCACTTGGCCACATCTTCCAGTATTAAGGCCACATCCATTTATAGAAATACATGGGCACACAGCAACACTTAAGCTCTGAACAAGTCATCTTGAGCCCTTATAGCTGCTTCAAAAGCTCTGAATGAGCCAGATTAACCTACAAAGAACCACCCAACTTCCAGTCATCTCCGTTTATAATACAGGAGCTGAGATAAAATTATCCTGGAAACTTTTCCTGACTTTTGTCAAATGGATACTTAGCATCATCTCTGCAGTAATACAGAATTTGATGGAAAAGACAGGCCTGATCAACAAAGCATTTGCATATTTTTGAGATGCTTTACAACAAAGGAGAAGAGTTTATGCTAGGACTGAAGCCATGTCTCATTTCGCCATGCATCTCACCATCACCTACCCTCTGTGCACCACAGATTCTAGATGAAGTTCTTAAAGCCTCGTATTGTTCAGTTTACAGCCAGCTGCAAATAAATCACCTCTAAACAAAATGCCCAGACTACAGTTTTTACTATTAAAATACTTAATATTGTGAGGTAACAGTTCCCATTGGAACCATAAACTAAAAAACATTGCTTTGTTTTATAATTTTATAAACATGTAATCATATATCTTTTCCTGAAACGATAAAGTCAAGGTCCTTGATAAATTATAGCAAAACCTTTTTCTAGCAAGGTCTTCTTTGACCAACAGTACCCAACCCATTTCATTCAGCACCAGAATGAACAATTACAAAATTGGTAACCAAGAAGCCATATTTAACCTTTTAAACAAGACAGACAGTTCTAGGTATTTCATTCAATTTCAAATATCAGAGAGAAGGTAAAAAGTGAACCTTCAAATACAAATGAAATATCTCAGAATTGCTTTCATATCCTCTACAATAGAGAGAGGAATATAAGATAAATACTTCAAAGAAAGAAAATGGTCTTCCTTCGGTTTTTGTGAAGCATCAGCATCCTCCACTAATTACAGAGGAATAAAAAGGTATCACATAGCTTTAATAGCACAAAACACTTAAAAAACCCAAACAAACCCAAAACTTTACCACATGCTGAAGATTAAATCTTTTCTTGTAATACTTGTTAAAGAAGCCGTCTGAACATCCTCACAAAATTTCATTGGATCACACAGCAAAACCATGTGCAAGTCCCATTTCTATACTTCCGAATTCTTTCCTTGCAGGTTGGTAACACCTCATCTTTGTCTCAAGAGATGCTGCTTCCCATTACATGCTTTAAGGTAACTTAAATTTGTGGGAAATTCAAAATCAGAGGGCCTTGGTCACCTACATACACCTCTTGAGCTAATTAAATGCTTTCACTGACAGTAGCAGCAGACCCATTAACATTTATGCAAACTAGGTACAGGAGGATAAAGGACTTGTAAGTTACATTTCTAAAGCCTTTCACATATACTACAAACTTCAGGAGCTGTGACACCAGAAAACACAGAAAGCTACTAAACTTTAACATTAGTAGCAATATTTAGTTTTACATTCAAGCAAGATAGACAATTTGTAGACAATTAGAGATAGAAGCTTGAATTTAGGCAGCTGCAGAAACCAGTACGCAGACAAAAGAAGTGACAAGCCTGTGGTTTAAGCTCTGCCTAAGGCCACCTTGAGTCTATCTCTGGTGCTGCTTAGTGCTGCTGTTTGCACAGAACTGAGGAACCAGTGAAGAAGTCTACCTTCACTTTTCATTCCCCAAGATCTTTGCAGAAGCAAAACAAAAAGAAATTTTCATATGTATTAGTGGTTCTGTGCAGTAAGACCCCTTCATCTTCTGTGGGACTAGAGACACCGTATTGAGAGCATCTCAAATCTTCTGATGCATATATTATCAGTTTTGTTTAGTAATTCCCTCTATTCATTTTAGCTGCATAGAAGACATCTTGATAGTTCTAGTAAAAATATAAGGAAATGTATCTGCCATGGAATCATGACTAATATTGTATTGTTACCACTACTCTCACAAAAGTCATTCACTTCATTATTATCCAACCTTAAAGCGATACCTTTGTGTGACAGTCATAATTTTTACTTCTTTCAAACTTTGTAGCTATTTGTGCCATTACTCAACTACAAGCATTTAAAATGTTTCCTTGTATTGCTTCAATTGCATTACCTAGCATCATTCTGGAAAGGTAGATCTGACTTCAACTTCTCTTGGGTATGCCCACTGCCAAGAACACATGCTGCAACCCATGCTCTTTTTCACAATGCTTTCACCCTCCCAAATGTTTGTCCCTAAGCATCTGTCCATAGGCTTTTGAAAGCTTAACTTTGTAGAAATGACACACATAATAACACAGATAATGTTCTCCATGGACTCTCTGCTGTGGGAATAAAAGGTGACAGAACACACCTGCTTTTTCAGTGACCCTTTCCTGTCCTCTTGCCTTCCTTAATTCACATCCACATCACTTAAAAGAAACAGCTAAAACAGGACCAGGATGGTGTATCAAGCTGATAATTCATCATCCCTTTTCTCTCAACAAACCCACAATCGATGTTGATCTGGCAGTGATGCCCTCAGTGTACAGAGAGCAGGAAAGCAACTGTGCCTCCCCCGTACCTCTGTACCTGAAGGCCCCATGATTGCCCATACAGCTCTGCGAGCCCTCAGGCTGCTAACACAGGCTCTCAGACCTTGAGACATGGATAGACTGTCTGCTTCACAGGGCTCTGTCCTTAAACACAGTGCAGTCTCTTGTTTGAAACCAGGCATGCCTCCAGATTTTCTCCGCAGCTCAGTTCTCATGATGGGAGAATTACTGTGCCAGCACACTGCCTTCTGCATTAGGGACAGGGCACCTTTGCAGAGCTGAGCCAGAAACTTGTAATGATTTTTCCATCTCTCCCTCCAGGCTCCAAATTTCCTAATCTAATACCATTAGATTCAGCTATCACCTGCCTGGGTTAGACTATTTCACACGTTAGTTGCCTAAGGGCTGTTAGGCCCTACACCAATAAAAATACCACCACCCTGACAGTCACAGAAAGGGTCCACATCAAAACTCCACCTCCAATTGAGTTTTACATTACTAGGTTCTTGTTTCTCCCTCTTGAACTGTTAAAAGTCCCTGCTTCTGTTAAATTTTTATGTGCCCGCATACAAAAAGCCCCATGTCTCTGAAGCTGTTCATTGTATTTTCTCCACCTGACCCCAGTACAGGACAACTGCTTCACTACCAAGAGAGCAACTAAAAAAAGAAAATCAAACTTCATGACACAGAAATAGTCCTACAAGTAGTGAGGTGATAGAGTGACTTCAGAGACTTGATATTTCTTTCAATTTTTGTTACACTGCCTGCTCAAATGTTTCTATTGTGATGTGTGCCAAGGGAACATTTAATAGACCTGCGCCTGGACAGATGTAGGTTTTCATTTACCTTCAAGGTTATTTTCACGAAAGCATTACATTTTCCCCTTTTATAACAAAGCTGCCAAAGTACTTCAAGTACTTCATCTGCAAATTATGAGTTACAATTCAATTGCCAATGCAGAAAATGATAGACCATCTTTAGTTAGGAACATCATCCTCCCCTCCCCTTCTTACACTGGGAGAATATTACAAATGAGTCATTATAGAAAATGCTTAGCAAGCCAAGTACTGCACTATACACAGTTTGGGAGCTTGTTTTCCTCTCTGAGGACAATAAATTAGTGACAACCTGTAGTTCTCCAATTTAATCTGAAGAACAGTATTTCTGTTAGAGGAAATGCCAATTTCCTTGTACCTTGCTTCTTAACCTCTTCTATTATCTCCCACAATATACCTCCCAAATCTCCACAGAGAAAAGCTACACTAACATGATATAAGCAATTAGTGTGCTAGCATCTAAGTACACAGCTGTCCTTGTCTATATGAGTAGCAGCTATTACAAGAGGCACTTGAGGAACACCAGTCCCAGTCTGCACAGGGAGGCTGTGATGCAAAGCTCAGAACAGGACATACTGTTCACCTACTGGAGCAGCCCCTGCTTCCCACAAGAGTCTGCCCAAATACGTTTTCAAACATAAGCAAAAGTTTAAAGTGTTCTAAAAAACCAAAGGATGGCTCACAGGACCACAACTACTGCCGTATCCATTTTCCCTCATCCCAGTAGCCCTGGAAATGGCAGTGGTTTGTGGCTGAGAGGCCTGGCATAGCCTCTGCTCTGTAGTTGCACTGCTGTTAGGAATAACCCCAGTGAGAAAGGAATAGCTACCATGTAAAAGGAGAGAGGGATCACAACTTTTTAGCACAGAGAAGGCACAGACAGAAAACTAATCTGCATCTTCACAGTAAGAAATCAAAACAGAGGCTCCCAGACCTTCTTGAAAGCATACAGACTCCCTTCTTACAGACTCCAGCAAGCCAACCCAGCAGCACTTGCATTAGCATTTAGCCCCTCTTATTGTTTAAGCAGACAGTGTTCTCCTCACAAGAAAGAAAGATAGGCCCTAGACACTCAGCCCCCTCCTAGTGATACTTTATACTTGGTAAATGACTCTAGTCTTTTGCTCAGACATTATGTAAAAAACAACCAACCTCCAAAAAGCCTCCCAAAGCAACACTCACCCCTTCACAGCCACCTCCCAGCAGCAGTTCTTCAGTTCTCAGGAAGGAGCTCTACTGGCCTTTTATCTCCTTCCCTAATCACCACCTAATAATTACTTTACCTAAATAGCAGCTGTTTCCCCTCCACCCCCACAAATCACCTAAAAGAGCCAGCCCAAATTGCATCAGCAGGTTCATAAACAACTTAAATAAAATGGGAGAAGGTTGATTGCAGCTGTTTGCATTAATGCTACACTCTCCTCAATGCTGCTTTAGTAGTGCTTGTAGCCAGTCATGTAGTGTGGCAGAAGACATCTTTCTTAAAAAAACACTAATAAACCCAATATATTGCCCTAGGTCTTAATTGCAGATCTCCTCAGGAACAGAGTAAGAAATCACTTGTGTAAACTCAGTCTTGTTTGGAGCCAGCTACAATGAATCTCCATTGATTAGGAAGAATCCTGAAGTGTAGTGAGTTTTCCCCCTCTCCACTTTCTGTTTTACAGATCACTTCATCTGTTTACTCAGTCAGTCTTGGAAACAATGTGTTTATTGCCACTCTTAATCCTGCATTCCAATTAATGTCTTAAAGCATTGTTAACTCAAGTTTGTTATTTTATCTGTATGTACTTTGTGGACTTTTAAAGGCCTTAAGCATATTGCCCCAGATTTCTCTTTCTCCACATTTGACAGGTCCTGACTTTTTGGTCTCTTGAGAAATTGTTCTGGGGGCACTTCTTTAGGCAATGCTTTTCTGGGCACGCTTGGTAGAATGCAAAACCTTTCTCAGAGCTCAGCAGTGAGAAGCTGGTAGACATCATTCTGACCTCAGGGCCCCAGAGCACTCAGATGCAACCAGTTCTCAGTCCCTCACATGAGCAGCTCCACCTAAGGACCTTTGCGGTGGATCTGGTTTTGAAGGGCAATGATCAACATATGGTTGAGAACTGCATCTCTGGTTTCAAGTGAGTTTTTATCCTGTTCAGCACTGGGCTTGAGCCAGGAGCCTGTGGTTTGTTGCATTCTTGTTCTAAGCAATCTTTCTGTTAAACGGAAGGTGAGCTCAGAAAACCCCTTTTCTCTTCAGCATTTCATTCAGCATTTTGCACACCCACTGGGGTAAATAATAATTACACTGTATTATTTTGAATGGAACCTCACCAATCCAACAACATCCCAAATGATGGTCATGATATAGCTCTTCTGGCAATTGGTAGCTCAGCTAGAAGTTATTTCTGTCACTCATGATAATTATTCCTAAGAACTTGAAAAGCACACAATTATTGCCGTACCAAACCACTCACTGGCTTCCAGATTTTAAATTCCACTGCAGTTACATTATTTTGACATATGTCAAGAGACACATCCGAACAAAAAAAGCACATTTAAAGCTGAAAAGTACCTTTTAATTCTTCCTACCTGATTTCTGTATCTCTGAAGAAAACTAAAACTTTACCCTTGATCTCTAGCTGTATATTTTAGCAGTCACATTAAAACAATCAGTGGAATCTAGTTTCCTTTTCACTTTCTCAACTGCAGCTACCCATAGCCTTGAGTCAGAAGATAAATTAGGTCAAAAGTACAAAACTACTCATTATAAGATATTATGCCACTAATCAGCATCTATAATAATATGATGCTTATTCTTGCAAAGATTTTTGCAAAGAAATTAGCAAATAGATAACTTTAATATATGGGTGTATGATAAAATGTCCAATCAAAAATTGGGAAGAAGGAATGGTAAATAAATGAGTAATAACTAATATCTGCTTATTATAAGGCTTTGGTTTGGTTGCTTGGGGTTTTGGGGTTTGGGGTTTTTTTTCTTGCATTGCCTTCTGGAGGAGGACAGAATTATTGTCTCAGATTTTGCCTGCATAAACTGGATCCTAGAGAGACACCTGTGACTTATCTCTGCTCATCCATCAGGCAGAGTTGAAAATACGTAAAAGTCTGCTTCTAGAGAAAAATCTCTTCATCACCATGTGCAGTATTAGAACAGCTGTTTTCATTTACAACCAGCTAAACCTCAGGTTCAGTTGAATGGGCACATGTAATCCTGAATTTACTACAGTTTGTCTGCTTCCTTCCACTGATGCATCCTTAACATACCCATCTAACTGGGATAAATCATAACTCGGGTCTTGACTAGGGCTGAAAATAACTGAAATGTAGTGGCAAGCCCCCAGATTACTTTCCAGATGGACACCTGTGTATATGACTTGGGGGGGAGCACTTTCTAGCATTTTTTGCAGTCATTCACAAATCAAAATGTGTGAAGCAGATTTCAACATACCATACATTTAGGCTTACTGTAAAGGTGATATTTACCGTCTATATTGTCTAGCAAACAAGTACCTAAGAAAAGGAATGGGTCTCAACAATAGTGAAAGGTAAACAACTAGAAAACTCCTCTGACATTCAAAATCATCTTGTTGGGAATAAGGTATCAAAGGTGATAAAAGTTTTCTCCACACCAATGAAAATCAGTAACTAGTTAAACAATCCATTTAAATCAAGTACATGCCCAAATGACTCCAAAGAAATAAAAAGTACATTTACTGATTTCTGTGCAAATAAATTCCTTCAATGGTGCATTAACCAATCTGAATCCTAGAAATTATTTAAAACAAAAAGATACAAGTAGGCAATTTTCAAGGAAAAGTCACTAAAATAGCACAAAACATTGCAGCTTCTGTTCAGTACATAAGGAATTTATCCTAACAGCATTTCGGAATAATTTTTCAAACCCTTTTGAAATAGCTTTATTCATGTCTTAGGTTTTGATTTGCTTAAAATTAAAAATAACAATTTCTTTGTAAGAAGCCTGTATCCATTCTACCTGGAGTAAAACACAAAGAAGATGAAGGGTAATCCTTTAGGACCGAGAATGTTAAAGAACTTAGGTCCCTGTAGCCAACTAAAATTCAATATGAGTTAGATGCATAAGTTTCCTTGCAAAAATCGCAGCCTGGTTTTTGAGGCTTTGTAGTACCACCTAATCTCAGTGTTGACTTCACACAGTTAAAGAAAACACACCAAACCTGACTGACAATGTTATCTGTATATTAACCTACAAAGGCTCAGCACAGTCTGTTAAAGTTAAACATGCTGCAGACAATGCTCATGTTCTGCTCTATTACATTCCTCGACAGGTTATATATGGTTCTTTTACTTGCATCAAGACAGTCATCTGAAGGTGAATGCACCAGAGGAAACTATGAGTGTGCATAGGAGATTCAGACAGGGAAGCCAAATCCAGAATGAACTCAGGCACAGCATGCAGATCTGAACGATTTCATTAAGGACCTCTGGAGTTTCTCTGCTTTCCCCTGCTCATCAGGGATCTCTCTGGTGCCTGATGAAACTTTGAAAGTAGCAGCATCAATGAGGTGAAAAGAGAGAAGCCACCACAATTGTTCCACTGGACTCCAGAATCCCATTGCATCCTGCAGGCACCTGGAGAACAGGAGTGTGGAATCAGCGGGGAGCTGGTTACGAGCTGTTTCATCTCAGCCGCATGAATATCTCCTTAGCAGAATAAAACTGTAGTGTATATTCGCCAGCCTGCATACCCATACACCCCCCTTCCCACTGCTTATGCAGCAGATTTTTGTAGATTACTAACAGCCAAAAAATTCAGCATCAGATTCAGATGTTGACAACAAAACAGATCGTAAGAACGCCAAATCCACTGACCTTAGCTGAACCTGGTGCAAGGTGTTTGCTAAGCAATCTCTTGATTTTCATCTCAGCATTTTCAGTTGTGGAAAGGCAGCCTAAAATGAAGGATACAAACTACAGGTGGAAATAGCCTGGAAAATGATTGTAAGGGAAAGGTATTTTTTAATCTCTCTTTTTTCTTTTTTTTTTTTTTTTTCCTTTTTAACTTCAAAGGGCTTTCTGGATCTGCACATAATCAATGAATTCCTGGCTCTCTTGAGATATTCACCACTCAATCAACAAACATGCATCTGGAGCTTCATTTTAAAATTCAGAAATTTTCCTTGTGCTGAGATCCTCTCTGGTTTTTCTCTCATTTCTCTTTTGTATCAGTCTTTCTGTTTACTTTTCCTTACTACCTACAGAAACCAGAAAAACAGAAACCAAATGTATTGATTTTTACTTGGGCTATTGAAGGTGGGCTATTGAAGCCTCTGGCACTCTGAAGGAGAGAGTATTTACAGGAAAACTCTGTCCCCCAGAACGCTGCCTCTATAAAGGCATCAACAAGTAATCAAGTTCTCGCAACTCTTGAAACTTACTCTTCTTTGACTTTCAGTCTCAATAATTTATTTTCTGTTTGAGCTTCTGCCTGGAATGAAGCATTTATAACACTGATGGGCTAGGATGCTACACCGAACAAAGGAAAGTTATGGTTTGATGATTCAGTCTTCAAAATATTATATCTCAGGATAAATTTTCCCTTGCAAGACATACTTATACTTACAGAACAGCAAGGTAACCCTATGGAGATGAAATCCAGATAAATGGTATGTCAGCACAGAGTAAACCTGAGTCACCCAGGAAAGAGAAAAAGTTGCTTGAATGAAGAAATTGAAGGGAGGGAATTTACTTTGTTCTGATTAAAAAATCCTTGGATAATTCTTTACCTATCTTGTAGACTCCACACTTTGAGGGGTATTGATGTAATTGACCCATCTCTGCTGTTGCTTAAAATGGAGATAGAGACAGAGTGATAAATATTATGTCTTTTAAGATTCTCTTCAAATGAAAAAAACTAACAAACAAACAAAAAAGAACACTTTCAAAGCCTTGAGTAGTAGGACCTGCCTAACAATTCTGGAGGAAGATCATTGATCTCTGAGTCCAGCAGAAAGGACTGTGTTCTTAGATGTCTCTGCTTGCCTTGTACACCACTAAGGTTCCCAGTCCTTCACTCAAGACATTTCTTTCCTTACCTGGCAAGAATGGTAAAAATAAGGTGACACACAGCAGCATTTGCTGTGTTCTGTCAGTCCCCAGTGCTATGTTGCTAAAGGTCTCTTAGCCCCAACCAAGATGTTGAACAATTTTACAGCTTGTCAAAGCCCCTATCTGCCTTCAGGCTGTATTTTAGCAATTCATCTCCCTTGCCCTATGTCTTGGTAGTCTAGGGGTAACACCAACTCTCTGCCAGGCATGGATTCCAACGGGTATTTTTCCTGCAAGGGAGGGGAAGAGAGAGAAAAAGAGAGAAACAGTGGAGCTCTGCCAGCTGCTTGCCCACAGGGCTGTACCAGAGTTGGGACATGACCTCTCTCGTGCATTTGCTGCTAGGCTCTGCCTCTGGTGCAAGGTAATGGGAACAAACCCACGTGGAAGAGAATGCACAGAAATACAAGACTGCAGAAAGTGAAAAGGGTTAAGCCCTTTATCTCTTTGAACTGATTCTCAGAACAGATACCTGATTAAGCCTCCCATTTCAGGGCATGAGTAACATCTGACAAAACAGCTCCAGTACAGAGTAGACTCTCCCTGTAAGATCTGTCTTTCTAATCATGCTAAGAAGATGCCAAATAACAGGGACTCCTCCAAGGAGGACTAAACCCTTTACTAGGAGGTAAGTATGTTGAGATGCGAGGAAAGCAATCTACTATGAAAACATTAGATTCAGAAGACTGATTTTTATGGGATATGTTTACTGTATGAATTAAAGGCAATCCATCAAGCCTTTCCTATGATGCAAAAAAGCAGGCAGCAGAGGTACTAGACTTATTGGTATTGGGTAATCCTGCCATATGAAGCATGCTCATTGCTCTGAACAGGGATGCTGAGGCACTGAAAATCTGTCAGCTGCCCAGAAACATGCATATGCAGGCCTGGGGACTTAGCCAGTAATAGGTGCAGAGCATTTGACACTGCTAATTTTTTCTCCTTGGGAACATGCAGCCTCTGTGATAAGATGAGCATTTGTTGAGGGGCAGCTCTCTCACAGGTGAAAAACAGTACTTCTCCTTGCATTTGGCAGGGTGTTGACAGATGATTAAATGAGGAATGGCCATAGACTCTCCATGGAAGTAGGTGACAGCAGAGCTTTTCTCTCACTTGTAGCAAACTTGCTCCTACATTAGCCAGGATTAATGTAGGAGGAGAAAATGAGAGGTCCACAGCCCCCCAAAGCACCCCACTTTACTTAAGTTACTTCAAAACTGACCTATGTGTCCTTCAGTCTCTTGGATGACAACATAGTTGTGACCCTTCGCCCTGCCAATTTGTGAACTTAGGCTCTTCTGAACTCATCTACTAAAAAGTTTCTAAAGCACATGAAGCATGCATTACATAAGGCAGTCTTGATATCCCCAAGGTCTAAAACACTGGATGAAAGGACAATGAAGATAAAATTTCCAAGTGCAAAAACTTATCATGGAAGCCACTGCTCTTTTTAAGAAATGACATTGTGAAAAAAAATCCTCCAGAAAAAAAGGATAAAAGGGAAAGGGGAAACTGCATTGAGATTGCCATGATTAATTGCTATCAATATTTGCATTATTTCTGTAACCGCGTCTCCTCATCATGGACAAGAACCTCTTGTGCTAGCTACTAATATATTAATTCTGAGGCATATCTGTGCAATGTTTGACAGCCACTGTCATTAAAACATAAGGCACTTTGTAGCCTTGCCAACAGACCAAGCTTCTCCTTGTTAATCGTAATTGGCATGCCAGTGATAACTCTTTGCTCTCCAGGATGTCAGAGGAAGCGCTGTATGTCTCATTACTAAAACAAGAACTGTGGTGTGGCATTTAAAAGGCAATGAGAACAACGAGGCGGTGTAAGAAATCCCTGTGATATTTCTAATGGAAAAACATTACTTGTTCCTGAGGAGAAGCCCACCTCATACTTTTTTGGCTTTTCCAGGTGTCACTGCGAATGACCTTGCTGCCTCTCTTATACTTGCTGCAAATGTGAAAGAATTCCCCTGAAGTCAGTGGAATTACATAGCTATAAAACTTGCAAGAGAAGAGATTGTATAGTGTAAAACATGAAGGCAGATAGTGCCTTGCACTTTTGACTAAATCTAAGATTAAATCTATTTTCAGACTCTGTCAAAAGCAAAGAAGAGGAAAGTCTGCTTTATCTTGCTACTTAATGACAACATTTCTTATGTCTGCAGTCAGACACACCGGGCAACTGGCTAATACTATGTCTGTATGTGTTGTGTGTATATGAACTGCATATTCATACAAATGAGCAAGACTTCACCTCTACATGGCTGTACAGAGGAGCTTTGCTGAGAAAAATACTCAGGAGCTGACACCAGAAACCAAGGTGCTGTACTGGGTTAGGGGATTGAGATCCCTCTTGAGCCTGTATATTTGCATTCAGCTATCTTTCACTGCTCTTGTACATGTTTGCATGTGAATGTGTGTGAGGAGGGGTGATGGACAAGTTACAATATTCTGTAACACAATGTTTTGTGCTGTTGTTTAGAAATGCAAGGAATAATCTAGTGTAATGTTTAGTTTCATCTGCTCTTCTTTGTGCGTGTGCTTATTTCTACCCTGCAATACAACATTCTGGCACTTAACAAACTTGCTGCGGAGACACCTCAAAAAAGTGTTCAGTGGGGGAACAAAGTAAGGTGTAGTCGGCTATTTAAAACCTGGGACTCCAACATCCCCATAATGGCATCAAATGACGTCAGAAACCAGGTAACAAAAATTACATAAAAAATGAATGCTCTGTGTGGGTTTACAGCATCCTCCAAAGATCATGAAGTCCCTGATTCAAAACATGGCCTAGGCTGTGCCCTCTCTGAGAAGCTGTCATCAGAAAGAACAAAAAAGCAGCACGTATTTCTTGAGCCAAAACTCTTTCAACATATTCCATGAAGCATCAGAAATAATGAAAAACTTCTAGAAGGGTTTTCCTGTTATCATCCTTAATCTTTCCCGATGTGTTATAACATCCTATCAATGTCTGAATAAGAGAGCAGCTTAGTCACATATCAACTGCTCATTATGCTGTGTGTATAATTTTAGCTGCAGGTAAAGAGCTGACTGCTTAGAGCTTCAGATCAACAGTACTAGGAGATTCTGCAAAAAACCCACATTTTTATGAGAGTTTTCTAATAAGAAAACAACCCTAGTTTGTTTCGACTTGAGCATTTTCCCCATTTCCTGAATATAGACTATGTTAGAGACATTAGTGCTGCCAAGACTCTGGAAAGTAATAGTAACTGGATTCGACTTACTATAAGGCATTTACACCCATCACTGAGACAGCAGCATTGCAGACTCCAAAAAACACAGCATATGTGCATAGCAGCATTAAACTAATTATCAAGATCATTGTTGACTTTCTCTTCCCATACAGTTTGTCTTTCTAATTACAACTACAAACATACAACCTAGATGACCTGCTTCCCATGTATATTCACCAAATACTGAAAGATCCCCCATGCAATTCCACATGTAATCAGCTGGTAGTTAACACAAGTCCCCTTTGGAGAATTGCCATTGACTCTAAACACTTCTTAATTAAATCCTGAGGTACTTCTGGGAGGTATTTCATTTTCCTGAGTCAGCATAACCTCATGTAATGTCTGGGAGCATTACTCCTCCCACTGTGACTTGTGCTTAACACAACCCTGGGCAGCTACTTAAGTGCAGAGGCCATAGCTCTCTGGTCCTCTGCATGTTGCATATCCATTTGCACTCACAAAAAGTGTGCTACTCTTACTTACTTTTGCAACATATTGCACCTGCCACGACCTGCTCAAAGCACAGGACAAAAGGGAGTTTGGCATCTACTTTGGAATTTGTACCCTTTCAAACCAAAGGGACGAGGATATGTTCACTGACCTCTAGCTTCCTTCTGCCACTTCCACAACAGCAGATAACATTTTCTAGACACCATCTGACACCCCCTGGAAAAAAATGTGCTTATTTAAAACAGTCTGCTCAGTCTGAATAGTGATTTGGGAGAGGGAAGGGTGTTTGCCTCTATATTTTACTTGTTTGTTTGCCATTCTTAACTGCACATATTTGCATAAAAGAAGGAATGTTGTATTATCTTCTCCCAGAGCTTATTCCCCATCTGAATCTTGTTGATGACAGCTTAATCATTTCCACAGCAACCAAGATCATGACATCAAATAGGGTATAAGCAGCAGGAACAGATGATCTCTCTGGAAACAGAGATCCTCTTCCATGTACATAAATACTCTGAAAAACAAGAGAGAAACAGAAATACAGAAAATATCTGCCACAAAAGTATGATTGTTCTCACAGCGAATGGCAGCAATTTTTTTCTTTCACTGTCTGTATGCTGCTTCTTAACAGCACAACATTATATTATGTTATATGGTTTAAAACAGTATTAGATGACAGACCTAGCACTAGGGACGGACAGCATCCTTGGTCAGAGCTGGTAACACAGATTTACATGCAGTTCCTCTGCCAGGCACAGCCTATGTTTTAGGTGGTTGCAAAGGAACTGTTCTTGGTCTGTTTGGCTTTAGCAACTTTTGCTGAGTTTGGTCTAAATCAGGAAAACAGCTAAACTCATGACCCTAAGGCCTTACTTTCATTAATTTCATGTGCTTGTACTTTGACAACTGTCCTTTTTGTGATAAAACAAAAACTAAACCTCTGTTCTTACTAGGGAGACACTTTTTATGTAACCTCTCTGAATAAGCACCTCAAAACCTGACCTCGCAGTTCCTCCAGCAAATGAGTAACATGCCACAATGCGGCATGTAGCAAGCTGACCTGAGCTTCTTATCTCCAGAGTGTGTACTGATGATGAAAGCATCAGTGCTTGGTTCCTGTATTAAGTACAAATTGCTCAGTGATTGGATTTTAGGAAAAGCAGATCCTTCTGCACTACTTTGCCTATAGTGCAGTGCCATACAGTGTGTAGGCTGCTTCCCTACTGCTTGTTTTACATTCTGCATCTCCTTAACTTAATTGCAGCTGTACAGGTAGATGGAAATAGCTGTATTTTTTGAACACTTTGGGACGGATCATAGGTGATTGCTTAGTTCAGGGATGGCCAATTGCATGTATCTCAGAATTATTTAACCTTACCTTCAATGCCAAGCTACAATGTGGCTCAGGGCAACATGGAGACTCTTGTGTGCCACCCTAGGATCAGGGACAGGCGTGTATGGTCATGCCAGACTGAATAGATCACATCAAACCTGCAGGTGATAAAATTGCTGAGGAAACTAATACCTGAAACAGGAATAAACGAAGTAAAACTGCCAGCAGAATAGATTATTGACCACCCTGCCTTGTGTTTGAAAATTAATGCTACAAAGGGACAGAGAGCAATCCCACTCCCTCTCCAAGTGAATAAATCTGATAAAGGCAGGAGCTGCTAAACTTAAGATCTGCGGCCCTCAAGTGTGTGTTCGTGGTAATGCGTGTGGGAAACACCGAGGCAGGCAGGCGTGCTCTCAAACCGAGGGAGGTCGATGAGAAATCAGCGAGTGAGCGCAGGAAGCTGTCGCGCAGGGACCAGTGCGGAGTAGGGAGTGTAACACCAAAATAGCTTTGAAATGTGCAGGCTCCTGGAACAGCCCCAAAGCCCTATCACACCAGTTAAAGTAAAGCCTTTCACTATCCTGCCACCAAAGGCAGGGTGACAGCCCACAAGATTTCCAGCAGGGCTTTTGCCTTTGATCCAGTCTCCTTTATTATTGTATAAAGTCAGCTCATGTAGTGCAAACCGGGGCACAACTGAAATCCATCGCAATTTTTTCAGTCAGGATGGTTATGGACTTAGATCTTCTGGGAAATTTCAGGTGAAAAGCCAGTGATAAGATTAGTACAGAAAGATTTGCACCTGTCTAGGTCAAATGCTACAGTGACGTCTCCTGCCACTGGCTGGTACTCAGAAGGGAGCTGAAGATTATACAGCAAGCTTTAGGCAAAGGTGAAAAACATGAATGTCTCAACGACTAGAATAAAACACACTGCTAAAACTGGGGGGTTATGTCTTCAAAACAGCAGATAATATCTTCCCCAAATTTTTGGAGAGGACCAAATAGCAATACTTTTTCATGAGTTTCACCATGACCACTCACGTTTTTAAATCCTCTGCAGCTGGAATCAGGTGTTAGTGCAAGAGATGTGGGCCTCATGACAAACTGCAGGTGGTCAGCTCCTCTGGAAAAAAAAAAAAAAAAAAAAAAAAAAAAGAAAATGTGGCTATATACAGTTTAAAGTTGTCCTGTTTGAGCTGGGATACAGTTGACTGTCTTCCTAGTAGCTGGTACAGTGCTGTGTTTTGAGTTCAGTATGAGAAGAATGTAGATAACACACTGATATTTTCAGTTGTTGCTAAGTAGTGTTTAGACTAAAGTCAAGGATTTTTCAGCTTCTCATCCCAGCCAGTGAGAAAGCTGGAGGGACACAAGAAGTTGGGAGGGGACACAGCCAGGGCACCTGACCCAAAGTGGCCAACGGTGTATTCAATACCATGGGACGTCACATCTAGTGTATAAACTGGGGGGAGTGGGGGCGGGGAATCACTGCTCGGGGACTAACTGGGTGTCGATCAACGGGTGGTGAGCAATTGCACTACACATCACTTGTGTATTCCAAACCTTTTATTATTACTGCTGTCATTTTATTAGTGTTATCATTATCATTATTAGTGTCTTCTTTTTCTATTCTATTAAACCGTTCTTATCTCAACCCGTGAGTTCTACTTCTTTTCCTGATTTTCTCCCCCATCCCACTGGGTGTGTGTGGGGGATGAGTGAGTGGCTGCGTGGTACTTAGTTGCTGGCTGGTGTTAAACCATGACAAAGGTATCAGAAAGCAAAGCATCACAACTTTTTTTTTCCTAACCATTACTTTACAAAAGCTCCTCAATGATTTTGGGTCTGGCTCATGAATTTTGAAATGCTCTAAGCTGGACATATTCCCTGGTGACTTCTTGAGTGCTCTAAGGAATGTAAATCTGCCAGTTTTTATTGCTGGCTACTCACAAATTCAGGTAATTTATCAAAGAGCGTTATACACGCTCAGCCAGGAGTCTGCCCTGTCATCTTTCTCACAGAATGTACTAGGACAGCCACACATAACTGTTTACTCCTATAGTTATTCTGTTGCAAGTAGCTAAACCTCCATTGTATCCACAGATACATATTTTTAAAAAAAGAAAATCTGAGATACCTGAAACATCAACAGGACTATATACAAAGCCAGGTACAAATCTTTGATGTGAATGGACAAAACAAATCTTTCTGTGACAGTCTTTCTACAATTCAAACTTTATCATGTTTTTCACTGATTTTTCCCTTGTGCTCCTAGTGGAGCAAATGTTTCTTCCTGGCAGAAGTTATCTTTCTGAATGGCTGGTACATACTAGTACAAACTCAGTCAGGAGGGTTTTAGCAAGAACAAAATATCCAAATTGCCCTTCCAGCAACCCTCCAATGGACTGGGCCTTTGTACACACACTTCAGGCAAACATTGTGAACATTTTTTGCAAAACCAATTCCTTGGTAACCAAAAGAAAGGTGTGATGTCTAGCACAATTTGCCAATTATTGTTACTCTTGTCATCACATTTCCTCCCAGCTTGCTTTTCATGTTGCCTCTAAATTTCCAAGAATCAACTTAATTAGCCATATTGAACAAAGACCCTCTGACCTGTGTAAACAGACACAGCTATAAAGCATCCTGATTTCTTCGTCAGTGTTGCTTCTGTGCCATGCAAAAGTTTGAGTTTACTAAGATACAGTCCTCTGTTGAGAAACACATTATCTAGGTTTCAGTGGTGGAGTAAGTGGTTTCCTGTAGCTCTTTGCTGGCTAGCATGGCATTCCTTTAGTTGATAACAGTGGATTGCCAAAAGGCCTTTATTCTCTATATCCACACACTTAAGAAGAAAAATGTGTTCTTCTGAACTGATATATTGGAAGAACTGTAATACTCACAGAAAGCCTTGGGTGTGACAAAGCTGTGGGCCACTGTATCAAATGTATCTCATTATTAGTAAATTGCCCAATGCTTAGACATTTAAGATAATCTTTTTACCACTTTCCCAGTCACAGAAGTCTCTTCCTGAAAAAAAAATTGACATTATAGCTATACCTGTGGGCAAAACCTTACATGCAAAATGCACAACCTGCAAATGCTATGGCCTTTACACATACACTGTGTCGAATGCAGGAAGCACTCATTGCACGCTGGCCAGCAGTTTCAGCAGAAGCATCTTATCTTCATGCTGACATGCAGCATCTTGCTGGCAGAGCAGGAGGGATGCCTACGCAGTCATGGTCCACGCCAACAGATGTGTACTGCTGCCGGTGGCACAACTTTCCCAGGTCTGTCAATAAGGAAGAACTGACCTCTGTGAAAGGAGCAAGGAGAGTCCGTTTCAAGAACAGGAGGGATCCAGATTTTTAATGGGCACATTTCAGCAGCTACTTCAGCTGGACACTGTCTAGTGATCAAACTGAAGCACTGAAAGTTGGAAGATGGGCTTGCTCTCATCCTTGCCAGAGATGGAGGGGAAAAAAGAGAGGGAAATCAGTGAAACTTCTCACTGGTTCTATTTCCAAAATGTACCATAGAAATGTTTATTGACCTCAGGGAAGGTTGTGAGGTATGTAACTAGAGTGTGTCAGCAGCTGAGTATCTTTATGTGGAAAGAAGCAGAGCCAAAGTGGATCTGTAAATGCTATTGAAGACAAAAGCACTCCAAAGAAATTTTCTTCACCCTTAGTTTATCAGAGTCATTTCCCACCTAGTGCCAATGTGAGCATCAAGGACACCCCCTTCCTTTCCCATTTCCATTGCTCTGGGGAAACAATTCAGGTGTAGAAGTCTTGCTTGGATGAACTGCTAGAGAACAGAAAAAAGAAGCCAGACTTCCCAGAAAAACAATGTATTTACATCAGGTAACTTAAATTCATGTAACAAAGCTACTTCATCAGCTTTCATTGAGGGTCCTGGTCTGGAGCTACAGATCTGTAAATAGCTCCATAGTGCTGTCAGTTTGTAACAGCTGATGTGGCAAAACTCTTCTTTCAAAAACAACAGTTAATTCTCCCTCTCTGAAAGATATTTTTTTCAAGTGAAAAAGGCAGCCCATCCATGTGGCTGCAAAAAAGGAGCTGAAATGTGTTTTCATTATTAAGTGGCACCATCTGAAAGATTTTCTGCCTTTTACTATCTTCAGAGTCTCCTGGAGGTCACCCCTCTCAGAGAGCGCCTGCACAGAAAGACAGTCTCAAAAAGTATTTCACATCTGCCAACCCTGCCTTCTGCATGGCAGAGGGGGACGTACTGAAGCACCTGTGCATTGGTTCCTGGCTCTGCCAGGGTAAGGAATGAGCGAAGCCACGCAGGTTTGTGCATGAAGGAAAGAGCACGAACAGGAGGGCCACTGACTGGCTCTGTCTTGCAGGGTGCTCTCTCAGAGCCCTTCGGCTATGCAGCTCCTGAAAATAAGCTGGGGCATGGTAGCTGCAAAAGGAGGCTGTTTGTCACGCGAACCAAAATGCTCTTCATATTCTGCAAGCCCTGCAATGCCTCAGATGGTATGTTATAGACAGAGCTATGAGGCTATTTCTCAAAGCCTCTCTCATGGAGGGCCGGTGCTCTCAGAATACTTGTACCACGTCTTCCAGTGGCTCAAGTCTGTTGCACTACCTGGTTCCAAAAACAGAAACACTGTATCAAAGTGCCAGAGGAGAAAGAAAAAACATTGTTATTATTCCCCCTCTATTGGTTTCACAGAGGTGAGGAGCTATCAAACAGTTTCAACGCTTCAGGAAGATGTGAGCTGTTTCAAACCCTGTGCTGCAATAATTTGCACTAGTATGAAATACTGACAGTAAGCAATGGATGCCTTTGTCTCTTATCAGATTGTCTTTAGCATGAATTTCAAAATCGAGTAAGCTGAAACTTCAATGAAAATTAAATGTAAAAAACATTACCTAAGACTTGCCCCTCCTTATGTCTTTCATAAACACTATCACAAAAGACTTGCATGACAATCTAAAGCAGGAAAGAAAGGAGTGGACCAGAACTGGCAGCAGCAGAACTTGAGATGGGTGAATGTAATCAGTCAGACTCTGCCTTTTCTGAATTTTGTTAATACTCATGGTTTCTGCAGAACAAGGAAAGACAGGATGCTATAACACATGCAAAAGTAACAGCCTTTCCTGTCACATACAGGTCCTTCTTTCTGTGAACTTTGTGGGGCTCTAGCTTGAAAAGGTCAGCAGCAGTATTTTGGTTGCTGTTCAGATATAGACATATGGGGACACATTAAAGCAGTGGGCATGCAGCATGTGACATTCCTCTTGTACAGGATGACTGATGCCTTCCGAGGGATAAGTGCAGCTATACTCAGTTACAGCAGAATGGACTCACTCTGCAAGTGAAGTGAATCTTCAGTATGAGCCAAGGCCATTTCAAGCACAGCCTATGGCACTTAAATGCTGAAATGTATTTTCAAAAACTAGATCAGATGTTGCAAACCTCCACAGATTAGGAGACAAAGAAAGAGACCAGCAAGGTGGACCACCAGAAATTTCTGAAGGATTTTTTAGGGAATCTGACTTTGCTTGTTGAACTGAGCAATTCAAGTACTAATATTGCCAGCAAAGTTTGCAGCCCAGCTAACTGTACATTTGAATCTCACCAGTTTGCTTGCCCTTGTCTAAATGCTAAGGAGGAAATCCTGCTGCAGGAAAGCATCTGCAATCCCCATTGCTCCTGGTGAGTGGTGCCTACACATCCTCAGGGCTTCTTTATCCACTATCTCTGAGATCAGGCAAACAGCACATCAGAATTTGGGGAATGCTGAGTCTGGAGCTTGGCATGGTGACACCAGGATGTTACAAGATCATTTCTGACATGATGACAGAGAAATACGAAGTTAAAAGTTAAAAATAGCTTGTGCAATAGCTAAAGCAGAACCATTTTAAATGCATGACGTTCCTGCCCCCCCCAATGTCTGCTGCACTCTGCTATGCCTGTGCCTACATTCACTTCACATTAACACCAAGTGCAGCACTTGGATCACTGACATTTGTGCAGGGATATCTCAGCCTATTTGCTACAGGATCTGTTCCCTGGAATCAGCTCTCAGTTACTACAAAAAACGGATACACAACAGAGGCAGCAATAAGAAAGTTTGCAAAATTGGCTTAATTTTGCTTCATTTTATAGGATGTTTTTAGAACACTTTTAGAGGCTGTTGAATTATGGGTAACATTTATATAACATTTTGCATAAATAATCAGCCAGGATTTAATTGCCAGCAGTGGTGAAATCTCCACTGCTCCAGTGATGGTATTTATTATTTGATTCTCGGTATCTTTATCCACATACCCCACATCAAGCTTAGTGGCGGCTTGATGCAGAGAACAAATCTTCGTGGATTTGTTGAACTCTCCTTGTCCTAGTTTACATAAGTTAAATGTTAGGGTTAACTACTATCCCTGAATATGCCTGAGCTCCTTAGATGATAACCATCTTCATCTGAGATTGTCACCCCCCACCCTCACCCCCCGCATGTCCCGTACACACACACACACACACAGAGCTACAGCCAGGGCCATGGTCACAGACATGAGCAAGGGTATTAGGATACTTTTTCAGCCTTATTTCTGGAAGGATCACCTGGCAAAGACAAACAGTGTTATTATCAGGAGATCAGTTTTGCCATAGGTACCAACATCATTCAAGGAAGAGACAGTTTTCTGAAACATCAATGCTCAAGCAAACAGCAGCCACTTTAATAGGAGCTAAATAGAATAACAAATTCTCCAACCTTCTTCAACAGGTATATAGGAAAAAAAATCCCTATCTCTATCTCCATTCTCCTTTCCTTCTCCATACTTTTGGTTTTCCCAAAGGCTGTCAAAAGGAACAACATATCAATCTTGTTTGTCCCAGTTTTCAAGCCCAAGCTTTTTCTAGCTGCTCAGAATTAGACAAATCATCTGGCCTTAGTAGTTTACTCCAGCATTTTCCTGATAAAAATACATGGTCACAGAAAGGTATTAGCTTGCTCCTTTCTTTCCTCCCAATATGTGGCATCTGTAGAAGATGGTGTGCTGATCTCATTATCTTGCAAGGATGAATTGATATACAATATAAGGCAAGCACATGTAATGGCACCTTTGCAAAATAAAGACATCTCCTTTGCTTTTCCGCAATAGCATTCCTTTGTTACCATAAAAGCCTGCACTGCCAACATTTACATGTGATCTAATTCCCGATCAAGCCTGTCTCAGATTCCCTGGCTGTTTTGATTACCAGTGACCAGAAGAAAGGAAAGGGCAGGATGGGTGAGTTGTCTGCCAGTAGCGGAAATACAGATTCTTTCTTTCTTTCCCTTAAAAGAAGAAGGATTTGTTGGGCTGGATTTTCATCTCCTTTCCCTTTTTATTCAGAGTGACTGTTATTTGATCCTGTGTGGCATGTCAACAGTTTGAATAAACTAATGAATACTGCTAGGGCTATATTTATGGCAGGAATATCTCCTCATGAAAAGCATAGGTTAGAGACTCACTACCTAAACTATTACAAAGTCTTTTCTGTATGTCCTTGGCAGTAATGTTTATTTTACCTGGGGGGGGGCTGCTTGTTTTTGGTTTCACAGGCATCTGATTGCAAGTCCCCAGGAAAAGTTCTCGATTAAGAATCCATACACTGGATCATTCAGTCTCTGCCCAAATCTGGAAAGACCCTGTTAGAGGCTAATTCATGCTTCCTTATCTGCTGAGATTATTAACAACACACCAAACTCTCTGCCGAGTCACAGTTCAAACACTGCAGCTGTAGTGTATGGATAGACCAAAAAAAAAAAAAAAAAAAATTACAAGAGAAATACAATAGTTTTCCATTAACTACTGAATTTTATCCAACCTCAAATACTTCCAGAAAGCGGCACTTGGTCCATATATATCTCAAAGCATTAGACTGCTAATACCAGCTCCAGTTCTACATAATACACTACAGCTGTCCCCAGTACCTCCAGTAACTACCATCCATTTTCTTGTACATTTGCATGACCACACATGATGCCCAGCTCTCCTTACCCAAACACTGACTTATTGTCACACCAGCTTGGAGTTCTTCTCCATATGTTCCTGTTCTAAGCCCTCCTTGGAGAGACATCAGCTGGAAAAGTAGGACTATGTGCCTTTCACCCAAGTGAAGATGACATGTTTCCTTCTCCTGCCAGAAGAATGGCTAAAGTATAAAATGTTGGAGTTGTCCATCTCTGTATCTCTTTCCTGCACTCAAACATCTCTTGTCATTTCATTCACTTAAGAAAATCATTGCTTCAAATAATATGTCCTTCATTTTTTGAAGTGAACTTAATACTAGACTGATGGATCAACAGACTGTCTCCTTTTCTCTTTTTCCAGAAAACAGATTAAAATGACAGTGGCATCACATCACCTACTGCCCTTCAGCCCTTGCTGGCCAACACCACCTTCATTACGTTTCCAAGACCACCATCACTAGATTTCCAGGCTTATCACTTCAGTTATTTGCTTCCTTGGTGAGATTAAGACTAAGTGAATGCCATGAATCCTGTTCTGTAGACACTTATATGCCAGGAACATGAAGAGGACTCACTTCCCCAGAATGACAGAAGACAATAATCACTGTTGGAAGCAAATTCAGGAGGGAAACATGTTACGGACCATTAGCAATCTCCTCAGCCATCCTTGCAAAGATTTCTTTGTAGGAAGAACAATGGATGAAACACAGAAACAGGCAAGGACTGTAGTTGTCAGATTGAAAGGATGCAGATAAGGACCAGGGCTTTCTTTTTTTACAGGGTGAGAGCATGCGGACAGGTGGAGTTTTGAATATATCTGTTGGAAAGGACAGAACTACTACAGAACTATTATTACAGAACTAGTACAGAACTATATCTGTATTGAAGGGGAGGGGAATGCTGGTAGGAAGGGAAAGCGTGGCTAAAAATAAAACAGTAATTCTGTTTTTCAGTCAGGAAGAAAAGAGAAAATGTCTGTTCCTATTCTACTCAGCAAATCAAAGACAGTGATTTATAATCAGAATAACAGACCCAGTTTCTAATCTGCCCAGTTCCTGCCTTGCTGTAAGTCTACACCTGATCTGTCAGCAGCAGAGATGAAAGTGATTGATCTGTGACTTGGTTGGCATAATAAATGCTAGTGTATACAGATGAGGATTGTTGTTATCATCGGCTACCTCAAATCATACCATATATATATATGACTATAAACACTGACAATTTTGTTATTCTCTGTCCCCTGCTTGGAACCCCTGACTGCCTGTAAGGGATTGCAAGGAAAATGAGAGGGGCTGCATGTCCTGGTGAGAGGAAGGGAGGTAGACCAACACAGACACAATCTTACCATTTGATATTGCTGGTGCTTTTCATTCCTTCTTTATAATGGCTTTCAAGAGCTAGGCATTTCCCTTCTGTGCCTCTGCCACAAGCTAGTACACCACCAGCCTTAAAAAGAGAGGAATTTGATTTTATTTAAGCAACAAAATATTTTCCATCCAAAAGTACAGTCCATATTCTTCTCTGAACTTTTGACTTCCTGCCTTCCTTTTCACTGCTTTCCTTCTCTCCCCTTCAGGCCTTTCCCTTTTCTGACCCTCCACCTGTTCTGTCTTGGTCTGGAGCCTTTGAAAAAAACAGCTGGACTCTGTTTAAAAGCCATTCTCAGTCAGAAGAGCATGCATTTCATCAATATTTACTGCAGTTCATATTTCCACGAAAAATTCTAAATGAACAGGACACAAAATTCCATAAAAGCAGAGTCAAATGATGCACATTTCCTGTTGCCATTTAAAACATGAAAGCAGAAAACAGCTCAAAATTAACCCCCCAGTTCCCCTCCAATAGGAGTGTTTTAAAAAAAAAACCGAAGTATAACAGCAATAACAACAGAGAGATACCATTGTTTCAAATCTTTTATTATTTCCCTCATTCTTTTTTTATTATTTTCTTTTTCTTCTGTGTCTTGGCAGCTGTGAATAATTCTGTACCCTGGAATTGTTCTGCAGGCTATTAATGTCTGTGACCTTTTACATCAATAACAGCTCTACTTTCCAGTCATTTCTTGAAGTGCTACCTAATATGAATTTAACATGACGAAGGCAGCCTCCTACACACACAGGCACATACACACTCACACCTTTCTGTGATATGCAGAATCATGCTTCATCCCATACATATACAAAAAAAAATGTCACTTCATCAGAGAGGCATATGCCTTGTAAATAACTGTGTTTCATGACAATAGGGAACAACCATCTATATTACAAACTTTCCAAGTTCTCTTGGGGAAATAAAAGGACTGATGTTACAGTGGGATGATTTAATTGTATAAGAAAATAATATCTCATTAAGTCTAAGCCATTGTGGGGTTCTGCTTTGAGTTAGCTCTGCTGCCGCTTTTACTTTTTAAGAGTGTGTAAAGAACCCATATGTGATCAAACAGATATCAAGAGCATTCTCCAACTCTATGATCAAATGCGTGCATATATCAAGAGTGTCTCTAGTTCCTTTTAGATTCATTTAATCAAAGAGGTTAATAGACTGGAGTCTAGTTATTAGCCGCACAGCGTTGCTGCAACAGTCTCCCATGATGGAAACAAATGGCAGATATCCCGTTGCAAAACAGATGGATAAAGTGGGCAGCAGATATGCAGGATGAAAGGACTTAAAACCAGACGCTTTTAAGAGCCCTTTAGGCCCATGCACAATTTCAAGGTATACCTTCACTTCAGAGCCAAAGATTGGTCAAAACAGTTTGCAGAAGGTTTCTTTTTAAACAGGTTAAATGAATTACCTCAACAGGTCAAGAATTACCCAGCTTAACTCCTGACTATGATTTATGCTGTTTAGAAGTCAAAGTTAAGTTCCTAAATGTTGCTGCTCCAGTTAGAATTAGAAATGAGATATTAAAACAAGCTGTAGAGATATATTGAACTCCAGCAATGCCTAAAAGCAGACATGAATATTGTAGAGCAGTAAGTGCCTGTGTAAGCTTCCTTTGGAAAAAAGCCACAGATTTAGGGACTCCAAAGTTTTCTTCCTGTATCTGACATAGCTAATGTCCCTTGCCAGCTGCCATCAGACATTAACTTCTTTGAGAAAATTTTTTGGGTCTCTATTTCTCTTGGTTCAGGCTTTTCATTTTTTTCCAGTCACACAGACCAATGAGCAGGGCCTTCTGGACAATTTCCTCTGAAATCCATTTGTCAGGAAAAAATGAGTTTCTGACAAAACAAAACATTTCAAGAAATTTGTCTTAGTCATGGTGTACATCAAATGCTCATAAAAATCTGTTCAATTAAATTCTTTTTAGATGAAGTTCTTCATATTCTCTGATGAGAAGCTGACAATTTGCAAGGCAAATGAAGATAAAAATTGTTCTGGCCTGGTTTGTGTTTATATTTTTCTTGGAAAAATCCCTCATCACACACACCTGTAACAAATTGCCTGTCTTATCAGGGACCCACAGTAATAGGAAAAGCAGACCTGACGTCCTCCTGGAAAAAAAAGAAATTGCTCCTTCCTATAATAAAGTCTTTTTAAGCTGGGAATAAGAGAGGGAACATGATGAATGCAGGGGAACATTTTAAGGTTCCTGAGAACTCCTGAGCTCCTGAGAATGAGTGATCCAGTCAGAAACCCATCTTTCAAAGTGGAAGATGACTGTGATTTTTAATACTGTGTATATGGTACCTTGCACAATGAGGGTTCTTCATCTCGAAATTATTATAATATAAATTGTGAATAATATAACCCAGGACTGTTGGTTTTAAATAACTCAGCTCCTTCCAATCACCTACTGCAGAGCACACTTCACTTTGAAGCTAGTGATTTGAGACTAGCCCAGGTAAGGAGCTACCGCTAACTAGCAGCTAAGCTAAAAGCTGCTTGACAGTCATGTTGCAACTCCTGGGGAACAAATACTGGAATTATTCAAATCACCACCATAAACAGTTGCTCTTCTGTCATGTTATACCTGACAGGAAAAGGCCTGGATACCTCTGAAAGCTGGTACCTCGGAAATACCAATCCATCCATATGGCTTGGAGTGCACTGGTTTGGCAGAGCAATGTGGGGATATTAGCACATCTGCTGTCTGTCTTGCGCTTTTAGAGAGAGAAGCACAACTCTCTGTTGATGTATTCATGAGAACTAACACACTGCAAAAAAAAAGAAACTTAAAAAAATGTAGATTTGTTTTGCTGTATCCAATATGTTCTTGTCTCTTGTCTAAAAAACCCATCTGGCCTAAAAATATGCAGCACCTGTGTAAATTTTTATGTATTGAATCCTTAAGTGCTAAATATTCCTTGTTGTAAAAATAAGTCATGGATATTAAGGGGAAAATTTTTTTTATGTTTGCAAATTGATGTACCTCTGACTTTACTGTACACGCATTTTCTGGATTCTTCACTGAAAGGGTTTTCACACAAAAGTCGGCATGCTGGACAGAGGAGGTAAATGAAAAGGATCAAAAAATGGACAGAGGACTTATCGGCACACTTCGCCTATCTCAGTCATAGCCTTCTTTACAACTGTCTAAGCTGAGCTCCATCTTTCCAAAAGATAGCTGAGTCACAGAGCAAAGAAAGAAATTAAATACTGCAGAAGTGGTCTACATCTCAGCTATACACCAACAAATCTCAGTTGGTGATGATGCTAAATATGCATTTTTTCCTATCCCAACCAAGTGCTATGTCTCTTTCTCTTTTCACTGCTGTACTTTCAAATGTCAGAGAACCATAGCAGAACATTGGTATCTAAGATCTTACTTCTAATCTTCAGAATAAAAGAATGGGAGAGAATGAACGGATGGTCTTGAGGTCACTGGCATAACATCCTGAGCTGTAAAAACTCAAAACACACCTATTTACTACCCTAAAGTATGCTATTACAGCAGGACGCTAGTGAAAACGTGCCCATTTCCTAGCTGGCTAAGATGCAGTTTATGATTCAATTATCTGTTTTCAAAACATAGCATGAAATGCTACTGTGATGTATATAATTTGTGTTTTAATGTCTCAAAGCAAAGAATAAAATCCACTTTGAGTTTTAATGATTATTATGCAATTGCAATGATTGCATTAAAAAAAAGAGACATAAAGACTGTG
This sequence comes from Haliaeetus albicilla, assembly GCF_947461875.1. Classification (NCBI taxonomy): domain Eukaryota; kingdom Metazoa; phylum Chordata; class Aves; order Accipitriformes; family Accipitridae; genus Haliaeetus; species Haliaeetus albicilla. The sequence goes on along the minus strand of NC_091493.1, from coordinate 8,925,270 downwards.
AAGTCTGAAGTCTCCCAGGGTACATGAAGATCCCGCCCATGGCTGGGAACCAGCTCAGGCTCCTACTGTAAACTCTGCCCATGCAGAGCCTGGGATCCTCTACACTATTTTGCCATATGTTAAGAAGATCATCCAGACTTCTACAGTCAGAAAACACACCTGAGTGCTCTGAAGAAGGGATGAGAAGACCCTTCTGACATGGACTTACAGGCCTTCTGCTGTTGTTCTTAAGGGGAATCAACTAGTTATTGTTCTGCTCTATTTCTAGTGGAAACAGTTTTCAATTAACTCACCAGGTAATCCCGTGCAAGGTTAAATAGGCCAAGAGTAGATGAAAGGCCTAGATAAAGGGTGGAAGAGCAAGAGTAAAAGTCATCTTTAGTATCCTGCTCAACCAAGCTATTCCAATGCTGCAGTAGGATTGAAATAAATCAACATAATCACTCTGCTTATCTTCATTGCAGTTAATCATTGGATTTCTAAGGCAACATCACTTTGTTACTTAGTATTTTTGTGACTCTTCACCTTCGTGGTTTACTGATCTGTTATAAATTAAACACAGCTTGGGGGGCTGCCTGTTCCTAAAGGTTCTTTGTTATGCAATTCTTCATAATTTCAAGTTTTGAAACACAAAGTACATGTTAAAATCCAATTAGAATGACAAACGAATCATGAGAAAATCTAATGGTATAAAACAAATTTGAAAGCTTAAACAATTTCCAATTTACAGTCATATTGTATAATCTAATGCAGCTCACCTTGCCAAATGGCACCATTAGCATTTAAACTTCAGAAGAACAGCATATGCAGTGAAAGGATATTGATTACTACCCGCTATTGGAAGGAAAATTAAAGCTAAGAAAGGTGTGACAGTTCTGGATGAGGTGTGCTTGCAATTGCCTTAACCCCGACTCAGGGACTAAGAAGGTCGTCTCTGTATGGTTGGAGCTGTTCTCTCACTGGTAATGTATATGCAAAACAAAATGATACCAGATCCCTTTGTAAAGACCACTATAAATCCATTACAGATAAGTAAATAAATTGCACTCTTTTATCTCTTCACCCACCTCTGAACAGACTTTCCAGACTCAACAGGACAAGCTAGGGAAGTCTTTCTGGGTGCAGGTCTCAGAACAGAAAAGGGAGATGTGTTGATTTGCTATGCCAAGAAGTCAAAAGACTTTTCACTTCAAGAGATATTTGAGAAGAGGAACTGAGGGAGGTGATATAGAAGAGAGTTTAAGTGGAAAGATAAGAACAAAGGAACTAGGAAAAAATGTAATGATTGCATTAAAAAAGAGACATAAACCTGTAAAGTGAGTGTTGAACATGAGTTTAGTGCGTATAAAAAAATAGTATTCAATCATCTGGGCAAAAGTGGGGAAGAAGGAGGAGAAGCAAAGAACTGAATAAGCACAGAGAGGAGGACTGAAACATAAATGGGTCAGGGATTGGGAGGGAATGAATGCTAAAAAACAGTACAAGAGAAGCAACCAAGGACTGCACTGCTCAGGTCAGACTGGCAAACATATGGATTTAGCATAGTCTGAGGTTGTATTCTGGTGCTGTGCTGCTGTAATTAGAATCAGCTCTCTAACAATTATGCTACTATAGCTGTGGCTAAACATAAATGCCTACAATTTAAGCAGTTTCAACACAATGTGTGCATGAAGTAAAGGACAGTTATGGGAGTTTTTAAACTCTCAGGACACTTGTCAAAGCAACTTTGCTCAGGGGTCAGTACCAGTGATGAATAAACTTGACCAAGTTTAGATACAAGTTCTTAACTTTGATGGAGCTGAAAAACAAGGCTATATATTTTAATGTTGTAAGTAAGTCCTGTAAATGTTCTTACAGCTCCTGTTCACCCACTTTCAAAAGGTTGTCTTGCTGGCCGAAACTTGTAAACATGCACGGATCAAGTTCAGAATTAATTACTAATCTTTAACACATTGTTGCATTAACGGGTAAAGAAGTTTGGCAGAAAATAAACCCCCTTGCATTCCAGCTTATCCTCAGATGTCAGACGGGCTGGGAGCGGCTAGGTTTCATTTCTGAGTGATGTCCAATTCAACACTATAAGTCCGGTCACATTGAATATGTTGAACTATCACGATGACGGATGCTCTTTCAGCTTAGCTGCATTCAGCGCACTAGGTTTACCAGACTTAGGGAGTTTGGTTGCGTTAACGAACTGTCACAACTAGATTAATGAGCAGCACAGTTTATTAAAGCAACAGTACAGGTTCTTTTGGATTGCCAGTGATAAATACACTGTCTGCAAAGCATGTGCAAATAATAATACAGTCGACTACAAGCACACTAAATTATGGAAAAACTTTACAGAGATTTCTAAGTTTCCCGGGAAAGCACTGAGTAAAACTGAGGGTTCGAATCTTAGCCAATAGGCGTCCCTATGGGGGGAAAGAGAGGTTCCGCCTCTCGACTGATCCCAGAAGTAAGTGCTGTCCTCCCAACTTGTCTATGATGGTATCTTCCCTAACATTCCTTCTCTTTTAAACCCTCTTATATTTTCTTATTTTTAGGTGGAGCTTGAGTAACTCTAGTCATACATACCTTTATTATGACTGGTGTAAAACCTCCTCACTTTACTTTTAAAGGTATATGCTAGAGACAATTCAGAGCGCATGCTCAGTGAGGGGTGGTCGCACCTTGAAGGCAGGTAGCTTTTGGGATGGAGGTGTGTTTTGGTATTATAATGAGATCATAATGAGCAAAGTTCACTCAGAAAACATGATCTAGTGTGTCACTACTCCAGAACTGGGCACTTATGATATAAATCAGAAGTAAGGCCATAGTGTTGACAGAACCCCATTGTTTCACCTCCTTGCTTCAGTGGATTCAATGCAGGGACCTTCCATTCTTGTTTGAGTACTTCCAGTTCTCTGTCCCTGTGGGGATATCACAGAGCCTGGCCGCGGTGTCTCCACTCTGCTCCATCCTCCGTGTTGTTTCTCTTAGAGTCAGCATACCAAGCTCCCCTGGTGTTGCTAACATCTAAGGTTGCAGGTTATGTTGCTTAGGGAATTATTATGGAACAGATTTATTGCATATCCACTGCATTCCACCCTGAAGGTTTACCTTCCCTTAAGAGGGGTAGGGTGTCATATCAATAAGTTACCTCCAGCAATCATTCCACACACATATTTGAGCATAAGTTGAGGAATTTAAGATCATTATTTTTTGCTTTGAAAATGTTACATTTCAGAATTAAAGCTAACTGATGTTGAGGTAGATTCTATAATGCTGCTCCTCCAAAAGGGAAAGAATAGAAAGGTATCGAGAAATCCGATAGGAAGAAACTATCTTTAAAAAAAAAAAAAAAAGGCAAAAGAGACATTGGTACTTATTTACTTGTTCTGTTTGCATAGCAATATTGCACAAATACCTTGCAGAACAGTATGCAAGCTTCCAGGAACACATTAAACCTTGATTCTCCAAACTTCTCTCCTAATTGCTTAAAGGCAATGTCCCTAGCAGCCAGCTGAGACTGAACATCTGGAAGGTGAATGCTTGATTCATAGGTGGATCCTGAAGCCGTGGCTGCAGGATGTTGTAGAAATGGCAGATGACATTTTCATGCTCTGCTTCTGCAACACTCATTCCTGCCCTTTGAGGGGCTGCACTGTTAGCAGACCGTAAAGGTTGTGCCTGAATGCCATTGGTTTGTGAATGAGGACTTCTAGATCAATACTGGACCATTAGACCAGATTGCAGAATTAGTCATGTGCATTTTCTAGAGCAAACCAGAGGCAATAAAAATCACATGGACACTTTTTACACAGAATTTAAATCTAACCTGGCATTTAGGAAACACAATAAAACTGCACAATGCTTTCCCTTTCTGGGACTCTTATTCAAATTGTAAACTGATTTTTATAAAGATCTCACAACCACAATGCAATCTGGCATGACTGACAGTCTTAGCACATAGAAATGCTTCATCTCCATTGTGCAGCTAGGCTGTCTTTGAAGAGTTGTGTACAGGCTCAGAATTTAAACAGCTAGAGGTGTCATGAAATCTGATGCATTGGTCAAGTGTGTGTACCTGAGTGTTCGTGCCCACATGAGTGTGTGCATCATTAGAAAAGTTGAGGACATTGCACAGTGGGATTATTGTGGTTTAGAAATAGGAAAGCTGTACAAGGGACACTCCTGCCCAAACCATGATTGTTCAGGCTATGTGAACAATCAAACCCAACTGCCATTCAGTTCCTAAAATTAACTGTAAGAAAAACTTTGAAATCATTGAAGAATTTTTCCAGCTTTTGCTACTACACTCCTCTCTGTGCCAAGACCCTCCAAGTTTAAGACAACCTTCTTGCCATAACAACAGTGCAAAATACCTGACTCATCCCTCATATAGAATGTGTATTTAAGTCCATATCTCATTTGTTCTGGTCACTCTGTTTCATTTCTTCCTCAGCATGACAAATGAGAAAGCTGAAACATATGATGAAACATGTTTAACAAAACAAACATGATTTTGGAGATGGGTTATTTTTGTGTTTCTCCTATGCTTTCTTTTAATTTTTTCAGAAATTATCCATAACCAGTATGGAGATGAGTGTGAAGGTTCTTAATTTTTTTTTTTTTTTTTTTTTTTAAATTGCTGCTTGCAATATCAGTTTCTACTACCATTTTTTTTCCCCCACTGCTCATATATTTTGGCACTGTCACAAAACCCTTGCAGAGAACTGAGAACAACCGCAACCAACCAGTCAGTAAAATGGTGGCTGCAACACCCTGGACAGCCTGCAGCCTTGCCTAGCAATTATATGAATGACAATTTGAAGATTCTTGAAGCCACATGAGAACCAGTGTACATCCCAGACACAACTTGCCTATTCACATATTAAAAGCATTTCTGCATGTTTGCACCGCTGAAGTCTGTCATTTATATAACAAACATAAGTCAAAAACTCATAAATGTCACCTGCCAAGTTCCAGATCCAAAAGCACAGAGTCTTGGAAATAGAATCTAAGATGTTCAAAAGGATTTTGTAATTAACACTTATAACAGATGAGTTTGGAACAACTCCTTTATTCAAGGCAGGCAGCATATGTCATTACTGTATTTCACTGTATGTGAGTTCCTCAAAACATGAATTTTTGTGTAAATGTGCATGTTTAGGATTGTTATGGTTATTTTCACATCTCTGTAGATAATGTCTGAATACAGCTGAACCCGAGAATACCTAATGACATCCAGTAAGTATAGAATCATACTTACGTGCAAGTATGTGAGAGAAATATACAGACATGTGTGCCTATGAGGACACCTCTGTTATCAGATATCAGTATAGCTTATTTTGCACACAGTTATTTGACAGTGGTTCCAGCACTGGAGAGAGCTTCTACAGCTCTGATTTTCTGCTGCAGCTTTTCTCACAGGTCACACATACTCTGCAGCTGTTTAGTATAAGCTATCCAAACAGATGTTCTTCATGTTTAGTGGGTTTTCTGTTCCTGCTCTGCCCCCTGTAGCCTTCAAAATTGTACCCTTCCATTCTAGTTGCAGAAATCAGGGGATTTATGAAAAGCAATTTTTCTCCTGACTGTTTGTATTGCTTGTAGTATGTAACAGCCAAGGCACTTGATCGCCTACAAGGAGGTTGGCAAAAGCAAGGGAAGAGAAGGGAGGGCTGCCAGTCATTTGGTCTTAAATGAGCACTTGAATTCCTTCACTGCACAAGGAGAAAAACTAGAATTTTGTACAAAAGATCTCAAAAATATGACCTGGAGTTTCAACAAGATAGATCTCTTACATTCCGTAAGGAATCACAGGTTTCGCTTTTACCTGCTACATTTTGAGTTTCTGACAGGGATACGTAAGTGTAGCCTATATATTAGGGAGCTTTCACTCTGTGCTTGTTTTCTAGTAAACTTCTCATTAAACTACTGGGAAAGCCAGAGTGAAATGATTAATAAAGCTACTTAGTACTGCCAGCTTTCACAGTAAGGTAAAGGGAATTCCAAGGAACAATGAAGTAAATGAAATGGAAGAATCACAACATACAAATAGCAAAAATAGCTGACAGTACATATTCACTCAAGTATTCAAGGTATTTTAGTGGTGAATTTTGCACAGCTGATTGGCAAAGTTAAGTGTTTGATTGACTGATGTTTGCTTGAATCTTTTGACAGCTGAAAAGTCCCAGGGCATTTGTTAATAGGAAGGTAAAACCTTTCTGATACAAAACACGGCTACTTTACAATTTCATTCTACAGACAAGCCCATTAAAGAGTACAGAGCATATCAACATTTCACTCTCTCTAATTCAAAGTTTCTAGTCATCGGGTCAGTTAGAAAGGCCAAGTCTCAGCACAAAGTAACAGCTCTAAATAATCTTCTCATGTGTGACCATTTTGACAATTCAGTAGTATCTTTCAAAAGGAAGTCGCACACTGTTGTCTCCTAGCTCATCTCTCCTTGTAATGAATTTCACCGTTGCTGCTTATGGCCTTGTTTTGAATGTTGTAAGTCATTATCCAAAGGAATTTTATAAACACTGAGTGAGTTTAAGGTATCTGCAACAACAGTGTTCATGTTTTGAAAAGTTCTTCCCTTCACCCCCAGTATGAAAAGCTGAATGAATTTACATCTTTCAAATGAGTCTGCTGAACTTAAAATTGCATTTTAGATCTAATTTTCCTAGCAGAAAGTTTGGCCTTTAATCTTCAGTGTTGAATTACTCCAAATTCAATCCAAATATAAACTCCTGTGCGTGGCTTTGAGTTTACCTTTTTTTTTTGCAGGAGACTTCTTTCTACGTTATTTTTATGTGAGTCATTATTAGATAAGTTGCATTTTCTGGGTTTTAGAAAAAAATCCCTAGAAAGTTTAACTGCCCTTGTAACTTCTGAATCAGACAAAGAACAGCTTGACTATTACCTTTGTATCTATTCTCTGGCATGTCATTATCTCATGCTGCTACAAGAAAACAGGTATTTGCATTATTTCCAAGTCTACTCCTTTCTTAGACCCAAACAGAAGTTCTACACCTCTCAAGCATCCAGTAAAGGCGTGTAAGTAAGAAGTACTCTGTATTGTGAGATAAGCTGCTTAGTGAAACCTTTCAATAAACTAAGGTTTCACATGTAGGTTTTTGATGTGACAGAAGAGGTTTGGCTTTTTGATCTGCTCAGTTGGTACCTCAGAGTATGAGTGGATGTGCTCTTCTAAGATGCCCAGAGCTACTCAGCTTGCAGCTGTCTCACAACTGGTGATACAACCACACATCAGTTTTTTCCCTAACCCAAAGTCAGTCGGTATAGTCCATATATATATATACGGTATATATGGCCAAATATCAGATCTACCTGCCTATCTATTTATCTGTCTACTGTTAAACGTTTTTTTACCCTAAACCTCTTACTATTAATGGCATTGGTTTGGGCAGCAAAAACAGGCTGTTAGGCTGGTAGCTCTGAGGGCGAGGTATCCATTGCCATCTCAGTCTAGGGAGATTTAGCTCACCTGCCACTTGCACAACGCATCTCACTGCAGCCTGATTTACCCTTCTTCCCTTTCTGACAGACAGGATTTCACTACTTAGAGAAGACAAAATGATGCTTGTTTCAAAGGAACAGGTCCTATTACGTATACTAGTCAGAAGCCTTTGCAATCAGTCTGATCAATGGGTTTGGGCTGATGTAGACCAGCTGATTCTCTAATGCAGTCTGCTTAACACTTCTGAATTTCCTTTCAGGGGATTTGCACCCAAGATACATGACCCTTAATGTGATGGGAATGTGGCATCCTCAAAGAGTAAACTCAAAGAAAGATGCAGGTGGGTTTCTAAAAAAAATTTTTTTTATATATTCTTCTTTCTGTGGCACAAATTGTGCACATTCTATACCCAAAGCACTACAAGTCTTTTACTGGGCTTGCATGCAGCAGCACTGGGCCCTAAGAACCTCAGAAATCCGCTCAAGGATTAACCAAGCCTGAGTACTATCCCAGCTCAGCGTGCAAATTCCAGGGTTCAGCAGGGGGAGGGTGGCAATGGCAGTTTGGCAGAATGCTGACCCAGCCACGCAGGACATCTTCTGATAAAATATCTAAATCATAGCAATTTGTGAGACCAGCAGAGCCTAGATGAATGGCAGGTGTGAGATTTATAGAAACTCCTTGTAATTCTGCAGCAACAAGCCCTTTGGAGAACACAGGTGTGAAGGGGGAAAAAAGGAAGGCAATGAGGGAAAGAATAAAAGCTGTGTGAAGAAAAGTCTTGTCCCTCATCATAGGAACAGTAGGGAACTGGAGGAAAGAAAGGATTCTTTCTTTCACATGGATTTATTCTTCATTTAAATTTTGTTATGCTCCTCTCTGTGAAGCTTTTCTCCTCACTTTCTTTAAACTTCAGCTAGGGAAGTGGTTTTTCCACTGGCAGATTTTCAGGCAAATCAAGTCAAGCTGCAGCCTAGACCAGCCCCTGGCTGTGTCTCCAGCACCAATATTCTACTGTCAAAGTAACCAAACAATTCTGGATTGCAATTTTATTTTTGCGGCAAACCCCTTCCTTCCCCTCCTCTAAAGAATTCCCCAAGGGAGAGGGGAGACCATCTTTTCCCTGCTTCCCATGACCCACCGCACGAAGGAAAAACAGGTACAAGAAGAGCAAATTTCATTTGTGCCTCTTTGGTAGCCTCAACAAGGCTGGCAATCCCTAGTTGTAGCAATAATAGCTTAGAGTTTTCAGGGTGGAATAGCCTACTTTTCTCAACTCCTTGTTATGAATTTTGTTTGGTAACGTTCGCAAAAGAATCTAGGCAACACAAGACTAAATGTGCCATGTTCACAAGTTTAGTATTTGACCTATGGCAGTCTGACGTGTGAGAAAGGACCCCAATACCATTGCAGAGTGCCACTGAAATAAAAAGGATCCTCACACAGACAGAAAGGTCACACACATATTTCTGAATTCGCGACTGAGGCCATATTTTGTATAAAATCTTTCCCAACACACTGCAAGGCAATCGGCAATTGCAGGTAAAGAAATGTGAAAAAGGAAGAGAAATTACTTACAGTGAAGAATGCATCCCTTTGTGTTTTGATACTTTTCCCATGGATCTGTTAGCCGGTGCTCAGGACTACTCTATATTGCTTGCAGAATAATCTCAGTAACATCTCAGAGGAACTAACACAGGCAGGAGACCTGGTAAAACATCACCCATCAGTCCTAAGTTAAAGAAAAAGGACAAATGTGAGTTGGAGTTTATAGCTCAAATACAAAAACAGTTAAAACAGCAAATAGCAGACTAAAGAACTTGTGAAAGAAGGAGAGAAAACTGCATAGGTTTCTGTGGCTATCAGCTAGGGCACGTTTTTGGATTCAGAAAATCCAGGGCAGTGGACTACATTTCACTTCAAGCTGCAGCTATGATTCATTACTCCTGAAAGAGAATAGGCATAGTTTTGTTGCCTCTCTGGTAAGACAGGTTTAATCATGTAAGTGATGCTGATACAGAACTCTCCTGGAGAGCAGGACTGAGAGTCCCTGCTGCCACATCAGGCTGTTGCTCCTTGCTAAAAAGACAGACAATGAGTTGATTTGGATTACAAACTTGCTTTTGCTCTTACTTTCCAGGGACTCTATTTATAGAGGAAATTTGGACTCTCTTCTCTCCTCTATGTAACCTAAAAAGTTTCCAATGCTTCAATATCACAGTTCGTCATTTGTGTGTGTAAGAAAAGGGAGTGTAGATGGGAGAATGAAATAGCCTTTCCCTCCAATATCTTGCAAGGTTATTCAAATAAGATCACAGGAACAAGAAGAAACATCTTGAAAATAAGTATGCCGTTAATTGAACCCCCAGGTTTCATTATGCAGTCTACATCTAACTCAGCACCATTTCCTTTCGATAACTTCCCTGCTATCTGAAAAAAACCCAACTGTATTATCCTGCAAAAAATAATATGAAATATAATACATTTTGTCCAGTAAACATGCAGAACAAAAGCCTCTTTGCAACAGCACCACTGTTTTCCAAGTCTGAAACACAGCTGAAGGATCTTTATCATTCTATCTTGTAGTGTTTGCACCTGTGAGAAGCATAACCTAGATAAAAAGGAAGTGATAATGTTACAGAAGCCTGCTGATGGAAGAGCAGCTCCTCTGACAGCTAATTTATTCCACGTGGCTCAATCATTATTCCTTATTTCTCTACTGCAAGATTTATTAACCATTGTATCACAGTTTGCCAATTAAACTGAGTAATAGAAGTTGAACATTTTACTTGGCACAACAGAAAAAAATTCCAAACAGATTCTGTGATGCTGTTTATTTCAACACATAGTTCACAATTTCACTTATATTTTCTGAAACTCAGTTCTCATAGGCAGTATTTCTGTATTTCCTGCTGTATCATATTCTCCTTCATCCATGTACAGATGAGTAACCACACCTGATGTTTATACAATTCTCTGAGTAACATTTCTTATATAAAGCAATACTCAGGTTTTGTTAGTGCCTCTGAATAGCGTAAGGAAAGGTTCTCCCCTCCTCAGGTACTAGGTAAAATGGCACATAAAAAAGTTTGAGAGATATGCTTTCACCAGCAAGAAACATATCTCTGCTATATAGCTAGGCTTTCTCCCTGTCAAACTACAGCAAATCAATTTGCAGACTATTTTAAAACACTAGGGCAATTAAATCTGGGTGGAAAATACCTTTTCCATCTTGCATAAAGGTTAAAGTTTTGAAAAGTTGTCAAATCCTGAAATATGCTGAAACATGAGTATCTCAAAAAATGGTTTGAACTCAATATACAAAGATAAGAAAATATGTTTCTGGGTCAATCAAAGTATTTTGGACTCCTTATGTTTGTGTGTTTCTTTCCCACTTTTGACAAGCTTTGTCTTTGTTTTTAAACTATAATTGGCTGGCATCTCAAAACTAAGGGAAACTGCAGATCTGAAACTCAGAAATGTTTGGTTTAGAAAATATCCAAACTATGATTTCTATAAAATTTTATCAGAAATGTAAGTGGAAAAAACTCCAAACTGGCCAAAATAAAAGGTCTCTTCAAAAAGTGACAAGTTCAAAAAAAAAACCCCAAACCCCAAATGCTACCATTTGCCAGTTAATGGAAAAAGGTTGCCTTAAAAAGCTCCATGCCAATACTACATCTAAAAAAAGGTTTTGTTCTTCCCTCAGTTTCCCAGTGATAAAGGCTGCCACGTTGTTATTGATGCATCTTAGAAATACAGCATAAGCTAACAGAGAGTATGGGATGTATTATACTCAGACCTAATCTTGAGAGTATTTCCTCACAAAGAAGCTATCCAGAAGATAGACACCTCCCCAGGATCCTTTCTTGAGCAATAGTGTGTTTTCCTCTGCTGGTGGAGAGGTTTCCAGGAGCTGTAATTCACTCCAGCTCTTATGCCCTGGCTCCCAATCCCTTGAGGACCGTTGCTCACCCTAACAGATATGCCCCCCTCCTGCTGCTGACTCCAGCAGCAACTTCTTGGAATAAGACAAGACAACTCAGGTTTCCATAGTGAGAAATCATGTGCATGCAGAGGTGCTCAAACCCTCATCCATCTACCGGAGACGTAACATCCCTTGACTTAGTGGAGAGAGTGACTGTCCTGGTTTTCATTTGGGACAGAGTTAATTTTCTTTCTAGTAGCTGGTATAGTGTTATGTCTTGGATTCAGTATGAGAAGGATGTTGATAACACACTGATGTTTTCAGTTGTTGCTGAGTAGTGTTTTATACTAAGTCAAGGATTTTTCATCTTCTCATGCCCAGCCAGCAAGAAGGCTGGAGGGGCACAAGAAGCTGGGAAGGGACACAGCCAGGGCAGCTGACCCAAACTGGCTAAAGGGGTATTCCATACCATAGGACATCATGCCCAGTATATAAACTGGGGCAAGTTGGCCTGGAGGGGGATCGCTGCTGGGGAACTAACTGGGCATCGGTTGGCAAGTGGCGAGCAATTGCATTGTGCATTGCTTGTTTTGTATATTTCAAACCTTTTATTACTATTGTCATTTTATTATTGTTATTATTATCATTATTAGTTTCTTCCTTTCTGTTCTATTAAATTGTTCTTATCTCAACCCACGAGTTTTACTTTTTTTCCTTCCAATTCTCTCCCCCATCCCACTGGGCGGGGGGGAGTGAGTGAGCAGCTGCGTGGTGCTTAGTTGCTGACTGGGCTTAAACCACAACAGTGACACAAGTACCTGGGCTCCTTTCCATGACCAGGAGAAAACTAAGCCTGGATCAGTGAGGAACAATTTATGTCTCTCTGTTTATGGATAAAAAGCTCTGAGAACATTTATTACTACTTCTTTTGAATTAATAAAAGCTCTGATATAATTGTCATTGGGAGAGAGGTAAAGGAGGGGGAATAGCAGATGTAAAGAATCATATTGACACTGCAATGTAATATATGTACAGGAATACAAGGCTGTTGGTTTGCCTTTATAGCATCCTTATCTCTGTGCTTCATGATATTTTGGTGCTAAATACCACTCCTTTTTCATTATGACAGTGCATGCCAGCTGGTGATTGATCTGGTGCTGAAAGCTACTTACTCAAGAAATACTCTTCCTTGTGAAAGAGCCATTACAGCATGCTTCCTAGATAATACCTAGTAAGAAACTCTTTCCAGATGCAGAATGCAGTTCCTGTAGGGGTTAAAAATATTCAGCAAGTTGCCATTTCTCTGTCTAGCACCTACATAAAAATAAGAAAATGAATATATTCTACCCAGAACTACTACTGTGCAGATGATCCATCATCACTTTAGCAGCAATCACAGAGAAAAATGAATGGTGCCATTTAATAAGTAACATTATGGCTTCTTGCAGCTCCAGATTACATCTTGGAGGCATCTCAAGAAGATAGAGACTGAGACTGATCTTTCAATTGAAAGAACTTGACTAATCAAAGTGAAAGTGGACATGGCTACAAGCAAGATAGGAGTGTTAACCTGCTGGAGAATATCTGCGGAATGGGTGTACACAATTCACTGCTCAAAGCAGAAATATGTACATGCGACAAACCTTCAGATAAGTAAGTCAGAGCAGTCCAGACTGAAGTCCACCAGTCTTTCTTCCCTATGGCCTAAATTGGTTTGTTGCTAAGAGATCTGCAAGTCACTGTGTTTTTATGTACACTTCAGAAGAATCACAGATCTGACAGGTTTTGAGATTGAACACTGAACAGATTAGATCATCCTCCACACAAGCCAACAGAGCTCTGCCAGACCGTCAGTGCAAGGTTGTGCCAAAGGCTTTCCCACCTTTTGAGGACATCTAAATTCACTTGCAGAAAGATTAATCTTGTTGACAGGCAAAGTCTGTGACTGGAAAACGACTAGCAATTTAACTTCCCAGGTTGTGATCCTTCTAAGGACCACAAAACCCAGGAGAGAAAATCATGTTTAGAAATTTGTTCAATAGTGGCCTGAATCAGAAATACTTCTGCAAATCAAGAGTTGATAGCCCCAAACCCTGAAGAAGTCTTAAAGGTGAGTTCCTAGTCATACTACCACTTGCTGACATTGACATAACAGAAAATTATTGATGTAAATTGTGTATGGGATGAATATTTAAGTGCCTTTGTTGCATCTATGGAAATCCTGATGTCATCAGAAGAGTTGGAAAGTTCCAAGACATATTTTCTGGGATTTTGCAGGCAGCAAGTATTTTTCTAACCCCTGACACCAGTTGCAACAGGCCTCATGACTCACCTTCTAGCTAATTTCCTAAGGTGGTGTCTTGACACTTCATTCAGTGTCTGTTCTAAAATAGGCTTCCGTTGGGGGTCATAAGAACCCGTACAGCCTGGATTACAGGAACTTGTGGGGTTCTGCAAGAGGTATAAGAGCATCTGCTCTTTTAATCAGGGCCACAGTCAGTAGCAACTAAACAAGCAAAACAAAAAGAAAGAAAACAAGACTGAAGCTAGAGGACAAGCTATGAATATCAAACTAAAGCTTCAAAAACATAGTTGGGAAAAAGAAGGAATAAATTTATTTTAGGAATCTATTCTAGCATCATGCTGTATGCAGCACCATAAGTTTCTTCTCTCGGGGTCCCACAATACTAGGACTTTGGTTCTTTTAATTTTAACTTAGTTTTAGTAGGTCCTGAGAACATATTTTTTTCATTGGTTTCTCTGGTACAGTCTCAGGGGCAAAGACCCTGCCACTCTTTGATTGAAATTCATTATATGCATCTCTCTTCATGGTAGTTCACTTCTGTAGACGGGGAATTGTAGAGCTACTCTGACTTATCTCCAGGGACACACAATAGTGGATGGAAATAACACCCAGGCTTCGTAAAATTTCTTAGTACAGTTACTTTTTGCTTGAGGTAATGCAAGAATCAATAAAACGTGAGCATCTGGTGTGAAAACCTCTCATTTGTTGTTCTGTACCAGTCCTTTTGGATTTTCAGTCCACTATGAAGGTAGAAATAATTGAGGGAAGCCATTTGAAGCCTACACTGAAAAAAAAAATTGCAATTTGGCACAGAAATACCAAGCCTCTGAGAGAAACAAAATTTCTAAACCAGACTAGTTGGGAGCCACGTATTCCAAACAATTATAACCAAATACAGGGGTCCAACCATTCATAATTTACTTCCAACATTAATCAAACATTTTAAGTCGTGCTTCATACTTTCTCCAAGACTAAAATGCAGTTTCTGTGGGCAGGAAAAAACCACTAGTTTTGCCATGAAAATGACAAAGTTTTCCTACTTTCCCTAAGAGGAAAATATTAAATTTTGAAAAGAAAATAAATAAATCTGGTAAGAACAAACTTTCCCCATGCATCAACTTCACAAAGCTTTTTAGTTTTGCAGGTTTAGAACTTAGGACTTGCAAAGAGGAAAAGAGTCCAGTGCTCAATAGAGACTGCTTTAGATGTTCTTGCTTTTGGATTTTCTGCTGCTACAGAGACTTAAACAAACCTGTGACAAAAGCATTTGGCCTTATGATATAAAAAGAGGAAGAATTTTTAAGCACAAGTTCTTAACCTTTTCCTGCAAGAAATGTGACAAAAGAGCAAAGCTCCCTTTTTGCAGCAGAACTGTGGAAGATGAATCATTTGTACACTTTGTAAAGTTGGAATATGTTTGATGAAATGTTCTGTCAATAAAGTCAGATGATGGTTTAAACCCAAACCTGTGTTTAAGTTCTGCCCCATGTCCCAGACACTAGTGTTTGCAGCAGTTGTTACATGCTAGCTGAAACCTAATCTTACAACATAACAACAGATTATTAATCTTCAGCTGGAACATCTCCCTGGATCCTCTACAGCAGGGCCCAGCTAGTGTCCCTGTCTCTGAGGGGGCAAAGGTGAGTGGGATCAACAAAACCCTCCAGACCCAAAGAAAGCCTCTCCTCATCCCCCAAAAGTGCTATGTATGGTGTCATGAGATGAACGTGAACATTACGAGTTTTAAATCTATCAAACTTAAATCCCTCTAATTCTGTTTACCAATGCTAGCTTGGTCCTCCCTTCCCAGAGATAACAGCATCCCATGTTTGACCTGGGAAGCATTCAAACTGCAATGGCAATCCCTTTCACACCACTGCAGAGGGAAAAAAATGAGCCACAGTCTTAGGCAGTTCTCACCCTCAGCTTCTTCTTTGCCACAACTCTGAGGAAAGAAAACCTTAAATAACTGCTTCTTCTTGGTGCTGCTAGTTGTTTTCATTCTTTGTTCTCTCACAAGGGTGAATAACACAGACTGTGAACTCAGACACCAAGCAGGGAAAGCGGTTACTCTACTGAGAGTTTCCTCTGTTTCCTGAAGAAGGCAGGCATATATTTTCTCGGGTTTAGCTGAGACACGGTGTCAGCTGCCACTCTCTTCATTGGCCCAGCACCTCCATCATTTATTTTGCTGGCAGTATCAGCTCCCGAGGGAAAGGTTTGCTATTACATATACTGAGGGGCTGTAATTTCCCCTGCACTTGATGATTATAGGGCTTCAGCATTTCTGAAAATATGCATATTTTGCCAGATCTTACCTAACAAAATTTCTTTGAATGTTAACTGGGACTTCATACCAAACCAAACTGTTCTACTTTGTTTATTGCTTTTGTAAGGCAGTTTTGGATTGGGTTTTTGACATTTGACAAAAATGACTCTTTAAATTATGGTCTTATATTTGTACTACTCTTGTAACAGGTAATTTGCAAAATGCAATATATAAACCGGAATGGCATGTTCACAGTTATTGTTAAAAACTTGGAATAAAAGAGAAACATTCTGAACTGGGAAAGCAAAATCAGAATTCTAAGGTGCATTTCAGTATCTCCATAACCACATTTGGGCATGATCATTAAGGTTGATACATTCTTTGATACTTGATGCTTCTCCCCAGTGATGTAAAGCAGAAAATTCACGACATTTCGCTAATTAATTTGAATGCTTCATTTAATAACATGAGTAACCAAAACATAGGCATGTTATTAATATTCTGTAAGCATTCAATATATGAAAATGACTGAAAGTGTTTCCAAGCAACTTTAAAGGCAAAGGCTTGTTTGTTATAGCCTAGATACTAAGACTGTATTATACAACTGTACTGGTGCATTTTGTATTAATACTTTGGTCCAGAAAACCCTGATCCAGGCAGGAGTCCTAGCGTTGTGACTAGCAGCACCATTGTGACCCCCTTCAAGACATGACACTGTATTTGGACAAATCGTAAGGGGCTATATGACTGAAAGAACAGATTTTTATCAATATATATGTTTCGTATGAACTTTAATTTGCCTGTTTTCAATTAGCTTGTTTATTTTACAAAGCATACTAATTTAAAATTGTGGTTTAGACACACTCAAATAGCATTTGCTAATTAGTAAATTAGAACCTGGCAAATCACATGCAAATCACCGATTTATATACACAATGTGAACCTTCTTGGCTCCATTTTTCCAGCAGCATTATTTAACTCAGGAGGTCTGAAAAAACACAGGATGTAAACCTAAACCTCCCTTCATGGCATAGTTGGGGTAGGGAGTTGCTTGCTTGGTCAGTTGTTTAAACAATTATTTGAGCCACTTTTTGCTCAAGTCAAAATGATTGTATGTTAGGAGAAAAATATTTTCCTATCGCACCAGTCCAGTAAAAAATTACGACAGATAACATGATAAATCCATCAACATTCAGACTTCTGTAGAGAAAGACAGAAGCAGACTCATCAGCCTTGACCTAGCTGGCGCTGCCTCAGCTGTAAGTCACTGTACCTCACTGAAATACACCGGTGAATCTAGGGTAGATTTCAGCAGTTGCTTTGTCCTTAAATACGAATACTACTTGTCCTTACAAACATGGTCAGTATGCTTCCATCTTCAAAATGCATTGTGTTTAACAAATGCTAGGCACAAACAAGCACTAAATTCGGAATTGTCTTTTCACCTTTTTATGACATACGTATCTAAAAATTTAGGTAGTGCAGCAAGAACATCCTTTTTAGCTTTTCACTTATGCCCATGGGAAGTGGGAATAAAGTACAACCAAATCACATTTGTCCCCTATGTATTACGGACCTATCCATAAAGAACAGAAAGTTTCCTAAGTTTACTTTAGACTTCTAATGTTGACACCGGTGGGATTTGAACTTGTGGTTGCAGGAAGAACGTGTTATAGGTCTTCGATGTGTCAGACAGTCAATTGCTATCCTAATGTTTCAGCATGTGTTATGACCTGCATGTCGCACCTGACTGTAGTGGGGGGGTTATGCGTGAGAAACATTCCTGAACTCCTACACAGGAGACAAAGTTACTTTTACTGAGCAGTGCTCAGGGCAGCAAAAGCACTGGTAATTCCCGCATAAAGGGTGGGTCTCAGCAACAGACAGGCCAGCTTTGAGCAACCTTACGCTGACCGGTGTGATACCCAAGTCTGGAGAACAGCCCACTATGTACTGCATGTACCCAGATGAATCTCTCTATAGAGTCCCTCAGTTACAACAACTAGATGCCCATTGACTGTAATGGCCTCTTTGGCATCTAACTCCGATGTGGACTTTTACACGGTGCACATCAAAAGCCAGAGGTCATGAACCCCACCAAGCATGTGTGCACTCTCCAGCCAGAGCATCCCTCACTGCCTGCCTACGAGTACGGGCGCCGACTCCATTTAGTGTTCACTGGCTTCTTCCCCTGGGGAGCAACCTCACCTCACTCAACTCCCGCCCCTGTACAAAAGCTGGGCACAGCTCCAGAAGAGCCCTTAGGGCCCCACTACTACGAATATGGCCCGGGCAAGGTACCTGGCCTTGAGGGCTTGGTGTGCAGTCAGGCACTGCTGCTATGAGTGTTGGCGTACATTGTGAGGTTTGAGCCAATCTCTTCATCCCTAAAGATACATGTTCAGCTATTGATCCGAAAAAACAGCGGAAATGGGATCAGGGATTTCGTGGAAGACCACCCCTATGCCTTATTCTGAAATTAAAAAAAAGCATTAAATATTTCTCCAGTTTGAAAATGCAGTATTTATTCACATCAACAAATCAAAGACTTGTTTCTAGTTTTATCTGTATTGAAGACTGGGAGAAAGAGTGTTTCAAATTTCAGTATGATTATTTTACTTTTTCCAATGACTTCTGCAACAGCCATCATGTATCTTTTCTAAGGATAGGGAATGGCTGGCAAATAGAGGGAAATATTTCTAAGAGCTGTGTGGCAATTTAAGATATCACATTTGCTTGCGAGAAGGCTACTCCCTTTTTACAGTCTCAGGCAAACCAAATGTAAGCCAATCAATTCATTTTTTAATTGCTCACATGTTACTCACACATGGATAAGTTCCCTCATGAGAACCCACTGAGCTTTTAGTTCTAAAATACACAAGATACAGGACTCACATTTAGCCTCAAGCCCTTTCCCTCAATGGTTGTCAAAATAAAGTATAAAGGAATTTCTCCTGAAATTGACTTTGTTTCAGAGAAAGTTAAGACATTTCACACTACAGAGAGAAGCTAACCTTGGAAAATTCCCTTGGTTCAGGATAAGAGAGGCCAGTTTCCCTTCCTTTTAGAAACTTTGACTGTCTAAAAGGAGACTAGGTCATGTTCAATTGTGCATATTATTTTAACAGATTGTCTTCGCAGCAGGAGGGATCTTCTTGTTTTTAAAATAAATTCTTAACAGCTTCAATTGTGGCCACCTACAGACCAGATTTCATGCAAAATCAAGAGTCCCTATTTGAAAGGGGGAAAAAGGGAAATGAGAAAAAAGCGAGCTGTGAAGAGAAATAACTACGTCAGTAACTAACTGTAAGATGTAGGGATCAAAACATGCTATTACTTTACAAAGGAAACAAAACAAAACAAAAGAAGAGCTGATAAAAGGAAAGTGAATTACTTGTATGGTCCTTTCAAATACACAGCAAATACGTTTTCTAAAAGGCCTGCCTGCTGCTGGGACTCCCTGCAGTACAAGGAGTCTTCCTCAATGTAGCTACGATTTTAAAAGAATTGGGGATGTTCCCACATACAAGGTAGGAGTGCAGATCTTTTCTTCTCTTACCAAAGCAGAAAGAAACACTGGTACTTTTGAAAATTTGTGGAATATGATGCAGCTGAACTAAACACTGAAAAACCCTGAGTGAAATTTTAGGCACTGATTCTACATGTCATGCCCTTCTGCCTAAATCTTGTGAGTCCTACCAAAGTCAGGGGTGGTTGTACACATAACTCAACTTTTCTAGGACTGAGGCCTTACTAAAATGCAAAACTTGTCTCTGCTGCACGTGTCATTTCAGCATTTTAACTCAGTCCTTAAAAGCGAACATCCAAATCAACAGGAAAATTTATGTCAAATAATGTAATCTAAAACCTGGATTAAACTACTTCAAAGAAACAGATTATCTTTCAGTCAAATGTGTGAGGGCAGGCACTGACAGCTGGCAGAATTTGACACATGGTCTATAAGCCAACAGAAAAAGGTGAGACTTCTTTTGGTAGTTGAGTGGATTTAGATTGTGCCAAAACCCCCTCAACCCTACAGGTACCACTATTGCCTTTTCGCATCCAGGAATGCACACAACACAATCTCTGGCAGTTTACAGGCAAATATGGTGCAGGAGGCAGCCCAAAACTCTTCTGCTCACCAGCTCCTTAAATTAGATGAGCCTCAAAGAAAGCACACAAGGGTATGACAAGAGTACTCTGCACATGAGCTGTCAGTGCCATCCAGTTTGAATGCGGTGATCAAGGACCTTCAAACAAGTGAAGATGTCTTTCCGTGAAAGGAATAAAGAGATTGAAGATATTTTGATAAACAGAAAAAACAAAGCTATCACATACAAAATTACTTCAGTGTGGAAGATGAGTTGGGGGATTTTTTCCTAGTTTGATCTGGTTTTCATCTAAACAAGCTAATGGCACTACCTATATCTGTATGTTGTTGGGAAAAAACCTCTTTAGAGCTTTCTATGACATGTCGACTTAAGAAGCACAGTTACATGAAAAGACCTGCAAGTAATTTTGCATTTTAGGTGACCAACTGAATCCTCACTCTTTGAATCAACTCTTTGAATCAGTAAGCAGGAAAAAACTAGTATTGACTTTACTGTCTTTCTATTTAAAAAAAAAAAGAGTTGAAAGGCACAGAGAAACAGCCCACATGAAACACATGAATAGCATAATGACAAACAACATATGAGCCAGCAGAGTACTGAATGGCAGTATAAAAGCTAGATAACCCTGTATAGCACATTCAACCAAAGGGAGAAAGTAGTATGATGAAGGAAAAAAGGAGAAAAGAGGAGAAACAATGATCACAAAATATTAATCGTTTGAAACCCTAGAGTGCCTAGGTGAAGAAAGGTAAAGTTGGCCATATTTTCAGGAACAGGTTTGTTCAGCAGGGTGGAAGGCATTTTGGATAGTCTCATTAAAAAAAATCTGATTTTTTTCTAACAATGGAGTTCAAAATGCCACATTTCTTCAACTTTCCTTTTCCTATCACCTCTACATAGTTCCCCGTGCTTTGCAATACCATCTCTGCTTTGTGCGTTTCATGCAGTAATAGCATATGTGGCTTTAAAAAAGGCAGAAAACCCACCACTTTCCCAAAGCAGCTCCCTGCTGGGGGATGTACTTCTGAGTACAGATAGAGATCAGCTCTGGGCACTCAGCACACTGAATCCTGCAACCAGCTCCGCAATGCAGCAGAACAGAGATCACCGCTATTTCCACGCATGTGAAATAAACACTGAGTTTTGACCAAGACCGTACTCCACTTCACTCACATTTGAAGAAATCAATACAGGAACTACCAGCTGATCAATACATATGAAAGAGACTGGTTTTGATTTGTTATTTGGTGGTACTATATAAAACAGGGCAAAGCAGTACCCTGCACCTCCCACCCTAACAATCGCTGACAAGTGCCAGAAATGCATTATGGGCGTTGTGCATTATGTGACAGCCTGTGGGCCCGCTGTCTGCCTCCTCACTCTGCCAGCGGTACCCATGCCCCAAGCAGAACGCAGGAGCAGATGCTTCTGTCAGGCCATCTCCACTTAGCATCGGAGCTCTTCTAGGGCGCCCCACTGTTCCCTGACCAATGCAGGTAAATTGGGGACACTGATAAGATAAATTACTGTGAATATTTCTTCAGTGGTCAGGAGTGAGATGGTCAAAGGGCACAGTGGTGTTGGGCCTACAACTCCTATGGATTTCAAGGTGTCCAATGTTCTGGTGGTAGAAAGGTTGAATTTACCTGCTATTGAGACCCAAGAGAATCTATCATTACCGCAGTTCACCCCAGGTGCAGGGCACTGCAGCACTGGCCATCTCTATGCTGAGCACTTGTAGTCTGTGGACCCAAGAGAGACAGAGTAGAAGAAAGGGAAATAATTATATTCATCATCAAGAATGGGTCCCTGGGGAACTGATTCATACATTAAATCATGCACGCACTTGTTTCCTGAATCTGGAAATCAAAGGTCCAGATTTGCAAACCTTTGGGTGTCACAGAACTGAGCACACCTTCTCACCGAGCAAGTTGTCTAGGGGAGCCCTGAGTCAGCTACCTAGAATGTGCGTGCTACAGACAAGGAGAACTAAATGTGCAATATCCCAGAAAACCCCTATATAGCCTAGGAAAAAAATCATGACTATCTGACAAGCCCCCTTCAAGAAAGATTCTGCTCTGATCTGAGCAATATCATCCTAGGTCTAAAGCGGTATCTGCATGTAATTGTGCCCAGATAGTTGCCTCCAGGCTCTTCCCTTGACTGCCATAATCTCAGAGTTGAACCACAGAAGCCAGCTAATAAGCTGGGAGCCGCTGAGCAGGGAGGCATCTCTCTGAGCTAGCAGGGAATCCTGAGGACAAACCTGAAATCTCATCCTTTCTAGAAATTAAAGCTAGAGGAATATACCTGTCTTTGAGGAGTCTTGCCCCTGTTCCCTCTCCTCAAAACCACTTCCTTTAACCAACTTCTTCAAAGCCAAGTAAAAACCTCTCCTTCCTTTCTTTCAAAAAGCATCACTATCTTCATCTTCGGTATCTGAGTGTTTAAAGCACTCACAGAAAATACAGTGAAAGTGTAATATACTGTCTCTGCTTTATAGGTTCACATCTGTGTACCAAATCTTTTAAGTGACTATCTTAACAGAGGCTACCCTTATCCTTAGATGCAGGGCTGAGGGACTTTTGCTGGCAAGTGTCACCTCCCAGCAGGAATGGGATGCGCGCACTGGGATCCTTAGCCTTTGACACAAACCCTCTCAGTATGGGCAGTTTAGTCTGCTGAGCCCTTTGTCTCAAATGAGACACTCAACCTGAAGGGACAGACTCAGTTGACTAAATAGTCCTATATGCTGAAAGAAAAAAGCTTGTCTAACATCTGCAGTTTTTAAAATAGTGAATGAATGGAGAGAGGGGGAAACAATAAGGTCTTCTGAAACTATGGCAGGATCTGCTTGACCAGATTTGAAAATTACAGTTTGGAAATGAACTGGATGCTCTACTTGGAGATTTTCTCCCCCCCCCCCCCCCCGGAAAAAAACCACCAGGGTGTTTTAAGACAGTGTTTTGTAAACCTTGCATAGAGCCAGCTGCAGTCTATCATATCAAGTTCTCTTCTGGATTGATTCTCCTGGAAAGGTTTCATCAGCTTACAAGCAGCTAGGTTGTAGTTTCATTTCCCCTTAGGATTCTGCTGTATGTCAAAGTAAGAAATTGAGACTAAACAAGAAAACGTGGAGTAAAGTTTAAGTACCTCTACTGTGAAAGCTGTTAAATGAGAAACAGGCATTGCAGACTACAAGTGTCAATTAGGTACTGGTTCCACTGGGAAATGACATTTTCACATTGTTTCTGCCTTCTGGCTTGC
Source organism: Haliaeetus albicilla (assembly GCF_947461875.1). Lineage (NCBI taxonomy): Eukaryota > Metazoa > Chordata > Aves > Accipitriformes > Accipitridae > Haliaeetus > Haliaeetus albicilla. The sequence continues at coordinate 8,901,915 of NC_091493.1, read as the reverse complement.
TGTTGACAAATCTGGGCTTAGAAAAGTTATCCTCTAGTTACGTGTATTCCTGACATCTTTCCTTTGCAGGCCTGTCAGCACAGACATTTCACACCTAAACTAATTTTCCTCTCATTTTAAATTAATACAAAAAGTCAAACACTATAATAAAAATACCTAATTGCCTCCTTACGTACTGCAAATCTGGGGTACTCAGTTGTCAGAATGGCGTAGCAATTTCAGAAATCTCTGGCTTTTGGCACCCAAATGTAAGTATTTCAGTAGATCTGATCTGTGATTGACAGACAGATACAGTGCAGTCCTGAAAGTCTCCCTTACAGATTGTAAATTGCACTGCCTTTGGAAAAAAAAAAACAAAAAAAAAAAAGAGAGAGAGAGTTGGAATGACTGAAGGCAAAACATCCAGTGAATGCTTTATGAAATCTGATGAATTCCAAAAACTGAACATAATTTCAGTCTTCCAAAAGTGCTTTCTAGCAGCTTGACTCTTTCTTAAGAACATAGCCTCTCCTATGTGGGGCATGTAATTGCAGTGGAGAGTGCAATGGTCCTGCCTCGTAGCGATGAAAAGACTAGTAGAGAGTTATCATCCCTGAAAATATTCTGCTGCAAGAGTGCCTTTCGGGACCTGGAAATGCTCTGTTCCAAGCCCCACTGAAGACACACTGTTAAAAGGTTTTGAGCCCAGCGCAAAAGGCTTTGCAACAATAACAAATCAATCCACAGAGAGACCTAGTTTATGAAAAATGGCTGATTGACTCCTGAGTGGCTGAAAAGGTGTAACTGAAATTGAAATTTGGTCTTCTAATTCTGTCTCCATATGCTATTGTAATTCTATCAGTCTCCTTTCACTGCTCGCTCCTGGACTCCTTCAGCCTGAGATTTCTTTTTCCACTTAACCCCACACTTATATCTGAAATTAGGAAAGAAACCTGTTCTTGCAACATGTGGTGTCATGCCACTGTGCTTCCTGAAGACCAAAAATACCCTCCCCTGCACCAGCGCCAGGACAATTGGAATGCATTGCCATCAACACAACAGTGGATGTTTTTGCTGCATCTGCATTCCACATGGACTGTGAATTTGACAAGCTCCCATAATAATGGAAAATATTTCTGACAACTTTTAGAGCTAATATATTCTGATCCCTACAGAGCAAATTTTGAAAAAGAAAAGTGTATCAGTTTACAGCTCAGGATTGGTTGAGAAAGGCAGAGCTTTCCACAGCGAGGAATATAAAAGTGAAGACACAAAAGCAGAGAAAACTTACTTTCAAAACTTTCGAGCATACATTGTGCCTAAAGCAAAGCTAGCATTTCCCCTTCACAAATGCCATGAAATTGCAGGGAAACTTGGGAACATGTAGTTGAATTAGAGCCATCAAAGACTTTGGCAGAGGGCCTGTTCAGTTACTGACATGAATTAAAACTTGAGTTTCCCTGCAATGTCTCCCCCACCACCTACTAACAGAGGGAGGACAGGTAAGCCTAGGACTGAAGTCCTATATATAGCAGTAGCTGTTGGAAAGTAACAAAACACATGTCGACTCAGAGCAGGCAAGTGGGCCTGGAACCAGAGAAAAGCCATAGAAACTCCCCATGCAGAAGGACTGAAATACACAGATTCAGGGCTGTGCAGGAACGACAGACAGTGCCCTCCAGTAAGGCAGGCTAACCCAGGAGTTCCTCTTTTTGCTCTGCAGGGACCATTTCATACGGAATTTTGGTTCAAGCATCACTGTGGTAGAAATGCAAACACAGTTCTATAATGGGATTTTTCCACCTAAGTGCTGCCATTGTGCAGAACACAACCAAAATAAACCTTGCAAGAAAATGGAAGTTTAATATACTGTGTGGCACAACATGGCAAGCAGCCTTTCTTTTATGCTGTCAGCAGCCTATGCAGTTTTGTTTAAATCCTTCAGATAACTGCAATTTCTATGCCACAAACCCAAGTTTCTGTACTTGTGGACAGCCAAAGTGATGCCTTTGCAGTGTGGACAGACACTGATTGGCTAGTGAAAAACTTCCATGACCAAGGTTTTGATTTGGAGTTTGCTCCTTATGTTAATCCAAAATAACTCCAATGCATTTGATCTCCACATGTAGCACTCTGTCCATGTTTTGGGGGAACAGGAGCTACTGACATTTCTGGGTCTGGCTTGCCCTAACACCACTGAAACTAATTCTTAGTCTGACAATGAAAGCAATTACTGCTTTTTGTCTTATTTCATTATATTTGAAGTTATGTGAAAGGCATCTGCAGTCAGAAGAGGCCTTTATAATACGGGATTCAAACCCAAATGAATACTTTCAGATAACACTGTTTATGGAGCTATAGTCAAGCACAGCTTATCCATATGTTCATATGTTGGAACCAGATGTTCCCATTGTTATGTTTAAACTTGACAGCAGGGCATGATAAATTCAATACATGGCTATTCTACACGTTCCTCTCTCAAATTTCAGGCTACCTATTGCAAAAATATCTACAAGGGTCTATTCAGCTAGAAATAAGAGATATTATGCTATCTAGAAAGTGGTACAAAACCATAATATTGCAGTTTAATTTTAAGCTGTGAATGCATAGGAATCCAAAAGAGAAACCTTCTCCAGGTCATCTTTCTCCAGGAGAACGTTTCTTTCCCTTGAACTGAACATTCACCAGGCATGAAGAATTCTCAAAAAAAGTATTTAAGCCCATGTATAGTTTTAAGTGTGTGCAGAAGTCACTATCACCGTTACAGCTGCTCACATTCTTCAGTTGCGCATGGTTTAGTGCTTTGATGGACTTACTTAAATGTCATTGGGCTACAAAGTGGTTCTGTGAAATTGCCTTACCACCCACCAGTTGTGGTTTTGTTTTGATTTTACACTCGTCATCTGAATGAGCAGATGGAAATAAAGAAAAAGTACTTCTAGTAACTAATTGTGTCCTACTAGTGTGCTTGGACAAGACACAGAACTTTAGAAACAATTCAAACGTACTCACCGTGTGCTACATACAATCTACAAATTTTGACCTTGAATTAGCACAAGTAGATCAAATACATTACTTGAAAATTAATCAAGCTGCCAGTCTTAGAAATTTCAGCCCTAATATGAGCTATTGATTCTGGTTTTGTATAACAACTGTCAGCAGTTCATAAATGTTTACTTAAAAGAAGAAAACTGGTAAGGCTGGAAGCATTTACTTCATTTTAGCCACAGTCTCTCCTCTGAATAAAACCAGCCATGTTTTTGAGAATATCATGCCTCCTCCTGTTTATTGCTACTAAGGCTGTCATTTTTTACTTAGGCAGGCCGGCAAAGAGGGAGCATACAGCCTATTTTGCTATGATGAAAGCCTTGCAAATACAGTAAAGAATTCCCATCCGAAATCTGTGAAAGAAGCACCACAATGTTTGCGTTTGAGAGCTACTGCTGGTCGCTCACCCCTCTTCTCTCCTTGCAGAGCTCTGCTCACAAGCCAGAGGGGTTATTGCTTTCCTGTTCTATTCAATAGAGAGTTGACTTTTTAGGTCAGCTCTTACAAACTATATACTTTGCATGGCATGAAAATAACATACAAACACAACTACTAATATGATTAAGCTTATCAGTTTCTGCCTGCACCTTTGCAAGGCACAGATGTTAAGGCAAGACATACTTCATTGTTCTGATTATTCCTGAGCTGCAAATAGTGCACAGAGCCAAAACATTATCTTTCCTTTAAAAATCCTCCAGGGGCTTGTAAAGTCTGCCGAAACCCATGCCAATCTGAATTCAATACACCACCTCTACCTTACAGGCTTGCCAGACTCATTAGCAAGTTTTTAACTCACCTTATTGTGGCTGTTCTGTGGGATATAAGCAACTTCATACTGCTGGTAAAGTTCTACAAGCAGTCTGATGCTAACTTTGCTTTCCCTATCGATTCTGCTCACTTGGCAACATTGATTTTTTTTTTTTTTTTCTTTTCCACGTTTCTGTTGTGACGGGGAAGCCACTGCATTTGCATTAGCTCCTTTTTTTGTGCCCCAGGATCATCTGTGGAGAAGCAGGCACCATATTGCCAGTTGAGTTACCGAGGTGAATAAAAAGGATCCAGAGAGAGTAACTGATATAGCTGGCTCGTGTATCACATAGAAAGGGTAGCTCAAATACTTATAATGTAAATATGCATGTATGTATATTCATACATAAAATACTTCTCAGTAAAAAAAGAGATAGTATTATTCCTTTCCATGTGAAAAATGTTCTTGCTTTATAAAAGAAAGAGATCGTATCAGGCATGGTCACAGCATGTCATAGCTGGCCTCTGGTGGCCCATACCTAATGGATAGCATTCAAGCTGTTTTAGCCTCTGCCAAGGCCAGAACAAAGTCAGTCTCAAATCAGGGAGCCATAAGTCCCTCTTCACTCTTTTATTTGTACCCATTGAATACTGAGGGCATCTGTGAATTTTGCCTGGAAAACCTTGAAAACTTTCCTCCAGTTTTGAAAGCAGCCAAATAGGATTGTCATTGACAAAATGCTTCTGGAAAAGGTCCAGCCTATTCTGATGTGTCCCTTTTTACCATTTTCAAGCCTTTTCCAATGGCGTACAGAGACATGGCAGATGTGAAAGCATCATCGCCTCTCTATCTAGGGAAGAATATTACCCCATTATCTTTTACAGAGACTAGGTGGACAAGAATGAACGAGTCATGAAAATTCCTAGGACGTACTAAATACAAAAGCGCAGCCTGGGCTCTAGGGAAATGCAGTCACTGGGCCCTGTGCTCTCCCGTAGCACAGCTCGTCTGTGAATCTATTTGCTACCTTTCAAAAGCTTACAAGTCTGGCACTGCAGCCATTGAACCTTTTGAACACCCTGAAGCAACTACAAAATCTTACCAATTGTTTTAAAAGCTGCAGCAAAAATTCAATAGTCTTGATTTGTTGCAAGAAAGCTTCAGCTCCAAGAAAACGCCCACTGACCACAAAGAGAACAGCAATATCCAGCCCTCCCCTCCCTTAGAACACAGTCCTGGTACACCACCAGGACCTATGTAACTATACTTTAAAATATCTCATACCAAACACATGAAGAGACAATTAAACAAGCATTGAACAGGATGAAAAATTTCCTTCCATTTAGAAGAGCTATAATTTTGTCTCTCAAATGGGTAATACAAAGCTTGAAAATGTGGTTAGCAGGCTATAAGGAAAAAATAGGAAAGCTTTCGAAATTCTAAGCTGTTGTTTTAAAATAGCAATGGCCGTATTGTACTGATTCATAAACACATAATGCATTCTGGAAATGGGGAGGATTTAGTCTAGGATCCTTTTTGCCCTTGTGTCTCTGGACAGTCAATTTTCCACCTTTAAATATCGCAAGATGCAATTTGATGCTGTGTTTCCAGATTCCACCCAACCAGTCCACGTACTAGTACACTCCAAGAGCTAGACCTGCAAACGCCTTTCCATACGTGCTATCCTTCTTAATTCCAGAAACACAATCCCAGAAATATATTACCTTTTCATCACCACCAGTCATGTCTCTAGGTGCTCCTACTCCTTCTGCCACTGAAGTCGCAGTTTCATGAAAGGATGCCCATTGTAATATAAAGGAACTGCAGAACTCACATCGCTATTCCCAGATGTCAGGAATTAAAGTGAATAAGGAAAAGCATGCAAGTGAGCACGTGAGAGTCAGGCATGCACTCTGAACACTGTCATAATTTCTCAAAGCTCACCATGCACTTAGGATTTTAAGTAGGCAGCTGGTTTTTTTTCCAGGAAAGGTGGCAAAAGGTCCATGTCAAAAATATTCCACAAAATATTTTCAAGACTGTTTTTGCCAGTGGAATGAAACCTTATATAGTCATATCAAGTTACTTTTCCATATTATGTAAAAACATATAGTAGATATAAAATATAGAGTAGCTAATCTCAAACCACAGAAAAAGTAGAAAAAGCAGAAAGCTAAGTATACTGTGGCTTAAACACATCAGCCACTGAAGACAAGCATCAGCCTAGAGACATTTACTGAAACAGGGACTCTGCTGGTGGGAGCCATTTTGTTCTAAAGTGACAAGATTTATAGTCATCCTTCTCTAACGTAAACTCCTTGGAGTTTAGGAGCATACTGTGCCTTTTTGAGCCCATGCATTGTTGCCAGCATACACAGGGTCAGTACCTTCTGCATCAGGTAGACTAACCCTAAATGCCAAAACCCCAAGGAGGGCTGTCTGTGTAGATGCCAGTTCCTACAAAAAGGAGCTGGCTGGGAGAGGCTGAATGCCAGATGGGGCCCACATCTCTCCTTTTCCATTAGGACTTCAATGCTTCTGTCTATTGCAATGGTTCTCTATTTCCTCCCCACTCCTACCTTTACCTGATTAACCCACCTGGACAAATGAGACCAGATTTTAACAGTTCTTCAATGATAAAATGTCGAGAATATTCAAGAAGATCTTGCTTCCACTGGAATACACTTTAGGAAACCAAAAAGTTTTGCAGAAGAAAATTCTTTCAGCAAAAGTTTTCAATGGCAATTATCAGAATATTTTCTTTCAGTAAGGTCAGGGCTTGTGTTCACTTAACTAATGGTAAATAACACAGGAGAAATATTCCAACTCTCAAAGGAGCTGGATACCCACGTACTTGGAAACACCGCCTACCACCTCTCTGCATCTTTGAAAATGTTCCAATTATCTCTTTGCCAATAATCTTTTGCTTTCCTTTGCTCTTGCTGATCCTTTGGGAGGACTGAAGGGGAAGATTACTAGCTAAGGATAAGATCATTCTTGCTATTTTTTTAGATACCTGCACATTTGTGTAAGTAGCACACCTTTAAATATTTGAAAGCTATTGTGTTGATTTACTTTGTAGAGTAGAAGGCAAAACCCTACCTCCTGTGCTGAGCTTAGTTTCTATTTTAAATAACTAACAGTGTCCTTTTCTTCTACCTTCCCATTGCTGCTTTTTAATATTTAAAGGGAAAAGCAAATTCCCCTTGAGCAACTAAATGTGAAATATAGTACAAAGAATCTTTATATTGTTACATTATTAATCTAAAATGAAGGGGGCATACATCGAAGTTTACAGCACAGCAGAAATAAAAATTATTTAGGCAGAGATTCACATAGTAGAGGTGTCTGGAGATTACTTTCTTCTTTTAAATTTTGTGAAGCAAGTTATATTGTGATACTTGGACAAATTCCAACCTCCAAAGAAAATAAAGGCAGATAGAATATATATTTTTGAAGTGTCTCTGAAAATTTGCAAATGATGATTTATTATGAACTTTGTATTAAAAAAATGGGGGAAAATGTATTACAGAAGACACGGCACTTCATATGAGTGCTCTTTGAATAAGCACAGGCAGGCCCTTTGTTATACACCAATTGATTTTAAATACAGATTTCATACAATGCAAGCACTTAGGATATTTCTCATTTTAAAAAATTAATACAGGAAGCAGAGAGATAGATTTAGAAGTGAACACAACACATATTTGTAAAATAATTGCAGTTTATTGACCAAAACCATTAAAGGCACTGCAGACAACAGCATTACCTGACAGTCCTCATCGGGTTATTGATTCACTTTTCTCTCCCAAAAGCGCAGTTGCTCAGGCTTTGTTCAGTGTACTGAACACAAGGCAGAAGGCACCTTTTCATTGCCACTGTTCCAGTTGTTATTAGACATCACTCTCCTGTGCTACTTTTGGCAGGAAAGTATTGGTGTAAGGTGCCTGCAATGACCAAGACTAACACTTTCAACTCAGAGGTGTGTTTGCTGTTAGCACAAAGACTACATCTCTGGACTGAACAAATAGTGGACTCTTCTCCAGATGCCTGCTTTGCCCTTGTACAGGCATCTTAATTGGTATGAAGGGCTTGCAACAACCTGTATATGCAATGGTGACATCTCAATACAGCTTGCAAATGAGGAAATCCTGAAGTCTGAGCTTCCTGATGGAACACAATAAATCCACAGACCTCTTCTTGCAAAGGAATGAACCCTAATGCTGTGAAAAATCTGAGGGGCACCCAAAGTCAGATGGGGAGTGCATGCTTTGATAAAACAGCCAGTTTTCACAAAGGAATTCAGTGTGGCAGGAGGGCCAAGCATGCAGAGATCTAAATGCAGATCTGCTTATGGGCACCCAACTCAAATTCATCTGATTCAATTAATATTTGAATCAAAACACAGAACTATGAGAGGTTTTAAGAACCAGGTACCTATTATCATGACAGAAAAGGAGCCCTTTAGCCCTCCCCGCCCTGCCCACATGAGCTACAACCATTACAGCACATGCTTCCAGGTTGCAAAATGTGTGACAATGTGACGATCACTGCAGGTCCTCTGCCCCATACCCTTTTCCGCCAGGCAGCGGCTGTTCCTGCTGAGTCTCTTCACAATGCTCATTGTTTTGGAGCGACATCACAGTCACCTGAGATTCAGAGAAAACTCCTGGGCAGGGACTTTGTGGAAATGAAGCCTCTGCAACTTACTGAAGCTGTTTCAGAAATAGCCCTCGGCTTTAGTCCAGTGATTTCTCTGCAGATGGCCACAGCTGCTGTAGCCCTTGGAGGAGAATTCAGGGTGTTGCTTCTCGTTCTCCTGACACTGTTTGACAGAGGAATTCCCAGAGAAGCGCCACGCTTTGTAACTCTGTGCCATAACACAGAATGTATTATCCACAATTAAAAGCATGATTACAGGCACTTGTTCTTCAAATTCTTTTCAGCCACCCAATTGCAGATCAACTGGCAAAAGCATGCCTGGTTTTATTTCAAATTAACTATCAGGACTATAGTCAGACTTTGATCTTATTTTCTGTACATATTATCCATGGCATTTCTGTGCTTCTGGAATGGAATTAACCACTTCATCACATCTTGGTGTGTAAGCTGAGAAAAAGTAGTTTAGGGATCTCTGTCTTCTCTATAGGCTGTGAATGATGACACTTGCACAGTGAAAGCAGCAATATAACTAGCACAGGTCCCAGACCTACTTTCAGTTGTCTTTTGACAACTTAGTGTCTGCTTGAGTTTCCTTCAATTCATTCTAAACGGTTGCAGATTATGAAAACACATTAATCGTTGTGCTGTACAGTAACTTCAGAATGAAAAGCGCTTGTTCCAAGTGAGAAAGTGTATTCATAAAGTAAACCATTTGCCACTCCATCTGATAGATTTTGTTGATTGGGTCAGCATTCACCAGCAGCAACATGTTCTCATCAGAACTCAGACATCAGCGCTATTGCCTGATCCAATCCCAGCCCCACACCAATTGCCACAGGAGATGATCTAACTCCTCTGTTGCCAACCAATCTTTTGATCTGGGAGAGCTCCTTCAATGGATGTGACCAGATCAAAAAAAAGCTCTCAAAACTCTGTACTGGTTAAAGAGCTTCCACTGACCACAAGGAAATCACCGCTGTGGAAATAAGGTATCACAGCAGAACGGACCTACAGTACTTCAGCTGTTGAAGGGGAAAGAAAGAAAGGCCAGGCAATGGCAGAACCATCTGTTCTTTGAATTAGAGAGAAAAGTGTCAGCTGAGAAACAGGCTAAAAAAGCAGCTAAACCAGGTTGCTTTGCTCTCCCAAAGTCTAACAATACCAAAGAGAAGCGACCTTGGAACCACTCTAATTCATTAGAGCATGAGGGAACCTGCCAAACAACTCAACCATAAAATAAAAATGCAGGGTTTTTTACTTACAGGGGCAGGGGGGTGGGGGGTCTGGTGTGTGCAGAGAACAACAGGTTTCTTGCACAAAAACATAAGAAAAGAAAACAGGGTTTTCAGTTCAAAACTAATTGTATCAGAAAAAAAAGTAACAAGGTAATGGTACAAATTACATAGAAGGGGCACTTAGGTCCCCATTTTACAAGCTCACAGTCACTGCTTACATCGTGCCAGGTACAACTGGAAGCAAAATGTCTGTCTGATACTGGTACCAGGCAGTGGCATGCATTTTAAGAACCTGTCCTGGTTTCAGCTGGGATGTAGTTAACTGTCTTCCTAGTAGCTGGTACAGTGCTATGTTTTGAGTTCAGTATGTGAAGAATGTTGATAACACTGATGTTTTCAGTTGTTGCTCAGGAGTGTTTCGACTATAGTCAAGGATTTTTCAGCTTCTCATGCCCAGCCAGGGCACCTGACCCAAACTGGCCAACAGTGTATTCCATACCATGGGACGTCCCATCTAGTTTAGGAACTGGGAAGTGGGGGGGGGCAGGGATTCGCCGCTCGGGGACTGGCTGGGTGTCGGTCGGCGGGTGGTGAGCAATTGCCCTGCGCATCATTTGTACATTCCAATCCTTTTATTATTACTGTTGTCATTTTATTAGTAGTATCATTATTAGTTTCTTCTTTTCTGTTCTATTAAATCGTTCTTATCTCAACCCAGGAGTTTTACTTCTTTTCCTGATTTTCTCCCCCATCCCACTGGATGGCGGGGGAGTGAGTGAGCGGCTGCGTGGTGCTTAGTTGCTGGCTGGGGTTAAACCACGACAGAACCCCACTCTGCAACTTCCTTTATTGGCTTACTTTGAGGGAGGAAAAACACAAACTAAAGGACAGCATTGTACTTCTTAGCAGACAATGGGCAAAAAGGTGGTGAAAGAAGTAAAGACAGTAGGCTTTCATGGTACATGTGCAGAATAAAAGAGGGTCTTCCAGCTCAAATAAAATGAGGAGCTGGGGAAGCCAGGACTTAAACACTTTTCTCAGTCACCAGATGCGCAATGGAGCAATGAGTGCTTTACTTTTGACCTGTGATATGACCTTATTCCTACTCTTCATTTTGCACTAATTAAAATGTTTCGAGCCTTGGTATATTCCTCTACAGAACAATGGCTGAGAACCGACTGCATGGCAACAAACAGAACTGAGGGAGAACTAACAGAAACAGTCGCTTGAATACCTTAGTGAATTCACATCAACAGTATTTACACCCATTTCATGTTTTCTCCAGCTGAACATGCCAGAGAATGTGACTGTTGGCAGGAATCAGACAAATGAACAGTGAATAATAAGCTCAAATAGAGACTATGTGCAGGAACTGAATTTTGAATTTGCATTCAGGTCAGAAATGTTCGTGATAGCAGGCTCTGTTCACCCAAGCAGAGACAGGCACAGACTGTGGCTTCTCTGCCCACTTTTTGACTTTCAAAACACTCCCTCGGATGGGTACAGACCACACCTTACTTTATTCCCTGAAATTAAAAGATGCAAAACTCCGAGCTGATTCAAGGAAATTATGAAAACAGACATCTGTCAGAAAGATGACTTGTTTTCAAATGGCCTGTCTACATCTGGTACAGAGCCATCTGTAATGGCATTAGTGCCATTAGGTGTGGAAGAGCGCACTTAGAAAGCAGTTGCTAAGAAGCAATACAATACAGACAAGCAAGAAGCACTTTGTATCCAGCCTCTTCAGTTCGCTGCTGTTTTGAAAGGAAGCCAGACTTTCTACATGGCATATCTTACATTTTTGTAATGGTAAACTTCACAAATTGTGTCTACTTCCTGTAGTTTTAAAACCCAGCTAGAAAAGAAACCAAGAGACTTCATAACTCTCGACCCGTCCTCAACCCCACAAAATTTAGGAAAACAAATGTGCTTTGCAAAGCTCTGTCAATCCCCCTTAGGCTTCTTAAGTCTCTGCACTTTCCACCATGGTAACTGTCTTTGCTGTTATTTTCAGTGACTAAAGAGAATTCCCTCACTTAACTGCATTGTCACGAGAGATTAATGCAATGTGGGGAGCTGGAAGAGAGGGAACTTAGCTTGCCTGACTTTGTTCAAGGCAATTCAACCAATTCCTTTGAAACAGCCCTCTGGCACCTAAGCTTTCCCACCACAGAAATTAGTCCCTCACTATACTTACCCAGAGGTGATACCAAGTCTTTCCTAAAAGCATCTAAAATCTTAAGCTGTTTAGAGAAAACTCAGCAAGATCTGACTACTACTTCTCTCTCTGCCTTATACCGCAGCTAGCATGACTCCTTCCCACCAATACCTAATGCACATGAAAAGAAAAGCAACACAGGTGCATTTGTCTTACAGCCTTTGCCTGGGAGCTCCAATGATTTACTTCAGCTGGGGGAAAGCTTCACTTCCCTCATGAAGAGGCACCTGGGGCAGGCAGCTGTGGTCTTTTCTCTCCACAGAAGCAGGGTTAATTCTCAGCCTGCCACAAGGGCACTGAGTTTCCACAATGGCTCAGACTTCTTAGTACTCACCACTATACCCCTGGGAATTTCAGGTGATCAGCATATTTTTAGATTGGACTCTGCTGGGTCCTATCACAACAAAAGCTTCAGGGCTGCATTTACGGCAAAGAACCCTCTTGTCGTTATTTTTTAAACAAATTGCCTTTTATTTTAAAGTCTCATTTAGAGCAAAAGTAAAGTAGCTGTTTCATAGCAGTATTTTTAAAGTACAAAATCAGCTGCAGCCCAGAACAGGACTTTTTGACCTCATTTGGAGGGCTGTTAATACTCATGTTTTAAGTACAGGAGTTACAGTTATGCTTTACAGCAAATTACCTCATCATAGGGCAATGGATTGGAGCCTTGGATTAATGATCTGTGTATATGACACTTTCACAGACGACAATCAAATAAATCTGTGTGTATTCTAAACAAACATCAAGCTTGGGGTCATTTTTTCAGTGCAGAGAACACTCCACACACCTATGCAATTATGAAGTTGTCCATAACTGTCTTCTTCAGGAACTCCAGCAATATGAGGTCCCCAAATCTCTCAAGACCATCTGAGGATGCTGGTTCTTTTCTTCATAGACATACTCCTTGTCATGGTTACAAATACCTCCTCTCACTCCTGAACTGTTTACTGCATGCTGTACTTTCATCTTCCCACTAAAAGTGGTGGTGTATGTAATGTGATGTCTCAACGTTGCAACCCCAAAAGAGGCAAGAAGTCATACTGCAAAAACATGACAACACCAACAAAAGAGAACAGACTTCTCCTTCACTGTAAATGTCTCATCCATTGTTCTGGCAAGCATGCTGACAAGAAACGAATAAAGTGTCACTGACGTCCTCTAGCCGATTATGTCTCTTTGACCATTTCATATCATTACATATAGGCAGTACTATATCTGAGGGCGTTCCTTTATTCACTGAAACTAATCAGAGTCCAAACCATTCCTATAATGTTATTTTCCTTCTTCTTCCTTTACTTACTGTATTTCCCCCCTGTGTACACACACACTTATCTGGTCACTTCCTCATGCAGTATAAATCAGCACAACTTCACTGCAAAAGGAGAAAGAATGAAGGTATTCATGTACCCAGCTTATGTGTGCTGAGAAGTTTGAGAAAATTACCTTCAGTAAAACATGGGGTTAATTAATCAGTGCACCAATAAATCATGCAGACATCTCAAACTCCTTTAGGATATATAAAGCATTTAGATGTTCAGAAATACCAGCAACAGATTATATCAAAGTAGTACAGAAAGAGATGGGAATGAGCAAAATGAACGTATACAGAGGATCAGAGTTAACCCAGCTAACCTAGGAACTGGATTTTCCTAGTTATCTAAGTTCTTCAAGTGTCCTATATGTCTGCCTCTCTGTGTATCCACAACATCCTGAGAAGTAAGCTGCCCAGGTCAAACAGACAGCAGACCTCACAAACTCAGTAATTTACTGCTTTTTACACCCCAGCATGGCTCTCTTCCAATCTCCCGCTCTTAGCTTATAGCGCAGTAACTGAAAAATTTATCTAAAACATGGCAGATTCAGATTCAATGTTCTTCCCTTTCTGCAGGGACTATAAGCAAGATCCCAATTAAATTCCCTAATGTTTAAACCAAAATGTATTATCTAACCTCCCTGTTAAACATTGAAAAATACTCCCTGAATCATAGAAAACAAAAGAAAAAAGAAAATTAATTACAGCATACTGTGCTGACTGTAACTTCCATCTGGGAGAGGAGAAAAAGAAGCTAAATGCAAGGACATTTATTGTGAGATAAATAAGCCTGAAATCCAAGACTTTGCAGTTAAAGAAAGGAGTTAGCTGCCCACATTACTTCTCACTCTTACTTGGCCTCAATCAATATTTTGCTGTTTGCTGAAAATAAAAAAACTCAGCAGACTCTGATGTCTAGGGTACTCTACTAGCCCATACAACATGCAGACTGTGATCCTGTCAAGTTGAGGGCAGTAAAATCATGTCTCGCACATCCTGGATATGGGCTCTTAACACCGATGTATTCAGTAAAATCTGAAGAGTAGGAAGAAAACTGTGTTCTTCCTCTTTCACCAGTCTAGTGAGAAAGAGCTGCCTGTTTCTAGAAAGATATTCATCAATATAAATCCCAAGTTAACTTTAGAGCTAAGGACAAGAACCTGAAAAGGACTTGGTCTGGTCAAAGTATACACTGCAATATTCTGCATCAAATTACCCAGTTTTCTGTAGGTAGCTCAAAGACAATTATGTTCTCTCTATCAATTAGCCAGCACTTTCTCTAAGTAATGCATTCATAGCACACAGCTTAACAGGCTTGGTCTCACATCTGACTCGGCTCCCATAATGTCTTGTGTTTTCTTCCTCTCCTACATCTCAGGATACAGTTTATTGTAAGCCCAGAGATACTCAGACAGTAAGAAAACTTCAGGGGGGATGCTGTTCCCATGCGTAATTTAGCTTCTTGTGTCATTTGGATGTCCAGGGGTACAGCACCCACTCTCCCGGAGGGGAGGAGGCAGCAGAATGGAGTTATGTTTGCAAGTGTTTATATTAGTTATCATCTTAACTGAAACACATTAAACATACTAGAATTTTGAGGAACAAGCTTCCCTCCAGCCTAGTTGGTGGAATATAGCTCCCTTCTGTGGAGACAGCATGTCGCACACAGGCACAGACTGGCTCATTTCTCCAGGAGTCTGAAGAGGTTAAAAGGAGGGAAAAACACATTTCCTAATTATCTAAGACAAAGCAAGATAGAGAGAGAGAGATATGAAATGCTTTGCCTTAGTCTATCATTATCTTGTCATAAAATATTATTAGCCTAATGCCTCATTTGATGGTAGCCTCCTAGCAGTATACTCTGTTTTGGGGGACACAAGCAATTGGCTCCAAAATACGTTCTGCAGTGGAGGAGTGTATGTTGAAGGTTTAAATTATCTGCGTATCTTTAATCTTAATCCATGGAGCAATGGAGGATCTACCAGTTATTTATAGCTGGGCTGGGGTGAGCTGCTGTGAGCAGGGTAATTGAAACAGTATTTCAGCCTGTCTGCCACCGATTTGTGTAATGGCTGCTGTTAGCTATGGCATAATCACAACGCTAAATGGAAAATAAAAAATAAAAATGCATTAAACATATGTTTTTATGTTGCATTTTATGATCACATCTTATTTTTTATTGCACTTCCAAATTCTGTTGTTCCTTCCTTTCTGAGATCAATTTACTTGACTGGCAGCAGTTTGCTGTATTAAAGCTCAAGAAAGCTGATCTGCTTTCTCTTATTCTCTGGATTAACAGAGCTTTCAGCTTGAGAGCTGCTAAAGTCTTAAGACTGAGGGCTGTGACCTCTTCTTAAAGTTGCTGTTACACTAAAGGGTCAGTTCATGCAAATTTCTGTTCCTTAAATAATAATTATCTTCATTTCTCAGAAAGGTGTTATTTTGTTCTTTCCTCAAGCTACAAAAGTAGCATAAAGAAGTCTTAGAAGAATCAGTCTCTATGAATTTTTCAGCAAATATTTTTAGTTCTGCAATCTATTAGTTGTCATATACTATTTTTGATATTTGACAATGATTTCAGTTAAGTGATCTAGTGCTGCCTCAAATCAGGAGAGACATGGTATGATTTACAATCATGCCCGTTATTTCCTTTTCTTTGAAAGGAGAAAGTACTCCCAGGCACTGTATCGTCTTTGGATGTTATGCCAAGGTGCCTTGCAATTCCTCCACCAAGTGATAAACACTGGCTCATGTCCCTACCTTTCCAGTCTTGGTGACTTCTGGCTGGGCCACACCCACCTTGTATTTTGGCAGGAACCTGCTGACCCGTGACAGCTTTCCCATCACCTCTCCTGCAACTTGGTATCATAGACCCCTCTAGTTTATACTCTGCTCCCAGCACCCCGAACTGTAAACATTTAGCCATTGACTGCAAAATGACAGCCCCTTGACAAACAGCTTGCTCACCAGATTTCCAAAACCAATCTAAATTTGTGCAGTCTCATCCGCCTTTAGCAGAGCAGACACTTGGATGTCTGAGAGGTCTTCCAACTGTAATGCGTGGGCCACCTTGTGCTGAAACAAGGACAGGGAAGCCCTGGAGCAGATTCCCTAGAGCGATACCTCTAGATTCTGAAAGCTTCAAAGCAATCAAAATAGTGGGAGCCACCTTTACACCACTGGCGCTCAAAGAGCAGTCAGCACACCATCACTAGGCACTCCAGAACCCCCTTCTCTAGAGCAATGCACCATTTTTAACAGCAGCAAACCAGGTTCATTTCCAGTCATTCCTGTGTTTTGTCAGAAGCTCCTCAAAACTGGCAAATTTCTGCCAAATATGTCAGACTTGACAAATATGCTTTTTCCCAAGAAAAATCCACTTCATCAGAGAATTTCCAGCTTGCAGAACCTGGGACAATCCCGGACCATGCCAGACTGCACTTCCAGGCAGGCCTTAACTGTCAAATA
Organism: Haliaeetus albicilla; assembly: GCF_947461875.1. NCBI lineage: Eukaryota > Metazoa > Chordata > Aves > Accipitriformes > Accipitridae > Haliaeetus > Haliaeetus albicilla. Next base: position 8,885,242 of record NC_091493.1, on the reverse strand, counting down.
TGAGTACACACTACTGCAGTAAGTCTGCACATCCCAGTCACTGAACCACCTGTACCTCCAGCAACCTCCGTGGTAAGCTCTTGGGCTGCCATCCTCTTTCCCTCAGTACCTGAATTTTAAATGTTACATCTTCCATTACCTTAAGAGCCATTCAGCCTAGAGCCTTAAAGACTTTTCTCAGGCTGAAACTTAAGTCTGCAAACTTAATTCCAATCCAGTTCTGCTCTCTATTCTGACTTCTAGATATATCTGGCAAGGAAGTAATATTCTCTTCCAGAATCTCCTTCTAGTTTCATAGACATCACCATTACCAGATTAATAATGCTCTGAGAGGAAGGGATGGGCTGAACATAAAAAAATCACTTGTAAACTGGCTGGACTCAGTCTGGAGTATTACACTTTAATACCACCCACTGACGGATACTGAGAAATGTCCTGCAAGAAGCATAACTATGAACTACTAAGTATTAAATATGCTAATATTTACATAGGAGCGTAATAAATGAAGTCCAGCCAGACCACCTAGCACGCCACAGAGTCACACCAACTGCTGGCTAAAGGCAGACGTTTTATTCAGTGCCCTTCTGCCAAGTTTCTTCCCATACACACATAAACTCCCATAAAATCTTTTTATTATGCAAAAAGAAACTCTGGTATTTCCAGAAGGAAATTCAGGAAATAAATGAAGAAATCATGCTAGGGTGAGAGATTCAACCAAATGCATCAAAGGGACATGTGGGCCACCAGAACATGGAGAGCAACAAAGGTCTTGTCATAAATCTTTTAGCAGTGAGTTATCACTTTTCTTTCTCATGAGATGGCATTTGGATTATTTTTTTCTCCCAACAATAACCTTCTAAGAACAGAACAAAAAAGTTTTGTGGCTTGCTACAGGGAAAAATATCATCATCTGCACTATCCCAGTGAGAAGAGGCCACCTGTTTCCTTGAAAAGATTACAGAAAAAGGAAGAAATCATAGCAAGGGAACTCTGTGATTTATGAGTACCTAGAGACCCACTGAGAAAACCTAATCCCATATAACTGCTGTGCAGAAGCTGAAAGGCAGCCATTTAACCTTTGGACCACCACTGCTACACAACTTAGAGAAGCACCCACATGAAGCCTTTAAACAATAGAAATTAAGAGTTGGGAGAGACCTATTCTACTACCATGAAGTCTGGCCCTCTCACAATGCCAGAAGCAGTCCCCAGATAGAGGATTCATCAATTATAGCCAATAAATACTTTACAGATAAAAAAAATAAGCATATTTCTAATTATGGAAATGATACTCTAAGGCAGACAGTTCCTCATCTAAGCAGGCAGTATGAATTTATTTTTCTACTGTAGAGATACTCACTGCTCCTGATGGGTTAATATTACTGAGGTAACTTCTGTTTCTTAGTGGAGACATTCTGGGGAGGCTGGGATGTAATTTTACAGCCATAGAGGATTGGGTGAATCTTGCCTTAAGGGTGTTGTTATCTAACAGCAAATATACTGTACACAGCTGCAGGGCGGGTGAAATGTTACTTTTCTTAATCTAAAAAAAACCCTGTCTATGACAAAATAGAGCTTATAACATTAAAATCAGAGAGATAAAAGCTATTCAGGAATGATAGCCACAAAGGCTCTGACAAGGCTACCAGCACAGAGAGGAAGCACCCATAAGCACAGTGCCCTCGTGATGACCTAGACTATCCCCCCGCAAAATGGGTCTCTGGAGGAGCAAATCTCTGCAGGTCACTTGGCAGAGCCTGTTTCAGATGAGTCTTGCTGCGGCTACTGTCCCTCTTCAGCAAGTCATCACACAGTAAAACAGGTGTTAGATATGAACATTTTCCAAGCACTTTTCTTTATCAGGATGTGCATTCCCCAGACTGGGCCTCAATATTTTGTCAATGCTCCTTGATCCTGTGCTCCTTCTGTTCTCAGTGTAATGCAGCTGAGCCCAGCCAGCTGCCACCCCGCCTCCCGCTCTTTCTACTATGCAGCTTGTCTGGGAAGCCAAACAACCTTCTGAGCCATTAGGTACATGGTCTCCCTCAGAAAATTAAAAAAATAAAAAAAGAATTTCTTCTGTCTGCCTTCCAGAAAGCCCCGCTGCCTTTGGCCCATTCTTTAGCGCCATGTCTATGCTTGTTCCTCACTTCACAATATTTCCAAGTTCACACTGTGCAAGGCTTAGACTCACTCGTACCTCAGTTTACATTCATGCACAGCACTGTGTGGAAGTGCAGAGAGGAGAAAACATGACAACTCAGTGACTGTTGATTAGTCTCTGATGGATCAGGGCCTGAAAGAAGCTAATGAAAGAGCAATGTGGTTTGCACACCATCCTGTTCAGGCAGTTTGTAAGGGACATCTGTGCCCACAGAAAGATTCATCCAAGTTCTAGCATAATGCAACAATTTGAGAAAACGTAAAGATAGAGAAGGGGGTTAGGAGGAAAGTTACAACAAAATACAAAAGCATTTTTTCTTCTAAACCGAAGGTGAAAAACTTGCAAAAATTTACCGTGAAATTGCTGAACAACTGTGGCATCTGATAAATAAGAGGTGGACTCCTGGAGGTATAGAGTGCACAGATGCCCATACATCCTCAGCATTATGAGGAGTTTTGCACACTCTTAGGCACTGCAAGTCCTCAATACAAATTGCTTGAGAGCTTTGCTGAATACAGGTGGCCTTAAAATATGCTTTACATCAAACACTTGCTTACATTCCTTGCTGAATCAGAATCAAAATCCTGTGTGTTGGCACAACCTCAGTTTTGCAGATTCAAGAATTACACAAAGGAGAATGAAGTGAGTTTGTAATTTCCAGCAAAAATAACCAAGCTTACAAAGCTATGAAGGGCCACGAACAAGAAGGAGAGAAACAAGGCCAAGATTTTTATCTGTCCTTGAATCATGGCAGAGTGCAAAGAAAGAAGCAGAGAAAAATCTTTCTTCTCCCCCCTTTTTTCCTTGTTTGGCAGAACGAGTGGATGTCTGCAGCTCCATTCAAATCGGATTATCTCACTTTCAGAAATGGATTCACCAAGGAAACAGCTGCTTATCACAAGACTGCAAATAGGATGCGCCCCAGCCCACCAGCCCCCAGAACTTGGGATGAGCAATTAAAAATGTGTAGGACTAAACGAACATATGTTCTTCATCACAGAAGACAAGTATTGATAAGTTTTCACTATGCCAGTTCCCCACTGCTTCCTTTCGCACACTGCTTGCCCCAAGGTAAACTATATAATTTGAAAATTATGTCAGTCACATTCCTATTACTCCACTAAAGACATGTGAGGTTCCCTATAAATACCTCTGGTCAAACCTTTTAACCTTTCTCTCTAACGAAAGAAGAAAATCATGACTCTAATTTGAAAGGTAAATTGATGATTCCATCATTTTTATTTTCACTGTATAGTGACTGCAATTAGCTTGTTTAAAGTAGCAACGACACAGGACATAGCACTGTTCTTGCTTTCTTCATGCTCCTAAAACTAAGTAGATCTTTTTTGTTTCTCTCCCTCTCTCTTTTTTTTTTTTTTTTTAACAGATAAACTAGATGGAGAGGGCAGATTTAATTCAGGCGACTTTTTATATACCTCCGCAGCAATGTCTAAGCATATCTGGCTAAGTGTTCTTGATGTGTTTTGGCAAGATGATGGAAACGCATTTCCTAGCACGGGCTCCCCCGAGCAAACGGAAGAGCAGTGTGTCCCATACCAGAGCTGGAGGGACGACACAGCAGACTGAACAGCACTCTCTGATGAATACACAGGGCACAACTTGAGAAATCAGAGGGTGTGCATACGCAGACCAGTGCAAACACATGTGATCTCCCTCTCCGCACGCTCCTAATTGAGGCAAGGTAGCTCCAGTCCAGGGGCCATATGGCTGCATTGCTATGGCACTGTATCAGCGGTAATAAGCCTCACTGAGAAGCAGATCTATTACCTCAGGCACAACACCAAACTACCACAGCTGCCAAGCCTCCACACCAGCAGGCAGCCAGCTTCAAGCATGGGCAAAAGACGTATATGTCTGCACCCAACCACACAGACATATCCATTAGTCAGTGTTTAGTCCTGCTGTATGTTTGACCACTGGCACATCCCTTACATATGTAGCATAACCTCAAAGATAAAGCTTACTAGCTAAGAAGTGGCATGGATGTAGCTTGTCTTTAGCTCATTTTGGACTGGGTTTCTTATCCCCAGGCAGTACTCTGCTGTGCCACACTAACGTATCACCGCGTGTATCTTCATGCTAAAGCTTGTCACACCCTACAGACAGGCCCTGGCTCACTGCGCAGCCCAGCAAGCACCAAAGACAGTCCTTGCTAAAGCCACCCTGTGCTGAATAGGCAATGCTCTAGAAAGTGCTGCCAAGAGTTATTTACCTTCAAGCCCTTGGAAGCATGTAGAAGCTTATTTAAATATTTCAAGTAAATTAGATTGTTTTGCTTTTCCGAAAAACTACATAAACTACACAAAATATTTTGATGCTCATATAAGCTCAAGAAACACGGAACGTGAACATAGAAGAGCCAAACTACAAGGAGCACTTGTTCCAAGAAAGAATACAGAAAAGTGCCTGAAACTTCCTTCAACACTTACCTGATGCAACTACACCCCACAAAGTCAGGTCTTTCCAGGGCTGCCTGCCAGCTTTCAAGGATATTAGAAATTTCTGCATAAAAACTGATTTCAAAGGACACACTAAGGACTGATTTTGAAGTATAAAGCTGTCACAGAACACAGACTTGAATGGTAACTTTAAGTGAGCGTAGCTTGAAGTTGCTCATGAAAATGGCCTTAAAGAATAACTTCATCCTGCCATGAACAAGTCACAAGGACAATAAAGAAGTGCAGTGAGCTGGGGAGAAATGAACCTTAGAATTCCAGAAATGTGTTGGAATGAGACCTGTAATTCAGTGTCAGGGACAGGCTTTGTTCCTAAAAGTGCTGATACAGTGAGGACCACGACCCAGGGATTGCTGCGGTGAAAGAAAGACTGCCATTGAATTTAGTAAGTTCTGGACCAATAATCAACCCTTTTCAGCAGCCCAACGTCTGGTATTCAGATGATGGATTACATGACTTTCATGTTCCTAAAAGAGCTGCGTGGTCCCTTCTGCCTCAGGCTGACAGGACTAAGGATTGATGAAGTCTGGAACAGAGCTCCCACTGGTGAAATCAAGCAGCTGTCATCCCCCTTCCTCCTAGAATGAGTCAGGATTTTGTTTGATTGTTTGTTTGTTTCACACCACTCAACACCACCAAGAAAAAGAAGAACAGGAAAAAAATAAACAACAAATTTAAATACTGAAACGGGAAAACCAGCAAGCCACTCGCTTCAACTTCTGACTGTTGCTGTTAATCTCCCAGCATAAGCAATGGGGGTGTAAAAAAGCCATCAAAGATGCTTAGTGTTCACCGGTTTGCCACAGCCCTCATCCTTGCTGAGCTCACGGCTGGATCCTGTCAGATTTTGGTCCCCCTGCCAAGCAGAGAGCACCCTGCCTCACCATCCACTGCTTTTTCTGGGGCAGTTACCTTTCTGCCTTCTGGCAAGTCTGAAGGGAAGGCAAGAAAAAGCAAGACTAATTCCCATTGCCACTGCACAGCTCAGGAAGCATGAAGTATTTATCAGTTTGAGGGAGCCAATTACTTTGCCACTCTCAGTAGCAACCTGTTAGATGAGTGCTGCTACTCCTAGCAGTGTAAGGAAGCTGCAGAGCAGGAGAAGGGTCACTTAGCTCATTGCTTGCTCAGCTCCGGTTTTGTGTGACTAAGATAACTATGCAAATAGGTCTCAGAAGAAATTAGAGCAATATTCTGTTTGTGCTATGGGTGGGTGTCTCCAGAATCACATGGCTGCCTTATTCCTGAATCACAGGATTAATGAGGATATGCCCAAGAGTCTGAAGGTGAACTGGGAACAGACACATTGATTTTGCAAACTGCTGAACTGAACTCTGGATTAAATGTGAGCCCTGGAGATAAATATAAGTAGCCCTTAAAGCTGTAACACCCTACTGCCCCTCCCAGTCTTCAATTTCTCTTTCTCTCCTCCTCTGCAACAAATTGATATAAATTACTCAAGAATAATCACCACCTCCCCTGGGGTTCAGCTTTCAACTGACAGAGAGGAGCTTGTTTCTGTCCTGTTAGTAAATTATCCTTTTTCTAATTTTTCAACTATTTCCACTGAACTTTAGGGACAGGATATCAGATTCCTAATCATAGCACAAAATCTTGTCTCATTTTATAATAATCAGGAAAAAATATAGTAATCAATAATCATATTCAAGAAACCTTGTGTGCATATAAAATTCTGCACATGACTTTACATAAGCCATTCAATTTTTTATGCTTCTGTTTCCAGTCTGTTCTGAGAAATGATAGTTCTCTTGTCTTTCTGCTTCTTTTGTTTAGTTAGACTGCAACCACTTCTGGACAAGGTCTCTAAAGCAGCCCCCTGAACCACAGTAGTGCCCAAAGATACATGTAATAACACATACATACATACACGCATATCATATAGATGGGTACTTCAAGCTAGAGTTATGATTAAACCTCCCATATTGCAACATTTTGGGGTGAGAGGAGGAATACTATCAAACTGAAAGGCACTAAATAATTGTTAAATCATAAATACATATCCTAAATAAACCAAGCCTTGTTAGCTAGATTCTACCATTCCCTTTGAGAAAACTCTCTCTCAGAACAACAAGAAAATGGTATTTCAGGCTCTAACTCTTACTTCAGTTTAAAACAAGTCCTTAGCAGCAGCAAATGAAAGAAATTCTTTTAAGTAGATAATGAGTTTCAAGGTGAGCACCTTACCCCTGGCACTTTTCAATTAAGAGTGCGGGACTTGCGTGTCTTGAGAATAATATTACCGACAGTGCTGTTCTAATATATTTTTAGAGGATTGCCCTCAGGGCTCCAGTTTCTTCAATCCACATCCTCCTCTCCTCCTTCCAGAGGCTCCTGCTGAGTTTCTGCCAACCCATAATACTTCAACCTCTCTCATCCTTCCCACCTTCTTCCTAACTGAAAATGAACAAACATTTTTTTTAACCTACTTTATTGCTGTTGTTCTCCCAGCTGAAGGCCCCACATGTGAATAGGCTGTTTGAACATCATCAAGAAAAGTGGCAATGGTTGATGAGAACTGTATTAGCAGACTGGCCCAAAGAATTTTGTTAGTGTTATGGTGTGGGACTGCATACAGATTTTCTCAGTTTAAGCCTCAAGTATGCTCAGTGGTGGAAAACCAGCAAAAACCTCTGTATGAATAAACACCAAGCCTCCCCCTCCTGTTTTACAAAGTCTGAAATCGCTAAAAGGCAATTTTGGGGAACTTTGTATTACAGCTGCTTATAACACCCCAGCTTAAAGACAAAACTGGACTTTGACTAACACAGGACACAGCCTTGCCAGTCACTACCTGTTTCACAAGGCTGCTCTCCCAAGGTTAAAACAAAGCCACTGGAATGTCCAGAGGAGAAGAGTCCCTGTTTGCCATTCCAGGATCACATGGATTCACACTGCTTTTCATTCCTCTACCTCCTTTCACAATAGTTAGTTAAATATAAACAAAATAAAAGCTCCTCTCATTAGATTCGACATCTTGTCACAAGGATGAAAAGTTCCAGGTTGTGGATACTGCTGTGTCAGCTGTCGTATAATGATTATTTTTAATAATAGCTACAAGTATGCCTCAAGTAGCACATGATCCTTGAGCATGCAGCCCAAAGAGATTATTTATTTCTTGGCTCATGTTAGATTTATTGTTTTAAGGGTTGTTTTGTAATTAATCCACAACTCCTGAAAACTCTTCTATCCTTCTAATGCAGGGAGAACTTGGATCCCCTGAACTAGGTGTGAAGGTTATGAAGCATGTAATGAGAGCCAGTGTTCAAAAAGCACAGCAACAAGTCCACTCTTCACCACATGCCTGGCAAAATGGGGTGTTTACAAAACCCTATACCTTTGTAAAAAGACATGAGACCCAGTTTCTATTGCATACATCATTCACCATTGCTAGAAGGAGTCACTGATGTGTCTAGACAAACACACGACTCAGATGAAATTAAGGAAAAATAGCACCTTCCCCAGTTTCCATTAACACAGAATAGTGCTGTCCTCACCTAAACCACCATTCTCCAAACTTAGGTGAAATGCTTGGATATCATAGGGGAGAACAGCAAGTTCTCCAGATCTGAGTAAATGAAAAAAAGACCAAGACAAAAGCTCGAAAAGCTTTCTAAAGAGACAGGGAGAGTGACCTATAAACAGGGTAGTGTCAGGACCGTGCTCTGGTCCCCTCTTTCAATATAGGTGGACTTCTATGCAGCTGAGAGATTTATAACAGGGGGTTACAGAATCGCAGAGTGCATCAAACACCTCAGTTCTCACTTAGGATCAGTCTGGATGGGTTGCTGCAGAGGTATGGTTTAGTTTCACACCTTTCCCTCTGCATTTCAATAGTTTGGGTTTACTGAAAGATCAGCTATGTGACTGTCTGAAGTTTTAGGTAAAGTTCTCCCTTCATCCAGGCCACCTCAGGGAAAGGGAACCTCAGAATAAAGGCAGTGGGAGTGGAGACACCTTTCTTCACAATGAGGAGGGAATGAAGGGGAAGATCCAGTCTCACTGACTTTTAGGATGTGAAAGCATCATATTCCATTATTCTAGTTCCTCCCTCTCATATTCTAGAGGCTGCCTACTTACACACACCTAAGTCTCAGTGTGCAACAGATGCAGAAATGCCCTTTAGGATGACCAAGATCACTAATGCTCTCTCTTCCACATTATTTTTTCATATAGCCAGCCAGTACATATTTACAGTGTTAAAGTCCAAAGAGACGACGATGCTCTGCAGTAATGAACATGGGAAGCATTTCACCTGCTCAATGTCTAGCTTACCTAAAAAAATAATTTAAAATGGTTCTTTCTTTTTCAGCAGAAACTTCTCCAATCTTTCATTGTGATGACAAAACTAATTACTCTGTACCTTTAAAAACAGCACTAAGAATACTTTTATTTGCTTGCAGAGTCAACACAGCAATGAAAAGAGATTGTGTCCCACTGTAAGAGTTAGCAGCAGCAGCATTAAGTGACTCACACTGCAGGGCCAAACTCTGATCTCAGTTATGATTTTAGCAAATGCATTTTCTGCAAGCTTCTTGCTCACAAATAGATGAAGGCAGAATTTGGCCTGCACAGCCTTTACAACTCTCGACAGGTCCAAATTAACACATCTTGCTTCTCAGATACCATACGTTTACAGGTCAACAGCTAGGAAGATCATCACTGCATTTATGAGTTGCTTGTAATTAATATGCAAATCACTAGAATGCCAAGATATAAAAACACATTTCCTTAAGTTCATGTTTACTTTTGCATATGCTAGTCTTTTACACAGACGGTGCAAACTCAAGCAAAGCATATTTTAACACATTCATTTTAGGAATCATAAGCCATAAACACAGACCTTCACCTTGCAATGACTACATAGAAGTATAATCTTTGCCTCTGGTAACAACACTGGGATGACGTAACACAGCAAGTAGCCCATCTATTTCAAGACAGATGCCAGAAAGAGTATACTGGCAAGAAGCAGCACTTCTGCTTCATGGAATCAATACGTGGTCTAAGTCCCACATACATTTTCACTGACATAATCCAAACTCCCTTTTGACTTTACATTTTTGCCCTACTAATTTCTCCCTAAGAGTACCAGCTGTTTTCTAACTGTTGGCATTTCCCCAGCCCCTGCCTGTCCCAAGCCAGTGACATCTCTAAACCACTGTAACAAATACAGCATAATACCAGAACAGGTCAGCAACAAAGCACCACAACACTGACATTTCAGTGGCCAAACAATAAATCACAAATGCTCTCTCTCCAGCAGGGTCCAAAGCATACTAACAGACTACACTACACATCCTCTAGCTGACTACAAAACTCGTGCAATATTTGACATACACACAACCTGTAACACTCAATAACCTATGAGCACATTTGGCATTTATTATATAAACAAGTGTCAGCTAAATAAACAGAGTAACAGCTATAGCTATTAAAAATATATAGTATGTAAATATATGCAAAACTTATATGTTGCTGTATGTGAAGCTATCTTGGCTCATTAACAGATTCAGAAAGTAGGTAGTATACACAAACAGATTTGCAAAGTCAGACTGAGATGGTTAACTATAAGCACCCATCCACATTATCAGCACAGGACTTCTTGCTTAGTTGTCAACCTTTGTTTTTACAAAAATAAATGCAAGCCTACACCAGGAACTATTAGATTATAAATATGGTCTTATTTGTTTGTGAAACTGTAACTACAAAGTGGTTTCTACTATACTGAATTATTCCAAATGATTCAGGGAGAAGACAGATTTTTTTTTTAGATGACAACTTCCAATTCTAGTCTCTTCTAAATAGTGAGTATTATAAGAAAATCCATTGTGATATTTTTGATACCTAAAATGCCTAAAACCAGTTTCCTCATACGATTATGATCACAGTACCCTGAACCCTATTTATCTGGTAATGCACTAACAAAATAGTCAATAAGCAGTAAGAGAGATGAGACAGACTGAGCAATATGAGATGTGTGGCAGAATGAATTTTCAACCTTCCAAGTGAAAGCTGTCAATGTACTAAGTATAACGCCATCCCATTCCACCACACCTTTGTTTTGAAAATACATAGTGAAACAGTTGTGCTTCACAGGTAAATGAAAAGATCTGCACTTTCTATCCTGTCTCAGAAACCCTCTCCAAAATTTGCCTCAAACCTCTGCTTCAAGCAACTGGGCAAATGACCGCACTGAAGGGATCCAGAGGACTGTGCTATAGTGCCTATCTAGGGACTTGCATGGGGACAGAGAGCAAACTGACACACAAACAAGGACGGCAACAGTAGATAATGCAGATGCTAAAGCACAGCCACTGCTGATACCAGTGCAACCCCCCCTGCGACGTGTAATTTTTCCATAATACAGCATGTGATGCACATAGTGGCTCTGTTCTACCTCCTTACGCCAAATAACACTCACTATTCGGAACTTCAGCAGTGCAAAACTGCAACGGACGTGACAGTTCCCAAGATTTTGGCCTGTACTCATGCAATGGAGGTGTAGCAGTCCATTGGTCATACAAGGCAACGGCTATTAAATTCCATTTCCACTATCATCTGTTTTTGCTTTGTTAGATGCATTCACTACTTCATGTCACAGTCCACTGCACATTAGGCTTCACCTACTGTAGGTGTCTGGGCAGCCAAGCTGCTTCGCAGGCCACCTGCATGTGCCAGGCATGCAGGCAGCCAAACAGCTTGAACATGCCTCCTACTCATGTACAGAGATAACCTGGAGATACTGATAGAGACAGGTGGGAGAAGGCTAAAAATGGAAGTCTCTAACAGCTAACCAAATGCATGTGAGCTGCGCATCGCATCCCTGAGTTTGTCTATTAGCTGCCTTGGAATTTCAAAAAAAGCTAGAAAGATTCAGATGACAAGTATGCTCCCATCTGGTGAAAAATGATCTTTAAAAGTAGAAGAAAATCATGCTGTACTGACCAAAATGCCTTGCCAGTAAGACTTTGTAATAATGTTGCACAATTTTCTCCAGCTGAGAAGAAAACTGTTTGGAAAAGCTTCCAGTCACAGATTTGAAAACCTCTGCAGGCTCACTCAACCAAAAATTCAAAAGAGAATTCATGAAAAAGCAATCCATGCGACCCAAAAAAATCAAACCTACCTATTGGCAAAATCCATAGACAATAGTACCACCAGCTTGCACAGAATAACTAATATATAGCAGGCTTCTCTTTTCTCAAATCTATCGAAATCCAGATCATTTTCACAGAATAATATAAAAATAATTTGAATTCTTATTTCTCATAAGAATAAATTGAAGAAATATTCCTTTTTTTGCCTTGACTCAGCAAAAAATAGTTCCCCTCAAACAAGTCAAGTTTGTTTAGAGCATATGGAGACAAACTTTTGTACAGTTTTAAGCAAACTTATGCAGATAAGAGTGACGGGACGCGGTAAAAAATTTTTTTTACTATTTATTACAAGCTGACCAACAGATATATACGTAATATATAATATCTATATTTTATTCCTGATAATATCTAACATAGATATTTTCCATGAAGAAGTTTTTTTAATGTCAGAAACATTCATAACATACTGGCTGCTATTATCTGTTGGGAAATTACTGCTTTTAAGCTAATCAGTAAGAAAGCTTACAGTGATAATATGATTGAAGCAGTGCATATGAAATAAATGGTCCGAGCAACCGCAATCCCTGTTAAATAACCTATTAATACATCATCTATAGTAGCCACTTAACCTACAACTGCCATCATTCTGCAGGAGAGAGAACAGGAAAAAAACACTAGTGAAACCATCTCAATTGTTTTAATGACAGGAACACCAGAAATTGCTCTGGGTTAAGTCTAGATGACATCACCAGCCAGTTATTAGCATCTTTTTTTCTAGACATCCACATCCATTTCCACCACCCTGGTTGCATTAGAAAGAGATTTTGGAAGTACAAGTTTGGTGTTGGGGAACCAAAGAGGTCAGAGATGTAAAAATTTGTCCTACCAGTTTTTATTCCTGTTGCAGAAAGCTCAGAAAGTTCTGGTTTTAAGTGAGAAACTCAACTTATTACTTAAACTAGGACATGCCTTACCTGCCTCTCCAACAGGAAGTGAACAGAAAGACTTAAAATGAAATACAATACCTCATTACCTATGCTATGCTTTATGGTTTCATTTTAGCCAGAAATACATGAGCAGGAGGTGTTAACAATTCTTAAACCAAGCAAAAGCAGGAAATTCAAAGGCATACAGGACACAGAGAGACATTCAAAGATTTTTTTAAGGGCAGGAAGAACTCTGGCAATCATCTAGCCAGGTCTGCTTGAGAGTACCTGGAATGCTCTCCAGCATTTTCTATACCAAAAGCAATAAAATGCAGCTGAATTAAAAGCACCCCTCTTAGAAAACAAATCCTTATTTAAAGACTGAAAGCAGTGATCAACAAATCACTTTCTTCAATAAATTACTGTAGCAGTTAATTAAAATGTGCCCCTTACGTTCAGTTTCCTGTAGCATCCAACTTCTAGATAGCAGATTTTGTTTTATCTTACAACACATCCAGGCAAAGTTTGTACGGTCTGGCAGTAAATTTTTTCTACACAAATTGATAGAAACTGGAGGCAACCTTTCTGGTATGCTGCCTGATACATCTATACCATAAAAAAGAAGACAGAAGCATTACTTGTACTCCAATTTATGCTAGCGGCTAGTATCTGGAAGGTTGGTGTTGTAGTTGCTAGCATGTGTCACAACTCGTGCCAACGCGTCTTTAATCATTACCATTACCTGCCCTGGCTAAGTTAACTCTAGTCCTGGAGTCCCAACACATGCTGCCATCATACCTTCATTCTGTGGTGCAGAGAGGTCTCTCTCTAATAAATAGAAAAGCTCTTCAATTTTCAGCAGTTTTCCCTCCACGCTGCATTGTGCTTTACGAAAGATACCTCGTGACTGTCTCTTTGACACTCTGAACAGACTGAACTCCATGAACTCTCACAGAAGGATAAAGATTTCAAAAGATCTGTGGGTGCAAGCAGGACAAAAGAATCTTTTTGGTTTCCCACAGCCCAGCTTCTCCTATGGACCCCTTTTTCCTCCCCTGGCCCCTTCCACACATTGAATCCTCCGCCCCGCTCCTAAGCTATGATAGCCTTCCTCTCACACCGTATGAGGGGAAAAGTTGACTCTGCCATTGCCAGCAGTGTGCAAGGGGAGAAGGATTGGTACTGCAGGCGTGACCTAGCCCACGCACACCGAGCCCTTCCTGAGCCGCGGCGGTGGGCAGGGCTGAGCGGAGCATCCCTGCGCGCTGCTCTCGCAGCTCTCCTCCCTGCCCAGCCAAGACAGGGAAGGCAGTCCGCTGCCCTGGGCAACTCTCGACTTTGTCGATGTCTCAAGCTTGCCCTGCAGCTACGTTCATGCGGATCTCCTGACGTCAATGAACCAGAGTTGTGTGTGTTGGGGTGAATTCACTTCTGCAGTAATTCATATTAGAACTATTTAGTACTGGGAATTTCTGTATTTATAACACACCAGAAGAAACTCAAGTGTTTCAAGGTCCCTGGACTCACACAACTATCTTCCGGAATTCCTTGTCATCAAGGTGTCAAACCCAGGAACACGGGTATGACAGTTTGCTACAATGGGCAAGTTAAAAGATTCTGCTAAGTCAACACTTGAATGACTTACTAACCACTCATTTTAATATTTTATCTGAGTGAGTTGATTGCCCATGGAAATGCAGGGCCTCACAATAAACAAAGGAGTCGCTCGTAGTGCAAAAGCACAGCATTTTGCTTCAGACCAAACTTGCAAAATCATGACAGGCTGTCTCTTGTTCTGAACCTGTTTCACCTACAACTGACTCTCATTCACACTAGTCCTGGTCATCTTCTACACAGGAACAGTCAAAATATGTGACAACTCTGTGGTCCAGATGTGCTTTTGTTTCGTACCATTATTTTATTTGCAGATGTTTTGTAAATACACAGGTGGTTTCTACCCTGAAGTATATGATTTATGGTGCATTAGCCTTTCTAGCAACAATCCTCTTCCAGCTTCAGCTACCATGACAGAGGATATTTCATCTAGGGCTCTCAGCACACAGCTGCTTGCCACCATCTCTCTGACAGCTGTTACCAAATCCGGAAGGCCTCACTTTTCTGGCAGAGGTGTTTGGAAGAGCACTTCTTGCTTCAGTCAGAAAAAAAGCTGGGTTAGCCAAAGGGAACAGGTTTGACAAGTATGTGGGATTTGTTTGGAGAGGGTGGTAGATGGGATGTCCTCTCGGGGCTGACGTGGTCTCACGCCATGCAAGCCCCTCAAGCACACAGTATTGGGTGGATGTTTTTAATAATGCTTGGGCCCTTCTTCCACATCAGATACTACTACAATCCAGCCACCAAACCACAACACAATGGCAAAAGCAGGCAAGAGCTCTTAAGAGGATCTACCCAGACATCTCTCCTTAACAACAAGCACTCCCTGAGACTCCAAAAGAGCTTATAAAACTCCAGAGGAGTTAGGAAGAACTGAAGGCATTTTTAAGAGGCAGAGCCCAGAAGGAGTCACAGTAAGAAATAAGAGAGGCATGGAAAAAAATCTTTTCCCCATCCATTATGTCCCTGCAGTCAGGCTTGATCTAGCCCAACCTTTAGTTGGCTGATGATTAACACTTCATCAGGACTTTCCAAAGAGAAATCATCCTTTTTCCATTTCTTCCAAGACTGGTTTTGCTCTTTGCTTTTCACACCATGATCTCAGTCTCTGGCAGGCTGCTGGCTGAGTCTCCCTGGCTGGCTTCTCCCACCAGCTACCAAAAGATGATCTTGAGGGAAGAGCAATCCCCTCCTTTCAGAGGCCTCAGCGAGCTGAAAGTGAAGCAGCTGAACAAGGAAAACAGTCAAATACTTTCCCTGCTGCCTGGTCAGCTCCTTTTCAAAGGGATGTAACTCACAGTGCAATTACAGAGCAAACAAGTCAAAAAGTCACTACCTATTGCACATAAAACCAATGCAAATGACACCAAAGTCCTCAATATTATCAGTGAGCAATTCTAGGTATTTGTGCATTGGTTTATGCAGCATGGACAGGAACTAAAATTTATTTAGGAAGCTCTTATTAGAAACACAGTATTTTCATCTAAAAGCCTTGGGCTAAGTTCTGAATTTTTAAATATATAAACAAATAAGATGATCTTTGCTATTTAGGGAGAAGTGGAAGGAAACTGGGATCAGAACACATAGGTAACAACACTAAAGACAGACCAACTGAAATCATGGTATAAAAAAGGAACACACGAGCATACACATCTGATGGGACTAGGAAGGATACAGAGAAAATTTCATCATGCATGCAAAGGATCTAATCTGTACAGCCCCTATTCTTGATTAGAGTATGAATATGCTACTGTAAAAATTAACTTTAATTAAAAAATATATACCTATAAGCCCTATGACAGTTCTCAAAAGTCCACTGAAATGGAAAGGAAATGTTTGAAATTTTTGCTTCACTGAGTCATGATTGGATTTGCCATTCATATTGCCACTTTTCTTTACATTGGTTCAGGGAATCTTAAAATCCTGGACAAAAGTAGCAACCACTGTAAAAATGTATGTGCTTCATCCACATGCGATTATTATATTCAGACTGGATGAAGCTGCAGTGATGATGAGGTCAGGGAAGATTGGCTGTGGTTTGGTGTAATTTCCTCCATTACATTCCATGTAGCCTACTAGAAAATACAAACAGATGGGGCTACAACCCCCAGTGGTCTTGGCTGATGCTGGTAAATCTGCCCTCAGTTACTGCATGCAGAGCTGAAAACAGTATGTACAGGAAACAATTTGACTAAAACAGATACTCCCTATACTACTAAAGCAGGAAGTCTTTCCAATATTTCCATGCTGTAGCAGAAGCTTGTGATTAAACCAGTGTGAAAAATAGAGGTCTTATTTGGGAGAAATTCTAGGATTTTAAAATTTTTCTTCAATTTTCAGGTCTCAAAAATGCCTGAGAATAAAAATTCCATGAGACAGAAATATCAGCATAAACTTCTTGAAGTACTTACTTCTGCTTATTCCTGTCCTTCGTAATTTAAAACACACTGTATGTGAAAATCTACCATACCATTTCTACATGAAATACTTGAGAACAAAAAAGGAAGAAATCACAGAAATTAGAAAGTCATAGTTAGTTCATTTAGTATTCCAAACAATTTGTTTGAAAAATTCAATTTCTTTGGAAGCAGCCAGCTCCTGGCAGGTCTTTCAAACTCAACAGGATTATTCTAATATAAAATACTCTGTTTATTATTTTTTGATTGCTTGACTTAAAATAAAGCTCATTACAAGCAGATCATATTGCAATTAAAACTAACAACTTTTCCAAAGCATGGATTAAAACCTGCATCACTGAACTCTGAGGGAGAGAGATTTGCCTTACACCACTTGATTTACATGCTTTAATAAGTTTACTCTTGTTTGTGAGGAAGTAGCTGATATTTCCTGCAGTCAGACACTGAAATGACCTTTGGTAAACTGCATACAGTTAAAAGATTTGTCTTTGCATTGTAGATTTCTAAGCAACATTTTTCACCATCATAATGCAAATTCAGTTTCAAGTTGAACATTTCAGGATGTATTCAGTTATAGAACTTTTACTCAATCATTTTGCTCTGGTTAAGTCCTCCACTTGAACAACACATCCGTACGTCTGAGATCAGATAGCAACTGTACGTTCAATGAAAAATCTGTAGGCAAACTGGCAAACAGCATAGACCCATCTTTCTTTGGCTGTACATTTCTGGCTGTGATATTCCGCTTCCTCAAGCTGATAAAGCATAGGACAGCCTATAATTTTTTTTTTTTTCCTAAAACATATTTCATCCAAAACATGCCAGTTATAGCATAAAATGACGACATCCCTGAAGAGATTGTTTTGCACAGAAGAATTTGTAAATCATCCAGAAGAAAGGCGAGTTCTGCTGAATATATAATACCAACTTTGACAGGAAATCTATGTCTCCTCTAAGAGGCAGAGTATCAAATTAGCAAAGACAGTACAGTTCTATAAAACTGCAGCTCAGCAGTTAACTGAAGCAAGTGATGAACTTGGCATAAGTGGCCTGAAGATTTCACCTCCTAAGAAACCTCCATGTCTGTAATAAACCAAGAGTGATCAACATGCATTACTCTTTCTGACTGCTACATAACTGACGTGGGGCAACGCTGGGGCAGATCCATCTAGTTGTGTTTGCCCTGCTCTTGATGTCGAGTCAAACAGGGTGGCATTTCAAGAGAAGGTGCTGGAAATGCCTATGCACCTCTTAACTTCTATTTTTATACATCAGCAGTCAGCAAGGATGGCAGCGTTTTGGCTCTGCCTCCACATTCATAATACAGTTTAAAAAAAATACAAACTACAGTGAATTTCAATGGATCCTTCTGTCAACGTAACCATTACAAATGAAGGACATTGGCAGCTTAGACAATATTGGTATTCAGCCAGTGTGTACATTACCTCATAACACACAGATGGTTTCATGGTTTCTGCAGCTACAGAAATGACAGCCTTCCTGTTCCAACCTACCGTTTATGAACAGACTCACTTTCCTTTCAAGTATTAATGAAGTGCTATGCCCACCTAATGAAAGTAAGTTTTCTCTACGGAGTTAGCTGTGGCTTGTCAAGCCAATTAGTACAAGATTTTGCAACTCCTACCAACACTGTAGCACTGTTTTAGGAAGTGTTCACTGATGCCCCTGATTTCTGACTCTCAAGCTTTCTTCTTTTAAAATAGATGATATTTGTTTCAGAGTTTTCTGGTGAGCTGGCAAAAACCGATTTTCCCCCAAGGGCATAAATCCACTTTGATACATTTTCTATTTTGAAAACAAAACAAAACAAAAACAAAAACAAATGTTTCAGAACTGCCACTCGCTCCTAATGTTTTGGGGTTTTTTTTAAAGCACCAGTCTCAGATTTCAGTTTGACATTCCTTGTTTTGAAATTATTTGCCTTGAAATGTACAAGAACATATTATTTAAGTGAACAACAGCATAACATCACTCAAGTATACACATATATCATACATCAACAGCAGGATACTTTAAGCCTGAAGAAGCAAGGTATCAGGGACAATGATAAGAATTGCAGGACTTTTAGGAATCCAGAAAGAGGAGAAATAAGACGACAACTAAAAGATTAAGTTTTAGGACAGCTTACAGAAGATGTGATTGATTGCAAGCAGTGTAAGTAGTCCCTGCTTTCAGCCATTACCATGAATAAACAAGCAGAGACCAGATTATAGATACTTGGAGGAAAGCATGAAACATTCCCATTTTCAAACATGATAACTGTTGCTCTTTAAGATGAAGAAACATTTTTCAAGTATTTTCAACAGTATGTATGTACAAGGGAAACAAACCCAAGAGGTCTTCAAGGGGACCATGGGCATCCTTAGGGAGCAATGTCCCATCACAGTACCTCCTGACCTCAAAATCCTGCCTGGCACACCATGGTACAATGCCTTCAGGTTTTCATGCCAGTTAAGTCAAAGATCTGTATGCTGCTTCTCCATGCATTTAAGCCTCAGCTCTGTGTTTCCCAAAGGAAGGTCTCATGGCTGCTATGGCTAGAATTGACATAACTGTGATTCACTGTGTGATGATGGGACCTCCGAGGAAAACTTTTCACACAGTGTTTCTCCCTCATTACAATAATTCCCAAGTTTTCATTTTCCTCGTGTCACCAAAGCTCAAGAGCAGTGAATTATGATGTTTAGAGGCTAAGGAAGGAAATGTTCAGTTGATCTAGCAGGCTCCAGTCTTCCACTCAGTGCAGTGGCACTTCAGTGCATTTGGAAGGCTGGAATAGTTGTTCAGTTAGAGCACAAGCAGACCTGATTGTGGTGTTGATCAGTAATTTATAGTCACCCAGGCCCAGCCCTACCCTATAGGTACTGTAAAGATGATCAAGCACCTTTGCTATGGTCAAGACACTTCTGTATTTCAAACAATTCTCCAATTATGTGCGACCCATGGTACAGTATAACTATGACTGGAGGGCAATTAAGATACCAGCTATCCCCAGCACCCTGAAAGTTTAATGATTAGATAGATAGTATGTTCCGACTTTTATGTACTTCATGTATTTTATGCAGCTCAGCTGCCACTGATGAAAAATCCTAACAGACCTTCCCTTATAAGCATGCTTTCCAGCTAATGAACACCCACTTGAACTTAAAAGTTCACAGCCTCAAAAAAGCAGTCATTAAATTGTATTTGTTTATGGAAGATTTTCCTAGATGCTAGAGAATCCCCTCTCCTTCCTCTGAGTCTTCCACTGAATAACTTTTGAAAAATCTATGCACTGGTGTATTGAAATACTGACCTCTGACAAAAAGATGACTTCATGGAAAAAATCAAGTTAGAATTGTCTCTCTTTAATATGCCAAGTATCTGGCTGTTTCTCATAGTTTTCCACAGAAAAAGAACCGAGTTCTTGGGTAAGGTGAGAAGGAATCAGAAGCGTCAGCAAAAAGAACACACTCCCTCCTAGCTGTTGTGTCAGTCTAATTCTATGCTAGAAAATCATACATTTCTCAGTGCTATCAGTTAGCAAAAGAAACCAAGTGGATTATTATTTAGTATCACTGAATTGATGACATTACCTCTCTATGCCAACGTGGAAAAGGTCTCCCAATTCCAAAATGCTTATACATCAAAGCACATGGGTATATTTAAGAACAATGAAGCCCTAGAGAGTTCCTGGCTTTGTAACATCATCTGCAAGTAAGATATCATATCATATTTAATAAAAAAAGAAGAAGAAAGAATCCCAATAATACCCTGTTCACCAATCAGATAATAGACTCGCCCCTTTCACTCACCCTCTCCTCTCCTGCAGACTTTCCTTACATCATCTTCTGTCTTCCGTATATTTAAATAAAAGTGTCCCCCATTTGAATGTTATTGGTGGACTTTTTTGCCTAAAGAGTATGTCTGACCTAAAACTGTATTACTTTCCAATGGGTCTAACTTTGTTTTCATAGAACCAAAGCCATATACATACATGTACCCAAACCTGCATATGGACACAAAGTATGGATTAATGGGGAAGGAGGAGTTTTACCTGTCTGCAGTCCTCCCTTTTCCCCATTTCACTGTTCAGTGTAGAATTAAAATGTTCTGTATAATGTAATGCAGCTTCACAGGGCCCTCATTGACTCCATATCCTCGTTAACAGGATAGGGCATTCAAGGGAACAGTCTTTCAGTCTTCCCCCCACCCCCCCATGTTTCAGGGTCTGTAAGCTGACCTGCATATTAGGTCAGAATGATTAATCATTCAAATGTCAGGAAACAGTAAAATGTATAACCATGCATATGCAACATCACCTCTGAATCTACTGCATGTCTGTGTATAAAATACAGAGGTAGTATCACAAATTGAAATACAGTAACATGATTACAAACTATGTGTCAGCTAATGCTAAGCAGTCTACCCTTTGCTCTACTTTTCTTTAACAATTCCTATTCTACCTTTTCAGACAAAAATAAATTGGAGAAGTAAAAAAGGCATCCTGGAAAACCTCATTTTAAGTCTTTGAAGCTCTGCAAAGTCAGCGCCTAATGTAAACTCCATAATCTGGGACTACATGGCTAGATCATCCTGCCCGAACATCCTGCCCTACGTGGAAGGCTGGAAGACGGACTTACTGTTGATCCACACATCAGAAAATACACAGCTGAGTGAAGGCTGTACTAAGATACATTGAGAAGTTTTTCTAAAGATCAGAACACAGTTGTGATGGAAGCACTGTGTAGGAAACTGCAGTCTACACAGGCTGCCTACAAGGTGATGAGAGTCTGTCAATAAACCCAATACCCTGCATGACTCATCCCTATTCTCCATCCCTATGCTTTGGTTTGGAGGTACTTTGTATTCCCTGAACTGCCTCACTGCTTGAGCTACTCAGAGGCACAGAGTTAACAAAACTCAAATATGAGATCATGCAGCTCTGTATCTTTATGAAGGGAGGGAAGGGGGGAAAGGGAGAAGCAGAATGAAGAAAGTGCAGATAATGCTGTTGCCTTACTGCAGGCCCTTCTCAAAGCTATTGATTTTCTGTCGTAGCTTTTTACTGAAATCACAGCACGGCCTTCTGGCTGGCTGAGATGCGTTTTTGTGTACACATACTCCCTGGTGTCTCTATATTATCACATTATCCTCACATGCCAATTCTCAGCATCTCTGTCACTACTAGAAGCTGACACACAGGTTTCCTTTAAAAAAACATAAAGCTGCAACAATTTCCAGTCCAGATTAAACTAAATCCATTGTTGCTGATTTTTATTCATAGTACCTTATTCCCAGCATTAGAATTCTCCCTCTCCTTGTTTCTCTCTCTTTGAGGGAAAATGGTGTTTGCTGAGAAGCTGTGCTAGAGCTCTAATTAATATATATTCCACTGAGCAAAAAGCATGCCAGCAAACAGGCCTGTTTTAAGCCTATTTTTTAATCATATTACATTCAAGACATGCTCCCTCTGTTGTGTAGGCCCACACAGTCACTTACGGCTTACTGCCTGCTTCAATTGCTGGCTGTTTCCCAAGTTTTTACTCCCTTCTGTCTTATTCTATACCCATGGAGACAACAAACAAGCTATTTCCAACATCAAGAGAAGCTCCTTGCTGAGTCAAAAGAATGAGCCCTAGTTAGAGAGGAAAATACTCTCAGACACAGGTGTGCAAGTGACATCATAATTACAGTCAGAATAGATGGCCTGCAAATTGCACAGCATTTGTAATTAACAGTGCTCTATAATGAAGACCACTCTGTGTGTGATTCCAACCTAACAATGCTTCATAGCTGCACGAACTAAGCTTTATTTCACTGAGAAAATGTAGATCAAATATTCACAGAAGTAATCTACCTACAGTGTACGATCCCTGAGTCACAGGTGAAATTGGGGATTATTTAAATACCAATCAAATGATATTTGTTCTTAAACAGAACAGAAATTTAATTTTCCACAGAAATTTAAGGCAGGCTAATGTTCCATTGTTGTTTAGCCCCTTAGCCTTTAACAAATAACCTAATGTCTGATGCATGCAAAACCATGATGTGCGGTAGGGGGGTGTACCTGCCTATCTATAAATACATATATACCAACTTTCTTTCTGTTCACCTGCCATGTCAGGAGACATATTGCATTTACAAGCAATGAGATATAGTTCATCCTTATCCTCCACTTACCCCCTTGGACTTCCATTTTTTCTGCATGTTGTTCCATTTGAGGGTTCCTTGGAAGCCAGGTCTCTAATTGCTTTATAGTCTGCATCAACTGCTCTCATTCTGCCCCTTGAACAGGTGAAAAACAGCTACAGTAAAGTCATCAGTATTAAGTTGGTCATTGCTACCTAGCACCACACTACTAAACACACCATACACCTTTCAGAAATTTCTAGATCCCACCATATTAGTACATCTCCTCATTCACATACCACTAATTCTCTCCACTCAAAATTCAGTGCATCAGTATTGATCAGTTGGGCTCCCAGTTTTGTCCAGCTGAGTGCTGCTAGCATGTGCTGGGTGAACGGTCCCTTCACCTGGGCCCTGGTGACACTGGGTATGGCTGCACCACATGATGGTGGTTTTCTGTAATTACTTTACAGAAGACTGATGGTTGAATTCTGCTCTGTGCCCAGGTCCAGGCCTTTGGTTTGTACCCTGGTTTCTGTTTGCACATACTGATTTTGAGACTGCATCTTCTTTCCATCCCAGTCTTATCCATCAGTCTGAACCATTTTGTCCTGAATCCCTCGCAAACTGGCAGTTTATCCTATCCATTTATTCCTATTTATTATTTCAGGCAAGTCCAACCTTTTTGCCACTACTATTGCAGGTGGCTCTGTCACCTTAGTTACTCTTTTGCGCTATGCTTAATAGGACTAAGACAAAAAACTTTCCATTTACCCTTTACAATAGTCCCTATTTTCCAACAGAAAAATTAAATGTCAGGAAATTGAGCACTGAAAATACTAACATAATCTTGCAATTAAAGGGATTGACAAGAATCTTGCATAAGTAATATCATATGTGTGCAAAAGACAAATTACAAATAAGGGGTATTTTTGCCTCAAATCAAGATTGTTGTTTGTTTTCACTCCAAACAAATGTGATTTTACCTCATTCAGTGAAATAATTCATAGAAATAAAAGTGGCAAATCTTGCAGGTGAGAAGGAAATTGGAGCAGTTTCTTTAAAATTATAAAACACCTTTACCACCAACACCACCAACTCTGAGCTTTTAATTTTTTAATCACTGTTATTTCCTTTCATAGTGTTATACAATGGCTAACACCCTGTTTCACATAATCGAAAAAGAAAAATATTTTTAAAAACAACTCTTTCGCTTCACAAAGTCAATTTTTGGACTTCAGAGTTTCTTTCAGATCTGTAGTGTCTTGAAGGCATTAACTAACCACTATACCTTAGAAATCATCAGATTTACTGAGTATTTTCCATCAGAAATCTTCTCCTCTATCTCCAGGGCTTTGTAGGCTGTTCCCTGTTAAAATTGATAAAGAAAAACCTCAGTGAGTACAAGCAAAAATAAGATTGGAAAAGATGATAAATTTCCTATTGCATCTTAAAGAGCAAAACAATGTTTCTTTGGTAAAAAGCAGCTTGCAGATCAGTTAATGCTCATTTAAGGACCTGATCATTTACCCTTGTCCTCTCTTTTTTTAAAAGGAAATCAGCTCCCCTTCTACCCCATGAAAGCATGCTATTGAAACTTCACATTTTCTCTCAAAGCATTTAGCTTTCCCTGTGTGTCACCTCTAGATTAAACCTGGCTCTTATTTCTGGAGTGTACAAATGACTGAAGATCAACAACAGTCATGACAGTCTGAGTCAAACATACTCCACACAGAACTCAACTCACTTGGGAAGACTTAAGCCTGAAATTACATTCACCAATTGTTAATTTTCTCTGTGAAATAGTAAAGTCTGAAGAATTTGTACTCTGTGGTAACTTATAAATTGACTGATTTTACAGCATTAAGCTTAACAGAACAACTTTTTTGCTGCATGCTTTCTACTACAATTGTGCCTTTTGCTATGCATTTGTGTTTTGCTTCCTTCAACAAGGATCGTCTCCTTTCAGCAATATTAGCAAATGTCAGAGATTCTAAGCAATACTCCAGTCACTGTGCAGGCAAAAGTTTCCTACTGAACAGGACCATCTGAGATGTCCAAAGCAGAAAGACATCTAAATTTCTGAGAGGGTCCTCCTAGGCCAAAAAAGGAAAACAGCGAAAGAAAAGACTGCTAATGTCTCAGAGCCATATGTCCAAAAAAGAATCCAAGAGAAAATCCAAACATTAAGGGAAATAACCAAGTAGTATCTGAGGACACAAGTCTCCTCCCGTTCACTGCTACAGAGGGTCAGAGGCATTTACTTTCAAATCACAAGATGTGCTCAGGTCTTAGGACTTTGCATCCTCTAATGTTCTTGCAGCTTCTTGAACACCTTCCTTTGATACTGTCTACAACAATCCTCTTTAGTTTCAGATGAATACTAAAACACTGACAAGTATTTTGTTAGTACTCTGACAGAGGAGCAAGAGCCCCCACCTCCCCACCACTGCAGCAACCACAAAGCGGAGTTCTCCTGTTAACAGTCAGTGTGAACATATGGGGCTGACAGTGTTATATACTCAAAAGACCTTAGTGTTGCTGAGTACAGGTTTTGAGCTTGTTTACAGTGGCCCTAAAATAAGTACCAGAGAGGATTCGTTATTCCTGAAGACAGGAAAGTTCTTCAGCAAGTTCCTGCTCTCCCTAACTCCTCTTGAACTCGATCTTTCCCAACCTGAACAATCCTATGATCTATGGCAGAAAGGACAAGGGACTGAGTTGCAGCAGCAAGCGCAGGTTTTCTCCCAGAGTTTACCAATCACTTTGCAGAAAGTATAAAGCACTTTAAGACTCTGCTGGTGCCAGAGAGTCACCATTAATGTCAGTTTTTAAGACATACAGGGTTAATAGAATTGAGGAAATTTCAGTGTAAAGATGTTAGATATTTGCTTGTTTCCAATTCAAATGGTATTCTGATGAGGTCAGGGCCTAACTGTACAAGGACGCTGAGACCTGCAGAATAATGATAAAAAAACCACCCTGATCTCTTGGAAAAGAATAACAACAACAATTAGCATTTGTATCACACTTGGTGTCAAAGTATCCCTGAGCACTTTATAAAGCACACCTCTGGACTCTGCCCCACGATGGTTATTCAATAACCCCTGAGGTTAGCAGCACAACTCCGCTATGCAGCAGCCCTTCATCCTCGTTCAAAGGCAGCTACCGACAGAGCCGGACAACGCTGGCAGAGCCAAGTGAATCGGACTAAGCGAGCAGCAAGCAATATCGCTGTATTTATAAAGCAAGCAAATCCGACAGGCTCTGGAAGCTCCTGGGGCTGTCTGGCGTTCTCCATGCCTCCCGCAGGAGTGACTTCCTATCCCCTGTCCCTCCGGCAGGACAAGAATACCCTCGCTGGAGCAACACAAGTCAGCTAGGTCTGCAGAACGCCCTAGCCATAATCAGCTTTTCACAGCTCATTGTGAGAAAAACCAAAACATGCCAGGGACGGAGGAAAGAAAGCTTGGCTTATCTCTACTGATTTTGGTGGTGTTCTGAGGATTCATGCCAACCTAAATCTTGGCAAAATAGTTTTAAATGGTAGCACAAAGTTAAAAGGCAAATGTGGTGTCTGGCCACACTGGGGGATTAGTTTTGTCAGAACAAAGCCTCCTATTGCTGACTTACTGACTTGGCAAACACACTGTAAATAAAGGCAACACTGAATCTGCCAATTCCCAGCTTGTCAAGCTCCTCAACAACCAACAAACCACAAAAGTAATTACAGACAGTTAAAATGCAAAGAGCAGGAGACCATTTTCTAAAACGCACAATTACTGTGTCCCTAGGGGCTGGGTTTAAGTCTACACCCTGAATTAATTTCCATTCATTTCCATCAGAAATTTGTTTGGCTTTCCCACGATGTAAGTTTGAGGTGTTTCCAATTTATCTGAGACTTCATCACAAAGGAACTTGCAGTACATATTTCAGTGACATGTTTAAGTCCCTCATTCCCATGACATTTGGCAACAGCCAGCTTTCTGTGAGGCAGGCTTCTAATCAGCCCAAAATAAAGACCTTGTTTTCAGCATCTTAATTTACGGTTTTCAGTATCTATAGGTTTTGCTTTGTCTCAAAAAATTAACTGTTCATCTGCAGGGACGTGGTGAGAATCCTATGAATCTGTGGGCTGCAGGGCCTAACGATGCTCCTATGAACATCTAATCTTGCTTCCTGTATAAAAATGTTACGAATTTCACCAAATGTTCCACAAGTGCTTGTGTTCCTCAGAACATTTATTGATTTCTGAATAGAAATACAAACACATATTCAGCATGGAAACAAGTTTGAATCCAGCTACGTATGCGTTGTGACAGCAGAGGGAAATGAATGAGATGTTACAGCCCTTTCGCACTGCTCATGTAGTGAAAAAAGTGTTGAGTTTATGTGAGTGGTCTTGTTCTCAGAAGAGAACAGGAGATGATAATCATCCAAATATTATTAAAAATTAAAGACTGTAAATAACAATCCTTTTAACTATTGGCTAGAAAGCCTACAATGGGAAACACTAACTCCTGCCTGGATTTGCATGCAGCTGCATCTGTGTGTCCAGTTCTTCTCTGCCCAGTGCAACTCTTGGCTGCAGCCTTGGTGCAGCCACCCACGCAGCCACAACTGCCGTGCTGCACTGTGCTGCTCAACACCCTGAAAGCTGCTGACTGATGGGTACTCGCACCATTTAACTTTAGGCATTCCCAGTTTGGTACACACCTCCATATACAGTTACTGAAGAGAGGCAGGTTCCTAAAATGGATTCTCTCTATCAGCCTCCAGAAGCCTCATTTTCTGCCAGAGAACCCAGGTTCTTAGGAACTATTCTAAGAACATCCTTTATTGTTTCACTTTTCTGGCTCTTAGGTAGAATATGTATCATTATTCCACAGCGGATAATTTATTCAGAGGCATTTTCCAAGTCAAAGGAGCTACTCTCAGCCTCATCTGAGCTCCTTGGTAAATTTGCCCTATGCAGAACAGCAAATACAAAGAGGACAAAGCTGAGAAGTGTTCAGCTGCAAAAGTAAAGCACACTCTGGGGCTACCCAAACTCCTCAGCCTCACTGGAACAAAAAGAGTTTAAATTCAGGGGGCGGGGGGGGAGTCTTTTTCTAAATCTCAGAACAGATGGTTCCTATGTGTACTGTACTTTCACCTATGATTTTCCCAAGGCCACAAAGGAGCCCAGACAAATGCTGATTTGGAGAAGTCCAGGCCATTTCTGCCATTTATTAACATTAACAGTGCTAAACAGGGTGGCAACCACAGCCGTGTTGTTTCCACCTCTGTAAACAGGGAATGCACACACAGCACACCAAATGCAGATGCTTATATATCATCTATAGAAATAAAAAGGTCATTCTTGGGAATCACACTGCCAGCATTACACACGTTCACAGTGAAAACTGCTTCGGGCCCAAGAAACACCATGGATCATAACCAAGGTCAGAAATGTTATGATACTTTCCTGTTTGCTATTCCAGCACACAGAAGTAACTGAAGTTTCTATAAGACCCTCCTTTCCAGACTTTCTCAAGACACAACCAGAAATCAAAAATTTCCAGTTGCCGTTTAAGTCCTCAAGGTTAAATCCTGCTAGTATATATCTGCATACTTCACTAAAAAGCTCCATTAAAGCTAAGTAGATTTATGTCAGAGGAGCATATGACACTTTCTTCCCCTTATGCATCCTTACCACAGACATACCAAGCACCTTTTTGAGAAACTTGTGTTTTGCATAACAGTTATAAAGGACATTATTAAAAAAGCAGTCTTCATTATTCACAGAAGCCTATATAAGTTACTAGGCTAGTCTTTCAGTTATCCAGTGTTATTTTCTGCAAAGAATATACAAGTTAATATAACCTTTTACAGCCTCTACCCTTAAGATGCCTCCAAACTACAATAGGATTATAGAATTTGAAATCTGCTGAGGTCGATTAAACATTTCCTATTAGAATGACCTGAAAAATACAGCGTATGCCCATGTATTCCCTAGAAATCCTCATTTAGAGGATTTCAGCTTTTTTTTCCTCTCTGCTGATTTGCAGACCCTTAAGCATTTCCCTTTGGATCCCCCAGTGTGAGCATACTAGTAATATCCTTGCCTTTCTTAATTACCTTTCTCAGATCTCTTAGAAGCAGCTAATAGACCTCCAGGGATCCATAGAGCATAATCTGAAAATGATGAGTTAATAACCTTGTAAGGACAGACCCTTAAGTGATTACCCTTCAAAGAAGGACATACTTTAATAACATTGGATATACTATATACAAGTTGCTTATTCTTCTAACTTGCATAACAGAAATAACAACTGCAATCTCCGTAATCCTTTGAAACTACATTTGTTTAAACTGTCACAAAACCTGCCCAAAGCATGTTGGGGAAGTCAGGGTCAGCAGAACGGTGAATCCCAGGCTCAGTAATTACACACAGCTACAGTATGCAAAATATACTTGATGGTAACATTTATTTTTATATGGCTTCCTCCATGAGGAGGGTTACAAAGTGCTTCATGCAGAGCCAATCATTCATACTTCAAGCAACTAGGGAAGGTGCTGAATGAAACCTCATTTCAAAAGGAAAGTAATATAGATTTTAGTACTGGAAGTTTTAATGATAAGGCACACTAGAGAGAAATAGCACTTAGAAAAATGTACTAATGATACTCTCTTTTCAATAGAGACATCAGAGCAATGATTTCTATGGCATTTTTGATCCTGGACTCTGAAGGTGAAATTTTGTGTTCAGGAGCTGATGCATAAGTTTTTATGAGGCTTTCATTAGCCTTAGCTTGAAGCTTTCAGTGGCACACATGCTTTTGCTAGACACTACGCAGAAGTAAATTTGAGGCAGATGAAGCCTATTAAAAACCAACAAACTACAAAACCAACTCATCCACTCAGGATTTTTTTATCTGAACTCTCATGTGATGACTCACAACTGTTCTCAAACCCAAAGGAACACTAACCTGGAAAGTCATGTGAAGTATGTTGCAGACACAAACAACTCTGGTTTGTAAAATCAGGTCTAGGTAACAGACTTGGCCAACAGGCAAAACCCAGGGTAGCTTTCTACAGTGTTGGGACACTGACCTATGGGAAAGAAAAAAAAACAAAAAAAAGAGGATTCAAGACCACTTCTTCGGAGTGTGCAGAGAAACAGATTTTCAGGTGTTAATCCTCAACACCAAGTGCCCAATTCATGAGGTAATGGCATGGTTGTGACTCTAGCACCTCAGCAAGAAGGAAAAACAGTATGTGTTCTTTTAAGTCGTAGTCCTGCTTGTGAGGACTGAAATCTTTGAAAAACCTGGTCCTTGCAGACTAAACAAATAAACTGTGTATTGTTGGCTATAATCTGCAGCTGAAATGTGTCTTTTAAATTATACACAGAACAAACTCAAATGCCATCCATGCTTCAAAGGGCTTTCAGGAAGGTATTTAAACGTTTCTCTGAACAATTTGCAAAGTGAAAAAATCCAAACCTGTTTCAAAAGTTCTTTGACTCAGACACCAGCTCTACCTCTACATTAAGTTTTCATACTTCCATGCATAAAGAGCAGATGGCCAGTGCAGGCAGGCAGTTTTCAGTAGGGTTGTCTCAGTCTCTCAGTCATAGGTTTATTTGAGCTGCATGGGCCATTCCCTGTTTTACAGAAATATCCTAAGCCCAACAATCAGGATTGCTTAACTATTTCACATAAAAGATGAGGAAGAAACACAGACAATATAGGATTCATTGAATTATGCTGTTACTTGGCAAGAGTCATCTGTCGACCTGCCACTGGGATGCCTGCTGAAGAGTAATGCAAAAACTGCACGTCAGCTGCTGGATCTAAATAACAGCAGGAGCAGGTATGGGTTTAGTTGTCTATGGAATAAACCCAAAGTATTTAAACTTTCAACACATACTTTAAAACCTCTCACTGGCCCCTTCCCCCACAGCGGAGACTGTGTGACAGCAATCATGTAGTTTGTGACATGTTTCATCACCAAAAGGCTACTTCCACCAAGGGCTCTCCCTCTTTAAACCAGCACAGTGGTTTCCCTCTTCATCTAGAGTTATGCAGTTGCTCTAGCTAAGGCTGCATTAGCGCAGACAGTAAGAGATGAAGTAGAAGCACTTTCATAGTAACTTTCAGCATTGACACCTGTGCTATTGCATCAGGGGTAGCTGAACAGGGAATTTCGGAAAGCTGCCAGTCTAGGCAAGGCTACAATGAAGGGACTCTCACCATAGATGTTTCATTATGCAAGAGGCAGTTTATCATGGGTTGGCTGCCATCACTGTCACAGTGATAGACAGGAACACAGGAGACCTCAGCTGTAATCTGTTTTCCCTTGCACTGAAGAATACCAGGCAGAGTCAATAAATATGAACCATCCTCTGCTCAGGGGTATCTGCCATCTACCATGGGTTCATAGCAATAATGTTTTTCAAAGACATTCATGCTTGTTATACTTGCCTTTTCTTCCCGTCCATCAACCTGCACTTCTATTAAACTTAAACAATACGGAAGGGGGAAAAGGGATAACAAAAGAAGGGAAGGGGAAATTCTGAGGTTGAAGGCTGAGCCCTTTTCCCCCCAAATGACAGTCTTCATTCAGAATACTGAACATCTCTGTGAACATGACACACAAGCAGCATATACATGCCATTTTGTGGGTGGCATACAAAAACATGCCAAATGCTTCAGCTCCATAAACAGGGATTGATATTTAAGGAAAAAAAAACAAAAAACAAAAAAAAACATAAGAAGGTTCATCAGAGGAGGTTCATCATTCCCAGCAGGAAGGGAACAACTTTCAGTGGCTTCACTGGCTATTCAGACACCTGCAAAAGACCTGTTTTCACAGTCCTGTGAAAACCTGAACACCATTTGCTCCATGCTGCACATCATGTTAGAAAGCTTCTATAGCTAAAAATAACACTTTTGCCTTTCAAATTTTTCAATTGGCTGAATTCTGACTTCCCAAGCATCACTCCTCTTTGCAGGTTTAACTTGGTATAATGTAGATGGAAATAGCACAGAATGCTTCAAGCTGCCTGGCTCTGAAGGAACAGAAAGAACATAATCTTAGAGGTGGAAAAGGACGGAAAAAGAAATGCTTTATTGTAACACAGTCCTCCTTGTTCAAAAGACTGTGCGACAGCTTAAAGTTTTGACAACACAGCTGCATTTATATCTACTTGTGATGAGAGTTCCCATCAGCTCAAACCTCGCATTATGACTGGCTGGTAATTCATTACTTACTTATTATAATATAGAAGCACTTTTTAAATCACAGCAGTTCCTCTTCAATGTTATCTTTCCCCTCTACCCTGAACATGCCAACTAGCTTACGTGCCTTAGTGGAGATGTGCACACTACTGAGCTCCAGGGCTGCGTCCCCGAGCTGGTGAAAAGAAACAGCCCGTTTATTCCAAATAGGGACCCAAGGTAGGTGCTCTCAATTGTACTCTGAAGCAGCCTCTCTCCCCATCCACTACAGAGATAGCCACGAAGGAACAAAAGCATAAAGCAGGGCTCCATTCAAGAATTAATATTCTCATTTTAACTCAACAAGCTCGATCTTCCCTATTTACAGCCTGAATTACCTCCTTTAACACTGAAGCAATAGCGGGAGAACACTGTCACTGTTTTCTTCATGGTAAGCAGACAGGTGCATGCTGCTTGTTGGAGGAAAAAATGAGTCTTCTAATAGGATAATATAGTTTGGATTATATTAGTTATGGAAAAATTGAGATGAGAAAGCCTCAAGGACATAATTATCAGGAGACACAGGGCTGATTACTACAAAGTGCTGAGCATCTGCAGTTCCAGACGAAGTCATTGGGTGTTACATGTGCTTTATAATGACCCCAACTGCCCTTTCAAAAATAATGGACAAAAGGTAGATTTTTCTACAGCTACATCAGACAAAGTTTCCTTCGCTGAGTATTTTTTAAAATATACATTTAAAAAATATACAATTCATAATTCTAGCCATTTAAACCTCTATGAGTGCACAGAACAACAATACAATTATTTATAATCCATATAGAGAATGCAGAAATTATATAAAACTCCATGAACATGCACTACTGTATACTTATACAAAGCAACAATATTACGGAGACATTTCTTAAATGAAGATCAATTCTCTTGACCAACATAATGGAAAGAAATTTAGGGCTAATGAAAAGATCAAACAAAATTCAAAGACTTCCAGGTATCTCTCAAATTAGAGATCAGAGGAAAAGCGCTTTTATGTCACTGGGATTTTCCAGTGTGTCTATGGGACCAGAACACTCTGTACAATTTAGCAGGACCGGGGCTATATTCTGATAGTGGGGTAAACAAAGGATCATGCAGTACTAGCTGCACCTACCAGTGTGCTTGGAAGCCTGTACTATTATCCCATAGTGAAAATAAAATTACTGCAGTGCAAAGGAACAAGATAAAAACTTGGTGATTGAGTGCATTCTTGAAAAACCTTTGCACCTGTGCCAAGGGAACATCTCTGCTGGTATCATCCCAGATAGGAGCCCAGAGCAAACAGGTTGAAGGGCAAAAGGCGGAAGTTCTAGCAGAAAGTCCATCAATGATACTTTAAGTGACTTAAACTGTAAGCCAAGAAATGAATAAATTATAACATCAAAGACTGCACCCATATAGGTCACAGGTTGTTAAATTAATACTTATTTTATGTTGGGGGAGCTCATTACCTACAGAAATGTTTATGTGCTCTCTAGCAAAAAAAACGCACTTTTTTTTTTAAATTACTGTTATTGGCATTTCTGCTGATGGGGGAAAATACAGAATCACACAAAACTGCCAAAATCACAACGTAACACTTCAATGTGTCCATCAGCTAATGCTAATCTATAATTGAACACTATGTAGGTACTCAGGAAATCTATTAATCTATATAGATTTTTCCTTCAGGATCAGTGCTTCAGGTTACTTTACATAAGGAAATGCATTCAAGGTCTAGGACACTTAAAAAGCTCATGGATTTTCAGAAATACTTACTGGGTATTTCAAGACAGACATTTGACAACTAGGATACTTGATAACTTCAGAAAGAGTACACCCACTGAAGATGTCCACCATGGAAAATGTCTGCAAAGACCTAAAAGGAATTGATTGATTTTCAAAATCAGTCAAAACTTGTTCAAAATTGTGAGCCCAAGGTTTAACACCCTAGCCATTTCTTTTCTTTACACAGACAGCCCTTCTGTTCAACTGTGAAACAAATTTGGCAAGGAAGGCAAATATATTAAAACTCAATATACGTTTTAACAGTTTTTAATGTTATTTGCTAACTGTCTCTACTTACCAAAATGAAGTTGTAGGGTAATAAAATGGAGACAAAACCAAGAAAATCACATCACAATTGAAAACAGAAAAAGGAAATCCTGTATCTCCAGTAGAGGTACTTTTACTTCCTCTGAGTCAAAATGCTTTGCTGTGAAGGCCTACAACTCCAGCTGCTTTTGAAACAAAACTCCTAGCATTCCCTGATGATAAGCAAAATGTCAGAACAGGTTCAGTTGTATGCCCAAATGACAAGCACAGGGGAATAAGGCACTATTGGTACAATTCAGAACAGATGGAAATGCTCTGCAACACAGAAGTAGTCCTTAAATTTATTGAAAAATACATTTCTTTGCAATACTACACTGTAAGCCAATTATCTTTCCCAAAGACTCCTAATTTCACAATTACTAGTTTCCTCCACCAGCCCCAGTTGTTCATATGGATTCTCACACATACAGTACTCTGGCTTGCACTTCCCTCTTTTGTAAGAAGTTGGAGATTAAAAGTCTTTTGAAATCTTTTCACTGCCAGAAGAGACTGACCAATGAGAGCATGAGCTTGGTAACATACCACAGGAGAAAAATCTTGTTTGAGGACACAGAGAATCATCTGCATGTGTGACAGCAATCCAACAGAGATTTTATTAATGGTGACATACAGATTTATTGCTATGCAGCTGAGAACAGAAAGTGCTCCAGTCTGTGTACACACATGGTAGTTGCGAAGAGTCTTTCCTAGTACGTCAGCCAGCGCTCGTTGTCAGTTGTGGGTTGCTTGTTATGATGGATGGTTCAGGCTCACTAAGATAAGCACACCAGGTGGCCAGCCCTACCTGGAAATTATCTAAAGAACTATCCCAAGTAATATGTCAACTGTCACTTGTTGTGGTTTAACCCCAGCCAGCACCTAAGCACCACACAGCTGCTCACTCACTGCCCCGCCACACCCAGTGGGATGGGGGAGAAAATCGGGAAAAGAAGTAAGACTCATGGGTTGAGATAAGAACAGTTTAATTGAACAGAAAAGAAGAAACTATTAATGATAATAACACTAATAAAATGACAGGAGTAATAATAAAAGGATTGGAATACACAAATGATGCGCAGTGCAATTGCTCACCACCCGCCGATTGACACCCAGTTAGTCCCCAAGCAGCGATTCCCGCACCGCCACTCCCCCCAGTTTCTATACTAGATGTGACGTCCCATGGTATGGAATATCTCTTTGGCCAGTTTGGGTCAGGTGCCCTGGCTGTGTCCTGTGCCAACTTCTTGTGCCCCTCCAGCTTTCTCGCTGGCTGGGCATGAGAAGCTGAAAAATCCTTGACTTGAGACTAAACACTACTTAGCAACAACTGAAAACATCAGTGTTATCAACATTCTTCTCATACTGAACTCAAAACACAGCACTGTACCAGCTACTAGGAAGACAGTTAACTACATCCCAGCTGAAACCAGGACATCACTGAAAAGAACTAGAGCAACTGAACTTCTGCTGCTTCTCTTGGATTAAGACTTCAAGAAAACTTCATGAAAATAGTTTTATAGTGTAAGCAAAAAGATGATACCAAATCACTATCCGCCTCACAGATCTGCTGAGAACTTGGGGATGAGGACTGATAAGCAGAGTTTATTTTCCTTATTAGCAGAAATGGGAAATAAGGCAAGCTGGAAAGGCTACATGCCTTAAAAGGGCACCATGTTTAGAATGCCTTGAGTACAGGCTCCACGAGAGCACTCAGAATTGGCATTCTGAGCTAAAAGAAACTCAAATTATTAGCCTGCTCTGAAAACTGAGACTCATGTGGTTTAGCCCAAAAAATTAAAGCACCACACAGTCTGCAGGACAAAGCTGAAGTGTATCAGCAAATCTCTTAGCTTCTTTACAACTCTTAACTCTTAAGAATTTTAAGATTTTAAAAATTAACTGCTTATCTCATGCTTTTTCTGAAGGACACATGCCATTTCATGCGACCTATGCATATTCCTATATATGTCTAACTAGCAGATTTCTAGAAAATACTGTTTCTAATAGTTAGGAATGCTAGTGTGCATCTGTTCCTTGTTTCTCTTCTGCTTTGCAGTGTTTTCAATTACAAGCTATATCTGAATTTGATTTCCTACTTCCACTAGTCTCCTTGGTCCTCAGAGAACCAAAGTCACCACTGAAATCTTGGCAGAGGCCAAGCTTTAAGGTGGAGTAATTCATCAGTAATGCAACCCATTAGAATTGCAGATAAACTGCTTAAGTGCTGGATACATTTATGCAAGTTGTATATGAGAACTTCTTGTCATTGATTTATCCTTTGCCAACCAGTCAAGCCCTCTGGAACAAAACATGGACTTTCAAAAAGCTACTGTCATTCCATTCAGCAACACAGCACCTGTGAGGGAGAGTAAACGCTGCTTTTATAGGCATTCTTCCTTACCCTGAAAGGGAAAGGAATACAGACTATTGGTATGAAGAATTTTTACTATTTACTTTTATGTCATTACTTAACTTCACAAAAGCATTAATTCATTGAATTTTTAAAGTCAAAACCACTGATGAAATGGTATCACCCTTTACTGTACTATGAAGTGCTGCTTGCCGCTCTCCAAAGGCACTGCTCCAAATTAAAAGATGATTAGACTGTCTAAGGTGACCTTGTGAAATAGAAGTAATGTGTTTACTTTCCCTGCCTTCCAAATCAACCTTGCTCAATTTAGAAGTAAAGAAAAGATGGTTCTCCTAATTGCCAGCCCTGAAAACTCCAACAGTTTTCTGAGACTCCAGCAGAGTCTTTCAGGCTTGTGCATCAGCAACAACAATAAAGGGAGGGAAATAGTTAATGATTCTCAATGAAGTCAGCAAATAGTTAATAATTCTGGGAGCTACCTGCAAGCAGAATAGACTCCAGCTCACTCATCCACAGCTGTGCTGAATCTGCAAGGCTG
Organism: Haliaeetus albicilla; assembly: GCF_947461875.1. Classification (NCBI taxonomy): domain Eukaryota; kingdom Metazoa; phylum Chordata; class Aves; order Accipitriformes; family Accipitridae; genus Haliaeetus; species Haliaeetus albicilla. The sequence continues at coordinate 8,848,155 of NC_091493.1, read as the reverse complement.
ACAAATAAAAAGCAGTAAAAGTTTATTTTTGTCACCAAAATGATCAGGCATAATTCACAACACACAGATACTTCAGAGCTGCTCTGCAAGAAAGTGACTTATCTGCAGCTTAATTTCATACAGCAATAAACCAAAGGTTTTCTCTGCCTTCTTCCTGAAACAGCACCCATTATAGGAGTGTCGTGGTTTAACCCCAGCCAGCAACTAAGCACCACGCAGCCGCTCACTCACTCCCCCCCCATCCAGTGGGATGGGGGAGAAAATCAGGAAAAAGAAGTAAAACTCGTGGGTTGAGATAAGAACGATTTAATAGAACAGAAAAGAAGAAACTAATAATGATAATGATAACACTAATAAAATGACATCAGTAGTAATAAAAGGACTGAAATGTACAAATGATGCGCAGGGCAATTGCTCACCACCCGCCGACCGACACCCAGCCAGTCCCCGAGCGGCGAATCCCTGCCCCCCCCCCACTTCCCAGTTCCTAAACTAGATGGGACGTCCCATGGTATGGAATACACTGTTGGCCAGTTTGGGTCAGGTGCCCTGGCTGGGCATGAGAAGCTGAAAAATCCTTGACTATAGTCTAAACACTCCTGTGCAACAACTGAAAACATCAGTGTTATCAACATTCTTCACATACTGAACTCAAAACATAGCACTGTACCAGCTACTAGGAAGACAGTTAACTACATCCCGGCTGAAACCAGGACAAGGAGATATATGTTAGCATGGGCAGCAACTCAAGAAATCCTCCCTGGGATGTGAGGCCAATTGGCTTTATTTTAATGGAGTTCAACATGATCCCTAACAGTTGGCTTTAGTCATGGCCAATGCAATTGGCTCCCTGTACTTGGGAAAATCTTAAATTCCCCTCCAGAGCAAAAGACTAACCTGCATTCCCAGCAGGCTCACAAAAGATTGCCAAGAATCAGCGTTCTTCCACCTGAGAAAACAGAGCTAGATGAACATGGCACTGAGTCACTAGTTAATCTCCTACTGAGACAGGAGCAGAAGTAGCAGTTGTCAAACTTACTTTTCTACCATCGAGGCTCAACGCTTTGCCCATCACAAAACTGGCCCTAAGAGAACTTGGGTGAAACTGCAAAGTTGAAAGTTCAGCATTGATTGGATTGCACTGCCAAATGCTGCTAGCAGTCCCTGGGGACTCAGCACTCACTGGACAATGGTAGCTGCCATTGTCCAGAATAAAACATCTCTAAATTACAGCCATTTTCTATCTACACATCAAAAGTCACAGGAGTATCTTGTCCGTGACATCACTTATCTACCTTTGTCCCATGCTGCTCCTAGTGGCAGGAGACAAGCTTCCCTTCACAGTTTAGGGATAGCCACTGGAAAAGTGTGCTGCTGAGTGGAAATTAAAACTGTAGCAGCCATTAAGCCGGGGAAAATACATTAATTTTAAGAGATATATATGACAATGTTTATTCCACCTTTTTCTACACAACACTCATTTAGGTACTCCTAATAAGATACATGTTTTGTGCTCACACACATACTCTTCCACATTCAGATGCAACCCCAGCCTGACTCCAAACTGGTGCTTGCATCAGTGGGCTGTGCTGTGTTTTGAGACTGGTCTTCTTTAACACAGCTTACTCAAGAGGGAATACACTCTACGTTTCCACGTGCTGCATAGGTGGAAAAAGCATTTCCAACAAAAGAAATCTATTCTTTTGCTTTTGTTGCCAATATCTGAAACAAAAGGTCACATGGAATGCACCATGTGGAGCAAAATAAGGTATGTCAGCTTTATTTTTTCATTTTGGTAAACAAATTTCACACACACACACCAGTTTTTGTTGGTTTGGGTTTTGTTTTGGTTTTTTTTTAATTTAACTAACAATCTGCTTAATTTTAAGAAGGCTACCAAAACGAACTAACTGTAACACCACTGATTACCTTCGCGTGGCATCCTCTTAAGCCCAGCTGCAAGTCAGAAGCAAACCTGGACATTCGTTTTCTCTTTGTTTTCAGGCAAGCAGGCCTATCTGCCTAACTTTATTCACCACCCTTGGGAGGTATACCTGCTGCCTCAGTTTTAGGTTACCAAAAGGTAGCCTCTGTGAAGAGATTAATTTCCATGCAGATAAAGGAAAGAAAGAAGTTCTCCTGGAGGGTAGCTCAGAGCAGGACCTATAACTGGGCCCTCAGAGTACCGCTTCTCATAAAGCTCTTTCCCCACACTGAGTAATCAGAGAGACTAGAAAGGCTAACTTCTTAAATTATGTCCCTTAAATTAGGCAGTTTCAGTATCTTCTTATGGCTGAAATAGAACATTTGGGGTTTTGAAGCTTTTCCTGATTTTTTTTATCCTTGAATTCAATCAAAACCAATCTATTTGCATAAAAAGCCCATTTGAAAATAACTAGCTAGGAGTGCCAAATTGTAAGCCCTGGAAGAAACATTTTTTATGAGCAGTACGGAGTTCTCATGAGCAGAGGCAATGGAAAACTGTCAGCATAGTCACGCTTTCAGTACACTTCATATATGCCTGGCATGTAAAGACAACCTAAAGTGATGGGAGGAAAGGATTAATTGCAATACTTTTCAAAATTGTACCATCTCTGCTAAAAATGCTAAGAAAGGTGTAAATATGTATCAGCATGGACTGTCCTTTATGAGGAACTAGAAAAAAATATTTTTATTCATTTCCCATAGAATTTTAACCGGTAATTAGCTTCACAGAGATCACAAGCTATGTAATGTAACTTCTGACTATTAACACTCTGAAATGTATCAGAAAAACAGGGAACTTACAGTAGAAACTTTTTGTAACTCATGCTTGGTTTTCGGATTGTCAGAGGGAAGAATAAATGCAGTATATTAATAAGAAAATATAACAGCCATTATGTACTTAACAATAGCTCATGTGCAGTTTCAGACTTGAGAATATCCAGCAAAAGCAATTAAATACACACCTAACTTTAAGTAATCCCACTGGAACCTACTACATCTAAAAAGTAAGCAGTAATCATGAAGCAAAATGTTACTTCTCATTCTGAAAGAATATTTCTATAACCGAATGTCCTAAATGAGGCAAAGGAAGAATTTAATTGTGAATTTCTCACTGTTGAAATTATTTGCCTAAACTTTGAACTATTAATTTAAGTCAAGTGTGTGTGTATGTATCTATGTGAAAGGGGACAAAAATTGCCTTGCTTTCATCCTGGAACGCATTTCCTTACATGTTGAAAACCCCAATGTTTCTGGAAAGTGAAGCATGGATTACAAGAGACCTCTGAATGACAACAAAATTAGTGGTAGGAAAAGTATTTTGCAATTATCTTTCTCAAGTACATTCCTAATACTGATTCTAGGTCATCTTAAAGTCCACCCACTGACACCCTTGACTTTTTCTCATATATCAACCCTTCTGAGAAACATTGTTTTGTTGCACATTATGCTGTTTAGCTGTGGTTTGGTACAACCACTGCCTTTTCTCATAGCACAGCCAAGATAAACACCAAGCATCTCTTTTGCTTTTCTGTGATAGAATTACTGGATGAAGAACTGGGGACACAGTGTGTGGACATCTTATTTAAATAACAAATGAGGGAAGATTCCCCCATGATGGATGAGGTGCTTAGCGGACTAGCTTCCCTAATAACTCACTAAACCCAAACATCTCATGATTTTTTTCCTCACAGAGCTCAGAAAACCATGCATAATTCCATCTTTCAGTTGCTTTGAGAATGAACCACTGGGGGTTTGATAGAGGGTGGTAAGTTGGCATTTCTCTCACAGGAGTTTTCTGATAATAGCAAGTGTAGAGAATACCCAGGATTACAGAAAGGTTTCTAGTCTGGGTTTATATGAGATGATTACAGTCAGCATTTTTTATGCACTGATCAGATCATTGACCCAGGCAGTAAGGTTCAGTGAGAACTGAGAGTGTCAAAGATCATTCTTTTGGCTGCTGCTTGGACATAGCCGAGGTCAGGCCTATAGCACAATGTCCACTTTGATGGCATAGTAACAACATCTATGTCCTTGCAAAACACATACCTTCTACTCTGCATCACAAGACTCCTCCCTGGTGCACCTGGGCAGCCAACATTGCTGTCTGTAACCCAGTGACAGTAGTGAACAGGGTCAGCACCACCAGCAGTCTGAAACAAAGCACAACTTTGTCATTATTCAGAAATTATATTCATAATAGCAAACTGAGAATCAGGCTTGTGTAGATTCTAATGAGTCATAAATCAGGTCCGGAGTGTCACAGTCAGATGCTACTGTGATGGCTTGACCTTGCAGGTGGGCATAGCAAGCTCATGACCCTTGCTGCCTTCCCTATCTGTCCAGGCAACTGAAAACTCCTCTTTGAAAGAAAAGTGACAACTGTCTTATAACTAGCTTAGGATTTTGAGTTACTAGGAATCACACATACTGCTAAAAAAAAGACACAGGGCAACCACCTTAATGACAAGGGTGCTTAAAGCTCCTCACATGTGCCAGACCTGTTGTTCCACTCCTGCTACAGCAACACACATGTTGGGGCTTTCCCCCCGCTTCCCCTTTATCATATTTTAAAAAGTACTGACTCTGTTAATTAGTGTCGAAGAAATCATGCAAAACTAGCTGAAAGCAGCTTTTCTGCCACTGACCACTGACAAGCTATTAGGTCTGACATTTCCTTCAGCACAGTATTCCTTTGATTAATGCAGCTGCACAATTATTTTTTTCAAAATTTGTATAATACTCTCCCATGACAGGAATTGATTTATAAATATAAGACAAAGATTAGGAAGAGGTGGACTTTCAGTACAGGAAAAAAGGTATAATGAGGTTCACAGTCACAGTCAGGGAGGCTGTTATACTAGCTGTGGATCTTGGACAGTTTATTACCGACTAAGGTAATAACAAGGATCTTCTTTTAAAAGGCAGAGTGGGGTCAGCAGCACTTTCCTGTGATGGGGGCCTGTTGTTAAAAATACTCAGAGGACAGGAGAAGCATTTCACTTGTGGCAGACCGCATGCAGCAATTCTTACTAACTGGACTATCAGAAAATGGTAACTGGTATGGCAGATCCCTTGTGAGAGCTAAGACAGTTGGAAAGCAGCAGGCAGTGCTGCACAGAATGCCTCAGCCTCACAACCTGATATTCACCTAACACATCCTTACTCCCCTTCCCCTCCTTCACACTGCCATGTTTCTTTTCTCTCATCTTTTTCTCTCCCACCCTTACCAAATGCTAGGGTCCTGTAAGATCCGTGGTCCCTCTTTTTCTGACAGTTAAACCAGGTCTTCAAAAATAACCACAGCTCTCTCTAAACCAAACGTCACATCAACCTTAGGACACAGCTATAAAAACCATGTCTTTATGAGCCATATATTCACATCCCTTTTTGTCCTACTGCTGCCCTTCCAATGGCAAAATGGGAGGCAAACAACTGCTTTTACCCACTGCAGTCATGCTACAACTCACAACGCGATCAGCATTCTGGCTCCCTTCCCTCCCTGCTGAGGTTATTTTCTCTCTTTTTCTTTTGCCTGCCTGACTCAGGCTCAGCATAAAAAGGGGTACAAAGGCTGCCTCCTTGACTGATCCCTTGAACAATCTCCCAGCTCTCTCTTCTGTGAGACTGCCAACACTTCTTCAAACGACTTACACAAAAATAAAGCCCCCCCTTCAGTGTGTCAATCTGAATTATTGAAAATAAGTAGCTATTTTTTATTTATCTTCTTGTTCTCTGCTGAGTCAAGCTGCCTCCAGCTGTCTATCCCAAAGCTCAACATATGCTTCAGCCTCCTTTGAGCAAAACAGATTTTCTTGTCTTCATGCTTATATACATGAAATGTAAGAGAAACTTCACAGTTATTCTGCAGTTTGTATTTTCAAGTCTGAATGAATTTGCCATAAGAAATACTCAGAGGGGTTTAGTCTGGATTTTTATTTTTGGCTTTTCTTTGGCAAAAAGCCACCACCCTGTCTCTGTGTAGACATGATCCCTTGTCCAAAATCATCAACTGGAGATGTTGGACTGAAAAGTGGAACGCTTGGTTGGTTGTTGTTTCCCAAGTTTTCTATATGGGTCAAGGTAAAACCAAAACCCTCTGACGACTCTGCCTGGGGTTCTTGAGGAAATACATCATACATGACCTTACAATATGTCTGTGTCCATCTATCCTTCTGCTCTCGTTCCTTCCTTTCCTCAAAGTGTATTTTTAATCCATTATCAAGTTTGAAATATAAGCAGTTCCAAAAAGTTGTACAACAAAGGCCGCCACATAGAAGACAGTCGTCTTAGCTGTAAAGTCGTAGACCCCAATGAACGTTTTCTTCCCTACATACTAAAGATACGCAAACTATAAAATCCACTCACTCCTTAACGCATAGAAAATCTAATGCACACCAAAGATTGACCATGGGGCCCAATTTTAGAGGACTAAACCACTTCACTAGACCCACTGTTCATTGAGCTATCTGTCTGAGAAAGGCCATCCTATGTCTGACAGGTGGGTAGGTCTAGCAACATACTATATCTACGGACAAGGCATTCCCTTGAAGCAGACAGCTTCAAATTCCTTTTCACTTCAGTCCTAAAAGTGAAACCTAGGTCTTCCCTGTCTACACCGGGTACCCTTGCCACCAGGCTGCTAGCTACCCTTTTGCTACAGTGTCCGTCACTTTCATTTGCTTCTGGATCTGCGTAATTTCCTGGACACTAATGAATTTCTATGCAAGGTTCCAGTTTCAGTGAATCAGCTTTTTCTAATGAAAAATGACACTGACAGAAATTTCTCTGCCAGCTCTCACATTGGATAACCTTCAGCAACTCAATTCACATCTTTGTTTCTCCGTCTTGAAACAGGGTAATAATGCTGACCTCTTTCTTATAAGCTTCTCTGAGATCTGTGGACAAAAGCATTGTGTAAGAGCAAAGTATCATTATTATTTATTATTCTAAGCATCACGGAGATGATAAAGGAAAAGCAAAACATCAACTATGATATTCACTGAGGTAACAAAATAAAGCCATTCCTCTGGCAACACTTTTTAACTGTTACAGCTCAGACTTTTTTTTTTCCTTTGGGTAACTATCTAAAGGATTGGTATAATTTCCCAATATAAAAACTGAAAAAAATACTTCATCCCTTAAAGTTAAGTAGGCAAAACCAACAGAAAAAAACATTATTTTGTAAGCATACAAACAGCCACTGATATTGTTGTCTCATAGCAAGATTTTTTGTTTCCAGCATTTTCCTGAGCACACAAAGAATCAGTCATGAAAAAATCTCCATATTACAAACACCACATCCAGAATTTTACACTTTAGTGGTAAAATTCCTTGGTACCTCAGAATAAAAATTAAATTCTACTAACAAAAGCAAATTAAGCACTCGGTATCCTGCCACTTATATCATCAGCAAAAAAACCACACAGAACAATGTTTTATGGAATAAATTTCCATATCAATAAAGTATCTATGTATTTAAACATCATTCAGCAGAGATTACCACCCAAAGTTATTTCTTCCCACATTTCAGTGAGACTGTAAAATTTTACAAGGCACAGAAATGTTCAAGACAAAAAAATAAAAATCCACTCCCTTCTGCAGATAAGCTCTGGAGGTACAAAAATGCCACCTAGGCTAGTAGTGATGGCACTTTCTAAACACCAGTCCCGTGAGGCTGAAGGGCCTGTAGTCACAGAGAGATTGAGAGCTTCTGTTAGAAAGGGTTAGATCTCTCCATTACTTAAAAGGGACTATTTTTCCAGTAATTGTTCACCTACTGTGTTAAATTCTCTGGATGACGAGCTCCAGCAAATATTGTTGCAGTGGTTTAAACCAGTCCCTCCTCTCGCTAACTGTACCTGTCCTCACACCCTGGCTGGGATTGTAGTGTGACCCCAGAGATGCTCCTGTGTGGGAAACATCATCATCAGCCCTGGCTGCTCCACTTGAAATCCAAACTGTTGCCTGAAATCACCAAGCAGGGCAACTTTCTATTCAATGCCCAGACTGTGAAGTGGACCAGAGAAGGTAAAGTGCAAGTCTCATCCTAGCTGACCTGGCTATAGGAACTGGGACCCCTGGAAAAAAGGCAATAGCAAAGTCACAAGAGTGTGGTGACACCTGAAGCCCCCACTGTTTGGTGACATCAAGATAGATCATCTAGCTAAGACTGAGGCCTTGTGCTGACAAGCCCATTAGTTTGAGATACCAAAGAAAGCACACACCATCAAATCTCAAGAGAAAAGGCCTACTTTACTTGATACAATCCTGACTTCCTCTGGAACAGGACAGAGACTCCACCTTACATTAGTTCTTTATGTCATATTTCCTTCGTGTTTCATAATGATCAGAACTTAAACGTATGAACTCTTTCTTATTGCAAAACCTCTGCGCAGAGATGGTGCCAAAAAAGCCTCCAAGTCCCTGCAAAAAGAATAGGAAGCTACATGTATCAAAACACATTTTGTAAGCACAAAGTTCCAGCTTACATGTCAATATAAATATAGAAAGCAAGAACACCTAGCAAGTAAGGAAAGAACAATATTATATTCACTGACATTCAGGCTGCGGCAGTAGGTTTTGTCCTGATCTTCCTTTTCCCCACAGTTCCACCATCTTTCAATTAGCCAAGTACCAAAGCATAAAAAACCTTTCTAGAATCAAGGGAAATAGGACAAATTATTTCTCCTTTTCTACCTACATCTTCCTTTACTACATCTTCCATTTTCAGAGTCTTTTTCAATTAAGAGGCAATATAGCATGACCATAAAAAATTATCACAGGCTCCTAAAAGATCCACTTGGCTTTGGAAAGAGCCTTTAAAATGTTCAATAATTTCTGTCAGAGTGTTCAAAGTCATTTAAAACCTTTGGAAAAGATTCAAACTCTGTGCCTGAGAAAGAGAATTATTTCTGTAATTGAAGGAAGAACAGCAAAACACAAGTTCTGTAATAGCACGTGGACTCCTGGGAGATTAAACAATCAGCTACTTTGTCAACTCAAAACATAAATTTGGGCTGCTTTTTTCTGCCTTTGTTGGTTTCAAGGTGATAACTTATTATTTAATTAAATACAATTAGAGAAGTTTGCATAGGAAGTTCCAGATCCCTAAAAAACTGTGTGTAGAAGCCAGTGAATCTTCAGGGATTAATTTATAGAGAGGGGAAATGAAAGTTAGCCTTCCTGCCAGTCTGTAAGTAATTTCGTGCTATCTACAAACTGAATGCATCTACCTGTGCTACACTGTGAGTTACTTGCACACCTCAGGCACAGAGCTGTTCATTTAAAGAGACTTATTTCTAGCTACCTATCCTTTCTCCCTAAGATGGTTAAATGGCTGCTTCATAGAGTAAAAAGCCATGCATAGAAAGAAAGGTATCTAAATGCAGTGACCCTCCTAGCAAAAGATGTCGATCACAGTAACAAAATAGGTCTCTGATGAGCAGCAGCATTAAGATGACATTATTGGGGCATCTATCCGGCCTTTCAAGACCTTCAAACACATTACTGAATTTCATTTGTCAGAAAAACCCTTTGCTTTCCAGCTCTCAAACACAACTATTTCCTTCTCTCAGGTGGGTTAGCTGTTTCATCACTTCCGTGCCATTCTGGGCAGACAGCTAAACAAATTATGAATGAGAAACTGAACTTTTGCAAAGTTCAGAAGTAATTCAGGGTCAATTTCTATCCATTTTAGGCATAGAGGGGTTGTTTGTTTCCTTGTTTTGTTGGGATTTTTTGTATGGTGTTTGTTGTGCTTTTGTTTGGTTTTTTGTTGGGGTTTTTTTTGCTATTGTTGTTTTGGTTGGGTGATGGTTGTTTTTTTTGTTTGTTTCAAAATCTTAAGTTGGTTTATCCAGCCCTAAACAAATCACAAAGCTTAGCCTGCCTTTTCTGGGTGTCTTTCTAGTGAATGTCCTCACTTTCTTTGGTAACTTACTGCAGCCTTCAGTCTCTAATTAGGCATGCAATCTGTTTTTTTGCATATATAAACAGTTTCCATTGACATTAACTGGAGCCATATTTGCAGAATCAAAGATGAAATGCAACCATTAGTGGCTTGTCTGTTTTTGCTGTTTATGCTCACTCATTGATCATTGTCTGCAAGGCTGCTCTTGCATGATAGTGCTGATTCAGGGGACCAAAGCACTGCATCTTCTTTTTTTTTTTTTTTTTTTAAATTCAAAGCTTGTCTAGTGCTATTGCTCTATACGGCTTTTTATCCTGAAATACATCCTTGCAAGACAGACACACAAATATTAGGAAGGTTTACAGGGCGGTATACGATTGTTCTTGTAAAAAAAAAAAATTCATTGGGCTGGGAAGTTTGGTGCCTTTTCTTCACTAACCAGCAAAAATGGGGAGAGATTAGTTAGTACAAAGAGACAAGCACAGCAGATGCAATTAAAACAAAAAGTGCCTCATGCTGAATCAAATCTTATAGAAGGAAAGGGGGCAAAATTATAGCACAGTAAGGATAAACTACCACAAAGCTGTGAAAACCAGATACAGGAAAAAAATCATGAACCAGAAGACTTGCTTCCACCACAGGGATATATATTTGAGGTAGCTCCTTAAAAGAGTGCTGCTGTCAACTACAGAGACTGTGACTTGGCTACATGTCTTTTATCATCACTTTTTGCATAGTGTTCTGATTTTTCTCTCTTTCAAACTGGCAAGAAAAACTATTCAAAGCTAACCACTATTTTTGGGGGGGGTAGAGGGGAGTTCCTCCATGGTTATGCTTTTGAGCATCTACAAAGAACAACTTCTCAATGGTTCTGAAGAGTGCAGTGACAGGGTATTCTCAGCCCTCACTTACCTCACTTTAAATCACAGAGTCAGAGTATTAAAAGGACTACTCCATGGCCACAATGTCACTATGAAAATGCAGTGCTATTTCTGTTACAACCAGAGGGCCCTGAAAGTGATGGTTTCTTCTGAACTCTGCACTAATTTGCTACCATTAAAATTCAAACACAGATAGTATCAGATGCTTTATTTTTGTAGCCACCAAAGTACTCTGGCTGGTTTGCTGTCCTCCCACAGGTTTCCCAACATAACTTCACTTGCTTAAAAGCTCTGTATCATCAGTATCCACCACTGCTCCGTGACAGCAAGACCTAGCACCTCTCTTCATACTGTGGAAACAAACTGTACTTGTCAGGCTATCTGGATAGATGGGTTTCATATACCCAGATGCCTTGCAGGGGGTAAAAGAAGACTCAGTCTACCTCCCTCGTCTCTACACTGCAATGAACAATGGACTTTGCTGACAAATGCAAAGATGATGAATAAGAAGGAGAGATAAAAACAAACCAGTGGTATACAGTCTCAAAAACCAATCACGGAGGTAACTACAGTTGTCAAACTACTACTTTTTCAACATTTCTGTAAGTCACCTAATTTTTCCAAATATCAGAAGACATACCAGGAAAGATTTATAGACCCATTGCCAGACAGTCTTAAAATATATACATGTATACACACATATGTAGACAGATGTATATACACATAACTTTCCCTACAAATTTGCTATCATTTTATCCTTTGCCCACCATAGCTACTTTTACAGAAATTATCATCTAAATTTCTTTTTTAGAGATTGCATAGCGTAAAAATAAGAAAAAAAGGCCAAACTGAAAAGCAACATTTACTCTGTATGCATGAAACACCATAGTCCCTGGGATACTTAGCTTCTCTAACCCTTTGACTATCTCACAAAACTTCAAGGACACTACACAGGGTTGTAGGATAATTTCAGAAAAGCTGAGAATTTCAGAAAAGCTGAGAATCTCTGTCCTTAATCTACTTACAGAACTCAAGTAAAATACCATCACAAGGCCCCAAACCATATCCAAACACAGTGCAACGTACTCTAAACTCCTACTGAAATAACCCAACAACAGCCTTAGACACAGTTAACACAACCATTACCACTCTGCCAATTTGGTTAATGACACTCTCTCTATGCTGCTTCTCCTTTATATCTTTAAGTTATCAAGGCTACAACAACCATCAGCTAATTAATTCTTCAAAGCCTAATGACAGAAATTATTCAGATTCTCACACTGGCAACTGTCAGTCCTAGACGGAATGAATCAGTAGCTTAATCCTCTACCTTGTCCTAGGGCTTTACAACATATATGACCCACAACACAGTGCTCACAGAGCTGGTTCAGAATATTCAGGTCTCATGAGCATGTTTTAGTTCTTATGTTACTGCTGTATGACAGTAATTCTCAGGATATTAACTTTTCTGGAAACGGCAATGTTCAGCTGCACTGCTATAGTTGTCTTTCTCCCATCTAACTTTAATGATGAGAAGAAAGAAAAAAAAAGGGGGGGGGGGGAATACCCACCAAGGAAGGTTTACAAGTGCTGCTTAGAGTAGCCTTTTGCCTTTGAGAAGAGCAACCACACCTTTAAAAGCACACACTGAAACTGAAAGTAACACTTCTCAGGATTTGCCTGGAGGTTATTACTACTGTTTAAAATTCAAGTCAACTTTCAGAGTGCTAAGTATTAGATCTGACAAAAGAGGTGTAATGTTTTTTAAGCTTTTCTGTGCAAATTGAATTTTCCATGTAAAACCAAGACCTTTTGTAGTTTCATAAGTAGAGAAGCATATGCTCTCTAGAAGAGTTAATAAAAATAGGCAGTATTATTTAGAATCCAGGTTCAAGTCTCTACAGTCCTTACCACAGACTTTCGACCTTTTGGATTGCTTACTGTCCAGGTGAAAGCCCTGAGCACAGGAGTCCTCATTGTTCTGCCTGATCTTTTCTCCCCGACACAAGCACACACCTTCTCATAAACTACACCAAACACAAGGAATCCACTCAAAGGTCTCCAAAACCCAATGCATTCTTACGGAAGCTCTCCTAACCCGCTCTAATCAGCATCATCTAAGATCCTGTCTGCTAGATAATCAACATTTTATTATTTACCATAACTACACACTATAAATGACCCAATAAAGGGAAAAGAATCCCCAACTGCAAATTACATTAAAACATGATAAAATCCCCTTTCAAAGTCATTATCTGAACCACAGATGCAGTCAAGTGCAGGATGCATCTGATCTGTAAAAGAAATTTGTTTATCCAGCAGGATTTCAAGTCTTTAAGAAAACAGCATCAGCAGGAAGAGTCTGGCAATTTAAATCCCAATGCAGAAGAATGTCAGATCCCAAGTAAACATCTTGCCAACAATTAGTTAAATCTGAAGAGGCAGGATTACTTAATGCATCAGACTCTAACCATTTTTCTGCCTCTTAATAGCACAGAAGACTTTTCAAAGAGTTTTTTTCATTGCACTAAATTCAATCAAGTAATGTAATAATTTAATTTTGACAAGCCCCATAAATGTAACCCTCATGAATGTATAGTTCCCATTCTCTCCTTTGCCATTCAAAGTAGTGCCAGATTTCACTGGAGAGCTTTATGAAGCACTGAGATGCACAGGGGAAAATACAGAATCATCAAATCGTTTAGGTTGGAAAAGACCTTTAAGATCATCAAGTCCAACCACCAGCCTAGCACTGCCAAGTCCACCACTAAACCACGTCCCTAAACACCACATCTACAGGTCTTTTAAATACCTCCAGGGATGGTGACTCAACCACTTCCCTGGGCAGCCTGTTCCAATGTCTGACAACCCTTTTGGTGTAGAAATTTTTCCTAATACCCAATCTAAACCTCCCCTGCCCCAACTTGAGGCCATTTCCTCTCGTCCCATCTCCAGCCACCTGACAGAAGAGACCAGCACCCACCTCACTACAACCCCCCTTCAGGTAGTTGTAGAGAGCGATAAGGTCTCCCCTCAGCCTCCTCTTCTCCAGACTAAACAGCCCCAGCTCCCTCAGCCGCTCCTCGTAAGACTTGTGCTCCAGGCCCCTCACCACCTTGGTTGCCCTTCTCTGGACACGCTCCAGCACCTCCATGTCTTCCCTGTAGTGAGGGGCCCAAAACTGAACACAGGACTCGAGGTGTGGCCTCACCAGTGCCGAGTACAGGGGGACGATCACTTGCCTGCTCCTGCTGGCCACTCTATTTCTGATACAAGCCAGGATGCTGTTGGCCTTCTTGGCCACCTGGGCCCACTGCTGGCTCATATTCAGCCGGCTGACAACTAATACCCCCAGGTAAAAGGTAACTGCTTGTCAAAAGCAACTGCATTTCCTGTCCATTTTTTCCCCCTACTTATTAAGCTTATTGCTCTCATTTTATCAAAATAGAAATTCTGTCACTGCAAACATAGTCCTAAAGTCTACAGTTGCCAGACATGTAAATATGTCTTGTCAATATATTAAACAACGTGTACACAATGCATTAAGAAAGTTCACCCAAGCCACCAGGCTTTATATTTCTTTACTCATTCTTTCTCTGTAAAAAAGGTGCTCCAGAAAATTGAAGTGTAAATAAGGATGTGCAACTACAAACGACAGTAGTGATTTACAATAAATAGCAAAAATAAGAGGTTCTCTCCACATTTGCATCCAGCAGACTTAACCAGATAAGAAACAACCTGTTGTGCTCTTAACAGACCAGGTGCAATGACACAGAGGTCTGATTACAGGGTCTTGCATCATAAACTGATGGAAAAAAAAAACCACAGAAAAGTACCTGGGGTTTGAGTTTGATTAAAATGTAATGGAAAGCATCTTTTTAAATTCCTTTTATTTTTAAATTAGGATCCCATACTTCTGCACTAAAGATGGGTGAATTTTCCAGAAGTCTGTGTTACCTTTCAGATAATTGCTTATTTACCAGTACCAGAAGCAGAGAAAATATTGCATACATCTCCATGAAACGAATCATGGAAGTTTCTCCATTTACTTCAGTTAACTTGGGCTTAAACTTAAACAATGTTGGATACATTTCTGTGTGGAGCACAGGATTCTCTGCCTGTCTTGAAGCCCTGAAGATGAGCATTTCAGCATCAGTTTTGCATGCTTTCCAATTCAGGACTGCTGAAGCAAGCTAATACACTCAGAAATTTTCAAAACCATTTTCAGCTTCGGATTGAAATACCTTAGTCTCATTTTTTTTCAGCTAAAAAATAATAATTGAAAGGTGTCTCAGGGGAACAGAAATAGGAAATTACCTGTGCGGCAAATTAAAGAGGGGGCGATGTTAGCACAGTTACATGGAGGCCAGCGATTTGGCCAGGTTTCAGGCAAGGCTGTAAATCAGGAATGTCTACACAGCACCTGCCCCTTGTAACAGTCATCTCCAGCAGCATATGTGGTATCTCACTCTTCCAAGTTAAAACTTCACCCACACATTTTTCAAAGTGAGTAAAACCAAGTATTTTATTGACGTAATGCATGAGATAATGGTCTGCAAAATCGAATATGCTATTGAAAGATGACTATTATTGATGATCCCAGACACTAAACTAGACACTTTTCAGAAATGAATCTTGAAACTGCTCATCCCCTGCCCCTTTATTCTTTAAGTGCCTATTGATTGAGACTATGATGTGCATCCTCAAGCACAAAGGGTTAATTACTGTGTACCACTATTACTTAAAATAATTCCAGTAGAAAAGGCAGCTGTAATAGCCTATTGTGTACTTACTTTCAAGAAGACTGAGCACATTTTCTTTAGAAACCATAGCAATTCTAACATTCCTCACAAACAGAGAAATAATTACCCTTGTAGTCATTGGAATCAACGATGTGCACACAATAAAAAAAAACAACTAGAAAGAAAAGTATCCATTTCAGCCTACTTAGACTGCAACAAATTCCTGCAACTTAAGGTATAGTCAACTTGAGCAACACAACTTGACAATCCTTTTTCTTGCTCCCTCTATTTCTTTCATTTTATTCATTCTTTGGTAAAACATAGCTAAAATTTCTGTGAAGAAGCAAGGCCTTATAAGTGCATACAGGCATTTTAAAAGCTGACTCTGTATCTTTTATGAGTCAGAGACAGGTAAAGGAAAACACAAAAGGAAGTTAGAAAAACAGAGAAAATAGAGGGAAACTTAAAGCGTGAAATCTTCTGAAAGAAGCCTCTCCACAGCACTTTCTATAAAACTGTTCATTGCTGGGTAGCTTGGAAAGCATCCCTGCTTGTTCACAGAAACAAGAAACCCCCTTAAACATGGGATTAATTCTAAGAAAATTCACAAATCCCACTGAGCAGTTCAGAGAAGACAGAGACAGGCTGTCCCTGCGGTAGGACAAATGTTTGCACAGTCTGGAAAGCAAAAGCAATAATAATAGTAATAAATAATAATCATTCCCAGGTTTTCTTGGTTTTATTCTCTTGCTCTGCAAACTTAGAAATGCTGGAGAAAACAAACGTTAAGCTCTTCATTAATTCATCTGCAGTGATTCCTCTAGCCAAATCACAAAATATAAACTGAGGAGATAGAGAATTTAGTTTTGTCCCATAGAAATGCCAACAGCACAGAGCTATGAGCTCAGCAGAGGGAACAGGATCAGATGGCAGTGAGGGTCCAATACGCTTTGCTCATATACGAGGTCAATGGTCAAGCAGACTGTTACCTCTGAAATCACTGGTAAATTCAAATTCAACACATACACAAGGCTTTTTATACAAAGGAGAAACGGGCTTGAAGAAGCGAACATCAGTAAGAATAGAAATTTCTTTCCTTGGGGGAAGCAATTGTGTGTAAATGATCTCCCTTGTACAATTAAACTTTTTTTTTTTCCTTAGCATGCTAATGTTAAAGGATGGACAACCTAACAAAATGGTTAGCAAAGGGAATGGGAAATAATACAGCTTATTGTATTTCAGATTAGCTATGCTTTCACAAAAAGACTGCTCCAGCATGCTGAACAAAACACCATTCCCTTGTGGGTTAGATAGGAGAAATTACCTTTTCGGGTTTTAATTTTAAGCTTAAATTTATGAAACAGTAATCCATGCTCCATTAAACATAGCATTTGCCAGTATAGCCAGCAAAGCAGGAATGTTTATGAGCTTTCAGAAGCGTATTTTTTAAAGGAGAAAAATCACTGGAGTCAGCCTTTTCCATTGTTCACATAGTTCTCCATTTGGCAACACTCCAAAAAGGAACAGGCATAAGAAACTGTACAATCTGTTCTCCTTAAATCAGCCAGAGATTTTACTTTTTTCTTATTCTTTCATATATAGGGATTTTTTGCAAGGGGAAGGGACAAAGTAGAAGTCAGAGCACTTCGCTTCTTTTCCTTTTTTTTTTTTTTTTTTTAATATACATCCAGATATAACCATAGATCAGATCAAAGACCTACCACGTCCAGTAGCCCAACCCAGCCTGTCTGATAGCAGAGTACATCACAGAACAACTACATGGACAGGACAAATGTAGTGTTATTTCCAAAAAATACCCTTTCAGTCTCCAGCAAATTGCAGTTCAGACACTTCTTGAGCCAGCAGCATTGTCTTGATAAGTCCTCAGTGGATTTGTTGCATTGCTTTTTTGAACTCATGTAAACCCTCAGCATTCAGAACATTCTGCATGTTGTGTGATCAATTACCGCTTTTTAGCAGTGCTGAACTGACCACCTGCTGATTTCATTTGATATGCCTTAATTCTTGTACTGGAGGAGGAAAAAAGTGAACAAACTGTTCCCTCTTTCTGCCTTTCCATTATATTCTCTCTCAGCCACCTCTTTTCTAACCTGAAGAATTTTTGTCTGTATCATTGATCGTGCAGAAGTTTCAGGACCTCCTTAACACCATCCTATGTATCTTTGCCAGTTATACCCAGAAACCTGTTTCAATGTTGAGGAGAAAGAACCAGAAGTAGGCACAGTATTCTGGATGGTTTTGATTTGCTCTATTTCTTCCGTAATATACCTAGCACATTATTTGCTTTTTAGAATAGTACTGAGAATTGAGCTAATGTTTTCACCACACCATCCATCAGGATACTAAAATCCGATTCCTAATTGGAAACAGACAGCTCAGAAGCCATCATTTTGTATGTACAGATAGGATTATTTTTTCTCTTACGTGCATCACTTTACATTTACCTACACGGAGTTTCATCTGCCATTTCTTTCACTCAGTGACTTCAGCTCATAAGATTTCTCTGCAATTCTTTGAAGCTGGCCTTTGTCATTAATATCTCGACATTCTTAGGACTGTCAATAAACTGTCACTTGTCTATTCACTCCATTTTCAAGATTATTTTGACCATGATAATTTTCAAGGTTATATGTTTTTCAGCACTGACTGAAATACAAACTTCTCTCTAACAACACCAGTACTTTTCCACTTTGAAAACTGATCATCCATTTCTACGTTCTTTCCACTTTTTAACCAATTATTTATCCATGCAAGGACAAGGATATGCAACTTATGGCAACTCAGTGGGCATCTTCATTCCCTGAAGCCCCTTTAGTGAAGGTTAACTGTCAAGCACCTTCTCTATATTAAGGTAATCTGCATCATTGGAATTGCCCTTACCCACTTGCTTTTTGCCTACTCAAAAAAAAAATGACAAATTTGTGAGGCATAACTTCCCTTCACAAAAATTATGCTAATTCTTCCTCCTTTTGAACCCATTTTTGCAGAGTGATCTCCTTTAGAGCCTTGTCAGTGCTTGTCCTGGTCACAGGGTCAATGATTGATGTGCAATGATACAGGTTCAGTTTGCTCGTGAGACCTCAACTAAAGAGCCACAAAACCAGCAAAGAGAAAACACTTCAAGCAGTTAAAGGGAAAAAACAAACAGCAATTACAGAATCCTCCAAATGAGATACAAGTAAGGAAAAAAAAAGGTAAATCAATAATGTTTTCTCTTTCTACTATAGCTTAAACCCAGCTCCACTTTTGTGTACTACACATTCATTAGTCACGACAAGTCTTGGATCTTAACTAATAGACAAAGGCAGAGAACAGCAGAGTATTTAAAGGATCCAGTTGGCTTCCCTGTAGTAGTGCTGATGACATTTGTCCTTCTATTACTATAGATACTAAGTCAACAGTAATAGTACTTGCATATAATATCTCACCCAAATACACTCTATGCTATCAACGATCAGTATTTGCAAAATATCTGACAAGGACCATCATGCTGGACAATTTCACAGGAACAAAAGGCTGGAGCTGTTCACTCTTCTGAGAATGATACTTTAATGAGCACAGTCAAAATTATATGTTTATCTGCAAATGCATGTTTCTCAGACACGTCTAGAAATTATCTCTATATTTTTATGACATGATTAAGTAGCCTCAGTTTGCTAGTACTTGCTCACAAGTCTTTGATGAACAGCTGTTCAAAGAATGTTCAGAGAGGTTATTCTTCTCCTAACTAGTGTAGTGGCATAGAAGCAGAATTGCCTAAGTAGATAATTTTATTTATTTTGCTATTAGATTTAAATTATTTAACTGGTTAAGGATGATGCACCTTATTATCTCCCCCCAGCAATACAAACCCAGTTAAAGATTACATAAATCTACATAAAAAGTGGACTACATCTACTTCAAGATGCAACAGAGAATGCACAGAACAGATTGTTTGTGTCTCCATTTAATTACTGCTTAGATTTTTACCTCAATACATAACTCAAAATATTCATGCCTGCATATCAAAATTCAGAGAATTAGACAGTGCCAAACAAGATATATGGTTTTTTGTTTTTTTTTTTCTTGGGGTACAATAGCAGCCAGATAAGGAACTCTCTGAAAAATTGATTGTGCTTCTTTCTCCCAAATACCAGAGAGAGCATCTGAAGTCCCAGTAAAGTTTTCCAATTTCCTTTAAATGTTGCCTCTCTCACTTTTTTCCCCCACTTCTGAATAATTCCTTCAATGTTTAAAATGCAACACTCATCTTTTTAATAGCACCAACTGAAAGATTCATATAAACTGTTGCAGAAGAGTCTTTGTAAAATAGATGCTGGGGAGCAAGTGAGCCACTGATAATGGTCTTATTTCAATGGCTTGGAGTTTAAGCTGAGATTTCAGCATACCTTACCAGGTTAGTCAAATCACCCCATCTTATAGTTTGGGCTGCTGGACTGATACGGCTGCAAGGCACTTATCTTCTCTGTATCAGGATAGGAATGGTAGCCTTTGGCAACAGCACAACACAGGCGTTTGCTAAACTAACATATATCTGAGCTACAGTCATTAGTAAAAGTATGTCTCTAGCTTAGCTTAACTGGCTCTGGAAGTGAATCAAGATAAACTTTAATTAAAGTTCAGTTAATTATGCATGAGAGCCTCCACATAAGGATTAATGTGAGGTGACTATTCCACTCCAGAAGGTAATTCAGATTATTCCCTTTTGCTTGTGTCCTCCCCACATGAAGAAGCCAATTATAGAGCAATCACCCTATCCCCCACTCAGCGGGACTTTTAAGAATAATTGGTTTAGAAACACAAATAATTCCATCAACTCCAATAACCCCACCTATGTCCTTAAAGGTGTTCACCTCTAAATGAACTAAATTAGGCCTTACACTTATTTTGCATACCTTTCTCTTCCCCATGGCAACAGGAATTTCTACATTAGTATTCAGAGAAACTAGAGTAAGGTAACTGTTTATTTAAGTGTTCCACTCCAGGGAACACTATTCACATCTTATATTACTACCAGCATACTCAAAAACCTCTTTTAAGAGAAATGCTCTAGTCAAAATGGAAATTATGGTTTCACACAGAGATTACTAAGAGATTTCCTTTGGTCTGTGCTGTGAGGCAGTCTGATCAGACCATTGCGGGCTTCCCTTCCAGCCTCAAATCTCCAGAAAATCGCTGGAAAGCAGTTATTGTTTTAATCACAAATTTCAATTTAAATAACCAGCCAAACTTACGGCAGCTGCTGTCCAGTAAGGATATAGCCTTCCTTAAAATCTTCAATTAAAATCTCTTAGAATCCAGAAGAAGCAAGCATAAGCATTTTGTGCAACATTAAATTAAAAGTACCAAGATGTCTTCAGCTCCTTTTGGTTTTGCTTTTGCAAAGCTGGAGAGCACAGTTTGTCAAATAGTCATACCTTTAAAATGTATCTACTCCATGAGGAGCATGAACCCAGAAAAAATTCTAAATGCCAAAGATCACTTTTTTAATGAAAGAGAGATCAATCTGACCAAACCCTGCTGGAAGACACTGTTTTTAACAGTCCTGTGGCACATGGTAATACTCTAATGGATCTTCCAGTTGCCCATGTGTCCAATCAGCCTGACTTCCTAAGCTTTTAATCGTCAATCCCTCTGACTGGATTGGTGCTCATCCCACACTGTCAGCCCTCGGACTCCCCTGGAGCCTGAGTGTCTGAAGGCAGAGGCTGAAGTTGCCGCTGTAACACTAGTATACTGTGAAACCATCTGTGCAGTCTCACAGCAACTGTTCATCTAAATGTCTTCAAAATGCAATGCTGATGGGACTTTTCACTTCTGCTCAGTAGGTGATAAGAGAGCATTTTACCCCAAACTGTGGCCCAGATGTATTGGACACTAAATGCATTACTTTTATTTTGATTTCATTCTAGAGTGAGAATAAAAACCACCCTCTGCAATTCATCAGCTCACTCATCTGTTAGCTGCCATGGCATTTGCTGTGTGGCTCCTTCCAGTTACTCCCTGATGCTAAGCTACTACAGGGTCATTCATAAACCTTCAAGGAATCTTCAGGCCACAGGTCACTTGGCTTATTTTAAGAGTGAATTTTCCTTCTGCACTGGAAAATGCCTGTAGCGTTCCTGCTACCTCCTCTTCCCTCTTTCTCTCTGTCCCTCCCACCTTCCAAAGCCAACCTTTGTTAATGTGTTATCTGGAAAAAAGAAAGCTTTCACATGAAGTCACTGTTTCACTAACTGACATCTCCATTCTCTCCCAATATTGCCTGAACAATTTTATTCTCATGTACATACTTATCTTCCTATTGCATGTAATTGTGTGTCTATCTAAGTGGTTAATGCAAGTGTAATGATGCCAATTTCCAGCCTGTCAAAGTTATTCCAGTGATACAGGTCAGTGGCTCTCCTATTCTTCCTCTTCACTGAGCTGATTGTTATAAATTCACCCTAGAGACTGTTAAGCTGGAGGACACCAAAGGTAAACCAGGCAGCAACTAAACCAGAACCTATGGAGAGCAAAAAGAGCTGGGAAGGCTGGCAAAGCAGTTCACATCATCACAAGCAGGTGATTGGTTGCACAGTGAGACTCTTTTATGAAATATTCTATTCATTCATTTTCACTCCACTTACTGTTCCTACTTACTCTAAACCTCAGAGTTTGCTCTGCTTCTTTGGTTTTCCTTTTGATTGTGGAGTAGAAGGTGAGAAAGCAGTACATTGTGCAACTAAAGATAAATGGGTTATCTACCTGAACACTAGAAATTTGCAGTTTAACCACCAGCAAAGAATGCTATGTATAGTTTCAGAGTTACTTCTTTAGCTAGAAAGACAGTAGAGGCTCCAGAGGAGTGTTTTGTAGGAGTTGGGCTATAAAACCAAGAAAATTGGGCTACAGGGGCATGAGGAATAGCAAGTTTGTAGAGTTCAGTGGCATGTGAAAAGTCTCCAGGGAGCATTTACCTCATTTACATGATGTTTACCAACACCTCATGGAGGTTAGAAACAGCCAGTGTCATGGCTCCAATAGCAGAGGTAATTTTAGGTGCAGAGAGGAACAACCATATGCCAGTGCACAGACTGAAAGGTAGTGTTCTGGTTTCATCTGGGATAGAATTAATTTTCTTTCTAGTAGCTGGTATAGTGTTATGCTTTGGATTTAGTACGAGAAGAATGTTGATAACACACTGATGTTTTCGGTTGTTGCTAAGCAGTGTTTAGACTAAATCAAGGATTTTTTTTCAACTTCTTATGCCCAGCCAGCAAGAAGGCTGGAGGGGCACAAGAAGTTGGGAGGGGACACAGCCAGGGCAGCTGACCCAAACTGGCCAACAGGATATTCCATACCATGGGACGTCACATCTAGTATAGGAACTGGTGGGAGTTGACCTGGGGGAGGATTGCTGCTCAGGAACTAACTGGGCATCAGTCAGCAAGTGGTGAGCAATTGCATTGTGCATCACTTGTTTTATATATTCCAATCCCTTTATTATTATTATTATTCTCATTTTATTATTGTTATTATTATCATTATTAGTTTCTTCCTTTCTGTTCTATTAAACTGTTCTTACCTCATCCCAAGAGTTTTACTTCCCCCTCCTCCCCGATTCTCTCCCCCATCCCACTGGGTGGGGGGGAAGTGAGCGAGCGGCTGCGTGGTGCTTAGTTGCTGGCTGGGGTTAAACTGCAATGCTTAATGGCAACTACCTGTTGCAGATAAGAACAACCCATCCAGCTAGCTGAAGAAATACCTCTTTTTGCAATCAACCTGCTTAGACAGGCCTTCCTGCACTCCCCTGCCAGAGGGGGGTGAAGAGAGCAGAGGCAGAGCATTAGAAGCTTTTTTGTTTTGTTTTTTATTCTTGACCATCTCAGGAGTCTTTCTTTCAAAGGATTCCAAGGAATTCCCTCTGTAGATGAAAGCCAGTGCTTTCTGACAAAAATCAAAGAATTCCTTGACTTGCACTGAAGTTAGACACAGGACTGTCCTACACTCAAAAGCTTAAGAAAGAGGACCGGAGGTAAAATAGAACAGCATTACAAAAACAAATTTGTAATGAAAATCTCCAAACACTAGTCTTAAATCTCTCTGCTATCCTGTGGATACAAGTCACACCATGAGGAGAAATAAACAGCATTCTTCCTCAGCAATGCAGTTCCAAACACATTCCCAGACCCTCATTATTCACTTTTCCATCTGGAGAGTAATAACCTGTAGCAGTGAAAGGCTAAAAATCCATACATGGATCCATTTCTGGTAACCACATCATCAGAGTTGCAAAAGGAGAGCTGGAACTTACAGTATGCTCCACTGATCCTCACTTTCTGTTCAGATGACCTGTTTAATTAATACTCAGAGCTTGCTTATCAGGTCTAAAAGTCCCAGCTAAAAGCAGAGCCTATACGTGCTCAATAACGTGAAAATACCTAGAAAGATGTGCCAGTCAAGCATGATACCCCTCAGCAGCAAAGGTTCACCCAATCAGAGAGGTTTAAGGTATGTCAGCTACTCAAGCCAAGTGGTATGCAAGGGAGCAAAGTGGCTGTCATTCATATCTGGTCACCTTTAACTGTTCTGGCCATATAGAATCACAGAATAGTTTGGGTTGGCAGGGACCTCCAAAGATCATCTAGTCCAACCCCCCTGCAATGAGCAGGGACATCTTCAACTAGATCAGGTTGCTCAGAGCCCCGTCCAACCAGACCTGGAATGTTTCCAGGGATGGGGCATCTACCACCTCTCTGGGCAACCTGTTCCAGTGTTTCACCACACTCATCGTAAAAAATGTCTTCCTTATATCTAGTCTGAATCTACACTCTTTTAGTTTAAAACCATTACCCCTTGTCCTATCACAACCGGCCTTACTAAAAAGTCTGTCCCCATCATTTTTATAAGCCCCTTTTAGGTACTGGAAGGCTGCAATAAGATCTCCCTGGAGCCTTCTCTTCTCCAGGCTGAAGAACCCCAACTCTCTTAGCCTGTCTTCATAGGAGAGGTGCTCCAGCCCTCTGATCATCTTTGTGGCCCTCCTCTGGACCTGATCCAACAGGTCCCTGTCTTTCCTGTACTGAGGACTCCAGAGCTGGATGCAGTACTTCAAGGTGGGGCCTCAGTGGAGCAGGGTAGAGGGACAGAATCACCTCCCTCAACCTGCTGGCCACACTTCTTTTGATGCAGCCCAGGATATGGTTAGCTTTCTGGGCTGCGAGCACACACTGTCGCTCTAGATAACTAGTAGCCATTCACAGGCAAGAAATTACTTAATATTGGGGTAACTTACTCCAATACTTCTTTCATGCTCCAAACTTTTTGATAAATTAAGTAATCAAGACAAAAAAAGAAAAGTTATCCTCACTATAGGAATGAGGGCCAGGCAAAGTGATGTAATGTATTGCCATCACATCACACAGAGTCCACCAGAGATGTGGAAACTCATTCCAGATTTCTGGGGGCCCCAATTCAGTGCCCCATGGCACGGGACCCCTTTTCCCTCACAACAAGCTCTGGCCTGTGAATTACAGCAAGTCACTGCAATTCCACACAGGGGGCAGAGCATGTGTAAATGATGTATCGGGAAGAGTCATTAGGTTTTTGGAAGTCACTTGGAACTGAACTCAAGACTACATAAACAATGCAGACCCAGGTAACTTCTCTTAACCTAATAAATCTTTTCCATAAGAGAGAGCACAAATGTGTACAGTGAATCAGAATGTGCCAAGTAAATTGCATTTGTTTTCCTCAGACTAAGATAGCAGAGGAATATTTAGCGCTGATTGTAGACTCTGGGTTAATCCAATGCCTGGGTACAGGTTTATTGGCCAAGCCACTTTGGTTCTCCTGGATACCAGAAGACCCTTGAGCCTACTCCCTTTCCAGTCAAGAATATCTAGAAAGGCATCATGACATCATTTCACAATTCATGGAAAGAAATGTATTTTCCTCCTCTTGTACTCTTGTATGGTCCAAATAACCAACTATACCTGATGTCAGAATTTAACTACAGGTGTGACAAAACCAGCCAGTCTCAAAGGCAAGAAAACCTTAAATCTGTTTCCAGTTCCTGTTCAGATTTAACACACACATTTTTCATTTTCCTATGTGGAGTAAGATGCCACAGGAAAAGTAAGTGTCTCTCACACCCTATCTGAATTTAGGAATTGGAAGCTTGCCACATTTTCATTTGCACTAAGAGAAGTAACAGCGAGATAACATCTAGCATGTTTGAGCAATTTTGGGAGATGCAGTAGGTAAGGAGATCTTCGGACTTTGGTCAGACATGAGAGTCTGGGAGCACACGATCATGTTTTGAAGCTGAAGGTTTTGACTTTCATTCCCCACTGGTGGTAAGATACTACTTTATGACAGACAATGTGTTACAAAAGGCAACTCTTAGATACCTGTAGGGACTACAGGGACACAGAGAGTAGCATATCATGTCAAGTGACAAGTTCTCTCCCTTTCTGGAGCAATGAATGGGATCGCAGCCCTTGTTTTGGGATAGGCTCAAGGCTCTAAAGTCCATGTCCCAAAAGTTACCACAATTCAGCCTGAGAAAAGCTCAGAGACATCACTCAGGTGCTCCTACCCTGGCCCAAAACACAAGGCAGACTAATGCAGTTCCTTTGTGTGTTGCTACAGTTTCTGGCACTGTACAAGAAAAGAACATACCCCATCTCTGTTCACTTACAGAAACAACAGAAATCACTACAAATGACAATGACAAGATGCCCCAAACTACCAAGGAACATAGATACATAGATAAGTAAAACCTAATGCCCTCTACCTAACACCCACCTTTTGTCAAAACACACATTGACATATTTTTTCTGAGCTTGCAGCCTCATCCAAGACAGGGAGAATACAGAAAAACGCCTAAAATAATAATTTCCTTCAAAACCAAAAATCCTATTAACACTCATGAAAAATGGCCAATAGACAACCAAAATCAGAGCACAGTAGCTATATCATGTGCTTTCTTGGATAAGCCCATAAGAATGAGGGCAACATTACAGATATCATTAAAAGCAGAGTGCTAGGCACTCTGGCCCCTGGTCAACACCACAACTAAGTGACAGGCTACATCTACTGCAAAACAATTAAGTTAAGTTTTATGGAGGACTGCCCCAGAGCAACGCCTTTCCCACCCCAAGAAGACACGGAGAATATACAACAGCTACACTAACTCTGGGGAAAGTGACACTGTGCTAATGGGTTTTGCTGAATTCAAATGAAATGGCAGGATAAATCTGCTGAAAGAAAACTTATTCTACTCCACACTGATAA
Source organism: Haliaeetus albicilla (assembly GCF_947461875.1). Taxonomy (NCBI): domain Eukaryota; kingdom Metazoa; phylum Chordata; class Aves; order Accipitriformes; family Accipitridae; genus Haliaeetus; species Haliaeetus albicilla. The sequence continues at coordinate 8,821,333 of NC_091493.1, read as the reverse complement.
GGGCTTAGTGATTTAAATGCTCAACAGAAGGACAACCACTGAGGTCTTGAATTGCTTGTTTGAAAATAAGCTGAGGAAGCTGTGATTTACAGAGATCCCAAAACTTGCCTGTTTGGGGTTTGATTTTTTGTTTTGGCAGTTTGCTATTTTGGGTTGTTTTTTTTTTTTTTTCTTTGGGGTTTTGAGGTGGTTTTTTGGTTGTTGTTTTTGGGGGGTTTTTTTTGTTTTGTTAAAGCTAGTAAGAAATTGGTTTTATTAGTTATGATAAAATAATGTTTCAGGCTTTTATTTTAGTCTGATACTACGTGACTGGGGTTTTTTGTTTGCTTCTTTGATTGTGTGTATCTCTTGCCTCCAGAACAATCACAGCCATACCTTATACTTTACACAGCCTTGTCTTGCAACCTAGCATTTACAGCATTTATATCCTAACCTTTTATACCAGCAACTGTTGAGCTTTCTTTCGCCCTTTACTTAACTGTATTACATGCAGTGAGAATGGGGTGGATCCCAGAAGTATAATAGGCTCAGTAAAAAAAAAAATAAAAATCACAGCCTTTTATTTGTCATAGGTCTCATTTCACATCTCATGTCATGTGCAATGATTTGTGTATTTCTTATTTTTTGATTCAAAACTGCCTAAAGTCAATCCACTGATGTTCCTCCTCACCACCAGATAATTACAGTCTAATGGGTCTGAGACACAGAGCATATCTGCTAAGCACTTTGATGTTCTTCACAGGGAGAAATGGTTTCTATGAGGTTAGTGCTCTTGGAATCGAGCACCACTGCACATGTAGGACAGGATATCACCTGGGGGAAGGCGGGAAGAAGCAGGTAGCTATTCATTAGACCAGGTATGTCATCAATCAGCATCTCTCACAACAGCTCCACTAGAGACACAAGGTTTCAGGAAGACTCCACTGCACCACTGTTGCGACTCAGAATGCCACCTTCCTTCTGTTTGATGTGTCACAGTCATCACATGGAAGACAGCAAAGTGGCCAAAGAGACGTTTTGAAAAGTATGAATACTTTGGTAGAATGATCTTGCTTATCAATAGAATTTAATAGACAGACTGTAACTGCCTGATTCCAAATGCCACTTGTACTAGCAGTAATGGGAAATAAATGGGATCTAACAGCCTCATAAGATTACATATGCACATAAGGCTTGGCATGAGAGATAACTCAGTGGGGTTTTCTTTCTAAACTACATATGAACTTTGATTAAGCAAATTAAAATCTTAAATCTAAGCTTCTCTAAGAGCAAACTGGGAAATGGTTGACAGGAGGACCCACCAATAGAGTCATTGTTGCTAAAGCATTAGCAGACAAAGCACAGGCGACTGAGGGTGCCATCATAAAACATTTCTTAAAGCCATTTGCACAATGAAAGCACTAGATAGTGTTTTATAGAGTTTGCTTTTCTCCCTGCTCTTATGAATCACTAAATGATTGCCACTTCAGGAAACCATTCCAAAATAGTTTACTCTGCCGAGTAAAGCCAGGCTACCACCAGGACAATTTTCTTCCTTCTGTATTGCTCTTTTTTCTCTTCTTCCGTTTCACTCATTGCTTTACCTCTTGTTATATGAAAATCACATTTTATGTTTTATTATTATAGACATTACTTTGGAAAACTGCTAGATGGTGCTAGAATATATACATATACAACACTATGCTAATACAGTGCTTTAGGCTACAATCCTCATCCCTAGATTTAGTCTTCTGGTGCAATCGCCTTTTGACTGCTTGTTGTATATAAGCCAGAAAGCTGTGTCCAGGACAGCTGAGTCTTATTTCCTTACACTCAGGCAGGGGGGAAGCGCACACAAAGACTCAGCTATAATCATATCAGGGCCCAGGTCAAGGAGATGAGCTGACCTGTATGCTACCCAGTGAGAGTGTGCAGGTCACAATTCTACACACAAATAAAGCAAGCATGCAACTGTATGAATTCTATATTCCTAAGTGCAACCCATCCTGCATAAAAAGAATATCTTCCAGACACCATTGTGTTCTTTCCCAATGCAAATATTCTTGGAAGGAAAAAAAAAAAAAAGAAAAAAAGGAGGAAGCAGGAGAAGGGAAAAAAACCAAACAAACAACAAAACAGAAAAAAATCTGCTCCAAAGCAGGTCTACAGCAAAAGACAATTTTGTCAACAGATGCCCAACTTGTCTGCAACTCATGTTACCACTTTAACTGATGTTAGTGACTCTGGAGTGGTTTGTGTGGGGAAGTTTATGTGATTATAAATGAGAGATGCAGTTAAAAAGAACTACCATAACATACAGAGGAACACACAGGGTCACTCTGGAGGAATTGGGATTACACAGTACAGACTTTGTCCATAATCTACTAGAGCTTTTATATTTAAAAAAAAAATATTAAAATAGACATTTTAAAATGGTATTATTATAATTGATTCTTAACACTAATGGGTAAGCATGTGGACACTGAGGGAAAAGAAAGCCTCAAGCAGACTAAGCCTAGCTTTAATTACTGTTAATCTGCAGAGACATTCACATCAGAAATATCACTCTGGCATTTTCCTGTTTACCAGCTGCAGATCAAGCTCTGTAACATTTAATCTTTGTAAGTACTTGCCCTTTGAAAACCTTGATTTCCCTCACCTTTCTCTCAACAAATCACCTCCTTTGCTCATACTGCACAGCAGTTTCTGCCAGCCTCTCCCTGACTAGTCCCCCACAAAGAGACCTGGGGAGCTCTCCTTCCTAACACCTCTCCCTGCTTTGTAGCTTTTCTTTCCAGGGGTCCCACACCAGTGTTGGGGATATCAGCTTTACCCTGACAAACCAGAACCCTGGGAGGCTAGGGCAGTCACAGACACACTCCTAGTGGTGGGCACTGTGTCTGGAAAAACAACAAGAATTTGCCCAACAGAATTGTATAACTGTCATTAAAGACAAAGTGCTGCGCCCAAAGAGCTGTTGAGATCAAAACTACACGTGGACCAGCCTAGAAGCACAAAAGCCACTCCAGGAGATCTAAAGCTACCTTGTTCCTAGATAAAGGCAAAGTTAGCACCACCTTGCTTTAATAGACCTACACTTTATCAGATGGCAAGCACCAATGACCACACTGGAACAATGTCTATCCTTTAGGCTAGCAACATCTGAGAAGGCTAATACCTCTTCGCATTCAATTTTGCCAAGCTACTGTATCCAGTAAGTTTTAGGATAAATTGATTTTTTTTTCAGTTTCTTATGTATGGGAGAATCACACAAATATAAGAGAGTTGTTCAACAGAAAATTTCAGAGTATCAGGTGCCCCTGAAATTTTTCAGAATAAAAAGTAAAATAAGAACAGAAATGATAAGCTAATTCACTTCTTAGAAATAACAGTCTTGTTTAGTTGTGCAAGATTAATCCCTTTTCTCCAGGAAAGTAAGCCTGTCATCACATACATCCTATCTCTTATGCTCTTTCAGACCCTTAGGTAACTGGACCTACCCCTAGAAGAGTGCTAGAAGTTTCAGTTATGCTTCACACTTTCCAAGACCAAAATTACACAGAACAATTTTCCCTTGACCTCTCCTTTTCCAACAAGCTATTTCTACATTTTTTAAGAAACCATGTATACTCATGGTAAAAACATCTATTAATACCTACTTCTATAAGTATTTCAACTTGAGATTTTTAGTAAGGCTGTGCGAAATTTCCAAGGAAGAAAATCACTGGCACTGGATTTATCAACTTCTTTTTGTACTTTCAACATGAAGCATAAGAGAAGATTTTAATTTCCTTGGGAAAAGAAATAAAAATTACTGTTGCCCTGTTGCTACTCAAGACTGAGGTGAGCATTTGTTCTTTGCACTAAACAACAACAACAAAAAAACCTGAATGGGGAGAAAAAGCCCATAAGATTAGCACATTTTATCAAAAAACCATAATTGCCAACAGAACTTCTGATCAAAAAGTATCTGGGGAGTATAACACCCTTATTAGCTTTATTGACACTGTGACATTATTATTATCTGCAAAAACACCAATTAAGAAAGAGTTTAATTATTTTTCCCTCTGTAAAAAAAAAATAAAATCCATTTGTTCAAACAAGTCAAACTGAGGATTTGGATCTTTCTTTAGCAAAGCATTCAAGCACATTTCCAACTACCGCTCTTTACCTATAATTGTTTTTGTATCAGCCCATATCAGGCAATGTCTATTTCCCATAGCTACTTTTTAGATAAATGGCTGTACCCTGAGAAAGAAGCTCCTTTTAAATACAGCAGAGACCACTTAAGTACCAATAAAACGTCCAAATTCTGAGAACTGCAGCCTTGGGATGGTCAACAGAACTTTCCAGACACTATGAATCCCCAGGCCACACAGCTAATGAAATCAGCATTTCATTATCCGCTTTTCCAAATCAACAACCAGATCACAGCAGAGGAAGTTCAGGTGGCAGCTAGTAGAAGAAAATCAAGCTTATCTGGCACTCATCAAATGAAGACTCCATTATTCCCAAAACAGTCTTCATATAAGGTTAATTCAGCATTAATGTCAACATATTCATATTTCACTCATTTTGGTCAATTCTGCCTGATACATATCACTACATCAACATCAGCTAAGCACAGCTTCTCTTGCTCCCACACATCCGCATGCCTTGTGGCTAATGCTTTTTACCAGGTGATTAAAAATAAAGTAAAAAATTAATTTTGCCACAGCTGAGTCTCTCTGTCCTGCTCCAGTCTATTCCTCCTTGTAGTTTCTCTTGGTAAAAGTGTAACATGGATTAAACAGCAGTACTAGGCTGTAAACATTATGCTCTGCTAGGCCCTACCTTTATGCTCAGGCTCTGCTGCCTCAGAAGCTGACAGGCTTAGAGAAGACAGGGTATTTGCTTCATTGCACAAAGCAGGTCTCTCCACAAAGCTCCCTAGAACCCCATCGTGAGCTGGGAGGTGCTGACTTGCAGGGAGCAGAGAACTGGCTATATATATCATGTGGCACCAGGAGTCAGTGCTTAAATGGAGCTGCCCTAGCAAGAATGCTTCTCTCTGGAGCTCATCAGAGGCTGGCATGGCCCAGTGCAAAGCAGTAGTTTCCTTGCCTGAACATCAGGAGTCTTGCTGAGTTTGGAACTCTTTCGCCACTCCATTTTTAACACTAACTTCCCACTCTCTTTTCCAGACCATGCAAAGCAACTTGTTTTCTCAGGTCACCACCCTCTAAATCCTACCACTTCACCCCCTTGGCAGACCCACTGGTAAGAATTACTTACCACTGGGCAATATGTAACCGTGGGTCTTTCAAGTTTCTGACAAAAGCTGAAATACCCAAACATGAATTTTGGCTCTCTTTTGTTTTCCTGAGTGGAAACAGCATGTATTTTTTCCCCACTGACACTGACAGTAGTAAAAAGACTAGGCAAGAAAGAATGTCACGTATTTTGACTAAAATTGTCTTACTCCAGTGCTCTAGCCACAAACGTGCTTACTGCCTTATGGCTAAACCTTACCTTGCTGACAAAAGTTTCCATAACAGCCATAGGATACACAACGAGAAGTATATGGTCTGAATGGTAACAGGGTTACTGAAAGGCCAAATCATCTCTTTCAAGTAGCGACTTGGAAACGAAAGCCTGAACTGCAGGAGGAATGCTGAAAAGGTGGAGAAGCTGTGGGAGTAAGTATCCAAGGCTCGGAGGACATGCGGAGAGGTAACAGGGGTATAGATACTGAGAGGAAGGGAAGGCTGAAAGCCACTCACAGTGACAAGGAATAATCTCCCTTGCACAGGAGAGAGATCCCACAGGGGCTACCCCAAGAGGACAGGCCTGAATTACTCCAGGTGTCCTTACCCTGGAAAGGAGGAAAAGAGCCTGGAGGCACACAGGCAGTAACCAGGATAGCTATAGACTGGAGAGAGGCCCCAACCCAGGCATGTGCAGTCCTCTGGGCCTGTGCAGTTTGAGCCTTTTAGTTCTCTGGCAGGGAGGTATCACACAGTACTGGCATTGGCTTAATTCAGATGTGTCACATCAGGGTTAACAAAGAAAAGCACTAACTTACCATAATGACCCCCTGCCAATACACACACACACCTATTCCCTCTCACTTGGGAAAGGTAAGAGAACTCATCAATACAGAAATTAATTTGACAGTAACCTTGAGAGAGTTAGGGAAATTCTTTTGCTTGCCTAATGACTACAGAGGGACTTTTTGCACTGGGATTTCACATAATCTAACTGTTTGCTATTTAAACAAAAAATAATCTTATAAAGCCTGAGACTACCTCAGACTGAGTCCCCTTGCAATTACAAAAATGATTGTGTTTGAATAGCTGGCTTTCTCCTTCACTGCTCTGCTTCGCTCCACTCCGGTGACTTCTACAGGGAAATCATCTTTTGGACATCATGGTTAGCTGCTCCAGGAGTTATTGGATTGTCAAAAACTCAGTATCTCAGCCTTACTGCTAGTACTAGTAAGGGCAGTAGAGAAATGGACTATTGCAAAGAAGGGCAACTGTTTAGATACCTTTGAGAGCCCTTATGCACGCCAGAAAAGTCTCCTTCTATCAGCACTCATAGCTAGGAGTCACTTCACCTTTGACTGTTTCACACAATCAAATTCTGTGATTTATTGGGTTGCCACTGTAGAAATTAAGGCAGATAGTGTAGGAAATAATAATTTACACTGGCACGTCTGCAATCCCAAGTTCTCAACGTGTTCTACAACTGTTAATGAAAAATATGCAAAAGACAATGGGTTATGTGTTTAAATATGATTAATGTTACAGTCCTTCCCAGTACAAAAATGTCATGGAAGGAGGATGACACCATCAAAACTGAACAGAGAACAGAGAATGCCTGGAGTAACAGAATGCACTTCTCTTGTTTTACAGATGTTACTTGCTTAGTTTCACTTTAAACAGGAGCAAAAGGTATGCGGCTGTTATAATTTCATGCAAGCTTGCAAAGTTGAGTGTCCTTATAAAAAGAGCAATTATACACACAGTTTAAGCATGAAGCAGCACAATAATTAAATGAGTAATTACCTTCCCACTTTTAAGCTGTCATGCAATTAAACTTAATTAAACATTCTCTATACTTCACTAATCTTACACAAACAGAAGGAGAGAAGAAGGGTGTGGTAAAGAAAGGGCATTTGGCAGAAGGTTGAGCCTATTATTCTGCCTACAATAAAATATAACACTATACAGTCAGCACTAGATTCTCATGTAATTGCCTTGTTCCTAGTCAGAATATAACCTGGCCTGAGCTGCAAGACAAACAATAGGCTGAGACAATACAATACCATTTAATTTTATGTAGCATTCTTATATGTAACATTGCAAAATGCTCTTCAGAAGAGACAATTTCAAGGAAAGGAAAATGCTGGCATTTTAGAGCAGAAATAGTAGAGAATTCCATACAGAAAGGCCAGTGCAAATGTAAAACAAAACCTTTAATATAAACACAAGTCCAAGGTTTCTCTTTTCCCCAGCAGAGGAACATTTGCAGAGCTACAACAAAGGACGGGCCAAAATAAGACATGGGAATTTTGTTGACAGGGAGACAAGACAGTTATGGTGCAAGAACAATTGTGAACTTGCTCCTGTCCCGTTAAGTGATAAAATTAAGACAAAAATAAATCCTCTCAAGTAACAAGCATTCTGTCTTCCATCACTCCTTAAGGCAAAGGTCAAAAAAGGTACATCTAGAAGCAAAGCCTGCAGATATAATGTTTGTTAACTCCAGGTGTCCTCAGATTCTGGCCCACTCTCATACCTACATGTGTGCACACCTCTTTTTCCTTTCTCTCTTCTACTGAGTCCTGGTTCCGAGTGCTACAGAAGCAATTTGAGCACATCTCAGCAAAACGTAGCTGGGAACATCAGTTTTGCCGTTTTCCACCCTCATTTCTTCCAGAATCCAGAGCAGTTCCACAGAAATGAAACCTGCCATTAATATTAGCAGAGGGGACTTAAACATAGGTTGAGCCTATCAGCACAATGATGGGACAAAAGCAGGATGCTTGAAGATAAATGCTGTTGTCAAACAATGTTAGATGTTGTTATGAAAATGACTGGGGGGGGCGAGGGGGAGGCAAAACCCAATACTGAGCAGCATTCCAAAACACTGAGTGTGACTGAGTGCTGAGAAGCCTGAAAAACAGATGAAAAATACTGCTTTACACACCCATCCCTGCTGCCCCATACAAACATAACTTTTTATTTATTTGCCATTGCCTGATGATAAACTGCAAGCGTAGTTAAAAAGTATCAAATAAAGTTTAAAATTATGTGTGGTTCTTATTCCACTTCCCACAGCAAATAAAAAATTATAGTTTAATAAGTCTAAAATACAAACTGTCATTCACATATTTGCACAAGAAGAGCCTAGGGGGAACATGAAGCAAATGCTATTACAGTATGTACCCCCACCATGAAAATCTAAATAAATATGCAGAAGTGAAAGATTTTCATCCGTTCCTCTTAGTATCAACTTTAGTTCAAATCACAAGTAAGGGTATTTTCAGGATATCTAACAGCCAGAGTCTTTCGCAGCATCCCAACACAAAACCAATACCACTAGTATTGACAATGCATTTCAAAGATAAGTCACATGGAAAAAGAGCACTACTAAACAAGGAAAGTTACATTAGAGCAGCAGAGCACAGAAAGTCTTTTAAAACAACTCCTAAACACGCAGGACTTCTCATCCTACTTTCAAAGGACCAAATTATTTCCAAATAACACTTTCTAACACTGCCAGTAAAAAAAAAAAAAAGACAAATCTAAAGCAACTGGTAGAGAAAGGTTTCTGATTTACCAACGAATAGAGCCTTCTGTGATGCATTTCTCTCTGGAAGACAATACTGTTTCTTATGCACTGTATGCCAAAATAAGTAAGTAAACATCTTGAAAAACATTGAGGGGGCAGCATTTAGAAAAAGACTGTTATGGCTATTCTGTGTTTGCTTGCAAACAAGAATGACAGCCCAGGGAACAGCGCTTTTGGCTCATTTGACCCTGCTGTCAGTCCTCTGCGCAATCAGAGGTAAGCACTGCCATGCAGTCCCTGCCAGTCATACAGCCGACAGGGCCATTCCTCCAGCTCCCTTGCTGCACGGCTGATTTAGAAGCTGAGGACACTGGGTCTAGTCCCAGCTGCTGCACAACTGCAAGGAGCCTTCAGGAGCCTGAAACAGTCTCCCTGCCACATTAACATGTAGAAAAACAGAGTAATAAAGACCCTTTCTGGCTTCACTCTGATGGAGTGACATCTATAAGTTGTTCTCACAATCTTTGTTATTGCAATAATAAATACGAACCTGAAAATGAGAAAAGAAAAAAATCCACTCAGCTCAGAGACTACTTCTTGCCAATCAATACACACTGAATGACCTACAAAACTGTGGTATGTAAGAGGTAGTCAGTCAAGTCCCACTTGACTGTCCACTGTGCCCACTGTCCATCTTCCTTTAAACACTGATTTTCATAACTGCTCTTCATTTAGAAGTGCTCACTTCCACCACTGCTGCTGCTCAGCTCCATTCTCTTTCCCCAAAAGGGAAGGAGGAGTGAACAGACTAAGGCATCCTTTGACTACACACTTTCACTTACAAGGCAGTTCTTAACATTGCCTCTCTGAAGTCTCCTCTAAGCTGATTTCAGAAGATCCGGGGGCACAGAAGATGAGGCCAAAACTGCAGAATTACTCAGATAATTGCTAATACAGCTCAGTAAGGACAGCAAAAGCTTCACAGCTCTACTGTTTTTTAAACCTGGTAAATTGGTCTTTCTTTGCAAGTCAGTGGGACTGGATCATGAACATTCATTCTTCAAGCCCAGCCCAGGTTGTTAGGACAGAAAAGCACACGAAGAGAAATCTCTCAAAATAAAACCCAGAGAGATTTACCTTTTCTCAACAGGCACGCAGAAGTCTAAAGTGTTGTTTAGTGTTGTTGGAAAAAGTGTTGTTTCTGTAGAGGGAAATGACCCCTTACTCCAGGAAGAGGTCACTGCTAAAACAAGGAGAGGCAAGTATTTAAAACACTGTTGTCACTGTTAGTCCTAGCACCACAGACCAAGACATGTACTAAACCTTCATGCAAAATGGTGTTTCATACTAATGAGAACTAGAGTGCTGTCATGGTTTAACCCCAGCCGGCAACTAAGCACCACCAGCCGCTCGCTCACTCCCCCTCTGCAGTGGGATGGGGGAGAGAATTGGAAGAGTAAAAAAGAGAAAAACTTGTGCGTTGAGATAAAGACAGTTCAACAGGTTGGCAATTGCATAGGCAATTTTTGAGGGCCTCCTTGGAGGCTGCATACATAAAGCAAAAGCCGCACACACAAGCAAAGCAAAAAAAAGTTTTCCAGGACTTCCCATCAGCAGGCAGGTGTTCAGCCATCTCCGGGAAAGCAGGGCTCCATCACATGTAACCGTTAACTCGGGAAGACAAAATGCCATCACTCCAAACATCCACCCCTCCCTTCCTCCTTTTTCCCCCGGTTTTACATGCTGAGCATGACATCATATGGTCTGGAACATCCCTCTGGTCAGTCGGGGTCAGCTGTCCGGGCTGTGTCCCCTCCCAACTCCTTGTGCCCCCCCAGCCTACTCGCTGGTGGGGTGGGGTAAGAAGCAGAAAAGGCCTGGGCTCTGTGCAAGCACTGCTCAGTGAGAACTAAAACATCCCTGTGTTATCAATACTGTTTTCAGCACAAATCCAAAACATAGCCCCACACTACCTACTATGAAGAAAATTAACTCTACCCCAGCCAAAACCAGCACAAGTGCTCTCTGTTTTTATATACTGTGCTTTTAATTTCTCCAAAGTGCCTTCCTATATCATCTATTAGGCTGTAAAAGGTTGTTTTGAACATGCTGAGGATCTCTCCTTGCCACACTGTCTCATATTGCACCTAAACCTTCAGTCCCACAAGCCCATGTCTTGCTGGGGCACTCCCTCCAATCCTTTAGACATAGCTCTAGGTGCAGATTTCTCATCTTTCTTGGCAGTATCTCCCACACAGTCCCATTTCCAAAGCTACGAAAGTAGCGTTAAGCTCTCACATACACTCCTGCAAACCCAGCATTCCCTTGCAGCAGTTCCCTACGATGATCATCAGACTACAGTAAGAGACAGAAAGCCAACCTCAGGCAGAGAGCAGCATAAGAGCCAAAAAAACCTCACAAAGCAAACAGGGGCCACTGCTGAATGTGTGTGTTAGATGCCCACGTGCTTTAACAGCACATGCAAGCTGAAAGCTGTTTCAAGAAAGACACAACAGAGAAATGCTGGAGAGTCAACTCAAGGCAAGGAAAGAGAATATTCTGGGAAGCTTCCAACAACAAGCTGTAGACAAGCAAAACTCCCTTGTGCCTCCTGTGGCCACTGGGATGTTAAGTGACTGTTCTCTCCACCTGCTGTAGGAGTGTGGGCATCTGTGGACAATGAGTACTCATTAACGTCAATTCATTAACTTGGAATTAAGGACATTGTTCATCACAGCAGCATAAATGCTGAAGTATGAGAGAAATTGTGCATCAGGCAGCATTTGCACCGATCAGAAAGACAGGTTTAAGCTGCAAACAACTGTCCATGAAAGGATTGGCACAGGTCACAGGTCAAAGCAGCAGATGGACCCAGGTCTCGTACAGCAAAGCAGATTCGTTACTGACCAAGGCTCAATTCTTAATCACTTAAGACAGTAATCTAAAGGTGGTAAGTTTGGTGTATCACAGTCCTAATCCTCTAAGGCAGCCACTCCACAGTTAAGATTTAAATTCAAGGGAATGGTCCAAAATGCTGTTAGGGCTTTTATTCAGTTGGCAGCTTTTCACAATCTAAAATTAATCAGCAAGCCTGGATCCCTGAGCATAATTTGGTCAGTTTAGTTTATGGAAACGAAACTCAGGGAAAACAGAGAGCACTGAAGAATGGTAAAATAACCTCTGGAGAAGGGAAAGTAGACCCATGCATCTGAAGCCATTTGAGAGATGTGTCTGACAATGCCCATATGTGCTGTCAGCCCTGACACATGGTTCAGCCATGACAGTGGTGGCAGCAGCTAAAAGCATGGTAACAGGTACCTCCTGGACTGGAGAACAGCCAATTTATGCCATAGTCAATATCTTGCACCACATCCAGGACTAAATAGCAGAGGCAAATTAGAAGCATATGTATGCAGCTCACACAGAGACTAAGTTATAACTTTTGTTCCACAGGGTGATGCAGTGATAATGGCAGAGTTGTAAAGCCCTGACCTCTTTGTTTGGTTGGGTGCTCAGCTCCAAGTCCCTCAACTGCCTCCCATGGAGACTGAATAACAATTTCTTCTTATGAATGGAAGAGCATATCATCAGCAGTTTGCTGTTAAGGGGCGATTAGTTGAATACTAAAAATGAACATTTCCTATTTTGACACTTTGACCTTGTTCAGGCATATTACTTTGACACATTATTAAATCTCTATCTTGTTTGTACCTGCAGTCAAGCTATGTGAAACCTAAGAAGAGCAGCAACACATTTTTTTCTTTTAAGAAAAGCACATGGCTGATAGACTAAATAAAGCTACTATCTTCTGTCTTATCATTCTTTATAAAAGTCCTCCTCATGATTTCAGAATGGCAACAAATACACAACATACTCCACTAGTAATATATCTGAAAATGTCTGAGTTGTGGTCCAGAAATACTGCTGACTTTATATCTAGTAGTAACTAAAGTGCTTCAGCATCTTCCTCCTTTAATTGTCCCCCTCTTTGAGAGAATATAACAACTTATTTCCATTAAGTTCTGTGAAGTCCATGAACAGAACAAACTGTATACGCATAAAAATACACCATTACGATGGAATAAGCTTCTAGCACTTGTTTTTAATACAGGACTGAGAACAATAACAAAATCAAACACAGACATCACTGGAAGCACCTGAGTATTCAAAATCCAAAAGAAAATCAGTGAGTAGCTATCAGAGATGAGAAGGTCATACAGTGCCAATCACAAGATTTGAACTGTCAAAATGGAACTGACCACTGATGAATCGCACACAAACATGAAAAGATTCGTAGTATCAAGCACAGGGAAAATTCTATAAACATTTACTAGCACTTTGCAGACTGCTTTGGTTACCTTATGGTGATAAGTACACCTCACCTCACACAGGTTTAACTTAGTTATATTGCAATTAAAATGTCAAAAGCAGCCTCTGAAATAGATGTTTATTAACTCTTTCAGTAGTCTAATTAGGATTGCAAAACGAGGCATACATCACAATGGAATGTTTTAGTCAGCTAAAAGCAGTAGCTGGCTGAAACAGATGGCATTACTTTTTTTTAACAACTTGGAGAGAAAACTCATAGGAATCATTTCAACCTGCAATTTTAAGGTAATTCTTTTAAAAACACTTAGCAAATTAAAATATTTAGAGATACAAATTCTTCAGTGAAGTCATCTGTCTTACTTGATCCTTTCACATAAAATCCTAGTGGATCTATTCAAATGCTGCTCCAATCAAGTTACTCCATCCTAATGAGGTACAGATTTAGCCTGTAAACGTTCTTCCCCTTAGAAAACTTCTGTTCCAGCTTATACCAAGAAACAGTCTCTGCCATTCATTCATTCATTCAGTAGCTGAGGTCTCTCTGGTTCACTTCATATTTGGCTAAGACACTTTTCAGTTAGAAAACCAAGCTGAAAGCAAATCCATATTTAGTTGTTTTCAAAAGTGGAGATCAAAGATTGCCCAACAAGTAGTTGCTAGGACTACGTCTACCTGCATAAACTTGTGTCATGCAACCTCTTCCCACAGCGATTGCACCAATGTTGGCCCTGCAAATTTGCTGTTTTCAGCACCACGATGAACGATGGCCATGCTAATACATTAGTGCCACAGAGACGCTTAAAGAAAGACTCAGTAGACAGGCAGTTTGTGTACTAAACACACTGTCACAGTTGCTCCTACTGTGCACAGACACAATCCTGGAACACCACATACCTGGAATTTAACTTCCCTTGACCTTTTCAGGTTTTCAAGTTCAGGATTTAGCTGCTTGGCTCCATTAGGAACAGCAGGAAGTGAGCAGTTAAAATCCCTAAAAAGGCTTTGAAAGCTACCTGTGAAATGTTCCAGTGCCTCTCTGCAATTCAGCAACCAGCAGGAGGGAGGGGAGCCTGAGGAATGGGGGAACAGTTAGAGCAGGGAAGGGGACAGGAGGAAAGCAAGAGCAAAGTTTGGCTGTCACCCAGCAGCTCAAAAAAAGACCCTGAGGAAGAGTCTGGCAGCTCCCCTTCATGCTTCATTACACGGGGCCCTATTCTTCTGCTAAGCTTCCCAGATGTGGGGGAAAAGGTACTGAAACTTCCAAAGCAGCAGTTTATTCTGTTCTTCAAAGACAGATTGATTTGGGTTTTTTGCCAGCTTTTTGCCCACTGCATCATGCATTTTTACACTTGGCCTGTGAAACTGCCTAAGCAGCTGCCAAAAGAGGGTGGATCTTCCAAACACCTCTGGCAGCAAATCAGCAGCTGGAAGTCCTGCAATGCATGTCTTGGCTAAGACCATTCTGGGATCTTGCTTCAGAGTCACTTAAGAGCTTCCAATACAACACTTTTTAAAACCCGGAGAAGTGACATGCCATTTTAACAAGGTCATTATCTCAGATATAGACATGTCTATACGCTCCTGGGCAATGCCTACATTCTTCCTCTCATTGCCTTGGAGCCTCATTTGCCTCTCATCGGTACAGTTCAATTATTTTCTTAACCTGTTTGTAGATCAATTCTCCTGATTGATGTAGACCTCTGGGTGCTGAGAACAAACTTTAAAAATTTGCATTGAAGGGCAAATTCAGGTTCATTGTTACCGAAGCATGTTCCTGGAAAGAACATAACAGAGGTCTCACCATGGCCACTCTGGCAAAGATGGTTGGTTATTCTATCAGTTTTTCAAGGACCTGCTGAGAAGGCCAGTAATGATTCCCACCAACACAGAAGCAATTTGAACCAGCAAGCTACAGGTCCTACAGACATGAGGAATTTGTTTGCCTCTGTTGCAAGAAAGGAAGAAAAACATGAAAATATGCAAAATGAGACACAAGTCTCACGGTCATTTTATGGCAAAAAAACTCTTAGGGTTTTTTTTTTACAGTGATTTCTAAAGTCTAGTTCAACCATGAGTGGAAGGGGACAGACATCTTTGATGGCAGAGAAATCCTGGGATAAGGGCTCCAGGCAGTTTTTCTGCCAACCTTGTCAGCAGAATTGTAACAGGTGTTTGAAAGCAAATCACTCTGAGGTATGACAGACACTATGGACCTGTAGAAGCAATTTAATCAGGGCAGCAACAGTTTAAAATACATCTGCATTTCTGATTCAAATGGCAAGTTTTCTGTCTAAATGAAGGTCAGTGGCACAGTAATCAACACAAACCGCTAATGGCAACAAGTCTGGCCTCCTCTGAAAAACCAGTTCAAACTACTCCACTCTGGTTGAAGAGGACTGGACAGGGAGAGACTATCCAAACCACAAATGGAAAGAGGCCTGACAGAACACATTCTCCCAGCCATACAACAGAGAACACATGCCTGTAAAAGATATACATAGATCATGATTAGTAACCTCAAAAAGCATTTTCACTTCAATGCTTTTATCACAAGAGAGTAAACATTTGTGTGCTTTATGAAAAGAAGGAAGATCTCTGGTTAATGCAATTACTGTCCCTGTGAAAGAACAGATTTGCCTGAAGAACAGGAAACAAACTCACACCTGTTGACATAACGGCTATGCAAGCCAAAGAAGTACAGTATTAGAGTTTTGCTTAGAGTATAGATAAAGGAAATCCAGTCAAAAAGGGGAGAATTAGAGATCTAAGACCTAAGCAGCATTGCCTCAATAAATATACAAAGCACTCACTTTGCCCTAATACTGCTGGTGCAGATGTCACTGATCAGAACCTGTTTATACATGTTTTTGTTAAACACAAACTGTGCAACTAAAAGCAAATCCCTGTTTGAACAGGAATAAACAAAAATCACATCCCACTCCCACACTATTACCAGCCAGCACAATACACACAGTAACTAGACCAAGCCAGTTTATGAGACAGTCTGAGGATTTGCTGATGTATCTCATTAAGTGAGCCTGGGTCAGCACGGGCTGATGGGCTGTAGGTAAGGGATGATTCCTCCTATCTCTTCCTCAGGTATCAGACGACAGTAATTTTCCTTCGCAGTGCAGTCGGCTACTCACAAAGAAATGTAAGGTGTAGGGCACTTGTAAGCTACATTTGATCTCTCTCCAGGTTTACTATTGCACAGCCTTTTCTGCAAAAGTCAGGAAGGAGCAACATCTGGAATTTCTGTCCCCCACGATGACTAATCATAGTAGCTGCTCCTCCCAGTTCATAGCTCCTGCAGATATTGCAAGACAAGGGACAACACAATGCTCTGCACAGTCTTCAGCTTTTGCCCGATGCACATGCACCAGTGCTGACCAGGGGACCTGGCCAGGGGACTAAAAGACAGTAGGTGTACCTGCTTGTTAGCGTATTATCAGTTTTCAGCATAAAAATTCTACTGACAACTAGTAGAGGTCAACCAACAACTACCTGGTCACCGGGCAGTTAAGCTGCTGCTGAAGACACAGGTAGAAGCAGGTATTCCTAAAGAGAATTTCACTTTGCATATTATTCCAATTCACAGTCAAATCAGTATCTTTCAAAAAACCTTTTCTCTTTGTCTGATGATAACACTTTCCACATATTTGTACGGCTTTACCCCGGCTCCTTTCAGTGTCACGTATGTTTATATCTCTTTGAGAATGCACCCATGCATACACTTGCACACACTTCAGACTCCTGTCCCCTTAAATCTTTTTAACCTGTATGCTTTCACAGACATAAAGTAACTTCCCAGAAGTGCTTGCAGAATCCTGGCCCCCAGTCTCTGCTATGGCTCTCTCCTTCCAGGCCTGCTCAACTTTGTTTCCATTCTCTGAACTCCTTCCAATTTTCTCACTCACTACAATCTAACAGTGAAAAAAGGGGATTTTGGCTCTGTCTCAGATGTAAGTTCTCTCAGGCAGGTACACTTCACACAATCAGAAAAAGAGGAAGGATAATGTTGGCCAGACTGTACAGAAAAATAACTGTAGCACTGATTCTGCAACGCTCCTTATACTTGATTCTGAAGCTCCCTAAATATGTTCCAAGATGAGACCCTGGCCACAAGCTCCATAGAAAGCCCAAGAGGCAGCCAGTAATTTCATATTCTGCACAGGGGTTAAAAGTGTGAGGTAAGAGAGATCTGAACTCTCAGTATTAAAGAAGTGCTGAATTTTGTTCAGTGAGACTAGCCTTGCAGTATCTCCACAACAGAAAAAAAATGTGTGACATCACTTAACAGACTACACAGGCAACCAACTGCGACAGCTTCCTAATTCTGAGTGCTCTGCATTGCAGTCTTAATGAGGGGAGGAAGTTACTGGGTTTATTTTAATTATTATTTTAGTAGGCTCTTCTCATTGCCAAGGAAATAAATATATGTACTCAAATCAAGGATTCCCTCCCCTCCACAAACACATAGGTTCTTATATCACTAGAGTGGCAGTCTCAGATACTTACAGGTAAAATGAAAGACCTAGGATCATTCACCATAATTAATGAGTTCAGGTTTTTTCCCCCTGGTTAAACAAGGAGAGTATGTCTAATACGGCTGCAAAGCCTCACGGGTTATTCATAGGGTCATGTAAAGCTTTGACCTATGGAAGCTGTAAAAGGAAACAAGCTGCTTCGCTGTGTAAATCTTCACCATCAAAACAGAGCTCAAATTGACAGGTTCCAGTTGATTTCCCTCCCCAGTTTCCATTAATTACAAGGTCTTTTAATTACTACATGCACGAGGGGTGGAAACAACTTCACTGCTCCTCCAAGATTTAATTACCAAGCTCATGCCAACAGTGACCCAGCTTGGCCCAGTGCCGCAGGAGCTGCTCGCTTTCACTAAATTCTGTTCACTAACACAGCCGGTCTCCAACACAGCAGCATGTTCCTGCTGCTCTCAACCCAAGAAAACAATTACTGGTGAAAGTGGAGAGAAGATGTCCTATCTGCCTTTTCCTCTTCCCATTCAAGCAAGAGGTAGGTACAGCTGGTCACCCACACAACTAGAGCGCTGTTGATGGCAAGGAAAATCTTCGCAACTTTCTGGATGGGCAAAGTCCATATTGATTCTCTTCCCCCCACTTCTCAGATTCTTTCCTTACAACTCCCCCAAAAGGTAGGGTACAATGTTCAAAAGGCTCTCAATGACTCTTGTACAAGCCTGACTTCCAAAAGCGTGCTTTTTCCCTCCTGAAATATACCCACGACTGGTATCTAAAGTGGACTTGGGCAAGAACAGAGACACTGATGGCAACTCAGCACCCTGAAACTGGTTATAATTGGAAGGGTGGCACACAGGAACCCATGCCATCTCCAGGTCAGCAGCCATTTTGCTATAGGTGATCAGGCCCAGAGGTCTGAGGTAGAATTAGTAGCCCTGGCAGATCCAGCTGCCCTGACTCAACACACAGCCTATAAAACTGCTAGGTAGTGGAGGAGGGGGACTAACTCAGTCCGTGTCAAACATAGGAATGCATCCAGAAACAATGCAAATAATTTCATTTTCATCTTTACAGCATGCTCTTGCACACCCTGCACTCTGCAAGACCAGCCAGCAATAACAATCCCCCAACAAAAGGCAGGGAATAATATGGATTGAAAAAGCAAGCCAACACTGCTCAGCCCCTCCAAACAGTGCATCCAGTTTAACTGCAGTTCTGTTGAGAAAATACTGCTCTGCAAACATTCAAAATGAGCTTCAGGTATCAGCTTTATGGGTCTCAAATTGGAACAGGATAAACAGCATGTACAGAAGCCACTACAGTCTATTAGGAAGGATGTTAAGACCTTCTGGTAGAGGAACTTCAGCAAATGCTTAGTCAGCCTGAATTTACAATCCGGTCCTTCGGTTCTCTGCTCCAGAAGTGACTAGTCCTTGGCTTCTTCATACAAGCTGTGCTCATTCCTGAGTACAGCTTTTAGAAAAGACAGAAGGGAACTCAGCTGAGCGCCATCTCAAAATTCTCAGCTGCTGTTTTACTTACTGTTTTCTATTAATTCTTAAAAAAAATAATTAAAAATTAATGTTAGCCTCCTGCATAAGAGAGGAGAAGAACCAGCAATAAAGGCTGCTAAAATAATCATTCAGAGCTGTGAACAGAGATCAATAAATAAACTGGAGATCTGTTCAGTCACCCCCTCCCAGAGCTGAGGAGAATTAAAAACCAATTAAAAACCACACATCTGTCTCCCAATCATTCAAATGGGAAGTGAAGGACAATCATAGGGCAAAAGTTGTCAAGAGAAAGCAGAAGCTCCTGGACCACCTTTTGAGGCTGACCATATAGCAATTAACTTACAAATAAAATAACTCAAAAGTCACTATACTATAAACCATTGGTTCTGGTTTTACAAAGCAACAGACCCCTCTCCTCGTTGATCATCTCAGCACAGTTAGCATTTGATTCATGAAGCTGTGCCTCAGGTTGCCAAGAATAGAGCTGCTCCTTAATTAATAATAACGAGCACTAGCTCAGGAGCCTCACGCTTATCAGACCCCAAAGGAGCACCAGCTGAAGCAGGAATCTTAGTGGGAACTTTTATTCTGCCAGAAGCAGAAGCACAAAGAGATTAGTAGGAGATAGTGTTTACAAAAGATGCATTAATCACCCTTGATGTTCATCCATAAGATCACCAGCACTATCAAAAATAACACCTTTTTGAGTTTTAGCAAAGCATTTGGTACCACAGCCCATGGAACTACCTGAAAGCGACTGCATCCATAAGTTTAACAGACATAACTTGGCAATAAGCTATCAGGCAGTAGTAAGCAAGTTCGCTGTAGCTGAGAAATAAGATGCATTTGGTTTTCTGTGGCAGAACCTTGTGGAAAGGAGGAAAAAATGAGGCCATTGCATGAGCAAATAACACGACGCAAAAACATTTACATGCAAATACAAAGTGAAAGTCCATTGAACACCCACATTAGGTAGGAATTATTCTGCCTTCTGGTTTAGGACACCCAACATCAGCTATATTGCATACACCAGATCACCCATTTGCAGAATTGAATCCACTAAAGCACAGGTGGCTGATGGCGGGTCAGAATTTTGTCTACAGCTCCACCCCCAGAGATACACCAGCAAAAACTCCAAGTCTGCCACCAAGTCTGATGTTCAGCAGTCTATGTGGCTCAAACAAAGTGCTGGCACCCAAACAGGGGAAAAGTGTCATCTTTTGATCAGGGCGCTCACGTTGGTAAGCTCTTCAAGAGCCCGTAAGGTCCTATTTAGCTGGTGGTGAAATAAATACAAATGTCACCTGAATGACTGATGCTGTTAGAAGGAAACTGAACTGGCTTCCGTGGAGCATCTGAAACACAAGGACAAGAAAAGGAAAACAATTTTCTTTTTCAGAACTGAGCAACTTCCCCCCCCCCCCGCCATTTCCATTATTTAGAGGAGAACAGTAACAGCCACTTAAAAGTGCCAAGAAACCCTTTGCACCTTTCAAACCCCGCATGAATCACACCCACATACAGTAACGCGCGCTGCTATTCCTTTCCAAGAATGGGGTTGTCGTAGCCTGGTTCCGCACCAGGTGTATCAGCCGTACGTTTTAGCTTAAAAAACCTCTGCACCAAGCACCGTGCACCTGGAGACCATGGGCCTGCGGCAGCTCTTCCAGGAGGCCCTAGGACCACCAGCAGCCGTTTATTTACAGCCCTTTCCACAGCGCAGCTGGGTTCCCCCCGCCGCCACCCCTTGAGAGCCCCGAGACCCCGACTCCCGCCCTCAGAGCGGCCCCAGCGCACCGCCCAGCTCTCGTCTCCAAAGGCGCACACGCAAAATGGCCACCGGGGCGGCGGCCATTACCGACCGTTACGCCGCCGCGCGGGGAGGGCGCGTTGGGGGCCCGGCCTGCTCCCCCGGTCCCTCCCCGCCCTGTGGCGGAGCCTGGCCCGGCCCGGCCTAGCATGAGAAGCACAAGCTCCGGTGACCTGCAAGCGGCCATCCCGCCAGCCCCCCGCACCCCCCAAACTCCGTGCCGAGGGGGAGGTGGTTGGGGCCCGTCTCCTCCCCCCGCGTAATACCTACCGATGACAATTCCCCTTCCAGAAGTCTTCAGAGATGTGGAAATTCGCACCAGAACGGTGCCGCCTCGACCTCACTCTGCTGCGCAGTTCCCTCCTGGTCTCACAAGGCCTAACACGCTCCCAGGGATCACAGAACTCTCGGGGTTGCCTTAGGCAAAGCCACAGCCTCCGCAAAAGCATCAGCCCACGGACCGCCCAAAAAAAGGTCACAGAAACATAAAATTAAGAGAGGCGCCTGGGCTGTGGGAGTGAGTTTCCCGTACTCCCTGGCACTGGTCCTGCTGGTCACACTCAGCGGCACCAGATTCCTCGGGCCCCTTGTGACAGGTGGTCGTCGCAACCAACAGAAAGCCAAAGCGCTAGCGTGCGCCCAACCTCAACTTAACGACTGCTGAACAGGCAAATAAGAAAGTCTGCAGGACATTCAACACCTGGGTAAACAGCCAGAGATTTCCACGTACCTTCCATCACGGTAGGAAGGCACCTTAGCTTTGTGCAGAAAAAAATCCCACAAAACAAACAGAACAACAAAAGAACTCAAGGAACCCAACAAACCAACTAAACATGTCTGAATAAATGGTCCATTCTGGGAAATGGCCTGTTTGACCCATGGCCGTTACCTCCCCCCGCTCAAAAAAAAAAAAAAAAAAAAAAAGCAAAACCAAAAAAGCCACAGCACTGGACACAGCTACCAGCAGCTGGGGCAGCTGCTACTAGATTCAGGGCTGCGTGTTTCCAGCAGAGCTCACTCAGGTTCCCCACCACAGCAGCAGGCTCAGCTGCAGCTACTCAGAACACAGGCAAGCGCCAAAGGTGTGATGAGAGATCATGCATGTTTTAACAGAGCAAATAAAAGGAAGAAAACAGAGGTGGAATCCTCATCAAAGCTACAGCTTTGAAGAGACTTACCAATAGCTCACTTAAAATAACTCAGACAGTGTTAATTTCATTTCTCCACAAAACAACCCAAACCCCAAAGCTGAGGAGAACTAGTTATTCCCATACCTTTGATAGCACAGAGGCTGACAATATGGCTTTAGACAGCAAGGAAGCATCTCTGAGGAGCAGACTCGGGACTGAAAAGTGATTGCCTTGGTTCCACTAGGAAGAGGCTAATTCATTGTCAGTCTGCACTCTGCTGTTGAAAGGCTTGTATCCTCTAGTTACACGATGAAAAGACAAACTCAGTAATGCCCATGGGTCACTACAGAAGAGAGGAACAAGGAAGTAGTGACCAATAATCAAATAAATAAGTGCCAAGACCAAATGTAATCTAGGACTGGCAGGAAAAGCAGGTAAAATAATGTGGATATGAAAAGCTGGGCTAAGTAAATTGTCTGCAGATAGCTTTAAAAAAAAGAGAGGAAGGGAAAAAATCCAGAATGCTTTAAGTTACTGGGCTGATACACTTCTATATAATTCCAAGTAAAAGAAATCCACATCTGTAAACAGCTAGGGGGACTGTGGAGATGCATGGCAGGCAAGAGTCTGTGTCCATATATGAAGACATCCCGGGGGCGGGGGGGAAAGACAAAGGAAAAAACCGCTATGGTCATGTCTGCAGAGCTGTGGAATCCCAGCTGTTTCACTCCTCTATTCTCCCAACTTGGACAGGACAGATCAGGTCCGTAGTGGAACTGGAGATATCAAAGGAGAAGTGACAGCCTTCTGGAAATGGGGTCAAAATACTTCAGTAGATAGAGCTGAATCTTTTCTTCCAGACCCTGCACCAGTATCACCTTGAGTATGATACAGCTGGCAAGACAGAAAATAGTAAAATGAACCTTCTACTGCTCCATTTTCTTTTTTGTTAGAAAATACGTACACATACATACGATGATGTTCCAGCTTGGCTAGGTACCTTCTGCATCCATATGTTTCCTTTAGAAGTTCAAAAAGAATTGCCTTTGTGAGCCCTGCCCTGTTGTCTGTGATTCATTTCGCAAGGGCAGAAAAGGGAAATAGAAACAAGAGACACATACATGCTGGAACATGATGTGGTTAACAGGTGCCTAAACTAGCACCAACCCTAGCCAATTTATTTTTTCGGCTACCATGCATTGTCATTTAGATGGGACAGGCACAGTTATTAACATAGTTGTTCTCCTCGTTGTCTTGAAGTTACTGCAGTCTCAGGCACGTCTGCGCTGCATTCGGTTGCATGGCAAACATGCTGATTGCATGGCCAGTTCTTCCTCCAAGAGATTTTACAAGATTTGATGTTACAGCTTTCTCACACAGCTTCAGTAATGCAGCTTCCTTCCAGCCCTGCAAGAGCTACTGGCAAATCTTTTATAATGGCATAAGTCAGCACTGCCTTCCTGTTCTTCATGCTTAAATGGTATATACCAATGATAAATCATATTATAGCATCTGTGGAACATAGGAGAAAAAGCCATTACTTTAAAAAAGAAAGACCAAAAAACTCCCTCTGCTGGATGCAGTCTGAAAAAATGAATTATTCTTCAGTGATGATGCAAAGCACTACTATCCTAAGAAGATCACACAGATCTAGCAATAGCCACCACGTTTGCCAAGTACCATGTTGTATTTCTACAGGTATAAAGCCCTGATTGCTTACTGTTAAAATGAATGTAAATTGTCATTTAAGAGTGATTTGTTTGCTACAGGTCAAAATAAGAATACCAGTTTTTCAGAGAAGAGGGATCAGGAAAAATTTTCTGAATAAGTACTAAAAAGCAAAAGTTGTATGAGAACATGGTAACAGGCTAACACGGACTCAATTTACTTGAAGGTTCAAAGGCAAATTTTCAAACAGTTGCATTTTTTTATGCATTTTAGGGGTCATTAAGAATCTTTTCCTTGTGTACTAGAACAGAACTGCTAGAAAAAACAGTTGAGTCCAAGTTTTGTCCAAGCTACAAATCAAACAAACAAGCAAGTCACCGTGTAAAGCCCCAGGTCTAGTACATAATTAATTTAATTCCCTGAAAAATTTCTTGCTTGTATCTATCCTAATTCAGGGCAGTAACATTTAATTCATAAATTCTTCTAACCTTAATTCATACTCGCCCTACTTGTAGAAACGTTATCTTTAATTTAATGTGATCACAACATAAAAATAAAATCCAAATAATTAAGTTTTTTCCCCAGTTTGTTCCACATCAAATACCCTTACAAAATTCCAGTGCATTATCAGTGGTAAGAAAATTAAACCAAGTTCTCAAACACGTTCATATGTAAAAACCTCCTCCTGTGTAAAATGGAAGGCTTACTGCAGCAGAGCTGCTCACTGCCATAACCTCTGCATATCAAAGTGCAAATCCTAACAAACCAACAGACAACCAAGACTGCTGGGAAATGAAATATGGTAGTATAAGCAGGCAACACAAGTGATAGCTTCCATTGCTGAAGGTCTGAGGAGGAAGTGTTACCCACTAGATACTAAATTCAAGGAACCTTACGAGTGAGTAATTGGGGTTTTTTTTGATATATGCAACAAAAGTATGCTCAAAAAATCAGGCTTATTTAAAGCGCACTGAAAACTGAGGACCCAATAGCAATAGTGATTTCTGATTAGTCTATGCTACATACAGTAAAGTTTATGCACAATTAGACAGGAAAGAAAATACACATAACGTTCTTCTTGACTAATTTTCCAAAAGTGACCACGAGCACAGCAAACTGTTGCAGTGTAGTGAAGAGAACACCTCTTCCCAGGCAGGGAGGCTTTTCTCTGCAGGGTATGTCTGTGCGCTGAAAGAGCAGTTAAAGATTTCTACAAGGGCTTGGAGTTGCAAACACATTTGTGCGTTTAGTCTTTATCTGCCATATCCCTTGTGGATTTCTGACCTGAGCAGTAAGTGAGCTGATAAATACAGCTGGCTGAAACAAGACAAGCCTGTCACAGAGACCGAGAAGAGAAAACAACTAAATTATTCCAGTTCAAGTAATAAAGATTCTTCAGTTGAGGTTAGCAATATCTGTTTTTCTTCCTCCACCTCCAAACAGATGATTGCTTCTTTCCATTGAGCAATGTTGCTCCCGCTCACTGAAAATAATAAATCAGTATTGCTTAGTTTGGGGCTGGCCCATCAAAGCAGACAGGACAGGGTGAGGAGACGAATGGTCTGTATGCTAGTCAAAAAGACATAGCCCCACCTATGCCTAGGACGTACAGAAGTTACATACACAGAAATGACAGGGTTATAAACATGCCGTCTTTCGGCTGCTTGCATTGCACTGCCCTCTGCTGTCTACTGCAGCAGAAGTCCAGCCTTCTATCTATTAAAATGGAGTGGAGGAAGGGCAAGAACGGAAGTTTTTGCTATCGAGACAGATGAAAATATGCGTTCTCTCTCAAGCTGATCTGTAGAGGGAAAGGGAGTAGATGGAACTATTTCTCCGTGGGATTTTTGCCCATCAAAGCATGTCATCTTGCTTGCTCTTATCCACCTGCTTTCTATGCATTACAATTAAAATAACACTTAATTCTTGTCCTTTTCTGTCAGTAGAGCTCCAAGTGCTTTACCAAGAAAATGCATACTATTAAACCTTGTTATTTTCCCTGCAGACACTGCCTAAAACAGGTTTGCTAAGGCTTCTGCAACTAGTACTCTGTATAGAGCAGTTAGCACAATGTAGAGACCCATGCTCTTACAGCAACAGCTGAAAAGCCCTTCTGTAACAATTATCCTGCGACCATTAGTATATTTCTAATGCCCCTCCTCAAATTTCTTAGTTTCTTTAGTTTGTACCTACACTAGTCACATTCCAGGATAAGACTCCAGAAAACATACAAAAACCAGGTGATGCAGTGTTTTGTGTCAGCCGTGTAAGAGGCGTAATACTGAAGTCTGAAAATAACCTCCATGACCCTTTTTCTCCTTTAAAAAAAAAAACCAAACATTTGTATGAAGTCAGATAATATTACATAACAGAATAATAAGTGTCAAAAATAATCCCTTGAGAAAATTAACACCCTCAAAGCAGCTCAAAAATAAGTGTCATTAGAAGCATATGTTAAAGGAAATACCTATTTTGCATGTATAAATACAAACTACAAATACACAGTATTTTTCCAGTACGCTGCACATCCCAGAAATGCCACACATAGAGCTTTCAACAGTCATTAATATAATAGACACACATAGACCTTAACTAACTCTTTTGAAGTAAGAAATTGAATGCACAGGAGTATTATTAGGAGAGAGGTTGTGTATCATTAAGATTCCCTGCATGGTAATACCAAATCAGCAACAGCTTATAAGCATATGGTTTGAACATCATAGACTTTCTAGAAACATAAGTTCAGATCCTGGCAGGATCAACTCAGCTTGACAACCTTCTGCTGTGTATCTTACAGCAATAACTGCTTCACTACTACTGTTGGATACAACATCACACAAAGGGCTCTCACCCGTGACTAGGGGCTTCTAGGTTGCTACTGTAGTACAAAAAAATAACACAGCAACAACCCACAGAAATTACAGAGCAGGACTTGAGAGGGTTTATAAATCAGGACTGAACTCTGAGTTGCCTGTAGTAGTCTGAGTAACACAGAAGTTGGTTGCTCAAATCACTTTGCCAAAGGTGAGCGGAATTAAAAAAGTGTCAATAAACTCACAACTTTTTGCATAAACATAATATGAACCTTTGGAATCCTCCAGGAAGATGGGGACACAGGCTCCTACTGCCCCACGATACTGTCAGTGTACTATTTGGGATGCATATTCCCATGAGAACTTTCTTACAGGGCTTCAGAGAACTTGTCCACTGTGCTGCATTTAACTCACATAGAGAAACTATGCCTTCTCATTTACACTTAATGAACTCCTGCAAATAACTGCTGTGGAACCCAAATAAGATGGAAACTCGCTGGATCTGGTAGTAATAAAATAGTTCCAATAAGGTCCACAAAACTTGCCTTGCAAGGAATTACATTATTTTAAAAAAAAAAAAAATTATTTTATTTTAAATCTGAGCTTTAGCTCAGGCTTTTGAAGACCCCTAAGCAGGCAAATGCAGGGAGATTAGTATAATGTTCAAGAAAATAAGGGAGGATTTGTTTCCTCAGGGAATTTTCATCATGCTGTCAGCATAGAATCTTGCAAGTCTGGACTTTGCTAACACTAGTATTACTTTCATTTTATATATGAGGAAACTAAGGCACAGAGATTAAAGGTAGCAGGGGATAATTAGTACAGTTTGTCAAACTGAGTAGCAATTAAAATGGAGTAAAGAATTGTAGGAATCACTGGACTTTTATATTACTAAGCACTGAAATCTATCAGACTAAATGATCCAAGTCTTTAAAGGCTCATAGGTTTTATATGCATACATGTCTGATACAGCTAAATTAGTGGTATTTACCATCCCTAGACTTATCACTGTGTGGGCACAAAAGCTATTCTCTACTGATGATCATAAGGAAATCAATGAAATTTACACAGGCTGATTTTCAAGGGTGACTCTCTAACTGTAGCACCCAAGATAATGATGTATCAGATCTCTTCAGAATAAAATCTAAACAATTGTTTTGATTGGAGACGTATTAAGTGAACCACATTCTGTCAGAATATGAAGCTCCATTGAAATCTAAATGTTTCTCCCAAATTGCTGCATTTCTATGGAATTTTCTGGAGAAAAAAAAAAGGTGAAGTAACTGTTGGACTGTCTCATCTCTACAACTGTCTTTAAATGCCTGACAGCTTGGGTTATTTCAGAGGCTTGCATTGTAATAGGCTTTAAAAGCCAACCTCTGTCATGAAATGCTTTCAACAATTGAAGTGATTTTCAGAGGCTGTGATGGAGGGAAGCATTTTAAACAGCTTTAAAATTTTCAGATTTTGCTCTGCTTTGGAATAACAAATTCAAAATCATTCTTAAAAGAGAGCTCCTGGTCTGTTATGTAAGGCAATTACTTCTGCTTTTAGCTTCAAACTAAGAACTCCCACTATATTCAGTGAGGACTTCCAGCAAGCATGCAGAACTGCCTCACAGATTGGACTGGATGACTCTTACTGCATGTGGTTTCACAGAAAACACCTAGAACTCCTAACAGAAACCCCCCTCTTAACCTTTCAGATTGACTGATTAGCACTAAATACTTGAGCAACTCATTTTTAGAGCTGTGGCATTTATGTTCAGTGTCCTCTGCTAAAAGCCAATTCTTATTTGAAATGGCAGCTAATATTCATAACCCAGGGAAAGCAGCAACCACATAGATCGGGTTGATGTTACATATGCTTCGATATCAGCTAGTCTTGTGGATCAGCTGCATTCAAAAGTGCTCATAGAAATAAACCATTTCTGTACAAGGAGAGGTGCCGAGGGTGTTGATTCTGGGTTGCAAAAGAGAGGAAATGTCAGAAATGTCTCAGCATCTAACACTTTCTCCTCACATGTAATATTCTGCCCAATGACAACAAAGCCAATCTGCTCTAGTGTTAGGGGACCACTGCTCTCAGTCCAGTCAGCAGAACATTGCTCATCACTGCCACAAGGCCTTTGCCTCTGGCTGGGAGAGAGCAGGGAAGACAGGGAAGCTGCGAATTACAGCTTTTAGGAACATTATTTACATCGCCATTGCATCAGCTGTTTAACACCTGATGATCACACCGATAGGATTAGACATCGCTGTAACACAGCCTAGTCCACCAAGTAACAAAGAGCACACTTATCCAGCAGAACTACAAGGCAGGAGGATCCACAATATGCAATACCTTTTGGGGCCTCAGTTGAGGAAGGTATCTAAAACGTGTCTGAACTTGAAAACCCTACGCAGCAGTTCCCCCCCAGCCCCCGAACCCGTGAAAGTCTTCAAAGATCATCTTGAAGCTCAAAATGAGATCTTAGGTTAAGGATTACAAGTGTCTGTCTGCAGCATTTTTTAAATGTTCTTACTTCAAACTACAAGATTCTCCTTTTACCAATCCCCCAATTTTGATTGAAATTTCAACCTTGAACTACCATTTACTGAAACAGGTCAGATGAAATTAGTGGAGCAGATTTCCTTTTCTCTCAAGAATAATAAGCCATGGGGAGTATACTGGTATGCAATTAGGAGCTTTTTATGAATGTTTACATGTATGCATACATTGTATTGATTTGGACTCCTGTGGGGAAATAACTTTCTCAAAGTATTCTCTTATGATAATAATTTTAACTAGTGATTACGTAAGAAAACTCTATGAAATACTCTTCTCAACTGCACACTATAGGTGAAATAACATACCTTTAAAAACTAGCCACATCAGTCCTTGTTCATCCGGAAACAATACATTAAAATGTTTAGCTTTTCTATGATTTTTTTTTTCCTTTTCTTTTTTCTTTAATAAAAAGCCTCATAGTACAAGCATAATCTCCCCCTCTCCCAAAATTTCCTGTCTACAATCCTATAATTCTGCACAGTCAATGACTTAAAAAACATACAAGTGAACAGTCAGGAGAAACGGACACTTATTAGAATTATGACTTATTTTTATTCACTAGAGCAACATGGAGGAAATAATTTTTACATACAGGTTTTTTAATCAACTTTACAAGCAAATTCCAATATACAGTATTTACTCTGGCCTGGGTCAAAAACCAAAAACAACAAAGCAGATAGTAAGGGTACCTCTTGTTTTAGTTAGTATTGAATTTAAAATTTCACTGACACTGGAATTATATTGGTTTTATTGTGGTGCTTTTACAATTAAGTAGGCAGTGAGCAGCTTTACCACAACAGTGACTGAATTTCCTTGATAGCATAGTTGTAAGATGACTATACTGAGACCTACCACCAGGATCATGTATCAAATCCACTCTGCTCAGAAAAAGTCACTATAAAGAGATAAGGAATAGCTACAGAAACCCAATTCAAGAATGGATTTCCATTTGTATGGCAAGAAAATGTCAATATTAAGAGGATTATGTACTGTGCAAAACCAGAAATACTTCCCCCCCAACATGCAACCTACCCAAGTATGACATTTTAGAATGTGCATATGGTTGTGACATGCAAACAAAGTAAACCACGCACATGGTATTCGGTTTTCTAGCATCGTTACAACAAATCAGCATTTAGATCAAGGATGAGATGAACTTTACTGACCTATGATGCAGTCTAGCTGGTATGTCTAGTCTCACTGCTATGAGATGTAAAGTCGAGGAACCCACTCTTTTTGGAACTATATGAAAAATTCAGTGTGTTTTGGATTTTCAGGGCCTTTGTGATTATTTTGAGAAAGTCTAAGAGATAATATTGCACTTCTTTTCTCAAACAAAAACATATGCTGGGAACATTATTCTTTAAGGGCTATGCTAGTCCTAGGGAAGATTTGCCATTGGCCTTGATTGGCAGTAGGAAGTGCTAGCTTAAGGGAAGGGGAAGGTAATCATCTGGCTGCATCATCAGTGTTAAAATTCCACAGTAAAATTAAAAGTCATTGCACAACAAAAACTCAGTACACTATATGAATATTTTTAAACATGCTAGAGTGCATATCGATTCTGTGAAAGTGATGTGAAGATACCTTGGAAACAGCAACACTAGCAGGGAAATTGGTTTCAAACAAAAGCCACACACAGCGGGAGGCATCTAGATTATTTTAGGCACAACTCCAAGCAATAAAGCTCATTTAAAGTGCAATTCTGTTTTTTCTTTTGTGTTTATTCACTTGTTAAAATGCGTAATTGCCTCTGTACACACATACTGAACAGTAGTTTAATACTTTTGTGAATATTGCACAAAAGAATGAGAAATCAAAAAACAAAGAAATGGCAATAAACCAGATTTAGAAACCTAAAAATACCCTGAGGGTATCACATCCTTTAATTTACGCATTTAGGATAATCTGCACCAGTACTGATGATACATCTGCACTTTCCATAAGGTAGATACATTACCTGAAAATACTTACTTAATCCCATTTGACAAGCTCTACACAGCGCCCTCTTATCTGTCTCCCCTCAACCCCCATCCTTCACTGAAGTGAAGCTTCAAACTTCACGACTTCTCTTCCAGTTGCCCATCTACTGACAGGCTTTGCTCATACTCTGGACTTACTATACATGCAACAGAGCCTTCCCTGGTAAAGTCTGAAGAGCCAAAATACGTAGTTGGCTTTAGAGGGATGAGAGGCTAGCAGCTGAATATAAATACAATTCAGGCTAGCATCTGTCTCATCCGTGATTAAATCCTGCTGTCTCCAGCTCAATGTCTCACTAATCTGGCAGAACAAAGTGGGGAAATGCTGTAACAAAGAATGCAATCTACTTATACTCCTTTAATACAGAAAAAAACCCACAGAATAAATATATTTTTGTTCTTCTGGGAAAAAAATAAATTAAGAACTATCTTCTTTTTTATGAAAACCCTGATCATCTCTGCTTCATTCCTTAATTTTCAGTAAAGGTGCAGATATCTATCTATACTTTGAAATGTAAACATAAAAATTTTAACATGACTAAGTCAGGCTGGTGATACCTCCAGAGTAAGAAGCAAAAGAACTCATGGTGAAATATCTCTGTCAATAACATTAAGTGAAAATCATCTTTTTACACAAAATCATATACAACTAAAAATAAAATCAGCTTCTCTTCAAGGAAAGTAAACTTAAAAAAACACCTTCCATAGAAGTCTATATGGACCGGAAAACGAACCAGGAATCTGATCATTCCCTCAGCAGTTTTGAAACTCCTGAGAAACAGTTAGCTGCCAGGAGCTAGTTTTGGGGAATATAAAAAGTCAGTTTTATTCTCTTATCAAAAGTAAATGCTTTACACTGAAGGCCATCTAATTCAATGCTTTTCAAGGAAAGAATTTTTCGTGGAGAATAATTGTTACAGCAATCTTGAATCGCAGTTATTTTGATCCTATATCGACTGTAACAATTAATGTTATCCTTGTTACTTCTTGCTTACATTGTCTTCGCCCCAGTTAACAGGAAGTCCTGCAGGTCTCTTATTTCAGATCGATATAAGCAGTTCTGAAATAGACACCCCCCCCATTCCCCCCCCCCCAAGCTTTTAATTCTTCTACTTCATTGTCAGTTAAAAGAATTTACAGTGCAACAAATCCAAAAACTTTCTTGGATGTTAATTATGTACTGAGAAATTCAGCTGAAATTATTATATTTTTTTCCTTCTCCCATCCAACTAAGGTATCCATCAGGATATCCCTAGTTAAAGGGCTTATGTTACAGAAGTTGATTACTGAACTTACTTATGAAGTGTCTGTACCTATTTACTTTAATTCTCTCAAAGAAAATACGGTAGTATGTCAATATCCTACAGCCAAAGCCTAGAACAAACTATTACTATGTTTCATTTTACTGGCATTATATGCTGTTCAGGAACAGATTTCGAGCAAGTTATTGTAACAGCCTTTTGCTGCTGATATTAAAACCAAATAAAGAACAGGAAAAAAACCCCAATCTGTAACATCCAAAAGACAGTGATGGGAAAGTAGGGAAGAATTAGAGATATGACATAACAGTAAGTTTCTGGAAAGCTTCACTGGATATGCATATATTTAACTCACAGCACGTGTCACAGGCCATAATTACACTATGATGGGTATATATTTCAAGACCACTTTCAGAAAAAATACTTCTCCTAGAGAGCAGAAAAATGTTTTTTTTTCTTTATTTCCCCAAAAAGCTCCTTCCCAGTTATCATGCACTTCTGTAGAAATTACAAAAAGAAAAAAAATTTACAAAAAAACCAAAACCAAAATACACATCTCTGAAAAACTCTTAAGAGTACCAGCTCTGGATTAGGACATAATAGGATTGCTTAAAGCAAGTAGTGGGGTTAATTATTTTTTTTTTTCTGTTTTTTAATAGTTGCTTTTGTTATACAAGTTTTATTCCGTAAAACAGTTTCAAATCCTTACATATATGGCAAAGTTTGTGCAAAATTTCAAGCCAGGTACTTCAGAGTCCTTCAATATTAAACATAAATCAATAAATACAAGTAGTACAATAAAAGTTTAAAAATATTAATTAAAATGCATGTTGTGCAACCTTGACATAGGTGTTATGGACCCCTTATTCCCAGAGGCTCCCTACTTACCAATTCGTAAGAGCCTATATTAGAAGGTTTTGCACAAGTATCCTTAGCACTGCATTTCAAGACTCTACCCGGTAATGTGTCTATTCAACACAATAAAAACATACCACAATCTTTTAACAAATGATGATGCTTAAGAGAGAAGATTTGTTTCACCCTGTGAAATCTGCTTATTGTCTGTGAACAGTGAAAATGGGATAAAGAAAGAACAGAGCAACTTCAGATTACAGCAAAACAAAACAACACAACCCACCCAACCCATCAGATTAAATAACATTAAATATGTCAGTCTTGAGATAATGATAAATACAAGGATTTTTGCATAGGCCTCTGGAATACAGAGTCAGAATTATGGCCAATAAAACATCTGCTAGTAAGTCTAGTTTTCCACCACTCTAACCTAACGAGTACTCAGAACCAAGAAGTTAAACCGAATTGTAATTTCATTGTCTAATAACTCAAATAAACAGAGGTAAGAAATGATTTCTGCAATCCTGAAATACATAGTGCAGCATTCGTGGTCACCACAGACTTCAGTATTTGCTTAATTACCAAGATCACCAGGCAACACAATCTTTAATACGGACCTACGATATAATAAAACACTCTCAAGAGAAGCTGCACAGCTCATAACATGAGCCTCAGAACATCACAGGATGGAGTATGCAAAGACTAAAGAAAGATGCTATTTTAATAATTCACTCAGGATTTGCAGGCTGTAGATAAAGCAGCCTCAAAGGCAGTCAAAACATAGGAAGTAGTTTAATGTATGGCATCATTCAATGAGATGTAGGTACGTTCTCAG
Organism: Haliaeetus albicilla; assembly: GCF_947461875.1. Classification (NCBI taxonomy): domain Eukaryota; kingdom Metazoa; phylum Chordata; class Aves; order Accipitriformes; family Accipitridae; genus Haliaeetus; species Haliaeetus albicilla. The sequence goes on along the minus strand of NC_091493.1, from coordinate 8,787,332 downwards.
TGTGTCTTTGGTTTAGGGAGGCGGGAATGCCGATTAGAGGGCAAACTATCCCCAGAATGCAAACTGGTATTCTGTGTCTGCACATTTTCCTTTCTCTGTAATGGTGGCTTTGGGATGTTAGTCTTCAAACAGGTGTTTTGAGACTCTGGAGATACTGGTGTGGGTTTTTGACTGCTCACTTGCTTATATTTAGCAAAGGACATACTTGGTGGACGAAGTTTAGACACTTTCTGACTCTGTTTACCCTTTAGGTTATCCTGACCAGATGTTGGCTGTAGCCGAGTCGAACTACTTAATGGTAGAAGCTCACGTTCCTTGGAAGCAGCGGAATGATTTGCAGATCGTGCGAGAACGGCCATTGTAGGAGGCACTAAAGCATTTGGGGGCTTTGCAATTCTTAAAGTCTTTGGCCGAGAAGCCTGATTTGTGAATGAAGGTTGACCTTTCACAGCTAATTCAGTCTGCACCCCTCTAGCATCAGCTCGTGTAGAGGTCTGAAAACAGGAACGAGATGGTAATGTACCTTCTTTATTAATAGCCACCTCTCCAGGGTCTTCAGTATTTTGATTTTTCAAATTTTCCAAATATGATGCATTCTCATCTTTTATGTTTAACTGTATGCTCATTAAAGAGTTTACATCATTCAGGCTATTTGTGAGAGACACATCTGCAGCGTTTTGATTCTGATGATTGCTATTTTCATGCAGACCATGTTTAGGATATTCACTGTGGGCCTCGATATGTGGCATTTTTATTAGTTTTCCCTGGGCGAGGTCTGTGGAACTGGGAAGGCTGCTGGAAGGCTGTAGTACTTGAGGCTGTTAAAGAGAAAACAATACAATAATATATTAAGCAAAGAAAACACCAAATAACACTCTGAATCCAACGTGCGCTGACTGGATGCTTGATAAGGGCTGTATATCTGTTTTTTTTTAAAATCAAAACTTTAACTTTGGCAAAACAGAATGGTTCATGGGACACGTAACTTAAGTGGAAAAAATTACACCAGTACTGAAATATATAACAACACAGAGACAAAAAAGAAACCCATTAGCTTAAAAAAAGAATCATGAAAAAGGCATGGTTGATGGTTTCACCTAAATCTGCAGGACAGCATAAGAATTGCACACAAGTACTGATCAACTCTGAAGTGCTGAATAAACAAATGCAACGGCTATCAGACTGTATCCATCTTTTAATTTCTATTCACTGCACGCTCAAGTTAGCTATCCCAAACCTTTTATCAATGTTCCATACTGTACAGGCAGGAAAGGAGTTTAATGGACCACATGAATTTACAGTGCATTTTCCTTGCCTTACAGAGGTCAGAAAATCTGATACAGGTATGCTGTAATTAGGCTACTGATTAGTCTTAGGTAACTGTTTTTCTTGAATGGATTCCAAATGGGCTGATAAAGAAACCATCTTCCTACAAAGCAGTACAACAGAGTACATGTGAAGCTAGAGATCATATACTACTACACTGATAACCAAGGGACAAAGATAACTTAATGAAGATTTTACATTTTATCAGAAGATACAATCTAATCAGACATGTATCAGACAAGAGAATTGCCAGTACCTCTTCTGGGTCATTTTTATTTTCTCTTTGCTCTTCCCTGTAAAAAGACTTTAAAGATTAATGTGTGTACTAGCTTCACAAACACATCCTAGACCTGCAACTTGTATACAGATCTTGGGAGATTTATTAAAAATTCTGTAATTGATGGCAAATCCCAAAACAGATTAAAAACTTAAACTATAGTTTTAGCAAGTTTCAGGTTTGGACAATTTTCTCATTTTCTTTGTGAAGGAGCGGAACTGAACTACCGCAAGCTAGTCTTATCCCTAAACTACTTGAGTTCTTACCAATTGACAGATTGCATGTACATAGTAAACAGGTTTTTTTTAAGAGTGAAATATAGTCAGTAAAAAAGAAGCAATGTTTGTCTTTAAGAGATTTGACTAAAAATGTCACTTCAGTCACTCTCTTGAATTATTCATAACTTCTGAATGAAGTTTATTTGTCTGGTCTTTTTAGCTCCCCTCAGAATCAGCAGGAAGAATGTAATAATAGCTGTGCATGCCAAAGTCCTGTTACATTTCTGGGACGATAGCATGTCTCGGGATTCCTTAAGCTTTTCATCTTTTCCCTGGCAGGATTACAACTGAAAACTGAATCCTCAAAATTCCTCATCAAGAAAAAAAATTTAAAGGTAATGAGAGAAATATCAAGGTTTCTCAATCTAATTTTGATTTCCTAGCAGTTTTTCTGTTTAGAATATACTGGTTCTACCTGTAAGCAAAGGCAACATCTAAGCTGGACCAGTGACATCAGCAAGTGATATACAGGTAAGTGCAAATATGTTGAGCAGTCTAAACACAATTGTTTTGGAAAGAGGGAGGAAAAGGAAAAAAAGAAAAAAACATTCAAAACAGTGTCAAATGAGTATCAAAACATTATTCCTTACGTGACCAAAACTAGCTTAACTTTGTGAATCCTTCTTAACCAAGCAATCCTACAGGAAGGAAGTACTAAACACAATTAATATTTCAATATATTAAGAGAGTTACAGGTCAAAAAAAAAAAAGAATCCTCCAGATTTGTCATTTTTTCAGTGTTTATGTAATGGGTTACAGAAGTCATTATCCTTCCAGCTTACAGACAGATGTTACCCAAAATGATTTACTGGTTTGCAACCTCACCTGCAAAAACAAAACTGCTAAAAATAAGTGCAGAAACCAAAGCAATATATACCTGATTCCCATAAAAATACTTTGACAAATAATTCCAATTTTCTAATCCTACTTGAATTAAAAAAATCGATACATTTATAGCAAACAGTATTGTGTCAGATTCTAATATGTAAAAATAATTGTCACAAAAGTTTCCCCCCTCACCTAGAACGGGTTTCTAAATGCCAGTCTTCAAAAACACAGATAAATACTGAATCTAAGCATTACAAATCCTATCCTTATATCAAATAATCCTAGTTATACTAATCAGCAAAATGAAAAATTTGTAAGTTACAGAAGAAACTAAATTTGTATGGAAAGTTGAGTTAAACACAAAAATATCTGAAATACAGCAAAGCAGTAAGCTTTTAATAATGCTATTTTGAGTTCTTTTGACAAAAACTAGGTAATATTTGAGCTTTTCCATTTGGGCAATTTTGCATTTTTATATATAAAAATAGCCAAATACACATTTTCCTCATTATCCTTCATAACCGAAAAAGGTCTAAGCAGCTTAATATGCAGAAAGTTAGCAATTCAAAGGTAGAAAACAGCTACGTGCTAAGAATTATGAGGACACTAAAGCTCTGGTACCACCTTTGCTAAGTTGTTTTAAATACTGTACTGTTTTCTAATTTTGTATTTCTACTTAGTCAAAGTCTGTCCAATTATGATGATTACAGTTTTTAATCTCTTCAAGTTGCTACATGTATTAACATTCAAGAGGACACAGAAAGAAAAACATCACTTCCAAATTATGCAAGTAACAGTTGACAAGGTATTTAACAGTGAAAACTGCATTATCTTCTGCCACAGCTCACATCTTTGCCTTATGCACAAGTTTTCATTTTAATAGGGAAGTCTTAATAAATGATGGGCATGTTATTAGTCAAAAAAAAAAAAACCCACCACAAAAAAAACCCCCAGCCAGCAGAAGGACTAGTACTTGGTGAATTCCATCACAAGAAGGAGGGGGGAATAGAAAGATAAAGAAGCATTCCACGTTCTAGGCCTAGTATTTTATTTCATGGAAGTCTTATAAAAAAAAAAAAGTTTGTCATCTGCATTGCTTTGAGTGCACTTTTGATATTTCAGGGTGGGACAGACCATGACTTGGTGCAGACTGTCATGCTAACCAGACTTCTATTTTTGTCCCATAAGGAAAATATACAGGTGGACAAACACCTGCATTCCTTTGGTATGCTCTTAAAATGTGAAGTTGGACTCTAAAACATTTTGAGTACAGTGTAACTGAATTAGTTCTCCCCAAATTGAAAGTATATTAGACATAACGCTTTGTGCACATGCTCCTTTTTGCACAACAAAGAAACAGACTTTTCTGTACTAGAAAGAGCTTCAAAGACTTGCATGTATTGATGCACCAATCAAAATTACTAAATTGCAGTCCCTACCACATTAGCTTAAGAGATTTTTCTCTTATTTCTCTCAAGTAAAACTGGCTATTACCTCATCCAGAGAAAAATGACAACATATCCACAAAGAGGATTACACAGTTATTGAACTACTGAGATTGTACTAGCTTTATGTTGGAAAATCGAGACAAGTATGTTATACTGATAAAGAAGTCAAATCAATGTGGTCATGACAGTGACATTCATTACAATATCACTACTTTAAAATTCCCTTCAGTTTTGCTTTGGTTATTCTGTATCTCTAACCTCAGTCCCCATCTTGATACCCTAATACCTCTGTAGAATGAAATAAAGGCATTTTCTCCCTGCAGTATTTTGAGGAACAAGGGAAGTGAAGCAATGAGAAATCTGAAAACTGCATGCACATCTCCGATAGACATGCATCATGCATAGGGAAAAAAACAACCAAACAAAAGAAAAAAACCCAACACAACAGTGAAAATGCGTGAGGAGATGGGAAGAAATCTGAAGTTGTACTGTACCACGCTTTATCACAGAAGTAATGGACTAACTTCTCAACTCCTTGCCAATGGCATAATGGGAAAGCAGAGACAAGAAAAAGACAAGGACAATGATGTCAGAGGACCAAGACAAAACAATGAGCAATTGCCATGACAGAACTGCAACTTTTCACCATTTAAATTGCAATTACCATGTCCCCTACTAGTTTTTAATCCACCTTCCAGAAACAAAGGTAGTAATAGCGTTTAAGTAATGTAGTACAAATAATATTTACCGCAAGACCTGCACAGAATACCTTTGTTCTTGCAATTTCAAGTCTTGTAACACAGTTAATCTCTTACACTTCAAATACTGTTTAGAGCTGTAACTACAATTTGCGTGTATGATTACAACTGTGTACATAAAAAATACTTTCATCCATGCACATACATGTTAGATATCTAACAATGAACAACATCATAGGACACACTGCATTACATATTTTGATCATGTTGTCCATACTGTTTAATAACCCATCTTCCTAGCAGCTCGTTCACGAGCTTGAAGAGACTCCAAACTACCATGGTTTCTTTTTGGAGGTGGGGGCAAAGGGGAAGGGACACAAACTGCTACATAAGTTTTTCATTTTCTGATCCGTTCTGACATCCCTTATGTCACTGCCTTGGCACAGGATAAGCTCTCATTTCACAGGTCTTCATTTGAAGACACAGCCTTATTGAAAGGCTACACTGGAAAGCTCTCTCCACCTCTGGAAAACATCAAGATTTCACACCTTAAATCTGTAGCATTTGCCAATACCTTCATTTTGGATTTTTTTTCTTCTCCCTTTTAGCTAGCTATATTATACCCATATTTCAACAATGTAAAATAGGATTCCACAGTATGGAGTATGACTTCAAGTAATGATACTAAACAACCCTTTTTTTTTTTTTTTTTTAAACCACCATTCATTACCACATGAGGGTAGTAAAATAATCGGTAATATGGCATAGCATTATTTTTTTTCTGTGTAGTCTGTATAGAACCCCCAACTTAAAGAAAAACACTGTCTTTCTCAAAGAAAAGTTACTGAAAGTAATATATAACTACATCAAAGCAGGCATTTAATCCACAAATACCGATACATGTGCAACAAACAGACAAATATGACCAGATGTAAAATTAAGTTTTGTTTGCAAATATATACTTAGGTACAACAGACATTTCTCTTGTAGTCCAATCTGCACCTACCCAACTTGGGAGAAGTTTTTCTTAAAAGACTTTCTTAATATAGCTGAACACTCATTTCTCACAGCAAAAATAATTACATATAAAGGACAGTAATTTAATGATTCCAGGACATTTTTAATAATTTGTCACTCTCTTAACATGAGTCACAGAACTTCCAAGATAATTTCGAAAGCAACTTTGTGCTGCTAACACCAACACTTTGTACTCCCTACAAAGAACCTGAATCAGTCAGTAAAGGTTTGGAAACATTTCATAGTCTTAAGCAACACACCTTTGTTTAAAAAAAAACAAACAAACATACAAAAAAACAAAACCAAAAACCATGAAAAAGCAACACCTGGACCTGATTTATAGTCAATGTGCATACAGCAGCTTTCTTGCTAGTGATAAAAAGCTATGTGTCACCTGCAAGAATTGCTTACATTATCTTTATTTGTAATGCTTACATACAAAACGTCTAAATACTTTTTTCATGAAGTGCACAGTAAGCAGAGATGTGAACAACTGCAATGCTTGAGTAACAAAACAGTTTTCATCAGCATTTCTATGTGGAGAAGCACTTGGGGCTAGGGGCCTAGAGAAAGTGGTATAATATTCTTGTATTAAAACAAGAGTTCATAATTGCTTCATTGACAATGTGTATTCTAAATGCTGTGTTTCTAGAGCTGCCTTATTAAAGCTCCAGAATACAAACGCAAAAGTTTTAAACTGTATTGAAGGAAGTTTGCTGTGTCATCAAATTATATCCTATAACCAAGAGAAAAAATAAAGGACCATTACATAAGAGTTGAGTTTAAGTCACATATAGGAATTATAGGAATAAAACCCATGTAATTTTGTTCATAAAATTACAAAAATCAATGTACTATTATGAAAATGTTTATGAAATACAAAAAGCTGAATTGCTTCCAAGGCTGTTGAAACAACATGAAGTTAATAAATGTGAAAGTATTCAAAATTAATTCTCTTTAAAAGTGCAAAACATACATCCAATTCTAAAGTGTGTTAACAAACTGCAGTGATACGGTAAGTTCATAGGGCAAGTTAAGCAGTAGGTATGCTAACACTGTAACTGGTGCTAACAGAGAAGAACTGTAAGCATATGATATAGTATTGTAGTATTACATAGCAGGGATATATTACCTGTCCTGTACAGCAGCAGTAACATTATACAGTATATAAACAACTAAATATGAACAGTTTACAGATTTATACCCTTGTAATCTACAGTGCTTTTATGTGATCTATGTATCCATCAGCTATCAACAACATAGTTAAGAAACCTGCAGTATTCACAAACGCAGATGATATTTTAGGTTCAGGATCCAGAAGTTACAGAAGAAATGCTTGAATTCCAAGATCTCCAGACAGAAAACACAGCCAAACAGAAATCGAGACTACTTCGTGTTCCCATCACCTTCTCCATATTATTTCAAAAGAACACTTAACATTGACTTCAAGGCTGTTTTCCTATTCTTGATGGTGATACCCAGCTTACCACTTCCCTCAAAACCCCACATTTGGCATTCTGTACTAGCTCAAAAACCAGCAGACCAAAAACTGCTGGACCAAGGGAAGAGGTAATGTGGGGAAAGAAGGATGCTAGTGATAATTCCAGTAATTTTCTACTTTATCGGACTCTTCACACAGCAATGAATCATTGATTTTTCAAGAGTGTCAGTAAAAATGTCCAAGAAACCTCCTAATTTATACTGTATTTTTATTCTCAGTATTTATCTTTTGAGCAAACCTAAGACTTAAAGAAAAAGGCGAGGAACACCACGTTATAGGAAACATTTATTTTCCTAAGCAATAGGTTAATTATAGTTCAGGTTCATTAGCCAAAGGCCAGTTTTCATCTACTTTATTCCCTTTACTAGTAATTCATAGAATTTAATGTACAAGATGTATACTAAAAAAAAATCCAACCTGCTTTAGTAATGGAAGTTTACTACAGAATCCCTGAATAAGAAGTCCCTGCCATTAGTGGAGGAATGAGGTGAGGGCTCAGAGAACTAGTAAATGATTAGCAAAGTTGTCGTCTCCAGTTAAGCAGTCAATGTGAATGATGCAACAGCATCTCAGACACCATCCTCCCATTCGGAGTCTCCAATCAGTAAGCCCCAAAACTGTGATATTTATATACTCCTCAGGTGTAAAACTGATCTTTTTAAACTGAGACACTCTCCTGACAGGACAGCAAAATAGCCAGGAACAGAAGACACGATGATCTGCTTTAGGGGTTCTACACACGCACACACACACACGCGCACACAGTCCCACATCAAACACAACAGGAAAATGAAGCACATCCCTCCATTGCATAGAGAAAAAAGCCTATGAAACAGGCTGTGCATTCCTGATGAGTTTTTAAGATGAACATTGTCACAGAAATGTCAAGAGAGTATTTGAAACACAATTTACAAAATACTTTACAAGATTTTTTTTTTCTTGTAATTGAAATAAGTTAGGATTATTGCAATCTGAAATATACATAAACCTAGTTTTCCAGGTGCAGCTTACTCTTCAGATCTCCACTGGCCCTGGAAATCTTACTTTGTTTCCATTATTCTACTTTTTCCTTTATTTCTTGTCCAAATACACTCTTGGGCTCTGCTAGGCAGTCAAACACACTGTAATTCTCAAATTACAGTACATTTTAAAAATATAACTTTAGCTTTATGAACTAGTTATATTTCTTTGAACAGTTCTGTTTATAATGCAATACCAAAGCACAAAATAAGACTTACCATTTCTCTATGTCTACGTAAGCACACAGTTTTAAAATCAGCAATTGTCTTTTGTTTTGCAGATCCAAGCCAAGATAACAAATGCATCTAATATCAGCCCACATTGTAGCTAGCACATAAGGAATGTTAATAAATCATGCAAGTTTTGCAACAGCCACTTCAATGTATTAGAAGCCTTTTTACAACAAATACTGGGGGGGGGGGGGGGGGGGGGGGGGGGCGGAATAAAATTAAGTTTCAGGGAAGCCATTCTGAAAAGTTAAGAAAACTTCTCATAAGAGGCAATCAAAATGACACTTTCTCATCAATATTATGTACATCCACAATGTATTTATGTAAATACATCCACATTTGTACACGTGCAGACTTAGGAGCAAACAGAACACATACACAAACAGGATGGTATATTACAGCCATGAAAAAGGAAAGGGAAAATGCAGCAAGCAAGATTTATGTTAAGACAAGACTGGAAACAAGGGCCTACTCAGGTTTGCCTGGAGAACTGCTGAATTAAGTCAGCATTTAATAACTGTTATAAAGCTGTAAGTTGTAGCTTATACACTGGCTGAAGGAAGCATTTTGGTTAGCCACAGACTATTGTGTATGCCTGTAAATCTGCCTGAGAAAGGAGGATACTACGAGATGAACAGTGCGTGCAAAGGGGAAGCTTCTACTGGAACACGGTGAGGGAGATGAGTGAGAGGTACAGACTCACTCTGTCTGCGGTGCGGTGGAACACTCCGAGGGATGCCCTGGAATGAGCCCTGCCAGGGAGAGAAGGAGGGAGCAGAATACCCACCCTGTGCAGAAAGAGAGAGGGGGAGAAGTATAATAAAAAAAGAGAACAGGGAAAAACAAGACACCAAAAAGCCACACCATTCTTTTTCCCCCAGAAAGGTATCATTATATTTCCCAGTTGTTCTACTTTGTAAAAGCCAACGCTACATGCTACTAAAAAGCCCAGAGGAAAAAACACATTATGATTCCCTAAACCAGTCAGAAATCTTACAAAATACCTCCACTTTTATTCAATATGTATGCACACATTTCTTTTACAGACGTTTTGAAGGGAAAAGTATAGGAGCTGAGCTTTTCATATTAAAAATACATGCTAAAAATTGTATTTTTACAGCTTTCAAAAGTGTTTTAAAAATGCCTCACCAAGCAGTAAGTTGCTTAATACTAATCTACTGAAAAACCAGTCAGCTTTAGTTTACAACAAAAAATTTCTAATGCATAGAAATAGATTTTCTAGCAAATCCTGGTGCTTTAGAGTCCACTTCACTCATATTTTGATAGTATTATTGAATGTGAAAGAGGAGAGGTGACATATAACTGTTTTCCTTGCACTTTGCTCTTGGAGCTTGAGTCTTCCATTACAGGTTCAGAGAACTGTGCACGTCAATGCCATGCAGGGTTTGCCCTGTCAGATGTTTCAGATCACCACAAGAGACACATTGTGGTTGCTGCATTCTCAAAGCAAGAAAAAGTAATTTTATGCAGTCTATCATTTTCTCCATACCCTTACCTTTAGAAGAAATCTATCCAAACTGAATCTGCCTTCTTAAACCTCATGAACTTGATTTCCTATTTCAGCAAGACAGGTTTGAGTCTTTACAACCCCTTCACCATTTAGCAGCTGAAAACTTCTGCTTGTATGAGTTCTGGAATATTGGTACTAATGATCGTGACTGCCATTGCCTCCTGGCTACCAGTAACCAGCAGATATCAACAGCAATCAGTTGCAGCTACTCTTTCAGACAGCAGGCATAAGATATCTGAACAAACTTCTGTATCAAAGAAAACTGGAATACAGTTTGCCCCTCCTCTCTAGTTTCTCTGCTGGCACATCTGCTGCAGATCATACTGCCTAGGGCTGGACAAAAAAATAGAGAAGTATTTTATTTCCATGCTCCTTTTAAAAGAACGTTAAGCATCACATTATTTCTATAAAGAAATATTCTGCTTTATTTATCCTAGCAGAATTTTAGACACTTCCCTGACCTTCCAGTTTCTCTAATCTAGTTAGCTTTTACCTGCCACTATGCCAAGTTTCAGTACTCCTAAAATGTAACTTAATAACACATGCATTTAATCTAGTCTTAGAATTTGCCAGCCAGAACACTTTTAAACTAGAACAGGAAATAAAGAAAAAAATCTGACAAACTTCTTTATTCTTCTTCAGAAGCTGAGATAAAACAGTTACTGGAGCAAAATCCAAGGAAAAAATGAAACAAATTCTTTCATCTGATTATCTCTAGATGGAGATATTGATTACCTAACATGTTCTTACAGTCCTCCATCAGTAGCCATTAATGTCAACACAATTTGTAGACTGCTACATGAAACAACAACAGTACTTGCTTTAGTCAAGCATTATGGCAAAATAATCTAATATGTTGCATCAGCTGAGTAGGTATTAAACACAGAAATATTCCTGGGAGCAAGATTAATCAATCAATGATGGATGAGACATTAACAAAAGCTTTGGATTTTCACAGCACTTTACAGAAGAGCACTTCATTTTTCAAGCTTGTTCACATTTCATCCTAAATTATGTAAAGATGGTGCAATAACAACAAATTCGTTCCATTCTCTAAACGTAACTGAATCTCCAGATAGTAAAAAGCACGGTATCATCAGGCATAGGTCTCATCTTGTAGACACTTGAGTTGGCAGTGGGCTTTTTCCAGACTTTGAAATTTTTAACACATTAAATTAAGAAGGGAGGTAAAAGTTTTATATCCCATCCCGTCCTCTCTTGAAAGAGAGATTAAGGCAAGTACAAGCCAGCTGAGCTACATAACAGTTATGATACTATTGTAAAAGCAAAGGAGTATTTAGATGTCTTAATACATTCCAGTAATTTTTAAGCATCCACATTAGCACTTCAAAGCACAGCACTAAGTACAGTCTTCTCAATAATTCTTCACAATATTTAATCATTACTCTGACTACAGAAGTAAATGAAGAAAGTACAAGTAACTTCCTTCGATGTTTTGCCTGCTGAACTGAACTGCTCTCCAGGCACAGTTCAGTCCCCTTCTGAAGGCTGGAGTACATTCTATTATCTGAGAAGCAGAAGAACTAGCTTTTCCTCTGGCAGCACTCTTGAGGGTTTACACTCCTCCATATAGACACTCTGCTCCATCTAGGCAAATGTCAATAAATGCCAGACTTCTTACTTGTAAAAAATCATAACAAGCATTGTTTAATTGTATCATCAAATAAGTAATTAAAATCAACATCAATTGATCCAATTAAGGACCAGGAAATACAGCACTGGGAATTTATTAAGATAGGTGTTATGACTTACATTGATTTTACAAATGATAAAAGTTGTACCGAGCCTGTATATATAGTACATTAACAGATAAGTATCTGCAAATAACCCCAGCTTATGAAAAGATTACTTTTAATAGCATTTTACAAAACTCCAGCAAATTTAAAAAGCTTTCTTCTTTAAACAGCAACTCACATCTACCCCCTTCTATCAGTCAAATGTGTGCTTGAGTTTCCAAGAAATCCAAAGAGGAAAAAAGAAACACACACTAATAAGCACATCTCCTCAGATTATGGTACATACTCAAAATATACAGAAAATGTGGCAGTTTCATACTAAATATAGGGAAGAATAAAAACCTGAATCACAATTTTTTTTATGCTTGATCATTAAAAAGTCTATACAACTCACAAGCAAGCAATGCTAGAATTGAAAGATGAGAATGTGACTTACCTCAGCTTCTATAAAACAAACAAACAACATACATTTGATGGGATTCTTCTGGGTTCTGAATCCTAGTCTGATGCAAGTCTTTCCACTTGCACTTTAACATTAGACAGCAGTCAGAACAGTTCCTCACCCCACCTGTTATGTGCATCCAGCCACTAAACTTAAATCCCATTCCTCTCATTTCCCAGATATTGGTATTGTGAAATAGCAAAAGCATCCCAGAAGAGGAGTGACCCAGAATTTTAAATGCCAGACAAACCAGGAGACTCAGGAATGGAAAAATAAGAGCAGCTGAAATAAAAAATAAAGCAGCCTACAAACCAGAACAAAATGATGAATGTTCTTCAGAGATCCTGATGAATTGTACAATTGCTGCTAAACACTTCATGAAGTTCTGACCCTAACTGCACTGGAAAACCTGGGTTTTGTTTGGTTTGGGGGTTTTTTTTGTGTTTTGGGGTTTTTTTTCTTTTTTTTTTTTTTTAAAGGCTACTGTGAAGATATTAAGGCCCAAGCTTTCCATTGCTATGAAGAGACCTTAACCTTAGAATAAGTAATCACATGAACAAAAGCAATTGCTTCTGCCAGAAAAGGACAAGAGAAATATTTCTAAGGTATTGCTGCACAGTAATTTTAGGCCAACAGCCAAATATTCTGGCTCTTTTCCCAAGGATACACCAATATCCAAAACTGCTACTGCTTTAAAAAGTCTTTTCTGCTGCAGAAACACAAATACAGAAAAGATCCATTTTTATCCATAAAACTGGAGCCTTTGAGCACTTCCAAGAAGAGATGATTTTTCCTGTGTCTCACCTAGCATTGCCAGTTGTCTCACACAAATTCAGAGCTCCACATCATGAACAAACCTAGAATGACATACTTCAAGCATCAATGCAAACAAAACCTTGTTGCAGCAGTCTTCTCTTGCTAGCCTAGCACCCAGAAAGAGATTATGACCGAGCTGTTCTGACATGCAATAGTCTTTTTGAAAGTATTCAGGTCAAAAAAAAAAATATCTCATGTGCTGGTTTACAGTAAAGCAACAAGAATTGCATGTGAAAGGTTTAAAGGACCTCTCTTCTGCATATCCACCTAGGTATTATTCACCGTCACTGTAACAGTGCAAGAAACAGATGCACAACACAACTATCTAGTCCAGCTACAGTCTGTCTCACCAAGAATGTATGCTGTAACAGATCAGCAAGGAAACAGCAGAGTAGTGGACAACGAGAAAAACCTAAGCTGAATGCGAAGATAACACTAATACAGTGACTAGGCTTCAAACCCTGGAAGTTTAAATTCATAGTTGCAGAAGCAAAGCATATAGGAAGTTTAAGGCTAAGACGGAAGTAGATTTAAAAAAAAAAAAGAAAATAACTGTACACAAAGACAGCCAAAGTATTACAAAGGTTCATCAAAACAATTTATGTGAAAGGCTTTGGAATGACAAACTGAAACAATACTCAAATGGAAGGCAAAGATTATCTCAGTGCAGAAGTAGAGAAGAGATGTAGCAAAGAACAAGAATATGCATGCTCCCATGCAAAATGGGTTTTTTTGGCGTCATTTTACCAGAGACAAGAATGAACTTGTATACACATTTAGGATGCAAAGCTTATTCTCATCACTGTGTACTGCTCTGATACCAAGGAGAAAAATCAGCTTTTACTGTACGCTATCTACTGTTGCAGGGCATCAAGAACTAGGAGGAATTGTGTTATGCTAAGGAACTGGACCTCAGGGGTCAGAATCTTTTACAAACATCTTCAAATTCAGGATTTTGTAGTTTGCTTGCTTGTCTTCTACTTCTCAGCATGTGCAAACATCCTTTCCAGTTCAAGAAGCCAAATAATTTGTCAACATAAACTTGACATTTAACCCCTCTACCCTCAAAATCTTACAAATAATAAAAATATTTAGTATTACAGAAACAATGCTACAAAGCCTGCAAGACAATTGTGGCAATGGATGCTCATGTTTTTCCTCTTTGTAAGCTGTGTCCATCAACATTAATTTCTTCAGGTAATTTTATGTTCAATATCTTCTCCCAGGTTTTGGTTTTTTCTTCCATGATAATTACATGATAGATATAAATTAACTGGAACTGAATTCTGTATAAGAGATCTATAAGAAATACTTCTAGAAACGTCATGGTCTACCCTGTCAGTGAATACTTGTACAAGCCTTTATCCTGAGGATGGCTAACCAAAAATAATGTTTCCCTCTAAGTTATCACTGTTTATATGAACAGTCAGAAATTACTTAAAGTTTTGAACATACTGTTAGAACACTACTTACAAGAAATATGTAACAGACACAGTAGCAAGACACCTATTAAATCTTAACATGCCCAATTTTCAAAACATTTATTTTCAGCCACTAGCTTTCATTACATGAGTATTAAGTTCCAAGGATTAACCTAAAAGTTACATAGCTTCCATTTATGTATGTATTTACCTTTAAGTAGGAAAAACACCCTGAAAGTATTTTCAAAAACTGCGGTCCCTAAAGAGAGTTACACCAGACAAGTTTATAATCACTTGAGGCTAGGCCATTTTCTAGAAATATCTGGTAATAATGAAAGAAAGAAACAGATAAGAACATGAATTTTTAAAAAGAGTATGTGTAATGATATTCAGTTGTCTACTTACTGGGAGAACCATGAAGTAATCAGAAATACTAGCTATTTCAAATGGACAGTAGAACCACAATAAATTGCTGCAATTCATATGGTCTTAAATTCCTAACTGAAATCTTTTAATAGCTGATTTCCATTCTCACTGTTTCCTAGTTAATTCTAGCATCTATTCTTTATGAAACACTGCATTAACAATGTTTGTTAAGCACGTTTCTGGAAGCATTTGAAGTATTTCTTGAAACAGTAAATTACTGTGCATTCCCATACTATTATTTACACTTCAGGAATCAACACATAGTATCAGTTCTGCTAGAATTTGTAAACTGTCAGAATAATCTTGAAAGTTACGATAACCAAACTACAGTAACTTCCTGATATTCACCATTATTTAAAGTGACTGGCAGGTCAACACTTATGGAAAAAATTACATAGTTAAATATTCATCAACTTTGATAACTATTACCAAGCTTAAAGAAACAAAAAGCTTATATGCCTCAAAGGAGCTATTCTCTCATTGCCAAGACTTCAACTATAATTTGGTTTTTAAAAAATATAGTCTATATAAAACTTCATAATTTCATAAACATTAACTACATTTCATGATTCATACCACATTTAGGACCAATAAACCTGATTTCTCCCAGCCTGCACTCTCAGTTCAAGACCATTACATTAAATTGAACAGGAATGTTAACAGAGCAAAACAATTATTTTCCTTAAGACTATTTTTTTTTTTTGTAAGAATATATTTTACTCAGGTGTCTCCTGTGGTTTCCATTTATTGTACTCCTACCTCAAGAAAACAGAGCCAACTGTCTTTCTTTTCTATTGCAATCGACATTTTATGTCCTTGGGTTCCAGTTCAACAATGATTTCATGCCAAGGTTTTTTCCTACGTTTATACTTCTATTAAGTCATGCAAGGAAGCATACAAATGCATGTAAGCAGAGGAACTATTAAACCAGAAAGTTGAGGTCTTATCATTAGAACTGAAACTTGGCTACAACACCAAGACTATCACCTTCCTTTAAGAAAACCCACATTAAGGAGCTCCTATCAATTTATGTTTGTTTACAGAAAGCCTATAACTTACAAATATGCAAATGACAAGACATTAAAAAAAAACCCTCACACATTCTGCCCAAAACTTTTCAGCTATCATTTACAAATAAAAGCTCCTGAAAAAGCAGTATATTTTGAAAATTTGACAATACTTCATGAATTTTCCTAATTCCTTTATCAATTTTCATGAGAAACTTCACATGTAGATAAAAACAGAGATGTTTATAATGCGCATCTAATGTTTATATGCCTACACACATATATATGTGTATCATGTATGTATATGTATACATATATCCACACACATACACACACCCGACCATGAATACAGCAGAGATCTGGAGAGATCTTCTTTTTTTTTTTCTTTTTAAAAGATACTCTCCCTTAACCTGAACTTCCTCATGACAATAAAGTGACTTTTTGAACAAAACTAGTGAATAACTTAAAAGAAACATACCGACCAACCTAACCAAAACAGACAATTGGGCTAAATGACTCTGTTTACCTAAGTTATCAACTCACATTGCCCATCTTCTCCAATATCTTTGTCTTATCAATTAATACCACAGGTTGCTCAAACTAAAGCTTCTGTAGTTAGCAACTAACTTTCAATGGTTACTAATCTGTTTCTGAGTTTATGCGGAAAATGAGATAGGAAAAAAAGGAACATGGAAACAACAACAGCCACTAACCTAGCAATAGTATCAATGCAGAAAAACACCAAGTGAACATCACATACGAAATTAAAACTTGGGAAAAAGAAAGAATACAAGAGCTCCAAAGTAACCGGAAAGAGAAGCAAATGGGATAAACAAAGACATTACACGTACATTCTGGAACAGAAGTATCAGAGCAAACTAAAAGCTACTTAAGGTTATGATCTTACATTGAGTCCTTATCAGACAGAACATGGTTGGAAAGCATGATCTCAGCAGGATAAAGCTATTTGCTAGCAACTGGTGAACATACAGCATGGTGGTATGTCTATCCTAGCACCATATATTTAAAACAGTAATTTTAGGATAGCTGGGGTGATTTATCTTTACTACAATCTTCCATCAAGTAACTCAAGGCAGGGTGAAAACAAAGAAAGAAAAATTCTAACCCATTTTTAACCTTTTAAAGAAATCTCTTTGGGTACTCTAGCTAGAGCAGTAGCTTCAAGATCCAAAGACTATTTGCTGGTGACTGACAAAAGCCTTATTTATCAAAGGTAATTCCTTATTATTATATAATATCAAATGTGTTGTCCCTCCTCCATCCTAAATATTCTGTCAGTGTTCTATGAAGAATGTAAGTTTTATATATTGGAAGCAAATTTGATCCATACCACAACACATGGGAATGAAGATTTCCTTTGTCAAAGTGATTTTCACCCAATAATTTTTATTTGAATAACTTGACTCATTCGAAATGATAAAAATTAAAAAAAAAAATTTATAAAAAAGATAAACTTCTGGTTTTACACTTATGGACTGAGACTTAGGATATACTGTTGCTTTTCCTCAACAAATGTGAGGACATCAACAATGAAACTTTAACCAGGAAGAAAACCAAATACAGATACCTATGACTTTAGAGTCAGGATAAAGGAAAATATCTTATGTATGGTTAGGTATACATCTTGGATTGACTGTAACTTAAATAGTGCAAAGGGTGATTATTTTAAGAGAAGACTTCTAAAGTTCAATTACTTATTTTAAAAGAAAAGTTTGTAATAAATGTTTAAATAAAAGGGTTGCAAAAGAATGCAAGGGATGCACAGCAGGAAGGATACCACTATATACAGCACAGGATCTCTTAAACAAGGCCAACTCATGTGACAGCAAAAGTAATAAAACTGGGGAATGAAATGCAGAAAGTCATAACCAAGAAGGAATGGCACATTTTACTCACAGAACTCCTCCTCCAGGAGGTTTGTGTAAATTTATCAGCATACATGCACGTTGCCCCTGTAGGTTTTTGACTGTCTTTCTGGCAGTTACATCTAGTGGCCTTAATCACCCCCAAAAAGAGAAAAAGAAAGGAGAATTTGTTAGAAAATAACTAACTAAGCCTCTTGAAAAGGACAGTCAAGGCCCAGCATTCAAACATCATGCATTACTTGGCCGTATAGCACAATACTATTAAATTGTGGAAACTAGTATTTACAGTGCTGCACAACCACTTCTTTTCCCAGAGTATACTTAGAAATAATCTAGAATAAACGTTGACTTTTGGAAAGGGGTTTTGATTCACTTAAATTTCTGAAGCACCACATTCTTTAAGTCACCTTTCAACAATTAGAAATATATGTTTTACCCATCTTTACGGCAGAGCTCCTTAGCTGCAACAAAGTTTTCAGTTACTACTGTAATAAGGTTTACGACCTAGCAGGGAAGGAAAGATTTCCTTCAAGAAATCTGTGAAGGCTGATGGTAAGAGAGAGACAGTGTACTGAAAAGTCAACACTTATTGCAAAATACTAATAGACAAGACAGTTTCTTTTATTATGCTATGATCTGGAATTCTGTTTTTTAAGAAGCAGAGCAGAAAGCCAAATCTTAACCTTCCATTTTTGTTTTCAAGGGAATGATCACATGCTAGACAGGAAGAGGATGAAGACCACAGGTTAGTTTCAGTGCACATATGTACAAAAGCACATGCTAAACATTTCATTAGATATTATAGTCACACAAGACTGTCTCCAGCCACGATAAATAAGTATGGTGTGCACCTCTTGGCATCTCATTTACCCTACCTTTAAGATCTTGCTGCGGCTTGAAATGGCTTGAAAACATGGGGCTATTTTATAAGAATTGTCACACCAGGTGAGTTTACCAGAACCAAAGCAGACATATGCACGGCAAAATCCAAAGTTAACTTAGAACATGAGCAAAAAGCAAAAAGGCATACGTTACTTTTGCTTGAGGACTTATGTGTCTGCCTGAAGCTGACTTATGATGAAAGTGTTCCCATAAGTTTTATTTATTTGGCCAATTTAATCTCACTATTCAGCTTGCTTTGTTTTGATTTGTTTTTTTAAAAAAAAGAATAAACTTTGAATACTACCTTGCTCAGCTTTAAATTCTATAGTGGAATTCTTTATTAAACTAATGGACAGTAAGGGAAAGGAAAGGGAGAAAAAAACAACAAAAAAACCTTCAAGCAGAATGGTAAGCCCAATACTTGTTAATTTTTAAAATACTTTATGCTTAAAGTGCCTTATCTTTGTTCATTGTTATTTCTGAACAGCTTCTAGAATTTTATGTTCAAAGTGTTTGTTTTGGAAATGAAATATAGTTAACAATCGTATAAACATCCTTGCTTAGTGCCACACATACAAATCATGGCTGGTCTACAGAATTACAGATCCCAAGCGTACAGCTGCAAACACACTAGAACATGTAGAATCGGTCTGCTAACTGAACTTTTACAGACCCATGAGTCAGGTGGGTCTAAACAGAACCCAAATCTACCATTGTTATAATGAAAAGGGGGGGGGGGGGGGGGGAGAATTAGACATCTAGCCCTCAAAGCTTTCATAAGAATTACCTACTGAAGTTACACTCTGCAGTGCACACTTGGGATTTTGTTAAACATTTAGCATTATACTTACAAGTTGATGCTCTAATTGGTTGATTGTTTCATTCTTTTTCTTCAGTTCATCTTTAAGCTGCCTGATCTCATTCAGCAGATCATCCATCTGCAAAAGAACAGTGGGCAATACAAGGTTTTCTATAAGGACGACACAACTTAAATCAACACCTCTACAGGCCATATTACATCAGATGTTCATGGAGGACTGGCAGTAACATTAGAGCATGCTTTCCTCCTCTTATTCACGCACTGAGACGGGCTGTAGGCATACAACCTAAAGAGAGAAGAAACTGGACTAGAAGTCTCTTTAAGACACTGAGTTGAGCTGACCCACTAGATTTTCAGGGTAAGTAATCAGCTGCATTTTTGATGCAGTAATTCACCTGTTGTACAAGCAACTGATGTAGATGAACATGCCTAGCCATCAAACACTACCTATATTCCTCTTTATCCAACAACAAAAAATACTGAAGCTTAAAGGTTAACTGAACTGCTGTTTAAAAAGCATTAACATAGAATGCTAGAAACAGGAAAAAATAATTTAGAAACATAAGCATAACTACATTTACTGAATGCAAACAGCACAACTGATTTGAATACATCTTACTAAAAACTAAAGGCCTAAAATAATTATGCAAAGCTCAGAGACTAAAAAAAAATTGGTAAATATGCAAGAGTGAATTTTTTAAAGATAATTTTTCATCACAAGGTAATTTTAATGTATTTTATAACTGTGCCATTATAGCTAGGCTATAAATTAAGGGGCATACTTCCCTTTAGTAGCATACATCTACTACTTCAGTTTCACTGAGGATGTTAATAGTTACTGCTTTAGGACAACACTCAGACTGATTTGTTGTGCAATTTTTCAAACCATATGCCAGCATCAATTCAAGAAGTGACAATTCAAGATGTCAGTTAAACCTAGCATTTTTTTGTTAGTAAGTTAAAAAGCAATACTTTTTCCCCTAGGAATTAAGACTAAGATTCTAAGATTTTGAGGGAGGTGACTGTTGGACAAGCACAACAAATACATCAGACAACATTTAAAGAGAAAAGAAGGCCTAAATGTTAACAATGTAGAAACTAGGGTTGCTAAAGGGTGATGCATATGGTTCTACAGCTTTGGCAAACCTCTTAAACCCTGAAACCAGGATTTAGACAGACAACCTTCAAACAGAAATAAGATCGTTAAGTGTTCTTCCCTTTCAAGAAGTATTTCTAATTTCATTGTATCTTCAAGCAAGCATTGTTCCCCTCCCGTCAGTGCAGGATTAGCGATCTTTCCATACTGATTTTACAATAAGAGCCAAGCAATGCTATAAAACCTTACCAGTGTAGAAAGCACAACATTACAAGTCTGTGACCATAAAAGATGATCCTTTTTTGGAATATCCATTGCAATTGCTTCTTCCTTTAGTACTCACTCTAAAACAATAAACTCATCTTTGACTTTGTGAGGTTCACGTTGTTTTTAAGTTACATCTGCAATACCTCCATTATCTCAGGGAAAACTTACTTTAGATGAAAGATATTTTAAATTGAAGTCAACAATATATGTAATAAGACAGCGAGTGATTAAGTATAGTATGATTACACTTCAAAACAAAACCTGTCTTTTCAAATTCTAACGCTTATCAAGCAGGCAGAAAATCTTTTGAAAAAAGTAACTCTACAGCTGTGAATTCCCATGACTGCTACAAATACCAAAAGGCAAAGTTATTTTAATTATTTAAACTGTGCTAGCATTTATAAGTATGTATTTTAAAAGGTCAAATAAACTCTTCTATTTTAACAAAACTGAAAAGATGAAGTATATAAACATTTGCTAGGTTTGCATTTCAATAGCAGAAAGAAGCAAGCAGCACGACTTCATAGTGACATAGAAGTTTTGGGGTTGTATTTTTTAAACACGAACAGTTCTGTATCTCTTATTCTGTAGAGTAAATCAGTGTCATTTACCTTAAAAGTTGACTCGGGTTCTTGAGGTTCTGGACTTGATGGAACTGAGAGTGGGATGTCCTGGAGTGACACGTTTTCATCATTCTATCAGAGGACAAAACCAAACCAAAAGCTCCAATTACTTGCCAAAACCACTCCCTTGCAAACTTGCTTTCAAGGATGGAGACGCATCATCTCCCTGTGGAACCTGTTACAATGTCTGACCTCTCACCATGAATCTTCCTTTTGTTCCCCTGATAGGAAAGCCTCCCTTGCTGCAGCATGTGTACAGTGCCTGAATAAGGGCCATGAACAGCTTCCTTCTCCTCACAAAATTGTCAGAACGGCTGCAGCTATGTCAAAGTGCGTTGATTTTGCACAAAAATGTGGTAAAAATGGCCATTGTGTTCAAATGTGTTATATCAGGAAGGAATGGTGATGTTATGTGATTTTAAAAGCTTCATTTCCTTCAGTATCCATTCAAATAATATGTCTGAGCAACATCAAAATATGCAGCCAAAAGATTTCAGCTCAACTAAAAAAGCAACATTTGCTACTGGGCAGATGAATACAAAATTAATTCACAGCCATCAGAACTAAATATCAATCATAAAAACTGGAACCACACAAAAGTATTCTTTCCCCCGCCACGACAGCCATGAATTCTGAAATTAAGCACAGTGAGTAGAAACAAAAGTAACCATCAAAGATGCCACAAGATGATTGCCTAGATATGTCCTGAAGCACTTACACTCTCAATGACAAAAACACATGCAGCCATTTTGTGCAGTACCCTAAACCTGCGGCACGCAACCCTGAAAAGGTTCAGTTGGGTTACAGAGTCAAGTAACAGACTGAACAACTGACACTGTGTTCTCGGGATACGTTCTGAGGTTTGTACCATGACGTTACATCCAATCTTAGTGTGACACAGAACTACAGTACAATTACAGTATAGTTATTTTATGGTCATGGAAGATCATAAACCCCATCTCCTTGGTGTAAAAAGATTTATCCTCTGCCCCTTCTGTCCCTCTCCTCCATCTGCTACCTTCTTAAAGAAAAAAATTAATGAATCTCATACCTTACAGTATTCTCCTTTATTTTTTAGCGCTCTTAGAGAGGAGTTTCTTCACCCAATGACCTCACTGCCTAAGATTGCATTTGTAGAATATAAGAGCAGCACGTCTCAAAACCTGTCTAAAACCACTCTTGAGGCTGAGCCAGCAAGTCCCCAAAACCACAAGAGTAAAACAGCAGCTCAAATGTTAAAGATCAATTAAGGGAAAAACCCACAATAGACCCATTTACGTTCTTTATGTCTGTGAGGTAGGTTTTTTGCTTTTTAATCCATAAGAAATATTTCTTATACATTTAACTAAACTGCAGAGAAAAAAAAATTAGAATTGATGAACTTTTAACTATTAAATTTTTACTTTTTCCTATAGTCACCAATTACTTGCAGCCAAGACATGCACAACCATCACCAGACTTAGTAGATAAAAATACTAGGAAATATAATACAATTCCGAATTGCTTTCACCACATTACAGACAGTTCAATTTATTTTCCATCACTTAAATGTAATTTTATACCTTGCAGTTTTTTGGTGGTGTTTTGGTGGAGGTTTTTTGTTTGTTTTTAAACTTCTGGCCTTTTTTTTTCTTTTTTTTTTTTTTAAAGACTATTAATTGTGAAAGCAGTCAAATTTCAAGGCTTCTGACTCCTTTAACATAGCAAATTTTCAACTTACACTGTCCCACACACAGTTGTATTCAATTCACAAGTAGCTGCTTGTCCCTTCTAGGCAGATCACCAGGAAGTGACAGGCTGATGAAGCAGCAGTTTACAGCCTATGTTATGAACAAGTTCTAAGAGGGTGTTTTGAAGTAATTTGCACAATAATATAATAAAAAACCCAAACATTATTTAATCCAAAACATTTCTAAAATGCTAGAGAAAATGAGCAGCAATTAGAATCACAGAATCATTTACAGATTAACAGATTATATTTTATATTTATCTTATATTCTACAATTAACAGATTTCATCATCTTTTGTTATTTTAAGCAACTATTCAAATAAACACATGCACTCAGAAGAAAAGCTACTTCAGACTGTCACAGTCATATTTGTGAAGGAGTAATCATGGAATGGAAAAAATGCAAAACAAGACAAACTATTTCAAGCAAAAGTATCTTACATGGCCTTTAAAAGCTCTATTACTGATGCCTCTGGTATACCTTTTATTCCCATTAAAATGCACATAACTGGAGCAATAAAACATTCTACAACAACAGATTAAGACCTAATTGCAACCAGAGTTAATATGTCACATATTCTTTGGTGATTTAAATCAAGTACTCCAGTCCTATGCTATACCTGACTAACATTCACTAGCAAAGCAAGAACTAAGTTCATTTGCATCAATTCCCTTACCATTGTCTTAATTATCTTAATACACATAATGAACACAGGGCAACTGAAAAAAAAAAATCAGTTTTAACACCATCAGCAGCAACTGAAGCATCCCATTGTGAACATATGCTAGGATTAATCTATGAAACTTTTCTTGTTTTGCTTTTTCTTTCTTGCTCATCATATTGCTAAAATGAGATTGGGAAAGGGGAAATCAGCAGAATAAGGCTATCCATGTAGAAAAAAGAGATTAGAATTAGCAAAACAAATGCAACTGGTTATATGCACATGCTATTTTTTTGTAGCCTAGAAACTATAGGCTAAAATATCATCAAATTTCAGAAACTTGGAGAGAATGTATACTTTTAACCTTTAGGTAAAGTTACAATAAACTTTATAAAGGTATCATCACATTGCAATAGGCAATATAAAAAGCTGCTACCTCTTGGTTTTTACCCGACTAACATTTTCATGATAGTAGAACACGTTATTTATTATAGTATAATCACCTCTTCAGAGCAGTTGCACTAGCCTCATTTGTGCCAAATAAGAGATGCTTGCAAAAACAAGAACTCAGGATAGTTTGTTAGCCATATAAAAACCAAATACTTCTCAAATGCATCGAAAACCAAGTTCTACTTATAAACATAAGCAGCAACAAAACATTTTAATTTAATTTCCTTAGCAGAAGACTGCTTTTGAAAAATAGCAGCATTAAAAGGAAAAAAATAGTTGTACTTGTAACTATTTCCAAAATTTAAAGCATTGCAACAAACAGCTCAAACCTCATACATTCTGGCAATCCTGGTACAGTTATTTTTAAACATTAGTGCCAGCTTAGGCATGAAAATAACCTGCAGTATGTAAACTGCAGAGGACTAATCTTGCAGACATTCACATTTAATTAGTTATGTGGGGATAGTTTTCAGTTATAGATTTTTTTTTTAACCTGATATAAATTCATAAATATATATTTGCATGCAATGTTTAATCAAGAATATGCTCATTTAAGAAACAGTCAAGTAATATGGCAGTGACTGATCATTTAACAGTCCTTTTGTTTCTATGAGTATCAGCAATCCATTTGAATCGCTACCTGTCTACAGTGATTTTCAACTCATTTATATTTACTGGAAAGTTTTTGCTGGACTTAAGTCAACAGCATACACTTCAGCTTTTGGCCAGTTTGGGGCGGTCCCTGTGTAATAAACTGAGGTAATGACATACCGCAAGATACGTTTTAAAGTGGCTTATAAAATTACAGCAAACCTGGAGTGAGAAACCATTACAAAATACCCTAGCAAGACTTAGAAAATTATCCTAAATTTACCAGTAGCTACATAAAGGGAACAGGTGGTGGTGGTGGAAAAAAAAATCCACACAAATTCCTTTCAAACACTTTCAGAATACTCAAAGACTAAAAGGCTGCTCTGAAAAAAACACTTTACACCAACTTTTTGAAGACAAGTGTGAAGAGATATAATTCACCACCTTTCTAACAACATTTTAGTACTTATCAGCATAGTGCCTACACGACAAATCCAGAGGAATCTCTAAAGCTTTACAACCATGACTATCAAAGTAGCCTGATTTCATACTGAATGTTATTTCAGCTTCATATTCCTTTGCAAAGGGTATCTGCTGAGAAAATTAATACCACCTTAGTTTTCTACAAACAAATTGATTTTACTGTTTTAGGACAGATTCAGTGAGAGTTACAGATACAATTTTTAAGTGTACATGTAGGTAACAATCCTTTCTTGCCCGAGTGTTAACGTTGTCATGCACCTTATTTCTCTGGGGCAATTAATCTTCCACATGTCAAACGTTTACATACCCACTCCCAAATGTTGCGGTCTAACTGAAGCACTTGATTATGTTCTCAAGTCTGCATCTGTCATTTTTAATCCATCACAAGAACATGAACTAAAGGCTATGGGAATAACCCTCCATCATGGCTGTCACAGGTAAACCACGACTCAGCCAAATACAAAGAGCCACAAGTTGAAACCCATATTTTTGAGTGACTGTACTTAACATACTCTCATGCCAATGAGAAAGTGTGAAATCTTTGGTATGAATGACACACAAATCCCTGTGCTTGCTTCACCTTACAAATTCCCAAAGAACTGACTTAGTGCTTTTGGTAAACAGAATACTAAATATTAGTTTTTACTTAGTGACAGATTATTATTATTTATGAAGAAGTATATCAGTAACAAAAATCCTCACTACCTTCCTAACCTACTATGCTGATTATATACAACAGCAGTTTGCCTACTATAGATTGTTGGGCTTTAAGCACTGCAGTATTTCTGCTGATGAACAGTTCAGCAGCTCAAAAATTTGCTTGTATTTTCTTCTATGCTCTCAGCAGTTACATGTTCTCATTTTATGTGCCCCTTTTTAAAAAGAAAAAAATACAGCCAAAAGAAAAGTCAAGCTCCATGACTAAATACACCATATGTTCCAGGGACTATTATTTCAACTTTATTAACATGCACCATCTATACAGCATACAGACGCTGCAGCTGTTCTCACGGCCTGTCCTTTCCATCTTCCCTTTTCCCCTTGCTTGCTTTGGGTGATACTACTTGCAGGCTTTAGTTAAAAGCACATGTAAAATAAAGAGAAGTTGTAGAACTGCTACAAAAATCAATCCATTAGAAGCAAATGCATTTTCAGCAATTATCTTGTGGTTCCCTAATAGCATAAGCTGTCTTTTAACACACAGGATTTTAAAAGAGTATACTACTAGTAGTATACTAATAATTTCATCTTGAGAATTCTTTCAACATTCCAGCATCTACAGTTCATGAAGAAGTTGGAAAAAGGTAAACAAATATTTCTAAAGTTTATCAAGATTTATTGAAGTTTTATCAAGGTCTAGCCTTTAATTCCCAAGTCAAAGTTTTCTTCAGTACAAATTACTCATTTGAATAGTCTTTGCTAACAGCATTTTTATAAAGATGCAAACAGAAAATTCACTAAGTGTCCATCACGTAGAGGGTGCTATTCACCTGCTGACTGGCATTTTGAGTGTAGTTTCATTCAAATATCACTACGAACGAATGTCATATGGTTTCCATTGCCCACAAATGCCATTATAATGGCAGTCCAACAGCTAACCTAATGTTTAAACTTAAAATTTGCCAATTTTATTTGCTATTGTTTGTCGATTTCTTTGGTTCTGTTTCTTGCAAGCAGAGTTAAGTCACTGAGGTGAACTATTTTGTGGCTAAAAGAGTAACAATTTTAAGTGCAATTTATGCAACTTAATACATGACACAAATAAACCTTTGTATTTCATTAATTAAATCCATTTCTTCCTTGTCTTCAGGCTTCTTATAACAAAGATAAATTTCTCTTCCAGATCTCGCCAGATGCAAGAAGAACAGAACGAATATGTACTTCAAATGTATGCAAGTGAGTTACTAGTCTAAAGCCTCAGAAAAAATATATTGGTGCATTTAACAATTTTGCACTACAGACTTCATTTTTTCATTCATACCTCTTAATACAAATGGGCTAATCATATCTGATAAGCTACAATGAAGGTTTGTGCTTAAAAAATATAATTTCTTTTCCATTCGTGAAAGGTAAGTTGAAAAGAAACTTCTTTTATAAAACTTGCCTCCCCCAGAAAAAACGGCTTCACAGTTCTCACAATTCTGTGAACTGCTTCATGTTTCAGTCCTCCTTAAAATACCAGTAAGTACTTGTCTGAGATAAAACAGGGTGCTTGCGAATCATTGCTGCCAGTCTTGAGAGGAAGTTACTACAGACCGATGGTCAATCCTTGCCTAGATAAAGGCTCCAGGGCATCAGAAACAGTACAATTCTTATTTAAATAAGGGTGTTCTAACACCTGAGCTCTGTAGCCTCAACCTAGAGCAGCAAGTTTAAGAAATTAACTGAGGTGGAGGAGGAGGAGGAAGGAAGAAATTTTTAAGAACAAAAGAAAACTTATTTACTATTAAGCATGCAAATGAAGTGTACCTTAGTCAGTGTTTAAGAGGCATTGACATTTATATGTCAATTATTACTAGAGTTAGACTTCCAAAGCATTTTCTTCTTGCAATTCAAAGTTAGTGCTCCAGTTAAGCATTAAGTGAGAACATTCACCAGTAGTTCCAACATCTCCCTGTAAATAATTACAACTGCATGCAGTGCAAGAAGAATGTATGTTTTTCACCCATATAAGCTAGCGTAACATTACTGCAAAATCAGAGGTTTTACTTACTACAGTGAAAATTAAAAAAAAACCAAACAACCCAACTCTCCATGAGATAAACTCCTATTCCTGATTTCTCTGTTTGAAGACACAGAAAGATGGCAGCATGTGAGGAGTAAGCAGACAGCATGTGTACTGCTGGCACTGTTATCCTAGTCACACAGAGTTCAGAAAAGGCTAGACTACTAAAGTAACTACTAATTTTTCCAAGCAGAACTGGGAACACAACATCAAACCCATGCTGTTGCAGCTATGTTGCTAGTAATATTCAAGATAATTTACACACGGTTACGCGAGCTACAGTCACAGCAATGAATCCAGTATAGCACATTAAGTCTCCCTTGGAATCTGCTAGGTATACTTTCATTGCATGCTATGCTCTACAGTAAGCCACACTAGAGTTGATTAGGTAATTGTATAAAATTGAATTTAATTACTATATCTTACTATCTTACCATAACTGTTCCTGTGAGACCTCATGCCTGAAGACCTGACTACAGCTCTGTTTCTACTTATCCAAATTAAATAATATTGCTAAAAGTCATAACTGGAAAAAGGTAACACACATTTAAATGCATAACATAGGTGAAGCAAATGTAAGAACTTCTGCTTCCTTTAGTAAAGTTAGTGTTTGAAAGGAGCTGACTTTGTATCTTGCTTTCTACATTTTGTAAGATGTGGCTTGTCATATGACCTGGACTGAGATCAAGTCCTAGTTAAGTGTTTAGACTGATGAAGTTCATGTAATTGTTTTCAAAATTGTATTTCTGTTTTTTAAAATAAGTAAAAAAGAATTGCAATATTTTTACTCATTTCTGTTAGTATAAAGCTCAATATTGTCCGGAAAGGTTTAACACAAAAATAATGAAATGGTATTTCATACAAGTTTTACTCTAATTGTTTAGTAAATAAAGGTAGTAAATGTCTAAAGTAGTAGTAAAGGTCCCTCTGTAGCAGATTAATTTACTTTTACATTACTATTCATATTGTTTGATTAAAAGGCTGGATAATACACAGGAGAGTAAAATAAACATTCAGAAGTTCAGTGATGAGTTTTGGAAGCAGCAAGTCAAAACAGGAGGCAGTTAGGTCAAGAAAACAGAAAAGTATGCTTGAGAAAGTTTGAAGGGAAGAATAATACTCATCATTACAAAACTCGCTATTAGAGGGAGGGAGGTGGAAACGATCAAACTTCTGGTAAGAGAAGCAGCAAATTTTGAAGATCGTACATATTAGGAGTAACTATTTCTTCTGTGAGTTTAAGGCTTTTTTAAAAAAACTTAATCTGAGCTACTTGAGGCAAGGTATGTGTTCTGTAACCTTTCAGAAAAGTCTGGCTATTATAAACTAGATCAAGATTTAAAATACAATATTCTGCAGAGCCACACACTATTTGGCTATAACACACATGCCTTTACACAAAACTACGCATACACAGATCATCTATCTAGTTGTTTAATTGTCCTTGTGTTAAAGGCATTAAAAGCTCTGAATAAAAAGTTCCCTTCTATCTGATGTACTAATTGCATGCATGAGACTTGGGAGGCACAGCTCATGCAGTCCACTACTCAGACATTAGGTTCTAAGAACACATACCTTCCCTATCTGACACTACATTAGTTTTGTTACAACTGTCTTTCTGATTTTGTCAGCAGAAGAACATCTCCAGTATTCTCAGTTACTATAGGAAGCAAATGCTCACATTTCTAAAAGGCACAGTCACACCCTTGAATTAGCCTCAAGGTTGATTTGCTTTTTGTTTTGCTGTGTTTTGGTTTAGTGTCTTACTTTTAGGGCACAAACTTATTTCCGTTACGTTATCCTGTTAGAAAAGAACAGCAGTAAATCTAGTATTAAAGAGAACATCATACAGATACTTTTCAATGCTCATCTGTATATGCCACCAAAGGAAGTCTCATGGACTTTTTTTTTTAAGGTAGCAAAGGAATTTTTGTAGCTGAAATGCTATACTTCTGCCAAGTCTTCCAGCAGTTTACCAACTCCGACAATTTGCCAAGTTTTGAGGTGAAATGAAAGAGGTCCTTAAAAGTTTATGACAATTCAGTGATTTCATACACTAGAAAGGTTCAATCTGAGCACTTCCAATACAGATGACCCAGTAGGATTTGCTAAGCTTCTTGTCAAAACACACAGAAAAGATGAAAAGAATGAGGAAGACAAAGCCTTAAGAAAAAGCTATTAGCATTGACTTGCTGAATCCAAGTTTGATCAATGATATCAATATTAATATTTTTTAATTATTTCTTTTTAAGCCCAGCTTTTTAGTATCTTATTAAATAAAAGCTTGTCTTCACATCCAATGATTTTTTTTAATTTAGCATTGTTTCCTCAGAGAAGCAGAATAACAATTTTTAATATTTTTTGCAGTCAGTAAAGGGCTGAAAAAGCAGAAAAAGTACTATTTTAAATAGCAATAGAAAGTGCACACTTTCTTGAATACTGTAATTCAATGTATAAAAGGAAATGACAATAGCCTAATAAGGCCAAACAGAACATTAGCCCATCTAGGCTCACTCTCCAATCTGCTTTAGTGCTTTTTTTCCATTTAAACAGCTCACCTGGTGCAGTAATCTCTTCAGTTTCAGTAACTGAGTTTTTACAGCTGTGCAGTCTTGGACCATATGCCGAAGGGTCATTTCGTCAAGCATCACAGTATTGTCCGGTAAGCCCACCAGCTGTCTAGGAGCCTGGTAAAAATTTGGTGCTCCATAGCTTTCAAAGTGACCAATAGGAGATTCTAGGTAGTTTGATCCCCTAAAAAAAAAATTTAAAAATAAAAAAACCACAGTGATGACAAACTAGAGCTAGAAAGCATTTAGTAATAAAGAAAGTGTTGTGCAACATGGGCTATGTTCACATACTGTGGCATACAGCGGAAAACAAATAAATCAGAAAATGTCAACGTTATTTCACTTAAATGCTGGGCTTTCCTTCCCACTTGCATTAATATCTCACAGACTAACTACAACACCCTAAAACCAGTTTGCTCACCAGGATTTCTATAAACTTCAAGTCATTCAAGCTAGGCTGTAAGAACTATAGGATTACATTTAATTTAAAAAAAAAAAGTAAAAAGCTGTCCAAAGTTACAAAATGCAAGTAATAAGACAGTGTAATGTTTTTCCATGGAACACATATGGTAATTTAGTCAAGCATTTATAATATCATGTAAACACAAGTAAGTATTTGGATTAAAAACCATAACAGAAAAAAAAAGTTTTGAAAAGAAATTGTTATAAATCTCAGTGATGCTCCCACTCAGACATGCTATTTATAGACATACAACTATTCTGAAAATGTCTCGTACTCAATATCACTTGAGACCCTTCAGCGCCAAAAGAGATTTCTCATCACGGTATTTTAATTGTTTGGGAGAGAAGAAATAAGTCCTTTACCTGTTCAAATCATTTTTGCCATGGATATAGTGATCAGTATGGCCAAGATGATAGTGATCCTGTGTATTCCATCGCTGTTGTGGTGCTCTTTTCCAGAATCCTTCCTGATGTTGCCTAGCATTTCTGTCTTGTCTATCATAACGGCTCATATTTTCACATTCCTCTACAGAGTGCATAAAGTAAAAAAAAAAAAAAAAAAAAAAATTATAAATTTTTTTCCTAAGACCTTATAAATAAAATAGTTACTATGTGCTGGTACCAGATACAGTGTAAAATCTGTAGGTTTGTTTGTTTTTTTTAAACTGATCCAAAAAAGTATGCACTTTAGAACTGGGAAGCAGACTTCTGTAATGATGTCACATTTTTACTAGCATATAAACTTGTTACAAGAATAAGAGTAACCTGTAGCAGAAACTACAGAGTTCAGCCTTAACAGTATTTCCGGTTTAAGTAGAAAATCACTTGGAGGAGGTAGAGCTATGGGGAAGAAAAAAATTCCAAAAGTAACATTTTCCTGTCTTTCTTACTGACAGTATTTTCAGGCCTTTAAAAAGTTCAAACAACACACACACACACAGAAAGATGACGTTTTAGTAAAAGGCCAGTACTTCATTCCAAAACAGAACAGTTTCCTTACTTAAAATACATGTATCTCTCAACCTATTCATCTTGTTTGTTTTTCAACTCGAGAGACATTTAATCTTTATTCACCAGGGCAACAAAGCAAACAAAGCAAAAAAAAAAAAATCTCTAAAAACAGTAACTTTTGCAAAGCAAAGCAGATTCCACCAACTTCTTAAGGGAACAAAAGCTATATTTGGCAACAGCTTGTAAACCACTAAAACCAAAGCCAAAACAACTGCTATCCGTGCAGTCAGACACAGCAAAATAAGTCATAAACTGCTATTCTGCCATCGCACTTTCTCCTTCACTTACCCAAGGAGTTTTTCCTCACATTGTCAGTCCTTTGCTAGGAGAATAACTCTACACAAGAGAGCACTGTTTTACTCGGCTGCCTACTCAGACATAGTTGCGCATACGACGCTCATAAACAGGGCCTTCCTTCCTGCTTAGTTCCCAGCCTGCGTGTTGCTGGGAAGCGAGCCCAGTTTTACCCTGTGATTTAAGACTGCCATCCTCACTCACTGCATACTTGTTGAGCTAGAACTGTTTCTATAAATAGCGCCCAAGCAGCATCCCAGACTCCAAAGTGAAACGAGGGCAGTTTCTGAGGACCTGGAAAGTCTTAAGAGGCTGACGTCAGTGAAGTTGCACATAATTACAAAAAAAGTGTTGACAAAAAAGTGCTGTTAAATATTATTATAACAAATACACTTATCTACAATTCAGTTTTTATCACCTAGTTCAGTAACCTAAAAATTAGGTAAGAAAATGAACTTGTTCACCTGAAGTAACAGAAGATTTCTTTTCCCTTAGAAGCATCCTTCTACAGCTTATAACACATGATAATTCAAGTGGGTCTATTCAAAATAAGCCCTCAATAAGTTTATAAGTAATTTTATTATGATGATTTTCAGCTTTGGAAAATGAAATTGAGACACTGAGTAAAGACACATAGATATTAAAGAGCAAACTTCACTTTTTCAGGTGGTCATATTTACTTAAGGGAAAGCCTGGAGGTCGCTTTTGAATCCTTCTTTTCAGAACCTCTTTGCTAAAAATTCAGTGATTTCAAGATAAGAAGCGATTATAGCAGAGATACCCAGTTTATGCCACATCAACTTTATATGGAAACCCAACTTCTAAAAAATGCTAAAAACAATAGTAACTAGCTAATATTGATTTCAAACAGTGTTTCTCCTCCGAAATCAGCAGCTTACACAGCAGATTGTCATAGTTACAAAACATATTCCAGTTACACAAACATTATCAATACTTGGCTGCAGAAGTGGGAGTAGATTTAAGTTTATTATATTGATGCAATCAAGAAAGCAGTGAATTAAAAATCATATTTCATTTGTGTCTAGATTAAATGGCAAACATTCACCTTTACAATGCATATATTTTTAACTGGTTTTAAATTAGTAATTTGAAATGGAATTAATGATGCAGATGCAGGGCATGTTTTATAAACATAGAAACTTATGAGAAATTGATCTACCCTTTAAAATCGTTTCTTAGTTTTTCCCAACAGAATCAGAATTACCCTTATTGAAAGAATATCCCCTAGACTTTGGTTGTTATCCATTCTGGAAAATTTAAATAGTAAAAAAGAAAAATTGTACACCTATACGGGCTGAAGAGTTGAATGCTGGCACTATTGTCAATAAGTGCCTTTCACACAAGTACTTTGGAAAACTTATTCTGAGATTTAGTCGTTTAAGTACTGCACTTCATATGTTAAAATATGTGTGCCATCACTGTGGTAGATGGAAGACTGTGCATTTATTTACTGTTAATATGGCTTCATATCTAACACACACGCAGGAGTCTTCACCTGAAGAACTCACAGGTACTCTCAAAAAACCTGAATTTCCCCAAACTTCAGCAGGCAGCTGAACAGTACAGAAAGTAAGGAAAGCCTCTTCTCTGTCAGTGCCTGTTTATAGGGTGTAGGGCATTACAACGCTCCACGTTCAATGTTTCTGTTCATTTGAAGATATATTAGCCTCCACTGAACTTAGAGGTAAAGTTAATACCCATATTCACATGACAGTGACAATTCTTATAAGTAGGTCAGGAATGACCAAAAGCAAACGCCTCAAAACTTTTCCAGGCCAGAATTTGAGAAAGCATGGCAATAATTTGCCTTCCCTAGTTCATTCTAGTCTGGATTTGTATTATTTTAGTGGCATCTAGGTACCACTATCCTCCCTGTGAAAAGTTCACCAGCATCCTCACTGACAACAAGAATGCACAAGGTATCTTGAAAAAACACATCTTAAATCTTAAGGCTTCTGTTACCCTGAATTGTATAAAATATATTAGGAGATATTGTCATTTTGTAGAAGAAAACAAATAATTATCTCAAAAAGAATTACCATTGTCATTCACCAAAGCTGAAAAAATGCTGTTCCAACATTTTTCCAACATAGCTGAAGCATGAGACTGAAGAACTAACTTAAAAGTTTGAAATTTATTCTACTAAAATAATTTAAAGAAAGAAACAGCGTGCAACAAGGTTGTATTTTTATAAAAGGCAGTAAATTTCTAACTTTAGAATTCTTCAAATGCAAGAGTCGTATTTGGGGGAACAGAAATATCACACTTCCTATATTTCAGAAAAGAATGAGTTGTTACTTAAAAAAAATTTGAAGAGTACATTGGCTTATTAAAGCAGAAGTCAGAACAACGCAGCTAAAAAAAAAATCTCTTAAGCCCGTAATGCAGTTTCGCAATAAGATTGCTTGGCTAATTTACTAACCTTTGTCATGAGGTGGGTCCTCAGGCAGGTCCACATCAAGCATGAGATCATCATCTTCAAGATCACATGAATCAAGATTATTCAAGATATCCTGCAAGAAAGAAAATGTGAGATACAGCTGCTCTCATGATATTTCATTTTCCCTGTCATAAAAAGTTTATTTCAAAGCTTTGTTACATTTGTATTGTACACATATCCATGTTCTCAGCAGCCTCCTCTCTTTAGAGACCAAGATCAACCTTACTTGAGACCATCTACACAAACAGAAGTCATCACACCTCTAGTAATATGATACAATAACAGTGCCAGATGAAACAAAGATGGATTAAAACATTTTTCTGCCTGATGTCTATGGAACACTCCAAAGATTTTTCTATTCATTAATATCCTGCCATCTCCCCAGTTGGAAGCATTTTAAAACTAAATTACTTTGCTCACTTAGAATTCAAAAGCAGCTTTGTGAAGAGAAGATGATAAATGACCTTATTTCAGCTCTCACATCATACTATCGTAATGTCATTGAAAGGAAGAAGGGGAGAACCTATGTTGACTTTTTTGGCCAACAAAACTTAAAATATGCTATTATCAGCACTAAGCTCTGCTGCCTTTTGTCTTTAAGACTGTTGGTTAATACAAAGCTGTTTTTAAAGGGACTAACAAACTGTCCTCTTGCATGGCTGTGCTAATAGTACAAGAAAAATGCAATAAAGTGTTAGTACTAAATGAAATTATACATACTACACCTAGTCAATCAGGCATATTAAAGAAAAAGGACTGTAGTGGGGGCAAGTCAAGTCAGAGAGAGACTGTTAAAGAGACAGAAACTGACCCCTCTTTCTTTAAGGATACCAACAGTGGGAAAAACTCAAGAGGTCAAGGCTGTAGAATATTCAGCTTATTGAGCAGTCAGATGCTGCTAGCACCGTGCTACTGAAAAGCCACATCAAGCAACAAAGTGCAGTACTTCATCAGAGAACCCAGACTCCGTTTTACTTCATTATTCAAAGAAAGCTAAACTTATTAATACCAAGTGATTATAACAAAGTAGGTCTAAGGAAACTGTTAATAGTTATAAAGCTCTGACTCCTGAGCTCTATTTTCCCATATCCCACAAATAAAAGCCATAGCTTTAAGGCCCAAGATGAGACTCAGGCACTTCGTATCTGCCTCTTTTCTAAGAGTAGAAATGCAGATTTTCCTAGGTTTAACAGCTACACCTAAAGATGATTCATGGGACCAATATTGAAAAAAATTTACCAAATATTAAGTAAAATAAGTGTTTTACTAATTATTTCTCACTGGACAAAAAAGTGATCATTAAATACTTAACTGAGTACTTGCATACAGACTACCAATACACTGCAAAACAATATTCACTTGGAAAGGTATCCCTTTGCTGGCTACCATTTATTAGATTCACTTTGTCAGAGACGTATAGATGAAAGGGAAGAAGATTAATAGGCATTTGTCCAAACTGTTGCTCCAACTGTTCTTCAGCAGTCTTCCTATAGTGTTCACAAAGGACTACCATATTTTATTATAAATACTGAAAACAGTATTGAAGTAGATTTTAAGTAGGTTTTTTTGGGGGGGGAGGTGTGACACAGAACATTAAACATTCTACATTTCTGCAGGGAAAGTTATTTATTGACTTAGGAGGGAGAGTACGAGATGAAAATATTTAATATGCACTTTGTAAAACATGAGCATTATAAAGGAAAGATGGAATACGTGAGACAAAAGCACTTGGTTTTTTTATATTTCAAAGTCCTACCTTATTTTGTTTACAAACAAGTATTTACAGGAAAACATAGAAAAACCTACATATCAGGGCTCTGTGAATAATAATAAAACCACCTATGGAAAAGCTTCACAGAGAAATGGAAGCCATTTAAAGGAAAAGTGGATTTAACATTTGGGAGAACAAACTACTTGTATACATTTACTTCTTTTTGTTTCCAATAATTTACTTTTTTTCAGGAACTAGAAGATTTTTAACTAACGTATTTTGCAAACAATTCCACAGAATGTAGGTGTGTTTGAGAGGCAGCTTTGGTTTGCTAGTTGATCAATTGTTTCTATGCCATGCTTTGATCTTCCAAATTAGTATGAACAAGCATTATTTTCTTCTACTGCAGGAACCTTAACGAGCATGACAAATAAATTACAGTGGCCACAAACATATAAGGAAGTTGAAAAAACATTTGCCATTGCTGTGCAAAAGCATTAAAAAAAGCAAAATATAAAAACATAGTATGTCAGAGTGTTAACTAATAAACCTCGATAAGCCACTTCACTGTCTTTGTATCAGAACTTCAGAAGTCTAATGATGTCAGAGAAGGTCAGCATTTGAGATGCCAAACATACTTTTCTGTCAACAGCACATTTCATTATGCTTCCCTAATTATACATTCCTGCACTACACTGAGGCAACTCCATGCTAGAAAACAACTGTGAATATGAAGTCTTTGTAATAGTTGGGCCACATATGAATTCACTTTGAGCATTTCCCAATGTTATCTACTCGGGAAACACAATATAAAAGTAGATGTCAGCAATGCCATCTTGAAATAGCTAGAAGATAAAGTGCAGGTTTCATCAACACATTAGTACGTATGAAACCTATATTTACAGACTTCCATTGTTATTCCTACTACTGTATAAGGAACTGAAGTTAACTACATGGCAGTAACATTGTTAATAATGTGTGCTTAACAGCCATTATCATCGTGAAGTGATCCTGGGCAATGAGCTCAAACAGAACAAGAAATAAAAAATTCTTCAAAAGTGCATCAGCTCCAACCCTACAGAATATTACATGTTTGAGCAATTATTAGAAGTTACAGTAGGAGAATAATTCTATTTTATTTGTATAATTGAAAAGAATAACACATATTAAAAAGGGCATGTAACTCCACAAGGCTGATTTAACACTAGATTTTCAGGATGGTAAAACCTAGAAAGAGATTAAGTTGGGGATTGCAAAATCCCAAATCAAACTACAATGCTGTCCCCAAGCTCTCCCTCCAGAAAGGTTTTCAGCTGAACACAGGCAGTAGTACTTTGTTCTCTTACTGCAGTAGAACAGGAAAAGCATTAGGTGAGAAACAGATGATCTATGACTACCGCTGTAAGAACCGAGTAAGCTGAGAACATTCATATTGCATAAGGAGACGGGAGAAAACTAAGCAGGGAGGCACGGGTAAGGCTGGCGAACAATTACACCCTATTTAGCAAGTTTACTTCAAGTTTTACAAATTCTTTCTGCAGTGATTGCTCTTAGGTGCTATGTCTTACCAAAGGTTAATCAAGCACACACCAACAGCTCACCTACAACAGCTTGGGGGTTTTGCCTAATCTGTTGGCTACATAGAGTTCAGAATCTCTTTCTCAAGAGGCATAACAATATTAAGTTAAGACCAATGCTTTGAAGATTGGGGTACTGTAGAGAACCTATTTTTGCTGAAGCTGAACAAGCTTAAAGTTCAATATAAATTCATGTCCCTCATAATTAACTGGAAAGTAAAATATTCTTTTTGAAAAGTTCAGTTTCCAAAAATTCCTCATGCTACATACATCATAAGCTCTCTCTTCCACTGAAGAGCAGTATTTTTTTCAGTCCACCTACTTAAGTTCAATTTAGCTTAACAGTTAGACCTAGGCAAGAAGCCTGATTCTCAGCCTTCCCATTTCTCGAGCTAAGTATATAAAGCAACTAAAAATAAATAACAATGTGCCCAAATTAGAAAGATAGATGTCTACATTTCCTCCCTATTAAACATAAAAGATGCAGACCAGTGAAAGCTTATGACACAAGGTATATTACACTGCGATTCAAAAAAGAAAAAAAGGAAGAAGTGGGGCACTGGGGCTAGTGCAGAAACACAAAGCAATTCCAGACAAGTAACCTTCAAACAAGTAATTTCAGAGACCATTCACAGAACTGAGAAGAGCCTGAGGTCAAAATACCAATTTAGTACCCTTCTTTTCATGCCAAGGTACGCTATCTTGCTTGAAAAGCAACTGCATTGAGGTAGTCATGAGCTGTTGGTGAATATCAGGAACAATGTTTTACCTTTTTCCACAGTTCAAGATCTCAGACCTCATTCGCTTGTTTTACCTTTAAAAAGTAGGCTGTTAAAGGAAAAGAACTACTTTTGTTACTGGTTTAGTGAGTTAGGTCTTGCTTCCAATAATAACCATGCACTTCTGAAGTCAGTGGAAAATGGAAGTGAAAACTCACATGCACTTTAAGTATTCCATAGTGACTACTTAAATTGAATACACATACAAATTTCTTCAGTTTGATTTGCTCAACATCCTTATTTTTTAAGCCTATATGCACAATTTCTTTGATCTTTTACTTTCTTGCTCAGAAAAGACCATGAGCAATGCGCATGTAATCTTTTGTATTAAATGATCTAACTCCTTGAAAACTTCAAACAACAAAAATATTAAAGGATAGATATCACCGCTTTGGGGAGAAAAATGGAACTAGAGAAAGTATGTCTACAAGCTCAAAATTTGGCAGCAAAAGATCATGTGTCATCTACAGCATCAGTATATAAATACCATTCTGGCATGCCTAGTTCTGATAGTATTCACATAATACTTACCCAGGTTACTGACAATGCATTTATAGAAGCTTTATGTGACATTAAGGTAATCTAATTTAGTAAAAACTTTACTGTTAAATCTGACTGGATATTATGAAAGGTAAACATGCTAGGCTATTTCTAGTATATATTTTCAAAGTTGTTTACTTAAAAAAACAGCAGTAGTTACAGGCCACTTTGTGGAATGACAGCACGTTATAGCACATTCCACTTAGTTATACTTTAATCTCTTTGTACACACAAATCACTAGTAGGTTAGAATAAGACTTCAGACTTGTAGTTAGTTATTCTTACAGTACCATGCTGTATTCTTTTTGATGAAAATCTATTATAGCAAGTATCAGTAATGACCACTATGAAATCAAGTTTATTTTATGACTTCCATTAGTTAAAGGTGCTTTACTTATTTTGAATGTTGTTAGTCTTTATAGCCAAATTCTAGGCTCAGTTTTTCTACATCTAACTCAAGCTGATTTCTGGATTTCAGTAAGAGTAAACAGTTTCTCAGAAATTGTTGAAAGATGAAGCAAAGTCATTTGCCCACGTAAAATTTTTTCTTCAGTTTTTAAGTTAGTAAGATCTCATGGACACATACTGGAAGAAAGCTTGACATTTATATTTCTCTGACAGTTCTCTGAAATCGAGATCTCAGTTTGGGCCAAATTGGGACATGGATAACAAACTCAGAAGCTACTGATAGACTAATTAATGTATCAGAGCAATGTAAGCAATGGCTTAAAGAATTACATTGAAATCATCCTAAAAATAAAAAAAAAAAGGCATAAATTAAAAGTTCTCTGAATAGAATTCTGTCACAATCTCCAAAATACCAGAATTACTTCTATAGGTCATTTGGATAATTACTACAAGAAAAACATTTTTTAAAATACAATTTTACATGAAAAACCCCAAGTCTTAGAAAAACTAGCATCTCTGTGTTACAACATACTTCTCTGTAAAGTTAAAAAAGCAGTTGTCAAAGTCACTAAATCATTTAAAGCAGACACATGTCCTTGTGACATTCCATCAAAAAAAAAAAAGAAAAAAAGAAAAAAAGTCAAACATTCTGGTCAGATGTCACGTTCATTCTTTTTCTGCTATGGAAGAGACCCTCTTTAAATAAAACGTTTGATGTCTATGTTAGCATGACAATGAAGCCACGATACTGTGTTTAATTTGAGTCTGATGCTATGACAATGAATATATTACTACAAATTTAGCAATATTGATTTTGCCTAATACTACACAGGAGAAAAGAGTAATCATAAAGCAAGTCCTCCTATTAAAAAAAAAAAGCCTCCTGAAACAACAGAGGATGTAGGCATTGACATTGGGATCAACAGCTCAATTTCTAGTCCAATAGTTAAGGCTCTAAGTACCTGACAGTTTCAAGGCAGTTATTCAGTTCATTGACCCAGCAGTTGGAGTCTTCATGTTTGCAGCACCAAAAGGACAGAATAACCCCTGTACAGAGGGATAACTCAACACACCCGTCTCATGCACAAGAGGACCCTTTAGAACAGGACTATGGTAGTGCATTGTACCGCTAGTTGTATTTTTTATTGCAACAAACTCAGTTCCAGAAATTCCCCATCCTATCACTTAGCAACAAAAAGCCAAAGCTTTCTGAGATCATGTTATTCACAAAACCGTTGATAAGACAGCTGAACAGACATTGTACCTGTTGCCAAAAATTTCGTCAAGTCCAACAGTCTTAAGAATTACAGAGTAAGCAAAGCTTCATCTACTTTATTATTTCTGAAGTTAAGAAAAACATCACAATACAGCCTTGATACATATCTCAGCAGCCCAACTGCATAGTAAAGTCCTATTGTTATATGAAGCATCAAAGATGGAGCTGAATAGGAGGCCAGCTACAAGATACCTAGCTTCCAGGATCTACTGGGAAAAAGTATTAAAAAGAGCATGAAGATTACAAAAACATCAACTAGAAATTGATTCATAGGACACTAGTTCTGGACAACAACAAAAAAAACACAAAATAATGGACTGCTTTCAAACTAGTTTTGTGAAGAGAAACCTGGTATGTCTCCTTAGAACATCAAAAAATACTTACTCTCAGACTGAACCTACCTTATATGCTTTGTTTTGCATAAACTGGAGGGTTTAGTTGTGACACATCAGACGGGCAAGTACTCCAAAAATCTAACTGAGGAGAACTAAAGCTCGTGCAATCATTCCTCCACAATTTGAATTCTTGTTGACAAAAAGCATCACTGGAAAATGTGAAAAGTTCTCTTTTCCACATACATAAAAATATACACTAGACTTCTTTTCTTTTACAGTGCAACAGCTTTTCTTAGATTACATTTTCATTACATAAAATGGTATATCTAAATAATTTTATTTTTTAAAAAAATCCATCAATAATCCTGCCAATATGGCAAAAATACCCACAAAGAAATATTACATTAACATAAGCAACGCTATTTTAAACCTTTATATCAGTTACTCCTATTGATTCTCTTTGTATGATCTGCAGCTAACATAAAAAAAGTATTAAGGCATCAGAGTATCCCAGATGAAACTTACTACTACTTTTTCATTAGTAGTCATGTGTCTGCAGTTGTTAAGATCTCCCTGCTGGATGCTTCTGGTGTTCATTGTAGTGTCACAGGTGGTTGTACTTTCAAAACAGAATGCCTTTTATTGTCTATAAGAGTTCATTTACCTGACTGAAAGTAGGGATCACTGCAGAGAGTTGGCATAGTTTTGGAAGACCAACAAAAATATACTGCGTTTATATGATTCTCTTTCCTTTAATATTTGAAATGAGAAGAAACACTACTATTTTGCATCTCAAAGTGATTCATGTCTCTATAGTGTCAAAGTGTATTACAAGTCTTATGCTATACTAAAAGAAGGGCACTGTTTCTTATTTCAAACATTCTTTTGCAAATAAAACCTAGATGTGCTTTATGCTCTGAAAAACTCGCAGCTTTAGATGCATGAAATTGCACAGACATTTTCACACTCATTTTCAATGCAGTTGCATATTCTGCATCTCTTCTGGTAAGATGCTAAAAATTAAACATTGTGGATTTTCCATTAAAAAAAGATGAAAAGAAGTTCAACAAGCAGAAGATAAACATGAGCAAAGGGAGAGAACTACAGAACAATCTCTCCAAAAAACACAAGGGAAAAAAAGAGTTTGAGAGTAGCACAGAAACTAACGAAGTATCATTTCAGGTACCTGAAGAATGAAAAAAGGAAGTAGCTTTTAAAAACAAACTAAACAGACTGTGTAAACCAGACATCTGGAGGGCAGCTAAAGGATAACTGCAAAAGTCAAATATGATTCAAGGCTGACAGTAGAGAAGAGGGAGACTTCCAGGGTCTTTCTCAATGCTACTTTCAGCATTTGACAACACCCCAGATAGAGAAGAGATAAAGAAAGAAATAGGAATTCAATACAGGTCTCCAAAAAGGCAACATTAAATAAGAACTGAACAGAACTGTTAAGTGAAGGCAAAAAACAGAGACAGAAGACACAGGAAGGCATACACCATACTACAGGGCTGAAAAGAAAAACCCACTGTAAACAAAGTCATAAGAACAAAGGAAACCACACAGGGAAAAGAAAGGATAGAACTCTGCAGGATACCAAAAATAGGATAGGGCGTTATTTTAAATGCTGTACATTGCAAGTCACATTAAAAATAATTAAGACCAACATCCAAACAAGTATTTCATCCTTCTGTTCATGCTCTGTAACAGAAGGTTGCTGTGTACACAAATACAACGAGAACTTTGTTCTGAAAATCCAAAACATTTTATGTTTAACTAGTAGATGTAACGGTCTTAAATAAAGATTTACTGTTCTTGAAAACATTTTTATAGAAGCATTGTATGTTCTACCTACATTTACCAAAAGCAGACAGAGGAAATAATTATTAGGTTGAGTTATGACCCACTATATCTCAAGAAGCAGCTGTGCTTGCTGCCTTATTTTTAAAATATTTTTTTAATTAGAAAAATCAGATGTCAGACTGTGTAAGCAAACTGAAATTCAATAGCATGATGAAGGGAAAGTGGAAAAACAGAAATATTAACCATTCTGTTGAGACTTCAATTCATAAGCAACAGCACTTTTCAAACATACAGCACAAGTTAAATCCCGCAGCCACAAAAAGTGTTCCTTGACTGCCACCTAGCACCCAATAATGAGCCTACAAAAAAGAAACTGAACGGGGAGGATGGGAAGCATTTTGATCATCTTCCTACAGAATTCCAGAAAAATTTAAGAACATTTTCTAATTTGTTTTTTAAATAGGCAGAAGCTTTTAAGTAGAAAGCTTCCATTTTACTATCAAGCACAATGATAGAAAGCCATCAGCAGTAAGCATAAATAGTAACATAGAAGTAGCAGAGGCTGAGGAAAAGACCAGTCCTTTCTACTCATTGCTTCCAGTCTGTTTTCAGAAAAAGTCTACCGATATCAGAAGTTCAGTATTACTTTTATAGTTTACCTACAAATAATGGAGCATTTTAACCTACAAAGAATATGTAATTGCTACAGACACTCGTAACTGGCAAAAATAATTGTGAATGATTCTCACTCCACTGACTTGTACTTGTATTAATAGTGTGAGGTTCAGCTTAAAGGAAAACAGGGAGGCTTCCAATAACTCCCAGCTGAGAAAGGCACCAAACCATAACCTCAAAATTCAAAGGAACACCATGGGCCAGGCTGCTACCCGGAGATCAATTAACTTTCCTCTGTGTAGTAATTTTTAATTATACCCTACCTCGATTTGGGGGGTAATCTGAATACGACTTGTCACACAGCATTAATGTGTTCTGTTCTTATACAGTCAACTTAATATACTTGTTTCTAATTAAAAACAAAACAATCCTCAAATACGTCCTAACTATTTTTGAGTAATTCTGACCAATCTCTAAATGAACCAACAACACTGGAAGCGTCCTCTCACTTACTTGCACTGCTACAAAAGTAAAGTCTCACTACAGTATCCTGATACATTTCAACAGTGTGAACAAAGAACACAGAAACACTGAATT
This sequence comes from Haliaeetus albicilla, assembly GCF_947461875.1. NCBI lineage: Eukaryota > Metazoa > Chordata > Aves > Accipitriformes > Accipitridae > Haliaeetus > Haliaeetus albicilla. Next base: position 8,742,656 of record NC_091493.1, on the reverse strand, counting down.
ATTGTTTCACCACCTCATATGTGGAAAAAAGGTGCTTTGTTAAATTTCCAGTCTCAAGGAAGATGACAATTAGGAGTTATAAGGTGATATCAGATTGCAGTTGGTATCAATAGGGCCTGAATGCAACGTTAAGTGTTCTTGAAAAGAAGTTAAAGCGCATCCCACATTTAGAACTGCGGGGACAGCAAGACTGAAATTGGGTGTACACATTTCATCCAGAGAGACCAAGCCTGTGTGTACTACAAAAACAACTGACCCCAACATGTACAAGACACTGCCCCTCCTCTAAATTTCTGATGCTTTGCAACAGAAGATAATTCAGAAAGATTCAACACCAATGTTCCTATAACTTATTAGGACACAGTTTTAGGTAAAAAGGAAAAGTAAAAGGAAACTGTGTGCCAGTCTAGGCGGTTTTAATCAAGTTATCTATGAAATGTTCAGAAACCTGATTAGATGGCTTAGATGTGTGTCACAATTTGTTATACAGATTTTTTTTAAAAATGCTTTTCTTGTTCATACTGATAACTATAAATACTCCAACTTTAAGACTACTGTTCTCTTTGGGCACATTTACCTGCTCATAATGGTTTGAAGATTTCCTAGGAGTAAGAAAACAAAATGTGAGACTTTTAGAAATTCAGCAATACAGTTAGATAAAGTACACTAGAGTAATTCTGAAGGCTTTCTGTTATTGAAAAGTGATGCTACTTGGTAGAATAAAGGAAAAAAAATGAAAAGGAATAGCTATAAAACCACATTAAAATATAACACCGGATATGCAGTTACCAACTCATACAGTAAACATCATTTACAGGCTTATGAAATAAAAGAAATGCTAATTTCTACCAGTACTTATTCTCATATTCCACACAACAACACATCAGCTGCTGCTCTCTCTCCCTCTCTCCACCATAAAAATTCAAAGCTGTCATTAACGGCTACCACAAATGAAACACAGGAGTACAAGTGAAGTTGCCTTACTTGATTTTACCAGCCAAAACAGCATGATAAGATTTACTATGTCAGTTCTGAATCAAGCAGCTCTCAAAGGCACATATGCTTTCCCATCCCAAAGGAAAAAAGGTAATTTGCCGTAAAAGCTTGTTCACAAAATGTCATGCCTCTCAAACCAACATCACAAGAGGTTTCTGCCCTGTAATATAGTCATATAACCTCCTAATAATATTTGACAGCAGGGACATGTACATCACACAAGGCACAGACAGAAACGCCATCTCATTAAGTAATTCACTTTCTCACTACCTCCCATTGCTGTAATAGTTAAGCTCTGAAGTTGAAGACTAGAGCAGTGGTGGGAGGCTAGATGATGGCTATTTTCACACTGAAGGCAGCACCTCTAAAATCAGTCTCTGCTTTCATGGGAGTTCCTTCCCCTGCCGTGAGCAGAACACCATCCGCCAGCAAACTCTGCCGAAAGAATGGTTGAGAAACCCTGCTAACAGAACATACTAAAACAAGTTTGTACTCTTAGTTCTGTATTAAGTAATAATACAGATGGAGTTTTACATAGCAGTTGCACAGTTTTCTACTAAAAGCTTAAGTGTAGACATGTTAATCAAGGATGCTCTCCCACTAATTTACTATATTGACAAAGTCTTATCTGTTCATAATGGAGACTAAATGCAAAAAGGTGACACTGACTTTTCAGGCTCTGAAATCAGAAACAAGCAGTCTAATGTTTTCCAAATATAAATTTTCAGGCATAACTGAAAGCTTTTTAGATACTGAGGATGTGAAAAACAAATGCTAGAGATTTCTATACTTGTAATATTGGAAAAGTGAGAGCAATTATATTGACCTAATGAAAACCATGCAGTTAGAAAAGTACAGTTCAGGTGAGTCAGCGTCATTTTTCTCAGATGGTGGAACATGGCATGAGGATGTCAGCACAAAAGAGCGCATAAGTTGGACATGACCTTATGAGCTTAAACAGAGGTTGTTACCAGCAACACCAGCTTCAGAGAAGTGACACACAGATGCATGCCAATGAAAAATGCCTTTCAAGGCTGTCATCTGTATTAGATTCCAATCCCAGAATCACTGTATTTCTGAGCAGGAAGTTTGAACCACTTTATAATAGAAAACAGAGTAAACCAAAGCTCTTTCACACAGACATCCTAAGCAGAAATGGCAGCTTACCAAGATAATATATTTCCAAGAAATCCTTTTATATCACAAGTAAAATTCAGACATGGTGTTTGCCATTTTCTAGAATGCATTTCTAAAACCTAAAGTCTCACAGACTTCCTGGGCTACTCCGATGTCTCTTGCCAGGAAAAATATTGGCCTACAAACCCAAAAGTCAGGCTTCCAGGTAAAGGAGTGCGAAGGACCAATGAATTATTCAGTCTATCCTGCAGGACAGGATTTCTTTGGTGATGAATGCGACAAATGAAAATTCTCTGAGCAGAAGCAGAAAATATAGAACTCCACACTGCCGTTCCACATTAGTGATGCTATATGCTATATAGCTCTGTCCATAAAAATGGTCTCCAGTATGCTGGGCACGGAGGGAAATGTAGAAGGTACCAATACAAATTGCGAAGTATCTGATACCCTCTGGGTTTGCTCTTAGTCACTTCCCAGGAGGTTCACAGATACTTTTGTTTTCTGCAGTGTGTCCACACCCGATTAGACAGATGTGCCACTGAGAATTTCAATTATTGCCTATACAGATTTACATGTCTGCATCAGCTGATTTCTGAAGTGCCTTTATCATTGCTTTGTTTGAATACTTTCTAGGTAATAGGTAGATAAAACTATCTCCCCCTACACTGGTACTACAGTCTCACAAACAGTCTCATTACACTGACATACTAATGAATTCTAGTATCGCTTCACATACCTACAGGGAGAGATTGCCTAGTTTCCTCCTCTGTGGTCCAGTTATGTCACAGCAGTGGCCAGTTAAACTAGGCAGCAGCAAGACAGACAAACGTCTGGGGTCTCACAGGCTTGTCAGGCAGCATCTTCAGGTGCCAAAAACGGACCAGCTACTTCAAAATCCAAATTAGTCTAATATAGGTATGACAAGATTCCCCAAGACTAAAGCCATTATACTTAATTAAATATTGTTACACCACAAGAATAATGCCTTCTCCTTCCTTTCAACCTCACTCTCTCACTAAAGTACTGGACACCTACTCATGTAATTAGTTGTCACTGTACCAAATTCTCTAGCAAAGAAATAAATTTCAAAAAAAGTCTAACCACAAGATTAGAAGTGTGTATTTATTAATTTCATAATGAATCCAAGTCAGAATGGCACTGACTGAGGTGAAACCATCCTTTGGTTTCAGGCACAGAACAAATTCAGACCTTTCTTAAGTAACTGCCCAGTTGAAGTACACAAACTACTTCAAGAAGAATCATAGGAGCACACAATGTAATTAATTCTCTGTATTAGCTTAACCTTTTGCTAGCCAAAAGACATGTATTCTAACAAAGGAGGAAATGTAATTAGTCAACACTGTTTGGCTGAGTACAGACTGTCAAAAAAAATACAAGTGTCTTTTTTTAGTGCTGTCCTCTGCTTTGAGAAAGATCTTTATTGTTCTTTGCTGAGCCACAAATATATCAATAATGTAATACATACTGATGATAACACCAAGTATTACTATTCATTTTTAATTCATCCATCATTCTAAAAATAGACTCCATAAGACTCACTCAAGGTCACAAAGTGTGGCATATCAGCAGTTGGGATATCTTTACTCATAGATCATTGAACTATTTTCTAAACTAATAGCTAGTACACTCAGTCTATCAGTGAACTAAAATATTCAGTTAATTCTGTCTTTTATTGGGGAAGAAAAAGAAAGCTAAATGGTGTACAAGTCTTTGCTCACTGGAACATCTTTGCTAATGGAGGATTTTAATATCAACTTGCAGACAGAAATGCAAATATAAGAATGATGAGAAAAAAGCCTGAGATGCTGGAAATCGAGGTGTTTCAGTTATGGCTTAGAAAATCCAAGTAAGTTTAAGAGTCTTTGCTTCAATAATAAAATTATATGTGTGTATATATTCTTTCATATGAAAATGCAGATTTTACATCAAAGCAGTTTTTTTAACTTTTCTTTTACATTTATCTTCAGCATCTTAAAAGCTTAAGACACTTCACTTACAACATGAAAAGCAGAAAAAGAATCAAATTTCAGCTAGCTCATTAGATGGAAACTGCTTTTTATGTGTGCTTCTTGTAACTAGCTTGCACCTAAAGGGCTCATTTCAACGCTGCTCTTTTTAGAAAGTTATAGCAAAAAAAGAAATGTTTGTGTCAAGGAAATATACATACTTAGTTTCACTACACCCTCTTAAATGTATGAAAATGAAGCACAAGACCTTCTGAATACTCTATACTGAACGCCTCAATAAATCAACCTTCGCTTCTTATGAAAAACTTCATAAGAATGCAACTCATTTTCAGTATACTACTTAAATTGTGTTCAAGTCTGTAAACTTTGCTTTTAATTCAGAAAGCTTTTGTGCTGAAAATGCTTCCAATGGCTATTACATAGTGCTGCTAGTACAGTATGAAGACTCAATATTTACCTGTTTGGAATTAGCATTGTACCATTTCCAAAATAATTTCAGCATTTCTATCATAGTAGTACATAGTTCCATCAAAGAAACACAGTGGGCAGGAGGAATCTTATCTCAAATGGTAACCTCTAAGGGATTCACAATTCATAAAAGTCTCCCGAATACTAAGTTAAAAACAATCCTTATAGATCTGAATAGCTGTTTTATTCTATACTTTTACATTATCTTAAGCATACCTGCACTTGTATTTTTACTACAGATGTAACAAAACAGTCCAAAATTTAAAAAGCTCAGCTTCTCATAGAACAAGACCTATGGTTTTGCCATCAAGCTCCTGAAGAGAATGTACAACTAAAGAAAGGAAGATAGGTAGAAGACAATACCTAGAACACTTCACTCTACAGAAGTAAATGTATTAGAAATACACACATTACAAGTCTGAATTCACATAATAAATTACTCACTTGAGAAATCAAACTGTCAATTTAAAGCTTACTGTAAAGTCATTTTGAGAAGTGAATTATTAAAAAAATTAAGGTAATTAACACTAAATTATGTGTAAATAACTAAATTACTATAAGACATTAGTGATTGAACTAAACAATGCCATTTTAGAAGCTTATTTTCTCTTTCTCTAAGTAGAGCATATTTCACCATATTTCACTGTGAGTACCTATGCCTCTTGAACCAGAAAGCATTCTGCCCAGTCTCAAAAAGTAATTCAGAATTGCCCTTTCACAAGCTTCAATCACAAAGGGGAAAAAAAATATAACAAAGCAAAAAAGAAATCTTATGAGATTTCAAAAATTACCTAGGAAGAAGAGAAAAATATAACTATCTCATACTCTGGCTAAAATTCTGGCCACATGTCAATAAATGACAAAACAGATTCATTCCAATGAGATCCAGATTTCATCCCAAGAGCAATTAAATTCTCAGCAAAGCAGCTAAAACCCATCTGTCTCTTCAAGCCAGATTTCAAGTATTACTCTATAATCCTATATTCTTGTAATTACATTGATGCTCACTCTGTATATACTCAAAATACTGGCTTTATTTATTTCAGCAAAAATTAATACAGCACAAACATTGTAAAATTACGAGATCCTACAGAAAAAATGGGTCAGAGGACTGATCTCTTTTGTCTTTTTCTAAGACAGGGACTTGATATGACCTGATAATACAGAGAAGTCTTGCAAGTTTCCTGTCTAAATCAATTTGCCCAAATTAAATTGCTTGAAAAGAAAAAAAAAAAAAAACCAAAAAATCCCACAAAACAAAAAACCCCAAACCAACCAAACAAAAAAAACCCTGCAAACAAAACACAGCAGAAAGTGTACCTCACGTTGTTGAGCAGCTTTGTCATGAAACTGTAAAGCAGCTAGGTGTTAAAGTAGGTAGCTGAAACACGGGACATGAGCAAACAGTACAGGCTAAACGTTAAGTGAGAATACACATAGACAAAAATTGTCCATGTTGCTAATCTACAGAACCATCACAACTGTCTTCCTAAGCTTCAGTCTTCTTGCACAGAATTGAGCAGAAATACTATCAGTGATTTGTTGCTCAGCAGCAAAGACCAGTTGTTGAAAGGAGTATAAGGAATACCAATGAAATGAATGCTTAAAAACTTCAAAGGAGTTCAATTCTTAGAATGTTAACCAATTGATTTGTTGCCTTCAAAACTGGAATGAAACAAAAGTAGGGATAGTGGAAGAAGTTATTTTCTGTTACACAATTAGAGAATAAAAACATTTTCATCCTGACAAGGTCTCAAAGAAACCCACGCATATCCTACTTAGCTGTAAGTCCCCATGGCACTGTTTTATGAGAGGTTTAGATTTGTATAACTTCTAAACTTCCAACACTGGATTGCACATTTTCTCCATAGCTGTTGGCTCAGTTAGTGAAGAACAGAAGGACTGTCCTAAAACTGGCCAAATTTATTTTACTGCCCCCCACCATGTCCTTAAAGCCAACCTCTACTGAGAAAAGCAAAGTTATCTGCTTTTCTTCTCCCCAAAAAAGGAACAAAAAGACTGAGCAGCCAGCAAGCTCCTTCCATTGTCTTCCTATTCTGGTTGCCGTTCCAGAAGCCTAGTTAAAATCACCTCTGCAAAAGCTGCCTTTCCAAAGACGGTCAAAACACTTCTAATCTGAGATTACCCAATAAGAGCTGCACCGCCACCTATAGAAAAATTTAGGACAAGCATTTAATATTTGCTGATACTAAGGATGACACAGCTTAAAAGACTAACAATACAGCAGCAGGATGGAAATTTAAAAAGGTGAATTTTGCACTAAACGCTACCATTTACTCACAATCTAACTACCTGAATTGTTATTCAGCTACGTTGCTCCTACTCACCCCAGCCTGATGCCACGGAAACTCCAGAACCAACTGTTTGCTTTGGAGATTTCCATGGAAATATTAATTCCAAGGGGTAGTCAGGCTGGCATTAGCTCAAGCATGCAAAATTCTTATATCTGACTCATTCTTATATCAATTGGATTCTGACACACAGATATTAACTACTTTTATCTACACCATACTAGAGGACAGAAATCATGTAACTTGGTCACATAATGCCCAGCAATCAAAACATCTGATGTGCTGACTAATCACAACAATTATTCTTAACGCCTTCAGTTGTGGGGTTTTTTTAACCTGTCTTTATACTCAATGCCTGCAGAGAAAAGGAAAAACATGGAACAAAAGCTTACATTAACCTACCCAAGAACATCATCCTTCAGAAATAATGAAAAACTGTATCAGAAATTATTCTGCATCTTCAAATTAAAAGCAATCAGTGTTTAATCTTTAAGCTGAAGAAATCAAATGTATCATGCTTTCTACCAAAAACAACAAGCACAGGGAAAAAAAAACACCACTAAAAGGCAATTCAACAAACATTTCAGAGCTACATTTTCCCCTCAAAACCAAAGCTGACTGAAAATACATTTCTGCCTTGCAAAAATAGAAGATATATTATTGATGCTTCTCTCATTTAAGATAAAAATTCACAGTACAGCAAGCACTGTAATTCTGGAACAGCACTGACAAGATAAAAATCAAAATAAGTGGAAAAAACACATGAATTTTTAGATTCAACAGTAAGTCTTACTTACAACCTCTGCCTTTCTCCACTTCCTTAAACCTATTAAGTTCATTTTTCCATTTTTAAGCCCGCTCTAAAAAGCTATTTACTTTCAATAAACCAAAATAGTGAACAAAAATATCAAAAGCTTCTAATGTACCTCTGCTCCACAAGGCTTACAACAGCTTCTGTCAATCAGGACATTGATTGACTATCAATTCATACATACACACAGATTAATGCATGGAGGTCACATGTATCAAAAACCCTAGATACATAGTCCAAAAGCATGAGAAAGTAGCGTCTTTCATTTGTTTGCTAAATTACACTGTATGTATCAAAAATATCTATATTTAAAATTTATCATGGACAAAGTTTAAAAACTTCCCTTTTTTCCTGGCATGTGCATGCATGTGTCTGGGGAAAAGAGTGTTTGGTTTTGCAGTGGCCTACATTAAACTTTTTTGTCCCCTATAAACATCAATAAAGCTACAAAGCTCATACTGGAAAAGTCTCAAACTGCTTTTCCAAGCTGGCCACAATTACCACAAAAAGTTAATAACCATTTCTAAACTCTTTTAAGCACTACATCCCAACATTGTAATTTAAGACAGAAAGCAAACAATACCACAAGCAGCTGAAAATATATCAGGAATTTGTATGTAGTTACACATGAAAATATAATTACAAAGCTATGCCCAACTTTCAGGAGAAATCTCTGTTGTTCTGCTCTTGGGCTACAGCAGACAACCCTACTAAAATTACAAATCAAAGTCTGAGTAGGTGCCACAAACCCTGTCGAAGTCTGAAACTGGTATCTACATTACTAAATTGGCAGTGGTGACACAGTATCTAACACACCTGAAACACACGAAGCATGACACATTGAATACACAAAATTCTTTTTGTTAGAAGTTCTGATTGTTAGAATCATGTTAATAAAATCTGAGTTGCTTAACTAAAAAGTCTGTTCAGATAAAGGAATATTAACAGTGAAAAGCGATGAAGGAAAGACAGACAATATTTTCCTCACACCCACTGAAATCCCAAGGTTGGCTCCCTGAATTCAGCTGGAGGGTCACAGTACTGCAACAACTCTCCATCCATTCTTCAGACTGAGTGATGTTTCTTGCAGATCAGTTTTAAGTTTAGGAGTAAGAAAAAGTTTGTTATGTACCTTATGTATCACATTTGAGACACACAAAGAGTCCTGCTACAGTGAGCTACAGTCAGGTATCTACCTTCAAGATTCTATGCTTGAACAAACTGAGAAATCAAAATAAGCTTCAGTTCAAAAGGGTCCTATTACAGTGGGTCCTATAAGTGTACAGTATAGAACCAAAACAGCGGAAGAAGTCAGATAGGAATAGCTCTTTTCTTGTTTTTTCACTCCTAGGTTTAGAGTTGGTAGGAGATATTTAACCTATCATTTGCGTAAGTTATTTCCTTTACTCTTTGTGAGCACTACCATGAGATTGCATGAAGACGGACCTGTTCTGCCCTAACCTGAGAATAAGGAAAAAAAAAAAAATGTATGTAAATTACCTATCCAAAGTCACCTATCCAGAAACAGGAGCTCCTAAACAAGAAGTTTCAAAAAGCTATCAACTACAGAGGAAAGAGGAAACAATTATCAAGTAAAAAAATACAGTAATTCTGCTTTTAAAATATACTTAATAAGCAAAAACCTCAAAGCACTATAATTATGCAAGCTATGCATACAAATACATACTATGCTGTTCATTTCTGAAGATTCGTAACTTCCACATGGATGTACACTTCCAATAGGTTCCAACCCTTCTTCATCCCACATATACGTGCCATCAGAGCTGTCAGATGGAGAAAGCTCAAAAGAGGACCCAGCTCTGTAATTCATCTCTGGAGAAATCACATTCTCAGCAGTATGCTTTGTGCTTTCACTGTTGTCATCCACTGCTTAAAGAAAACAAGAATAGTTAAGATTCCAGAAACAATCTAATATTCAAAAAATAAATATTAAGATGTACAAATATTAAGATGTGTACTATTGGTGTTTTAACTTCTCTGAAACTGTACTGTAACAGAAATATCTGAAAGTGTTCTACAGTATTGTTCATTTATCCTAGAGCAGAAAACAGCTCAGGCTGGTTTGGTAGTTACACCTAAGCATCCTTCCAACCTACATCTTTGCTGGGCTTTTACACTGCACTAATTCACCCATCATAAAAGCTACTTTCTAGAAATCTGTATCTTTTTAAGATATTAGTAAGTGGGTCTAAAAGTATATCCTTTGGATCCAATCTTTCGACCGTAAAGTCTCTCAAAACAAGCATGTACTATGAGAAGCCCATCAGAGACTTGAGAATATGGCTTTTAAAAACATCTTCTGTCTCTTCCATGAATTCTTAAAGAATTAATATAGCATGCATCAGGAAAAAAACAAAAAAAACAGTGACATTCCTATTTATAAATTAACTGATTTAATTAGACACCCTACACTTATTCCCACTACTTAGAAGCAGTTACAGCTGTTCTCTGCCTACAGAGGTGGAGGAAGCGAGGGGGGAGGAGAAATTTCCTTAAAAGATCACCAGTCCAGAGAAATGAATAGCAAAGCAAGGATATAAAGAATCCCACAACCATAATGCAAGTGTGGTTGAAGGAGGTATCATTCATCCTTATCCCAAAGAAAAAGAGTTCTTCAAAATCATGCTTGGAAAAGATAACTATCATGCAGAAAAAGCGCTGGAAGAAAACAAATGGGCCAACACAGAGCCAAGTTGCATTCAGAAACAATTCACAAGCAATGGGCAATTATATAAAACAACTTCATTACAGTTACAGACTCTTGATTTAGTACCTAAAATTTCAAACAGAACAAAGTATTTACCAGACACGTTTATATCAAGCCAGTCATCAGCATTACAGCCACTTTCCTTGAGAGAAGTGAACGGCTCGATCGACGTTATACTCCCATGCTCTAATTCTTGAAGGCAGCTCTCCTTTTGCGGTATTTGTATAGTTCTGTTTGGGTCTTCTATATCTATGAAATCATCACTGAAGTCTTCACTCAAATCATTTTTTTCAGAGGATGACAAAGAAGATATAGATATTTCATCTCCATCATCGCTCATACACATGACTTTTGACCCATGTTTTCCCATACTTTCATGCAGGCCCTCATCAGAATCCGTTCTTTGAGCATTGCTCTCTATAATACTGTTTTTCTCAATTGCTCTATTAATATTTGTTGAAATTTCAGAGTTCTCCACAATGCACGTGTCAGGAGTTGTACTTTTGCTGCCATTCACGATATTTCCAGCAAATCGCTGCCTGGTAGGCTTCAGCAGAGAAGGCCGATTTAATCTGTATCCAAAAGAAGGTGCTGACCCAGATCCATTCGACAGTGGGGGCTTCTTTGAACAAGGAGCTGACATACCGGAGTAGGGCCTGGTAAATCCGTACTTCATAGGTTCATTTCCATTGGGTACATCCAACTGACGTGCATTTCTTGACAACAAAGTCGACCTCTGAGATGTCCTGGCAGCTAGATTTTGACTATGATAAGGCCTTGTAAGATCCACAGCTTTATTAAAGGAATGTGACCTGGTTAAAGATGCAGTGGGAAGGAAAGAATTCTGAATGGAATGTGAAAAACTTTGTGATCTTACCATTTTTTCACAGGAAAAAGCCTTGCTATTGTCTGTAGATTGTGCCAGGCTTTCTCCTGAACTTGTCCTTGTGGCACTGGAATTAGCTCTAGGTCTCTGCAAACCTACGACTGGTCTATTTCCATAAAATCCATTTAAATGTGATTTTGGAGCATTGAGTCCAGAATATGAGGTCCTTCCTGACAGGGTACCTTTGGCGAATTTTGCTGAACTAGAGAGTCCAGGCAAAGACTTTGGGTTTAATTCCTCAGTAGAAGATACAAACATATTGGTTTGCTTTGCTGCTTTTGATGCAACCGAAGCAGTACTGTTCAAGCCCACCCTGAGCACATCATTACCCAATGCTCCTTGAGATTGAGAATACTTCTCAGAATCAATTAATTTTTCATTACAGTTATGCTTAGAGTTTGTCTCTCTCCCATTTTGATCATGAAGTTGATATTTATTTGATTTTTTCCAATTGAAAGAAAAGGAAGACATGCGAACAGTGCCATTGTGCTTGCCAAAACTTTTGCCACCATTATTGCCTGCTAAACTAACAGCCGTCCCATTCGGCATAGGTTGCAAAACACTTCCTAAAGTTTTCGTTCCATATTTCGGTAGCCTGGAAACCAAGGATGTCCTGATTTGATTTTTTTCTTCCATGAGCTATTGGGTACATTGGTCCTTAAAGAGTGCTTGAATCTGAGGAAAAAAAAAAAATATTAGACCTGAATCAACCACACATTAAACATAATTTTATATACATTTGCATCTATATGTTTACTACATTCCTGTGCATAACTATACCATGGTGATACAAAGTAACCCATACAACTTTTGTGAACTCCAGAGAAATACCTGTCACCAGTAGTTACTTGGCAGTAAGGTGTTATTCAGGTCACACCTTCCTCCCCCAACTTTCATTCTCTATATAAATGGCCCTTTTTTTTTTTCCTTCCTTTTGAAATCTATAAAATAAGCTTAAAAAGGAGTTGGGTTTTTTTTTCCATTTATCTATTTTGAGCAGCAAACTGAATTTTTCAAGTGTTACAATTATTAAATCACATACTTAAGACTTGATATTTAAAAAAAACCCACAAATAGAACATGGCACAAACCTGTAGTCAGCAATGTAAAACTGCAAAAATTATAATGTAAAGTCCGACTAAAAGCTAGTTTTTTGAAAATTATTTTCTTCAGTTTCCCCAATGTCTATGTTACAAGATACAAAATAATCACTCATCATCATCACCTTCACCACATCATTTTTTTTTCCAGATCTTACTGTTATCCCCAATTCAATATGAAAATTCCTAGCTGTTTTTTCCTCTGAAATGAAAACTGTAGTCTATTTTGGTCATCATCTTATTCATGTACAAGACTTGAGGTACAGCCCAACAGTTATGTAAGGTCAGTGCTAGTAAGTGAATTCAAAAGTTTCACTTCTGTGCAGCGACACATGAACACATAACAGTAGCTACAAAAGTACGAGATAGAAAGATAATTATAGCATTCATGCATTCCCTCGTATCTTGAATTTCACTTCCGTCCACCTGGTTTGGAATACAGGTATTCCACTACGGTCATGTCACTTTAGTCTATTTTATATAACACTTATTTTATAAAGCCATATCTGCTTTACAGACACATCTTTGCCTCAAAAGTTTTTGCCTTGAGAATTACGATATCCTTGCTTTGATATACTGCTTTTTGTTTCTTCCACACTCATCCACATACCCATCCTACTATTTGGACAACTAACTGTGTCTGTATCACCTTTTTGTACAGCACTTAGTCTGTTTTGCCTGGCTATACAATATGAACAACTTGTCTACATGTTATTATTAAAGACTTGCAATTCAGACAATAAGGCCTTGCGAAGTCTCCAAGTTTCAATGTTTCATCTTAAGGCAAGTTTTACTCTTGTGTTAAATTCTGTATTTGCAAGACCAGGTTTCTGTTTTTTCCAAGACAGTTGTAAAAGAGTATCTTGCTTTTGCTAGCCACGATGTTATGTTTTCATCAGTTTCACCCGCTGGTCTTACAATGGTGTAAAGACACAGAATTTCAGTCATTTATGTTATTCCCTAAAACTATGATCCGTGTTTCTCTTTTCACAGACCTACACACAGCTGGCAGGACTAAAAAACCCAGGAACATTTTTAACCCACAGCAATCATGGTGAGAATCAACACACGGCAAGTAACATACTTATTCAAGGTATAGAAAATATCTTGTGTAACCACAGCAAGCATTACCTTAAAGGGAGTCACTCCCCAAGCTGCAAAACCTCACTAAGAAACACTTAAGATAAAATCAAAGTAGCATTAAATTCATGCAGACAGAAGTGCCCTTAGGATTTTGTAAATGAATAGGATGCCCCAGAGCTGTACTTCTGGAAGTGGATCTACATTAAAACGATACAAACCGAAACATACTCAGAGACATGGCTTCTTAGGGGCTTCTAGTGTAGTGAAAATACCAGAATCCACATCCTACAACTGGTAGAGCGCATTTCCATTCAGAACCACACAAATCCAGAGTTTTCAAATACTGTTAATTCTTGCACACCAGAGACATAACCCTCACCTAGGTGTACAAAGCAGCAAACAAGTATTTCACCCTGGCGACAGCAAAACATTTAACTCACTGTGTATAATACGTGCCTATATGTAGATTTAGGTGTCTAAAGTTAGACATCTCAAAAACACTATGACCAACATCATTTACTAAGAAAAGCATTCACAGCATCTCATTCGTGTATCTGTACCTATAAAAAAGAAATTTGCCAACAGTGTACCTGTATACCTTGCAAATGCAAAAAACATTATGCTTTAGTATCACATGTCAACATCAAAGATATTTATTTTATGCCAAACATATACGGTAAAGGCAATAAAGTACACTTTTTTTTTAATAACTCCATGCATAAAAAATGGCCTTTAACATTATGATATATTCATTCACAGCAAGCATCGTACTGCAGATCCATCAAAAGATATCCCAACTCTAATAAAAAGGCTCAAGTCTCATAAAGAAATCTTCCGAATTAAGAAAGTTAAATTAGAAAGCTGCTAATTTAACTTTCATGCTTTATGGATAATTCCCTTTTCACATCTGTCTACCATCTCTCAGGTGGCTGCAAAATTTAAATGAGGCCATTTAGTTAGATTGCTTTAATCCTCCACCAAGTGCTGCAAATTAAACTTGAAAAGAAGACCTTTCAGTTCTCTAGGAAGGGTGCCTGCTCATTTATCCTTAATTGGGAAAAGACAAAACATTATCTTCAAGAAAACTGTACTGATTGCTTAAAACACTTCAGATAATTAAATTAAAAGACAAGCAATACTTGTCTGTGTTTGATTAGCTACATAACTGTAACTACTCTGTCGCCTTTTCAATTCTAGGTTGCATTTGTTTCGCTGAAATACAATGCCATCAAAAAAAACCCCAAAACTTAACAGTATCATATCTTGTATCATGTTACTTTTCCCAGAAAATGGGACATTTTCTTAAGTTCTCTTAAACATCCTCAATCTTTACATACATTTACTACTAGAAATTACACTACCCTAACAATGAAATTCCCTTATCAAGAAGCACAGTACCTGCCAGTTACAGTATGATTTCTGCATCCCACAAAACTCAGGTTCAATACAATTTAAGTCGTATTCTGCTGTACTATAAAGAAATTCAAAGTATTTTTAGACATCAGCAATTTATGGATTTTTTTTAAAAAGACATTTGAGCAAACAAGTCTTATATGCTTCGCCTTGGGAAACAGATTTTCTAGTGCACACAAGCCTAATCGGGAATTAAGCTAATTATAAAGAGCCTAGTCTTACATAATGATCCAGGGAAAAGGAATTAAAACTTACAGACCCTCTCTGAAGTACAATCTGAATTAACTGAAAAGCTGCTATACCCTTACCTTCAAGGATATTCAAGATCCTGGTGATAAGCAAAAGGATATTCATTCTTACTCTCCTTTGTGCTTTCTGTATAGGATTATTTACACCTCGACAAGATCCTCCAACGTTAGTTTCAACTAGCAAACACAACATTCACTTTTACTTCATTCACAGTCTGTCTCAGCAACATCAGGAAGGCCATTTCCTATATATTAACTTCTCAGCAAAGTTTAGTTTTGCATCTGAGACTCCACCCTACGTGTTGTGGAATGATTATTACAGCAGAAGACAGCTTAAGGTTCATACATTTCAATATTTGGGCACCTTAAAATATCGCAATCCCTATGATCCATGCTAGAGAGCTAACAGCATTTTCAAGTTCCAAAGAGATTACTATGAGTGGGACCAAATTCCCCTCCTATTGTCATAGGAGTGTGGAATAAACAGCTCGCAGATGAAACGTACCTGACAGACTGGTGACAGACAAGAGCAATTCTGCAGAACTATTGCTATGCCAACAGTTTCAGATGTATGTTTCATTATTCTTAGCAATTTTAAGACCACCTAAGCAGAAATACTGTGGAGCTAACTTAAGTTGCTTTTCTTAGAGCAACTTCCTCCCAGTGTGAAGAATATTTTTGAGGCAGACAAACATAAGTTTGTGTAACAGGATTGTGCTGGAAAAATCAAGATAGTCAACACCTCCTTGCTGCTTCTGGGTAACAAAAATGACACTTTCCTGTAGGTCTGCAAGAAGCTCGCAGCTACAGCGGCACACAAGCTTCCTTACCTATCCAGAAACATTATGTCCATCAGTGTCCATATATCAGCAAACACCAATTATTAATCAGTCATTTTTTTTGGTATTTGGTGTGGGCAGACTGACAGAACAACTGCTATGAAGCCTGTGAATAAATAAATTATTCATATTTCTGCCATCATGTGCTGGATATTATTGAAGCCAATGAAGTTTAATGACCACATTTGCCAAGCCAGACCTTATACTCCTATTATTTGCCTTCCGCAGAAGGCCTAAGAATTAAGATACTGTCTAATTCTACTTGTTTGGCTCAGTGACAGGTGATCTGAAGCAGCAGTTTACCAATATTCATGCATATTTATCTTGCCAACTCTACAGTGCTAGAATTTCCAGGGACCTTCATTCTTCTTCCTATAAAACAAAAGCATATTTCTAGTATATAAAAAACATGGACAGGAAAGTGAGAACATTCCTCCAATGGTAAACTAAATTATCTCCTCTAGTGAAAAGCTTACTTGGCCACAGCATTACATTAGGGTAGAGAAAACAACTGTTAACTACTGTCCAACCAGTGCAGAAAATGAGTGAAGCCTACCCTTGGGAACTGAAGAGCAAATGGCAGGCCACGAGCGGATGGCTTGAGGCAGGCACAATCTACTACCTTAAGTAACAATTACATCCTGTTTTCTGCACCACACTTTTAACAGGAGAGCCCTGCTGAAATCTGAGACACAAGACCACCTCTTCAAGGTGCTATGGACATGCTTCAAGACAGCTGCTCCTAACTTCCCACCGGCTTTCATGATAACCAAGATGCCCTCCACACAGAAAAAAGATACAAATTTGCCAACCTGAAAAAAGATTGTAGTTTACTTCTAATTATAATCTGCTGAATCTAGATACACCTCAGGGCTTTGTGAATTCAAGTGCACATGTAGTATTTCAACTCTGTCCACTGTGCATGGCTTACAAAAACCACCTCCGTATACCTCTGCGTTTTAACACCACAACTTCTATTTCTTTATTTATTTTTCTATTCAGGACACATAGAATACAGATCTTTTCACCACTGATCTGTGGTGAAACTTAAGCATTAAGAACTATTTTTCTTAAAAATGTAATTTAAAAAAATGCATTAGGACAGTTACGTGAAAATATCTTATTTCCACCAGCATATGGACATACTGAATGACATAAGG
Source organism: Haliaeetus albicilla (assembly GCF_947461875.1). Taxonomy (NCBI): domain Eukaryota; kingdom Metazoa; phylum Chordata; class Aves; order Accipitriformes; family Accipitridae; genus Haliaeetus; species Haliaeetus albicilla. Next base: position 8,725,487 of record NC_091493.1, on the reverse strand, counting down.
GAAAAATCAGGCAGAGCCCTGCAACAGGTGCAGAAAAAGTCTTCTTTAGCAAATACTTCAGAACACTGACTGCAGGATGGGTAGCATGACTGCAGGATGGGTAGCATGACTGCAGGATGGGTAGCATGACTGCAGGATGGGTAGCATGACTGCAAGTCAATTTTCAGCTTTAAGAGGACCATAAGAGCTTAACAGAATCAAAGAAACTGGCAGGAGATCTAGCTAGCAAACACCTGCTCTGAGCAGGACAAGCCCTGAGGAACTGAGGATGATAAATCCTGAGGAAATTCCACATGTTGTATAAATGAAATTGAATCAGAATACAACTAGAAATTCTGACAGCTCCAGGATTGAACTGAGTATTCACAACTGTCTCATATTCTCTTGTGCACAGACTGGCTACAGTTCAGTGAAAAAAGCCACCTTCTCTCAACTCCAAGATCCAGTAAGATTTATCAGTTCTGCAATAAAATCCTCCGAGCCTACCTGCCTTCCTTTCTTCTCCTGTCTTCAGTGTCTCCAAAACACTTCTGTTCTTGAATCAATTCCCATGCTTTATGAAGGCATCCATGAATTTGTCTCTCCCTTTCCTATGTCCAAACTGCACAGTGGTTAATACTAGCATCCTTGACAGTCTGCCTTTTGAAGGTACCATAGCCATAAAGTATGGTAAGAAATTCCAAGACACTCAATGCTTAGTTTTCTGTTTCTCTGAAATGATTTTGTTCTTCTGTGTTCAAAGTTGCAAGATTCTGTTCCCAGATGTCAGAAAGCTTAGAGGTAAGTCCTTCTCTATTCTTCCTCCCTCACACTTTGGTAGGCTGATGTTCCACCCATTTGCAAAGTTTGATCTATCAAACATTAAGCAAACCAGTTAGTTATCCCAGCTGCTGTTGCGCTGAATTACATTTACTGCTGGTCAGAAAGCACTAGGTCAAGGAATATAAGCAAAGCATGATAAAGGGAGGAGAGAACAAGAAAGACATCATGAAGAGATTAGGGCTTCTGTATTTCTAATATTGAACAGTATCTTTAGTCAATACAACAAAAAGATGTGATGTTCCTTGCAATCTTTAAAAGCATTGTTGTTATTCATCAGAATATGGTTTCTTAATGCTTTGTAAGGCTACAGGACACACACTTACTGGAGAAAAAGAAATAGGGAAATGCAGCTCTATTTTGTAGAAGAAAGCTACTAGACTACTTCCAGAATCAAAAACTCCATTCACATCGCTTAGGGCCACACTCTCAATTCACTCTCCCATTAATGCTATTTACACTGAGTATCAGGCACCTCAAGGAAGAAAAAAAGGGCTAAGTGCTATCTGCCCAGAAATGTAAGCTTTGTCATAGTTTGCCCACTTGTGCTCTACATATTAGTAAAATAGAGACTATACATTTTAAACCCTGAATTTTTACATCAAACCTTACCAAAAGGTTGAAACAAAACAGGATTTGAGTTATCATAAAAGCCTTAAGATTATATTGAAAAAAAAAATGTCATGCAAATATTAACTGCAAGTAAGATCTTTGCTAAAGTTTCTGAAATAGGTAAATTTGGCCTGATTTTTGGCATTCTTACACAACTGATAAGGCAGAAGGCAATCAAGGTCCAGGTGCTTATCCAGCTGCAGCAAGGGAGCAGCTTCAGGACAAAGAAAAGAAGATGGAAGAAGATACTTGGGGGTAGGGATATATTACTCCCAATAAAAGAGAATATAAGAGCCTGCAAAAAGGAAGAAATAGACTTTAAACAGTGCACTTTCACACTCTTCTTAAATGTTAACACAGGTTATTATAGTTCATTCATAAATGAGAAATGAAATGCAATGACACTTACTCTTTTCTGCATTAGTGCTGACAGCCTAACTGTTCTCAGGGACAGAAGTCAGCTAGCAATGGGAATAAAGCATTGCAGAGGCACAACTCCTCTCTGAAACCGCCAATCATCTGATGCATCCTCTTGGAGGAAACCATCAATTCCCTTCTTCAAAAGATCTACTCTTCTTGCCACAGCAGAGGCAAAACATAGGTCTACTCTGACTTGGTCAAAATTCTGGAAAATGCCTTCAGTAAGACGTAAAGGTGGCTCAGACACTGGTGGACATTGGGTTTTCCTTAAGTTGGCTTTTGCGCACTCTTCCAATCACCCATCCAAACGTAGCAGAGCCATAGCTTGTTAGATCTGAACTAGCGATGTCAACTCTGTACCTCCAGATATAGACACCATACACTTCCTTCAGAACACAAGATACAGAACATAGTAAGGCTTTCACTGGAAATCCAAAGAACATAAGGCGCAGCTGATAAAAACAGTACATTAAACATGCTGACCCCAAGAACAGCTTTGAAAGCATTGTGAGAGACAGATGGGATACATTATAATAAATCAGAAGCAGAAACAACTGACATAATCATGACTGATACACCTAGCTCTGATGCAGAAACACTCCTGCTAGAAGGAATTAAATTATGTGGATTACTTCATTTGTTATGTTACACAGCGAACAGCCTTCTGTGAACAGAACCACTGCAACAGATTCAACCTTAGCAAGCAAGTCATGTAGACCAAGCTTCTTCAGTAGGGTAGCTTAACAGCTCTTAAACTGCAGAAGATGTACTGTTCTCAAAATCTTTGTTGGTGAAGAGATAAAGAGCCTTTATTTGCTTCAATTCTTTGATGACATTATTCAGTTTAAATTATTACCAAATTTGCAAGGATAATAAACAGAAAGGGGAAAACCAAACTAAGACAAGACACTGTCTGCCTGCCTTACAGATCTAACACTCTGCAACCTAAAGACAAAGTTGTATGCTACAGAGAAGAAAAGAACTAAACTATCATATTACTCGAGCATTATTCACACACACACACACCCCACACAGAAGTACTGTGACCATAAAGCACATCTATATCTAGGTTACCCTCCCATGCTGTCTTAACGCTTGCTTGTATTTGGCAAGATTTCTATCCTGGAAGATAACCCATAATTGTGTGTATGTATGTGCATGTGTACATACGTATTCGAAAGACTCTGATCTTTCCCATTTGATGAAGATAGCTGCCTTTCACAAAAGTTTTAAAGCTGACATCACTGTCTAGATCATAAAGGCAAATTAAATTTTATGCTGTAGTTAATATTGACTGAATAGTGCCAAACAGCAACTGCAGTCTAGAATCCAAGCTTTCTAGAAGTCAAATGGTGGATCTCAGTCTCCTTTCAAAAAATTTTGTGATTATGTCAGCATCAAAGCAACTGATAGCAGAAACAGGCCACTGCTTTTGCTGATGGTATTATTCCTTCAGCAACAGCATTTCATGTTGGTAATTTCAATTTTTCTGAATTTACTCTTACAAGACAGATTAATCTGTCTCCGAGTTCAGACATAAAAGCAATGTCATTCTGCGAACAAGTAGGAATTACCTGCTGTTGTCTGGCAAATATTTCACTTAAAAATAGAGGAGCCTCCCTTTTCCCTCAGAACTATCTACTGTCACCAAATGATTCAAACACACCACTCCCATCTCTAACTCTACTAGGAAAGACTTACTTCACCATTAATTCAGTAATGAACTAGAGAGTCAGCTTCCAGTTACCGTTTTCTGCTACTTATTTAGTAATGCATGCTACCTGGAGCAGGATTTTCTTGCTGATAAGAACAGGCAGGCTGGAAGCCAAGTGAAACTTTGACTACAACTGATTATAAATGGAGATATCCCTTTTTAGACAGCCACCTTGTCCATCCTACTCCTCTAGTTTGTTTATTCAACTGATGCATCTTCTCTATGTAAGAACACTGAGCTGTCTTGAGCTAAAACCCTCTTACAGTGGTACAAACAGATATTGTTCAATATATTTTTGTATTGATTATATAATGACTAATGACAGAAACCCATCTGAACCACTACTGAACAGTTTATCTATGTAGGTATCTTAAGATTAAAAATTCCCATTAGTTTAAATCTGCAGTGAGGATGTGCTTACCACCAATACATAAGGTCTTTTTTTTCCCCTCCAGACGCACATGCTCATTCTTTCTACTGCTGCCTAAGAATTCTAGCTATAGGTTAAGCTGAATGACATGCAGAGATAATTGAAGGAGACTGCATGTAATTCATAGACTCACTGGTACTGAGATATCTTCAGTAAGCCTGAAGAGGTTCACAGGTGACAATTGAGCAAGACTAGACAAGATGAAGCAGAAGGATGATAGAACAAAATAGTTCTAGGAATTTCTTTTCTACATATTGCCAATGCTATTTCAACATAGTTTAGGTTTTTTTCAAAAGATCAAGACCTTGAGACAAGAACAAGTTAAACCACTGCTACAGAATTTTTAAAAAATCATATTGTTTAGTCAGCCACTGCTGAATTAAAAAAAAAACACAACACAAAAAAACGCAAAAAAAACCCAGAAAAAGGACTGATAAAGAAAACCTTTAAAACTTTTGTCATGAAAGAGAGCAAGTGAACTCTGGATAAGCTTGAAATATTATATAAATCATAATATTTGTCTGGGTTTGGAACATGGCAATTCAATGTCCAGATTCAATTCTCCAGCTCAGCTGTAGAGTTCCAGCAGTCAAACTTACTTTAAAGGTGATGAATAAAAAGTCACACTGTCTCCTGCGGTAGCCTTAAAATAATGCACTGGGAAGAGAATGAGCAGGGCAAGCACATAATGTGACTTTCTCAACTTTCAACTACTTCCAATTCATAAGATTTCTTGAATTTGATGTAGTTTGTTTAGGAACCCTCCACAATCCTGTCCAACCTGTCCTTGAGTCCCTAAACTTTTTCCATCCATGACTGCCTTAAGCAAGGAGTCCCAGAGCCCTACTAATAATACTTTCAAAGGTTATTTCATTGCCTTGCACAGATTCCTGAGGAGAACTACTTGTAAACTCCCTACATTGCAAGAACTGGCCACTGATTTCTGCTCTCCTTGCTACCAAACATAACAGTTACATTGATCAGTTTGTTTCATATCTATGTGCTTTCAAGAAGATACTGGATCACTTGTATTCTTTGAAGTGAAGTCTGACTTCTCTTCAACATCCACCCCTAACCAAAAATATTGCAGTCATATACTGGCATATTATAGCTTTCAGTCAAAACTTGCTTATTTCTGAACCACATCTTCAAAGTATCACTTTCTTGCTATTGAATTTCATTTCATTAGTGCTGAACACCTACAGCTTCTGTCTACAATTCTGTCTACAATAACTGATTGCTATTAATCAGTTCCCAAGCTCTCTAAAAGTATTCCAGTACCAAGCAACTTCACAAGTTTGCCACAGCATAACAAATATAAACATGTTTTTAACTACAGACTGGCAGCTCTCTAAGTATTTTAAAGTGTGTTTTGTATTTTCTTACTGATTTTCTGATAAACGAACAGTTATATCCAAATGTACCTATCAAGGTCAGTTTTCTACAACACAGAAAACACAGGTACTTGTTATATCCTCATACATTTGCAATGGTAAAAAAAAAAAAAAGATTCTCAAAGAAACTGATATGTGTAGCTTCACTTGTAACTTCACTTACTAGTGACAGCCTGTCCACAGGATCAGTTTCTCCCACATTAGCTTACAGAGTTACACAGTGACAGTCATCTATGCTTATAATTTACTTGAATTTAAAGGAAGCTGATACATATAATTTGTTTTGTTTAATCAAGATCTCAAATATAGTCATGGTAAAGTGTTATTTTTATAAACTATCATTTCAGAGAGCTTTCATGTCTGAAAAGATTTACACAGACAGGGATTAGGTTTGGTGGTGGTTTTTTTTAAACTCTGTTTACTGATGGACAAGGCTATACAGGATGAAAGATTCTGCTCCTTTCCTCAAGTCTCCTGCTATCAGCAGTAGCTTTGGCGTTGCCAAGTTTCCACCTATGCAAGTTTGCCTTACTGAGATGAAGGTTAGTTAAAAGTCATAGCTTCCCTCAAATAATCAAAAATACTGATCAACACATCTATGTAATAATTTCCTCATATAAGACTAGAAAAAAATGCATTTAGGTAAAACCTATCTTTAATATGATTCATGAAAAGAACACGAGTTGAAGTACCATACAAATTCAGATGGTAGTGAGAATCTCTATGTCTATCTAGAAGAGTAGTGAGCATCTCTGTATCTATCTAGAAGACATTCTTGAATCTCCAGCTCAAAGTACACATGGTATTTTTGAGTCAAGAGAACCCAGGATATTCAGTCCTCCCTTGACACTTTGCTTAACTTGCGCTGTGTGTGTCACAAGCCATCTGGGCTAATTAGGCTAAAAGCATAGGAGTTCTTTTGCTTCAGGGAACAAATTCAGAAATTGCTTGCAATTTAAGGGTTATTCCAGATCTATAACTTGTTCAACCACCACATAAAAGTAAAACCTTATCAGCCATTTTCCTCTGGCTAAGAAGCCAAGGCTCCTTGCAGTGAGAACCTTGCCAACATTAACCATACTTCTGCTTCAATCAAAGCCATTAAAATGCACTCTGCAGAAGACTACCTCAACTCATCACGGCCTAAGCGCTCACAAAAATCCCAACAATCTGTAGTGAAAACGTCATTTTACTGAGAACTTGTGACACCAGTTCCCCACGTGACCAGGGATAAGCATCCCCCACCCTAGGACTTTCTTGCTTCACTTACTATAGGATATTCTCAGAACTGCTCCAGCTGAATCCTCCCTTTAGAACAGAGAATAGCTAGTGAGCAAAGTCCAGATCTCTGCAAATCAAGATACTTTTGATCAAGGAAGAAACAATATTCTCAGAATGTCTCCCAAAATGTACCTATCTGATTGAAGTTTAAGAGCAAGCTGGAGTGTGTGTCCCAGAGGTACGAAGAAATGCAGAGACCTACACTGACTAGCTAAACTTCAACTTCGGAATAATTATTTTAACGCTGTTGGGATTTTATTGTAACATACGTGTTCGGGTATCCAGAGATTTACATAAGCTTTTTTATTGCTCCAATTGAAACACAATACAGGATTTTAAACCTAATTATCAAAAGCACCATTAGTATTTTGATCTTCTTAGTATCGCTGTTGGCACAGAATTTGACCCTGCCTGAAAGCTTCTAATTAAGATGATGGTGTTGCTGTTTAAACTTCCAAACAGTGGCTAAAAGAGACCACCACAACCACTGCTGCAAATGGCTACCTTTTATTCCTTCATCTCTCTTCTGTTTTCAGAGATCTGCACTTCCTAACAATTTCAGGCAAGCAACATTCGCCTGAAGACTGGTGGCACGATGGCTTTTTATCTAGAGAGCCAGTGCCAACACTTATTTGTCACTGGTTTATTCCAAATAATCAATCCCTCTTAAAGGATGATCAGGTCCAAAAGAAACAGGTTTTATTCCAGTGAGCTTTTACATGAACAGTTCTATTAAACGGGATTACTCATTAGCATGACAATACATTAAATGGGATCATTATGTTAATTGAGATCATTACTATTCATTTTTTCTATGTTCATATATATTATTACTTCAGTTCAAAACCACAAGGTGTTACAGTGGTCAAAAATATCAAATACAGAAATCTTCTAAACCTGAAACATTTCTACTGTTTAAATAGCTTTACAATTAGAAGACAATACTCAGCTGTTCTTGGAGTTCGTACATTGAGATTTCTATAATGAAAAGTACTAACTGCGAGCAAAGATTAAACTTTGACCTTAAAAACATTTTTTTCTTCTGCAAGTTGTACATTCATGTAGATCCTTGGTTAACATTTAGATAGCTGTTATTACTAAAGTTCCATTTGTTAGGCATGCACCTCTTCAGCTTGGAGGCATTAAATTCAAAATGGGCCCACAGAATTTAGAGTTATGCGATCATTACATGCATGTGAAAATATCTGCCAAATGTCATCCAGTATCACCAAAAAAAATGTAAATATTTACTGCCTCCCACTAATATGATGAAGAGTTTTGTATTTTTTACTGCTCCAGAAGACATACTTTTAAGGTTTCAGAGAATATTTAAAGTGGTTCTCAATTGTAAGAACATAACAATATGAGACCTTAGATCCACCTCCATTTCCATTTTAATACCTTTGTAACGAAAAATTCTGTTCTGCATCAAATTGAGGCTCAAAGCCCACAAACACCAGGAACAAACCTGCTACGAAGATGAAGCACCAATCCTACCAGTTGAACTAATTCCCCTGAAAAGTGGTAGACATCTTTATACAACGTACCAGATGGAGTCCCAGATCTACAATCCTTACCTTAATTTGTTGTCTGGCCTGTACACTAATGCTCTGCTACAGCATAAAGTTCCCATTCGGTTTTGCTTTCTTTAACTGAAGATAAACAGCTCGACTCCCTCCAACTCAAAGTTAAAGGCTGAAGTTGCCTACGGTTCATTGTGTGTCAAAGTACATTCGACAGAACACGATGTTAATAGCGGGCTCTGGATGATGAAAGCAAACTCTTAGTGTCGTTAACGCGAAATCGCCGTAACATACATAACATTCCCTTGTTGTTATTAGCGAAATCTGAACAGATTATAGACAAAGCAGATATTCCACCTTTTTATGTTTTTTTTTAAACTGCTGTCTTTGAACAACCACATACTGGGTGCTTTTGCTTCTTCCCCTTTTGGGGGCTACGAAGGGATCTTTGCGGCCAGGGCCCTCAGCAGCTGTTTCCCGATATACCCGCCGGTACCTCTCAGCCAGCAGAGAGCCAGGAGACGCATAAACCACCGCAAAGCAGGAGCCGACGGAGGAAGGCAGCGGCAGGCCTGCCGCCCCAGATCGCCCTTCGCCTCGGGCAAGCCCCGGACAGCGCCGGCCAAGCCGGCGGCGCTGCCAGCGCCCTACCAGCCGGGGACGGCCGCACCTGTGGCGCGGCTCGCGGCCAGCGGCACCGCGGCAGCCTCAGCTGACATTCAGGCCGCCCCAAAGCCGAAGGCTGCGCCCGGGCAGGGACACGCAGGAGGCTGCCCGGCCCGGCCCGGCCCTCCGCCGCCCTCCCCCAGCCTCCCGCGGCCCGCCATACCGCAGCATCCCCCCGCCCGAGGCGGCGACCCCAGCCCCGGCGGGAAGAAGGCGGCGGGGCGGGAAGGCGCAGGGAGGGCGCGGCGGGCCGCGGGCCGCTCCCCGCCCCCCCCGCCGCCCTTCGCCTCCCGCCTCGCCTCGCCGCCGGCAAGGAGACCCCCAGCAGCGCGGCCCAGCGTGAGAGGAAGGGGGGAGCGCCCTCCCCGCGCCCGCCCCCGCCCCACTCACCGCCGGGACGGGCGCAGGCCGGCGCTGTCCCCTCCTCGGGCAGGGCCGCGGCGCTCTGCGCCCTCAGGTGCCGGCCGCCAGCCGCCCCGCCCCGCCCGGCCCCGCCCCGCCCCGCCCCGCCCGGCCCGGCCCGGCCCGGCCCGGCCCGCGGTGGGAGGGCCGGCGCGCGCAGCCCCACCGCGCATGCCCCGGCGAAGGGCGCCTGGGCCGCCTCCTCACGCCCCTCCGCGCCCCTCGCCTCACCCTGACGTCAGCGCGGGCGGCGCGCCCCGGGCCGCCGGACCCCTCCCCCCCGTCGACCGTTAGGCGCTGTGCGCGCGCACCCTCCTGCCGACGCCTGCGCCCGCGCGGCGGGCGGGAAGGAAGGAGCGGGGGCGGCCACGGCGACCCCCCTCGGCGAGCTCTGCGCGCTCCGCCAACGACATGGCGCCTCGCCCGTGCCCGCCGGCCGGGCTGGCTGCGGGGCTGCCTTGGCGCTGTGTCACGCCGGGCTGGCGAGGCCGCGAGGCCTGCAGGCCCGCCGGCCACGTCTTCCAGTCTGCCCTAGCGATTAGTGAGTCCGTTGGCCAAACCAAACAAAAACCCGGTGGTTAAAAGTGCTGACGGAAACAGGCCTGCGAGTGTCCTGGCTCTGGGACGTGGAGAGGACTCGCAGGGGAAAGAGGCCTCACAAATGTCCCTGCTAGGTGAAAAGCCTGGAAGGGCTCCTGCAGCCACCAGTGAGATGCAAATCCACGGGAGACCGGGCTTTCTCCCTGCTGGTGCTTGCGGAAGGACTTCCGAGTTTAATTTCCTCGCCTTTTCCGCCTGTGCCAGGAACTGGAAGGCACTGCCAGAGTACCAGAACCTTCTGCGAGGTTCAGGAAGTTACCCACCTCTGGTTACGTGAGGTGGTTCAGGATGGTTTCGCCGATCCTTCATACCCCGCTGCTTTTCCCAGCCGCCTGCGTGCTTGTTTGGGGCTTGTGTTTCCGCATCTCCTGTGGTTTGGGACCTTCATGTATGTGTTGTCTTAGTGTTTCAGCATCTGTACTGCTGTGCTTCAACTTCAGATTTTCAAAGTTTCGTTTTTCTCACAAGTTTTGAGTGTCAATACGTCTAAATTTTTGCCTGCCTGCTTCACCAGGCCTCCCACAGGAAGCAAGCCATGCAGTAGCTTCCAGCTATGTTCAAGTAGAAAAAAAAGACACCACCCTGTAATTGATAAGCATCATTTGCTGCAGCCTCTTGACTACAAGTTGGGCGCGCTGCCAGGGTGTAAGACCTGCTTGCAGATGTCAGCGCAGGCACTGCAAGTGCCTCCTCACCCTTCTAGACACAGGGCTTGAAGACTCCAGTACATTTGCCCCATAGATAGCAGAAAGGCCTTTTTTAAAAGGTTAGGAAAAAGAACTGAAGGTTTTGTATATCTTTTTGCCTGAACTTAAATGTACCAGCCACGTTAATGCATTTATTCTTAGAACAATCTGAGGCATAATTACTCCCCTGTGGTACAGGAAGAAAAAAAAAGTAAGCAGAGAGATTAAATCTCTTGCGCAAAGCTAAAGAGATAGCAAAGCCAGGAAATGAACACAGATTTCCTGAGTCAGGCGTCATTGCTTTAACCACACAATCATTCTTTCTTTCAGTCATTCTCAGCTTCTGAGCATTAATGTAAACATCAACTGCATTAGCATAGATTCGATTTTTCCCTGCTTTGTTCATCAAAACGACTTCACTGTTCCCACTGCCACCTCCTCCAACTAACTTCCATTTCCTTCCCAAAAGTAAAAGAAATTATATTACAGACTCTCTGGGAGGGTGGAATGATACTGCAGACTCGCTAGGAGAGTCTTAAATTTCCCGCTGCCTTTCTGCAGGCACTGACAGGTATTTCTTCAACCCCAATACTTTAAGCATCAGCTCACAAACCAATTGTGGTGCTTCCATGGTGCATCTCTTAGGCAGGTACCCAAATGCACACTGAACGAGATCAAGGAACAAAATCGTTCCCTGTCATACTTTTCAGCCAGATCAGAGGACTAGGAATGCTTGTAACCAACACAAAGGAGGCACGTAAGCTATGTGTACTGACCCGGAAGTGGTGGTATAACCACCTTTTTTAACTCCAGCTCATACTTCTAATATCTGAAAATGATACATTATGAAACACAACTCTAAAAGAAAGCTACATATTTAAAAGAAGAAAACAACTTAGAGATATTTTAGGACAGATTTGAGAGCCTTCACTATCTATTTAGGCATTTAACTGACTTCCACAATGCTTACATAGCCCCAAGATTAAGATCCAGTCTTTAAGCAGAATCCATAGTTTTGGAAAAATAACTTCAAAAAAGGGAAGCATTACATACACAACTCCAGCTTCTGACAACTTAACTCAAAAGATAGTGCTAACAGTTCTACTGACAGACTACAGGCTAAGATCTAGCCACAATCAACTGCAGTATCTTTTCTTACCAGTTTAATATTTGATATGTCTTCCACTTGAGGACTTCACATTCTATTGATTTTATACTAAATTGATTTAAATGGACTTTCTATTACACTGGGAGATGGACTAGAAGCTTTGTTTTATCCACCTCACTCACTGACCTGGCATTGTGCTGCCTCCAAAAACCAGAGACACAGCAATGGATAACACCAACCACCCAGAGAAGAGTTTAGCAGCTGGATGAGTGGACAGTGATATTCACACACACAAAAAAAAAAAAAGAAAAGAAAAAGGAGGGTAATTGTCGTAGGTGACTCCCTTCTGACAGGGAAAGAGGACCCAATATGCAGACCTGACTCATCCCACAGGGAAGTCTGCTGCCTCCCTGGGGCCCGGGTAAAAGACATTACCAGGGAACGCCCTGGTCTGGTTCGGACCTCTGATTATTACCCATTGCTGTTGTGCAGGTTGGCAGTGATGTGATTAAAGAGAGAAATCCAAAGGCAATCAAAAGGGACTTCAGGGCGCTGGGGCGATTAGTGGAAGGATCGGGAGCACAGGTAGTGTTTTCCTCAGTCCCTTCATTGGCAGGGAAATATACTGAAAGGAACAGGAAAACACACCTGGTTAATACGGGGCTCAGAGGCTGGTGCCATCAGTGGAATTTGGGGTTTTTTTGATCATGGGGAGGTTTACGCGGCACCGGGCTTGCTGGCGACAGATGGTGTCCGGCTATCTCAAAGACGTAAAAGAATCCTCACTGGTGAGATGGCAGGGCTCATAGAAAGGGCTTTAAACTAGGTTTGAAGGGGGTAAAGGATAAAACTAGGCGCACCAGAGATGAGCCTGGGAGCAGCGTGCCAACGTTAGGGGTGGATTCGATAGGGCAGCTCAAATGCATCTATGCCAATGCACACAGCATGGGCAATAAACAGGAGGAGCTGGAAGCCATCGTGCAGCAGGATAGATATGACTTAGTCACCATCACAGAAACATGGTGGGATGACTCCTGTGACTGCAGTGCTGCAATGGATGGCTATAAGCTCTTCGGAAGGGATAGGCAAGGTAGAAGAGGTGGTGGGGTGGCTCTTTATGATAGGGAGTGTTTTGACTGTACAGAGCTACACGATTGTGATGACAAGGTGGAGTGCTTATGGGTAAGGATGAGAGGGAAGGCCAACAAGGCAGATGTTTTGCTGGGAGTCTGTTATAGACCACCCAACCAGGTTGAAGAGACGGATGAATCATTCTACAAGCAGCTGGCAGTAGTCTCACAATCGTGTGCCCCTGTCCTTGTGGGGGACTTTAATTTCCAGACATCTGCTGGAAGTACAACACAGCAGTGAGTAAACAATCTAGGAGGTTCCTGGAGTGTGTGGAAGATAAATTCCTGACACAGCTGGTGGGTTAGCCAACCGGGGAGGAGCCTTGCTAGATCTGTTGTTTATGAACAGGGAAGGACTGGTGGGAGGCGTGATGGTCGGAGGCCGTCTCGGGCTTAGGGACCATGAAATGATAGAATTCTCAATTCTTGGTGAGGCAAGGAAGGTGGTCAGCAAAACCAGCACTATGGACTTCTGGAGGGCAACCCTTGGCCTCTTCAGGAGACTGGTTGAGAGTCCCTTGGGAGAGAGTCCTGAAGGGCAAAGGGGTCCAGGAGGGATGGATATTCTTTAAGAAGGAAATCTTAATGGCTCAGGACCATGACCCACAAGTCGAACCGCTGAGGAAGACAACTGGCCTGGCTGAACAGGCAGCTTTTGCTAGGACTCAAGAAAAAAAGGAGAGTTTATCATCTCTGGAAGAAAGGGTGGGCAACTTGGATGGAGTACAGCGATCTTGTTAGATCATACAGAGAGGAAATTAGAACGGCAAAAGCTCAGCTAGAAATCAATCTGGCCACTATTGTAAGGGACAACAAAAAATGTTTTTACAAATATGTTCACAATAAAAAGAAAGCCAAGGAGAATATCTGTCTTTAATGGATGCAGAAGGGAATGTAGCCACCAGAGATAAGGAAAAGGCTGAGGTACTTCATGCCTTCTTTGCCTCAGTCTTTAATAGGGAGAGCAGTTATCCTCAGGGTACTCTGCCCCCTGAGCTGGAAGGTGAGGATGAAGAGCAGAATATACCCCCCTTAATCCAGGAGGAAATAGTGACCTACTACGCTGTCTGGACACTCACAATTCTATGGGACCCGATGGGATCCATCCAAGAGTACTGAGGGAACTGGCAGAGGTGCTTGCCAAGCCACTCTCCATCATCTCTCAGCAATCCTGGTCAACGGGGGAGGTCCCAGAGGACTGGAGGCTTGCCAATGTGACGCCCATTTACAAGAAGGGTCGGAGGGAGGATCCGGGGAACTACAGGCCTGTCAGCCTGACCTCGGTACTGGGGAAGATTATGGAACGGTTTGTCTTGAGAGCACTCACATGGCAAGTCCAGGACAAGCAGGGGATCAGGCCCGGTCAGCATGGGTTTACGAAAGGCAGGTCCTGCTTGACCAACCTGATCTCCCTCTGCGACAAGGTGACCCGCCTAGTGGATGAGGGAAAGGCTGTGGATGTTGTCTACCTCGACTTCAGCAAGGCCTTTGACACTGTCTCTCATGGCATACTCCTTGAGACACTGGCGTCTCATGGCTTAGATAAGTGTACTCTTCGCTGGGTGAAAAACTGGCTGGATGGACGAGCCCAGAGGGTTGTGGCGAATGGGGTGAAATCCAGGTGGCAGCGGGTCACAAGTGGTGTTCCCCAGGGCTCGGTGTTGGGGCCGGTTCTGTTTAATATCTTTATCAATGATCTAGACGAGGGGATTGAGTGCCCCTCAGCAAGTTTGCAGATGACACCAAGTTGGGAGGCAGGGTTGATCTGCTCAAGGGTAGGACGGCTCTACAGAGGGATCTGGACAGGCTGGATCGATGGGCTGAGGCCAATCGTATGAAGTTCAACAAGGCCAAGTGCCGGGTCCTGCACTTCAGTCACGGCAACGCCATGCAGCGCTACAGGCTTGGGGAAGAGTGGCTGGAAAGCTGCCCGGCAGAGAAAGACCTGGGGGTGCTGGTTGACAGCCGGATGAATATGAGCCAGCAGTGGGCCCAGGTGGCCAAGAAGGCCAACGGCATCCTGGCTTGTATCAGAAATAGCGTGGCCAGCAGGAGCAGGGAGGTGGTTGTTCCCCTGTACTCAGCACTGGTGAGGCCGCACCTCGAGTCCTGTGTTCAGTTTTGGGCCCCTCGCTACAGGAAAGACATGGAGGTGCTGGAGTGTGTCCAGAGAAGGGCAACCAAGGTGGTGAGGGGCCTGGAGCACAAGTCTTAAGAGGAGCGGCTGAGGGAGCTGGGGTTGTTTAGTCTGGAGAAGAGGAGGCTGAGGGGAGACCTTATCGCTCTCTACAACTACCTGAAGGGGGGTTGTAGTGAGGTGGGTGCTGGTCTCTTCTGTCAGGTGGCTGGAGATGGGACAAGAGGAAATGGCCTCAAGTTGTGGCAGGGGAGCTTTAGGTTGGGTATTAGGAAAAATTTCTTTACTGAAAGGGTTGTCAGGCATTGGAACAGGCTGCCCAGGGAAGTGGTTGAGTCACCATTTGGAGGTATTCAAAAAGCAGATAGACGAGGCACTTCAGAACATGGTTTAGTGGGCATGGATGGTGGTTGGACTCGATGATCTTGAAGGTCTTTTCCAACCAAAATGATTCTGTGATTCCATGATTCTCCCAGCCCCCAGCAGTTTGCAGGGCAGGGACTTTATGATCCAAGCACCCACTTTCCCACAAATTTGCTCAAGTATGAGCAGCTTCAGTGCAGGGAGCGTGAGGGAGGCCCAGTTTTCCTAGTAATAGTTGAACAGGTATTTTGAGAGTATCCAGCCATAATCTTGCTTGCTTCCTTAGTTTGAACTGACTTGCTGATAGTTAACGATAATGAGATAGGTGTAAACAACCAGCCATACAGTATGAACCTGGCTGATGATTGTAAATAAAAATATTTTCTAGTCAGTATCTGTATCACAGACTGGCTTGAAGGGAAAGCCTGTTCATTCTTTTAATTTTGGATTGGTTTCCATTTCATGTATTTCTGTAAACTGGAAGTGCATGTGTTTCCCTAACTCCAGTGGAAAATGAAAGAAGGATTGTTAAAATTTGTCCATGTAACAGAGTTCTACACTCTTTACGAAATCTGAACTTGATATTTCCCATCCCCTGCAGTACAATGAAGCTGAGTTAGTCTGCTTGAGTCAAGGCCATCCTCAAAGCAAGGACAATCTCCTTCTTCACATCACTTCATAAAAAATCAGCATTGCCATGATGTCCACAAAAAAAGTCCTTCCTAGGTAGCTCATATGCTGTGACTGCTGCTAACTAATCTGTTAACAATAATTTCATTTTTTACTTTGTGCATCCACTTTCTGTTACTGTGTTCAAATACCTTCTACTTATACTCTGATTTTATATTACCTGATACATGAACTGTATTTTATCTGTTTGCATTGTTTCCAGTTCAAAAGGGCTAAGCAGCCAGGTGCCACCTTTTTTTTTTTTTTTCCCCACATACAAGTAATGATTTATTCATTGTGGGCATTCTACTTTTACAAAAAAATGTAACATGGACTCTCACTATGTCACAAACCTTCAAAAAAAGAAAAGCAGAGGTTAGAATTAGAGAGTGTATGCTTCTTGGGGTATAGCTGGACTTTTGATGAAATATATGACAGAGTGCATGCAGTTGGATGGTTAGGGGTTGAAATTCTTAATTTCACATGTCCCATTCTGTAAAATTTATTCATTGACAGGTATCAGAAAATGAACTGTTATCTGTTTTCTTAATCTATGTCTCTACAAATAGTTCTTTCATTAAGGAATACATATATTTTCCAAGTTTTAATTTGAAACTAGAGTCACAGTCTCCAGAATTACCTGTTTAATTTTCAACTTCTTGTACTTTTTAAACTATACAAGTAACTGCATTTTTGTACTACCTTAAAAATATGTACTAAAAGGAGTATTACAAATTGATGAACTTGTTTGCTGAGATAACAAAGAAGGAAAACAATGGGCTAATATCACATGCAAAAATACTTACATGACTGTGCTCATATGTGTATGTATTTATTATTTCCACACATGGCGTCCACAGATAACTAAACGTTGTACCATTCTGCAATAAATAATTGTATAAGAATAAAATAATTAATGGGAAATTCTGCCTGGTGCAAGCTGACGTCTTTACAATGGTTCACCATCACTGCATCTTCTTTTGTGTATGTATAGGAGAACACAGAGGTGAGCTCAAACTCATTC
The DNA here is from genome assembly GCF_947461875.1 of Haliaeetus albicilla. Lineage (NCBI taxonomy): Eukaryota > Metazoa > Chordata > Aves > Accipitriformes > Accipitridae > Haliaeetus > Haliaeetus albicilla. Next base: position 8,708,509 of record NC_091493.1, on the reverse strand, counting down.
TGCTGAAATACATGATAGCCTAGTCACATTTAAGACATAAGTAAGTCCTGTATTTTTCTTAAATCACTTGAAAAAGAATCCAGTTTAAGTACTTGAGAATTTGATATCTTTTCAGGCATTAGTGATATCTGCCACTTTCTAAATAATATTTGGATAATATTTAAAGAGGATACTATTTAAATGAAGAACTGTTCATTACCAGTTGGGAGCTGCTTCATTATTTAAAATAATTGGCTCAGACATCTACTTTGGATGTGCAAAGGCAAAATTGCTATATTTATGGTTTTGGCGAGTGAATGATGAACTGACCCTTCTTACCCTTCTCCTTTCAGAAAAGGGTTTTTTTGGTTTTGTTTAAGTCAAACTCTTCTTCTGAACATTGTTTAAAGAATACTTAAATATCAGTCCAGTATGTCTGCCTTTAAAACTCTGTGGCTTGCACTGCTGACGTTCAGAGATGCTCAGAATGCATTACACTGTCTATTCATGCTGTGAAAAACAGTTAAGTTACACAGGCCTAAACTTATCTCTTATTTTTAGTATTTCTCATGTAAATGAAAAAGTGGGCAGAAAGCTTTCCTCTCTGTCCCTCTCTCTCAAGGCAGGTGTACCAAATGTAAGTTAAACTCACGTAGATGAAGATCATGTGCTTGACGTTACCCTTTCTTTACTCTGGCAGTGCTGTGGTAGAAGTAGTCTGGACCACTCTGGTAAAATCTGCCATTAAAACCGGCCTCGGGCAATCTTTACACCTTGCTGCTGCTGTTGCCCTTTCTTCTAAGGGCTGACCATGCGTGATGCTTCAAAGCACTACATTACTCTAAATAATTTACACCTACTCAGGTCTAAATTATTTAAACAGCCTAGTTAAACTATTTAAACAGCCTAGTTAAAGCTACTTCATAAAACACTGCCAATTTTTTTCTGCACGTCTTCAGTGGCCATATTCCTACAATATGTATCACCTTTACAAACACAGAAAAGCATTTGTAGATAGTGATTAAAATAATATTGCACATTTCTAAAATCCAAATGCTCTGTCTTTCATTTCTTTTTAAACCTGTGCTCCTCAGTATCTGTTAAAATTAATTAGTGTGTAATATATTTCATTTAAGTCTGATACAGTTTCTTCTTTATTTTTCATTGCAATGTAATTTATATTCACATAGGCTGAATGTCCAGAGGAATACAAAGACCTAACATTTCCATTAAGTCAGTGGAATTTTTGAGGATTCTGAAACATAAATAAAAACTCTTATTTCAGCTTGATGTACAGGTACAGTAATTACTTCCTTTTGTATAATTAGAAATTATTCTAAATCAGGCCAGATAAATATTTTTATTGTCTTTTATACATGAAATGTTGACTGATAATCTCAGAACTCAAAAAGTAGCCTTCTACTAGTGACACTGTTACGGAAATTTATCTAGTGTGTTTGGGATTTTTTTTTAAATCTAAACTGTGAAGTCATCGTTCAGTTACACAACAGAAAAAATAGACTTATGTTTCTAATAATGGCCTCCAAATTTAACAGAATGAGAAAAGTTGACTGGAATTCAATGAAATCTCAGTAGAATTCAGTAAAAGCATTAAAATATATTTGGCATCATATGGTTTATCTTTATGTAAACATTGTTACAAAGGATCCTGTTTTAAATGAATGCTAATCCTAAACTGATTGATGTGGATAATTTGTATTTTTGCTAATTTTGTTATTTAATAACATTTCAAATACTACAGTCCTTAAAATGTTTAACAAAGGTGAAATTAAACCTTTTTTGTTTGTATAGCTAGTATCCTCCATTTTACAGTACCATTGTAGTTTTTAAACCTGAGATTTGCAGAAGTAGTAATCTACTTAGAATCAGCACACAATGCAGCGGATGATGTATCAATAGAGCTATACATATTAAGAGATAAAATGCAAAAGGAAAGAAAGCATATAGGAAAAGAATACATAGAGTAAGAGCATCACATTTATGTGTTTGTTTTCATTTGACTGCTGAAAGTACAACATTCATATTAACATTCATCCACAGGGAAGACTGTCAGCATCACTCAGCAGTTGGAAGCGAAGAACTAAACATGAACCTTTTGTATCTTGTTCAAAAAATATTTAGAAATTATGAAAGACACCTGGATGGTGTGGTGACCAAAGATTTCTACATGCTGTCAGCACACAAATAAATGCAGTATACAGAGTGGAGTTGTTCATTTATACCCCCACTGATGAGTCTGTACCTTGAACTGACAAGACAGCTGAGACACACCAGTTTGATTCTAGGCAAACTCAGTTTTATCCTCTCTGCAAGGATTGCCAATAATTTTACCAGTCCTAACAATAATTTGATTATATGATGTTCCACCAAAACTCTTTCCTGTATTACCTCCTCATCTGTTTCATTGTAACACTTATTATTTTGCTTTAGAAGGTTTAAGGAGTGTACAAAATTACCTTTTTGAGGTAATATTTTTGTTTCTTTAGATACTGGTTTTTCCAATGACAGATACTCTGTAATATGGTGAGAAACTATATAAGAAACCTAAACCAGAGAGAATTATAGATTAATCCCACCTTCCTTTCTTAGGGAAAATTCTCATTGACTAGGGAATTATATGGAAAAGTATATAGTAACTGAGAGTATTAAATGAGATGCTTATGTATACTATAAGGAGGCATTAATGATTAAAATATGTCCTCTGAACAATTTAATTATCTACTTAGCCATGCAGATAGATAACAGAGATCACAGAAAAGAAAACAAAGAGATCCTGCGCTGTAGCTGTACTTCACAGAGATTTTGGCCACAGGAACCTGAAATAGTGAGGCTACAATTGCTCCTGGAGAGGTGAAAGAACAGCTCAGACTCTCGCCTGATAGATGTGGACCATATCCCACCTCCCTGAGCTTGGTTCATCTCTCAGCCCACTCAGATGTCCCTGCTGGCTGTGCACCACAGGACAGTCCTTGGCTGAGCAGTTAGTTTAGGGAGTAGCTGTACGTTGTGCAGGATTCCAGCTTACCAGAAGCCAGTGCAGGGGATACTTCCCGCTTGCCCGCAGGAAACATTAATTCATTCTCATTTATCCCATCCCAGAGAGGATCCTTTTAAGAGGAATGGTACATTTTGTGAGTCTTGATTCATAGCTGAAGCAGACTGCAGAAAGGAATTAAATAAAGTGATATTGTTTCCATGAATACGACTTCAATCATATTCTTTTTTTATATGCAAATAATTAGTTTCAGTTAACATAGAAACTTAAAATACAAGCAGACTGCTCCAGTAGCAAACAGCACTTGCAAAACACAGTTCAGGACTTTAAAAATAGTTTTATTCCATGTATATATTTGACCCTAATCTTTCTAGTCTGAACATATGAAAGTATCAGAAGATAAAAAATGAAAGCTGAAATTCCATTTTTCAGTGATTAGATTACATTTTCATTATTAAATGGCAATGAAAAACAAAGAGCTCAAAGATGCAGATTAAAAGATGCAATTGTTCTTCTTGAGCACATGGCAGTAACATGTGCACTGAGAAAAGAGTTCACCTTATGCAAAATTATGTATGTGACCAATTAACAGAATGTTTCAGAGCTCCACAGGAACATCAAGGATAGTAAAACTATATGCTCAAAATCATAGTTACTTGGAAAAATCATAAAATATTATCTTGGAAAATGTTTTATAAGGACTTTTTTTCTTTCATACTTACTCACTCCCTCCTTTTTTATTAGCTCTAGTTACTCAGGAAAGCAATGCTTATATATGCATGTATGTATAAATAAAAATATAGTTAAATATAAAATGCAACTTTTACATATACCCTGATATACACGTATGTGTGTATGTATGTATGTATATATGTGTGTGTGTATGTGTGTGTATATAAACACAGTTGTTCTAGGCATTGGGAAACATCTGGAGAATGTAAGTGGATAAACAGATGATTCCTAAATAGCAGCCCTGGGCTGTTGGAGATATAATTTATACAGGTCACTAGTGATTGCTCCTTCAAGTCCTCCAAGCCCATCTCAGCACAGGCTGGAGGATAAGCTATCAGTCTGTCTCCAAGGTCCTTCCTTAACACTGAATCTTTCTGGAAACAGTTTTCAGTCAGACATAGTTCAGTTGCAATGAGTGTTAAGTACTTGTTTTCCTGTCAAGTAAGAAAGCTGAGTTCTCACAAAGACAAAATAGAAATTTTATTCTTATAAGCTGGTGCCTGCCGCTGATTCATGGACTTCTGAAGACTTTATCCCAAGAGATTCTGACAGTTTCCTGAAATACTGGCACCAGATATTGAATCACTGCTCTATCTAGTAAGGCACTTAGCAAGGTTCTGCTGTACTTTTAAACCGGGAGATGTTGAAGGTGTTTTTCTCTGAGTTAATAATTACTAACTGTAGATAGCAGCAAGTTTGAAAGAGACTGAACTATTTTAGAAATGCATGCAATAAATAATAATGGCTATGCTTTAGATGTTTGTCACAAGGCTCAAGGACAAATTCTAAACAGCATGACTCTGGCATTTTAATGGCTAAAAATATGTCTTCAATCTACACTGTGAAATAGAAAATGCTGGCAGACAAAAACTTACATGCAAAATTATCAGTGATTAAAACTTCTGGTCTTTCACTCTCACTATAAAGATAGCTATGAAAAGTACTTTGTGCTCTAGGTCCTTTGAAACCAAGGAACTCCTGGTGCTCTGCAAACATGAATGTATCCTCAGAATATGTTTTAATAGAGTTAAGGCTACTTCTAATTCATTTTAAATAAACTGAGGTACAGAAAGGTGCCAGAATCAAAGTGGCAAGCTAGTGGCAGAGACAAAGCTGGAATCCACCTCTCCTCACTGTCAGATCAGTATGTTTAGGACTGAACCATGCAATACCCTGTATGAAACTCTATCCCATACCAAACTGGTGTAGAGGAAGAACATGAAATCCAATAGACTGAGTGTAAGAAAGCTTTATCAGTAACAACTGCGAGTAAATTAAGAAATATTTGTGGATATTCACCTAAATATTGATGGTTAAAAACAGAGGTTCTGAACAGAGGTTCAGAGAGTCTCAGAGGTGCAGAAAAAGGGCAACACAAACAAGCCAAAGGATCTTTTTTTACTGAGGATGCAGTTCAAGTGCAGAACTAACTCAAACTGCAACGATGGACATAATGAAAGTATTATTAGGTAAGAACTTAGAAAATTATAAACCTACAAAGAATTTTAAACTGGGTATTTGATTGCAAACATTTTTTAGATGTCTGTTGGGTTTTTTTTTTATGCCACATTTTTATAATCTATTGCAATCCTTTTTCAAGAACAGTATGATACTCTGGCAACATGACTTAAGTTGCAAGAAAAAGTGAGGACAAATACTTTAGAGATTTCAATCAGTAATATAATGACAGCTGCTGGGTTTGAATACAGTATCTATGGGTAAAGGAGGATCTTGGTGAAAGGGGAATGTTTTTCTGAATTATTTGCTTACTAAAGTGAGAATGGCTTTTCCAATGCATGCAGTGACATGCATTTTTGTATATTTATAGTCTTTAATTCCTACTAAGACTCCAGATTCCACTGCTAAGTGACATACAGTGTTACACACATTTGCATGGAATATAATTTTCTTCGTGTTTATCAGAACGCACTTAAGGGAAAAAAGTTCTTTTTTTTGGAGTCAGAATTTCTAATCATAATTAGCTGAAGACACACTGTGGTATCCAGAGGGAAAAGGGGGTTGGAGACATATTCATTATCAAAGAGATACCTCATTAGTCCTGTGAAAATCTTCAAAGATGACAGCCCTCGTTAATGTGAAAATTCAGCAACTGAAAATCTCTTACTGATTCCAAAGTACAAAGAGAGAAATTAGATGGAAAATAAGCTTTTATGTTAATTTTCTTTAAGACAGAACTCTTTACAGGTATAATCAACTAAATAAATAACTGTACCCTTCATCCTGGCAGAGGTAGTGTGATAGTGTGCGTTTAAAGTGACGTATTTCAATACTAAGAAAATAGTAGCATGTGCTGCTGATGCATCTAAATCACGAGCAGTATTGCAGACTCTTGCAAGGAGAAACGAGCCTTAGTTTTCCCTGGAGTTGTGCTTCTCTTATAGTCCCAGTGTCCTGGAAGTCTTTTGCTTGTGGAAAGCATAGAAGCAGCTGCAGATAAGCATTATTTCTCTAGATGCAGATGACCTTGAGTGGTCCAAAGATGGGAGAGAACAGAGGGGAATAAGAGATTATAAAGAAGCGGAAACAGAAAAATACAAAATGAGACAGAAAAAGGTTTTCCAAATCAGAAGGAGAAGGCAACCCTGTTAGTAAGTGAAGATCAGGTCTCATGAAATATTGAAGAGAGAAGTAAAAAAACCAGGCCTGCCATTTTCCCCTGGAGTGGTAGAAGACCCTACTTTGCACTCTCTTCATGCTACTTGTAATTCCTAATGCTAATACAGGGGCATCCCCTAGCTAGATAGATACATAAGAGTATCACTGGGGAGACACAATTATGATCTGTAAAATTTTACACCTGAGGCCAATTTTAAGTGCTTAGCTAAATATATAGTTTGCATATTCAGTGAATGAATTAAAATGTATGTATCAGATAGAAACATAATGGTCCTTAGATCTGTTTTCTACATCAGTGTTTACAGGTACATGTGAATCTTTCTTAGTTTGTTTGTCACTGAATGAATAGGTGCTATTTCATGAGTTAGGGAATTCTGTTACCATTTTAAATGCAGAAATGCTTATCTGGCAATTTTAGTACATTAGTACCCAAGGTTACTGGCTTTTTAAAAAAGCTTAAGCAAGGATCTGCACTCCTGTGACACTTCTAGTTCTGTTCTGCTCCTCCAGGTACACATTGTAGATTCAATATCAGCTTGGGTAATATTTTATTTCAAATATAATTTAAATGAATTCATTCTATACACATATTTTCTGTAGGTTCATGATGAATATGCAAACATTTACCATCCTCATAAGCTTTTGGCTTAAGCACAGTGAACCTACAGAATTATTGCTTAAATCAATGTGGTCCCATAAATAAATTTGAAACATTACGATTTTGGTTAAGGGCATATTGGAAGACATTATAATTTGTCCTGCATCCTTAACAGGTCTTTATTTTAAAAAAATGTACCTAATCTCTTACTACTGTTAAAGATTATAAAAATCACTCAGCTGCCTGCTTTCTTCACCCAGTTGTTGCCCAAAAGTATGTTGATACCAGCTTACATGCACCAAGACTTACTAAAGGAGTCCGCAGCTGACGGCAAACATCAATTCTAACAATAAAAGTTAATTTGGAAGAAAAACAACCCACAGATATATTGATGGACCTTTTCAGATCTTTCCATGATTAATTATTCAGTGGAGGATGATTTGGGCCTCTTACAAATTTAGAAAGCTATGATGATAAAGGTACCTGATTAAGAAACCTGAAAACCAAAATCCTATATTTATACATGACTTAGAAACAGCTTTAGGGAATATATTGCGCTGCCAACATATCTCTCCTCAAAGCTAAGAAATCCTCGTCAGAGGAAAAGACACTGCAAGATCCATGTCTAATTAAGTCTATCTTTTTGCCAAAATTACTAACATAAGATTCGACTTTATAGAATAGAGAGCACATAGGTCACAAGACAGAAATATTGATAACCACTGAGATTACCAGTTTTCACTGGAAGTTTGATCACTGAGGACTAGACTAGGACTAAAACTTACTCCATTACTCTTTTAATAGCCATCAGACCATATTATCTGTCAGAAATAATACATCATCTTCACTGAGATGTGACCCAGTTGGTGACTGTGAATTGAATCTCACTTTACTCCCTTTACTACTCCTTTGAGATAAAGATCCTATTATCCATTACCTCTGTCTTTGTAAAGCATGTAATTTCTTGTGAAATTTACTCATTCAAAAGCTAATAATATGTTTAAAGCTCTATATTAGATGGTCTTCAGTCACTGCCAAGGAGGAATGAAGCTAATGCTAAAAGTTCATCAATGTGTATAGTAAACAAAAAGAATAAAAACAGATTAGTGAGAATGGTTTCTACATTTGCTCTGCAACACTGAGTTCTGTAAAATAATATATACAAGTCAGAATACATTTCCATATCAAAATGCAGTCAACAGCAGGAGACTGTATTTTGATTAGCATAGTAAATTCTGGTTTGGTCAGCTTACAAATAAACTGGGGGGAAGAATGAGAAGGAAGGAATATACTGGAGATCTTCTTAGAGGAATGAGTTCAAGCACTCAGTCCCACTGGCTGCTCAGAGACTTGGCAAATATACACCATCACTGAGCCATTTCAGTCATTGCTTTTAACTGCTTTACAGGCCATCAGCTTATGGAAATACTGAGACAGAGCAAGTCATGTCTTGCTAATGCTGATTTTTTTTTTAAGTAAAAGATGAGAGAAAAAAAAATAAGGCAGGGAAGGAAAAAGAGGTCTTCTCAGGTTTTGTTTGCTGGTGGAGATGAGACTGCAATCTCTATATTCCTCATCAATGGCTTATTTAATCAATGTATATCCCTGGATCAGGCCCAGTAATGATGAAGTTTTGAGGAGGGTGTGTGGGGAAGCAGGTGGGCTTCTCCAAATCCCAGGGATACTAAAGATGGCAAAGATGACAGTAAAATTCCTTCCATCCTCCCAGCCTTTCTCCACAGCAACTTCCAACACTTTTTAATGACTTCAGAAAACATAAGGAGCAGAGTCATCCCCCCATTACCCTGCCTCCTAGTTAGTTCTCATTGCCAGCACATCAATTATGATCCATTAATTTCTGGTTCCATTCCTCCCTTGTTTACCAGACATGATGTCAACCCAGTCCTTGGGTTGTATCAGTAGATGTTTTTGTTTTCATTAGTTCAGTAAGCCACCCTCTCCGCCATCTCTCTCAACAACCCTTGTTATATGCAAATAGGACGTTTTATGCAAAGTCTCTCACTTAAAAATCCACCTTACAGTTTGGTTCGGCCCCATAAGACCTCAGCAATTACAAAAGAAAATCTAGTATGCGAGTGTCTCCTAAGAATTTATCATCTTTGCTCTATTTAAATGTTAAAGCTAATGCCATTACAACTTCAAATTGTCTGGCCTTCTAGACCTCTTATAACATTTAAGTAGGAAAAGTATTATGCTCTGTGTTCTCTTTGACAACTGCGTCACTCCTGAGTGCTCCTGGTACCAAGAGTATTTCCACAAGGGCAGTATTGGTTTTATTCACCCACTACGAGCAGCAGCATGTCAAGTCATTCCTTTCACATTATGCACTAATTAAAAAATAAACATGTAGTATGACAAGTTAGGTTCAAAAATCTCTGAAGGACAGACCTGCATACAGCAAATCAGCTGATCCTTTGTGCCCTCAACTATGACTTATTCCTATTCTCTTAAATTACATTCTACCAGCTGATCAGTTCATAAAGTAAATGGACATCTGCAGTAGAGAGCAGACATTTTAATAGTAGAGTGCTGTAGACATGGCTGACTGCCAAAGAACACATTGTTAAAGCAAGCAGCATAAAATGAAAAATTAAGATATTGGCACCAAGACCTACTGGTAAGAGCTGAGGGTCAGTAAAGGACACAGCAATAATCTAAAAGATTTTTTCCACTAGATTAGATTTAGGACAGGCAAGGCATCCTTGCTTTAGAGAAGTGTTCTGCAGTGCTGGGAACTGAGGCGAGTCTCAAAACAAACATAAAAGACCCAGTTGGCTGTCCTGGCCACCACAGCTTCTCTTCTTGGCCAATTAGCAATTTGGTACAATTCTCCTTTATAGCACAACTGTCGCAGCTGGACATACCACTCAGATCAGTTCTGAAATGCACTTTGTCAGTAATCAGGACATATTTTAATGTATGTGTTTTATTTGATACTCTATTTTGGTTTGTTTATTTGGAAAACATCAACAATTTCTTCAAATTGCCTTTTGCCTGAAACAGACGCAGACTAACAGCAGCAAGGCAAAAGAATATATTCAAATGCTCCTTCATCAGCAGCTGCCACCGTTATCACTAGTTAACATACACTGCATATGAAAATGGTTTTGAGAAGTTCTCTAGTTAAATGGCTGAGCATTCATTACTCAGGAAACTCCAAACACATGATTGCACATCCCTTCCTCTGGGTACATACATTGTGCTCCAATCTTTACTTACTTACGTACTGTTACTCATATAGTATAATGATTTTTTTTATTGCTGTCCTGTACAATGACTACAGTATAGCCTGTGATGTGTCTTTATTCTCCTCAGTAATTCTATTGTCACTATGACCTACTGCCTCTTTATTGACTCTGACGTCTTTACGTAAGTTGTATTTTACTCCACAGATGCATTTAAATAGTTTGCCAGCATCTGTATACCATCCCATTTATTTCTGTGCCTGAGAGTACTCCTTCCTTTGGAGCAATTTAGAGCTGAAGCAATCAAGCAAACAGCTACAAATTGAGATGGTGAGACTCTTCAACAATGTCTTATAGGACCAGTGACTTAATACTACAGTATAATCCTAATCATTTTTTTGCTTGTTTGTTTATATGGAGTCTGTCTAGGAGTATACCCAGTGGTCCCTGGAGAGCACAGCTAAGAATTAGAATTCTTCTCGACCTGTGGCTGTTCACAAACAACAGGCAGTCATGGCTACAGATTTCATTATTTGGAGTCATTTAGCCAAAACCAAAGGTATGAAGTGCAGCCTGCGTGTGTGCCAGGAAATCTTGTCAGCTCAATGCAGCGAGATTTTCTCTCTCAAAGCAGAGCAGCTCTGAAATTTCTAAGGTGAATCATGAAGAGTGTCCTTTTGTGATTTTTTATTATAAAGCAGGAGCATTACTTACTCTTTCAATGATTTACAAAGCATATAGGGATTGAGCCTGAACATCTTCAGCACAGTATTCATTATTCATCCGTGTTAGTCGAGCGTAGCTCAGCCTTCCCTATGTTGCATTGGGCAAGAAAGCAACATGCCTGTGATTATCAGCAAAGACAGAGTGAACCCTTCCATGCGAGGTGACGAGAAGAGGGGGAGAGAGAAGGGGAGATGTACTCAACCACGTGATGGCAAACACATCACAGGACATGGGAGGTTTTGTGCCACATCCAACCGAGCTCATACGGGAGAGGGGGAGGTGTATGCCTCCCTTGGTTTTTTTCCTTCCTCTTCACCCCACCTAAATCCAGCCTATTTACCTGTTGGTTTGGACTATAATTGCTATCTCATTGGACAGATTGCAATCTTACACTTTAAGGTTAGGACTTTAATGTAAGCTATTTGGCTGACCTTGCTCCAGATTATTTTTAGACATCAGGAATAAATACTGTTATGTATAATGATGCGTTCAGTCATTTTGGATTAGAAAACTATACAGAAGAGCTTGGGAAATATCACTGATTTCTTCTCAGCAGCTTAATACAAGCAGATGAAACCAATGGAAAAAATTTAGCCTTTTTCACACTACACATTTTAACAGGAAATTGTGTGACATTTATACCATCATCTAATTTCTCTTACGCAAATCCTTTCAACAGGATACGAAATGAAAAGTCATAGATTCATTCTTTTAAGCTTCCTCCATGAATGGTTCAGCTTGGATAACCCTGTGTCTGACAGCCTAGTCAAAAGGTGCTTAAAAATGCAAGCCTCTAAGATACATAACCAGATATAGACTTTTTATAACTGCATCCATATGGATTTTTTGGGCTTATCGCTATTGGCCCTAATAGATTGTGACTGTCCACTCACTTTATTTTAGAGCAGTCAGAGAGCCTGGGTCAATTTCTTGCTAGAAAATTGACTTGCATTTGCATTATTTTAATACAGGATGAAGAAACAGGCTGAATATAAGGCAGGGTTAAAATCCGGCACAGAAAAATCAGTCTGACTCTGCTTATGCACGCCTTCCTTGTCGTGGGCTGTACCAGTCAGGGCTGATACAAATACAGCTATTAAGCTTCCTTCCATTTTAAGCAGCATTATTAAAAAGACCTGAAAAGTAGGACAAGTTAGCAGCTTAATATCACTCTAACAGAACATGGAGCCTAATCTCTAATACCTTTATTCAGGACGCTCCTTCTCTGGGTTCTCTGCCAACACCCTTGCCCTCAGCCCTCTCTCAGCAAGGGAAGATCTAGGTCCCAGAGTGATTGAGGTCACTGGGGCGGCCGGCCCCTGTGATATAACCACAAGACTGCAGACCACAGGCGTTTGAGCCTACCATAGCTGACAAAACCACAGCCACTGGCTGACCCACACTGGGGGAGAGAGGAGACCCAGACAGACTCACAGCTGAGCCAGCCATCAACACGGATGCCCCAAGGCCCCCAAACAAACAGAATTTCTCACTGATCCTGAGTCTCTTTGAGAAAAACAGGAGGCATTTTAAGCATCATTTGTCACTAGGATCTCTGAAAAGAATAACACCACTACTGGTAGTGGAGGGAATTTATTAAAAAGGCTACAACAGATCCTTTTCTGAGGGTTGTATGGAATAGGGTAAGTCTAATCAGGGGCTGAAGATTGAAGGCTAATATGAATAATCTTTATCCTAATACCTCCTACACATATTATTGATGATACAGTTGAGCTATCAATATGAAAGGCAATTTTAAGGAAAAAAAATTAAACACAGGCATAAATTAGTGAAGCTGGAGACAAATATAACAGTAACAACAATAATGAGTGCAATAAAGAATATCAATTTGTTGCATCTTCTAGAGATGAGACTCGCAGAGTAATAAAAGCAATGTACATACAAATTATGTTCAAGGTTAAAGTAACACCAAGGCTCCCTTATTTCAGTTCCTCTGCCTTCTGAAATCCTCTCTTAAATTTTAAGGCTTCAGTGACATCTGCTGTTGAAGACCTCTTTAATTAATTAGCTGTAATTTAACAGATATTCTCTCCAAGTGAATTCTTCTTCCACAAGTTTCTGATACTTGATTCTATCTGTAAAGTTCCTGACCACCACAGAACCCCACTTTAATCTGATCAGATTAAAAACCTCCGAGACTGAGCTCTTTTATTGTTCTGGTCAGCCAACAAGCTGCTAAATCACTCTTGCTTTTTTAAAGCAACATAAATTTTCTCTCTGCCTTGCTCCTGCCCTCCCTTCCAATTTTAATTTGTGGAAATTATATAAGCGCATGTTTAACTGCCAATAAAGTTACCCCTGATATGTTAAAATTCATTGGTGGAATACCAAGATGGAGTTTATGATCAAAAAACAATGACAAAAGGCTCTGTGTAAAATGATCCTGGAATTTTGTAAATGAATGCATCTGTGCTCTCACAATAGCCTTTAAGAAGGACTAGCAGAAAAGAGTACGCTAATGATTACCCTCATTAATTAATCTGTGGTTCCCTTTCACCTGTGACTTTAATGCTTGCGAGAGCAGAACTGAAAGGCCAACAGGCTCCTGTCAAACCCCTAATCCAAGCAATTCAAGAAAGACTAAAAGCCAGGCTAAAAGTCTGATTCTTCAGCTCAGAGCAGTGACAGAAGAATTCAGAATTAAACTTACTGCATTGCTCAACTGACACCACCAGTTATGTGATATGGTGATTACTATCCTGGATAAAAGGTGTTGTGTCAACATAATACTCCATTAAAAAGGTACGGTCAAGCAGTATGCAGAATACTGCTGTTTAGTTGCATTTCTTTCTTCTCACTCTGAAAAAAATATTCTTTTCACATTAAAATTAATGGTAGGTCCTGCACATGAGTCAGGGAAATCCCAAGCACAAATACAGGCTGGGCAATGAGTGGGTTGAGAGCAGCCCTGAGGAGAAGGACTTGGGGGTGTTGGTTGATGAGAAGCTCAACATGACCTGGCCATGTGCATTTGCAGCCCAGAAAGCCAACTGTATCCTGGGCTGCATCCAAAGCAGTGTGACCAGCAGGTCGAGGGAGGTGATTCTGCCCCTCTACTCTGCTCTCGTGAGACCCCACCTGGAGTACTGCACCCACCTCTGGGGCCCCCAACATAAGACGGACATCGACCTGTTGGTGGAGGTCCAGGGGAGGGCCACAAAAATGACCAGAGAACAGGCTGAGAGAGTTGGGGTTGCTCAGCCTGGAGAAGAGAAGGCTCCAGGGCGACCTTATAGCAGCCTTCCAGTACCTAAAGGGGGCCTACAGGAAAGCCAGAGAGGGACTTTTTACAAGGCCATGTAGTGATAGGACAAGGGGTAATGGCTGTAAACTGCAAGAGGGTAGATTTAGATTAGATATAAGGCAGAAGCCCTTCACTGTGAGGGTGGTGAGGCACTGGCACAGGTTGCCCAGAGAGGTTGTGGCTGCCCCCTCCCTGGAAGCGTTCAAGGCCAGGTTGGATGGGGCTTTGAGCAACCTGGTCTAGTGGAAGGTGTCCCTGCCCATGGCAGGGGAGTGGGAACTAAATGGTCTTTAAGGTCCCTTCCAACCCAAACCATTCTATGATATGATTCTCTGAAAATTAATGGCCTACACTGCTGTGGTACATTGGAGTTAAGGCCGCAGATTTGGGGTCCAGAATTTTGTACTCTGGTGCTGCTATAAAATTGCTGTACGAACTTGAGTAAGCCACAAAGTCAAATCTTCAAAAGCATTCTACATTTGTGGAAGATCAACTTTAGACACCAGATTTTTCTTGCACAAATGCCCGGTACACCCATAGCAATAATGGAAGTGACTGGAACATGCGAGTGTTTTGCACCCAAGAAGCCCTAGACCAAGGTCTACCAAGCTGCTTGCCCAGAAATGGAAGCATTTAGCATTAAGGTATATCTTGGAAATCAATATCACGTCCTATTTCACACAGGTTTTGTGGTTGATACATTAATTCCCCAGTGCTTAGACCCTATTTATTAGTATTACCGAGGTGTCAATGAATAAAAAGTAAAATGTGATATAAAACCTAAACTACCAAAATCCTGACTCCTATTGCTACCAAATATTAGACACACATTAATAGTGCATTGTATGAGGTGCCTGCAGACAAGGCAAAAAGATACAGAACTGTGACATTTTTATTTTAACATTTTAAGCCCATAGCAGGCAGTGACTTTTAAATTTTATTTCATTAAAACACTCAACATGTTAGAAGTCAGAGGTGAAGGAGTGAAGTAAAGAAGCCAAGGGGAAACCTGCTATTGCCCCATCAAACTTTCACTCCTCCATCCACATCATTGTAAGCCAATGGAATTTAAATAATTACCAAACATAAGATTGTATTATTTATTTCTAATCTTTTTAAAACTGTGCCTGTGACTGAAACATCCCTTCTCTCGAGCATTTTGACCTTGGGTACAGCTGTAGTAAGCAGAACCAGTTCAATTTAATGTATTTTCCTCACTGGAAAGGATCCAGATCCAACTTTAGCAACTGTTTGTAGCTTCATAAGAGTTTCTGTACAGCTGCCTAGGCAGGGCAGGGTCCAAGGGTATGAAAAATAATTAGCTAAGAGAGACCTCTCTACCAAAAAGGGGTAAGCATCAGCAATCCATAAATTTAAAGAACTAAACTAAGTGGTAAGGAATCTAAACTCCATTTTACCTGATCCTTTTAGGAGTAAATTGTTGCACAGTGTAGAATTAAATTAGAAAAAAAACCCCAACAATAACCAAAAAAAACAAGGAAAGAGAAGTCTCTGTCTTTCCAAAATGTGTTTACAAAGTACTTTCATGCTAGGTACATTATGCATTGTTATATATTATTAAAATTTAAAATTGTGTTTGTCATAAGACTTTTTGACAATATTTATCAGCTAAAGAAAGCTGCTTTAATATGGAAAGTTTATTCCAAGGTTCTTCCCCTATTTTTTGAATCAAAGCCACACAGGTGTACCACTGAGAGGTTTCTCTTGCACAGAGTAAGCAAATACTGTTCAGTTTGCATTTTGGACTTTGTCACTTCTTTAATGGAGTATTGGTTGTATTTTTTACTTATTTGTATTTCTGTTCAGTTTCTTGAACTATAAAAAAGCAAAAATTACAAAGTTGTCATACTTCACAAATTTAAATATTTTATTCTTTTACTAACATATAAAGTCTAATTAGTAATACTCTATTAGTAATATTAGTAAGTCTATCAGTAATATTTAATATTCTGGTAAGTCATATGATACACTACCTGACAAATTCTCTTCCACATTTAGACTTTATGACAAGGTCTTCCTTATCTGATTTATTTTTTCCATTCCCACACAAGTGGGTTATGGATAATAATATATACCTCTCTTTAAATTAGTTTTCAGGAGAGAGAGAAGTAGAAATTTTATTTGGAATACAGTGCTTATATTTTGCATAAGCCCTCACTGCATGATTGCAATGCAAACATGATACCCAGAAATCCAAAGCAATAGTGAAAGCAAGAAGATCTGAATTTATTAAAGTTACACAGTTCAACCACTGTAAGAAGCTAAAAATCGCACACTGCTAGAGCTTTCTTTCAACGCGATGCTCATGTTCTGGCAAACCTCCCGCACCAACACAGCTTTCCTTAGTTGTGTCTCACTTTCTCTGTGGGTCAAGTCACATGGGGAAAGACATGTTTATGCAAAAGGATTGCTGAAGTTCCTGCAGTCTGTCACAGGGGATTCGTCTTCTGCTACTTGGAATGCCAAGACTCTGAAAGAATGACAAGAACTAAAATAATTAGTGGGGTTTTTTTTCAGGATAGATGGTAATTAGGCTGCTATATTTACTCGGGTAAAATTATGTTTTTACTAATTGAATTAACATCATTTTTTAAGCTAAGTAGGTGCAGGATTAATTTTTTTTGAGCTTCCTGATACTCCAAACTAGGATATAAATTCCTAAAAAAAAATATTCAGTGTATATGAACGTAAGTTTAAGTCAGGCTTTTGTATATATATTCATCCTGAAATAACTTCCATTAGAAGTGAAGGACTTCATCCCTAAATGAAATATTTTAAACACAAAGGCTATGATTATCTCTAAGACCTTGACTGTTAATTGCACATTTTAACAAAAGAAAGTTAAATACTCCAAGCTCGACTTGCAAAAGCTACTGCAAGAATGTAATGCACTTTAATACTCACTTTCATTTTTTCAGGACCTTATGGGACTCAAGCTGTGAATACCTAGTGACAGTTCATCATCACGTACCTGATCTTACGTCCTCTCGCAGCTAGACACAAAAATCCCCAGGCTGCTTTATTCTTTGCTAAAAGATTAGTAGAACTAGAGTGCCAGTCCCCTGAAAGCTGTGAGGTGGCTAAATACAGATATGAGTAAAACTTTAAATACCCTGTTTTCTCCGGTCTGTTGTGAAGCTTTTCTCTTATTTACCCAGCTGTTTTAGACATGCCTTTCCCCTTTCTGCATCTTCTGTAGTTGATGTGAAAAGCCTCCGTTCGCTTTCCATTGTCTTGAAATCATGCTCCGCAGCCTAGGCATCTCCTTTTAAATGGCTTAAACACACTTTTCTAGTCTTCAGACTTGCAAAAATGACCAGAAATATGAGATCAAAGGGGAAACTAATATGTTGATACCCGTTCAACTCTGAGACCACACAAAACAATCAGTTTGAGAAATGAAAACTGGTGCATTCATCTGAATGAACTGTTAGTTCTGTTACTTGCTAGTGAGCATAAAATAATGCTTAGCTAAAGTTTCCAGCTAACACATTTATGATAATTCTGAGCTTCCTGCCCCATGTTTGCAGATATCTGGAGTGCTGTGTCCTATTCAGAGAATTCCACTATATTTGAGTGGTTTTAGTATAAAAATATGTAGCTGATAGGTAGCAATTGTTAGATAGCAACCTGAATTCTATCATAGTGCTGGGAAATATGCTTGGATATCTTTTATTATTAATGTTTCATTCAATGAGATAAATTCAATTTTAGTTTCATTTGAGCTGTGTAAGAGTCTTAGAAGCAGTAAAAACAACAACAGCCAGTAACCCGATTGCGTGTTAGCTCTTTGTACTGTGATATGCAAACCCGTGGATGTCCCTGAAGTAAGGCTGACCAGGAGATGGAGTTCATATTTTAATATATAATCTATGACTCTCAGGCCAGACATGGGCATTTCGTAGGCATCACCTTGGCACCAATTCTGCCAGCATGCTAAAATTTTCCCAAACGTTACAATGACTTAAATAAGAATTAAAGCGATTGCCCTCAAGAAGCCCAGTTCACTCCCATTTGCATGAAAAGACCAAAGTTTGAAACACGACAGTCCTAGAAACACCCTTGAGCACATTTCTTTTAAAGGCTGGAAGGAACAGATGGCTTTTGAACCCTGATGCTATTGGCGCTGTCTGCATGATGAAGCACTGTATTCTCATTTGTACTGATTGGGGTCAAATCAGCCCTAGCCTTTAATTCACCCTAACCACTGAGTATTTTTTCTAATTAGAATATATGTCATTACCTATTCCTACAGTAATGATAACCTACTGAACTCTAATGAATCAATCCCGTCTACCTTGCTGTGCATACGCTTAGCCATTTCACTGCTCAGAATCAAAAGAATTCACCATGGCATACAAGCTAGGAATCAGAAGTGCCGCTCCATGTATTGCAGCGTAAATTGAGCAGTTATTCCAGGTTGCACTGTGATTATCAGCAGAATTTTATTACCGAAGAGTTTGTAAGTCATTCCCATGAGAACCCTTAAGAGCCTGCAGAGCCAAACACAAAATACAAAAGCACGGACACTGTTCTTCAGCTGAGAACTGACGGTCTTTTGTGAAGGACAAAGATAAAGGGCACCACACAGATGCATTCCATCTAAACACCAAATTTTAAGCTCCAGTAGGAGTTCATACATTATAGATTGAATATTGCTGACTTTGACACCTGGTTTAGATCAGAGGCATTTGAGCATCACCCCAACAGGTAACAGATGTGATCCTGGCAGCTATAGCAAAGTAGTATTCAGAGCCCTTGCAGATCTGTTGATGTCCTGGAATGCCAGTGCAACAGTTCATTTTATCCTAACAAAGATGCCTTCCAGGCAGGAGAGCCGTGGAAGGCCCACGTGCCATGTGTTAAGCTCAAAAACAATTTAGAAACTGCTGCTTATTTAAAGAGGATTTAACTACTGATTCCAGCTCATTCTGCCGTAGACAGGAATGCTTCACAGGAAAAACAGGACAACAGCAGTTCGATTACTAACATTGCATCAGGTTTAAAAACAGTTTTCACATGTCTACAGCTTGGGGGAGAACAGATTTGCTATTCCCCCCCCCGCCCCATAATTGTGCACATTCAATATATTTCATTGCCTTACGTTTTTTCTCCTCATGCTTTTCTTCTTACTTTCATGCCCAACTGACTGTTACTTTAGTAACACAAAGTGGGGAAAAAAAGCTCAGGAACTAACAAAATCAATTCCAAATTGCTAGAAATGATTGCATGCATGAACTGACTACAATACAAGAAGCTGAATTCACCTGAGAGGTCAGACTCCCTGTGCAGGGGAGGTCTGCTTGCCCCCATTATTTTGAACTAGAACATTATCAGCAGCCAGCAATGACAGAGTTTTAGGGAGTATGGAGACCATGGCCATGTTTCTTCAACCCAACCCACTGGCCCTGCATTTGCTTGCCTAAAGGATGGCAAAAGAAGCATACACATCCTTCAAACAGACACTTTTTAATTTTTGCCCATAAGTAGTATTTTACTGTTAAAATGCACAGCAGCCATAGCTCAGCAAAGAAGCAACCTGGCTGGGAAAAGGATTCATCAATTGGGAAAATTTAGACTGGCAAATAGTAACCCTTATCCATTAACTCACAACAGATCCCAGGTGTCTGGATGAGTTACAATGGAGAAGCAGAGTTTCACAGAAGTTGCTTAGTTGTGCATATCAACAGTGGCAGAAAAAATCTGCTTTGATCAGCCCCATAAGACCTTTGTGGGAATATCCTCTTTCCTCAAGAGGGTGTTCTTTGACACACAGCCTAGTTATGCTGGCAGAAAGATTTGATCTCTCAAGACTGGCTGCTCTGAGTTGGCCTGCAATTATACCAGTGGTTGAGAGGGAAGATTGATTAAATTGTTACATTCTTTTGGCTAACACATATTTGTGCATATTATGTACAGCTTAAAAGTGGAAAGAGAGGTTTCTAGTCTCTAGCTTTTCAAGTCCAGCATGATCCACCCTAGGTATCTCTATCATTTCCCAGAGGAAAAGCTTTGGAAAATTTGGCTCAACATGCAAGACATCTTCTGATCAATTTTTTATTGCTAGTTTTTGGCAAGAAGCTCAAATTTAATTTCCAGATTCAGATATTTGCTTCTGGAGCATGAGAAAAAAAAAAGCTTGTTTCTGGATTTCTCCATTGCCAGTCAGTGATTTGCCAATAAAATACAGACGGAACAACAAACCTCAGAGATTTTTTCAGCATAAAACTGATGCAGAACTGGAAATCTGTAATGACAGATTCCGTACCAAGTTCTCACAGAAAAGAGGCACAAGGGATGAATTTCTATAGGGAGGGATGTTAAATCAGTATTGTCCAGCTACCCACTGTCAGCTGGCCTGGAGGGTCTCCTGGGTCCCCCAAGCCAAATGGCACCAGGAACACCAGAGTGTCCCATTAGTATTAATTATCAAAATAACAGGTTGCTTTCTGACAGCTTGATATACTATTTTCTTTCTAGCCTGGAATTAGCACAAAGAATAGACAACAACTGCCAGCTTGGACAGAAAAGCAAGATTACGTGCTGAGTGTCTGTGGAGCTGTATTGATTCAGGGGAAGAATTATATGACATGGTTGCCTGCAGTACCAGGGAAGCAGACAGAATGCCTGAAAAGATCAGTTCTAGGCTCGTGGTCTCATCACAGGCTAGATGTGCTAGCCTGCTTTTGGCCTGAAATATCATACTCTGTTAGCAAGTCTTTGATTGATCAAAGAAAGGATTAAACGGGTGTAATAGTCCATTAATGCAAGTATTTCATTATTCCATCTGCATGTAGGAGGCATAAGAGCGGAGACCTTATGAGAGAGCAGAAGCAGTCTACAGATCTACAGCTTCACAGTAAACTGGGCTAGAAAGGATTTTAAAGGTCATTTAGCAGTTTTTTGGCAGTTAGCAGGAAAGGCTATCTAAAGTACTCCTGACAAGACCTGGGTCTGTGGAATTTGGACCAGGACCACAGTTGATGGCTTCTCTTTGCTTCCTGCCTGACTGAAAAGCAAGCTTAGCCTGGGACTTGAATATTATGTTACCTTTTTTCTTTTCTTGGCTTCTCTGAGATTTTAAAAATGAGAATCTGTGCTTAACTATTAACTACATTAAAAACCAGTTCTATTAAGTGCAGCATAAGGAAGTACATTCATGCTCACAGAATAATTATCATATGATTTAAAATAAAATTTGACTTATACTCCATTAATCATATAATGGAAATCTCATTGTACTTGTACATCCGTGTATTTATACTTCTCATACTTCTACATAAAATCAACCCTTTGTATAGGGCCAAAATCTTTTTCATACTGACTATTTGGTATCATAATTAGGACAAATTCAAGCAGAGAATTACCACATGGTACCAATACCATCTAAAAAAAAATAAAATTAAAAAATCAAGATCTAAGCTTCCGAGGTGGGTTGACCTTGGCTGGACACCAGGTGCCCACCAAAGCCACTCTATCACTCCCCCCTCCTCAGCTGGACAGGGGAGAGAAGAGGACAGGGAGAGATCACTCACCAATTACTGTCACAGGTAAAACAGACTCAACTTGGGGAAATTAATTTAATTTGTTACCAATCAAAGCAGAGTAGGGTAATGAGAAATAAACCCAAATCTCAAATCACCTTCCCCACACCCCTCCCTTCTTCCTGTACTCAACTTTGCTCCTGATTTTCTCTATGTCCTCCCCTCCAGCAGCACAGGGGGACAGGGAATGGGGGTTGTAGTCAGATCATTATGTGTTCTCTCTGCTGCTCCTTCCGCCTCACTCTTCCCCTGCTCTGGTGTGGGGTCCCTCCCACGGGAGACAGTCCTCCATGAACTTCTCCAACGTGGGTCCTTCCCACGGGCTGCAGTTCTTCACAAACTGCTCCAGCATGGGTCCCTTCTATGGGGAGCAGTCCTTCAGGAGCACACTGCTCCAGCGTGGGTCCCCCGTGGGGTCACAAGTCCTGCCAGAAAACCTGCTCCGTGGGCCCCTCTCTCCACAGATCCGCAGGTCCTGCCAGGAGCCTGCTCCAGCGTGGGCTTCCCACAGGGTCACAGCCTCCTTCGGGCACCCACCTGCTCTGGCGTGGGGTCCTCCCCGGGCTGCAGGTGGAGATCTGCTCCACCGTGGACCTCCCTGGGCTGCAGGGGGACAGCCTGCCTCACCATGGTCTTCCCCACGGGCTGCAGGGGAATCTCTGCTCCGGCACCCGGAGCACCTCCTCCCCCTCCTTCTGCACTGACCTGGGGGTCTGCAGGGCTGTTTCTCTCACATCTTCTCACTCCTTTCTCTGGCTGCAATTGCCATTGTGCAGGGTTTTTTTCCCATCTTAACTCTGTTCTCCCAGAGGTGCTACCACCAGCACTGATGGGCTCAGCCTTGGCCAGCGGCAGGTCTGTCTCAGAGCCGGCTGGTATTGGCTCTATGGGACACAGAGGAAGCTTCCAGCAGCTTCTCACAGAAGCCACCACTGTAGCCCCCCCACTACCAAAATCTTGCCACACAAACCCAATACAGCTTCATATCAATAGCTACAGTAACAGAAATAATATTAGAAAAAGTGATTAAATAGAGTATTTTTCTAGAATGTCTAGATTTTCTAATTTTTTTTCCTCCTTCCCTAGGACTAAGCAAAATATGTAAAGTCTTGAATAATTTTTCATTAACAAGAACTAAAATAAATGCTTTGCAGCAATGTATGATTTCGCCTCTAGATTTTAGTCTGGAAAAATATTAATGAGTTTTTTCACCTTAACTGTTATAGTAATTATTACATATATTATTTACCCTTGTTTATCAATGGTAACACACCTATGCTTATCTTATATTTCTGCTTCATCCTGACAGACATGTAGATGTACTAACTTAATTAAATTCTTTGCATTCCTTTACTGACTTGGAGCTTACTTTTTGGTCAATGGGATGCTTAACAACAATGCCATATAGCATGGAGTAAATCCAATTCAGTTAATCACTCTGGAGAAAAAGGTTCAGGTTGCTTTTGACAAATATTCTGGCACCAGTAACTGAACAGGCTGATTACAATTCAGTCTTGAGGTGGGGATTTGCATGATATATTGTTTCAAGCCGCCAAAGCAGAGCAGAAATAGCTTTCAGGGTATGTCCTCATGGCGTTGGAAGGGCAGTAACAGGAGGTGCTCTGATGTTTTATCTACAATGTAGCCACTGAGCTACAGTTTTCAAAGGAGCCCATGAAACTAAAAGGAGGTAGAAGAGGCCAATGAACACTTGCTGAAATTCCTTGCAAAACCAAAGCTTTAGATAACAAATGCAATCAGGGAAAGCTTCCTGCAAAAGTAAGAAGTCCTATCACAGTTCTTCCCCCACTGATTTCCAGAGAGTTTGATATATAACCTTAAAAAGGAAGCACTATTAGCATACTGTGGAGTTGCAAGTGTTAGCATCTACTTCTGGTATAAACATGGAAAAACATTTTCCAAGCAAATCCAGGAGCACACTTATACTGCAAAACCTTTTTCCTCCCAATAGCTTCGGGAATATTCCTGACACTTCCCACAACGTCAATTCCAGTAAGACTCTTTATTTTCACACCTTTCAATTAACATAGCTGCGTATTACGGTGCGAAAACAGAGCACAAACTTTTCTAAGCCACGGCAATGAATGTTTACTGAAGGTCTAAACTATTATTTACAGTAGTATTTGCTTATGCATGTGAAAACACAGTTTAAGCGTACAAGGCCAAATTCTCAGCTGGTATGAAACCTAGCACTCTGCCATGTAAACACACCTCTCATGAGCAGACCCTTTCTTTGCAGAAAGCCTGAGTTCAAAAGTGTTCTCCCACCCTCAGAGGCAGGGGAGTGTAGGTGAAAAGATGACAAGCAGTGGAAAATTTACTCTAACTATTCACCAAGAGATATTGGGCCAGGACCTGATCTCTCTTATCCTAAAGACTACTTCTCTCTCACAGTGGTATCGAAAACACTTAAAACAGCAGCACTACTTACTTTCAGAGTACTCCCAGCATGTGTTAGTCAACTGGCAGCCAGGTTACATGGTGTCAGCGTGGGTGATGCAGCAGCCAGCCTCACGTTGGTCCCATTTCTGAAGTGATATACTTTTTACTTTCATGGGACAACAACATTTTATGTATGTGCTAGTGGAAAGATCGATCCCACGTGCCACGTCCCACCATCCAGCTCTGCAGTGCTGCGCTGCCTGTGCATTGTTCACCATGGTTACATCTTTTCTTCAGCAGAAAGCTCCTCTTGTACTGTCATGAGGGCAGAAAAAATTCTCCACATGCTAAGGAAGAGCTAGGTATCAGAGCCACGTGGGTTAACTGAATGGGCCAGGGAATTGATTTGTCCACAGCAGCATAGCAGAATGATGCATCGTGGGATGACACTGCAAAATGAGGAAGTCGTTCCCTGCGGGAGCCAAGAGGAATTTTCCTGGTATCTGAGCACCGTAGAGAGGTGTCTAAAGTACATTTTAATGTGCTCATGAGACTGAAATGGACCTGCGTAAGGGCATCCAGCAAATTCCGCATCAATAAACAAAATGTTTACCACACAAGTGATATACAAGTTAACTTGCAAACTCTACAGAATTTTCCTTATGTTTAATACAAGGGACAACAGTTACAGGACCTTGATGGAAAATTAATCAAACCTATCTTATTTTTTTTTCCCTTCAGTCTGTGACAGCCTTCCCGGCTGCAGGCTGGAATGCATTCAGCTCAACTCCTGCCCAATCCAATTCATAAACCAGCTTCTTTTTTTCACTCTGATTTTTGCCTGTTGTATATAAATATTTGAAAATTCGAGCAGCTACCCAAACTTGCATCAATGAGTTAATCTCTCAGGCTTTCAGCTCTTACCGTCATCCTAATTATGACAGTAATAAGAACAATCAGAACAGTAATAACAGTCATTTCTTCAAAGCCTTTATCCTGTGGCATCTAAAAATCTCCTTGGCCTCAAATGAGAGTACTCACAAGGCAGGCTGCAGAAAGGCAAGGACACGGCCATCCTCCAGGGACCTGGCCAGCTGCCCTGAATGTGCATGTCACAGCCAAACAGCAAGGGTCATTTATTTTTTTGTCTTAGTCATTTGTTATCAGTCTGGCAGCTTCCAAGGCAGCACAGAAACAGGCTTCTTGTGCTAGAAGCCTAATCCTAGCCACTTCAGAACATTCTGTGTATTACTTTCTTCATCTTGCTACAGGGAGGGTTTCCTTTCTGAGGTACCATGTTCAGAAAGAGCACAGAGTGGATGCTGAAGTTTCCTCCTGGCCATCTAAAGAAAGAGCAAGGAGGGCAGTTGCTGCCCAGTAGCCCCAAGAGCTGGGTGTATATTGAATATACTGTTACCCTGTGAAGGTACTCAGCCTCTCAAGCATCACCTCCCAAGGACACCGTGCAGTTCTGGAGGGCTGGAGGAACACAGAGCATTAGTGTTGCTTCAACCTAGGCTACAAAGCAGATTAATGTTGCAGCTAACCTATTTCTTCACAGCGCTGTTTATTAGTTTAAGCCTGGCTACACACAGTATGGTGAATACATTTCAAGGTTAATTCTGCCTAGATGCATGGCAGTTTATGGGAGTTGCTTGTAAATATCCAAACCCCAAATACAGCCTAAGTGAAAGAGGGCAAAAAATTCCAGGAGAAAAGGAAAAACAATTTTCAGCAGTTAGCACGTTGAACAGAGTACGCTGTGCATCTGCTCTTGAGTTACTGCAATGACATTTGTAGCTAAATTGCCATATCTAAATGGTGATGCTGTAATTATAGTTTAGGAGATTTTTCTATTCCGAATAGCCATTTTCTTCCTTTTATAACTCTCTCAAGCTGTATAATAGCCTGAAGTAGATCATGTAAGTTCTAGCCCAGCAATACTAAATGAACAGCATAACAATTTTTAATTAGGTGAGTAAAAAAAGTTTTATTTTAAAGTACCCCATGCCACAGGCTCCTGTTGGTATGTGCATCTACCTAACTCAGCTCTGCTTCTTCCCAGCTCATAAGCCTATTCATGGCAGTACCTAGAGATGTGAGATTAACACTTCCAATTGCATCCAAGCCCTTTCCCCTTGCGCACAGGCAGTCTTTAGTGCAGTCTTAAATGATCATCTGGATCTCAAACAGCAGGAGCCGATATAGGGCATTTTTATGGACTGCCTTACAAACATGGGAATATTGCAGAGTTATTGAAGAAATGCTCTGCTCCTGTTGACTTTCTGGTGTATTTCCTGGGGTACTGATGGGATGTGTCAGGTTTTAGAGATTTCTGGAGGAGTCACTTATTTCTATTCCAGTTGCAAGCACCTCAGTGACAGGGATTTTTGCCTCAAGTAACAGAGAAGTTGCATCAATAACCTGGCACCGTCACGGGCTTTACATGCAGAGGGATGCTAGGATGTATAAATCTTTGGCACACAGATGACATTAGAGTGCCAAACCAATCTCATAATCTGCATATCCTGAGCCAAAGACTGCACCTGCAACAGCATAGGCGCTTTACACTACGGGCACACGGCACTCACTGCTAATGGGTGGACAATTTTGCCCTGCAGGAGCTGGGGAAACCCTGGGGTCAGGCCAAGGTGGCCCACGAGCAGCTTAGCTCTTCCAGGTCCCTGGTCAATCTGACACTATCGTGACATTATTAAGGGCTGTAATTTATAGGAGCTCTACCCGCTGGTGTACAGACTTCCAGTCAATCTTCTTCACATCCTGGATGACTAACAGCACTTCCTTGGGCTGAAAGCTGCTCTGGGGCCCAGTGGAGAGTCAAACACATCGGCCTCACGTAGCCCTTGTGCTGGGAAACTTGTAGAGGTGGCCGTGCAGCCACTGCACAAGGAGAACAACAGTTGGAGCCCATTCCCACATTCCTTTCAGCAAACCTACTCATTGAGACGTACACACTGATGTATTCCTTTGTTGCTTGTTGGTTTTCAGTCATTTCTTACAGCTCTGCTATAATTACAAGCCCTACCCATGCCTCCTGAAGTCAGTGGAAGATTCCCATTGGAGCAGTTCCTTTGAAGTTTTTCTTTCCATAGTCAGTTTAGATTTGAATTAACATTACAAATTTTCTACTGTATTAATTTCATCATAAGTCCTTTTATGCAGTTGAGTAATTAATTTCAATTCTCAATAAGGGCTTTCATTAAAGTATTGCTATTGTTGAAACCCTATATTCACAAAAGAATGGGGTGTTCTTCTCTGGAAAGGTATTTAAATGGTTCCTCAATTTTAGATAAAGTTACAGTGTGATTGAAATTACTCATTAGATACTATTCAATTTAAGTTTTGTGATGTTTCCAGGCCCATATCTAAAACTAAAATGAAGGCTAGCTTTTTTCACAAGCTCATACAGGAACTGCATTGTTTCTGGCTCCTTAGTAGTCAGTTGTTTTGATTTGAATTCACATTGTATATAGATATCTATAATAAAGTATTTTAACAAACTGATATGCTTTACTTTAATAATTTCACATTTTAAAATAAATGTAAAGTACAGGTGAGAGCCTACATTTTTTATTTATACATTGCTTCAGCAGCATGAGATTTAATTATTCTATTGAGTTTTGTATAGAATTGAAATCTCTTTTGTTGCCTTTTTCTTGCATGCCTATGAGGCACTAACCAGCGCTACAGCATTTTATGTACATGTCTCAAAGACTCTAGGAAAACAGCATGCAAGATCCCAGTTCTCCAGCCTCCATATGGGGAAAGGAGCAGGGAAAAAGAGATTGCCATGTAAAACCTTTGTGCTTTGAAGCTGTTTTTACAAACCTGGTCATAATCCAGTACCAGCTGGAACCAGCTTGGCGCATCTCAGCATCTACTCTGCTCCTTATATCCACTGAGAGGGTGAAGAACAGCAGTAGTTCAATGTACTGACCTCTACCCTCCCTCCTGTATCTTCCACCCTGCCTTGCCAAGGCTGGGCTCAGAGAAGCCCAGTGCCTTAGTTGCAGTTCCAGGATGCCTCCCTCATAGGATGGTTTCTGTGTGACTTCCAAATCCTCTATCTGCTGCTAGATCAACGAGAGGGAGCCATATAAAAAAAAAAAAAAAAAAGCAACAGCCCTACCCTAATGTATGGAGTGCTTGACAGCAAGAAGTTAACTGTCCCTGAGGGGAGAAAAAGGACCCATTCCTAACGGGCAGCACCGGGTGCTGTGAAGGCTGACCTCAGCTGCAGCACCATCTCAGTCGGCCTGATCTCGGTGCCGACTCTTATGGAGGGCCCTCAGAGCCTAGGGCCCTTCCGCGAGGGGTTCTGGCTGATGCTGGGGAAGAAATTTAGTGTGGTATGGGGTGCTGTATAAAATGATATGGTGTCTGAGTATTGACTCCCTACCCTGAAAGCTGAGAACAGGGCTTGACCTTTCCCTGCACACATGGTGGTTGCTTTGTCCAGGCTCTGGAAAACTGGGATAAGCCTACATGCTTATTATTTGACTTCCTGCATTGCTTTTCAGAAGCAAGCAATTTTTTTCCTAGGGAAAGAGTGGAACAGGTATTTATTCTGTGAGAACAAGGACAATTTTTCTGTCTGTGTTTTGAGAAGGAATAAAAGGGCAGCAGTAAACAGCAAAGCTTCAGATTCAGTAAGCTACTTAAAGCAGCTGTGCTGATGCCTCCAGCCAGCAATGTGCTCATTTCAACAGCTGCATGGCATAAATAGAAGCTGCTCACTCTTATCTCTCAGCTAAATACAGGCCTATGGGCTTTAACCCCTGTAAAAATCCTGTACTGTTCCTTCAGGGTAAAGCAATTGTTTCCTAACTGAAATGCCTCTAACCACATAAACAACAAGTTAAACCACCAGGAGACCTGCTATAGCTTCCTCTTGTGTACATACTGAGAGTCCCTGAGGTCTCCGCGGGGTCCGAAATAAGGGAATCTGACCTTCTTACTTATCCCAGTATGGACATTGTCCAGACTGTTAAAAATATTTAAAAAAAAAAAACAAAACCAAAACAAACCAAACCAAACAACAGTTATTTAACCGAACACTTAGCACATTTCCTAAGCATCCACAAGAATATTTCAACAAGATACCACAAGATGTTACACCCAAGACTTTCCTGTATTTACACTTTCTGGTTGCTTTAAGAGCATATCCAAGTCTCCCATACACGCTCTGAGGCAGACTTCTAGTCCATTAGCCACTTGTACGCTACAGTGGTCTGGCACGTTTCTGCAGTTTGTGAAACTTCTGACTTGGGTGAAATAAGGAATTCCAATGTTCCTCAGTGCAAGAAGGCCAACATAACAGCTTCACAGCAATGGGACTCGCTATAAAGGAAGCATAGCCAGCTCCCTCCCACCCCCAAGCTCGTACTATAATAGCACAGAGGGCACAGCCTTCCCTGGCACAGAGTCCTGTTAAGCCAAGCACTAAACAAAAACCAGTTTATGTTGCTAACTATCAGCAAAGGCAGTATATCTAAAGGACTACATCACAAAAACCACAATGCAGGTCAGCAGCCCACTGACTGACTCCTGCTAAGCACTGTATTTGACATACGTTTACGCAGTGTGTGATACCTAGGCAGGGAACTGTGGACCACAGGTTGAAGAATCACTGCAAGAGAGAGTGATGCCTTCCCTACAGAAGCCAAGGTCCACCCCCAACTGCTGCCTCATATAAACAGTTAGTGCCAGATTTAGGATTTGATGGAAAGGGACCTTGACTTGATATTTCAGAAGCAACTAAAACACCAGCATAAATTGTTTTACAGAGTCGTTAGCATAACACCAACAAAGTAAAAAGCAA
The DNA here is from genome assembly GCF_947461875.1 of Haliaeetus albicilla. Lineage (NCBI taxonomy): Eukaryota > Metazoa > Chordata > Aves > Accipitriformes > Accipitridae > Haliaeetus > Haliaeetus albicilla. The sequence goes on along the minus strand of NC_091493.1, from coordinate 8,678,540 downwards.
AACGTTACTTCTAATGCTTTCTTATTAAAAGTAATAAGTAAAGTATTCCAGCTGCAAAACAAAGTGTCTAGAATTGTTTACCTTCCTTTAATTTATGTTAAACGAAATCTTTTAGACATAAGAAAAACATTTTCTAAATATAATTTGCACTGTCATCTCCTGTGTCTCTCATAAATTGCTCTCCATTTTTTGTTAAATAAGACTCAAATTGTTTATTGGACACCCAAATTTGTATGAATTGGATTTGAGAGTTTCCTAGCGAGGTGTACAGAAAAGAATAGATGTAAAATGTAGAAGTGATTATTGTGGAGTAATTGCCATTTTTTCCTAATGAAGGGAGCTGTTTAACAGCATGCACTGTAATAGAATTTTATTGCATGTATGAACAGGAGTGTTAAGTAGTACTTTAAGAGGACAGGGTCTGCAGTGCACCTGACACCACATCTTCAATATAGGAATAAGTTACCCTAATTATACAAAAGATACATTCCAAGATGAGGAATTTTACATGAGAAAAATGAAAATATGGTTTGGGGGTGCTTTCTTTCCACTATCTGCTGAATTAATGATATTTCAGAGTATTTAATAATGCCTTGCAATCAAAAGTTGAGGCATGAACTGTGAAAGCTTCTTTTAATAGAAAAACCCCAAGGGGCTGTTCATACGTTCTCTTCTCAGAGCTGAAAAATGATGAATTATCTATTGCTCTAAAAACTGATTGTGTTTTTGAAATTGAAAAATCATAGCAAAAATAGATGTTACGAGTATTTCCAGATGCAGCTTTGTAATTAGCATCAACAGCTACTTAGCGCATTATGCTAATTATGTAACCCAAATACATGCAAATAATATGAAAAATGGGATGGGGGGGCATTCTTAGCTGCCTTTACAGTATTGGGCAATTATCCAATTAGACTAAAAGATGCCTCTAGGCTAATCCCTGCCTGGGTGTTCAAGACAGCCAGGCATTTTTAGAAACTTTACTGATTGTCTGGAAATGTCACTTGTTTGTAAAACTGCATGAATTTTAAGGCCAGAGCTGTAAGACCTCCCCATCCAGGTAGGATACGAGAGGTAGCTGTTAAAAAGAAAGCTTTACTGGTAAGGAGAGCTGGTGAAACAGAAGTTTCAGGGGGTTTGTAACAGGATAGCAAGCTTTTTACCCTTATGTCACTGGTTCAAATCCTGTCCAGATGGGAAATGAAAGTAAGTAGAGGCCTTGGCAGCTGGCTAAATGGGTTTGTATTCTCAAACCAGTTTTAATGGGTGAAGTCTCTCCTTCAGACTCCAGGCATTACTGCAGGCATAAGCACCTGCTTAGAGCAGGCGTTCTTCCTTGAAGCACTGCCGTTACGATCTCTAATTACCAGTGCAAAGCCCTTTAAGATACTGGAAAGTGTTTTGCAGTGCATGGAATAGATGGTCTATGGAACTTGCCACACGAAGCAGCTCCAGTTGCTTTTTTCACATTAGCTCAGGATTTGAAATCGCAGCTGAGGCAAAACTCACTAATTGCTGTCTTTGCCACCATTTTAATTGCTTCTAATGGGAGCAGGACGGGACTGCTTCATGTTTCAGCTCCATCTCCTCAGACAGCAGACTAGCTGTACAGTCTAGTCCAAATTGAAAACACAAGATTGGAATAGCAGTATCAATTATGGTGCTGCCTGTGATTATGTGGCACTAGACTAGATACCATTACTCCCTTCTCGTCCTGCGCCCCTGGCACATGAAAGCTGCTAGTGTTGTGAGCTGAACTTTGCTGACATACCAGGCATAAACCGTGGCCCTCAGAGTGCTTTACAATGAATCTTTATTTTGTATGTAGCTGTATTATACTGCATGCGAGAATAAATGGCACAGCTGTTAAGATTTATGGCAGACTGTATGCACGGCTTTATGTTGCTGTTTCCTGAATGTGCAGATACACACGCAATTTCTGTCATGGTACAGAAAGGGGTCATTTTCACCAGCCTTATTAGTCCTGAATAAATAATGATGATAATCACTTACTGCAGACTCAGTTTATAGTTTAATTAACCTGCATCTGCTCCCAAGAATCAAAGGCAGAAAAATATTGCTGGAGTATTAAACAATATCTACCGTTACATTTTCAGGGCATTACACAGAATTGCAGTCATACAGCTCTTACTGATTTTAGAGAGAATCACATGGCTTAAATGCTATGTAAGGCTTTGAAAAAATCTATGAATTAGAAGAATCCATCTGACCTGCTCAGCATGCTGAGCATTCAAGAGCAGTAGTGAACACTTACCACGAATAACTGAGGGAAAACAGGTTTCAAAATTATTGAAGCTCCTAATATGCACTTAAAGATATGGGTTGTATAGAGATCTCCAGAAAAGCCTCTGAAATAGGTAAATAAAATTAGGGAATTCAAGAATTATTCTAGAAAACACTACAAGACCCTAAGGAGCTATGTCACAACTTAATACCTAATACAGCAGTACTATCAAGTAGAATCATAGAATCATTTAGGTTGGAAAAAACCTTCAAGATCATCGAGTCCAACCACCATCCATGCCCACTAAACCATGTTCTGAAGTGCCTCGTCTATCTGCTTTTTGAATAACTCCAGGGATGGTGACTCAACCACTTCCCTGGGCAGCCCATTCCAATGTTTGACAGCCCTCTCAGTAAAAAATTTTTCCTAATATCTAACCTAAATCTCCCTTGCCTCAACTTGAGGCCATTTCCTCTTGTCCCATCTCCAGCCACCTGACAGAAGAGACCAGCACCCACCTCACTACAACCCCCTTCAGGTAGCTGTAGAGAGCGATAAGGTCTCCCCTCAGCCTCCTCTTCTCCAGACTAAACAGCCCCAGTTCCCTCAGCCGCTCCTCATAAGACTTGTGCTCCAGGCCCCTCACCACCTTGGTTGCCCTTCTCTGGACATGCTCCAGCACCTCCATGTCTTTCCTGTAGTGAGGGTGTATTGGTTTTATGTGGCAAGGTTTTGGTAGCAGGGGGGGTTACAGGGGTGGCTCCTGTAAGAAGCTGCTGGAAGCTTCCCCTGTGTTCGAGAGAGAGCGAGCCCATACCAGCCGGCTCTAAGACGGACCCGCCACCGGCCAAGGCCGAGCCAATCAGCGATAGTGGTAACGCCTCTGTGATAACATTTTTAAGAAGGAAAAAGTTGGGACGCGGAGAAAATAGCCACCGGAGAGAGGAGTGAGAACATGTAAGAGAAACAAGCCTGCGGACACCAAGGTCAGTGAAGAAGGAGGGGGAGGAGATGCTCCAGGCGCCGGAGCGAAGATTCCCCTGCAGCCCGTGGTGAAGACCCTGGTGAGGCAGGCTGTCCCCCTGCAGTCCGGGGAGGTCCACGGTGGGGCAGATATCCACCTGCAGCCCGTGGAGGACCCCACGCTGGAGCAGGTGGGTTCCCGAAGGAGGCTGTGACCCCGTGGGAACCCTGCGCTGGAGCAGGTTCCTGGCAGGACCTGTGGATCTGTGGAGAGAGGAGCCCACGGAGCAGGGTTTCTGGCAGGACTTGTGACCCTGTGGGGGACCCACGCTGGAGCAGTGTGCTCCTGAAGGACTGCACACCGTGGAAAGGACCCATGCTGGAGCAGTTCGTGAAGAACTGCAGCCCGTGGGAATGGCCCACGTTGGAGAAAGTTCGTGGAGGACTGTCTCCCGTGGGTGGGACCCCACGCTGGAGCAGGGGAAGAGCGTGATGAGCCCTCGCCCTGAGGAGGTGAAGCGGCAGAAAATAACATGTGATGACCGTAAACCCCATCCCTGTCCCCCTTGTGCCGCTGGGGGGGCTTGGTGGAGAAATCCGGGAGTGAAGTTCTGCCCGGGAAGAAGGGAGGGGTGGAGGGAAGGTGTTCTGAGATTTCGTTTTATTTCTCATTTACCTTACTCTGGCTGATTTGTAATAAAAAGTGAGCTAATTTTCCCTAAACTGAGTCTGTTTTGCCCGTGATGGTAATTAGTGAATGATCTCTCCTGTCCTTATCTCGACCCGCAAGCTTTTTGTTATATTTTTCTCTCCCCTGTCCAGCTGAGGATGGGGGAGTGATAGAACGGCTTTGGTGGGCACCTGGCGTCCAGCCAGGGTCAACCCATCACAGAGGGGCCCAAAACTGAACACAGCACTCGAGGTGCGGCCTCACCAGTGCTGAGTACAGGGGCACGATCACCTCCCTGCTCCTGCTGGCCACTCTATTTCTGATGCAGGCCAGGATGCCCTTGGCTTCCTTGGCCACCTGGGCCCACTGCTGGCTCATATTCAGCCGCTGTCAACCACCACCCCCAGCTCTTTCTCTGCCGGGCAGCTTTCCAGCCACTCTTCCCCAAGCCTGTAGCGCTGCATGGGGTTGCCGTGACTGAAGTGCAGGACCCGGCACTTGGCCTTGTTGAGCTTCATACAATTGGCCTCAGCCCATCGATCCAGCCTGTCCACATCTCTCTGTAGAGCCTCCCTACCCTTGAGCAGATCAACCCTGCCTCCCAGCTTGGTGTCATCTGCAAACTTGCTGAGGGGCACTCAATCCTCTCATCCAAATCATCGATAAAGATATTAAACAGAACCGGCCCCAACACCGAGCCCTGGGGAACACCACTTGTGACCTGCCGCCAACTGGATTTAACTCCATTCACCACAACCCTCTGGGCTCGTCCATCCAGCCAGTTTTTCACCCAGCGAAGAGTACACTTATCTAAGCCATGAGACACCAGTTTCTCAAGGAGTATGCCATGAGAGACAGTGTCAAAGGCCTTGCTGAAGTCGAGGTAGACAACATCCACAGCCTTTCCCTCATCCACTAGGCGGGTCACCTTGTCGCAGAGGGAGATCAGGTTAGTCAAGCAGGACCTGCCTTTCGTAAACCCATGCTGACCGGGCCTGATCCCCTGCTTGTCCTGGACTTGCCATGTGAGTGCTCTCAAGACAAACCGTTCCATAATCTTCCCCAGTACCGAGGTCAGGCTGACAGGCCCGTAGTTCCCCGGATCCTCCCTCCAACCCTTCTTGTAAATGGGCGTCACACTGACAAGCCTCCAGTCCTCTGGGACCTCCCCCATTGACCAGGATTGCTGAGAGATGATGGAGAGTGGCTTGGCAAGCACCTCTGCCAGTTCCCTCAGTACTCTTGGATGGATCCCATCGGGTCCCATAGATTTGTGAGTGTCCAGACAGCGTAGTAGGTCACTAACTATTTCCTCCTGGATTAAGGGGGGTATATTCTGCTCTTCATCCTCACCTTCCAGCTCAGGGGGCAGAGTACCCTGAGGATAACTGCTCTCCCTATTAAAGACTGAGGCAAAGAAGGCATGAAGTACCTCAGCCTTTTCCTTATCTCTGGTGGCTACGTTCCCTTCTGTATCCATTAAAGACAGATATTCTCCTTGGCTTTCTTTTTATTGTGAACATATTTGTAAAAACATTTTTTGTTGTCCCTTACAATAGTGGCCAGATTGATTTCTAGCTGAGCTTTTGCCTTTCTAATTTCCTCTCTGTATGATCTAACAAGATCGCTGTACTCCATCCAAGTTGCCCACCCTTTCTTCCAGAGATGATAAACTCTCCTTTTTTTCTTGAGTCCTAGCAAAAGCTGCCTGTTCAGCCAGGCCAGTTGTCTTCCTCAGCGGTTCGACTTGTGGGTCATGGTCCTGAGCCATTAAGATTTCCTTCTTAAAGAATATCCATCCCTCCTGGACCCCTTTGCCCTTCAGGACTCTCTCCCAAGGGACTCTCAACCAGTCTCCTGAAGAGGCCAAGGGTTGCCCTCCAGAAGTCCATAGTGCTGGTTTTGCTGACCACCTTCCTTGCCTCACCAAGAATTGAGAATTCTATCATTTCATGGTCCCTAAGCCCGAGACGGCCTCCGACCATCACGCCTCCCACCAGTCCTTCCCTGTTCATAAACAACAGATCTAGCAAGGCTCCTCCCCTGGTTGGCTCACCCACCAGCTGTGTCAGGAATTTATCTTCCACACACTCCAGGAACCTCCTAGATTGTTTACTCTCTGCTGTGTTGTACTTCCAGCAGATGTCTGGAAATTAAAGTCCCCCACAAGGACAGGGGCACACGATTGTGAGACTACTGCCAGCTGCTTGTAGAATGATTCATCCGTCTCTTCAACCTGGTTGTGTGAAATATTTAAACATCACTCAGTGACTCAACGCCCCAACTCTGCAAGTGGGTTTATACACAAGCTAAGCATCTCTGTTTTTGGAGTCAGAAAATGGCATAATGGTGCTGTGTTCTAAAGCAAGCACTCCATTTTTACTTTTCACTTTGTTAACCTACCTTTCAAACACAGGGCTGTTCTATCCCAGGCAGTGATGCAACGTGGTGTAGATAACCTTCCCAATTTATACCTTGATGTAGTATCTCCAGGGAGGTTATGCTGCAAACAAGCAAAGGCAGTTATGACTATAGAGTTTTATATGGTAAACTCCACTATTCTTGTTTAGATGCTCGCTTTATAAATAGCAGTGGAGTTCATTTTAGCCATTACTCTTGTGTTTTCTAGCTATCAGTTAGAAGGAGGTATAATGCAGCCAAAAAACATTAAGCCTTTCTGTCTGCCAGAGGCTTAAATCTAGTACAAAACAAGACATAAGTGACAGAGGTAAGCATAGGAGTACAAAACCAATAAACCAGCATTGCTCTTTGTGACCGGCAGCGATCTCAGCACACCAGCAGCATTGTTTGACTCTTAAACCTCTTCATTTGTTGTTGAGACAGAGGACATTTTGGAATAGATTCAGATGGAGATTCACATGGACATTTTTAGTAGAATTTTAACTAAAATTTGTTGTGGAAAGCCCAGAGGAATTTAAGAAATCTGTTGTTCTGAAATAAAACATAATGAGACCTTTGCAGCCAAAGGGATGGTGAAAGTTGTTGTTGCGCCAGTTAGAAGCAAGGTTTGACTTCTCACTGCAATGGGGTCAGAGGCACTAGACTGTGAAAGCAGTCGAAGGCAGAGATCAATATCATCTCATGTGCTAGAACAGAGAGGGGTGAAAGATGGGAAACTCAAAACAGACTTAAAACACGACAAAGTCCTTGCCTTGGCATGCCATAAGGATGCAGGAAGGTTTGCTAAGGATGGAGAGGAGTATACTACAGTAACAGAGATGTGAAAGGGTTACAGTCTGAGCAGGAGGTTTAGTGTGGGTGGAAAGGAAGGACTGTATCCTTTACAGCTTTCATTCGAGGTCAGCTTGTCAAATATAGACCCCTTTTGGACATAAGGACAATTGCAGAGGTCTAGATGATATCCACACAGTGGCTATCACTCTGAGTCGCAGCAGGACAGTGGTAATGCCTGCAGTAGTCAGAAAGAAAAAGCTGAAAAGCTGTGCTAAGATGGATACTGACACGGTGCCAGAAAGACTGGCCAAGGCTTTCATTTGGAGGGAGGGGATAACAGAAGGAGAAGGATGTTGAAGTGTGCACATAAAGGCAGTGGTTACCTGGGGCTTTGCAGGCAAGATTTTCTGCAGCCAAGCTGTAGAGGAGAAAGAAAAAGGGATCATAACTCCTGGGACTTTTCCAGCAGCCTCTCAGACCATTAGAGAAAGATCTTCCAGCAAACGTTGCTGAAGGGGAGACGAAGGGCTGGACAACAACAGCGTCACAGAAAGCAAAGGACAGGTTTTGGGAGGAAGAACATAGGGAGGGATGTGGAAGGCAGCTGACTGGCCCAGAAGGTTGAAAAGGGTGTGCTTGATATGAGCTCTGTGAGGTCTGAGAGGCTTTAGCAGCATGGGGAGAATTACTAGAGAAAAACCAGAGCCCCGGGGCTGGGCTGGGAGGAGAGGGACTCCTGACAGCAAGGGCAGACAGCAGTCACATCACAGCAGTAAAGGGGACAGCAGGCAGAAATTGGAGAAGCAGGTGGAGACCATGGGTAGGTTTCTAAAGAACATTCTTTCACATTTTATGTTACCAGCTACCAGATGCACATTTCACATTGTCAAGGTTGAGTTCCAGCTTCCATTGCAACACCTCTTTCACTCTCTCATCACTTTCTGAAAAGAATTCCTTATAGATCATGATTTTCCACATTTGGTTGCAGCTTAGATGGTGAAAGGTGCAGAGTACTGAGGCTCAGCAAATGTATGCAATGCTTGTGGTTCCCTGTACTACATTTCTGTAGATGCCTACACACACATTCATAATTTAATACTCTCCATACATTATTGACAGCATATTGTTTGACAAATGCAACAGAGAGGTATCACAAGTTGTATGAGAAGTGATGGGGTCCATCTGGGCTTTGAACCTCAATTCTGCATTTCAATCTCATTTGATTTCAATCTTAACTTGCATTTCCTGATAAATGCTTGATTATCAGTTTTACTATTCATATTAGCATTAAATGTACAAAACATGAAGACAAAAGGATAAATACCTGTATATATGAAATATACCTACGAAATGTCATTCTAATGCTAGATGGAAGAAAGTGTTTCCCAGATGTAACATAAAATTGTTTTAGAATTCAAGCTGGTTAATATATCATTCTAACGCTAGATGGAGGAAAGTATTTCCCAGATGTAGCATAAAATTGTTTTAGAATTCAAGCTGAAAAACGCCACCGTTATTTCTTCCTAACCTGTTTGTTCTAACAATGTATTCCAAAAGTCCTATTTTTTTTCCTGGTAACAGTTGTATTTCACTTTTCCACACGTAGTTCCTCCCAGATAGGAACACAAGGTTGGACTGGAGAAGTTAACAAAATAGCAATAAAATAATTTCTTGAAAATATGAATGCAGGTCACAACTTTTCAGTGAAATATTAAAGTATTAACTTTGTTTTGCAGAGGAGAAAAACCTAAAATCCGTGGGGATGTCACAGAATGAGCCAAAACGGGCAGATTCATTGCCTGCAGACCTGTGTTCAGCCCTCACTGTCACAACGCTCCAGACACCGTCCAAGCTGCTTGCTGCAACAGCCGTGCACAGCGAGTGTGCTCGGAGGGGATGCGGTACCGGTGGCACAGAAGCACAGCAGCCCTTCCCAGGGGCAGCCCACGGACGCTGACAACGACTCAGGAGCACTAGTAGTGACACTCTGCATAAGCACTGGAACAAACTTCATAAATATCACATCAGCTGGCCAATACTTCTATCCTCAGATCTGGGACAGCAGAGTAGGCAGAGATTTCCCTGCTACAAGAAGCTAGCGAGGACTGCAGCCTGCTCCGGCAAGTGACCCAAATGTGCGATACGCTCCACGTAACGGGAGCGGGGAGAGCCTTTCTGCAGCTCCGAGAGTTCAGCAGCAGTAGTGTGTGTATCCTCCCAGACAGGGACCTCTGGAGCATTTGTGTGTTGAAACAGCAATTAACACAGTGAGGCCATGCCTAGGGCTTACAGAAATAAGCAGCGATAAGCTAGGAAATGCAGAGCATGATCTTTATCCAAGCCTGTGCAAAAAGCCTGTCTCAAAAGAGGTGGAGTAAGGGGGTCTAACACCCCTCCCAATGCAGGACAGACAACATCTGGCAATGAGAGATGGATTACACTAGCTGTGACATAAGAGAAAGCAAAGTGGCAAGAGGATAAAAAATAGTGGGTGAAAATTCCATGTTAATCTTAGAGGATAAACACTTCATATTGATGCTTTCAAGCACTAGCTTTAGATATACATTCTTTGAAGTAAATTCTTTTTTTTTTTTATAATGAAATCACTTCATGAATGCTTTTATGGCTTTGTTTTTACTAAAAGCCTAATTATTAGCATTTATCAATTTCTACAAGATGCCATCAAGAATGTGAAACAACATACATTGCTAACTGAATACTGAATAAAAACAACAGTCATTTACAAGACTGGCAAGTTTTAAATTCAAATGTTTTAATCATAAAACAAAGCAAATTTGCATAGAAAGGCAATCTGAGGACATAAGCATTTCTAAATGTTTTTTTCTGTCACAGGCCTCTCCGTTATCAGAATTGCAGCTTTTATCCTCAACTTCGAGCTCAGCCTGACAGCAGAAGAAAACTTTTTGTAGTATTAACCTTTCATTTAGTACCCTCTGCTGGCCAAAACAAGGACAGACAGGGAAGTCAAAACCGTAACCTCCAGTAATGAAAAAGATGCTGAAAAACCATCAGTGACCTTCAGCAGAGATGACCTAATCTGTCACAGGGGAGAACGCTAACAAGCACACTCAACTCGAAGCAGAAAAATCAATACAACGCAATGCAATGCATCTCTCAAAGCCTAAGCAGATTTTCACAATGCAGGAAGTCACACAGGCGCTCTCAGATGTATCATCAGCTCTATTCACTTTCCTAGCATTAGCTTTTGTTAAAAATAAAATCGCTGCTTAGTCACCTGGAAGGAATGGTAAAAGCCTTAGGTATTTGCCTGCTCATTCTTCCTTCTACTCAAGGAGGAAGGTGTGTGAATCGCATCATATAACCTGATCTTCCCTTCTCCCTTTCTACAGTGAAACCTTTAAGCGAGAAATTTTTCAGTGCCTATTATGTATGAAGATTTCCTGCCATGAGCTGTACTGTCTACAGCTGGAGAGACAGACAATCACTGAGCAGGCAGGCAGGGAGCACCTCACCACTCCTGCAGGCTCTCCTTGCAACCAGTGAAGCACTTTCCTTTGAGCAAGCTCTCAGGCACGGGCCACCTTTAAGCAGGTCCCTGCTTTGCACAGTGATTTGCAGCCCAGGCTAGTCTCTCTTGAGGCACACTGCTTTGCCTTCCCCGGCGAGGGGGCTGTACCTTGACTATACACAGGTTCAGGACACCTGGCCGGCACATGGGAGGACTCAACGGGGTCCAGGTTTTGCCATCAGATGACAGGAACAGTCACCTCCATGCATAGCTGACTATGAGCAGACCAAATCGTTATCCCTAGTCCAGCAGGCTTTGATGGATCACAAAAAAGTGATTAAGGTAAACTCTGAGCAATTGCTCTCAGCCTGCACTCTGCTCAAATTTCATTGCTGCTTTTCAAGCCCAGGAAGAAGCCTTCCTGCAGCTTGTATTAATCCGTCTATCCTAGGCTTTACCTCTCTCTACAAACTGCTAGGATGACTGCGTTGACTGATGAGAGAATCACCGACCAAGCAGAGCAACACATTTATCAGGCTCAGCTCCTGATCCAGGGCTCCAGTGCAACCTTGCTGCTGGCCCTGGCAGCCAACCCTGCAGAAGTGTCTGCTTTCCTCTTGAAATTACCATCCCTGGCGCAAGCAGGTGAAGGTAAAGGCAGACCTCTCTTCCTGCATTTTCTTTCCTGTTTCAGGAAAAAGCTCTGCAGGCTCACGAAAAGCAGCAAAGCTGTTGGACACTCATGTCCAATGATGAAAGCCAAGCAGAAGTCTGAAGTTTACGTGCGCCTTCAGAGGCCTGCCCCAGGTCAGGATGCGGTGTGCACTCCAAACACCCTGGGGAAACCTGTCACTGTGCAATGATACCAAAAAGCTCTGCCTACTCAGTGATATGACACGCAACTCATTTTTGTCTACAGCTTACAAAAGCAAAGCCAAAACACTTCACCAAGAGGTAACCATCAGCACAGAGATAGGAAAAGGAGAAAAGTGTCATAGGGAGATTTAACACAAAAAAAGACTAGCCTTGCTTACCACTTCTTCACAACCACATCAGGGAAGCACGTTACTGCCAAGTCTGTTACACCGTGGTCTAGCCCTGTCGGACAGTGGTTTTTAACTATGTCCTCATGATTAGGGTAAAACCCCAAAGATCTGGCTTCGCTTCAATATATAATCTTGTAAACCATGCTGTGAACAGTCACAGGACTGGCACTTTGTAACAAAGTCATGACCTTAGCAATTGCTGAAGTCCAAAGCAACCACTGGCTGAACTGGACTCTTAGGTGGCACCTTGAAAAGGTGCTGCCGTTGCCAGGATCCACAGGGAGCCCTGCGCTGCGCTGCACTGCCAGAGCCAGCAACGTGCCTGAAACAAGTCTCTGTCAGCAGGGGAGAAGCTCCAGTGAGCAGCAAGGTGGAGGTCTTGTCACAGCCTTTGCCAGCTACGAAGATTTATTCTTTTTTTTAATCCTTTATCCCCAGACAACGGCAAGCTTCCTGACCGCCACAGGTAACTGTTAGCTTTCCAGATCTCATGTGATCCTCCTTTTGGTTTTCCCTCCCAGCACGTCTATGCCAGAATTTGGAAGGATAAGGCCCCCTAAGTAAAAGAGCCTCATCTTTCCTATTTCGTCTTTGAGGGTGGCAGGGAAAAAAGGAAAAAACAGAAAGCAGGTACTGGGCATCACCTACCTAGAAATGCCTAGAATGACTGCCAGCAGGAATAAGGTTAAGGCAGCTTGAGAAATGTCAGCCCAGACAAGCAGTTCCCTATCTTGCTGCTACTGCTGTGTACCCAAGGAGGTAAGCAGCTCCTGACCAAGCCTGGCTCAGCAGGGGCAACGCACCAGCAATCCTCATCCCTTCTGGGGTGGCTCTGATGGGGACCAGGGGAGCAGACAAGCACTGCAGGCCAGGTCTGCATGAGCCTGGCCGAAATACGGTCAGGCCTCAGGCAGGGGAGCTGTGCTCATCCTTCTCCAGCCTACTTGATCTCTATTTAATAACAACACAACCACTCAAACTTCCCAGGACAACCGCCAGCCCCGAGTCACACCTGTGCTGTAGTCCAGGGTATTCAGGCAAGAAACCAGATTATAATAAAGTAAAAACAGGAGAGGCGTAGAAAAATATTCTTCCTAACTATAGTTCATATTCTTGAAAAAAAATGTTTCAGTAACAGATTCATTGTGAGAGCTTCTGGAGTTCCTTTCCAGCTTAAGTCCCTGGTTTCTAATGCACCTCCCAGGTTGTTGAGGACCAAATGTGGCATCAGGTAAGAGCACTCACATGCTCTGGCACACATTCAGTCCTGTTTTCTGTCCCACGTATGCTGGTCGCTTGTCTTTTTTTTGACCTGTCACACAGTTTGCTGAGCAATGCACAGCAACATCCAAGCCTTTTTCCAAGTCATTTGTTAATCAGTTAACAAGTCTTCAGTACTCTTCCATGCTTTAAATTAATTTATTCTTCCCACTGGCATTATATAGCATTTATTGATTTGCCATTGGAAGGCACTGAATTCTGAAAGCTCCTTGGAGTTCCTACCATCTCCATCTCGCTTAACCTCAAAAAACACCGTTCCTTGCATATTGTGTAATGTAACCTAGGTCTTAAGAAAATCTAGAGGAATGTCATAATTAACGCAGTTTTGTGCTGAAATTTAACTAAAAAGCTTTTCATGACTTTGTCTTTTAACCTGTATATAAACCGGGACATTGCTTTAATCCATAATAGCTTAGTACTTTAATAAGCTCTTAAGAGTGGTGTTAGCAACAGATTTTTTTTTTTTTTGAGCTTACAAGCAAAGTATGCCTTTGTCCACTGTTTTGCTGGTGTACTTGAAGTTCAGCAAATTAGAGGAACATGATTTCCTTTGAAGAAGCCATTATCCAACCAAGTTTATAGAAGGACTTTGAAAAACTGTTTAACTACTACTGCAGCCAAAATGCGTGATGGTTGAAGTAAGACTTACAGCTCTGAACCACTCTTGTATCACTCTTGCTTTCTCACATTTTTAAAAATACATAGAATATACCTAAACTTCCAGTATTACAAAAATGCTTTGATTGTCTAAGTTTATTCCTTTTCTTTAGGGAATATTGCAGTGGTGAGTCCACACCTCAGAACATAACAGAAACCACAAACGTGGCCAGCAAGAGCTGAAAAAGCTTCATTATCTACTCTTCCCTGGCATAGTGGCTGAAGCATTTTCCCACTAAATCTTAAACTGAAAATCCCCTCCTGTTAAATAACAAACACATCATTTCTATAAATTGGGCAGGCAGAAGTTTCTGCTTCCTTTTCCAGATGTGCTTCTCTGTTTTCACTCCTCTTAAATGCAATGCATTTCGTTTCCAGGTGCATTACCTGAGGCCCAGGGGATGGGAAGGTACCTCCTGAAGGTTGCATTTCTGGAGAACTCCCCCATCCTTCTCTAAGTATGGTTGAAGCCTGAAATAAAGAGCTGATGGGCTGAATGCTCAGCAGGCAGCAGTACCTCCTGGAACTCCAAGTTTAACTAAAAGTACAACAGCAGGGACCCTTCAGCTACACATTCCATACTTCCTAGGGGCTTTTACACAGCCACCCAGTTAGGTGCACAATGCTGGTGAACTAGGATCCAGTTACCCATCCTGCCAGCATAGTATAGGATTCTCATCTCACTGAGCTGATTTTTATGGCAGCTTTGGGGCAATGTAAGCTATAGTATAAGATATGAAGAACAAGCTAGTGAGTTGCTTGTTAGGGTGGTGACATGCAGGTGCTCCACAGAATAGCCTGCTAAAAAAACTTGGCTAGCACTAGCATCACTGACAAACATTTGACACAGCGTAATTTAGGCTCACAGCTCATATTACTATTGCCTTATGTCAAAACTAAGCAGATTTTAGCCACGCTCATTTAAAGCAATTCACAAGTTATTAGCTATCATACACTAAATAAGGATGGTATCTCCAATTTAGAGCTCTAGAAGCTTGCCAATCTCTGTAGGTATTGGTATGCTCCTCATTCCTCTGAAACTCTCAGATGCTGTAAACATTAATGACTTACCTCTCCCACTTCTGGGAGAGACATACTGTTTCTGTTGAACAGATGCACTGAGATCAGATTTGCCAAAGGTCATTCAGAGGGACAGTGTAGAACTAAAGTATTTTTCGAGTCTTAGTTCAGCCTCAACTAGGAAGCTTATTAGCCTACACGAGAAAGGACAAACTGAAAGATTAAACCTTGAGAACTATTCCAGTCGAACAACAAGGCAAAGTCACACATCTAGCACAGATGCCCCCCCTTTTAGCCCTGTTGAACCAAATTCATGAGCTTTAAGACCAACTTTTCTCTAACACCAGAAGAGCCAATATTATATTCTTGGCCAAATCTCTGTACTGTTAATCTATTTTAGTCAAACAAATTCCAGCCTAGAACTGAAGTCCCTTAAACTCTAATCTCTTCTAGACATTTCTGCAGATAAAAAGCAGGACCAACGTTTTCTAGCACTGTGTATTTGAACCTAAGCAGGTGAGAAACAGAAAAGGAGAGCAGAAGAAGGTGCAGGAAAGGAATCAAGGAAACGTATGAAAAAAACCCACCAATTGAAAAGAAAAGTATGAATGGCAGAAGAATACTGTGCTTCCTCCTCCTTCCATCTATTTCTCCTCCATCACTTAGTTCCCTTCCAAACATCATTTCTGTTACTTTCTGCTTCGTTCCTGGCACTGGTAAGCCTAAGCATTCCTAAATTGAAAGTCAGGCCCTCGGAATTACTTGATTGACTTACAGATCACACAGATCTTGAAAACAGCCCCCCTGCAGTGTGCCTGCAGAGTTCATTTCTTCACACAGAGCATATGCCCACGAGGAGTTTAGAGTAACAGCTGATACGCTAAATACTATTAGAGAAAAGAAAGAGCTTTTTCGCTAGCTCTCCTTGGCCCTGACAGACCAGACCAAGGCCAACTATCTAAACCACAATGTTCTAGAGAGTTTTGCATTTAAACTCAGACCTTTAAAGGACAGGCATGCTTACCTATACTAAAGCCTTTACTCTGCTTTCTGGTTTTCAGGTTATTAGGATTTGCTCAGATCATGTTTCTCTGCAACCATATGGACATTTTTCTTTCTTACACAGAAGCTGTAAATAAAACTCATGAGAATTAAAAAGAAAGCCAGAGCTAGCAATACTCTGGCTTTCTTTCAAAAGTAAGCTTACTTTAATTGATATTTAGCTCAGAGGCATGTTGCAAACACTTGGGGCATTGCAGTGTTCCCACAATTCTTCAAAGAGAGCAAGTCTGTTATTTGCAATCCACTTTCCATCCTCCGAGTCCTGTGACACAGATGGAAACAAGAAGGTTAACCTGGAAGAGTGGATCAGCTGGTTGGTAGATGGCTCAGAAACCCAGTACGAGGATTTCACGTAAGTAGCAAATCCCTGAAACATTCTGTTAGCATGGGAATCAAATAAATAACCCCTGCTAGGACCCCTAGGTCAGCCAAGCACACACCTGGAGTTTCAGTCTACAGAGTAGGCTTCTTATACATATATTTAATTATCGCATAGCCAGAAGGCTATAAAATTACCTAGTTGATAAGCTACAGTTAAAACACATAGCAGTTCACGGGCTCCCAGAAACCAGCCATTTTAAGTACCAGCAACACAAAGCAAAGAAAAACCACATGGAACAAAAGAGTTGTTTAGTAGCCAGGAAACAAGCAGGTTATTAAACTTGTGAAGGAGACCTTTAATTACTTGCAGCAGTTGTGGGAAACATTACCAGTTACATCTCTATAATAGATTTGAATTTACAAGTCATCACTGGAAGGCTGTAATCAATCCTGAATTTGTTTTGCAAGCCAGTTCAAAGAAAAGTTTAAATATGGAAACAAATACTGTGTCTTTTCTATGGAAAGAAGAGAATATTTTTTATTTCTACCAGCTTCACGTTTCCAGCAGATTATCTTAAAAAAAAAAAGCTTTTAAAATACAGCTGCAATCATCAGGCTTGAGAGGTATTACAGAACATGGAACCACGCAAAGGGATTAACTCCTAATATCATCCAGCTGAACAGCATGAGCTCATCTGGGCTTAACCTTCTGAATCCATTCCATTTGTAGGACCCAAGCAAAAACAATAAATCACAGCTAACAAGCAGGCAATTTTTATTCTAAACATTAAGAAGGATGGATGACTTCCCATGCATCTCCACTAAGGAACCAAATTTTTCCTGGAGAAGGCACATTTATCCGTTCATGGCTGCTATGTTCCTGTTAGTGCCAGGCAAATAATTCTTAAGGGATCATCTGACACAACACATCCCTTTGGGCTCACGGATTGGCCACGAACATACTGTATTCCTCTCTGATTCATTTGGGAACACAGAACAAGGAGCACAGGTGGAGTGCAATTGCCAGTTAGCACATGGACTTGGGAACATAGCATCGCACAGGGCACAGATCCTTGCCTGGCCCAAATGAAAGAGAAATTCAGCAAATTGGTTGCAGTGTATGGTGGAGAATGAAACCCATCTCCCATTTGTACTTTGCCTTTTCTATTAATAAATGTATTGCTGGAGCCGAAACCACCCTGGAGACCTGCTCCAGGTAAGCCTGCTCAAAGCAGATAGATGGGAACAGCCGTTGGGCTGCAATTAACCCCCAAAAGGGAGGAAGGGGGCCTCACAGGAATCAGTCTGTCTGGGTAAGTTGGCAGTGAAGGGAGGGTGGAAGAGCAGGCAAAAGGCAACTCCCATGGCTCAGGGTATGAATTTCCTCAGTGAGTCTCTGACTAGAAAGTCTGAGGAATTCAAAAAGGTCCAAACTCTTCCCTCTTTACCCTGCCTGCAACCAAGCTGCTAAGGTGAAAGAAAAAAATCGGGACAGTGGGGCTTAGGAAAGATTTGCGTTTGGTAGAGAAACACGATATGACCAGTGGAACATCTAAGAAAGCTCTTTGCTGTTTTCCTGTGACTGGTGACCGTAACCTCTACGCATTATCCGTGCCTGCAATGTCTCGGCCCTCGTCATCCAACTAGGGTTAAGTGGGAGCTCCACAGAAGCGAGACTTGAGACTCCGGCGCAGCAGGACGTGTCGTGTCGATAGTTATTTCTGTGCGCTGCTGGGCAGTCTCCCGTCGCCAGAGGCAGCTGCGCTGCCACCCTGGGAGGACACGGAGGGAGACACTTTGAAACGCTTTGCCGTCCATCCAACGGGAAGGGCTAACACAGGACTGACCCAGCAAAATAGATCTCTCCCTGCCCCCTCCCCAAACCCCCCATCTCCACATCTGACAGCAGCCTTCCCACCCCCAGGTGCCCTCCAGCAATCCCTGCCCGTACAACCTCAGCAACAAGAGCAAGCCCAGACTCTGGCTCCCTGGAGGAGCACCGTGCTGCTGTTTAACCACGCGCCATCAGCCCCAGCTGCACAACCCCCTCTGTAAAGGCCTGGGAGGGCTAGCAGAGACCAGGCACCTCTCCAGGCCCTCTGGTACTTCTTGGCCCTAAGAAGATTTTAGCAAATGAGCATAATGATGTCAGTGGGGAAAGGGAATTAGTGCTCAGAGCTAAGCGCAGACCCTAGCGCATGATTTCATTGCTTTCAGTAGTGGTGAACCAGCTGGCTGCCAGGTTCTGAAGGAAGAAAGCTACAAGTCTTTCCTTTTAATCCCCTTCGCCCCAGGCTGGTTCTAGAAAAATTAGTGGCCAGGGCAGTCAAACACTGAGGGAAGGGAAGGCTCTCAGAAGGACAAGATGTACCAGAAGCAACACAGAAGCACCAAAACAGATACCGAACGAAGTGTGGCAGGTAGGATTATACGAACTGAACTGCTCTGGCAGCCTCTCTGCTCACCCTTAGCTGAGAAGAGGACTCACTGTGTTTAAAAAAAAAATAAAATGCAGAGAGACTCTTTCAACTTTGGTTTCTAAGCTTCCCCAGCATGTTCCCTGTCTGCACGGATGGGAGGCCTGAAGGGGAAGGGCCAGGCAGGGCGGCGGGATCGCACATCCACATTTCAAGCTCATCTGGGTGGGAAGGCTGCAGCATGGCTGCTTTTTGGCACAATTACCTAACACCCCCCCTGCCCTGACTATTTTTCTTAGTTCGTCCTGAGTTATGCTTCCTTTGGCAACTTTATGCATCCTGCCTGTACTTTGTTTTGAAACGAAAGCTCCCTCCAGAAGCACCATGGCACAGCTGTATGTACAGATCCAGTCTGAGCCATCCGGGACAAACCCAGCTGAAGTGGTAGGAGTTGAAGCTAATTAATCATTTGCAGCATGTGTGCCTTACTGCATTAGGCAATTAAAAAGAAGCAGAATTCCAAGCCTGATGCACGCCATGGCACAGTAAAGAAAACATTTCTGATTTGGGGGGCATACTCCCACCTCCGCACAGTGGCCCAGGCTGCATCCGAGGAGACACGGCACATCCACCCTGTATTGCCCTTCCTCTGCAACACTCACCACAGGCTTCGTGGGAGCTTCTTCCAAACATTTATCCTTTAATTATAAACCACACTGCATAATTATGCAATTTTTACTGATTAAGCCAATTTGATTGTTTGGGATGATTCAAATAGGCCACATGATGTTAGTTCTCAGGAGGGATAAATACACAAACACTTTTGATATGAATATCCATCCCATGGCATTTGAACTGCAAATATTCATGTGCAACTATGACATCCACTTGTTCAAGAGGTTTTTCTAGAAGGAACAGCTATGAGTTATAGAAGAAATCCTGGAGCAGTCTGAACAAGCCTGAAAGGAAAAAGGGAGGACAAATTTACTTAAGAGACTAGTCCCTATTCAGAGGTGTTATTACATTCACAGCTGATATGTGGCAGTATTTTCCTCCCTTCCAAACAACACTGAATATCTCCATGCAGAAACACTATCCCACTTCAAGAAAATTTCAAAGGCAACAACCAAAAGGGGCATCTGCCTTCAGTTAAAAGCTAGGACTCTGGCCCTTCACTCCCAATTACAATGTACACACCCAAAATAAGAAGCATACAACCAACACAGTAAGGCAATTTAGGAATAAGATTCCCCCCAAATAAAAAACAGATAGAGACTTGTTGAACACTTATCAAGTAATTCAAATTCACCTGCAGGACCAGTGCTGGCTGAGTTTGTGTACAGTTGCTGCAAAATTACTTTCAGCTGAGGTAATTTGGCAAGTTGAATATCAAATTTAACTGCTATTTTGCTCTGACCAAGGCAGTGCATCTGCTATGTAGAATTCTTCCTTACTGTTAGTTTTCACCGTTGTTCCCACTGGAAATGGTGAGTATCTGAGAGCAGAGGCCAGCTCCAGGCCTTTTAGGAAAGTGGGCTGCCAAGGTCATTACCCCCATCACATCCCTTCTGCCTGTTATTTATGTCCCCTGCCTCCCCAACAAGAAATGCCAAGACACAAAGGCCAAGCAGCAGACTCCAGATTAGTTTTCACTGCTCACTAAGCATGTGCACCAAGTTTTAGGTGACAGAGGAAAAAAGCAGAATTCACACACCTGCTGGGCTCACGAAGCACATACAGGGGTGCTGCTGAACAGAAAGGAATTAGCTGTAAAGGCAGATTCAAAATGGGTGCCTCTAGCTACTGCCACATACTCGGAGGTGGACACCTTTTCCATGCCTGAGCTGGAAGAGAGCCCAGCGCAGCTGTAGTCGTGATGGTTGAACTACATATTTGATTTTTGTTTTCTTGCTTTACCTAAAGAATTATTAAATTCCTCTATTTTTCCTCAGCTGTCAAATTGGGACCCAGCAGTCTGCCAGATAACAGGCAGCCAGCGGTGAGAAACCAAAATCCACAGAAGCACAATCCATTTCCTCTTTACCATTAAGAGGAGTCAGACCAAAAGTTGACCACAACTGCCGAGACACATGGGTCACAGCCTCTAGCCCTCGAATACATTATAAAGCCTCATCTCCCCCTGCTCAATATCAACAGCTCTCCAAAGTCACATGCAGCACTCCTGGACAGTACCTAGTTGATTTCAAGTGCAAAGGATGCTGCAGTTGTGAACCTGGTTCTGCCCCACAAGTCTTACTGGCGACATTGCAGTAAGTCAGCACAAAATCCACCTTTTGGAGAGCAGAAATCTGAACAGCACGCGCCAGCTTTAGCATCTAGATGTGGCATGGGGATCTCAACTCCAGGCAGCCTCCTGGGGGAAGGAGAACCCATAAGCTACCTCTTCAGACACAATTACATCTTCCACCAATGCACAAGGCACTTACACTAGTTAATAGATCACAGAGCAGTTGTTAGTGCTTGAGTGACAGAAACCATGTTTCTTCAATAGCTATATGCATCTTCAGCTTGCAATGGTTTGGGAGCAGGGGGGAGATATCTGACTATTTAATGTCATCTGCACACTTATACTTTATTAATAGAGAGGAATTTCTTTCCAGAGCTTTAATTTGTAAAAACATAACTCTCAGCAATAAAGATTGCTGCAGCTGGCCCTTTAGCTATGATCAGGAAGCAGCAAGGGCCAGTTGCTCCCTAAAGGATGAGAAGAGAGGCAGGCACAGTAACAGGGCTAGCAGGACAGGTGCCTTACCAGCCAGGGCCCCATCCCACAGTACCAGAGCAAGGCAAGCTGGAGAGCAGACAACTTCACGGTGATGAGGAAGGATCTCAATTAAGCCATCCTGCAGGTCTGGAGCAGCAGGGTCCACAGCCAGGCACAAGCATAGCTAAGGCACAGACCAACATTTCTGCAACACAGCTTTGACTAGAGCTGAAGACCCAGGGCTGAGCTTAAATGGAGCTCCTGGGCCCATGGGCAGGGGCTGCAGGTGGCCAGGTGAGGCTGGTCAGGGTCATTAAGGCCTATTAGTGTGACTACTAAGGACCAGTTTCTCTACAAGTGAACTATTCAGGGATGCACGCGTGCGCGTACGTGTGAGCGCGTGCGCCTCAGAACAGCACTGATTGATAGAGAGATAATAGCAAAACACACCAAGCTGTCTAACACACTGACTTGTCCTCCTTATCTCCTGGTACAGTGTGGTTGTTCTCTAAAAATTAAGTGAATATTGATGAAAGTTATTGATTGACAGGTCTGCAGATAGATATCCTGTGCCCATCCCAGAGCAACCACTGCAAATAAAGACATGACAAATATAATGTCAACAGATGCAGCAAGACAGTGACAATTCTTCTCCCGTGCTGTCAGGAAGAAACTGCTCCGTAGAGTGGTTTTATCTCTACACAGAGTGTAAGAAGTGTGCTTGCTTAGATTTTAGTCGCTCAATACAATGACACCGCATAGCCTCGCTATTTAAAAATCACTTTCAAAACTATTTAAAGTGTTTATACAAGGTGATCCTTCCAGATCTCTCAGGGTAAGAAAGATTTCCATCCAGTTTGCACCATCTCCTTGTGCCCTTTCCCATTCCTTGTGCGGCAGCAGGTTCTGCACAGCCTCTGACTGTGCTGGTGAAGCATTTGTAACTCTTCTCATCAAAAGTACCAAAACCGCATCATAAGGAGAGGTGTATTGGGGGAGGAAGGGAGAGACAGAGGCCTCTCACCTGGAGAACAGGACTTACACCATCTCACAGAGGACAGTCATATCTCTCAATTGCATTAGTAGATCCCAAAGCTACCTAGAGTTGAAAAGCTCCATATTCCATTAACAGAGATCAGGAAAGTGAGATGCCCTATAATTTAACCCCTCACACAGTGGCATTTTGCCTCCTACTTGAATAATCTGGATGCTTCAAGAGTGCTGTCAACTCTTCAGAGTGATGCTAAACTACTGGCATTTTGCAGTTTCTACTACATAGTGATTTTTTTATGATATTGTAATTCACCTTGCAAATCAATGCTGGAACTTGTGGATTTATACTTTTATCAACTTGCATTCTTTTAGAGAGATTATTTTGGCATATTTCTTCACAGTACTGTTAAAAAATAAGTGGAATGGTGTTAAAAAAACCCCAGCCATTATTGTTAGCTATTACTACTGAGGACAAGTACCCATGTGACTGTCTACACCTCCATCTATTACCAAAACTGCCCAGAGGCACATCGACTTGTCCTGAGCTAAGGGAATGCCTTTCAGCTCCTCACGGGGAGCTCTGTGAACCCCAGGAAACACTCAACCATTCCTCTCCTGCACACTGAGAGGGAAGGGAATGAGGGGGAAGAATGAAGTATTGGGAGCCTAAGGCCTGAATTTAAGACTTACGGTGCAATGTGCGCTCAGGCACGCCCAAAATAGGGATCTTTCTTGTGATCAGGTTGCTTATCTGAGGTCAGAAAAAAGACCTAAGAGCTGAGGACCTGTTTGGAAACACAGAGCAAAGAAATTCAGGACTTCAGTGGGGGTCAGGAAATTGAGTAACTCTGGGGTTTTTTGGCATCGTGTGACTTTTGAATGGCAGCAGTGTGGTGTAACAGTGAATCAATAAAGAGAATAAAGGATGAAAACCTAAATGGACTCTCAACATCAAGCTATGCCGTACAAATCTGTCCACTAGTCCATCTCAGATAACACTGCATCTCACATAACATTGATAAATGCCCTGAGACAAACCATAGGTAGGAGTAGGTTAACTGATTAGCATTCATTTCAGAATGCATCCATCTACTTGTAAATGTCAGTCTTAAGGAAACAGTCTTCCCTCCTACTTAATCTGCTCTCTTCTGAAAATCAGAACAGTGACTCAACATTTCCCAGTTGTGACTCCCCGCAAAAGTGCACCATTCACAGTACTCTGGGTCCCGGACAGATCTTCACCCCACCCCGCTCCATTTAGCAATACAGAAATTACAAGAGGGTCATGATCTGCAAACAGAAAACGGTTGACTTAAATGTAGGAGGAGCTGCATACTCACATACTTGAAGTCTCAAGACTAATTCATGAGAGACACAGGCAACCTGTGCTCTCATTTATGTCCACTCTGTGAAACAAGTGGCGTCACTAAGTGTGCAAGTTCTCATTCCTGTCTAAAGAGAGGAATTTTTTTCCCTCAGTAAAGAGCATGCTTCCCAAAGGCTCCAGGGTTGGAGACACAAGTATGAGGAATTCCTCCCTGAACAACTCAGTGCAGAATTATATGTTAGACTATGTATTTTCTCAGGCATGCGTGGATGGGGCTGATATCCCTGTTTAAACTGGAAGTATTATTATTTCATTCTACTAAATTTATTCTTGTTTCTAATTATGATAATGTATCTATCATCCCTACCATGGCTCCTTTCCAGCATTATAAATACACCTGTTCTTCAATCTGCAAGAGCACTGGATGGGTAGATCACATATTACAAATTAAATTTCCATTAATAAAGGTTCCCTTTTCCCTCATACCCGTGACAGAGAGGCACAAGAGTCATGCTGTCTGGTATTTTGTCCTTTGGTTAGCGGCAGCTCTGCGAAGAGGGAATCTCTTCTTCCCAAAATACAGAGACACAGCAGGTGAGGCAAGAATCTAGGCTAAAATCTTTTGAATGGAGCAGGTACCAAATTTGTCACCAAGTAGTACTTCCCATGCCCAAAAAGCCTACATGCTCTTCTCTTCTATTTTAGTTTAAAAAGCTGCTTT
This sequence comes from Haliaeetus albicilla, assembly GCF_947461875.1. NCBI lineage: Eukaryota > Metazoa > Chordata > Aves > Accipitriformes > Accipitridae > Haliaeetus > Haliaeetus albicilla. The sequence goes on along the minus strand of NC_091493.1, from coordinate 8,654,407 downwards.
AAAGAGATTTCCCACATAGAAAGGGTTTCCCTCTGGCCACCCCTCTCTGTCTGACAGGGACTTCTCCTGAGGAGTACCTCCACGTCTGGTGCAATACTGGCTTGTGATAAGCCTCACATCTGACGTTGCCCACCACTACCCACGTTCCCATCACTACACTGTGTGTCCCACTCCTACACACAGAAAATGCTTGTAGAGCTGTGCTGGGACCTAAGAAAAGGGCCCAGCTGCAAATAATCCCACTGGAAGTGTTCACACCACCGGACTGGGAATGGCTCCGTACATTGGCATGGGAGAGGGGAAAGGGTTGTCACTGAGGAACAGGCACGTCGCAGAGTCATTTTGCTTCTACAGTAAAAAAAGTCGTTCATGCTGACACAGTGAATCTGATCATGGTCTTTATTTACTGTTACAGTTCCTTAAGTGCGTGTTAAATATAAAGACAGTCTCCCCAGTAAAATATGGAAGATCATATATGTGGGCTCGCCCTACAGAGCACCCAGAGCCACCAGAGCTTGAGCCTTCTCCCCAGAAAAACTTCTCCTTGCCTCAGGCCAGAACGTTACATCCAAGACTTGTACATCAGTCGGTCAAGCTCTCATCGTTGCCTGTCTGTCTTAAAGTCCTATCAGGGGCTGATGTAAACTGTTAAAGCCGAGTCCGATTGTACCACCTCCTGCCAAAAGTAGTAGGGAAATATGCTGTCTCAGGACTCTCAAGGTCAAGGACAGAGGCCTATCTGCGCTGCAGAAACTATATACGTTACAGTACAATTAAGAAGTTGATATACCATCTCTCATGGGTGCCTGCTGTCCATTACTAATGGAAAGAAATAGAGGTAATGTCACCACACAGGAGTCATCAATCGCCTTTTTAAGATATGTTTGATGGCAAAGTTTTCAAGGGCAGCACAACCCGTCAAATTGCAGCCTAACTTCTCTACATACGGTTCAGAAATTGGTACTTTAATACAGAGAAAGTATAAGCAGCTTCAGCCATGCTGTGACTATTCTAAGTTATGCTTTTATGTTGCTGTGAAACTATTGCTATTATTTCCAGATGGTTATTTAGTTGTTTTCATTTCTGGCACCTAGAACAGTCTGTGTTTTTGCCAGGGTTTGCAAACATTTCTCAAACTTTCTTTAATCTTCCTGACGCTGGGTTTAGTAAGGAGGCAAAAGTATTGTATTTCCCACGGAATGGAAAGGGCAGACCAAAACCACACACCTGTCCAGAATGATAGACTGAGTTAGTTAATAGTGGAGACAAAATTAGAAATAGGGAGAAAACTGGAAATGCCAGTACTGTACTAAATGTTCTTCACGGGGAAGTGTCATCTTCACAAATGGCATTGCAGGGAATCACAGTCAGGACTGACCGAGGCTGTGTGTTCCTGGGTGCCAGGCGTGGGGCCTGCCCAAAGCACACTCAACCCAGTGCAAAGTCTCCCAGTGATGGGTGTGAAATGAAATTAATTGGGGTGGGAATGCATAAAGAGAATAGGAAAGTGGAAGAGTAAGAGACAGGGCTCAAAGGAAATGTAGCCAACAAGTACCAGATGTGACTTGTCTTCCGCTGTTTTAACCAGCTGATATTATACCATCCCGGTTTTCATACCCAATTGCCTGTGGAAGGAAAAGGCTGTGGAGGGCACCTAGGAAAAAGTAGGCTTTTTCTCTTTTTACCAAATAAAACACCACCAGCAACAAAAGCCAAAACAGATTTTAATTAGACAGAGGACCTCTATAAGAGGACCTTAAAAGCATGCACAGTTTGAAGCCTTTGCATCTGCATATATAAATGCTGACATACATTGTTGCTTGTGTAATAAAATGAGGGCATGTCCCTCACAAGTGCTTGGACTAAATCAGCTAAAAGACCCTGACAGAAACTGAGCTCTGGATCCGCAGCAGCTCAGCAAGAGTTGCTGACTTTACAGAGTACCTCCAGGAGGAAGAAGAGTTTTATCCTCTACTTTCAGAGAAGGCTCTTAGCATGTCTTGCAAACCGTATTTGACATTCACCCTACCCTACAAGAAAAGAGCAGCTTCTGACACTGTTTCCTACCAGCTTCCACTCTTTTTCCTCCCTGTTTAGCTGGAAGGAGCATGGACGTGTCAGCAGAGCGCAGGCCATTAGCTAACAGGGGCAGCCAGGGAGGTAAGTTAAGATTACTGAGGCACTCTTTGCCCCCAAAAACCTTTTTGCAGTATGGTTTATGGCAGGGGAGCTCAGAGGGAGCAGGTTTTTCACCAAGCTATCATAGCAATCTCTTTCTCTAAGCATTAATACAATCTGCACCTGTGCGCTCTCTGCGTAGCTTTTAGGCACCTCTGGCCAAGAACAAAGCTGCTCCCCAGGGTCAAGCCCAGCCTCTGTGAAAACGCTCAGCCTGCTCCTCCGGCGTGGGGCCACCCAGAGCAGCACGATGCTGCGAGCAGTTTGCTGGTGATCACCCAGCACACGGGCCTGGCACCTCTCCACTGCACCGCGGTACGCAGTGTGGACTTACGTCCCTCAGGCTTTCCAAATAATGAAGGTAGCTGCAGTCTCAGATCCTCCTGCGGGAGCTGCCAACATGGAAAAGGGTTTTTTGAGAAGTGGAAAATCTCAGGGAAATGTCTTATGTGGAAAGTTAATAGGTAGATACTCTCGAAGCAACTTGGAGAAACGGTCATGCACATTTCATTTTAATAAGTGGAAAATATGTGGTCAGACTGCCAGATCTGTCAGCCTCTTTTGTGCATTAAGCAGCTATATAGAAATGACGAAATTGTGTGGGGTTTCTGTCCCAAAGATAAGGGGCCCACCTCTGGTTAAGCTGTGTTGTTTGCAGCCTTAATCAATTTTTAATTGGCTTTTTTAACTGTGCAATTACAAGCACATTCCTAGCACCTTTCTAAGCCAGAATGGGGTCTCTGGGCCAAAGGCTCAGCTTCATAAGCGCTCACTCCTGTGCATAACTTCACTGGCAGGAGAAGCCCTGTTAATAATTCATGAGTAGTGCTTGCAGATTGAGGCCCTCAAGCACTTTTACTGTTGTTGTAAAAAAGGAAAAAAGGGTTTGCTCTGTAAAGGTGTGACATTTATATTAAAAAAACCCAACAAAACTTTGAAAAGACTTTGTTGGCTTGTTCATAAGAGCACAATGGAGCTAACTTGATCATCTGCTCTAAAGTTCAGAGAGCTCATGTGTGGGCTTTTGAAACTCAGGAATAAAGCCAACTTGGCCCAAACAATGTCTCATTTGTCTTGACCATTTAGACTGCTGACTTCCTTTAGCTGCCTGTTAGATTTCACATCTTCATATGCGTGCAATGTGCATTCGCTAGTTTAGCTTCCTTCTATGGCTGGATCAGATTGGCATGTTGGAGTGTGAAGGTGAATTTCATTTCCTTGCAGTCTTGTAGTTGAAATATGATGGCAGAGAGACATTATTCCTTTGAATGCATTTCTCTGACAACCTGCTTCGTATTTCTGAGCAGATCCTTTGAGGAAAAATCTACTTTCTTTCCCCACCTTTCTCCCCCAACTCTCTTCTAGCATCTTTCTCTTCATCTATCTGCTTTATCCAATTTTTTTCCCTCCATCAGATGAATAAGTCAGGTGCATACGGCAGTGAAAAAACACTTTTAATCAATTAACAGAAGTCCCCTGCTGACAGCAGTGCAATCACTCTGCTAGTATGATAAAGATGCTCATCAGAGGCAATTATGAAGAGATTAATTCCTTTAGGAATTGACTTTAGCTTTCCTGACAATAGCGCTGGGAGTAGTTTTGCTTAGAAAGGTATTCTCCCAGAGTAGACATTTATCAACGTTTGGTTTCCCAGCAGTTGCTTGTTCTTCGTTAAAAGTTCCACTTCCCTGATTCTTCATCTGTTCCCCTGTGAAAAGGGGATTTGATAGCATAAATCAGAAATATAAATCTGGGATACCACATGTCAGACAAACTCACCCAGGAGCCAGGTGAGGGGGGACATGCTTTTATTCTTTGGCCTATGTAGAGCCAGGTTGTGGAAACTAATAAAACAGATGACACGTTCACGCAGATTGCTCCAGCCAAGAAAATCTGATAACCCTGCATTGTAAAAATGGAAATAGAAGAGCAGCTCCCCACACCCACCAGTGCCCTTTAGAGGCAATGACCTGGAGCTAAAATGGTGTGGCTGTTCCCACTCCCTCCTCTGCCTGACCTCCTGGCTCTCTATTCACCAACTCATTCCCTCTGCTTCTCAGATGGCAGCTCCTCTCTCTTCCCCACTGCTCCCCTCTGTGTCGCGGGGAGCAGATACTCCGTGCTGCCCCTGCCATCTGGAGCAGCATCCCTATTGCTCTGTGTGCCTAATTGAATTTGAAGGGAAGCAGGGAGTCAGTCTCAGGAAGACACATTTCCTGACCCTGCCTTACAACTCCTCCAAACGCAGCGTCTGCTGGGAGAATGAAACACCTCCTGAAGCTCTGCTCCTTTTTGCATCCACCAGTTCAACACTTGCCTGCTGTTTAACCTGTGGCCCACCATGTCTTGAAATGATGCCTTTCTCCTATGGCTGACTTGCACTGTAGCTTCTTTCTAGGGTAGCCCCTTCTGTGACCAGAACAGCCCACCCTTGCCCCAGTGCCAATCCTGTGCCTTCAGGGCAATGAAATTTGGTTTTTTCCTATGTGGCAGGGTCAAACACAGCCCCCAGCTCCCCCTCTCACTCTCTGAGTTGTGTGTGACACAACAGCCAGAAAAATGAGTTCCCGACAGCCTGGGGGAGAAACAGCACCCAAACATGAACAGCCTTCTGCATGAAGGGTTCACAGGGCAGGGAATGTCAAAACCTGATGGTTTTGCTTCTTATTGCACGGGGTAGGCTGTGGTGATGGATAACCTGTTTCATGGCTAGTGAAATACAGCAACAAGCAATTTCTAATCATCGCTCAAGGAAAGTATGAAAAAATGTAAATTGGCATGCAATCCAGATGCACTTGGAGATGTCAAGGCTCTGGCAACATCACAACACTAGGTAACCTATACTTAGTTATCAGCCTTAATATTAGACAGACATAAATTAGAATCAAGCCAGACCCAAGCCAAGAACAATACCACGTAGGGAAAGAATAAGGCATTAAATGAAGTTCGCAGAAGCTCACAGATAGAGAAGGCAAGCTCGAGGACTTCCGATGATTGCTTCTCTTTGACAACCTGTTCTTCAGACATTTGGAGAAACTTCAGCCTGAAACGGGAATTACCAGGACCCCCAAAAGAGTCCTGGACATGGGAGCAAGAAGCCAGGGAGCAGCACTGCACAGCATGAAAGATGGCTTGAAGGCCATACAGTGAGCCACCTGCAGCTGGCCAGGCCACCACAGTCATCTTATACTTGACGATTGAAGCAATTTGTGGGACAATTGGAAGCTGAGAGCAATAGGTTACTGTAAATTTTGAGGCCTCTCCAAAGCAGTTGAGGAGTACAAGTGTCTTGAGATACATGGATGTAAAGGGCCATGCTGCTGGCCATGTGTCCCAGCAAGAGCCGAGGGGCTGCCAGCGAGCGGCACTGGCAGTGGGGGCCATCACTTACGGGACAGGCTTCTCAGACCACTCTGTGCCGAAGCAGTGCTACTCTGAGCAGCTTCCTGGAAAGCTGTGCGCTGGTAGAGAGTGCTAACAAGGTGACAAAATTTCATTTTATGCTGAAATCTACAGACAAGACTCAGTGAGAAATGGCCACTGGCCAAGTGATAAAATAAATGAGGCCAGCGTCAGGAATAAATCTGAAAAGCTTGACACCAGCAGAGCTAATCTAACATCAGAAACAGCATTTTAACACAGACCAAGTCTGACATGTAAGTAGCTGTGTCAGCAAAGGGAGAATACTGAATTAGTCCCATGTGAGCTTGTGGCTGCGCTTTCTTTGCACACATTTGCCTCTGATTCAGTGCAAACCCAGTCCCAGTAAGCATCATGTAAAGGGTGGAATTTCCCAAAATCCTCTGTGGTCCTGTTTATGCAGTGCCATCACCGCTTTACCTGTCATAGGCTCTCCAGAGGCCTGTCCATGAGCCCAGGAACTTGCCCATGGTGACTAGGAGTCACTTGAATACAGCAAAGGCACAGAAAGGGCAGCATCTCTTACCCCTGCCCCAGATATCTCATGTAATCCTCCAGAATGAATGTGCCTTGGAGCTGTATTAGTTTTCCCTAATTCCCCCCTGTGCTGCAGAAGCTTCATGGGTGATTTGGTGGAGTCTTTCCTTCAGGATAGAGATGAAGCCACATGGTTCTGAAGTCAGGACAGAGTTACAGTTTCTACCCAGACCATGCCAGGACTCTAATGGATAACCTGCGATCTGCAGAATGTGGGGGCCAAACATCTGCCACAGGAAAGAGTGAGCACAAGGAAAATGAACTGAGAGTATTGCAAAGGAATTGCCTCTTCCACCCAAGGGCTGAGCAGTGCTCAGTCACTGCTGTTAGAAACTGCTTGGAAGCGTAGATGTTAATGTTGTGCCAGATCTGGTGTGGAAGCAGAGAGATTCATTCTATTTCATTATGAAATGATACCAAGCACCATAAAGTGTCAGCTTTCAAGTTCATAATTTATAAATTAAGTGTAAATAGCCCATATTCTGAGCTCCTCTCCAGCCACTTATTTATCCTTCCCCTGTGAAAAATTAATGAGTCCATAAAATAGCTTGTAAATTCAGAGCAGTCATGTTTTTTTTTTAAAAATCAACAGTGCAATTTTCCTAGAGACTCTGAAGCATTAGCTGGCTGCAGCCACTGCTTTAATCACTGGTCTTAGGTGTGCTACTATGCTACAGTAAATGTTTTCCATCTCCTGCTAAGATTCCTGCTGCAGACCAGTGCCAGAGACAAGATAAAGCACTCTGGTTATTAGGCTGTCCTAATACAGCAATGCCTGCTTTCAGCAGCCTGGCAGACTGCTTCCTTCATGGGGTGCTTGAGGACTTAACGTCTTATCCAAGACATCAAGAGAAGAATTAGCAAGACAATTTTTATAATCAAATTTTCTAAGTAGAAAATTCACCCCAGGCAAAACTTTTGGTCTGTGGGAAGGAAAAGGAGCAGAACCAGATCAGCTAGCGCTGGAGTTCTGCTAAGAGGATTCCCTAAGGCACTCTTTCACCTTTTGTGACCTTTTGGGCTTGCCTCTGGACAAAAACCTGCATTGGTCATTTTGCAAGGCCCTCTGCAACTTAGCAAGGATCTGTATTCCTACCTATTGGGGTGCACGCATTTACCAATCCCACATAAAGATCAGAGAGGGGTAGAAGACAGCCAGAGGGGAGTAGGAGACAGGTAGGCTGAGGAACAGATGGGAACAGGCACAAGACTGGGTGTTGGAGTCATGAAGAACCACAACAGAGCGCAGAGAACGGGCAATAGGCTGGTCCGGAGGTACCCACATGGGTACAAAGGCAGCTTTCATCCAGCTGAAGACATGCCCCCACCTACCTCCATTCTCTTCTACCATCTCTGGGGACTTTGCTTAACACCCAAATAAATGCCCATTAAGCCTATTCAAACCCAAAGATGTTTCTACACAAGCGCTCTGTATCAAAATGCATTGCTGCTTGAGGGTCTGTACTCAGCCAGGGTTGCGGGAAGAGGAGACAGTATTTTATGGCTGCTACGGCATCGCAGCAGGAGATGTTCTGTATCACAAGGGCGGATGATATCAAGACATGCAGGATGAGATGGCTGTAAGATAAGCTCCATGATTTTCTGTTCACTTTTATACTTATGCTTAACATTTAGAGGGATTTTCTCAATAAAGAATTTTGGCTAAAATGTTGTTTCACAGAAATAAACTCTTATTGTTAAGCTCTCTCATGAAATATCCAGCTCTCTTTAATTGAACAGGAAAAAACCCACAGTAAACAAGGCAGAGTAAACAAAGCACGGAGATTACTCTTCCCCTTCTGTATACATATGTATGAGCATGTTCTGTACTCCTTCTTCTATACACTCTAACTCCGACTATCACTAACAGTAGGTTGCCGTGACGATTTATGACAAAGTGGCAGATTTTATTAGATGTAATGTTAACTTATTCATTAAATTCCTACAATCAAACATTAAAATGGATACTATTCCTCTGGGGACAAGATGGAGAGATGAACATAATAACTTTATCTCTGTTGCGTGTAAAATATTTGTAATTGAGCAGAAAGCCTGATCCCAAATGCTTAAAAATATAAGGCCGAGGCAGCAAATGTGATTGGATTTCTTATAATGTAATCATTTTGCTCCATATGTGGCCCCCAATCTGTTTAGGATTGTTAAAATTCCTGGGTATTGTAGTGCCTTCCCCAGAGAACACTGGGAAGAGCTACGGGCAGCCTGGACCAGATGGGATGCCAATGACTCCAGCCAGCAAAGGCAGAAAAGAGGACAGTGGTTAACTCCTTCTCTGCCAGCCACCACAGAGGAGGTCCAGACAGGAAAATTAATGCAGGCTGCTTTCCAGTACTGTAAAAGGCAGTTTAAAGCTCCTGGGAGCAAACTGCTGCAGCCTGTGGGGACAAACAAAGCAAGGACCGATAATCACATCCTTCTGAAAAATTGTTCAGTTGCTGTAGGTGGAAACTTCGGTTGATTGCAAATTCCCCATGGTACGTGAAGGAAGGAGGGCTCCCAGGACCCCCAAGAGGAAAGTGAAATGCTGTAAATGAAGCCAGCACCAGCAAGATGGAAGGCCTCTTGGTCAGATCGAAGGTGTTTTTAAAAAGCTTACAGAGTAGCGCTGGATCAGAAAGCCTCCCTCCAGAGGAGTGAAATTCAGCAGGCCCGTGCTTAATTTAAGAGCAAGTCTGGCTGCTCAGCACAACCTGCCCCTCTCTAACTTGTTGCTGAAAGGAGTAAATGGGCACTTGAGAACCTCTACCACAGGAAACACTTGGATGCTCCTTGTCCACCAGAGTGGATTAGTTCTATTTATATGAGTTTAATCCTTTAGCATATAAAACAAGCGACATTGTAGCTAAAAACAAAATACAGGATTACCCTATTAAAATGGTGCCCTGATTATGGACAATGCCACTTCTTTCCTTCCTGTGACTTTCTTAACTGAGATAAACCAGCAGCTTTTAGCTAAGCTGAAAACCTCACCTTAATATTCCATACCTGCCCAAACTGTTATGCTGCTTTGATGGCTTGAAGGGAATTTTGTAGGTGTTTTCTAAGGCATTATTTAACAGGACTTAACCTGAAATCCTGAAAGCCTATGGGTATGGTAAAAGGAAAAGGAAATGAAAATAGCAGCTCAGGACCTTCAATATGATTTCCTCTTTAATTCATAAAGAAGCTGTTAGTGCAATACTGACTCCTGGCTGAAGACTTGAAGATTTTTCTGTTGCACTGAATTTACTCTTGTGGAGGAGCAAATTCTATCATAAAAATAAGGAATTTTCCCATTAAGTTGAATATAGTAACTTCAGAAGCAATCTCTCACATCCCATGAGATCAGACCTTTGGACAGGAAATCTCCCCTACATCACATCTATTATTTCTCAACAGACTCCTCTAGTTACAATCATTCTCAAAAATATGGAATATGAAAATAGTGAGGGGTAATCACGTGTCCATAATCTTTAGATTGTTGCTCACTAAAAGACCCTCCAAGGCTATCTTTAGTTTCAACAGCATCAGAAACAGATCATTTTCAAGTGTAAAGGTGCCAGCATCTTATCCTGGAGAGGGACTGCTAAGCAAAAATCACATGTGTAATTTTAGTAGATACAGCAATTATTAATATATAATTCCCTGGAGAATTTCTCAACATAGACATGCCACTGGCTTTTTATCCTGCAAAACCAATACGTACTGCCAGGACTACCCACCAGCTTCCAAAATGACTTATTCCTATACTCTCACCTGGGTACTTGCTGCAGGAAAATTCCAAGTCTGCTTTTGACTTATGAGCAATTCCCTGTCTCTCCTGCTCATTAATGCCTCTGAATAGGAACAGACTAGGGCTTTTCTTATCAGACAGTGCTTTGAGTGCTTCTGCATTGCCAGGATTTGACAAAACCTGGAAGAAATAGAAGCAGCTGCCCCACTACGGTACCCTCAACAGGTTTTAAGTGCCAGACTTTTGCTTAGGTCCATCTTTCACAGCTTCAAAGAAAAGTGTGATTCTTTCTGGAGCCCAGCTGTGTGTCTAAGAAGATATTTTTTGAGCAATAATACTAACCAGAAGTATGTTAACTTCTCAAGGACTTACTAGGTCCAGTAGCTGTCAAGCCATGATTCCAACAATTCCTCCTCTTGGGAGGGGATTTTTACAGAAATTTGCACCCCCCTTTCCTCAGATATAAGGACAAGTCAGAAGTTGGATTCTTTTGCCAAGACAATTAGATTGTAACTTGCAGCCATGGAAAATGCAAAATGTATTTGAATGCTATAATTCCCCCTGCAGATCTGATATGGAAGGCATTAGAAAATGTCAGACATGCATAGCTACTTCCACTCAGGGCTATGAACATAGTTTATAAATGCTAATTAGTTAAGAAGGTATTTTGCAGGCAAACAGGGAGATGGGAGCCACAGACTAACAATTTCAACTCAGTTGTTCATACGATACGTTTGTGTAAAAAACAGAAATGGAGAATATCACTTGTCTCATAACTGAAAGATTAGATTTCCATTTCCCTTGCATTTTTAATGTGCTTACAGAGTTTCATGAAACAGAACCCCCTGGGCAGGGCTGGGGGCACACGTAAGTGGTCTGTGCTTGGGTAATGCCCTGGGTTACAGCCAGGGCCTGATCCAGCTGGGCGGCAGATGGGAAGACCGTGCAGTCCTGTTACCACTCTCCCATGCATCACACTACTGGGGGGGACTACAGCTCTCTTGGCCCTTCACACGGATACCATTTCCTGACGAAGGTGACCTGACCACCTCAAAGGCAGGTTGCCAGGGCAGGGGAATTGCTTATCAGAAATACATGCGGTTAATTTTTTTGCAAGTACAAAGCAGTGCTGCATGGTTATCAGAGGCATGCTGCATGGAGCGGGCTTGGGCATGCTGCGCAGCTCTCCAAGCATCCTTTGGAAGGGGATGCTGTGAAAGAGCAACCAAATGCTGCAGGCAGGGAGTGCTGTGGGACAGTGTGCCCTTAATAGCTCTGTCAGGACTGTGGGACACTCCTCTGGCTTGCAGGATCTTGCACCCGAATACAGAACAGAAATTGGGACTGCAGTTCCTGGAGATATGTATCTGAAGCATCTTTGAGAGCTTCAAGCAAGATCCCTGAAGGTCTGACTCTGTGCTCCAATTTCAACAGAGCTGCTTTGTTTTTAGCATTACAGATCTTTTAGCAGAGCTACTACATAACAGAGTAGAAATCAAGTCTCTGTTGTCAAAGGTGGTCATCTCTTACATTTGTGAAAGGTGTTGATGGCCAGCAGGGTTGGGACAGAAGTAGGATCTCTTGAACAGCCCTCCTGAAGTCACTGACTCAGCTCTGAGGTGCAGCAGACCCTGCTCATAACAGACTACATTTTTCTAGCGAGAAGTCTGTTGTATCAATTTTATGCCAAATCAAGGGTTTGATTTATCCCTGTTGTAACTCGACTGAGTTCAGTCAAGCCATACAAGTCATGAATGTAGCTCTTAATTTTCTCCATAGAGAATACTGTTTTTCCCTTTGATACTGCTTCAGTGAACCTCTAAATCTACAAACATGCATCCTGCTCCAGCAAAGCATGTGAGCTTACACGTGGGAAGCATGCGAGAAATCATTGTGAGAGAAACTGGACTACTTCCATACTTACACCATCTTGTCAGCCTCTTTCACCTGACATCCTTGCTCACATTATTCAGTGGGAGACACAGTACTCCTTCAAGCATTTGGCTTAACACAGCTGAAATGACGGCTCATGGGAAGACTCCCACTGACTTCTCTGGAAGCTGAATTGTGCCCTGGGTAATGGCTTGTCTTGATGGCAGTGGGGAGCTTCGGGGAGATTTAAACAGTGAGTCCATCCCTTCTATAACAAACATGTCTACTGTATCTGTATTGACTAGGGATTTTACCAGACAGGAGTGATGTCTGCTCCTGAGCCCTGCCTGAAGATCTTCCTACTTAACAACACTAGTTACTTCCTTACAATTCTCCCTGCTTACTTCCACCCATGAGTTCCTCCAAATCTCAGCAAAACCACACTGTAGTCCCTACACTTATATTATGGCCAATACCTTTTCTCTCATGGCCTGTTTTCAGTGCACATTTTTTAATGCACCTCATCTGAACTACGTTTTCCTCTTCCAGGCCTGCTCTGGGAACTTACAGGACTTTGCAGCACCTTTTTCTCATGCTTCTCTTTCATTGGGGGAATGGTTTGCTTCTGGCTGGGTGCTCGTATTTTCATTATTTCCCATGTGTGTTACCCAGACATTACCTGTTCTGGATTTCACACCAGAATGACAATTTGTCTGAAAGATCCTATTTGCCATCTACCCTACTTTTGCTAGTTGTCTAGCATATACCTTGCTTTGTCCTTTCCTAGCTCAACAGTGCCAATACTCTGATCATACACTGCCTGTATCAAGGTTCCCACACACTATTCTCTTTTTAAAAGCTCAGCAAATTTTTTCTGCAAATAAATTTTTAGCAAACCTTTGATGAACATCATAATTATTTCTGCCATCTTCTGCAATGAGAGTAAATACACTGTAAATATTTCTTTCCATTACATCAGTTGATAAGCAAATTTACGTTTTCATAGGGATCTGCTATGCAGAATCTGTTGAAGTCTCTTTCTATTTCTCCCTCACCTGCCCCTCTTCTTAGCAAACTTTTAGTCTTGGGAAGGCTTAAGTAATATATCTCCAAATCCAGGGGGACCATGGCAAAAGGTTACTGCGAGTCACTCGCTTCAGACATGGAACAAGAGACTTTATTTTAAAATAAATAAAGAAAAGGCCTCGCCTCAAACACGGAACAAGAGACTTCATTTTAAAATAAATAAATAAAAGGCCTAGCCTCCCTGCTATACTCTGCCTTTGCTCCCTGCAAAGTGCCTGCCTAGAAGCTCATGTGGGTTTCTGGGACTTGCATTTCTGAGCAGACTTGAAGAAGCTGAGTACACCACCCCCCCCCAGGGACAACCCCAGGGACAACCTCAGGGCCCCTTTCCTGCCATCTCAGGCCAAGAGGCCAAGAAGTACAAGCAGCACACGAATCCTGGCCATACCCAGCCTTTGCTCAGCAGGAGCAGGCCTTTTCAGGACCATGGCTTTGCTACAACTGCTTTGTAGCCCTGACTGCAGAAGCAATTGTTTGCACTTGCTGTGAGCCGTTTCCCATGCACCCTTTTCCTGCCTTCTCCCTCAGCCACAATACTCTCACACCAGAAGTACTCCCCCAACCCATACGCTTTTGGAGTTTCTTTCTTACACAGCCTCTGCAAGCCAAGAAATCTGCTCGGCTCTATTCAGTAGATTCCTGACAGTCTTCAAAGGATTGCTAATTCCAGTCTGCTTAAAAAATGCAGAGCATTCCCTCCCTTACGGCTTTTCTGCGTTCCCTTCTGTGAGCCAGTCAGCACCTGTTGGGCCATAAAAAACACACCAGAAAGATGGTACACCTGAAATTATCTGAAACTCCTGCAGTGCTGTGGGCAAGGAGATCGCGTGCTCCATGGAAGGGCCGCGAAGCTGCTAACGCAAAACTAGCTTTTCAGAGAAGATTCGTGCACCCCTGGCTGGCTTATATTAAGGGCTAACAAGGGTTAACAGTGTTTGTTCTCTCCATCTCACCCCCTCCTCCTCCTCTCTGTGCATTTCTGTCAAAGACCTGCTCTCCGGCCAGCCACCGCTGGGATTAGACTGCTCTAACAGTCTGGCTGACACTCTGTGCAGGAATAAAGTCCTGCTGTCTGGAGGCAGCACACACAAATGTGCTTCGCAGCCCTCCAGAAGGAACTCTAGAACTGAAGGAGCAACAATCGGGACTTTGAAGATTTCAAAATTATGCAAGTTTAAAATAACGTTTGAAAACACCCAATTTAAGAAAATACCAAAACTCTCTGGCTTTTTTCTCTTCTTGAAAGACTGCAAGCATTTTAGTTACTATGTCTGTTCAGGAGCCATATGGAAAAATCAGTTCTGTCCTGTTAAACTGGTTGCACAGTTTTGGTTTTCATCTGTCTACAGAGATCTGAAAGTCTATGTTGTTTTATTTTATGCTTTTTCGGCAAAGAAAGCGAGCGGTCTGGGGATCATTTGGCCAGGAACACAATAGGTAAGCAGTGTATTTCTTGTGTAACATATTTCCAAGAGTCTGAGAGTATACTGTTTGTGTAATTGAGTGAAATCAGCCTTTAGGATGATGTTCTCTTTGGGATAAGCTGATTATAGGTTGGTTGGTTGGTTGCTTGGTTTGTTTGTTTTCCTGGACAAGAAAAGCTGAGCTGCCGTGGTATCAGTGTGGTTTGCAAGATCCTGTCATGTAAGCAGCAGAAAGAATTTTTTTTTTTTAATCCTCTCCGAAGCACAGAGCAACTCAGATTCCACTGTCAAAGGTAAAACAAAATATTTGGGGTTATGTGTTGAATCTGTAAGCTATAGTTAGACTACAAGAATAACAAAGCGGTAAAGAAGTGACTCAGAGTCATAAGGAAAGCTCTGTTATAAGAACATTAAAAGTAGAATTGATCTAATAATCTTCACTATTCTTTCAACTTGTTCACATCGTTTTTTAATCTTGCATTCAGCTAGGTGTTAAAAATATTACAAAGAGGAAGAGAACATCCTAACTTTATTAGGATGCTAAGTAGGACATTCATATGACATTCAGTGATAATTTCAATAATAATCTCACCAATAGTAAAGATGTGTGTTATTTTGGGAATCGCAGGTGAAAACAAATTTTGTACATAAAAATCTACAGATGTATTCAATACTATGTTTAAATATGCATGTTTGAAATGGATTTATAAAGGAACTGGTCCTTTTATAAAGTCACTGTAATTGTAATGGACAGCAGGTCCGCTGCACTGTAGATATTTTGACTGCCTAAGATCTTCTGCACGTTTGCAGGCACCATGAGGAAAGGGTTGAGCTCAGAAATGAGTAAAAGTTAAAGGATGGAGCCTTTGTCTTTTATGTTCTCTTCTATCATTAGCGAATAATCAGATTTAAGCAGGATCTTTATTCCTTGCTGCTTGTAAGATGCAATAAGCTACTTTTTCCTCAAAAAAAGGGATCTTGCTCACAGAGCTCCCTCTGCTTTCCAAATCCCTGAGCTACAGCTGGCACCTGTATTAAAGGTCTATGCCCTTCTTTCTTCTCCCTTTTATGCCCTTTCCACTTTTGCACTTTCCTCTTTTTCTGAAACTGGATGTAGCAGACACAAAATTTGTAAGGATAATCTCCAACTTCACATAGTAGTGCACTGTCAAAATTTCTTGTCCTAACCGGACCCTCCTATTTGTGCAGTTCTGTGCAATGCACACAGCACAGTCTAAATAAAGTCAGCATTTTCAGAGATGACTTTTGGGACTGTTTGTATACATCTGTTTCATAGATTCAAAGCTGATAATAAAGTCTCCTGGCAAAAGGAGGGGGGCATGCATGATTTTTGAAATCTCTTATCAAAGTGAATACAATAGAGCCATTACAAGTTCCAGTGACCAGCAAATGCAGAGATGGGCTGGAAGCGATGCAGGTGTAAAAGGTATGGGCAACACAAAAATCTCAGAAATATTTATCTAGCTGCCCTACAGTAATAAACCTTTCCTCCAAATGAGATTCACAAAGAGCTAAAAGTCTTCTAAGTATCAATTCAGGGATTTTTATCCAGGATCCTCCACTTTTCATCAAAGAGTATCTTACACTAGTCTGAATAACTTACTCTGATCCTCCTCTCCACACATACCTAAAGTCACAATGGGGGAAATAAAAATTAAATGATCTGGCAGAATGGCAGAAGCAGTGTTTGGGATATAGTGACCTCCTGTGAGTTTGAAAGTGACATTGCATTACAAATAACCCAGCCTTGAAATTTAGCAAACAAACTCTATAAACTAGGAAAAATATTTTAAATTTAATTCTCCACTCATTTTTGTCAGCAGTGAAAGTTGGGGGTTTTTTTATAACTGTCTTGTGATTCTGCACCTGGGCTACATTGACTGTATTTTTCTATAATAAAAGACATCATGGCAGCTTCTGCCATTAAATCTTGCAGAGAGATCTTCTGAGAAATATTTTTCTGTGAACTTCAAGCAATTTAGCAAAGTGGAGACTGGCACTGTTTGAGCCTGGCTTGCCGTGATTATGATAAATACCAGGAAAGGCACAGAGAAGGTCACTGACTATTTTCTCCCCTACTTCTGTCATCTCATTTTGCAGTACTGAAGATGTCCTGGTTCTGGTTTTACCTGCCTCTTCATCTCCTCATGGCAGCTTGCTTGTGTCATTCCATAAAAGCACCCACCACCAGTTCCCAACAGAGCTTCAAGACCGATCTCTTCAATTTCTACCACTCCCTGATACTTGCTGATGGTAAGGAAACTACAGTTCACCTGCTGAAGGATATACCTAAAAGGTAAGAGCAAATCAGTCACTCCTGTTCTCAGGTACTTCCCTATGACACTGGTAGCCACATGCTACCAGTACAAGCCAAGAATTGCTATGCACCTGCAGAGCTCTATCAGGGTCCACTGAATTTCCAAAGAAATACCCCATTGCTGTCAAGCTCAAGTGTCATTCTACTGCCCAGAGTCTGGAATGACCCTCTGAGATCAAGTTTAGGTTCATGTACGCATTTCAGACAGCTTTCTGGGGTGTTCAAAGGAGCAGCAAAGCCAATACAGAACGGGTGGGCTCCAACAGCGAACAGTTATGTCACAAACAGCCTGGCTTCAGAGACACATCAGCTGTCCCACATTCACTGTAAGATACAAGAATTTTACCTAGCAAATTAACTATCCCCAAAATCAATAGAATATCTGCACAGACTTCTTATCTTATCAGAAAAACTTCTGCCAGCGTTCTGCATGCTGGAAGTGTTTTTGTTGAATGGCACTAAAGCTTGCTAAGATCAAAAGTGCTTTGCATGTGGAAATTCCACAGATTCTTCATTTACCCAAAATATCTGCAAAGTTTTCTGCCATATCTAGATATGTATGTGATCTAGATATTTCAGCTGGCACCACATCTTGGGTAGCAAAGATTGATCTGCTTGTTTGCAAAGAGACACATTTCAAGTGGTTTTATCGGACTCCACTTTGGACAGTGACCAACACATACCGATTTTGACATACACCCAAGCAGAGTGGTCATGGAGCAGAGAATGAGCCAGATGGTTCAGTCTTGATATGCATTGTACAGAAACTGGAACACAGCACATGTTGTATAACGTGACGATGCTCACAAGAGCAAAATAGGAGCTCTCCTTGTTAAAGGCAAATGGGTATTGAAATCTCAAGAGACAAGTGAGTTTTGCTATACTCTTGTGACATAACATTAAGATTGCAATTAGGAAGCAAAATACCCTTCAGTTTAGCATGATCAGGTGAGGACCTTATGAACCCCAGAGTCATCCGAACAGGAAACCAAGAGATGACAAGTTTTGGCTTAAAGTAAAAGACTCAAGAATGTGGAACTGTTTCCAGTGAAGCTTGACTCCGGCCCAGTAGCCATATCCTGAAAGTAAGCCAGACCTCTAGGCTGACATGATCTATCCATAATGACTAGGCTTGGCTCACTAATAAACAAACAAAAAAAATCCTTGAATTGTCTTCATTTAACTGCAGAGTGAGTGACTCCAGTCCACACATTTCTGTGGCTGTATACAGTCCGTATACACCAAAACAACAGAAATAAACAGAAGTCCAAAGGAACAATACAGGAGGCTGGGCTTTTTTAAGCAGGAATCAAAACCTGAACAAGTAGGCTGATGGCATTTTGTACTGCTCACACACTGCAGCCTCTGTCATGAAGACAAGTAAGCTAGAACTGGCCTGGATGAAACTGCCATTGACATCTGATAATGTTCATGACTGGCTAAAACCATTCCATTACATTCACTTCATCTGACGCCCAGGAAGACCTAGATATGCAAGCACATATGAGGGAGGATAGGCTCCAAGAGCTTTCACTGAACTCCTCTCAGGAAATCCTGGGAAAAGGCACACCAAATTCCCCAGAGTTAGCCAATGGGTGGGTATCTAGAAGGCAGTCAGTTTAATCACATCCATCATCCAAAATAACTAGGTAAGTGCCGAGATATGATAGTCACCTGAAGTGTGTTAAAATTCAGTGGGAGAGATATTGCCTATGGTAAGCAGATAAAATTTCCAGCAAATACCTGTAGATTTAAAAAAAAAAAAAAAAAAAAAAAAGAAACACAGCACGTATTCTTCCCACAGCTGAAGATTTCAGACATTCACCATCCTCTTGTGTTGATGTGCCTCAAACGGCAACAGTCATTTCTACCTACAGTGGAGTGACCCACATCAGAAGGGCTGATTACAAGGGGGATCAGGCAGACTTGAATTTCCTGACACTTTCTCTCTGGTTTTAATCCACATTTACAGGTACTACTTTGTTATGGAGGAAGGCAGAGCCCTCGCACCTTTCACCATAACAGTGACCCCCTGTGATGTTCCCATTGAATGGAGCATACTCGTGCACAAAGCTTCAGCAAGTTTCCTTGGAAAAGCAGCACAAGGTAAGACCTTCTGTCTGCCTAAGCAGAGACAAAGAAAGCGTAAGTTACTTATAAGGAGTTGTGTTACAGGAAATTCCTCACAAGCTTAAACATCACATGGTTCCTTCTCTTGTAAACTGCCATGGGCCGAAGAGGACATCCCTGTCTCCATGGGTGAAACATGGGAGCCCCTGGGATTTTGCCATCAACTCAAGTAAATTAAGGATTACATGCAAAAAAGTCTAAACCTAAGGTTAATATTTGGGAACAACCCTGGGTCTTCAGGGCTCCACAAACACAGATCAGCTTCATAAGCTGTTTGTACTGGCCCAAACTTCCCTTTGCTGCCTCAGCTCTTTTTCTGTGGCTTAGGCCACTTGAACTGGTCATTTTGCTCCCCACAGTGATGTGGAAAAGATTTAGCTGTTTATTTTTCTAGGAATACCATCTACCATGGCAGTGGGTATTATGCTGCCTTTAGCCTAAAAGGAAATTCCATTCTTTCTCATAATTTTGAATTAATTTTTCAAACTAAAATCTGAAAGCTGCCATTAAGTTCTTACCTGTTAGGCAGGTACACTGGATTGAGGAGTTAAAATAATGTTCCTTTGAAGTGATAAATTTTCCCTTTTCATAGAAAACAATGACACAAGACTAAATCAAAGAAAACCCCTTTCATAGAAAGTATGAGTCTCCTTGAAGTAAAGTACCCAAAGAGACAGCCATTGGAAGGAGAAAGTTGTAGGGACATCAGGCACAATACAAGTCAAGCTTTTGCAAGCTGTGGTTTTATAATTATAGCCTTTTTGAAAACACAGTTCTACAACTGCACTGCTAAAATAAAAGCTACTCAAATTTTATTTTAATAAATTACCAGTAGCAAAAAGTATTTAGTTATAATTATTATTTTCAGGAAGAAAATACAATGTTCCCTGACATATGAATAAAACCTATGTGATGTGCTTTACTTTACATCTGTTAAAACAAAAGCTACAAGTCTGCTTTTTGCCTGCAGGTGATCATGATACACAAGAGGTCTCAAAACCTCAGAAGGCTCCAAGCATGGTGTCCACCATTTTTAACTATAAGGGAAATTCTGTGGAGACTTACATGGGCATGTCTTCTCATTCTGCCCTTTACATGCTGGAGTTCTTATCCACTGAGCGAGACACACACATTACTGTATACTTAACAACTGACACAACATCTGGGCACCTCTATCCAGAACTTCCAATGGATCCACGCATAGATGTTATTGGCATTGGGCATACAACAGTGACTCTGACCTGGAAACACAGTCCCTCTGTCTTGCAACATAGAGAAAACATCCAGTACTGTCTTCTAGTTAATGAAAAGCACAACTATAAGAGCTTATGTGCTGCTGAGACAGCAATCAGATCCTCTGGAATGAAACTGCCGCCTACATTAGCTTTGTCTCTCTCTCCGTACCTTCTTGAACCGCAGCAGGTGATGATATTGTCCAACAGTGAATTGAGCATCATCAACAAAGTGAGTAGTGGGGAAGTCAGGCAGATATGCATGGGTACTAAGAACACTTACACAGTGCCCAATCTCAGTCCCAGCACTCAGTATTACTTTGACGTTTTTGTTGTCAATCTCCTCACAAATGCCAGCGCTGCTTACACCGGAACATTTGCAAGAACCTTGGAAGAACCTGAGCCTAAGGTGATGGAGCTGAAAGATGGGAAAGTGATTCAGGTTGTCCTGGATGGGAAAAACCAGAAATTCTACAGTCTGCAGTACCAGGCAAGGCACAAGAAAATACAATTCACCTTTCAGTTGTGTCATGGCCAAGTACAGGTTCACATAATAAAGAATGGTAAAACAGTGGCATCGGAAAACATCTCAGGGCTGAGGTATTTCTCACTGAAGGGAAAGCTGCTGGACACATATTTGGTGCAGCTGAGATCCACAGAGGAATCTAACTCTTCTGTGAAAGTACAGGTGTCCTCCCATTTCCACAAGCCCTTATTCCCACTTCTTCCAGAGAGCTTAAAAATCAAGTCCTTCAGTAAACTGAGGACCTGCAACTCCGTCACCATTGCCTGGCTTGGAACACAAGAGGAGAGCAAGTACTGTGTGTACAAGAAAAGGATTGAAGATGATCAGGTCTGGGTGGAACTGCAGAGTGCAGACAGGTGCTCTAGACCTGAATCTCGGCACAAGTCAGAGAAAGTGCTGTGCAAGTATTTCTATGATATAAATCTCCAGCGAGCTGTCACCACAGAGACCATCAAAGGGCTGGATGCAGGGACGCTTTACTTGTTTGATGTTTATCTTTTTGGGCCATCTGGCATCCCTGTCAGATATCACAGCAAAGTTGTGAAGACCAGAAAAAAATGTTGAAGGTTTTTAAAGACATGTTTTGAAGTGAGTGAATGAAGACTATTATCAAAATCTATGCCAATCCATGCCATAGCCTGTGCAGTTTAAAAAATACTGACACACAGAAAATTTAAAGCTGTGAGATTCTACAGAGGAAACATCTTAGTTGTCTAGATTGTTACGCTTACTTTTGCATCTTCTCTCCTGTAAAAGGGTTGGGTTCCCCCCCCCAGCTGTCTTATTCAAACATCAAAAACAGACCTGTGAAACAAATCCATGCAGATGGAAATAAAATACCCACAATGGCACCCATGAGAAATAGATTGGTTACCTAAAATGCTTCTGAAATCCAATACAGAAGTGATGGGAAATGCCTCTCAAGAAGCACACACCATTATTTTAAAGTCCCAGAGAGTTTTCCACTTTGTGTAACTCCATCAGGTAACAAAGAACTGAGAGACCCCACAAGTCAAAGCTGCTCTTGAGAAACTGAACTTCCCTGCTGCTTAAACAGGGATGGAGACAAAAAGAAATTGAAAAAAGCAGCAGAACTGGTGTAAAGCTCCACACCTTGAGTAAAGCAGGCTGAAATATATCTTTCCTTGTTACCTGCATGTTTGCTTGGCTTTCATTTCTATAAAGAACCTGTGCTTGGTTAGAAAGAGACAGAATTCAGGCCAGGAACTGGCTCTGGATCCAGCTTTTCTAGGGAGTGTACAAATACACTGCTGTGCTGCTGTCCATTGAGAAAAGCAGCAAGTAAGGAATCTTGCCATGGAAAGGAGGTTTTTATCTATAGTCTCCAATATCAAGCCCATGTCT
This sequence comes from Haliaeetus albicilla, assembly GCF_947461875.1. Classification (NCBI taxonomy): domain Eukaryota; kingdom Metazoa; phylum Chordata; class Aves; order Accipitriformes; family Accipitridae; genus Haliaeetus; species Haliaeetus albicilla. The sequence goes on along the minus strand of NC_091493.1, from coordinate 8,632,569 downwards.
ATCAACGTGTGACTCCTGAGTGTAATATACTCACTCTTTACATCTTTAACCCAGCCTATATCAATGAATGCATTGCTTTAGGAAAAATTAATTGTAGTTTTCCTATTAAATATCATGGAGGAAAAATATTTGTAGTAAAAACCCTGACAAACTTTTTTTGCTGTCTTGTTTCCTTGATTACCTTCCTTAGATGACAAGAGACAATAAAAAATTTTTAAAAAAAAAAAATTAGAAGTCTTTGTAAGAAACCCTTACTTTCAATTATCTTCAGAAAATATTTTGTATATAGGCTCTTGGCAGGTCTGGAATTTACATATAAAGAGATACAATAGATTCACTGACCCAGAGGTTGCCAGAGAAATCTTGCCTGCTGCAATTCTTTTTCCTCTACAATTACACTAAGCAAAGATATAAATGATTAATTCCATTATTGTATATTTCAGAAGTTTGCTTGCAATGCAGGGTCTTCAAGGTTCTAGCTTACTCTGAATAATTATTACCTCCAAGCATGCTTGGAGGCACTTGGCAAGGACTGAATCAGTCCTCTGTGCACACACAGAGGATTATGCATTTCCTGCTCCAAAGACTTTGTAGCATTGTGCACGCTGTTCGGTGCATGCTATACATTAGCAGGCTCATTAGCCCCAGAAGAAGGGTTCTGGCCATTGCATGGGATCAGCTGCAATATCTGGGCTTTAGCTAGGCTTCACATTCCTGCAGGCACTATTCTGGACTGAGCAGTGCCACGGCAGGAGCCATGTACTCTGTGACCTCCTCCCCACACTCTGCGGGCCTTTCGGCTAATGACAGGGGCTGGCAGTTGCACCACCTTCTTTCCAAGGCAAGCCTTCTCTTCATTTTGCTCCTGCCAAAAATAGTCTGAGCTCAAATAGCAACAGAGGTCATCTCCACTTGGAAATCTTAATGTTTTCTTCTGCCTTCCTCCTCAATTTCAGGCATTTATATTCTGGATGAACTTCACGTAGATGCCCTAAAAATGACTGTAATAACAACCATAATAATAAAGGAAGAACAGAAAGATCTGTTTAGCTGCAGATACAATATACTCTTAATCCACTGCTCTCAGCCAGACAGAGCATTAACCCTTGCTTTTGCCCTCTGTACACAAATGCCACAAAAAAGTCACTTGGAAGAGGAAGATATATTGGCACTTTGCCCGACACCAGTGCCTCTACTGAAGAATATCTTTCACAACAGAACTGGCTTTAGACTTCTCAGCGAAACCTTGGTTCAGGGCTGTAGCCAAGAGGTCTGAGGAAGGGATGGAAGGAGAATCTGGGAGAGGGCAGAAAGCAAGCTGGGCAGTCAGAGGTGATACATAAGCAAAGGCTTGGTGTAGCTCTGAGTTGACTGACAGTTGATCAGACTCTGGAGAGAAGGAAGTGCAGGTCTGGAGGTCAGCAGATATTTCAGGGAGACTTTGAGAAGAGCCAAGAGATTCTCCTCTTCACTCCACTTCTCCATGGCCATTGCCACACGCAGAGGACTGGCCGAGGCAGAGACCAGTGGGGAGCTCTGAAGACCACAGCTTACTGCTCCTGCAGCCCAGGCTCACGCAAGCAGAGCACTGATTACTGCTGCTGCTGGGAGGGCTGATGCTAGTCCCTCACTCACAGGAGGAGCTGCCACCCACACATAACATCCCTCCATCAGCAAAGGCCCCTGCACACAGGAGGGAAAGCTCGACTATAGAGAGGAACATGCCGTTCTGTCAAAACCCATTGCCTCTAATATAAGCGGAGCAGGCAAGCTGCCCTCCAGGTAGCAGCCCACTTTGCTTATGCGTGCAGCCAGCCACAGTCTATAATACAGACCCCAGGAGCAGCGGAGAATATTCCTCTCCATTGATCTTTCCGCTGTGGTTCTACCTGCGCACACCAGACTGCAAACCTGTTTTCAATTCACTCATGCCCATATCCTGCTTACGGGGCAGCCTTGGGGCACACTGGTGTTTAAGCTGGATGTTACTTTGCTGACTGCTGTCATGGAAGCGAAGTTTCAGAGGTTTATCCACAACAAAACCAAAAGGTGCTGTGTTACACCGTTGGTGCTCTTCCTATCCCTACCAACTGCTCATGTGCGCAGCTCCCCATCTTCAACACTCGGAAGCCTTTCTCTTTCAAAGCTGTTTGGCATCTTTCCATCTTCTCTCCCTCCCATTTGACTAGTACTTGCCTACTGCCATCTGATCATAAGCATTTCCCAAGCCACATTTGCCTCCTTTCTTTTCTTTATGCTTTTTGCAGTCATTCTTGCTGAATTTCTAGGGAAGCTCATTTCCTTCAGTCCAGCCTGTCCTAAGCTGTCATGAGCTCTTCCCATCTGCTCCCCATCCCCACTGAATCCAAGTCACATAGGAAGTGCAGACAGATATCTTCATGGAGAAGAGTTCAAGAGCAATGCTTTGCTTTTGTGGATCATCTAAAGTACCTCCTCAACATCATTATCAGGCCAAAGTATTTTTCCTAGGGTTCAGTGGTGCATCCCAGCTCTTGTGTGCTTCCAGCTATCGTATCTCAAGTCCTGTCACAGCTGAGATCAAAGCCTGAGGCCATGCATCTCTTTCCAGCATTTTTACAGAATTGCTCCCATTGCTAAGCCACCCCTCTACATGGAAAGTGGGGGTCAGGGGTACCAAAAACAGAAGGCAGGTAATAAGAGAAAACAGGTTTCATATCCACATCCCCTTGCCCTGTGGGCTCAGCCTCACAAATCACCACTTGCATTCTGGAAATGAGGTGCAGGTATCTGAAACAGTGACATAATAAAGCACAGGCTTTTAAGTTTGCCATTGTATGTGCCCGTAAGCCACAAACCAGTACAGCAAGGAGCTCTTCAGCATCACTTTCCAGTATTTCATACAACTGCTGTTGCTGGAAACTTTGAAACATTAACTTAAGACAGTAATAATTGCTCATTTCAGTTATACACTTTGAAAGATACTGCTACCTAAAACCAGTGTAGACATTTCTGACACTGGGTTCAAGGACTGATGACATTTGTGAGTTATTATTTAACAGACATTGAGAATCATCTATTTTGTCATTCCTTTTTCCTCCTGTATTCAATAGCCCATTTAGTCATTCCCTGTTATTTTGAGTTTCCTAGCAAATGTAAATACCTGTCAAAGTGGATCTGGTAGTCTTTTAGAACTTGTTCCCCATCTGCCCACAAATACATTCAGGGATGCATTCACAGCTTTGAGCAAATTTTTTTTATTTCATCTTTGTAACTTTGCATGTTTTTTCTGGCTACTGCCTTCCTACTCAGAAGACTTGCTTCTAGCTTAAGTAACATGTTAAAAATAGTCTTGGTATTTTGGTCCCAGGTGCTGGACTGAAATCCTGCTCACTAATTGCTTTGAAAGACACATTGTCTGTTTACATGTATACACATCACCCCTGTTTTGGGCTTCATTACTTTTAGTTGCTGGGTTTTGGTGGGTAGAGTTTATGAACCATGGACACTGCAGTTAAACATCCCAGCTACATGTAGCTTTGCACAAGGCTTAAAAATCTCATTTTGGAAGTCAAATAATATTAGCACTGACAGCAAGTCCAAACCAGTGACCCCAAAATGCCAAAGGCTTTCAGGTGCTGTAAAAGCAGCTGAAGCTTTCTGGCATTTAAAGAAAAATGGATGACTTGGCAGCTGAACACTCCTTCAGCAAAATAACAAACCCAGGCAAACCAAAATAGATGACTGCATCTTTGGGGAAGAAGGTGAACAACAGATGCATGGCTGCTCATCAGTGTTACCTATTCTGCACATGCTGAATTGAGAAACCAACAGTGTAACAAAGCGCAGACAGGTGAATGCGCTTCTCTTGCAAAACAACAGGTATTTCCTGGGCAAGTCAGTCAAGGAATATTAAGAAATAGCATTGTAAAAAGCAGCTAAATTTACTAGAAGAGGCAAGCAATAAGTATGTCGCACTCCTGCATTGCATTCTTCTGCAAAGAAACATGATGTAATTCAAGGTTGAGCCTAGAAGGTACTGGGCTAACAACCACTGCTGGCATGAGCTGCTGTCGCTCCAGCAGCCAATGCTGCCAGAAGGTTGAGCATCCCAGGCAGCACATGAAATGCCATGCTGCTGCCAGGCCTGCCAGCACGAGAGGGCAGTGTCAGGCTGTATAAGAAGCAGAAAGAGCTTACTTGATAAGGCTTATCAGGGGCAAGTATTTCAGCAAATTTAACAAGCCAAGTACCTTGCTGATAAGATTAAGGCAGAACGGATAGAAGAAAAATCCAAGGAGCTTACATTTTATTTCCTTTTAGTCTTTCAAGTGTTCCAAGTTTGGGGTTTTTGTTTGTTTGTTTAAAATTAAAGTGCATAAAAAGTGACAGCCATGGAACAAAAAGAGATAGGCACCTGCTGAAAGGACTGTAACACCAGTGTTCCCACTGCCTCTGAGACTTTCAAGACTGTCATCACTGATGGGGCCAAACCTCCTATAGAACAGAGAAATACAGTGGTGTTGAGGGCAGTCACAGATTTCATGAGGTTGAAGTGGGGTGTGTTAGTTCAGACACAATCTGCCCAGCAAGTTGTGATCGCAGGCACCCCACTGACAACTCCGTATCTTTTCCTATAGCGCCATTGCCTTGAGAGAGGGTCACTGGAGCACTACTTCCCCGTCTCACTGACAACACTTAGCAGCAGCTTACCTCCCACCAGAGCTGGATGCCCCACCAAGTACTCTGGGACATGGTCAACAGACCCCAGTTTGTTAGGGGTTTATTCTTTGGGGAATTTGGTCACTGATCTTACAGCCTCTGCAAGAGGCTGAGGATTTGCTTACAGGGACTAAGAGCCATCTCTGGAAAACGGTATACACTGTCCTATAGTGCTTTTGCTCCAAGGAAGGTTGTCTGCAATGCTGCTCCTCTACCTCAAACTTACAAAAGCATTTGAACAATAGCAGCCCTCCCCTGGCTGAGAGCAGAGTAGAGTGAAAAGGTAAGCACCAGAGTGCTGTTTCTTTTTGCAGGTATTGGCATCAGTGACACAGGAGAGACTCTGAGAAGGGGACCTCAGAGCTCAGTTTGAAGAGGGTTGTTTCAGACTCCTATGGTAATTAGCTCTGAAAGCAGAACCCAGTAGGAAAGGAGACCTTCAGAGGCCAGGGTGGGAACTGAAAAAAACCATGAAGAATCTGAAGGTAATGAGGTAAAATTTGAGTTTGTTAGAAGCTTCTAAGGAAAGGAAGGGCCCAGCCTAGATCCACGTTTTGCATCCAGCTCCCATTTTTGTAAGTTGCCTACTACTCAGGAAGCCTTTTTGCCTGAACAGAGATTTCTTCAGAATGACATTCATTTTCAGCAGGGCTCTACAGGAGCCCTGATAAAGGCTGCCAGTGGGATCTATCAGTCCTGGCCCTTCCTGCATGATTTTCCAGGCACCAGCACCACAGTGGTAACTGTGATACCAATCACTTTTTCATTCTCTTTCCAGCAGAAGGAAGATTGTGCTTGATTGAGCTTCATTACTAAGTCATTTCTGTCTCAGAGATTCAGTGCCAGCACATAAACCCACTAAGCCCCTAGTATTCCTGTAGCTCATGACTCACACAAATAGAAGAACTCAGCATGCAGTGTGCTGTCTGTACCAAGACTGTGACTCGTAAGGAAATACTCAATCTCTGGGTCTCCTTTAGAGGCCTCAAAATAACCACACACAGCACACCGTTAAGGTAATGTGCTGCAAGACTTGGATGTCACATCTAACAGATCAGCTACTTAAAAACACAAAACCAAAACAGGGACTTGAAGCAAATAGTCAAAGCCTAGCACTTCTGCTTTTCACTTTCTTCTCAGGTGCATAGGTCAAAACCAGCCCGGTAACACTCAAAGTAGTACTACTCAGCATGGCTGAGGTGGTACCATGGTTGAGAAAAACATCTGATTTAAAAATAGAAAGTACCTGTGTGGGCTCCCATACTTTCTGTGGAAGCATGAAGAGCCTGGCAATGGCTTTAAACAGGTTAAATGCATCTCCACTATGAGCTTAGGGCATGATCTATCTCTAAGGCCACAGACATAACCAGAAAGTTTAAAGTTGGATATTTGAGTGGATCTCTCAGTTATAGGAGTGCAAAAACCCAACTTTTCTGCATGTCCCAGTGGAGCATTTTACAGGTATACCTCTGAGAAATGGCTGAGAAGCACATCTAGCAACCTGACTAGTTTCCTAGGCCTCACTAATGAGGTAAGGAAGATGCAAAGCTCTTGAGAATGAGTGCCATTTGGCTAGAAAATTATTTGAAGTCAATGCTTCTGCATGCAACTGACATTATGATATACATTTGTAAGATGTATAGGTGGGAATCCATAAGGCCTCTTCTTGAGCCCATCTTCATTTTCATAAAACCTATGCTCCAAACAACTTTACATGAAGTTGCACAGTGGTATCTGCAGATATCAAGTCATCCCTGAACAATATGTGCTCTAGGGACTACTAAGGAAGAGAGGTAAAGCTCTTCACACACTCACCCAGACACACACGAGGCTCTTTAAACAAATCCATGCTTTCAAATCTCATTGAACTTGTCTTAGAAGTTAACCATGAGCAGGGACTGGAAAAACTTGCCATAAGACATAACTCAAATGTTTCAGAAATGGAAAAAAGTACAAAGGAGACTGAAAGGAGTGGATGGGTCAGAATTGAGTTTCCTGTAATTTCAGGAACTAATGAAGCTACCAACACCACGCACAGCATTGCTGGCTCTTACCGTGTTTCCAGGATGCTTGCAATGTTGTGATAAGGTTAGTGGTGTGGGACAAGCAGAACTATTGCTATCGATTGCAGTGGTGCTAAAGGTTCTATTCCTAATGCTTCACCCACTACACCCCTATAATTAGGGAGTTAATTCCTTCCTTTACCTTTTCACATTCTTGATACATAGAAAGTAGTTGTATGTATAAGCTACTGGGCTTAAGAGTAGCTCAGCGTCATGACTTGGGTCCAGTTTCATGATTTTTAAGCATTTGGAGTTGACAGTACCCATGACTCTGGATTATCAGCTGCAGATTCATGAAGGACCATGAAAGCAACAGTTTGCTTACAATGACAGTCAGGAAGCCTCAGGATGCTTACTGTATATGGTGGAAAGTTTTAACTTGAAGGATTCTTTGGCCTTTTTTTCATATAGAAGAATATCAACCAAAGAGGGAACCAATATTAAGCACTACTCTCAGTGATCAGTGCTTTTGAGGACAACAGCCATCCACCCAGAGAGAAGGATTGCTTTCTTTATCTACAACTTGAAGAAGGAAACAGTTTTATTATTGGGTTGACCTGAAAAATATTCAAATATTTGTATTCAGGCAGTTAGTTTCAGAAGTGGGCCAAAACCTATGGGTTTGTAATGTGGCACAGGCATCAAAGCCAGACTTCCAAAAGCATACAGTGCCAGTTTCTCAGCTCAGACTGAGAACCCACAAATTGGCTAGACCATCAGAAGTGCTTTGTACATATTATCTCTTATTGGGACAAAACCTTTAAAATCTGTCCATAACTCAATGAAACCACAACAGTTACAGCTGCAAACAATTTGGCCTATAGTATTTTCCTTCCTAGTCATGCTTATGCAAAGCAAAAAATGCTACTTTATAGTAACTACCTTATCCATCTTATTCACATGTACTGATGCTCAGCTTTCTAAAATACCTTTGAGAAAGCAGCAAGGTGCAGGGTTTGTTTTGGTTTTTTTTTTCCCAGAATAGAATTTAATTAACTACAAAGAAGTCACTTCTAACCCCCAAATACAACTATTCTATAGCTAAAAAGTAGATGGTTTCACTTTGAAATGAAACTTCTCTAGAAGTGATATCAGAACTCCTATTCATGCAAATAATTTTTGTTTGCAAGAGTAGTTATTTTTGAAGAAAGGACTCAAAGATGGAACTGAAAGGTGATTCAGAACACGCAAAAAACCTGTAAGTCTATAGTTCAAAACAGGACATTAGAGTGGAAATCCACAGCTCACGTTGTGTTGGGCACAGTCACTTCTGACTAGACTAACTGACAATTACATTATTTAATAGCCTTTTGAGTCTCAGAAATTGGCAGCAAACCTAATATTTCAGCTATTTGGATAAAACTGTTCCTTGTCTCTAAGGTATTGCTGTTTATTTGCCTCAACTCTATTAATTCCATCTTAACCAGGTATTCAGAAAATGTGTGATAGCAGAATTGATCAGTCAAAACATACTGAACATTCTTTTCCAGAAGATTGAGAAATAATTCATTTAAGTAGTTCTTTTGCAACATCCTTTGGCTACACTATCCCTCCCACTAGCTTCTTATAAGGATAAGGAATTACATCTATTATGTTGCCACTACAGTTTCTTTCTCTACAGACTTTAGCAAAATATTCACATACACTTTTACTTCATTTAGAGCAGGAGGTTACTCCTCCCCCCCAACAGTTCCCCACCCACTCCCCAAGAAAAGTATGTAAATTGTCACAGCAAGGCACAATGACATCCAATGGTAAAACTGTAAGCATGCTCATGTCCCACTGCTAAAGTGTATTTAAATGTAAGCAAATGGAATAAAAAAAATGGAAAGACTAAATCTTAAGTGTGTGAGAAGGAAACCAGAAAGAATTACCTACGGCCTTCACACAGGAAGGAGCAGATCCATGTCTCTTAAGGGTTACTTTGGGCAGGTAAAGAGACTGGCTTCCAAGCTATAATTCATCTACAAGAACCTGACCTCCTCTGAGTGTCTCATGAGACTTTGTAGTTTCTGGATCTGTTTTGGCTTGCAGCCTCTTTTGCCTCATACAGACCCTCACCTGCTGGAGAGGGGTCCCTTCACACATCCTCCAGCACACTTTCTGCCCTGTGGAGCCCATTCACTGTAGAGCTACCAACTATGCAGACAGCACAACTGCACCAAAACACTTGGAGGCTACGAAGATGGTACAAAATGAGTGGCATTATCGCCATGCATCCACATTTCTCATGTTCAGAGAGGCATCCTTCTGCTTCCTGGAAATCATGCAGGGCCAGCAAATTGCGACACTGTGGCAAGAATACAGAAAAAAGAAATCTAGACACAAACCTAGGATCCCTATCTGAATTTTCTATTCCTAATAGAATAAGGGTGAACAGCATATGGAGTTTTTAATTTGTCCTTTTACAAAATTACAGGTTAGAATGCAGCTTTGATTTAAGTTCTGGTTACTTTGGTTCAGGCTTTTATCCAAACCTTTTAAAAACTGTTTCAGTTAAAACAGTTAAAAGTACAGTGAACCTATACTACTTCCTTCTCCTTTACCAGTGAAATGTTTTGATTGGAAGCAGTTTGGGTCAGGAGCCATTTTTTATTATACATATATTCAGACCACAGCACTGATCCTGACAGACCTAAGTGCAATAATAAATGTGGTGGGTACCCATTGTTTATTCTCACTTTAAAGTGAGTAATTTAATTTTACCATTAGGTGGCACCAGAGAATATTTTAACATTAATATGAAGGATCACTGGAACTGTAATCTGGAATAGTCTTAAAGCAGATGTAGCCACTAAATTAAAAAAAAAGTCATCTTTGCTATGCATATGAGCACTTTAATTACTTGACTATAAGTGACAGCTTTATACAGCTCATCAGAATGCAAGTTACAGCTAAATCCACGATTTCTTTATTAGCAAGTTTTTCTATTCTAATCACACATGAGAAGTATTTTATGTGAAATTGCCATACAGTTTGATTTACCCAATATGAACAGCTTTGTAGTGTTTTATTTGTCTTAGTGAAAAGAGAAATATATCTCTGCCCAGACAATTCCAAATGTAGGCTATTAAAAAAGGCCCTTTCAAGAGTCCCTGTGCATATCTGGTATAATTCCAGCTAGGTCTATGAATAATTTACCAGCTAATGAGCTCTTTTCTGTTTATGAAATAATACTCTTAAGAATAGTAAGGCAGGACATAAGCAGTAGCCATATGTTTCTTCTCGAATTCCAGCTAGACAAATGACCTGAAAATTGCTGTTGCAAGAACTTCTAAAACATATGGCTAAATACAGGGAATTTGTTAACTTCTTGTATCAGATCCAAGAGTTTCCAATTATCAACAAAAGATGGCATACCAACCCAATTACTCCTGATATATTCCAGTCAAGACAGATTCCAAGTAAACATAGCTGTGTGGGTGTATGCGGTTTGAAATAACAGGAATCACTGAAAATTTAGTGTAAATAAAAAAAGTAGACCTTCTACATATCACATCCAGACAAAAGTGTCCCAGTGTGCTGAATGTGCTTTCAACAGGAAGCAGGAATTTTCAGGCATTCTACCAATGCTGATTTCAAGCCATCATAAACTATTAGAGGTACGTTTACTTTCCAGCATTACAGAAAACTCCTGCAACAGCTTATTTCATTTGTCAGTGGGGAAAAAGATACATGTTTCTTACATAAGATAATAATTTATAAAAAATAACTGAAAATTATTTGGTACATTTTTGTTAATAGCTGACTGCTTTTTAAGACAACATCCTTGTAGGGCTGGATGAACATGAGGCCACAATTAACAGTCAGAACACTGGTACGTTATGCACATTACTGATACATTTGACTAAGCAACTGAGCCTGGTCCCATGTTCTTACTCACATGACTACTTAGACCCAGACTCTGTAGACACAATGTGTTTTCATACCATGGCTTAACCAAAGAATCTCCAGGCATTCTACTTGACAGCAATATGGAAAAATAATGATATATTCACAACAGTGAACCAGGATTCATAGAACCACTAAGGAAAAAACATGAGGAACACATTTGTAAACTAAACAATATTTCATACTCATACTGTAAAATTTATTACATCATCTTAAGATCTATATAAACTGTCAAGGATAATTCCCACTCTACTATGTCAGTGTGCTGATCCAGGTCAGTGACAGTATATTCTTCACTAAGTATTTTTCTGGGTTAATTTTTGTTTTAATCACACATTCTTCTTGCAAGGAAGATAAAGGTCCACAGGTCACTTCATGCTGCATTTATATTTTAATTCAGCATGTTGAAAGCCACTGCTTGGGTCCTTTATATTTAGCTTCCAACTACTGCAACTGTTCTAAAGTTTAAGCCATGGGTGGTAGCAAAACATACTAAATGACAATTATCCACAGGCAAGCCAATTACTGAGATGCTTGCCTTTTGATCAGTCACTTCTCAGAGATAGGTCCCCTCCGGTCAAGTTGTGCAATCCCTACCAGAGCAGAATTCAATTACACTACAGACCTCTGGCTTTGCTCTAGTGGGTGTATGGCCTGACTAAAGGCTGCAGGCACATCCCTAATGGGCCATTTGCTGAAGAAAAAGCCTGAAAGAAATCATGCCACTGGTGAAGTGAGAGGAGAAAGCCCCACAAAGCCCAAGAACCTCCTCCTCTTCCTCAAGATTTCCAGGCAGACAAGTTGATCAAGAGGGAGACTGGTCCATTCCAACCAAAGTAAGCAAAAGTGATCCCCAAATACTTAAAAACAGAATAAACATTAAAATAACTACATTTACAAAAGATGCTTGTAAGGCTCTAGAAATGCAATCTTTTCCTAATGGCTCAGTTTTCACTTTCATGAAACTGAAAATCACTAATTTAACTAATCCCTCATTTATTGTATTGACTTTAGGAGCAGTACCTGAGCTATTAGTGTAAAAAACAGGCAAATTTTTTAAAACACAACTCAAACCCAATTAACGTGTCACGAGGAAGAAAAAACATAAAGAGGTGAAAAACCCCATTTTGTACCTGCCTAAAATTATCTTTAGCTACAGTAGAAAGATTCAAAAAACTAAAGATCATTTTGAAATTTGCTACCTCCGTGCTATCTGAGCATAGATGACTGATGTATTTCTCCCAAACAAGATAAAAACTAAACTGTTGTTCCTTATCAGAGCAAATAATATCTGGCACTGTTCATAGGAATTTCCAATATTAACCTACCTGTAAACCAAAGAAAACATTTTCTCATAGCTCAGGAATCACAGTGCCATGGCAGCTCATTTGTAAGACACAGGAATGTTGCTTGTGAAACCTAATCTGGTATGAGCACATGGAGGTTTTTTCAATGATTAGCTATTGTTTTATCAGCTTCATGATGCAAAAAGACGAGTTTTCACCAGAACATTAATGGTATCTAATTGGCAATGCTTCCTCACCATCAGAATAAATATTAGTAGTTAACAGGTTTTCCTACGTGTCCTTATACACCTTTTTGGCTACTAAAATGTGGAAAAACTATTCAGAAGACTGCACCACAAATCAAAATACCTATTTCTAAGTCAGCAACAATCCACCTGCCAGAACACTAATCCCCAATGCACAATATGTTCCACTTGTCAAACTTGAGCTCTCTCAGAGTTGCATATCACAACAGCCAAATACATATTTTTATCTCCTCCTTTTCACGCTCTTAATTTTGTTGGGGATTGTACTTTCTCCCTGCAGCCCATTGTTTCACACGCCGTAGCTTAAAGTATGTGACTCCGTTCCAGCAACACATTTAAGCAGACACATGAATTCAATCACATAAGTAAGGCTATTGATTTTGGTGAACATATCTGTACACATAAAATCTGGCTTAAGCACCACAGTGAATGATGGTGCTTTCTTTATCATCTCATTTATTGTCTAGAATCATCTAGCTATCTTAACATCAAGAAATGTATGTGCAGTCAGCTTTAGCTATTTCAGAGTAGTTGTGTCCATGTTTTTTAAGGTATTAGCTAAACGTTGGTATTGTGGTATCACAGAGTGCCTACCCCAGGGATCTGAATCCTGCTCACTCTCCCTCCTGAGGGACAGGATATTACGGGTGAGGCTCTCTACTACTACACTTTCAAAGGGGATTCAAGAAGTCTGTTCCTCTACATCAGTGTTTAGAGTCACTGCAGTAATTCCACATCCACCAGTGGATTACTTGTCTGTTGTACTGTATTTCTGGACTGTTTCTATATAAAGTGATTATGCATCTTTCACCTGCTCTCGCCTCAAGACCTACATGCCCTTTGCCACTCCAACACTATTCAGTTTGTTACACAAAATGAGTTCAGGACGGATACAGATTAGTTAAGCGAGCTTCATTTAGCACCCAGCATCTGTGCAGAAGCCCTTGGAGTGCAATATTACATCTCATAAATGAGACCCCCCATTTCCCCGCTTTCTTACACCACTCTCTGAAATTGCACTGCTCTTCACTAACTCCTCCAGCTCTTTCTTGCACATGATGGCTGTATGGAAGGGCACTGCTCTTGTTAGTTGGAATCACTGCTGCACCTCTTAAGATTAATTTCATTCAATGGTCTCGGCCAGTGGGTTTGTATTGGATATGAAAAGATTTGTTTATTTTAAATATCCTGACAGAGTCAGATAAGACACACTCAACCCATTTTAGTCTAAAATGCACGACATTCTTAGAGCAAAATGTGCAAAACTCCCACAACTATTTAAGTTAATAATTAAAAGGCCTTCCCCTAAGGTTAACCAAGTCAAGTTAGTGATTCATCTCATTTAAAAGTGCACATACTAGGATAAAAGAAAAGAATGGAAGACTGTTTATTTTTGCATTTCATCCATGCATAGCTCTGTATTATAACTGCACACAGAAGTGCAATATGCATCCACAGAAGTAAAATATTGCTACATACTTTGGTAGTTGTGACAGAGTGCAGCAAGCCACATACCTTGAAGCCATCCAAGCCTCTCACTGCCCCTCAGATTGCTACAGAAGACTTACCTGCATAACTGAAACTACTCTGGTGACTGCACCACTTCAAACACTATGGCATTCACTCAGACTACAGGCAGACTCATACATGTAAAAATACATTTACAAAGTTACTTGTCCTGTACACCTCCTGTATGGTCCATGGTGATTGTGACTGGTAGTCCTAGCCAGTCACTACCCCAAACAATGCTTGATAAGCAAATTTGCTTTAAACCCAATATTGTTGACAGCTTTGCTGAAAGGCTAAACCCTAGGAGAACACAGCAAGTGGAAAACACATTTCCAGGAGGGCACAAATAGAAGTTAGATGCTTGCTTCCTATTGAAAGTGAATCTAAATTGTCTGCCTAATTCCACTGGTTTTCTGAGAATCCTTTTTTTTTTTTTTAAATATACTCACCTACACCAACTAAATCCAGAAGGACAATAATCCCAGCAGTCTCCAGTTTAGCATTTTGGAAATTAGATCCATCTCTGCTGCTGCCAGAAAATTGCTCAGCAGAAAAAGCAATGTTAGTGTGGTCAACCTTACAAAGGATGACTATTTACTAGATACCAGCCAATTATAACATGTAGCTCCCGGGGAGAGACTAAACACTGCCTCCATTAAACAATAAACAGTGCTTTCATGCCAAACCTAACTCTGTCCCCATGCCCTCCACCTATAGGAGTTAAAGTATTATGCAGAACAAGAGAAAAGGAGCTGCTCCAGTTATCACAGTAGAGGTGCTGTATTTACCAAAGTCCATACAGGTGATACATCAGGGACCATCTTTAAAAAGAAAAAAACATATACCACAGTCCTCAAGAAAAAGAAGTTACATACAAACGAAATACAGGAGTGCAGCACCAAATCCACACCCAGAAAAAAAGTGGGAGACTGGAAAGATAAAAGATGATACTAGAAGAAATTATTGGTAAGTGATTTTTGAACAATTAGGACATGAAGCATGGCCAGATTTACCAGGAATGTGTCATGGCTTCAACTAGCAGATGTAGTGTATAACAACAGTAAGATAAGCCTTTAATAGAGTTCCACATAACAGCCTTATAAGTAAAGTAGAAAATTGTGGTCTGGACTAAGTTTCTAGATTAAGAATTTAAAAAGGTTTGAAATGCAAATTCAGAAGAGACCCTCAGTATATTTCACATAAGAAGAAAATAGAATCATAGACTGAATTAAGGTGGACGGTCATCAAATCCAGTCTCATGGTCAAAACAGAGCCAATTAGATCAGGCTGCTCACAGCCTTGTCCAGTCAAGTTCTGGTATCTCCAACAATGGAAATCCCACATTCTTCCTGTGCAACCTGTTCCAACATCTGAGCACCCTTAAGGTGATCATGTTCTAAATAAAACCTGTTCAGGACTGTGTGCTAACCTGTGTCCACTACCTCCATCCTGTCATCAGGTGACTGCTCTTTTAAAAAAAAGAAAAAAGAATGGCTATCAATCAGGTAACCCTGCTATCTGCAGCCACAGTAACACTAGCAATTGTGCCGAGGGCAACACCAATTAGTCCAGAAAACTACCATTAAATTAATTGTTCAAGTTTGGAAATAAATGCTAAGTTATGGCTTAAACTATTCTTCAGATGAATGCTATGTCAACATATAATCTTACTAATTACAGTGGAAGCCCAGGTTTGGCTTTACTATTTGTAGGCCATTCATGCAGTAAGATAGCAAGCATTTCTACATAATTAGTCTTGCTAATAACTGCGTTTAGAGTTGGTTTTTTGGGTGTTGGGGGTTTTTTTTGTGTTTTGGGGTTTTTTAAGACCAATACAAACATTTGCCCAGAAATCATCAAAACACAAGATTTTTTTTTTTTAAAGTAATATTTTAAAAGTTAGCATACTAGCAAACTGAGGGTCAGGTATTTATTAGACAAACTAAAGAACAAGCTTCATGGTATTGCCAAAGGGTATTTGTTGCATTAAGATCTCTGGATCAGATCTTTATCTGTTACATGTGCAAATTCATTTACTCTAACATGTCTGTGTAAAAATGTCCAAAAGCAAAATGTATTCCTTCATGTCCACTGAAGTTCTTGGCCATTTACAGTCACTAACCTGATAAAACACTATTACAGACTTGTTTTAGGAATGTAATTCAGTCATTTCAGTGCTTCCTGTCTCTGCCTCTGTGGGCTAGTAAACTTGACTTCAACAGTTTGGTTACATTAACCTAGCTTTTCTTGCCATTACTATGATGTTTTTCTTTCTTCTGAATACTATGAGTCATTTCCTTAAATCTTTGCTGGTTTGGCTGCAGTCTTTAGGATAGCAGGAACTGCCAATGCTTCTCTTCCACTTCTCATTTTAATTCCACTGTGTGCTAGAACCATTTCTCTATTACATTGGTTTTATCTAAGGTATTTTTGCTGAAATAATTAGATTTCCACCTGATGTAAATCATCCAAGCTCATCTGTCAGCATAGCTTCTTTGAAGCCTTACAAGTTTACAGTTGTTGAGAGACCAAGCCCTATGTTCTATTACCATTCCAATAAAGCCCTTGCAGATGACTAGCTGCTTCCCATGTGTTTAGAAGCATGGCTGTACCACTCCATTCTTTCATTCCTCAGTTTAGACTGAAGGAATAAATGGAAAGAAATCTTTATGCCTACGTATGTAAAGGCTTCTGATGCATTTTGGTGGCTCAGGTAGTCCTCTATGTATTCCTAAGCCCTGGGCAGAGGAAAAACACACCAAAAGGAACAACAATATCAATAAATGAAATCTTTGACCTCCTGAATGTGAACAATTTTTTTTTATTCATCTGTTTCCTTATTGGATCACACATAGAACTCAAGCTAATTCTTAATAAATAAATCCAAATAGGGAATACAGGTTTCCTGAAAGATACAGCTCAACATGATAGGTCCAGAAGAGACCAGGTAAAGGTGGTTTGCATCATCTTTGAACCACTTGGGCTCAAGACCATTACCACTACTGAAATGGTTCTTACTGATAGCAGACTTTAAAAGATTCCGTGAAAGTACAAGATACCAAATGGCATTCCACAGTGAGCGTCTGCTTCACCAAAATGTTACAAAGATAAGGGAAAAAAGGATGACTGCTGAAACTACCTCTGTATAAGGCCAATATACTGACAAATAGGTTACTCTTTAGTAACCTTCCCATTAGCACCAACAGGAAAGGTGCACATTTCTAATATCACAGGAGCCAGCTGCCATTGCAAAGCCAGGCTGTTCCTCCTCCTTCCCCCCACCTCCCATTTAGATCATGGCTGCATTTGCCTCAGACAGAAACACATTGGAAAAACTAAGGCTACTGTCTTCCCAGTCATGGCCCATGTTTAAAGTGTGCATTAAAATAAATGCCAAAAATATCAAAAATTTAAACATGAAATAGCTCCTTGCCCTTGGTAGGCCCAACACCCCAAACGGGAAGAAATCTTCCCCTCTCTCACTCCTAAACTAGATATTAAAATGGTCAAAATACACAGCATATAATAAAGTAGGAGATATGAAAGAAAACAAGACTGTTCCCATGCATTTTTACAATACAATTTGTACAGCTTGACTACTGCTTTACATATAGCTGTATTTAACGTTCAGAGAAGTATTATGCTGAATTTAAGGCAATAACTATACAAATGGGAAATAGAAAGTATTGAGGAACATTGTCTCCTGAAAATTCTGCCTGTTCTGAATTACCATAGCAAAACTAAGTTTCTGTAGTACAGTGCAGGAAAAAAAAATCATACAAAAGATTATTTCAACTATCAGCTTCCTTATGCTTATGATGAGGCAGTCTCCCTGCCTTTTACTGAGTACTTGCATGTCTTCTCATAAGGAGAAGTTTTTTGCTCTCACAGCCAGTTCTGTGTTAAAGTTCATGGACCTTTTATCTCCCTTCCATTACCAGAGGTCATATATTTATTTTGTCTTTGAAAACAGAACAAAAAGTTCTTCAGGAATTATGCAAAACCAAAGACATCAAAGCTACTAAGAGTATTAGGAAGGGAATGGAACTGAATAAAAACTAAGAGAATATTTCTTCTAGGGTAGGTTTTTTTCTCCCCTGCAGTTCTCTGATCCAGTGAAATATCAGGTCTGCCCAAGACAACAAATTATTTTAGATAAAACAAATTCAACTTCCAAAAGGAAAGTAAAGCAAAAATCCTTTTTTTTGTTTGATACAACTTTTCGCTCCCTATATTTTGTTCAGCTACTTATACCTGCACAAAGTAGACATCAGTGGTACTTTGGCAATAAATCATTGGAAATTCTGAAGTAACAGCATTTGATACTGGAGGAATAAGTGACTTCACAGAGCGAAGGGTATTGGAGAAACAGTTACCTGGAGTTCAGATTGCAGCTCATGAGTTTCTCTTTCTTTTTTCTGATACAACATCTGTATCACTTTGTGCTACTGAAAAGCCTGATCTAAAACTCAGTATATCTCTACTAGTATCACCCCTAACATTTCAGTCACAATTAGACAATTTAAGGTTGCAGTATTGACACTGACCCACTTAGGAGCTGTACTCCTTTTCAGAAATCAAGGACAGCCAGCTGATAAAGGGCATTCCTACAACAAGAGGGAAGTTTCTACTAGGGAGCAGCAAGGGCAGGGCTGCTCCACAAGGCAGGATGAGCCAGGAGCATAGGACAAGAGTACCTCAGAAACCAGATGCAATTCCACACTATCTCAACAGACCAGGAGGAAGACAGTGCTAATGACAAGTTCTGGTAACAGTCTCAGACAGGGGTCAGTAACAAATTACCAAGACGCATCCAGGGAGTCCATGCAAGAATAGAAAGAGACAAGACAGGAAACCACCTACCTACAACACAGACCCAACATCCAACCAAACCAGAGCCAGAACATGAGACTGAACTCCAGTGTAGCTCAAACAAGGAATGAAGGCTCAGGGCCAAGCTTAAATGGAGCTCCTGGGCCCATGGGTGGACAGCATCGGTGGGGCCCCAGGTGAGGCTGGTCAGGGAAATTAAAGCCTATTAGTGCACTCAGACCCCTGACAGTGGAAGAGTGTGGCTACTGAGGACTGACAGATGAGTAGTTGTATGGAATAAAAAGCAAGCATGTTTTAATCACTAAATCTATCTAGGTTTTTTTTTACAGAATAGTGACTCACAAACTGCAAACAATTTTATAGTAATGAAATCAAGTATTAGACTTGCATGAGAAAACAAAAAAATCCTCAAATGCCATTTTTCTGTTTGATTTCTGGTAGGTAACCAAAGGCTGATCTCAGCAACTATTAGCCTTTACTACCGAAGTGGAAACGCATGAATTCCACCAGCCATTTTACAGAATATGAAAGCCTTAACTGACTGAGGGTACCTGTGCAGTGTAAAGGAAAATTCTTCTTAATTGAGGGACTATTATAATAATATAGTAAATCTTATCTGTTGATACAAATGGAAGAATAGATTTTAAAAAATGCATCATTGTTAAACGCAGCATTTTAGCTATGCAGGATGCTAAGAATGTACACTCCCTGTACAAACACTAGCAAACCAAAAATGATGAGAATACTATTAATAAAGAAGGTTGATCCATTTGGAACCTGACTCCAGAAAACACTTTAACCTATCTGCAATTTTATTTCTATTCATTTAGGAATATAAAGGAAAACAGCTTAAGTATATATTTGACATCAAGTGAAGGATTAACTCCTCTCAGTGGTAAAGTTGTATCAGAAATTACTTTAGATACCCTCTCCCTCTTTAGTAAAGACACTTCCTCCTGCCTGCCACTTTAAACTTATTTGAGTGAAATAGAAAGAATGTGAAATACCTAAAAATCACCTGTGAAGATTACAGTGGCAAGAGGGGAGTTTCAGAACAGGAATAATTTTTCTTAATCCAGGAGGACTTTTTTCCAGTGGCTTCTAAAGAAGAGAGAGAGAGTGTTTCTCCTGCTCTTAAGTAGGGAAAGAACATGGTTATCAAATTCAGGATTTAGTATTTAGATTCTAATTTACTGACAACATTACAAAACAATTTTTCCTAATTTACAGATACGTAATGCAGTTCCTTTGACAGGAGTGCAGGATATTACCTGACATGACAAGGAGATTGCCAGTGCAGTATTCACGTTCTCAGTCTTTTTGGTTCTTTATAGTGCCATCTCCAACTACACTCTAAATCAGGCTATTGTTTATTAATTACTCTCCTTACAAATTAGGCAATATAATTTTTTTTCTAATTGGTAATATTTAAATCTCTCTTTATAGTTGTTTTCTAATTAGATTTAGGATGTGAATTTATTACTTTGCTTCTGAGACCCAAAAGAGACAGGTTGCACTCTTGCCAGAAATTGCCAGTGCAATTTCCAAGAGTGAAAATTCCTGGATTTCTGAGTCTCGTACATTTGTTTCTAATTCTCCTAACATTTCAACAAAGACAAGGTTCACAAAGTCCATCTGTTGAAAAGTCTTCCAGAGATTAAGATGTTTAAAACTGCCTGGCTATAATAAATAACAGTGTATATATAAGGTTATACAGCACATTGAATGTTACCAAATGTTAACACCTTGTGTGTGTGATCAGTCAGACTTTTAAGCCTAGATCCTATGGTTTTCTGTCACGTTCACCAAGGCCGTATTTATTCCCCTGCTCATTCTTACAACCATTAATGGCTTTCTTTAAAATTCTTTGGTGATGGGTGAGGTACCAGAAAACTGGATAAGGTCAAGTATAGTGACTGTCTTTAAAAAAGGCAGGAAAGGAACCAAGAAATTTTAGCCTAGTCAGTTTAACTTCAGCTCCCAGAAATATTCTGGGGAAAAAAAGTATCACAGAAATTGGAACAGGTAACTGGAACAGGTAACTTAATAAGGAGATCTATACACAGCCAGTATAGATCTGACAAGAATAAATCCTATCAGACCAATGTGCTACTATAATAGACCAGTAATGTCTGCAGATAGGGGAGTAGCAGCAGAGGCCATACTTCAGGACTTCAGCAGAGTTTAAACCCTATTTCCCGTAACATTCCCTTAAAGTATAGCAAAAATTGTCAGTTGATGACATAAAATTGGGCGAATAAGCATCTCCACAAAGGCTTGTTGTGATTGTTTCACTGTCAGAATGGAAGGATGTATCAAATAGGACTGTGATATTCTATTCTGAGACCATATCTGTTCCCTGTTTTCATTGATGATCCGGATGAGGAAACTGAAAGTATGCTTCTTAGAGGCATAAAAACTAAAACTGCAGAAGTACAGCATTAGGACAAATAGATGTTAAAAAATCAGGAAAACAGTCTTTAAGAAAAACAGGATGAAATTCAATACAGACAAGACGAAGAGATCACGCTGAGCAAGAGTAATCAACACCAAAAATATACAACAAAGAACAATTAGTTAGACCGTAGTTTTTTCAGAAAAGGATGTAGGGATTATAGTACACAAACATAAGCCAGTAACATCATGCCGTGCAGACAGGATAAGCATGACGTGGAAACAAATAAGCAGGAGTATAGATTGTGAGACACCTGATAAGATCATGCAGTTCTGTTCAGCACTGTTAAGGCTTCAGCTGGGGTACTCTCTCCAGTTTTGTGCTTTGTGTTTCGAGAAGGATGTAGACTACTGTGGGAACAGTTTGTTGGAGATCAACAAGAAACATGACCTCTGAAAATGAGCTGAAAGACTTAGGAGTGACTAGCTTAATAAAGATAACACTTAAGGATTGATCAATGCTTGATAAAAGTATTCACAAGCACGAAAGTTTGGTACAAAGAAGAAATAATCAATTCACCATGTCCACGGTGGACAGGACAAGAACTAATAGCTTTAAGTTGCAGCAAGAATTATTCAGGTTACTTATTAAGGGGAAAAAGTACTTCTTGACGGTAAGTGACGCACAGGAATTTCCTGGAGAGGTCATGGAGACCTCATCATTAGAAATTATAAAGGAGTGGATAAACAAATATCTGTCAGGAATGAACTCGGCATAGTTAGGAGATGAACTAGATGACCTTTTTGAGATCTCCTTCAATCATTTTTATGGTTCCATGATTCAGTATAAGTAAAAAGATATTTCAGAAAGCCTCTGCTTTTATGGTTAGAAAAAGAATTTATCTTGGGAATTTCTAGGGGTGGAAAAGTTTTTATAACAGCTGTGGAGGACCTTTTATTTATTTTCTGGTGGGCCTTAAGTGCACAATACTTTAGTCCATAATAGGCCACATTATATTATTCTGAGAAATTGGAGTTAATGGGGCCTACTTGGGGAATATGGCACAACATCATGAAAGACAAAATATTACAGGCTCTTACTTCTGCAAAATAGATGAATGCAATAAAGCCTTTCAAAACACCACCAGCATGAATTTTCACCAGTAATAAACCTCCCCCAAACAACTAAAACCAAATTTAGCACTCTCCCTAGAAAAACATTTCTAGATACCACAGACTGTTAAAGATTCTGTATGCCTCCTTCTCTTTCCCCACCCTCACTTTGCAGTTTTCTGAGCTGGTCTTTTTGCACATGGCTCCCACCTCAGAAAAATACAGATAACAGCCCCTTGCTTCATAACGGTGTTGTGAAGTAGATAAATTCCAGATCAAGAATAATACATAAATGCAAGCTCTGGAATACAGACTGTGCTGTATTAATGATAAGCTACATTGTGCCACTCTTCCATTGATAGATAATTTCTACATCTTGCACTCACGGAGTGCAGAGATAGCCAGCCATCAGCTTCATGCTTTGGCAGCAGCCCTAAGGCAGACCCAAAGCGATCTAATGGTGCTCTCTGCATGGTGACTGTCACTTCTCATCCACAGGCCCAAGGGCAGACCCACATTCTTCACAGGAGAGATCCTATACCGCTCTCAATTTGGGGGGTTTATGCAGTCCCAGAGAGATGTGACTTCTTAGAGTAGATCAACCAATTCATGAATCTCCTTTAAATTCATAGGAACTATTCCACCCCAACGAATATCACACAAAAGACTTTGCATATCGGCTGAGTGTGAGAATAAAACTCTTTTCTATTCAGTTATGCTTTTTCTGAGATTTGCAGATATTATGTGTGTGTGAGGTGAGGAAAAGAGACCAGGATGAAAAAAGAGGGAGAGAATGTAGCAAAATAGACATGGTATGCCAAAATGAGAAAGATCCTGTTATTCTTTTCTTTGATCAAGCTACTGGCCACAGAAAAATGGCCAACATAAATTATATATGCCAAAGTCAACTTCAGCTGATGTTCTTTCTAGCCATTTGATCTTTTATCTGCCAACTTCCACCCATTTTCCCCAATTGTATCCACATTTAATATTATTTTAGCCATTAAAAATGTGGTTTTCTACTTAGTTCAAGTTTTCTGTGTAACAGACATTTTATTCTTCCACTGCAATATACTGGAGAAATAAAATGCCATTTATGCAACAGAACTGATAACCTACTGAATATATGCTACCAATAATAGCTCCTAATCACTAAAACTGTTTCTTTTTTTCACCATTTATATGGATTTAAATAGGAAATCAAAGAGTTTACTTCTTATTTTTACTCTAAAACCACACCATGAAAGGGCTATTTTCAATGAATAAAAACTAAACTGTGTACATCATTATTTTTTAAGAGTTTTTTGATTTATTATATCATTTACACGGCTGCTGAAAAAAAATACTGCTGAGTTCCACCATAGCTAATTGATGAGAAAAAAGGTTTCTGTGGCTATATTGCAGGAACTGATAAAACACAAGGAAAGGGACCTCCTACATTGAGAATCTCTGACTGTAAATCTCAGTAGTTTATGAGTGGAAAATACCCAAACAATTGTTTTGCTCAGAGATGCTAAGCACCTGTAGCTGCTGTGGACTGTAACGGGTGCTGTCAACACTCATAACTTCCAAACGTTTGGATTGTGTAACTCACTGGTCCTGGCATCTAGAAGACAGACAACTCCAGCTGGCGCTGATCTGGGGTGAAACAGCAGACTTCACTGCACTTCAGGTTGTTTTGATACAGACAGTATTCACTTTCCCATCTGAAAAAAAAAAAAAAATAGCAGTTGATAACTGTAAACTTCTGAACTGGGAAGAAAAATACTTTCAGACTTTCCTCAGACTGCCCTGCACACCTAAAGTATTATCACGCTACAAGCAAACTATTGAGAGAAACGGAGATTGTGCTGTTTCCATGACTTTTATTCATATTTTGTTCTATTGTTTTTGACTTCAGCTGTTTTATGGTCATGAGAAGTATCAGAGGATCTTGTGAGCAGCATGTTGCCTACAAGCCACTGGCTAGCATCCACAGAGGCTGTGAGACCAGCAAGAGAATTGAATACTACAATTGAATGATAGACATTTCCACTAAAAGCACCTCCCTCTGTGCACGTAAAGTTCAGTAGAAATGAAACCATGGGTGTTGTAGAATTCACACTGTCATGGTGCTAAGTGGGAAATACATAAAGGCTCAGTAAGCCAAAATCTGAACCTCTGTAAAAATGACTGCGTATTGCAACCAGACACAGCGCAGTTCCCATCTAGCTGGAGTATCAGCGCAGCTCCTGATGAATTTTAACACGGTCCTTCAAGCTGATGTTAACTATGAGGCGAGTTCACCATCACTTAAGTCAGTTGTAATTTTTGTATTGCTTTCCAGCGCACATGGAGCAACCTGGTTTGCATCACAAATATGCAGATGCTTCAGTACTGGAGAAGAGAGGTGACAGGTGAGGAGCGACGCTCTCAGGGCAGGATACCTTGTGGGATTCCAGACATGGCGCTGCTGGAGCATCTTGTAGCAGACTGCTTTTTCACTGGAAAACTGCGATCAATTGAAACAGAAAGCTTTTGTCGGAATGTGTGATGTAACTTTTTTGTCAGAAAGGATTTCTCAGAGTCAGGAGAAACTAGCTGGCTGGCACCGGAGGGACCCAAAGAGAGAGGGGCATGCACGCCTCACCCTCGCCCACCCGATTTGGGCAGCCAAGCTTTGGGCGGCGATCGGCCTCCCGGGCAGTGTGTCCGGCTGCAGGAACAGACAAACGGCACCGGTGCAACTGGGCCAGCGTGACCGGCTCACGCCGACGGCTTCCCCTACGCCAGCGCGTGCTTTTGGGCTTAAACCCTTTGTAAAGCGGTATGAGCTGCGCCGCTGCAGCACCTGGCGCTGGGATGCAGGGTGCGGATTAACGCGGTTACGCCTGGAAGGTGAGGGATGCGTTGACCCGCTTTCTCGTGGGGCAGCGCGGCACCAGGCGCTTCGTCCTTCCGAAGCTTCGGACAGAAACTCGGCGGAGCCGAAAGCCGGGGCCCTCCTCGCCATGAGGAGATCGGCCAGTCACGCCAACCCAACGGCGTTCCCAGGACGTGCCGGCAAAACTTCGGCTCGCTCGTCCCCGCTGCACGCACAGGCGCGTTCCGGGGGATCGCCCCGGGGCAGGGGTGTCACTCGGGGCCCCTTTTCCAGGGCCGCCACCCTGCCCGTCGCGCACTTTCCCCCGGCGCCTCACGATCGCCGCCGACCCTCCCTCCGGCGGCGGAGGCGGGACGGCTGAGGGGGCCGCGGGCAGCCCGGCACCCCCCGCCCCGCCCCGGGCAACCGCTCACCTCACGGCGGGGCCTGCCCCGAGCTGAGGGGGACCCCGGCCCGCGCCGGCCCTGAGGCGGAGGCGGTGCCGTTGGGGGCGGCATCTCCCGTCCCCTCCCGTGCCGTGCCGTGCCGTCCCCTCCCCCTGCCCTCCCTCCGCTCCCTCCTCCCGCCGCGCCGCGCCGCTGCCCCCTCCTCCCGGGCCGCGGCCGGGGATATCCCCGGCCCCTCCCCGGCGGCCCGGCGGCGGCCCAATGGAGGTGGAGATGCTGTGCGGGCTGCGGGCGGGCTGGGGGCGCCGCCGAGCCGCGGACGCCGCCGCCGCCGGCCCGGGGACGCGCACACTCGGCGGGGAGCCGGAGGCAGAGGCGGGCGCAGGCGGCGGCGCCGGGGCCGGGACTCTGGCAGGCGGCGGCGGCGGCGGCTGGGATGAGGCGGGGGGGCGGCTGTGGGGGCAGATAGCGTCCCGCGGGGAGGCGGCCGAGTGGGGCTCGGAGCGGCGGCGGGGTCCGCCCGGCAGCGCCATGGCGGCTCAGTGCGACCCGCTGAGCGGGTACCTGCAGCAGCCGCTCTCCGACCCGGGCTCCAACAGCGAGCGCAGCACCGACTCGCCCGTGCCCGGCTCCGAGGAGGACTCGGCCGGCCCGCCGCGGTCCCTGCACAGCCCCGAGTGGGGCGAGGAGCGATTCCGGGTGGACAGGAAGAAACTGGAGGCCATGCTCCAAGGTGAGGGCGGGGAGAGGCGACGGCGGTCTCCTGGGGGGGGGGGTGGGGGGGCGCGGGGCGGCGGCGGCGGCCCGGGAGGGGAGGAGAGGGGGCCGCGTCCCCGGCCCGGCCCGCCATGCCGTGCCCTGCCTTCCCCTTCCCCGCCGGGCCGGGGGTCCTCCTGTCAGCCCCTCCGGCGCCGCAGAGGGGCGGCCGCTGGCCGGCCGGGCGCTGGACGCGGCCCTGGGTCGGCGGGAGCCCCGCGGGCCGGTCCCGGGCTCCCGGGCGCCGTCGTGGCCTCCCGGGCCGGGGCTGCGCGGGGAGGAGGCTCCTCGCGTTCTCTCCCCGGAGCGGGGACGAACGTCGCGGCCCGGGGGCGGGTGACGGGGACACCCCCCGGTCGTCTGATGTCGCTTGGGGCCGCGGCGGCCCCGGCGTGGCGGGTGGTGCCGGTGCCCGGCCCCGCCGGGGCTCCTCCGCGCCGGCAGCCAGCGCGCTGCGAGGCTGCGGCTTTGAAGGTCGAAGTCTCTCAGAAATCCCTCTTTTAAAACGTAATATCCCCGCTCTGGCAAGATGGTCCAGGCTCTCGGCTTTCGAGGAACAGCCGAGGCCGCCGTGCAGCGGGAAGGGAGCCCCTGAAGCCGGGCGTCCCGGCCAGGGGACGGGGGACGGCTCCGCTCCGGAGAGCTGACGGTGGCAGCCGCTGCCTTAGGACTTGCTCAGCCTTTGGCTCCGCTTTCTTTCCCCCCCCCCCCCTTCCTTGAGACTACGTATTTCGTCCCAGTATGTTTTGAATTATCTAACTCTCAGTGGAAGTTACGTAGGCAGCTTTTGACAAAGTAGTGTAGGAGTAGCAATTGCTGGTTTTGTTGCTTAAGAGCAGATAAATAGATTTAAACCAGCTGAGGATGTTGCTGAGTGGGGTAGTTCCCCTGGGGTGTGCCCTGCTGCCTGATCTGAAGAGCCCGTGAGAACAGAGGTGAGTTTCAGGTCTTCACGTTGTCAAATCTCAGGGCAAGTTTGGATCAACGAGGAAAGATGGTGGTGGTTTCGAGAAGTGTAATCTTTCCGCTGGGACTACTGTTTTGTAAACATTTAATGTTACATTTAACATGGCAACTCAAGTATTTATGTACATTTTCAAAACAAATAAACCACTGCTGTTCATGTGGCGTGTCATGTGGAAGGCATTTCATTCACTCGCTGGAAACCGTAGGTGCTCGATGCCTGACTGTCCCCTGTCAGAGCACTTGCCTCCTCCAGCGATGGGAAGCTGCGGGAGCCAGCAGAGGAACAGGAGTGGGTGAGTTGGGTTGGTCACTGAAGAGCTGCGGTTTGACTAGGTGACTACAATGATTGGAATTTTTTTAACTGAGATTCCTTCTCCTGGGGGTGAGTTAATCTTTAATCAGTTAATACTTTAGTGCTAGTAGAAAAATCTCATTATGTAATGCAATGAAGAGAAAGGAATTCAGAGAAACAGAAGTCTCATAAGCAGCAACAACTACTTATAAAGGTGTGCTCATCAAAAGTGTCTTAAAACCAAGAATACCTGGGTATTGAAAGGAAAAAGTATTTCTGTGTATGAAGTGGTAGGAAAAAGGGTCAAAAGTTAAAGGGCTGTATGAAGATTGAAGGTTGCCTTAACATTTTCCTCTAGTACCAAAATAAATTTCCATTGTCTCATCCCATACACAGTCCTTCCTTCTACTGCCTGAAGTAGTAAGCATGCGAGGGTAAACAAAGCTCCTAAGCAGAATCCAAATACTGTATAGGTTGTGTCATCAAGCAGTAGCCAGTGTCAAAATGTGAGGGTTTCTTTTGTTTGCTCCTTTGTAATTTTTTTTTCTTATCCTCGTAAGAGTGTAGTAAAAAGTGTATGAGTACAGTACGTAAATGCAAACAGAATGCTGCCTGCTTTTTGATGAGAGGTTGCTGTATGTCCGCTCTAGAATACACATGCTTCAGGTGATGGTTTGAGGAATTTTTGCATCAGTTAGTTATCCTTTTTTGTGAAGAAAAGTACATGTTGGACTTTGTAAGAAGTGATTTTGTGTGAAAACCTAAACTTTCTGGCTTATTGGTAATGAAAAACTGCTCATTAGGAAACATGAGGCAAACACAGTAGTGTTTTCTGTCAGAAGACTGTGAACTGTTAAACATCATCGCTTTCAGTTTCCTCTCTGTACTTTGCAAGTTTTTTATCTCATCTCTTGACTTCCTACAAGACAGGTTTTACTTATCCTTTTCTTGTAGCAGAATACCTCAGGCACTGAGTAGCTCTGCCAGGGTGTCTCAAAGAGCATCGGGAAGCCAGATCTGTAACTGGTACCCAGAAATTCAGAGTCACTTATACTGCTGGTGACAAGCCAAAGTTGATTTTATTTTTTTAACATGTCGTCCGTCCGTCCCCCTTTTTTTGTGGCTATCTTCTGGGAGTGGAAACTTTGACTCCCCCTAGTAGGAAGGGAACAATGGAAAGGAAGCGGTGTGCCATCTCCAGAAACTAACTTCTGTTAGACAATTCATAGGGTCATGTGTTCTATGGTTTCTGATACCAGATCCTTCACTGGAAATTCTTAAAATATGCAGAAATTGCATTGTGGAAGGGAAACATCTCTGTAGTCTAAGTGGTGATGACCAGATTTCTGATTTTCAAAAGTTATCCAATTTTTTGCCTTTTTTTTAATTCAAGCTGCTGTAAATGCAGTTTCTTGTTCATATTAGATGCTTAAAGGCGCTGCTTTTGCTTTTACCAGCTGCTAGAGAGCATGTTTACACTTGTGAAAGTTACTTTTTAAATGATTTAAAGACTTATGATTTCTTCTAGTGTTCACCATAGCTTTCTTAGATTATAGGAAAGTGAGAATATGTCATCTTTAGTTCAGTTGTCTTTAAAGACAAGTTTGAAACAGTATCTGTTCAAGAAATCTGTTAGGAAATGTTCTTATTCTCGGTTGGGGATCCCTTATTTTTTTGCTAGTCAACATCTGTTGTTTGCTAATGATAAAATGTAAAAAACAGGGTAGAAAGAATATGAAGAAGCTCAATGTTTGGCTTGGTGCTTCTGTTACATTCTGTGATTGCGTTGCTGAATTTTATATGTATTTCTGCCATGGTTATTTTTATCTTTCGTGCACTTGATATTTTCTGGATAGATAGAGATAGAGAGTCCACAACTGGAGTAAGTGTTGTAGCAAGACACTGGGTAGCTTTCTCTCAAAAAAGAGTTGACGTGGCTAGTTTGCTACCAGTTGTATCTGAAGCAGAAACCAAATCTCAATTGAGGTGTCAGAAAATCTTGATAGGTTTAAGGATGCTTCTGGTACTTTTTTTTCCCCACTTTGAAATAATTCTTTTAGTATTTTTGGTGTTTCGAAATTTGGTTCTGAATAGCCTTAAGATAAATATGTTAAATGAAAAGTAGAGGGAGCTTCTCCAAGAGCTTTGCTTTTTCTGTTTGGAGTATCAGAAGATGCAAAAGCTGTGGTAAAAACCTTAAACATGAGAATAATTTTTTTTCTTGTTGTGTCCAACTACTTTGTATGACTGTTTTAGTATTTGCTCATAGATGACTGGAACAATGTTCCATAAACAAATCTCAGTCTTTACAGTGGGGTATAAGCTATCTTATACTGCATGTCTTCATCAGAATTTGTTGGTGAACAGATCTCTTTAGAATAAACTTTTTTTTCTCAGGAAGCAAATTTGAGTAAAATGGATCAGCTATTCTTTGCAACAGTGACAGAAGACGGTATCTCATAGTAGCCTTATTAATTGTAACAGCTCTGCACTAAATTCTGGTGAATGCTCAGGTGACTTAATACTGTGGAATGACTGACTTAGTGCATGTTTGAGTGCCTGTTACCATAGCAGCTGAGTATTATTACAAAAATGCAAAACACTAAACTTAAAAAAGCTGTCCAAAAGGTATAATCTGACAGCTAATGTTGCAGCAATCGATAGACTTCTTTAAGTTGGCCATGAAACTTAACAAAACAAAACCAACAAACAAAAAAAAGCAACACCTTATTCTCTTGCATGGTGTGTCTTATACTTGGCTACAAAGTGTTATGCCAGTCTTGCATTTCAAATAATCCTTTTTCTATGTCATGTTCTTTAGCAGACATGGGGGGTTTTGATGGGATGTATGTACAGCACACGCTTAAATACTTAGTGACTTTATTATGCAGTATCACACAACAGTACTTGGCTAAAAAACTAAATCCACGCTCTTTTTTAATACGAGTCTAACTCTAGCAGTGGTGTGCGTGCCATATTGTATGTGGCTCTTAATTTAAAAAAAACAATGATGTGCCTGTTAGAATTCTGTTTTTCTCTGGGGTTTTTTTTATGCATCATCTTTCAGTTTGTGGACTCTTTGGGGTAATTTTAATTATGGGATCTGAAACATTATGGGTGGTATGTTTTTTTTTCTCATGAGATAATTCAGCATGTACTTGACTATTGATAAACAAACAAGAAAAGCACAGACCTACCTGCTTAGGAAGCTCTGGAGAGTACTCGGCACTGCAAGCACCCTATTTGCTGTTGAGCTTATCTTACAGAGGAGGTTGTGATGATACTGAATGGGAATCTTGGAAAATAGCAGTGCCCTGTATTGATTTAGTGACTGTCATTGGTGCCTCTGTACGTTAACTGGAGTAGGTCAGAGTTACAGGAATCATGTCAATCTTAATTTACATAACATAGACTTGATTTCTAAAAATAATAAAGGATTATTTATCATTTTTCAGGCAGTAAGGGTAAAAGTACAGTAACTCAAATTTAGTATGAACGGTCCGTACAAGCAGCTCATTTGAGTACCTTTGCATAGCTCTCCTTCCCTGCCATCGCAGCATTGAGTGAGCACTCCCCTGTCCTGTTCCCTCAGTTTTGGTCCTCTTTACCTGTCATGGGGAGTTGGAAAAATGCTCAACTAGTAATTTTTCACCAAAAAAAATTCCTATTTTTCTTAGATGGAAGTGACAAAAATACTTAGATAAATTTTTCATGGCTTAGATGAAACTTAATTTACTGTAAAACTACTGAAAATCAATTTTTAATTCCTTTGCATAAAGGTCAGCCTTGAGGCCATTGCCCGATCCTAAGACTGTACTTACGCAATGGCTAGTTCTGATGCTTGGGTGTTAACCAATTTATTTTGTTTGCTGATCCATCAGGTGAAACTTGTATTTAAACAAGTATATTTTCCCTACTTAATGCATAACTATGTGGGACAGTGTACTTTTAATACTTCTCTACTAGTTTGATTCAACTACGGACAATGATAAATTGGTAAGTGTGATAAGAAAAGTGGCGGGGGCGGGAAGAAAAAACACTTGTATTTGAATGTACTAAAGAAGATGGAGATGTTTTAGGAAACCTGGGCCTCTGCTGAGACTTTGTTACAAACAAGTTTTATTAGAGGCAAGCCCTTGAAGACATGAATGACTAGATTTTGAGTGAGTTAGCTGCTTAATAGGCAATCATAACTGTTGATGGTTTCTGTGTGGGGATGGCAAGCTCTGTGTTAAATTTATGTTGGGTTTTTATGTTTAAATGGCTAAGCAGGAATTACTACCTCTCTTCTGAATTTTTGTGTGTGTGTGTGATGATGGTAGAAATCCCTATTATAAAACTAATTGTACTGTGATCCTTCAAATAATTAGTGTGCCTTGCTTGCAACTGAAGTTTAAAATAAGCAGAGTGCTGTTGATTTATACTCCTGTTTAAAGTCCCCCGTGTCCCTGTTGGAGGTTTGAGATGTGAAGTATGTCTTTTTACCAGATTCTTACTGAAATACCTTTTCAAACTCTTTATTTTAGTAGGTCCTAAACACAGTTTCTTTTCCTAGAGGAAGAAAATGTTTTGTCTACTAAATTGTGAGATTTCTGTTGGTGGCTTTTATTTATTTTTTTTGTTTGTTACTTGCAATGTATCAGCATAACCTGGACAACGACATAGTTGTGGGGAAACTGGAACCTTTCTAATAGCATTTACATTTGGTGCTTAACTTGCATGTAGCAGACAAAAAACCCCAAGTTCTTTGTCAGTTTTTCAAATCCCTAAAGTGCTGAATAGTCTATTTCTGCAAAAATAAATATATGAAATGAAATTGTGTGACTTGTAGTTTAAAAATGTTCTTGCATTCCATTGTTAACAATTGTAATAATACCACTTTCTCAAGTTTCAGTGTTTTTTAAGTAGTACAAGGGACTATCATGGTTTGGCATGAACTGCTAAGTTAAGTATTGCTGGCTTGCACATTCCTGTTGGTTATATTGTAATCTTTACCTCCATTGGAAAATATGTCCTATTTTGAGTACTTATTTCAGGCCCTTGGCTTTATGCCTGTCAAACAATGAAAGATGCTAGTTTTCTTTAATTTCAGAGCTCTGTGAAGAACTAATGGCTTTTTTAATTTGATTTTTTTTTACAGTAATATCCCTTACTCTGAAGACTCAGTAGTGACTTTCATGAACTTTGAGCATAAAAACCAATATGACTACATGTGAGTTGGTGTTCAGATAGCTTATTAATTGTGTGTACTTTTTGTAGCCAAAGGAATGAGTACTTGATTTAAGGATTTCTTCTTTAAGACGCTACCTGTTAATCAGTGGTAGTTTTTTAAATAATTTTGACTTAAGCAACTAAAAACATTCCTTGAATATACCTGCAACTTTTGTTCAGTATCTGTTTTTGTTTGACTAGACTTTCTTGTCTCTGGTTCAGATCAGTATGACTGTATTGCATGGGGCAATGTAACTCTTCATGTTTCGGTGACTTTTATAGCTGATTTATGTAAAGATGTCTATAGTGATATCCTCTTTACTGGAACAGGAATACAAAATTTTCAAAAAAATTGTTTCGTGTTAAGGGTTCATTGATGTTGTGAGGGCATGCTCATGAGCGGTAGCAGTGCTCTGCCAGGTCACTGTATGTGTGGAGCTATTGGAGTAACTAATCCTCATGGAAAACACAGAGCTGTATCCTTTCTGCTGTTATCTTTGTAGCTAACAGAGCCTGAGGAATCTGGGTATTCAACAAGTTCTCTCGTATTAATATGTGAAAGTGTAGTTTTGGATACTGGGGGGGAAAACTCTTGATGTCTATGCAAGAAAAGATGGGTATGATGGATGGGGGTTTAAAACAAATAGAGAACAGAGGTAATGCTAGGTGTCTGAATGGTTAAGTCACTTGCCTTGTAGCATAACTGTGTTTAATTTTTGTGCTGCAAACCAGATTTCATGAAGAGAGGTTGATGGCCATGTAGCAACGTTGGTCTGTCCTAGCCATTATCCTGGCTGTGTACCCCTAGTGTAATAGAAGCCAGAGCACAGAAATCAGGAAGGCATGCAATAGGCATGTGCCTGCAGAACAGTTACAGGAGAAGCTCTTGTACCTTTTCTGGGAAATCCACACAAGCGGGTACCTCCCTGAAGTGCCTGAGGTTAATGCAGGCAGCATGGATATCGGACAGGTGGACCTGGTGGTCTGCATGCAGTTGCAGGGCTGTGGTCTTGCTGAGGTTGCAGAGGTGTGGTGGGATAGCTCTTGGGACTGATGTCCTTCAATGACTGGATACAGGCTTTTTAGGATTGACGGGCTGGGATGCTGAGGAGGAGGTGTTGCCCTTTTATGACAGCAGTGGGGTTCCATGGAGCTCTGCCTTGGGGCAGAGGATGAGCCAGTTGAGAGAGCATGGGTCGGGATTATTGGGTAGATCAATTTGGGTGGTGTAACGAGTGTCTGCTACGGACCATGTAATTAGTTGGAAGCAACAGATGAGGTCGTCTTCAAACAACTGGAAGAAGCCTCATGTTTGCAAGCCTCAGTCCCAACGGAGGACTTTAACTACTCTGCTCTCTGCTGGAGGAGCAGCACGGTAGGGCACAAGCAATCTAGGAGGCTTCTGGAGTGCATTGATGACAACTTCCAAACGTAGGCGCTCAAGGAGGTGACAACAGGATGTGCTCTGCTGAACTTTGTACTTGCAAGCAAGGAAAAACTGGTCAGGGATGTGAAGATGGAGGGCAGCCATTTGGAGGGACCTTGACAGGCTGGAGAAATGGGCCAACAGCAATGTCATGAATTCAACAAAAGGAAATGTGAAGTTCTGCACCAGGGGAGGAATTACCCCATATACCATCACAGGTTTGGGCCAACTGGCTGGAGAGCAGCATCCCAGAAAAGGACGTGGGAGTCCTCGTGGGCAAGAAGCCTGCGGTGTGGCCTTGTGACTAAGAAGCCCAACAGCATTCTGGGCTGCATGAGGAAGAGTGTTGCCGGCAGGTTGAGGGTGGTGATCCTTGCTTGCTACTCAGCCCTGGTAAGACGTGAGGAGTGCTGTGTCCAGACCTGGGTTGCCCAGTACAAGAGACATGGACATTGTTCTGCTGGACGGAGCAAGTCCAGCAAAGGGCCACAAAGCCCTCAATAGAGGGACTGGAGCATCTGACGTAGGAGGAGAGGCTGAGACATCTGGGACTGTTTAGCTTTAATCTTGAGAAGAGAAGGCACAAGGAAGACCTTATTAATTTTGTGTATACGTGTGAGGGGGTATAAGCAGATGGAGCCAGACTCTTCTCAGTGGTGCCTAATGACAGGACAAGAGACAAAATTTCATTTTATAACTTTTCTCCTTTTTCTGAAAAGGAAGCAATCCATAAAATCTGGAGACTTGTCAGTTTTGCAGTTTCAGTGTTTGTTGCTGAAGTGAGATCACTAATGTGTCTCTTTTGGAGGGAGAGCGAAGGAATCTTAAGGATTCTTAACTACAAAGATTCTTAATTACAAACTTTACATTTTTAATTGTTGAGTTAAAATACTAAATCTAATATTGGACTGTAATATTAAAGCATAATATTTATTAATGTTATGCATTGAATAAGACTATAAATACATATTTTTAGGTAAATGCTTGATCAGATACCAGTATTAAAAATGGCACTTTGCAGCCTGAACTGTACTCCAGGGCTGATAAAATTGTGACTGAGTATAGGGGTTGATTTGCCTTCCCTAGGGCAGTGAGAAACATCTGCTGGAAAACATTAGTCTGTACATCTCACTTTTAAAAGTTCTGGTAGGATTTAGATTTATTTTTTTAACTTTAGATTTCTTATGCTTGATTACTGATGCTTTTTAGTGTCATGTCAGTGAAACTTAAAATACTAAGGGAGTGGTCAAAAAACTTTAGGTTGCCTTTGCATTTTTAAGCTGTGGTTCTCTTGAACAGGTAGAAAATCACTAATACTTTTTATATTTTTGTTCTATTTCTTTAGTGTGGTTACTTCTGTTCTTTAGACACTTACCACTTTATGGTGGCTCCTAAACATAGGCTAATCATCATCTTGCAAGTTATTGTTTACCATTTTATAGTGTTTCCAAATTTTTTTCGTGTGATGCAGTTTCACAGGCCAGTTGCTGACCACTGGTCTCTGCCTGGGAACTCTTGCTTCACAATGAACAGTGACGATCAAAATGTTGGAGCAGCTTACCTCTTCTTCCTTATAGCCAATTTTTGTTTTCTTAACCCTTTGTCATGGTTTAACCCCAGTCAGCAACTAAGCACCACGCAGCTGCTCACTCACTTCTCCCCCACCCAGTGGGATGGGAGAGACAATGGGGGGGGAAGTAGAACTCATGGGTTGAGATAAAGACAGTTTAATAGGACAGAAAGGACTAAAATAATAATAAAAATTATAGTCCTTTTATTATTATTATTGGAATATACAAAACAAGTGATGCACAATGCAATTGCTCACCACTTGCTGACTGATGGCCAGTTAGTTCCTGAGCAGTGATTCCCCCGCCAGGCCAAGTCCCCCCAGTTTATATACTGGGCATGACGTCCCATGGTATGGAATACCCCTTTGGCCAGTTTGGGTCAGCTGCCCTGGCTGTGTCCCCTCCCGACTTCTTGTGCCCCTCCAGCTTTCTCACTGGCTGGGATGAGAAGCTGAAAAGAAATCCTTCACTTAATGTAAACGCTACTTTGCAGCAACTGAAAACATCGGTGTGTTATCAGCATTCTTCTCACACTAAATCCAAAACCTAACACTATACCAGCTACTAGAAAGAAAATTAACTCTATCCCAGCCGAAACGAGGACACCCTTGCATCATCTCTTGTGCCAGGGCTGTATCCTGTCTTATTTCCTTAAATATTTCTATATTGACTACAAAAAGGACATATTTTGGATAGTCTGCCTTAGGTGTTGAGGTAGCCAGGGCTCTAAATAAGCAACACTGAGAACAAGTGACAGTGCCCAGCACGTTTCGCGTTTCATTTGCTTGCACCAACCTGACCGATGCAGTCCAGGGTTTGGTATGCGAGATGACGCGTGGTGACCCCGCTGCGTGGCTGGCAGCAGCGTGCGCGCACACAGGAGCGGTGGAGCGCAGCTCTGCGGTGTGACAGGGACGGGTCCGGCTAACGCGGGCTCAGCTGCGGCCCCTGCCTGGGCAGAGCGCTGGCGCCAGAGTCCCCCAGCCCCTGAGAAGGTGGTGGCCAGGACAGATGGCCGCTGCCAGGGCAGGTCTCGGTGGGCGCCTTCTTTTAGCCTGTTTTCATCCGTGCGAGGCGTGCGCGAGCACGGTGGCTGGCCTCAGGCTGCTGTCTTGACAGGGGTGCTCTGGCTTGTGGTCCCTGGTGGGAAGGGGACCCGCTGCCTGGCCGAGCGAATTGGGATACAGGTCTCCTGTGGCAATGCATTGAGCGCTGCTGCTTTGCTGCCTTCAGACGACTTTTAAAATCATCGTCACACAAGGATATAATTATCTCTGGTTAGCTTGCGTGTGCTTCTTAACTGCTTGAGCTTCAACTGAGGCATCAGGGTTCACTTGGAGGAACTGGATAAACTAACTGGAGGTTCAGTGGCCAAGCACTGGGAGCTGACTGTGGGTTGGAGTGGCCTTGCTGGTTCAAGTGGTATACTTCGTGGTCTCCACGCTACGCTTCACACTGTGTCCAGCTGAGCTTTACGTTCTTGTTGATGGCATGTTGGCAAGTTGTGAAAACAGGTGTTACTAACACAGCATAGATTGGAGCACGCTGGTATTATGTCATCGCTCGGATTCTGCTCTGTAAACCACAGAAAAACCTGTTGCTCAATGTACCCTTCCTGGAGGTCTCTTCCTTGCAAGTGTGAGAGAGAACAAACAGGAGAGAACTTGTTCATTAGGTTTCTTTTCTTTCAAGGGTGAAGGCTTTTTAAACAATGTTTGTAGATGTATCACTTGTCACGAAAAAGACAGAAAATAATAGACATTCATTTAAAAACCATGAGATTTCCAGTCATTCTGACTACCTCCCAAATGGCCAGCTGCCAGCAGCTGTGTCTTTCGAATTTGGCATCTTGAGATCAACAGTTTTATAAATGCTGTGGAATAAAGCTAGTATTTTTAATGCTTAATGCTTAGTGGTTGCTTTTGTTTGGTTTTTTTTAAAGTTGGCCTGGTTGATATTCCCTAGAACTTTAAAGGTCAGATTTTGACCCATTTTATTAGAGGGTAAGGACTACTGGAGCACACTGGTCCCTTGGGAGGTCACTTGACAGGGGACACACAATCTGCAGTCAGCTGAAGATTTTTTGAAGATGTATTTAGCACCTGGTAAGTGATAACGTGTGTATGTAGTTAAATGTTTTAACTGTTACGCTATCTCTAGAGAGGTACAAATGCAGCCCAATAGAGATGTTACTGGACTAGGAGCAATGTCCTCCACTGATCTGCCTTGAGACCTTGATTAAATTGCTTTTCTTTCCCCAGTCTGATTTGACAGTTGAGTCTTCTCCCAGAGGTAGGAAACTGGTCAGTGCAGTTGCTATAAATCTTGGGAAAAATACTCCTTACATAGAAAACTTGATAAACTTGTATAGAGAAGCTTTCTCTCAAATATTAAGGAAATAGCGACTTCCCATTCCTTTTTTGGCTTTTTGCCTGTTGGGAACATGTAGATGCAAGTGAAGCATGAGCTGACCGTTCTCTGTTGGCTAAACTTCTGTACAGGCCAGGCCTGGGAGGCTTTGTGGAGACTCGGTTCCATTTTCTCCTGAACCTGTGATATGAATTAGGTCTGCAAGAGTTGTTTTTGATGAAAAACAAGCAGTAATCTTTGTGCTTTTATGGTTATTGTGAGGCTTGCAGTATGTAGATACTGAAGAATTTCTTTGTAATACTGTGGCTTTTATAGGTACTTTTTTCCTCCTTGTCCCACAGAAAGGATTTTCTGATTTTTTTGGGGGGGGACCTGCCCAGCATTTTACTTAAGAAGCTATGGGATGGTAATTTTTTTTTTTAGGTCTTTCAGTCCTTCTCTAAAGCTTTTTAACTTGCAAAGACAACTTCTATTTGTAAGGGTTTGAATGCCACAGGATGTTTTTTCTCTAGATGCTAGAATATTACAGAGCTTTTGAAAGCAAAAATTATAAATAAAAATGAAGGCCAAGGAAAGAAAAAATGAGACCTCATTCCAGATCATTCAAGTGAAATAATTATATAACTTGAATATGGAAATAAAAAAAAAAAGATTGGGCTGTGTTATTTCTCACTTAACTTGGTATGAAGTATCTGTAAAAGCTAGATTCATTGCTCATACTAGTAATGAGATGACTAGCAGAACAAAACCAAAATGCTGTTCTGCTGCTTGTGGAACAGGTCAGATCATGGTCTTCATCTAATTAAACTTCATTCTTGGAAAGGAATTCAGCTATATTTCCTTGTCAGGAAAACTTGCATCATTTTTATAATGAAGTTCAGCTAAATGGTTTATAGTATAACACATCTGAAAATTAGCATTAAGCCAAGTAAATCTGGCTTGAAAGAAACAATGTTAATAGATAACTGGAGGTAGAAATTGCTAATACTAATGATTTATCCTATTTTAAATAAAAGTGCCATTTCAGTCCTTTTGAACATACATAATACAAATATGTGATTTTTTTCTTAGTGTAATATGTGCAAACATAAGCCACCTATTTTATGATCTACCTGTGCTATTAGTGTCTTTGCTATATAAAGTTTTAAAATTTTTAATTGTATTGATATTCTGAAGTTTCATGGTGAGGTTACCAGATGGTCCAAAGTTTTAAATATATTTTCACTACTTCCTTTTTTGTTTATAAAATATTTTTTAATTCTACTTACAGGTGATGATACTTCTTTCCATTTTAAGCAAAGTCTGGTTTTAGGAATCTGTATTGCCATTCTGGATTAGTGGTTTAAACTAACCTTTAAATTTGCCTTTTTCCCTATTGCCAATAACTGTGTGTGAATGGAGGGCTTTGATTATATCTATTTTTATTGGCTCTGATCT
This sequence comes from Haliaeetus albicilla, assembly GCF_947461875.1. NCBI lineage: Eukaryota > Metazoa > Chordata > Aves > Accipitriformes > Accipitridae > Haliaeetus > Haliaeetus albicilla. The sequence continues at coordinate 8,593,235 of NC_091493.1, read as the reverse complement.
GTTCAGACTATGCCTGCAATAAATTTATGGCAGTTGAATATATGAGATTGGTAACTTAAGAGTAAGCATCTTGAGAAATGTGAAAAATGAAATCAGTAATTCCAAAACAAATATTAGGTCAATTAAGTGATGCGGTGAAGCATTTTTATGTTAAAGAAAGCTTTAGCAGATTGATGTCTTCTGAAGATACTCCCCATGACCTTTATGGTAAGATAATTGAATTGCTTGAGGGAATATAAACTGGGATTCAGTGAACCATTTGCAGTATAATTAAACCAGAAGCTATGTTGTAAGGTAGTTCCTGTGCAGAACATTACACGGTGCTGCAAAAGCCATGATGAATGAAACGTTCATTGCTTGATGAAAAAAAAAATTGATGTTTAAAATCATATCTCTGTGTAATATATCTATATTTTTTAAACAACATATATATATATGTATTTGTATGTAATTCAAATGAAGGATACTTATGTACGTCGCCCTTGTGATATGGAAATACTTAGTTTCATCGTGATCTAATTCAAAGAATGTAAGACTTGGTCTCACTTTTTCTGAATGTGTAAGTGCATCCAAGGGTGAAGTGCTATAGAATGGTGAAATATGAAATTACGTTAAATGGCCTTTGTTTATATGCAGTTAGAGCAGTTAAAACAGCATTGATGTAAAGAGTCTGGATATGGAATACATTTTTTAAATATTGTTTTATATAGTGGAAAAGAATCTTGGTACGTTTTTATTTTTTTAGTAAAACAAATATAAGTGCCATTTTTCCTTAGTAAATTCACTTCTGGAGTGTGTGTAAAATAGTGGATAAGAGAGAATCTGTTTCTAATCTATTCCATGTGTAGAAACAGTGAATAAATTTGATCAAATCTTTAGTCCTTCATAAGCAATTCCTTTTTGAAATATGAACATATCCTGCAGGATCTTCTTTTCTCCCTCTGTGTGGAAGACATTACTGTCATTAGAGTCCAGAATACATGGATTCTTGATATGTGTGAAATTTTTTTAATGCACTAAACAACTGAACATGTAAGGATGTTTTCTGGGTTGCTTAGCAGCAGTCAGGTTTTTTCTTTAAGTGGCCTTCAGTAGATTGTTCAGAGATTTGGCAGAAATAAAAAAGTCATTCCAGTGTTCAAAACACAAGGAATCATTTAAGCTGTGAAAAAAGTAGGATTGGCTTATTGTAAAGTTTTGTTTATACCTAGACATTTACAAAACTTTATATTCTGTGCTCTTGTAAATATTTGGGAGGAGTGAGTGCTAGAAGAGTGCTCTGTTGGATGTTAAGTGTAGTTTTAGGTGACTTGCCACCTGAGACACAATTGATCTGTAATCAAAATTTGCGTATCTGAATTAAGGGGTTTTTTAAATAGATAAAATATACTTCCAACTAGATATATCTATATATTTATATATATATATAGCTGAGTATTGTTAGTGGTGTTTTGAGTTGAGACTATAATTCAAACCAACTAAAATGTAAAATATTAAATATACTTTTTTTCCTTATGGGATATCAAATGCATGTTTACAAGAATCGTTTAATTGGGTGGGTCTACTGTATCACTGCAGAGCTTGTGTTGGCACTGCCTTCCACTCTGGCTTGAATAGCCAGCAGAGAGTTTGAGACTGGTTTTAGCACATGTTAAAGGGTTACGCGTTTTGTGCTGCGGCTCCCCGCTGACTTAGGATGCTCTTGGTGTCTCTGTTCCCTGCTGCCTTCTTTCCGCATTGCACAAGCGAAAGGAGTGTTCACCCTCCAGGTGGAGTAGTGGCTTGGGTCTCGCAGGAGTGTGCTGCTGGACTGAGTAAGGCGTGGGAGAAGCGAGTGGCTGAGTTGAAGGAAAGATTTACAGAGCTGTCTGCACAGGTTCGCCAGCGCAGAGTTTTAGCAGAAGGGTGTAAAGGCCAAGTTTTTCAGACGGATAGGAAATATTTTTAAAGTGGGAAATCTTGGGACATGAGAGATGAACAGAGACGTGACGAAGAGGATTATAGACGTCCAGTAGCTTTGGACGCACGCAGGGAAGCTCTCCCCGTACGTTGCGTGGCGGCCAGACGTGCTGTTCTGAGGGGAGCTGCTCCCGCTGCTTCTGTTCAGCTTCTCGTCCGCTCTCTTTCTGTTTGTACTGTTTTATGAGAGGAGAGGAGGAGAAACCATTCACCAGCTCTGTTCTGCCTCTTTCCAGCAGCGTGATGAATCGAGATCAATTGGAGCACATTCGGCATTTCTGCAGCTGGTACGCAGACTCGGGGCTCTTGCCGCTTTGTGCAAGCGAGCGAGACCAGGCGAAGGGCAGGCATGGGGAACTGGGAACCTGCAGGCGCTGGATGAACATTCGATTTTTCTTCCCTCTTCTCCTAACCTGCCCTTTCAGAGGGAGTAGAGCTTTGGTGAACACTTACATTTTAGTGTAGGCTTTGGTGTAAATACTTTCCTGCTTACCTACCCAGGCTTGCCGCCTTTCCGTGTGATGTGTTGAGTAGGGAGATCTAGCGCGTATGTCAGAAGAGAGCCACTCCAGTTGATCAGATCTGCTTTACAGGAATGGAGGCAGTGGTAAGACAGTTGTAACTAGTGCATTTTCTATTTGCAGCGGTAAAGCAAATTCAGATGCCTCAGTGCTTATTGACTTCCATATTAAAGATTTATACGGGAGGACTATGATGTAGAGCTGCTGGTTGTGTGTCAGTCATCGTTGGCTTGTACCATTCTACTCTAAAGAGAAAAGCAACAACCATAAAATAAATTCTGTAATCTTCTAGATAACGCTAGAGCCTTTAAGATTATAGCTTGGAGTACAGCTGAGTATTCACTTTAAGGTATTGGTATTGTGCTGGTTTACTAATTAACTTAATATCTTGCAAATTTAGTATTTAGCATTATGTTGTAATTTATCCTTTCTTACATCATTTTAATAATCAAAGAATGAGAGTGCATTCTTAACAATGTCTAAGTAATTTTATATCCTGCAAAGGGGTTTAGCATCAGCAAAAGTTAAAACATTATACTCTTTTCTAGTTACAGAATAGAAAAATCTTTCGTTGTGGTCTCTTGTAATTCCCAAGTGACGTAGTCTTCTCAAACATTCTGCTCTTGGGCTGTATGTCTTTATTTCAGGTTCAGAAATGCAGAGGCAATTTATCTTTTCTAAGTAGTTCATGAGTTAAACGTCATTGAATTTAAAGGGATACTATTCCAACGTTTTTGAGGACAGAAGAAGAGATGGAAGAGGCTTGTTTAGGAGGAAGACTAAATTCAGGGTTTCTTAATGTGCTCTAATGACTCCAGTACTTTAAATGGCAGTTACTGCCCCAGATGGACTGCAGATCCAAACTAGTATGTTACCAGCTTCTTTTGCTCAAATACAGACTGTTTTGTGACTTTCTGTCAGGAACTAGTTAATTACTGCAAAGTAGAGGTTGGCAGCTGACTGAGCATCCACACTGAGGACTTTAGGGATTGGTGCTTGAGCTAGCTCCCTGATGCTATTTCTCCAGCAATGTAAGAATAATTTTCTTTTCTGGAGAAACCTCTCTAATTTGTGATCAAGTGGGCTCATGCAGGCACAGTTAGAGCTGGTAAACATTTCTCTGTGACAACTTAGGCATCAGAAGCCAATTTGGTTTTGTCTAAACCAAAATGTTTCTTCTGACACCTTAAATTTGGGGATTACTTTTCAGCTAGTTACAGAAAAGATTTGTATCAATTTCTGCAAATTGGTTTTGCCAAGGTTGTGGGTTCATAGTAGTCAAGCTGTCTCATGATTTCAGGGTAGCAACTTAACAGAGCTGAAAAGTATTTTATGGTTAAAACCAGTTGAGCTGTAACAGGAAACCTGAATTCAACCAAAATCACAATAAAAGGGGAAAAAAAGTGCAAACAGGAAATGTTGCTATTTTTGGCAGTCTTCATAATAATGGCTTATGAACTCTAGAAATGGAGTAGACCATCCAAACTTTCATCTCTGTTAATTCTAGGGGTTTTTTTATTATTGTGCACGATTGAGATTTGCAGAATCTCATGAGCTTTTTTGACTCTTATTCTGTGCAATGTTAGTTCCTTTATGTCAAGACAGCTTTGGGAGCTTTGCTGTGTCTATGGAAAAAGAATAATTTATAAACTTACATGCTTGTCCTTGCAGAACAATCTACTAGTCTCCATACAACTTAATTAGTCCTAATTATATGCACTGCCTCATTGTTTAGTTATGTGCCAAAAAAGCAAACAATAGCCAAATTCTGGTTTAAAGGGACAGCTGAAGTAGTTGAAGTAGCACTGGTAAAAACAGCATGAAGGAAGAAGCTTAAAAGCATAAATTAAGTGATAAAGTCTTTGTTTGCACAGTAGAAAACACAGTGCCGTCATGTTTATCTCAAGAACAGGCAGTGGAAGAAATTATTTTTCTCAGATAATGGAGCTGTATGAAGTGCGAAGATTGAAGACACAACTGATGTCATACTTGTGCTATTGCATGCAGCTGATGGTTACACGTCTGTAATATCTTGGGCTCAAGAGTAAATAGTACCGATGGTAAGTATTGCCTTTAGAATGTGGCCAAATAAAGTGTGTGTATTGTTTATAATTTTCGTTAGTATATCTGGATTTCAGTATTAGGAGATGCTATTCTGAATCTTAGGTTTGCATTTCTGTGAGTGTGTGGACTTAATGTTTTTTTCAACTGTAAAAATAGGCTTGATAGCAGAGACTCCAAGTCATTTTATAACTGAGAAACTGGGAAAATTCCTGCGGATTAATTGCAACTCTAGGAAGACCCAGTTAAATAAAGTCAATAGTAGGGGGATTTGCTTGATACTTATCATGTGTGGGTAGGGCAGTGTTTGCCATTTTTCTGGAGCAGGAATGATGTAGTTGTATGGCTCTTCTTATAAGTAGACACTTCCACTTTAGGGAGGATTTTTCTGAACTTAAAATGCTCATTTTCTCTTGTGTCCGTTGCATCTGCAGCATGACAGCAGAGCTGAGCATCTCCTCTGCTGCTAGAGTTCTTTCTGTGGTGACATGTCCTTATCCTTTCTCAGTGCCTTTTTGATTTAAGATTCCTGAATGAGGGTTCCTTTAAGATTTCAAGAGCTAGTTCATATGCAAATACCTCGTGTCTGGAAGTAGAAGTTTCCAGTATGATACATGTGCAAGAAGGCTCTACTAGTATAACTTGGAGTATTATTGAGCTTCTTCCTCTTCAAGTGTAGTCTTCTGCAGCCTTGAGATACTGTTTACCCTGCTTAAAGGCTCATGAAACATGAATTTTCCAAGCATTCAACAGAGGAACTAGAGCAGCAAGTTCTCAGCTTTCCCTTTCCGATTAGTTTTAAAGCTAATCCCTTTTAACTGCATGAAGAATGTACTTTTTCTGTTAGCTGGTTTGCACCGCACGAAACTATAGTTCATGTTGTGGAACATCTTGAAGTCTATATTATTGTAATGGAAGAGGAATGTTAGGAATCTTTTGTGGACAATTTATTTTTTGCCGCAGAGCTTTCTGTATCCTTGCTTTGGATGGTGAAGAGCGAAGACTGTAATTGCTTAATTTTTCTGTTCCTTAGTAGTAGGCATTTCTGATGCAAGGACTCCGTGATCTTTCTTCTCCTTTCTGTCTTAGGAAAAAAACAAAACAAAAAACCTGTAGGGTTGGCAATTTTAGGTAAGATATTTATCTTTAAATTTCCCATTTTCAGCTGGTGGCACACCCCTGCTTTTTGTTTGGTTTTAGTTTGGTTGGGTTTTGGGTTTTTTTTTCTCTCCTGGATGACTTAGTGGCATTAGTCAGCATTACTCTGAGCTTTACATAGTTCTTGCAAACCTGTAGGAATACTGACCTGGCTTTCTCTGTCCTGAGTCACTGTGTGTGAATAACAAGGCTGAAATAGAGGCAAAGGGCTCAATATATTGAGAAGAAGACATAATTTAAAAGGGTGGCCAGTGGAGGTTTTTTCTTTTTTTTTTCCTTAAATTATATGAGGAAGAAGCATTAGAGGGTAAAGTAACTTGCAGAACTTCACAGAAGTGTACATCTTGCTGAACATGTGAAAGATTTCCTTTGTGAGGGCTTGATAAAGCCTAGAGGAAGTAATGGAGAACTTAAATTTAGATTTTTCTGTGATTGTGATACTTGCCTGTATGCACTGCAATTTGGTGTTGAAAAATCAGGTGGCTTAAGATACTCATCAGAAAGAAAATGACCCTGAGTTATAGTGTATCTACCTTTTAGGGAAACTGTATACTGTTTAATAGGGTTTTTATATTCCTGCTATTCGTTGTTTATAATTTTCTTGTATTACTCTCTTAATACAGACTTTGATGGAGAATAATAACCTAAAGCAATTTTTTTTTCAGTATTAATTGGATCTGATGAGGAACTAGAGCAAGGCATTGTTGCCTTTTTTTTTTTGCCCCCCCCTTTTTTTTTTTTTAAATCAACTAGTAACTGGTGTTTAGGGGACACAGTTGCCAAATACAAGCACATAAGGAGTATTAACCAGTCTGTACTCCAGGGTGGTGGTGGTGGTTGTTTTTCACTGAAACACAAAACTGCTATCCACTTGGCTGTCAAGTGGCAAAGGTGCCATTGTATATTTATTCGTCAGCAAAACTGAGGACTTGAGGTTTGGCTTATCGTTAATTGTTGAACATAAAACGCTGATATCGTTCCTTTTTGGCTGAAGATACTACTGATGGCTATTGCAAACAAGCATATAGTCATTTTTTTTTAATGATGGGCAACTTGTCTCCTTCACAGAAGTCTGACTCCAGTACATGGTTATGTCTGGGAATGCTGACTTTGAGCTACTTTTACCCTGCTCTCAAGTGGACTGTATTTCTTTAGGAAGGTTTGCAGTTCAAAGACCCTTGCCTATTTGAAACAAAACTGTTGTTGTATTAGAAATTACACGTTAATACAATGTTCTTGTTTTCCCACATATCAACTACAGATATGATTATTGTAATTAATTGTATGTAATTGTAATTAATATTAAAAATCATTTATTTGTATAATTGAATTGAAAATAATTGATATGTATATCACTTGTGTTTTACATTGTATAAATCAAATGCAGTTAGGTACTTCTCGGGAGCAAATGTGGCTCCATAAATAAGAGTCCTTTTTCTCATATTATGTATCTTTATCATTCCTAGCTGGAATTACTCTCAAGAACAATCTCTTCTAGCGTTCCGTGATTATGGCCATTTGCTGTGCTTCTTTTAAAAAAAAAAAACCAACTTTTGGATAATATGTTTCCTTTTGCCAGGCTTACTTGATATTTAAGTTGATATTTAAGTTGATATTTTAGGCTAGTTAATTCTTGGCCTATTTTAAAATAACTTATCAATACTTATGTACCTGTTAAATAAAAGCATGCTTTCCTGTAGTTAACAGTCTAATATAATCTGCCGCCATAGCAACCTAATCTTTGCATGTTCTTGGATAACACTTTGTTAATATTTTGTGTCCAACAACTGGCTGTGGTCTTCATTTAATTTACTGTCAAGTCCTCAGAGTGACATTATGCTCCTTGATTATAAAATATATCTTAAAAAAAAAAAGCTTTTGTACTATGTCAGCTCAGCTTCAGCAGATCTGGATGTGTGTGTTAAATATTTCAGTTAATATGACTACTTTAAAGAACACAAATTGACAGATAACAGGGCAAATAACAATGTTTTAAAATAGACTTGAGTTTTGTCATTGGTTCACTGAGATTCCTTCCAAATTAGAGAGACTTCCATGTCACTTAAATTGAGTGTTTTGGCAAAAGCTTTATGCAGGCATGAAACACATGAACAATGTTTATAAAACCTGGGATATTTTGCAAGTACAACATGTTGAGAGATGTTACACAATGTTTAGTCTTTAGTGTTTTATACTGATAGGTGGTAACATCATTCTGTGTTTAGTGATAACAAATTATGATTTTTTTGTATTTGTCACCCCATTACTTAAAATCTGCTCTAATTTGAAAGAGCTATAAGCCTTATCAATTATTATGCAGTGTATTGCAGGCTGTCTTTGAGTATTTTATTTTTTTAGAGGAGTAGGGTGGTATGCCTCCTGACTAAAGAGGCACTTACCATGGTACTTGAGACTCCGTAAGCTTTTTGCTTTAGTAATGAATATGCATAAAAAAGCAAATGTAAATATAGACTTTAAGGGCACTGTTTATGCCAGTAAATGTCATGCTGGGATATGCTAAAATGCTTGCTATGATGCTTTCCATCATTTCATCGTTAATTGTGAGATGTGCCTTGTGCTGATCAGCAGACGCTTAAAAATGGCAATTTGAAATACTAAATCATGTTCGAGGTCATTTATAAAAATGCATTATGATGTATTAAAACTTTCTGCTTCAGATTAGGTTTTGATTAACTTTCTCATTTCTCCTGTGTACAAGTTTCTCTATTACTGTGTAAATACTGAAAAAGGAGTTGATACTTGACGTAACACAGAAGAAAAAACATATTCGCATGAACTTTTACTGAAAGGATCAGAGTTGAATAATACTGAGCAGAAATGGTAAAAAATTATTCCTGAAAACAGCATTACTTTAAATCAGCTGCACTACCATCTTGCTACTTAATACTGTTTTTGTTTGCAAAAATACAGTATTTCTTGAGCTAAAGCTCCCACACAGGAACTGGAGGCAGAAGCAGGCCAAATATTAGTTCCTTATTCTTTATCGTTTGTTTTTCTAGATTTTGGCAGAAATCGCACATTCTTTGTTTTAATTTTTCACTTCCCTGCACTTGACATTTTATATCCTTTAAGTTTACAAGTTTCTTTCCAGTTTATTTTGCATGAACTTAAAGGGTTTTGGTATTGTATCAGCTCTTCAAAGCAGGACTTTCTTGAGTCTTAAAAGTGGAATAGAGGAACTTGAATTTCAGAAATACTGAAGGTTACTAGATAAATTAGTTGCATAACTCAGAATTACAGTTGTCTAACCACAAAATAATGCTTTCTTGTTTACTTGCGGTCATTAATTTAGCTTAAGAATTTCCTGTGCTGTATCACAAGGTTGTGTAAAGGAATTTTGTAGAATTTCTTTGGCTTGCATGTTTCTTGTAAACAACAGTTTTAGAAGTAGCTTTGTGTCCATAAGAATACAAATCACCTAGCAGGGGGCTAGATACTAGTCTTTGGGATCGTACACTGTAGGCAATGATTTGCTTACCTGTAAAAAGAGGATTCTTACGATTTGAGTAACATGTTTTGGGCCTGTTTGTGTAGGCTATGTAACTTCAAAACAACTCTCCACTTCCTGACTGTTTCTTAAATGCCTCACTCAGTTTAATAAAGTTTGAATAAAAGGTTCATCAGTCCACAAAGGCTGGCTTTCAAATTTTGTTACTTATACTCGTAAGTGAAGTTTATTTGGAATTAGTCTGATACCCATAGCAGTTTTGTGATATTTGCTTTGCCTGCTCAAACCTATTAGACATTTCAGTCCTCTGCAGGATTGCTACCTGAATACTGAAAAGTGCAAATGAAGATTTTTTTTCACATCTTGCAAGTGTAGCCGTTCAAAGGTGTTGCCAGGACTTTGCAGTCTTTTGGGAGCATTTCATCTACCCTATGGCAGGACCTTGCCTCTAGGGGGTGGAAATCTCAAGGAATCTTATGGTTAATAGATGTGGCTTTCTAGAGACCCATCTGTTCAGAGGTTTGGGGTGGGGGGAGCTTTGTATTTCTATGTATCTCCCATGTAGCCAGAATACACAATTTGGAAACCAAGAAAATTGACTTGAGCATGTTTGTGTATGTGAAAGTGTGACCCAAAAATACATGTGGCGTTCGATGGTTGAGCTACAAAGTTGGTGATAATCTTTATTCCTATAGCATGTTCATATATTTTTATTTGTTCAAGTACTGCAAAATTTGCATCCTTGACTAATTTTTGTCTTCTTGAGAACAGCCTAAATTGGGGAGGAGTCCCCATGTGAAGATGGCTAACAGCCTAGATCAGTGCCTTAAGGTGAACAGGGCAGCTAAAACTTCTCATCAGTTTTCCACGATCCATATGTAGCCTTAGTGATGTGTGCTTCCAGCATGTCTGTATTTGACTTCAAAAAGAGCCTTGGGGTCTGAGCGACAAGTCTCAATAGCATTGAGCTATTTGAATATATATCATTGTACGTTCTGCCAAATAAGATTTTGGTTTGGTGTTTTTTTTAACCTTTGGGTGACTAACTTACAGTCTCTTTCTTTTGACTCTTTGTAATCTACAGCATGGGCTCAACTTCATAATACTTGAACTATCATGCATTCTTTGGAGGTACTTGGTTCCAAGGCAATCTGGAGGAGCTTGTGGATTTATAGCATCTGGGACTGTAAAGCATTAAACTGAGCAGTTCTCAACAGAACGGTAGTGAATATGTTACTTTGCTGCTTGCTTGTGTAACTTGAAATTCTGCTTTTGTATGTCACCCTTACAGTTAATTTGGCAAGAATGCTTAGGTTTTCTGAAATTGTATTTAGTAAACTGAATACAGTATGCAAGTGGTTAGGTTTTTTTCCCCCAATGAGAAAGATTTATCCTCCTGTCCTTCAGCTCGTCATTCACTGTAGAGGAAACAATATATTGTAGTTTTTCTGTAGTTATTGATGGAAAAATTAACTAGAAATACTAGGTAAAGGAATGTAATTATTGTTTACCTGAAGTTCTCAAGGATTTGCTACCACTTTGCAAACATTTTATAGAAGAAGATTTACTTTGAAAAACAAGTTGGTAATAAAAAGATACTTTACCAGCGAAGGTACAGAATTTCTTGTGGAGCTACATCTTTCTGTCCAGAAGGCGGCTTTTTCCTGGTGCCAATTTAAAGCAGTTTTTTCTGCATAGATGCATCTGCTATGTCTCAGTCTAGTACTGTTTATATCTGTAGCGTTGCCTCAGTGAAGAAGCAGGTAGGATTTCCCAAATGGAGTAATTTAACTTAAGAGATAAAACTAATGTAATTGTTTTAATTTATTTTTGTCTAACTCGCTAAAATTGGAATGGTTTTGCTTGTCTTTAGCTAGCTGTCCTCTTTTCTGCTAAACAGTCCACAATACTAAAGTAAAAGCTAATGAATTATGCTTAACAACTAATGCAGTCCACATCTTCTGATGTCACAGGATTTACGCCAGTATGGATGCTAGGCTCCCAGCTAAGTTTTACCACTGCAGTGTAAACCAGTGTAGGTTTTTATCTTACAGTAAACTGTACCTAGAAGTCCTAATTATACAACACAACAGTCTTTCTTCATTCTGTCTGTATGTTTTTATTTATACGTGTATGTATAAATGGAATCATTTAATGCTTTGGCAGCTGTATATAGCAGTTGTGTTTTTTAATATGAGAACTGTTCATAAGAAAAAAATCATGTAGATGTTGAAAATGTGGACCTAAAAACAGCTGTGAAAATAAAACTTTCACCTTTACCAGAAGGGTCTAGACTTCTGTTGTGCTTTGATCTTCTTACCTAAACAACTACTTCATTTCCTTAGTTTCTTAAAAGCAGAAAAATCTTGGTGTTGTGAGTAAACTTTAATTTGGTGAAGTAACTTATATTGGTGTGGGTTTTGTGCTGATAAATAATTTGGATTCCTTGCCTAGCTAATGTGTGGGAAAACGGGTGACAATTTAGTGCACGCTTTGTTGTAGTGATACAAAGCTCTAAACTTGATGTATGCATAAGTTTCTCATTTCCTCTACCTCCACCCTTTGGGGAGATCCATCCCATGCTCTCTTCTCTACACAGCTAAGTTCGCAACTTCCACATTGATGTTATGTGCTCTATATTCTGCAGTGCACAGAACTAACTGTATTTATTCTTGAGTGAAACAGATGAACTTGTTTTATTCAAATGTTATCTAGATTATGGTGATGTCCCAGTTTGGCTTATTGTTAGATAATTTTTTCGTCTTTAAAACTGTGAACAGTACGAATTGAGACATACAATGCATTGCTGTAAGTTGGGTTACGTGTTAAAAATGTGATTTTTTTTTTTTTTTTTTACCTTCTGTGTTAAAGCATGAGGTTTTGTATTTTTTCCATTTTTTAATTAACTAAATACTTCAACACCTTGCCCCAGTGCTTATGTGTGTACTTATTTAAATCTGTTAATATCTTAGGGTTTTCTTCTTGGCCTTTTTAACTTTTTGTCCTTTGCTACTTTATGCTAGTGCATAGCCCAGTTATGCTTTTTATGAAGTGTCTAAGTGGGTTTACACTTTTTCATGTAAACTTAGACTTCTGTTTTTTCATTCAGGAGGCGTAAAAGATACAAAAAGGATCTGATTTATTTTTACCAAATATTCAAAGCAACAGTTGATATCAAGTGGTCACTGCTTCAGTAGTAGTGTCAGTAGTGTAATGCATTATAAATATAATCTAGAAGTGACTCACTATCTTACCCTGAGTTGGAAATTGGTTATTCTAAATTTAAGATCCCTCTTCTAGAATTCCTCTATAGTCACATTTTAGATCCTAGAATTAGAATATACCAACAATGAGACTGATTTGAGTTTGATGAATACTTGAAATATCGATGAAGGCATTTAATGCTTCTGTATTTTCATGATGCCAGTTACATGTCGTACAGCAGGTACTGAATGCTTGACTTGAGTACGAAATACTTTGTCAGGAGATTGGAGATGTGAAGCAAAAAGAATAAAAGGATCTGTGAATGACATCTCAGAATCTGTTTTCAAGCAGATTAACACAAAATAGAAAAAGGCAGACATTCAGGTTGCTTATGTTAAGGGAAAAAATTATGCTAAGCAGCCTAGATGTGTGGATTTGTGAGTGTAGTCTTTTTTGTTTTAGGTGTTACCAGCTGTGTAGATGTGTAGAAACAGGAGCTCAGATACCTAGAAAAAGGATTCATAACGTATCCTTTAAAAACTCCGTGGCTGTTGGTTTTTTATTCTGATACAGAGACAGAAATGAAAAGAAATTGGGTTTTGGACAGAAAAAGAGACCTGTTTTTGTTCTCCAAATGTTCCAGTTGCATCCAGGAAGCTAGAGAGTGTGGGGTTGGTTGGTTTTTAGAAAAGGAAGAGACCTCTTAATTCCAGATTATGGGGTTTTTTTTGTCCCTGTCCATATGTATTTGCAGAATCTTGTTCAGTATAGTGGTTCCAGATATGCGCAGTGTCTCATTACTGTTTGAAAAGGCTTTTTTTCCTTGTAGCTCAGTATGTAACCTGCATTGCAACAGACTTAAACTGGTTTCCTGTATAAAGCTTTGTCTTTGACTTAATCTTGGCTTTTCTCCTGTAACTCCACATCTGTGAATGACTCATAACAAGCAGGGCCATCAGAAAAATATTGTGTACATTTTTATCCAAATCTGTAGGGTTTTTGTTTCTAACTTTTTTTACAGCCTCTCTACATTCTTCCCTCCCATGTAATGAATCATACAATATCTGTATGCATACCTGACAAGAAAAGTGGTTGTGCATTGAGAGAAAACTGAACACTAAACAAACAGAAAGAATATCCCCAGCCATCAATCTGCTGAGAGCAGAGCTTTTCTATTTGGCAGTTATCCTCTGTCAGCCCCTGGGGCACTTCTGATATTATGATTTTCCTTCCCCCTGTAAACAGCAAGATCTGTTAAATGGATACTCTGGCTGGGGGACAGAGTTGGATCTGTCAGGCACTGGCAGCAAGAGAGATTCTGCCTCCAGAGGCACTCAAGGGCTTTTTTTTGAGCCTTCACAGCATCCAGTGACTCAAGAAGGCAGCGCTGCTGCAGAGCTTTTTAGAAAAATGCCAAGCTTTACATCTTTTCTCTTACTCCTAGAGGAATGTTTTGACTCCTCTCCAGATGTGTGACAGCATGAGGGTAGCTCAGTCAGCTGTCCTCTCCCTTGGGGAGTGTTTATGGTGGCCAGGCTGCAGGGAAGAGGAAAAATGCTGGAGCTTAAAAGATGGGTCTTTGTCTTCCATCTTCTCTCATGAAATATCTCCCTAGGTGAACAGTAGTCCCCAGATTCAGTGTGAGTTAAGTGTTAAGTAGTAACAATAAAGGAGTCAACTGAGGTAGGCAAGATGAAAGCGTGGCTGGAGTGGCTTAACCCAACTGCTTTGTTTTGATATTTTCCCTTGTGTCGGGGAGTAAGCATATAGTAATGGAAAAGTCGGTTGCTGGCATAAATAGCTTTTCATAGCTGTGATGAGAAGTGTTTTATAAAGCAGTGGGTCATATGGAATGTTGCTGAGACTTTCCTACAGCTACCAGAGCAGCCCTTCTCCAGCCATCTCCTCTAAAACTACCTCTCTTTAGATCATGGGTTGAGGGAATTGATATTATCTAGACTGTCTTTAATGTGAGAGAGTGCTCTTGCTGACTTCATGGCTGGCCACCGACTGCTTCTGTCAGTTTTGTGCCTACAAAGGATTTGGAACAAATTAATGCAATATGAAACTTGTTTCTGGCCAGCCTATCATTTTGACCACAGGTTCCCAAATTTCTTGAAAAACTGAAATGCAGAGAGGCCTGTTTGAAGAGAGACAATTAAGTAACTCCTCGAATAAAATAACAAAAGCTAAACCACCTCTCCTTTTCCCTCCACATCTCCGTAGAGGTGACACTTCTTAGGATGTGACTCTACTTTGCATCTGTCTGGAGGGCAGCTTGGCTAAGGAATGTAGGAAGACTGAGGTCATGAATGCTTTATTCTTACATATTTAGGTAGCAAAAATGTTTTAGGAACATTAGAATGAATCATTCTCTTCCCTTTTTAGTACTCTATCCAATATATTCTCAAAAAATGTTTTTCTCAAAACTGGGAGGAAGTACTAGGGTGAGCTACAGTGCATGAATGTACTTAATATAATGTTTTAATCAGGTTTCACTCATGCTAATAGCCATGGATCTTAATAAAGCTGTCTCATTGTAATTGACAGTGTGTGATAGTTTCACTTTTAAAAAAGTGATTCAGTAGCACAGATACAAATTCTTTCTGTCTTAAGAGAAGCTAGAAATAGGTTGTTAAACTCACCTACTACAATATTTAGATGCCAAAAAGCTGACTTCATCCATTGATTAAAATGAAAGAAAAATTTTGCTTATAATAATAATAAAAAAAAAAATCTGATGGTAGTAATCTGGGAATCTCTTGGTGAAACATTATCAAAAGCTAGGTCTCTGTTCTTGAAAAGAAACCTCTTGACAAAGCAAAGAGAACCAGTTTGCCCACATCAAGCATGTTCTCTAACTTTGTATAGTATATCTGGAACTTTAACAGTGTTATTTAAGTCCTGGTGATAAAACAAGAAATAATTTTTTAAAGTTTTTAAATTTAATTTATGAATGCTTACAGTAATGTGCCAACTGTTGTTCTTGTTTCAGAAAAATATCCAGTATCTTTTATGACCAGCAGCTCTCTAGTTGAGATGCCCTGTCTTGAATTCTTTCTTCCTTTGAATTCTCATCTCCTTTCCTACAGTCTGGCAGCTGGCTACGCTTTCTGCATGGATATTCTCCTATAATTTTAACCTTTTACAATACAAGTAAAGTGTTTACGAACTTGAAATGGAATCTTTGCATCAGGTTGAGACTCCTTGTTCCTTAAGGAAAATCTTAAGTGAATCTGTCAGTCATTGAAATCAAGAATTCAGAAGGGCTTTTTGAAGAAAAGTGTAGGATATATAGTGACTTCCAAAGAGACTCTTTACTCTTTGGTTTATTAGTTTATGGTTGAACAACTGAGTACTCTAAGGGAAAAGAGGCTTTGGTTTCAACCTAGATTTTGATAGTGAGAAATAGAACAGTGAGAACAGGCTCTAGAAATGCTAGCATCAAATTGAAGAAGTTGGTAGAAGTTTGGATGAAGGAAGAGGAAGTTGAAAATTTCATCTAGAAACCTCAGCTGGCATGTCTACTGTAGGAAACAGCAAAAGTCCTTGAATTCATCTGAAGGATGAGGTAGGAGATTTCAAGGAATATTTTACCCAGTATGCTAAAGCACAGAGTAGAAGAATCAACTTGTGCAGTGTTGGGATAGACTGCCAGTAATAATTTTTGCTTTTTGGCCTCTTCCTGATCTATGATTGCAGTTCTACCATAGCAATCCTAACCATGCTGCTAAGGGGGAGGTTTTATTACTGGCATTTCCATATGCAAGGGAAGAGTAGCAAAGTAATAGAGATGACAGGGTGTTTGGGGCTTTAATAGTGAAACAAGTGTCAATCTGAGGCAGCTAATAGAGTAGTTTTAATCAGGTGATACAGTGCTGACAGCTAGTCGGTTTTCCTGGCTTTGGTTTTAAGAGTAGCTGGCAGGAAGCAAAGCATTCACTTCATTCTCTTCATTAAAATCCTAAACCTTGTGCTATGCGCTCGACTGTGCTCCACATCACAGAAGGGAGAATTCTGTGGTTGTGTGGATGAGCTAGACCCATGTGTGCCTTTCAAAGGAGAGATTTCTAACAAGGAAAAAGGGGGCTCCCAGAGCAACCCCAACTTCACAGCCTGCTTTCAAGCTGTGACTTGGCTATAAAAATAAATAAATAAACAGACATTCCCTATGCAGAGACTTGGCAGACAGCATTTTCCCTAGGGATACATTTATTTTGCAAAATTAGAAAAATCTGTTGTTATATATCTAAAATTTACAGTTGTTATGTATTAGACCATTGGTTCTAGATAGACTTTTATCGTTATGCAACTCTAAAAATATTTATGTGGGGCGGAAAAATTGACAAGGCAAGTTGCCTTCAGTGTAACTCAATTCTCCCCTCTTCTCCCCTCCCTCTCCTCTCATGCTGTTAGTGACCAGATCCATGGAGTCCTTACAGAAACTAGAAGCAAATCTCTAGGAATATTCGTTCAAAATCAATGTCTTTTCAGTCTTTAGAGTGTATATGTTTGGGTTTTTTTTTCTTGTATTCTTTCTTGGCAATGTATTCAGAGGTAGTGGAAGTAAGCATAGTTCATTTTAAGCTTTCCCTTTTTCTCTGCATTGTTCTCTTTATTCATCACAAATGATGGATGGATGAAACTTTATGAATTTTGGTTGTAGGATGGTTTTAGTTATTTGCCAACAATCTTAATTTTAATATAGTATGCAGGGAAAAAAAAAGAATATTGAAAAGTAAATGTTCCAGTAAGTGAATATGCCTATATAGACTTCATGATTCTGTATCTGAGAGTATATGTGGGCTTAAGGGGAGAATGAAGAATATGGACTTCTTACCTGTCTGTGTTTACATGCGCATTCAGATGACATAGGCCTTAATCCAAGAAACCTGATACAGCTAACAAGTAGTTTGAAAAGAGGCCATAGACACTGGACTTCCAGAGGGCTCATAGACACTGTATTTCAACAGCAGGGTAAAAGTATCCTCTGCTCGGTCTGCTTTTTTTCCCAGAATTAGTTATGTCTGTCAGAAGTTATAGCACATCTGGCCTCTTTATGGATGGCTTAGTAGCTTGCATATCAAGTTCCTTCTGACAGAAGGAGATACAGTGGAACCCACCCAAAAATATCCAGATATTTAACAGTCTATTTATTGTCATTTACTGAGCATGCTGAAATTCTTCCAATTCTTCTTTGGCTGCTCTACTAGAGGGATAATGCTCCCATTAAACATCTTAAGTTTGCTTCGTAGATGTATTTTTGACTGCATTGTTTTTAATTTTTTTTCCTTCTTAATAAAAGGTGACATTCTTATTTTCACCTTCAGTCCAACAGTCCTTTTGTCACAGAATATGTAGACAATGGGTAATTTTTGTAATTTTCCAGATATCATGTAGGTCCTGACTTCACAAATTTGCCAGCATGGTATATGGACAGGTATATTTTTGCTAGTTTTCTTGATTGTTGAGTGTGCCAGTAATCTCTTGACTATTTTGGGTTTTGTCTCCCTTGGCCCACCCCCCCTTTCTGATACTTCTAGTTGACTTGTGGCTTTGCTTTGACCTGTCTATGGTGAGCATCCTCAAAACCTAAAGGTTGCTTTCTATATTAATTTAAGAAAGTTTAAATGCCTGATTTTCATTCATGACTCTAGAAAACTTGGTCATATTTATGAAGCCACTTGAGACCCTAAAATACTGAGACTGTTGATATGTCTTACAGGTTACTTCATGAAACTTGTTATAATAAATAATAAAGTGAGAAGAATACATATTGTTACTGAAAAGCTAATTGAAAAGTAGTATTCAATATTAATTTGTTATGCAGATTTCTCATTTGTTTAAGCCTTGTTACTTTTCTTGCCAGACCCTTTTCATTTTAGCTGAGTTGTCTCTCTATCTAACTTCTTGGTTCCTAAGCTGAAAACTGGAAGTGAGACTAGCTTTGTAATTACAAGAAAAATGGAAAATTGTTTTGTTTGGATTTCAACAAATTCAATTTAAGGTCAGATATTTTTTCTTTAACAATGTGTGCTCTATCTTTTTGTTCCTAAAGGCATGTTTTCAGCAATTTGGCTTAACTCCATGGCCATGGGGGTGGAATTCTTTATCTTGGCCTGATATAAGTAAGCTTTCAGAGTATGTGCGGGTTAGCGTCTGACTTTGTGCACAGGAAAACATAATCTTTTTGTCAGGTGGTTTCTGGTTCAATGAAAAAAGTTTTTGGTTGGGTTTTTTTGGTGTCTGATAACCAGCTTGGTAACTTCTGAGAAATAGCTCAGGCTTTCAATATGAATAACTGTCCATTTCATTTAAAAAATAAATACATAAATAAAAAACAACCCAGCCACATAGCTAGCATGTTTCTATGGCAGTTTCAGAAAAAATCAAATCTAATTCACATGAGGACAATCTCAATATAAGTGTTATGAATTCTTTCTCATTCAGTGGATAGGAAAGGTAAAGGATAATTGATTACTTACCTTCAGGTATATTATTATACAGTTTCTTGAAATCTTGTTAAGTTGATTTGTCTTGCTAAAATTAAAATAATACCTAGTTATCTCTCCTGTTAAAGAGTGTTTTGATGCAAGGAATGATTTTGTTTCGTCATAGCTGAAACCTGAAGAGCAGAACATGCTTTTATGTTCTCTTATACATGTAGTCTTTCAGTGCAGATAGAAGAAGTTTTGATACTAATCAACATAAAGGCAAATTCACAGACATATATTACATTGTGCTTGTGATAATTTTTAAAGACTTTAGAAAACGAGACACAGAGCTGATGTGCGAGATCAACACAAAGTTACAATAATTTATTTAAGCAGGACTTAATTGCTGTATCTTGGGTTCAGTTCCTGTAAAATGGCCTGTATTGTAACAATTTTTTTCATAATTAAAATAACATTTGAAGTAAAAGTTCAAATTCATTTTTCCATGTGAACTTAGAAGAAATTACAATTGGGCTTTTTTATGATTTGGTGATTAAGTAGACGAGTGGTGTACTTCATGGGTACCATAATAGTTAACACCTGTTTCAACTGTTTTATATTTGTATTGGATGGAACCTCAGCAATCCAATATATCTTCAAAAGCAAAAACCTAATATAAAATATTGCACGGTATGGAAGAAATTATAATAAACAGAGTGCAGCTTAAAATATAAAATGCTTATTATGCACATTTACGTAGCCTTTCGTCTGTATTTCTGAAACCAATGTTACCGTTTTGTGTAAAAAATAATCCTAGGTTTGTGAAGGTCAGTTAAGTGATTATTCAATATCATAAAATAAATACTGTTTCTAAGAAAACAGTATTTCCTGAGCAGCAGAGGTTGGCAGAAATGAATCAATTTGTCAGTCAGAAGTCAGTACACTGTATTAGTTACCCTTTGGCTTGTGGCTTCTCTCAAATATGCTTTGGGGACAGGGACCATTGGAAGAAGGATGGCGTGGTCTCCTAAGGTGGGTAACCAGGCATGGCTTTCCAGAGCTCATCTGGAAATCTTGTCAAAGCACTGGTGCTTTCCTATTTCTCATTGGAGACGCTGTTAAACCGTTGTCATTGTACACATCTGGTTGAGTAAAGGGGTACTTTCATTGACTTGGTAGCACTTTCACTGTAAAACGCGCTGTTAGAAAGTTAACTGCTCTTCTACTCGGGTCATATTTGTGGTGCCTGGTCCTGCTGGTGGAGGATCCTGTAGTACTGGAGAAAACTTACAAAAAGATGATTTTGTCTGCTAATGCTTCTGGAAAATGTGGTTGCCTGAACACCTTCAGCTGGTGTATGCCAGAGCTGCCAGCTAAGTGAGCCCCGAAGATCTCCTTCCCCCTGCCCTTTCCAGCTAAGTAAGTCTGGGGGGCTATTTCAGTAAACGCTACTTTTTCAACCAAGTATAAAGCTAGACCTGGTCCCTGCCATGGCTACACAGAAAGCTGTGCCAGCAAACAAAGGAGAGCATACAAGGTAGAAGTGAGCAGCAAAGGCTTTTTCTTTCGGTGGTTGAAAGCGTTCTCATAAAACAGAAGTCTCTGTCTTCTACAAGTAACTACTTAGACTTGTCTTTTAAAAACATTCTCACAGCAACTGAGCATAGTGGGGCTCTACTGACTGGCATCTGTAGGAAGAAAGCTCTAAAAGTGTTTTTTAATTGTTATTTGAAGTGGAATTTAGCAAGCCATTAAATAACTGAATGGCACTTGTTGACATAATATTTCCTACATCAGGATTAGTGATGGTAATTTAATAAGTGCTAGGCATTGGTGTTACTTCTTAATGTTGTTGGTTACTGGTGTGGTATTTTGAAATCATTCATTCCGTTTACAAAGTCAGAAAATGCAAAATTTTGTCTATTAAAATCTGAAAGCTTATTTCAAATTTAATGATGAGATGGGCTATATTGTGCTTTCCATGCAGCACAGGTACAGCACTGCCAGCCCCCTCAGCCTCCCACAAAGGTTTGTTCTTTTGGCGTTTTGAGAAGTTGGAAATTTACTGCTTTTTGAAGAAAGCTTGGTTTCATATTAAAATTTTAATTAATATTAGTAAGATTACTAAAATAATCTGACAGCATACATCCATCAGTTGTAAATTTTGGGCGCGTCTCAATATGGTATTTCAAAGATGAGATTTATTTTGAGAGTCGGGGTTAATACTCTCAAGATTTGTTTAGAAAAGAATTTGAGCTTAGGATGCAATGACCTAGCAGACTTTATTCCTAAACACAAATTAATGCTTGCTTTTATCTTAGTTTATCTGATTTGAGGTAAACCTCAATGAGTTACCAAATTGCAGCTTGTAGTGAACAGTGTAAATGGTTTCCACTTTTAATGACTTGTGCATAAATTTCATAACTCTGGAATGCTTCTCTTGCTCATTTTCCTGCAAAAGATGCTGTTTTTGTCTTGTTTGAACAAAATCTAGCCTTTCAGTTATGAAAGAAATGAATAAATTTCCCTTGTTTGGCTATTCTTACTGTTTTCAGAAGTGCTAGAACTGTCTTTCTCTGCTTTGGAGAGGAAGAAAGGCTTCAAGGTAATTTCACGCGAATAGTAAAAGTTTCACACACGTGTTGGAAACTTTCTTAAATATAGGTACTTAGTTTGGAGGTAAACATAGATTGAAATGTATATAATTATGGGTAGCATCCCGAAATTTGTAAACTACTCATGAAATTTAGTTTTTCTTAACTGTAATTTCTCCTCAAAGAAATAAGAAAGCACATTTTTCAGAAGCAAGTTAAATAAGAGTAAACCAATGTAGTTGGTACAAAGAGTTATATCAAGAGGAGGGAGGGCATAAAGAGGAAATAGCTGGAGAATAGCTAACCTAAAAAGAAACATAATATACTGCTTCACATAGTTGATCTTAAAATTTTTAGTCACTTTTTTCTTTTATAGTGAAAGATACCACCCTATGTGTAACTCAGTACTTTAAGCTGCAAATCTGAGCGTCTTTTTTTTATTATTCAGTGCATGATGGAGATGGTAATGACTAGATCACCTTAATATACAAGAACTATTTTATATGAAAAATGATCAGAGGCATACCTCTTCATGGATTAAAAGTGCTGCATCATGGACACGAAGTGACAAAATACTAATATATTGCAATATGTTTTTAATCATGTGAAGAACTGCTTTAAGGTACAGAGACCTTAAACTTTAGTGTCTTTTCCAAAAAACACCATGCGGTCTTCCCCGCCTTTTCGTAGATATCATGAGACCTGACAAATGGGCTATCATAAAGTATCTTAAGTGCTGAAAAGATATAATGAAAGGCTGTATCTTTATAGTATGGTGTAACAACTAAACCCGCTGATTACTAACTAAAGATGTTTCTAAAGTGCCATTTGCTCCAACTTCACTATTCTCTATACTATTTTTTTTCCTGTGAACACAGTTTAGGGTGCTCTCATTCCCTCTTCTTCCTTACTTTGTCCGTGCTTGTTGGGAGTCCATCTGTTGTGCCATACAGTTGTTGGTGGGGCCAAGCTGTGAATCAGGTCACCAGAATGATTCAGATTAAAAATAAACCTACAATAAAAAGCTTGGAATTTGCTTTGTCAGCATTCTGTTTAAATGCCGTGCAGAGCATCACTGCTATTATCTAAGCCATCTCTTGCTTGTATTCAGTTTAGAAATCATGTATTTGCAGCTGGAACAAAATCTGTCTGTTCTCAAAACTGCAACTTCAGCCTCTCATCTGTCATGTTCTCATCT
This sequence comes from Haliaeetus albicilla, assembly GCF_947461875.1. Lineage (NCBI taxonomy): Eukaryota > Metazoa > Chordata > Aves > Accipitriformes > Accipitridae > Haliaeetus > Haliaeetus albicilla. The sequence goes on along the minus strand of NC_091493.1, from coordinate 8,570,637 downwards.
CCAATTTATCTCCTGTACCCTCTGATTAAAAGCACGTTGCTCCCATGTTTCACTTGAAGTAGTGTGGTGGTACTCTTCATTTTGCAAAAGTGTTTCATAGCTGTTCCTGAGTTAATGGAAAACTTGTAAAACAACATGCATCTATGAAGTGGCTGCTGTCAAAAGAAAGTTGTGTTTTTCTGCTAGTATATGTAGCTTGTAAATCTGAAGAACTGAAATCTTCCCCCATTGTTTTCTCTGCTTCCAGAAAACCTTGTTCTGGTGAAACGTGCACCACTTTATTCTTCTCTTAACAGGCACTTGTGGGTTTTGAGGGCGAGGAGGGCTTTGTTTTCTTCCTCAGGCTTGTGGAGTTGCTGAGTCTGGAATTGCTCTGCAGCACGATGACTACTTGACAGGCTTCATTCACTCCCTCTGCTCTGACTACATTTGAGTTAAATAACATGAACTTCTGAACTGTATTAGATAAAACTTCCTAGTGTGTGCTTTCTCCATGGTATTTAAGTGTTGCTGTTGATACTTTGAGAAGCCTCCTTCAAATGTAGTGGCATTGCTTCCTCTGGGGTAGAAAAAGTCATCTCGTGCCTCTGGCCTGTATCTGCTCAGTTGCATTTGTTCTTAGGTTCCATTAGCTGAGTTAACATTAACTTAAGAGTTTAGAATTTCTTGTGTAGTCAGAAGAGTAGGGAGAACTAAGTACCTAAAACAGAATTTGGAAGCCAGGGTGATGGGGTGAGCTACAGGATTGTTCTGTACATGAGAAATACAGAAAAATCACGATGACAATGAGTTTCTTTAGTAATCCAGTACCATTCAGGAAACTTTTCTGCACTTGGAGTTCCGTTTGGAGGCATCCCTTTCTCCAGGGAAAAGGAAATTATCCTCTTAATAATCAGCTTGAGCTACTGGGTTTTGAATTGGTTGCTAGGTCTCAGGTGCAACACAGATAAGCTGCAACATAAGCTATCTGCAAACAGTTGTATCCTTTTTAAATGCAATCACTTACGTTATCTAAATTTACAGTTACGGTTTTAAATACATGTGGGAGATAATCCAGGCCCTAATCCAGGTCTTGCTCTTGAAATCACTGAATTACATGATTGCTTCTTGTAAGCTTCCAAGCTGCGTTCTGGAATGATGTTTTGTTCTGCCATTGTGGGGATGTCGGCGCTCTTTTTGCAAAAAGTACTCTGAAAGCTCTGCACTCTGTTTACAGCCTACATGTACTAAGTTATTACTCACTCTTCCTTTTGTTAACGTTTCCTTTTATGCAGATACGCATGTCCCCATGTGACCAGTACAGCCCCAGAGTACAGGGAGCGTTTTGGTGTGCTGGCACACGTACCTCTGGCGATGCCTGTTTTCCCTGTTCCTCCTCTCCGCAGCTTAGGTCCTGGCCCCCTCCCATGCTTAGCCCCTTGCACAGAGTCACTTGACACTGCAGGAGGAGTGTGTTGGGTGTGAGGAGGAGGGTGGCGTTCTCTGTTGACCCTTCTCCAAATAGGACTGGTGTGAAGAGTGTTTTCTGATGGTGTTCCTCTTCACAAAGTCAAGATTTTTCATGTTTCAGCCTTTGATGTCCTAGGCTAAGAGGGTGAAGATCTCTTAGTTTTGCCCTGCTTAACAAGTGCTTCTTTGCCGACAGTTGCCAAGCCCTACCACAGTAGCCACGTTCAGTGCCACTTTTAGCTTCAAGTTGTCTTTCTTGAACATCGTTCTCAAATGTTCAAGTGTGCTCATGCCTCTGGGTTGTACAATGGCACCATTTCTAGTGGAAGTATTTGGGCTGCCTTTCATTTTTCAGCTGCTTTGAAGGTAGTAGCTCATAAACGTTGGCTGTTGGAAAGTACATGTTGCAAAATTTCACTGGATAACAAGCAATTGAGAAAGGAACAGTTAACAGCACGAACAAGTGTTTAGATATTTGTGGCGCTTTCTCAGTCTCAATAAACCTAACAGCAGTAGCTCTATATTTCACTTCAATATAAAAAAACAGCAGAATAGAGGAAAAATATTTTTAGCATGTTTCTGGCTTATTGTAATGCTTATTCTTATTTTGGTTCTAATTTTTAATCTTGATATAGTAAATCTTGTGCCCTCCTAGCTTTCTTTTGATCCTTCTATTGGCAGAATTACACGGCAAAGTATGCAGTGTGAATAAATCATTAGACTTACATGACCATATTTACTTTGTAACTAAAATATGTATTAGTATATTATGGCTCTAGTATGCAAATATGAACATCTGCTTGGACTCCATCCTTAGCAAGTGACTTGCAAAAGGTTGTTCTGGGTATTAGTTATTGACAAATGTTTATTGCATGAGAAAAAATAACCTGGAGTTATAACTTCACAGTAGCGTGTACTCATTGATAATTTCTGTATGTAAACCTGTAAATCTTCTCTGATGTGTTTAGTAACTAGATCCTGCTTTTGTTTTACAGCTGCTGCAGAGGGCAAAGGGAAAAGTGGGGAAGACTTTTTTCAGAAGGTAAGAAAGATATTTTAATGCTATAACATCAGTTGACTAGAGGAAAAATTATGCCCATTGCTCATTCATGAGATCAAGCAATCAAACTTAATGTGCAGTTTCCACTGTATTGATCAAATTTTTAAAAATATTTTTGTCATTTAATGTGTCTACTAACCATCAGCTGTGCATGGAGTGTGATCAGAAATATGTTCTTTGGTCTATGCTACTGTCATTCGTGCACAAAAACTTAATTATTCTTTAACTGAAAATGTCAAAATATGCATTATGAAAGTTTATTTTGCTTAATAGCAGGGGGTTCATCCAGAAGATGTTGTGAGGTGGTCTTAAGGTTTTTATGTCTATGGATAAATGCTACATCCTGTTATTGAAAAACTGACATGAAACTTACTGTGATATTGTTGAAAGCATAAATATTTAGTTGGGAAATGCAAAGGCCTTTTAAGAAAGAAATGCACAATCCACAGAGTGATTCAATAAAGTTTGTGGTTAGACGGAGGCACGGAAGGACTGGAAAAAATAGTCCTGCAGCAACTAAACTACAAAGAGAAACATGGTCAAGAGTAATGACTTTGAAATTACTTTTGCAAAGCAACATGTTTTGGCTTGGTTGGCTGGGTTTTGGGTTTTTTTCCTCCCTAAGAATAGTGTGTAAAATATTATTTACGAGTTATGTTAATGAAGATCTGCATACAGTATGCTAATAAAAATGATGAGCTGTTTTGTCTTTCTGTACTATAGAGAAGACTGTAAATTTTCATGCTGTATAATGAAATGCCTTGAAACTCCTTTTTGACTGGTTGTCCGTTAAACAAGTAGTTTACTGTATTTTCCAAGTTTTCTTCATATTTGTAAGTGGTACTTTAAAAAATGTCTCTTTTTGGATGTGAAAGGATACTTTATCCTGCACGTGGTTGTCAGATGCTTTGATGAAGGCTGGTGAGAAGGAGTGTGTATACTGCCAAAACGTTTGTTTCAGAAATTATTTTATAGGAGTCTTCAGATTATACCGCTCTTGACTGACAATGGGAGTTACTTTTCTGAATGTGGTGCTTGTGCTTAATATTAGTGTGCACAGAGGAGAATGTGTCAATAATTCTTCCTTAGGATTTTATCAAAATGCATGAGGCTTTTTTACTTACTGACACAAAGCTAAGCCATAGTAGTGTATACTTCATCCTACACATCAGTCATTTTACAACACTGTTTTCTTCTACTTGTATAAATCTGCTCATAATTCTTGAAGCTGTGGACAAAATATTTCCTCTGTGTGGGATTGAGTGGTTTATATATTTCACGTGTATTTGTATACTTGATTATTTACTGTAGATATGATGTACATTACAGTTATGTAGTTATTAGTGTAATAGAAAAAATACTGTCTTGATTTTAATAAGACAGTGAAATGTGCTGAACTTCACATATGTGAATGAGTACACTATTTAACCATATTGATAATAGACATAGTGGCTATTTGAGCATTAATATATTGTCGCATACGTGCATATTATTATATAGGCACAGTGTGGATGTTGCAATAGGTTAAAGCTGCTTCACTTTGGCATTCTTCTTACTGTCTCATCAACTACAGCTTAGATTACTGACATTTCTAAGTACATACACACAATACTACAGCTAATAAAAACAGATGGAAACTATCTTCTTTGCAAGTTTTCTTTTGTTCAAAAAAATCTTTGGACAGTTGCTCATAGCTTACTCACCGTCTCTGTCTGTGCAATTTCCTTTAATCAGGGTTAAGCTTTTTCCTTTCTCATGTGAAATGAATAAGGCAGTTTCTGGAGGTAAAATGAAGACTCTTTTCATGTGTTTCATGTTGTGTAGTGAGGAAGAAAGTGATTTGTAGCATTAGAAACACATTGCAAACTAAGGCAGCAAGATACTTTCAGAAACTTAATATGAAATCGAAGCTATAGTACATGCATTTTTTAAAACAGTTTTGAAAATGAGACTTTCTTCAGGGTGTTATTGGCAGGCTTTTGAGTGGAACAGGGAAGGGAAGTGCATCGTTGAAGAGGCACATCAAGAACTGAGGGTGCAATTTGCATAAATAATGCAATGTATAGTATTTTCTGACAAACTCTACCCTCAATGTGCTGAAGTTATTGTTGGGTGGACGGGGAGTGTGAGGTGAAAGAAGTTTTCACATGAATGCTGAAATGACAGGAGTAGCAAGGCGAAGATTCGAGAAGGTGATTCCGTATGTCAAGGCACGCAGACCAAGAGGGAGGAGAGGGGAAGCCAGTACTGGCGGGAGCGAGACGATGCTCACTTCTTGCAGATGGCTCTGTAAGGGGCTGTTGGGTCTGTCTTGGTGGCTGCTCAATGCGGGATGGCACTCAGTTCTTTATTAGCTTGCCCTCAGGAGGAACAGAAGTTGCTCATATGCTTTCTGAGCTGGGCTCGAAGTCAGGGACTCAGCCTGGATTGTTAAGCTACATATAGTATGCTCTAATGAATCTGTCATGCTTTTAAAGAAAGTTAAGTTCATACAAGGTTTTGGTGCTGAGTAGTCTTTTGCTGGTCTTCAAACATGTGAGCAAGCAGTATTACTTTCTTGGATTTTCATAATCAAGCAGACTCTCAGTGGATGTGAACTGCTTCTATTAACTTTTAACTTTCGAAGTTTAATAATAACAATTTAAATGTCAAAATGCATTATTTCACTGACCATTTTAGCAGAAACAAGCACATGTCCTGCAGTCGCTGGTGGAGTTACAGAATAAGCCCCAGTTCTTGGCTGCAAGGGGCAAATTAAGCTGGTATTGCTGCCCTGTCATGGTGGGGAAGGTCAAATGATGAAGTGCCCCTTCCTCTGCTTCTGAATTAAAGTGAAAAGTAGATAAATGTTTTTTGGTAATGTCACTTTAAAAAAATCTGAAGACTTTAGCATACTTTCTTCTAATATTTCTGAGTTTTAGTACTACTTCAAAGGGGGAAAACTGAACATAGTCTAATATGGATTTTTAAAAATCCCATCACTGGGAGCTGCTAATAGTTTAGCAAGAAATAAGTAAATAATGTGATCGTTTTCTCTCTAGAGCTCTCTGATCTGCAATTCAGTGACAGGTAATCTTAAATAAACATGGATTGGTTTGCTGTTGCGTTACATACTATTTATGTGAAAGATCCTTGTGGACCTTGCTTTATATATTATTGTCCTAATTTTATTCTGTGAGAGTAATACATAATATGAAGTTATTACTTGTTCTTGATCCAAAGCCCGTTTTCAGTTGATGGTGGAATTTTTCCATTGAGTTCTATACCATGTGCTTCATGCCTCATAGGCAAGTAGGGCCCTTCCCAGACAAAACCAAGACATTGTTCCTAGGAACATATAATTTATGTAGCACTACAGATAGGCATGGCACTCTTATATAAAATGTAAAGAGGTGGTGGGTCTCTGCCCTGAAGAGTTCATAATCCAAAACAGATGAGGGTCAGTCATGTAGACAGAGGGGAATTTAATGTATCATTTCTGTTTGCTTTTAGTTCTTGCCTCATCAAGTCTTTTTTTCTTGAACACTTGGAAATCCTAGTGCTGATGATAACCTTTCATTCTGAAATTCCTCAGAGCAAGAGTGTACATCTAGCCTTGTCATGGGACTGTCAACAGTATGGTGGGCAATAGGTGAAGGTTGGGGGTTTAGCAGAAGTTGGGTGTAGTTCTTGGGCTAATGTGCAGGACATAGTGACTGGAAAGGATGCACACATGGTGCTCTGCCCAAGTGCCTGACTCTGGGTCAGATGTAAGCTGCTCATTCCAGCGTAATTCAGTGTGTATGTGTGTTAGTCATGGGCTTTTGGAGTATTTCTGAAGGGGCTCCTCAGCTCTTCCTTTCCTGACTTTCAAGAGTGCATTTGCAGAATTTGATTTTGTGGAAAGCACAATATACTACCAGCCAGCTGTAACTTGTGGGTTTTATTGTTTCTGAATGTTTGAGATTTGTTTAGGTTTGGGAGGCGGGTTGGTTGTTTGTTGGTTTTGTTGTTTTTTTTTTTTTAAATCAAAGAGGAATGGTGTTTGTAGGAACATATTCATTTGCACAGTTGCAGATACTTAGGGTTTTTTTTTTTAAATATATAACTGGATTTAGGCAAAATGTGTGTTTAAATGTTTGTGCTTCTCTTGACTGCAGACTCTCTTATTCCCTGAAGGGGATGTAATCATGCTTGGAAGTGTGAAGATGCAAAGGGGCAACTGTTGCATGTGTGTTCCAAAATCTCTTCTGTTAATTATTAGGAGCTTAAGAGTGTAAAGGAAGACTAAGGTTTTCTTTTTTTTTTTTTTTCCTTATTTTCCTTCTTGTCCTTATGTGTAACATGTTTCACCTGTAGCTGCTTTCCTTATTAAACGAATAGCACCTCAAAAGATACTGAGGCCATGTTGGAAGCAATATTTGGTGAAACCATCCTTTCAAATGAGTTGCTTTTCCAGAATAGATATTGGAAACAGTAGCACTAAGATTTTTTTTTTTTTAAATAAAAACCAATATATTAAAACCAAAACAAACTTGCAATTATTTGAGGATGTGAAAAATAGATATTTCTAATTTTATCTTTAATCACCTTTCTGTTAAATTTCTCTTCCGTATGCAGTAGTTATTAATGAATGTACATTACGTTTTATTTGTTTAGGAAGCTCTGGCAACAAAGGCACTAAGGAAGCTGCCTCAAGCCCTGTTTGTTTATCTAAGACAGTAAAAGAGCTTGTTTTGCAACATCCTGTGTTTTCACTTGTATCTTTGAAAAATGTTCATTAGGTTGATCTGGGGCAAACCTTGCAACTTTTGCAATACTCTTATGTGTGAATATATTGATACAGTGTTTTATGTATGCATGAATGCTTTTGTAAGTAGAGATAGTATATACTGGTAAAACTAACTGAAAAAAGTTTTCTATTTTTCTGTCTGCAGTAGGTCAGGCTGAAAGTTGGTCGGTCTTCCTTTTTAATCTCTGAACATGAAACATGTATGTAGAGCTTCAAATGTGGATGGCTTAGGGCATTTTCAAGCATAAAAAATATTAATCATTGACCTGAGACTAAGATGTCTCAGGCTGATTATTATCCATGTTCAGCAGTAATTTTGAGGGGCTTTCCATGTGTCTTCATCCGTGACTTCTCTCAAACTGCCTATTTATAATTATGGTTTCCCTAAGGCTATATTCCCATTTGTGATGGCAACCGCTCCTCTTCCAGTGCTCTTTATCTTGCTAGTGAGACTAGCAGGTTCATGGTTATTATACATTATCATGGGTTTTGTCTCCATTTCAACCACAAGAGCAGTTTTGAACTGTAGAAACTGGTTCCACACCTTCCACTTTTTATGGGTAGAAATCGGTATCTGCATTAGCATTAAAATAACCTCTTGATGTAGAGTTTGGCTCATAGCATGTGACAAGGATATATTAAGGCCATACATTTTCAGAATTTGCTTGAAGTGCCTGGCTGTGCTAGGCTGCGATGGGAACGTTGGCGTGCGCTTCTGATTTACATTGAGCTTCCTCTCGTTTCGCTTCCTGGGAAGAGGAAGCGGCTGCTCTGACAGGGCAGTATGGATTAGAGAGTTGAAAGAATGTTGGTGGCAGTCAACATTTGCAGGAAATCTTGAGACTGAGAGGTTTGTCTCCCTTTTGGCAAAACCACACCCAGTGGAAAGAAGGAGACTGTTTAGGTTGGATTGGTTTCTCTAAGGTAAATCAAGAATGCTTACTTAACTTTTTGCTTAGTTCAGGCACATCTAAGTGGTGGGAAGGCTTCATTCTTGTGGAAAACTGCATTTGTCACGTCTCTAGTATAGCCGTCATTCTGTTAAGGGAATAGAGTAATTATGAGGGGTTTTTTATTTCATCTTTAGGTTTCTTCTGTGTTGCTTCTGATATAACAGGGACGATCTTGAGAGTTTACCTGTAATATGAAAATGCTCTCTGGGCCTAATCTTTGAAGTGCCCACTGCAGGTAAAAGTCTTAAACCAGCAACTTTCCTTGCTGAGTTGCTTGTGAAGAATTCCCTTGGCCAGAAACAGTGGGGATCTTCATCATGTAGTATTATACTGAGTGACTCTCTACATTGCTGCTTGGACCTCAGTCTGAGTTCCAAGTGAATCAGAGTTTTAGTTGATGATGAATTTCCATTTTACACCACCTTATTGCTGTACCTAACATTTTGTGCAGGATCTCTTGCATTGTAAAGCAAAAGAGAAGGAATAATTTGTCTTGACAGTCTCGACTGAGATGCTTAATCCTTTTTGCTCTGAAAGTTAAATTCTCTCTTACAATAGACGAAGGATTTCAGTCCTCAGAAATGCTTGTACTCTTTTCTTTCTCTGAAAAAAAGATAAAGAGGAGGCAAGTATGAGAATGATACAAATTAATAATATACAGTGGGTTCCTGATTTGTGGGGAGGAGGCTTGCTGCTTCTGCATTTGGAGAGATGAGTTGGCTGCATATTGGTGTCTCTAACGATGTGCTGTGGGGGCTTCATTGTTAAGTAATATTTTTTCGTAAATAAATTTCCCCTTTTTTCTATTACTCATGTAGAATTCACTAAAGCTGTACATACAGGTACATTTATAGTTGGGGTTTTTTTGCATGCTTAGATAATCCCTTTATATTTTTGCATATACTGTCAGTCATTTATTTAAAGTAAAAGTATTACCTGTGACCTCTGATTAATACTTCCACTGAGTGTGAATAAAACATTCAAGTCAAGTAAAGGAAGGACTTCAGTGTTTCTCCACAGGTAGGGGTGTTTGATCGGTAGAGTTTTCTTCTCACTTAACTTTATTTGCTGTATTTGTCAAGAAAGTACAAAGTTCTGTAAACGTTATTGTTGCAGAAGGTTCACTTAGTGCAGTTTTTGGACCCAGCAATAATACTGCAATACTTGCTTGCCTAAACAAGACCTTTGTTTTATGAATGATCTTTCCTAGTTCATTTCAGGTAAAGTGAACGTTAAAAAAAAAAAAAAATGCAGTGTTTGTGTGCATGCATGCATGTGTTCCCTTCTAAGCTAAAAACACTTTAATGGAAAAGGAAACGATGTACATTCCGAAGCCATACCTGCATAGGTAGCTTTCTTCAATTCGCTCTTTACTGAATTAGAGCTTTTATTTATAGCCTGAAAGTTTGAGTTGTGAAGCTGATGTTGTTTACTCTGCTGTCTTTATTGCCTTTACATATAATCTGTTAATTAGGTTTTTGAAGTATTATCAGCAGATACCCATTGATCAAAACTATGAATAAATTAATACATTGCCTATGATGTTAATCTTGTCCTCTAACTTGTAGCTTCAGTACTTCCTCATCCTGCACATGCTTGCCTTAATTCTTGATAAAATCATTAGGAATAGCTGTGAATACCTAGTGAAGATGGTAAGTTTGTTTAGAGTTATTCTGGGCTAGGATATAGTCCTTGACAACAAACAGCCTGCTTGCTTCTTTGTGAAGTCTCAAAGTCTGTACATGCAGACCACAAAATTACTGGTCATGAGACACTGGAGGAAAGCATGTTAGTATTTTGCTTAGTTTGACATGAAGCTGTGTAGAAGTATGCGAATGGGAAACAGTCATGTTTTCCTTCTATTGCCTTTTTATACCTGAATCTAGATTAGTTGGAAAATTCAAAAACGCTTCAATTTTTTTGGATAAAGTTATTTCAGCACTTAATAAAGTTAATGGACAAATTAGTATGTGAAGATCAAATTCCTGCAGGATTGAAACAAGTGACTTTCAGTGGAAGAATGAAAAGAAACATGTATGGCAGTATTGAACCTTACCTATACAGGTTATCCCATATGATAGTCTCTAAAGTAACTTAAATATTACCCTTTCAAAGACACGTAAAGTTAGGGGAGAAGGACTAGGCAAGTAGTCACATACAGATACTTTTCTAAAAATGTGTTTTGGGGTTTCTGACGGTTGGAATATAAAATACAAAATCAGGTACCCCTACTCTAGAAGAGACACATGCACTCATTTCCTTGCACTTGGGAAGGCACTTTTTTTCATAATGCTTTTTCCTGTACAGAAACTTAGACAACTGAGGCTAGATCCTTGTCCTCCCAATGCATCGCTTTGTGCTGTGTTTTTAAATAGTTTACACTTACCTGTAAACTATTGGTGTTGGCAGTCTAAGTTAAGAACAAACTTACTAAAAGGTTTTTCTGTGTTTTATGGTTTTAATTCTCACTTGCCACCGCTCTGCATGGGAGATGGTTTTTCTGCCACACAGGAGCACGAACTGCAAACTCAAATGGTGTTTTAGCCTGGGATGTGTGGGTGCCCCAGAGCCATCTGCTCCTGGTCAGAAATAGCCCCTCGCTCTTACCTGCAGAAAGGTAGCGTTAATACTGTGGAGTCAGACAGATTGTACTGCCTTCTTTTTAGAGCAGTAGTTGTAATATGAACAGTGAATTCTAGTTTTGAATTTCATATATAGACCACCTTGGGGGGCGGGGGGAAGGGGGAACTACAACGGGGCTCAGGATAGGTATCCATTGCTATACCCAAAACGTAGGCCAGACTTACAAAAGAGCTACATATTTGTACCGAGCTTTGGGCTAAGTTTTGTCATCTCCTCTCTTTTAACTTCTTACATGCCCCACATTTCCTGACCAAACCCAGTCGTCTTTGATGCTGTCCTGTTGATGTGTTCTGGCTCTGGCATCTCGAGCGCTTTCTCTGGCCTCCCCAGTTCTAGAGGCTGAATTCACACTGTCAGTTCCTGGGTAACTTCACATAATTCCTTTCTGTGTCTTGTTCTTCCTTCCCATCCTTGTTCTTCCCCTGCTTTCTCCTCCCCCCAACTCAAAACAAAAACAAACCATTAAATATAATACCACTTCTGGTTCCAGCTACACCCATTGCTCTGTTCTTGCTGCCAAAACTCATGTTCAGGGATTAGTCATCCCCTCAGATACTGCTGTTTCACCACTTCTGCATTAGAAGAAGAAGAAATTAAGTATCAGCCCATGTAGAATTTTACTTGTCTGCTGTGACTCTTCAGCTCAGGTCGTCTTCTGCTTATGTAGAATTTTTTTTAATTTTCATGCAAATTATATTCCATGTTTCAAATAAACTGTGAATTTGTTTATGTTGCTCCAAATGCATACATAATGAGGGAGCCACAGTAATACGACTTCTCTGAAAGTAGAAGGTTCCAGATAAACATTTTATGTCTGTGAAGCAAAATATTCAGAGACTGGCGAAATTTGTGTGTGTGTGATTTTACTAGGCATCCTGAGGTCTGATTTTAACATTGTCACATGTCATCATTTGGTTAATACTGAATTAAATTGTACATGTAATGGTTTCATTTTCTAAAATGAAATGCTTATTTGGATGTTAAAAATTTAAGAAGTGAAAGCTACAATACTGAATTTTGGCTTTTTTGTGAGAGTTAAAGTGGATAACTAATCCCTTTGCCCTGGTACTCTTGCCTCGTTAATTACAAGCACATTTTGCATCAAGACTGTGACTGTGTTTATGTTGAACTTATTTTGTCTGTGTCTCTTCTTAGAAAGAAAGAAGGTTTTTTGGTCAAAATAAAATTGCTGATCAACTGGAACTCCAAACTTGTAAATATTCTGTGCACAGCACCAGCTTTCATTATGGTTCTTAAAGCTGTGTTCAGAATGCAAGCTTATGCTTTTCATATTCAGTTTTATTTAGAAATACTCGCTGAGTTGCCTGTTCACTTATTGTGGCTACTTTGTTGAGTTGGAGCAGTTGGAGCACTCGATTTATGAAAACCGGACACTTTAGCAGAAACTGTTGGTGTCAAACGCAGCTTCTGTGCATTTGTAAATGATGGTGGGTAAGGACCTGTATCTGTCTTATAAGTATTTGTGTCTAGTAATAAGCCACTTTACAGATGTTGCTGAGATTAAGACAGTACTACATGTCAGTTTTATATAAACCAATTTCACTACTTATTTAAGATTTTTCTAGGTGTAAAGAAAAGTTAACAGGCACAAAATGAGGACGATGTATATCTTGTAAGATGTGATCAGACCACTCTGATATCTCTCATAGTATTTTCAGTTAACTACTGAATTACTTTTGTATCCTGAAGACTATTTTAGGTAATATTTGGAAAAACAAATACTTAAAAATCTGTATTGGATGATGGATGACATGATGTAAAGTTCCATCATGGTTTGGTCTCTTTTTTGTAAAAACCTGGCTTTGGAGTGGTCTTGATGCTTAAAAAAAATATGACTTGTTACAGCCTTTGTTTTTAAAGCTCACTTTATCATTCAAAACCATACTTACAAAGCTTTTGCAGTTTTTTCATCTTCAGGTTATTCAGCCAGCATTGTGATTTAATCTCACTGCTTAAGTATTTTCCATTTTATCCTTTAAACAGTGTACTCCCTGTGAATAATTAAGCAATTAAAATGTACCCATAGAAGAGCAAAAACATATGCGGTGGGGTTCAAGAATCAGTTGTGCTGGGAGAAGTCGGGATGGGTGTTTATGGCAGGAATCTTGGAATCTTTCTACCTGCAGAGCTTAGTAGAATATCGACATAAGCTTGGCATGTTTTCTGCACCCACAACAGCAACTGCTTGACTGTTTTGGATCTGCAAAAATAGTGTTTATGACAGTAAAACTATCTTCCCATTAATACTCCATGTTTATGGAAAAACATATTTGTCAAGTTTTGAAAGGCCTTTACGATGGTACTACTTTTTCCTTTACTATTGATATTCCTGTATTTCATTTTTTCTCTGCTGTCTTGCACAGTAACTTTCATCTTTGTCTTCTGTAAAATTGATGGAACAAATTTTCTTGAGGATTGGAGAAAAATGGTTCTCAGAAAACAGTCCCATTAAAAATGGGGATGGATACAGTGATGTAACAAAACAATCAGTCACCTTCCCTTCAGCAGTTGTGCATGAAATATTTCTTGGGTACCAGTTATCCTCCATAAAATTAGCAAACTATGGTAATCCATAAAGAATTGGTGTGTTTTCTTTAACCTTATGGAGATTCAACTTCAAAACAAGATTACCAAACATCTACTTATAGAATTTCTATTATCGTGACCTTTATGTAAATAATTCTTTTTCTAATCCTTTCTGTCCTTCCCTGTCCTCATCCTACCCTCACACATGGGATTTTCTCCTCTGTAGTAGTTTTTATACGTACACAGTTACACTGGAAAACACTTGTTTCTTAGTAATACATGTTGGGGGTTGTTTCTGGCTCCGAGCACTTTATACTTCTTATCTTATATCAGTGAAGAAAAGGATATTTATTGATGCTATGTTAGAATTGAGATTAGGAGCTATCTTGAACTTGCAGATGCAATTGGCTTTGAAGTTCCAGATGGTCATGTTGCCAGTAATAATCCTCTAGAGGTGCCCTTATACTTGTAGCTCCGAGGTGTGCTCATGAAATACAAATGAACAGTGTCTATCTGGTATTTCCAGTCCCTTCCCCATATCTTCTTGATGGAGAACTTGATCCTTGCAACTTTTTTTTTTTGGGGGGGGGGGGTGGCACTGATGCAGCTCAGCATCTATATTTTGTCTCATACTTCAATGTGGTTTTCTTATTTTTCTAATTCACAGTAGTTTTCCCCTCTTTCCCTATTTGCTTTTTCCCTTGACTTGTTACATTAGCATTGCATCAAAGTTTTTTCAATTTTTAACTTCAGACTGTTTGGAGAAATCGCATCTTATTTGGTCATACCTTTTTGTCTTGCTGGAAGATGATTTTATACTAAGAAACGCTCTCTCTGTGAGGTGTGTAAACGTAGCGTTGAGAATGACGTGAAGAGTGACTAAAGATAATTCAGAATATATCTGGGGTCCTGTTTTGATTGTATGCTTTGTGGTAATTTGTCTGCACTCAGAGGTGGTTTTTGAGTAAAAAACAAGATCTAGAAGGATACCGTTATTTTTTCCAGTACCCTAGAGCGAACTGGATCGCTTTTAGAAGGATTAATTAAGTTAGAAGAATCACTACTTGGTTCCCTCCCCTGCTTCTCATCCGCCTGTGTTTTATGCTGCCTCAGACAATAATGGTTTTTATTTTCATGGATGTGATCACGTGTAGTTATTCAGCTTAATTTTCTTTTGTATAATTTACCGAATTGGTCTGCTAAAATACTTCATGCAGGTTCAGCTTTCCGCATTTGTCACCAGGCTCATGGACAGGATTTGCAGTCTGCTTACAAGAAATGGAGTGTAGTCTCTGAAATATTCCAAGTAGCAAAGAAGTTAGGGGGTCTCTGAGGATTTGCCTTGTTTGATAGTTGAAAATAAGGTACTGTTGCAGTACTGCAAGTGTTTAAGTGTCTAGTGCCATTGATGACGTTGATCTACACCTAGGTGTTTCCGTTTGGTTTTAGCCTTTAAAAAAAGAAAGATATTCTTAGATATAGATTAAGATAAACATGTACCTGTTCCAAAACCATAATTCAAATGTGTTTACAAGATTTTTAACATCTTTGCTTATTCATTGTGTAAGTACTCGTTAAAATGGTGTTTATGTTTTCTGTTGTATTAAGCAAGGTTAAATAGAGGAAGCTAATTCTTCACACTGAAAAAGAGGAGTTTTCCATTGATGAAATAAACTGGCTTTTTTTGACAGTTATGCTTGCAGTTTTGAGAGTTACTTTTGTCACTTCAGTTGGAATGAGCTCATTGTTGAGCTGAAGTTGAGAAAACCAATTGCAGAAACCCACTGGTAGATGCAGGTTCCTCTTACCCATTTGTACTTTCACTGTGAATAAGAACTGAGGCAGAAATGGCCAAGATGCATGAATCCCAGATGTGGGAAGATCAGAAATAGATAACACTAACTGTAAAGAATACTATGTTCATTTAATGTGCTTGTTTTAAATGAAGAAAGGTCTGTTTGATATGTTGTTCTCTTTCATCTACTGCAATGTAAAATAGTTCCTTTGAGTTCTGAAATGCTCGTGGGCTTTTGGGGAGTTTTGGTTGGTTGGTTTTTTGCATTCAGGGCATTCCAGTTTCCATCCAAAATCAGCTAAACAAAATTACAATGTAAGAAAAAATAATTTCTTACTGTCTTAATGTAAAAACTCCCCAAAGTGTTTAAACTATAAATTTTTTGAGCTGGAATACAAGGAAGCCAAAAGCTTTTCTTCCAGCTGCCTTACAGCTAAATGTTGTTTTTTCTTGAAGGCCCAATGATTTGCAACTAGAGCCAGTTTTTTCAGGGTCAGGGCAGTCTTGTTTGTTTTGTTGGTATCTTCCAGTATCTTGTGTCATCTTCTGTATGTTCTCTACTGAGAACAGCTTACATATTTTGGCTACGTAAACACTACAGTTTCTCTTGGGGAAAGGAGAGGAAGGGAAGATGTAGATAGAAAACTTCTTAGCGTTTTCCTCATTTTGAGTAGAAGCATGAGATTAGTTACCGTGGGATTAAATCTTGCTGCCAAATATGCCTGCTGCCTTTGGTCAGTTGATCCCTCAAGGCAGGGAGAGTTCTGATTAGTATAAACCCTATCACTTTGTATGAAAAGAAAGGAAACATAAGCAGAGGTGCTGTTCTGCAGAGATCATGAACTCCAATTCAGTCACCCCCAGGTTGAATTTCCTCTAAATGTTTTCTAACTGAAGTATTTATACAAATAAGATACATGTATTATATGTATATTACTTGTAAAGTGAGTTCTGTTTTCTGTTTTGCTCATTTCAGACCAGTACTGCTGTTTTCAGGGCATGTGGCATAACACTGAGTTTTCACTAATAAAACTATTCCATTGCAACATGCAGTTGAGGTTTTTATGGCATGATTCCAAATTTGTTTCAGGAAAAAAAAAGAAATTCTGGCACTTAAAACTTCCTGGGTTAGAATGGTAAAACAGAACTAAAAGTTGATGTAGCAGTGATCTATGCTTTGTAGAGTTTTACTGTTGCACAGTTTTCAACATCATTTTTACCTTCAAGTTTAACAGTGGTAGTAAAACCTCAGTTTCTTGTTTTCTAGAGCTTTGTGACGCTTCTGCCGTTAAAATAAATACGATACACAAATAATAAAATAAATACAACAGGTTGTTAAAAAAGGAAGCAATACAGTTTAAATTCTTCTTAAGGGTTCCTATGAAAGGCTTGATTTCTCAAAAATAAAGCCAGAAGTTACTTTCCACTGCAAACCTTTTCAGGTAGTTAAAATTCTCAAATTGTTTTACAGGCAAGATAAATTATTTTCACTGGTGAAAAAATAAGTGCTGCAGCAAAAACTATTTTATTTTTCTCCAGTATAATATGTGGTTTTCAAAATTGTGGAAATGATGATTATTGCAATCAGCTTGGAATTTATCATCAAGTTTACTGCTTGGAGTTGAAAGCCAGCACATACTCTGAGCATTTTTGTACTTCAACAAATGCACTTCATTTAAATGCGTCCAGACGTTTTTTTTGCCTAACTGCCTAAGATGGGAGATAAACTTGTCTTTGTAGTGACCAAACTGAGTCTTCTTTTTGGTCTAATGTGGTAATTTCTAGCATTGCATTCTCCAAAGAGTTTAAGGATATTAGGTGGCCAAATCTCAGTGGCTGGCAGTCAGACTTCTTTTCCTTTGAAGATCCCGTATGCATTTTTCTCATATGTCCCCAGAATGTGTGCATCTCTGAAGTCGTGGGCTTACATTTTGTTTTGGTTTAGCATGGGAAATGGGGAGGATTTAATTTCTTCAAGACAGAAGTCTCCAAGGTTTATTGAGAGGGTAAAGGACTGATAGGATGTAACGCTTGTCTTGAATGACATTCACTCACTCCTCTTCTGTCTCCTCTGTTACGGTTTCTTTTATGTTGGATCTTCTTTCACTCAGTCCTGCACCGTTCTTTGTTTTAGCATCTCCCTTCTCCTTTTAGCTAATGCCTTGCTATTTTCTGTGTATTTCATCACCTATTGCACAATTAAGAATAATCCTGGCCCAAAACCCTCTATTAGACACAAGTGAATTCTTTGAAATAGCTTTTTTCACATCTGGTTTGGAAAATCGTGAAAAGTATGTGTATGTTGCTGATAGAATTTCACCCTCCTGGAAATGTCTTATTTCAGCTGTAACTTATTATCCAATAGTTGCTGAAACCAAAAATATAGTATAATGAAGTCTGGCTGACACTTTCAGTTTTTCCACATGGTGTACTAATCTGGAAGTTGTTGTGATGTCCTAGGGATTTGGATGTAGAAGATAAGAATTAAGAACTGCTGGAGAAGTCTGCCTTAGTTCTGAATTACACTATTATGGAAAACTTACTGGTGTTGTAGCTGTTTTCTTAATGCATTCATTTTCTTCTTGGAAGTGGCTTGGAAGTGGCTTGGCTAATTATTTTGGAATTTTAATTTTTTTGTTATTGCTTACACTTGTTGCAGATGACTAGAAGTACTAAAATGTGCTGCTTTGCTTAATAATTTCTTCCCCCTGCCCCCCTATTTTGGTGAGCTGACTTTTTTGGATAGTGTCTGCTTTTTGTGTATTGTAATTCGTGTTTGTATCAGCAATCAAAAGAGGGCAATTTTTTTTTTTTTTTTTTTTTTAGTCCTCCTGAGGAAATTGAAACAAATACTCTTTATACAGGAGGAACCAGACGCTGAGAGTTGCCATCTGAAAAGCGCTCTCTCCTTTGCCGTTCCTACCTGTTTCCGACTTAGAACAACCAAATATTCTTTTCAGTTCTTCTGATTTAGGGTTTTTTCAAGTTTACAGGCTAAGTTTACAGTGACCACTTGTTTACTTGTTACCATTATATGCATTAAATAACCTTAATACTTATTACCCCCCCATGTATTTTTACTTAGACTCACTGTCTGAAATAGTATGACCCAGCAGATCAAGGGGAGTGGTGATTCCTGTCTGCTCAATTACTGCGACGCTGCATGTGGAGTACTTAGTCCAGTTATGTCCCCCTCAGCCCAAGAAAGATCCTGACAAGTGAGAGTGACCCCAGTGGGTGATCACCAGGTTGATCGAGGGCCTAGAGCAGCTGACGTACAAATCGAAGCTGAGAGCAGGGTTTGTTCAGCATGGAGGAGGTGAGGGATCTAATCGCAGTCTTCAGCTACCCTGTGTGTGGTTAGCAGGTAGACTGAGTCAGGCTTCTCCTAAAGTGTACAGGTAACAACGGTAAAGGTTGAGCAAAGGAAAGCTCAACCAGATACGAGAAAGTAATTTCTCAGTAAAGGTGGCCACACGCTGGAGTAAGTGTGGAGAGAGCCTGTGGAGTCTCCTTCCTTCGAGGTGGTGACAGCTCGGTAGGCAAGGCCCCGGACAACCTGACCTAACTGCACTTGGCCCATCTGTGAGCGTGAGGTTGGACTTAGAGGTCCCTTTCTTCCAAGCTTGTTCTGTGATTCTAGGGCCCCTTCTAATTGACATTAGTCAAGCTGAGCAAACTGTTTGCTCTTAATCTCTTTTAGGGTAAGCTATTGAAATTTTCAAAGGAGCAAGGACCCTTTTGCTTGTTGCTGTACAAAATCTTGTCTGTGTGTGAACAGAACTGGACAACTTGTTCCAGGTGAAAATTCATCAGGGCCTTCTATAATCAACGTCTTTATTAAAAAAATGCTGTGTCTGACGCAGCCTAGCATGATATTTAATAGACACATTTTCTGGGCATCCTGCAACCATCTAGGTGCATTTCTTGGGCATCCTACAACCATCTTGTCATGGAATAATATGGGCAGATCTTTCTCATCAGGTACTCAGGATGATGAGATACTCTCTTACTCATGACGATCAGGTACTCTCATCTCTCAAGTGTGATGAGGTATGATCTCATCATACTTATTGATGACATCTCAATATAAAAAAAGTTTTTTAGTCTCAGTAGACATGCCCAGCATTTGTTAGAACTGAATTTCAATTTATACGTATGAAGTATTTGGTGTCATTCAGTTCCTTATCCTATATTACTACTAAATGTGTTAGTGATGCTCTGTAGCTCTCTGCCAGTATTAAACTTCAGTATAATATGCCTATGACTAGTGGACTTATTCACTAAAAGGCAGCAATAGAATGAGAGTCTACATTGAGCCAAACGACTACATGAATTTCAAAGTCTAACTGTGTGGGTAAGGTTTTTCCCTGTTGCCTAGCTGGAGATTTACAGATAGGTTGCACACTGTGGCGTAGTAAATGCTGTCAAATCTCTACTCTGAACTGCTAAACCAAGAAGCAAAATTTTTGAAGTCATGGATAGGCTTACAATGAAAAGTTGCTTTAAGGTAAAGGTGAGGCAAAAAAAACCCCCCACCTGTGAAGGCAAACCAATGTATCTGGACTTAGGAAGACTCAAAAGGACTGCTTTAAATTCGATAGTCTTTGCCTAGAAGCCATTTTAAGGTAACTAAATAAATATTTTTATTGAATTGTAAAGCTTTGAATTTCCTTCTGAGGTGGACCTAGAGCATGCTGTAGTGGTCATTTGAACTTCATGGAAATTGTTGAGTGTCTTGGATTGCTCTTTGGTTTTCTTTTGAATGATCAGAACTTGGCTCCACCTAGCACCAGGCAAAAATTCTTCTCAAGAAAACCATAAAAGTAGTTAATGACTGGTGCTATTTATAAATAATAATAGTTAACAGATTTAAAAATGGTAAACACCATCTTTTCCAAAAATGAACTTTTGACTTTGTAGGAGAACAATAAAAATTTTTCATAAATGCTTTCTTTTTAACAGATTATGGAAGAAACAAATACACAGATTGCTTGGCCATCAAAGTTGAAGATTGGTGCAAAATCAAAAAAAGGTATTTTGTTTTTTGGTTTTTTTATGGGATGGGATTAGTTGTTAGAGTAGTAAAACCACAGAATAAACAATTCTGCCTTTAGAGTCACCATATCAATACTGAACACCTGAAATATTTTCTTTTCAGTCTACTGTTTTTATAAGAATTTCTTGTTGAAGTTATCTCAGCTTTATATAGGTATTTGATGTGCAAACCCATTTGATGTAGCTAGCACTTCTGCAAGTACTTTATTATCAATACTGTTGTACTTCCTGTTTAGTATGTGTGTTTTCTTCTGTGTAATTCTGCATCTAATCTGAATGGTTTCTTTATTTTACAGCAGCCGAAGTCAGTTAGTCTTTCTGGTAACATTGTAGATCAGTGGGTGTTCTGTGGGTTTTTTTGTTTGTTTCTATAGAGTACGAAGATGTGTGTTGGTCAAGCCCAGTTAGAACAATATATACTCATTGTGTCCCCGACAGAGACAGTCTGCATGCTTTTTTGGTTTCTTTAAAAAAAACTAAGTAGAGCTGTTTCTTAGGAATGGCCAGTATTATGTGTTTTAAATTACACTTCTTTTGGAAGTACACCCTATTAATGTGAACTAAGCATACAATCTAGAACATCTTGGTTTTTTTAAATAAGCCTTCTAGTCTGTTCTTAAAGAATCATAGTTGTGACTGGATGAAAGTAATACTTAACTCCTCTTCTGCAGGAAAAATGAAATTGGAGTGAATTTTTTAATATTGCATGTATTTCTGTTCAGGCTGCTACATATTAAAACCCAAGAAAGTGGAGTTCAACTAATTTCTCTGTACGTTATAGTTAGAATGTATAGGTGGAGATGTGGGCTAACAACTATTGTAAATGAAGGTCTCGTGAGAAGAAAAATAATCTCTTTAGAAAGGTGCAGGATTAATAAAATTTTTATGGTGTAAAATGAGATTCAGTCTCTGAGGTACTTTACCACATGGTATTGAAGTACAAATTGATTTAATTTTTTTTTTTCCCCCCGACTTGCATGGAAAAAGAATCTCACTTGAGAGGGGAAGAGTGGGGAAAGAATTCAGACTGGAAAAAATGCAGGTGTCATGTGTATGTATATAGTCATATGTGGAACTAATGTTTATAGTAATGCGGGAGTGACAAGGTCTCTGTGCAAACCCGTGCTCTACCTGTATTGTTCTGCATACTTTCTGCCTGAGGTGCTATGAATTGATACACAGCTAAAGCTCCTCAGGAAACTGAGGCAGGAGAGTTTGTTGTTCTTTTGAGGGGAGAAAAGAAGAAATAAAGCAGTACCTGCACTTATTTTCTTTCAAATGTAAATGAACTTAGTTCTGAAGATGAAAAGCATGGATGAAAGGCTATGGAAAGAGGGATAAGAGAGGTGGCTGACTGGGATTCTGGATCAGTACTTAGAGATGCAGCAGCTTTATATGTAGATTAATTTAACCTCTTTATTAGTGATCTCAAGAAGAAGATAATATTAGGTTTGCTGTGAAGATCTATCAGTATATGGGATGAATTTGAATAACCAGGGAAATAAAACAGCTAAAAGTTATGAGCTGATAATAAAAGTAATAATTGAGGAGAGGCAACACATAATACAGCTGGGTATACTGAGTGTATGTGTAGTGGGAATGATTATCCTGGAAAGTCTTTATGCCAAAAGAAACATTAGATAGTGATGGCCTGCAAACTAGGCGTTTTAGCAATACGCTACACTACTAAAAAAATGTTTCAAATGCCTGTGGACTGCAGGGTGGCTCTGGAGTTAAGACTTTTGCTCTCTGGCTAGCTTTGCTCTGGGAAGCTGTGTGTATATATACACCTAACACAGTAAATTACAATATGTGTACAAGGAACCCCTTAACCTAGAGGTTCCTATTTCTTGTGAAATAAAGCGTAGTTTATATATTGTGTTTATGCTTGGTATCAATTGTTTGCAATTCTGTAACTTTCCGTTTGCAGCTACAGCAGCTGTTTATATAGGGAAAATAGTCTAAGTGTTTAACATACTCTCGCTTCACTTAATGACAGTTTGTGATTGAGAGGAGAGTCAGCAACACATAACTGGCTGGCCCTCTGGGGACTTGAACTCAGAACATGCTATCTTTCCCAGTCCCCTTGGCTGGGAACTGAGTGCCTGATAAGCAGTTATTCAGTGAGGGAGAAGCAGTTACAGATGGACTGTGTTGTATCCCAGCCATACACTGTACCCATCGTCATCAAATGGTAACAGATTTTTCGTGTAATTTTTCAGTATAATTTGCCTGCGGTTTCAGTAGCTTCACGTTCTGTGGATGTATGTTGTGGCCTTTGGTCATTCACAGCTTTCCTCCCAAAATATGAGGGGAAAAACAATCATTATGAAGACATCTCTAGCTGTGCTGTTGTTTCTGTTGTGTTGTTCAGTCTATCATGAAACATTTGGGGCTTAATGTGGTGTTTTTCTCACTGCTGTTGTCAGTTTTTAATTTGAGATAGTTGATACTAAATGAATAGGGACACAGTACATATTTTGCTTCTAATTACAACACAGAGGTATTGAATTTCACACACAAGGTGTACATAATAAGGTTCAGCAAGGATCTGAAGATTAAGTTCTGCACAAGACCCAGAATCTTTTTATGATCTTGCAGAAAAAAAAAATTTACTGTGATGAAGCTGAAGCACTAGGAGTAGATGACCAGCCAGTTGCTAAATTTTTCCTTTTCTGTGTTATACAGAATACAACTTTTAAATTGATGATTGCAAAATACTATATATTGAGTATCATAATGGTAATTCATTAACTCAAACTCAATAAATATTTTCTGAAACATTTTAGATTGCAGAAGACTAATGTCTGGATTTAGCATATGCAGAATTCAAAAGACTTGCTGGCTAAAATTTATTATCTAATATGAAATTGTTAAAATAGCTCTTTGCAAGGGCTAGAATTAAAAAATCAATTATCAATTCTCAACAGTTTCATAAAGAGCAAAACAGGAATTTCCTGGCTTTAATGAACACCAGATGCTGCAGTCTTGCTCTAGTGATGAGGTGTCATGAGGGTTAAAGTATTTTGAAATACATGTTTAGAAGACACACAAGCAGCTATAAATCTTCCAGTAGCATCTTTAAGCAAGCCATTTGTTCAGGCTGACAAAGAGATCCCATAACATTAAGGCTTCAGAGAGGGAAGTGAACAATTTAAAGCACTTCTGTAATGACTGATTTCTGTCCAGCAGTAATGAAACAATCGACGCTGGCACGGTCT
Source organism: Haliaeetus albicilla (assembly GCF_947461875.1). Taxonomy (NCBI): domain Eukaryota; kingdom Metazoa; phylum Chordata; class Aves; order Accipitriformes; family Accipitridae; genus Haliaeetus; species Haliaeetus albicilla. The sequence continues at coordinate 8,547,140 of NC_091493.1, read as the reverse complement.
GCTCTGCTTTGCATGGATGCTGAAGAGTTCAGGGCATACCGAAATCATGTTCTGGACCTTTCAGATCTTCTGTAGTCCAATGAATTAAAGATCGAACTGAGACACAGTAACTCTTCTATCCATTCCCCTTTTACTCTTAACGTACCCTTTCACTTTGTTATGGTTACTGTTCCTTAGGAATGCTATTAATTGTCCTTTAAAGTTTTATTCAATGGTATTAGAAGTTTAGAGTAGATTGCCAAATCCTAAATGGTCAGATGCTATAGCTCCACAAACACTTTCAAAGCAGGCATAAGCTAACATTTTTCCCTCTCCTTCCCCAAAAAATCTGACTTGTCCTGCTCTCCTGTTCTTCTTGTTGTCCAGCCCTTTCTGCTGTGCTGTCATTGGTGCTTATATTGTCACACAGGGGACCAGGATGGCTTAAAACTAACCATGGATAATTTTTACTGTTGGAGAGGGTACAGTTTTTTGTGCATTTGCTAGCTGTTTTAACCCAAACTGTATCCGCAGTCTGCTTCACCATACGGTTGTATGGATCTCTAGAGCTTAATGCATTGGGAGGAGGTGAAAGTCACGTTATTCAGCAACAGTGCTTGTTGATGGTAATTTAAGGTGCTCTGTAGGAACTTTAGGAAATGGGTATACGTGAGTTTAGATTTCACCCATATTCCTTACTCTTTTTCTTTCCTTCTTTTAATTCCCACCTCCCACCCCATACAAGTGTGTTCTTCTGTATTTCAACAGCCATAAAGAAGTTATGGAGATATGCATGGGCTCAGAATGCAGACAGCCTTGAAATAGCATTTGGGTAACAACCAGCCTAAGAATCATTTCAGGTCCTGGAAACTTAGTGGCTTTAGTCAGGAATTCGTTCAGAGATTTGGAACAAGGAAAATTTTGGGAAGTTAAAAAATGTGGTAAGGGGAAATGTGAAGTAAATTGAGCTTACAGAGCAGGGATAACTCTGGGGTCTCTTTCACTGTTCGCTTTAAAAAAGGGCTGCTTTTACTGAACTTCTGTTGCTCTTTTTTCTTTCTTCCTGTTCTTCCCATATTTTCATTACTCTTCTGCTTTCTCCAGATTACAATCTCCAGCTCTTCATGTGCATCACCTGCTGAAGTTACCCACTCTTTTTTTTTTTCCTTCTTTCTTTCTTTCTTTCTTGAGCTGCTCTTACTTAATTTCACCTGCTCTTTCATTTGCTGTTTCTTGTTTTGGGGTTTGTTGGAGTTTTGTTTGCTTTTTGTTTGGGGGGGGTGTCCCTCTTACTAATGCTTTTTCAGTTGGTTAAGAAAAAGAAAATTCAGTCTATGTTCTGTTTGTGTAGTTTTTTCTCATCTGATTTTTTCTTTTTACTTATTCTTTCATCTTCTGTTTCAAAAATCAAGCTTCAGTAACTTTTTTTAAATTTAAACTAGTGTCTATTATAAAAACATTTACTACATGCTATTTTTCATTAGCATATCTCAAAGGCAAGTCAAGTACATAGCGTGTCAAATTCACATCGAAGGAGAATGGCAGGAGGAGAGGAAACAGTGGCACTGAAGATATCGGAAAGAAGGCAGCAATAACTAGCAGTGGGCACTACTGTCATTCATTGCCTGGCAGTTTAGTTTCACACTTTTTCCTTAAACTTTGCCTTTTGCAAGCTATCTTGCAAGCAGAGTCCAGTATTTCCTTCTTTGCATCTTGAGCTGCTGAGACAATATGCAAAATAAAGTTAGCAACTGTAATATTATATTTGAGACAAATAACTGTTCTGAGAGACTTCAACCAAAGTAGTAAAATATTGATCCCATTTATTTGAATGTTGTTTAGACACAAGGGAAGAGCTTTGCACATTCTAAAAGCTAGAGACTGACTTTTTTGTTAAAACAGAAATGTAACTACATGGTGAACTTAAGGCCAAACTTGCATGCAAGTTACTGCCTTAGATATCAAGAATTAGCTAAAATGTAATCTATGTTTGCTGCTTCAGACCTTTAAGTCAACTTTCAATTGTTTCCCAATATTGTAATAAAAGCTGAAGTTCACATTTTGAGAGGAAGAAGGGAGGGAGAGAAGAGAGATGATGTAGTGTCAGGCTGTGCAGCCTTATGAATGCGCAAATACAATGTGGGGTTATTTACTCTTTTGGTGTAGGTTTGCTGATAAATCTCCAATCTGATTTTACGATTTTCAGATAATTTCTTTTTCTCTTTAGAAGTACTTAATTTTCTCAATTTAGTTTGCCAACAAAATCTTTAAAAAGAGTGAAAATCAGTTTTGATGCTAAACTTCTTACAGTAAAATATCATACATGGAGAAATGGTTAACATAAGAGCAGTTCAGCATTGTACTTGCCAGTTTTTACTGTCCCATGTGCAGACACTTCATAATTTACACGTGTGTTCCATGGAAAGATTATATCATTTCTTAAAACATAAATGCATCCCTGACTTAAGCGACGTTGCTTTCAATATTGGAACTGAGCTGAATCCCACATTTGTACAAAGGAGAGACTGCTTTTCCCAAGTAGAAATATCAGTGAAACAGATGGCAAAAAACCTGTGGAGAACACCTCACATTCTTTGTTCCAATGTATTAATGGATGCAAGTAAGACATTGTCAATGGTCATATTCAAACCCAACATTTTATGATGAAATGTCAGTGAAAATGGAAGAGTTAATAAGCCCATGCAGCATTGCTCTCTAGGAGTTATGTGAGCTTTAAACCAGCATCATAACCTCTTCTAATGTGTCTGGAGGTCTCTGGATTCTGCCCCTCACTAAAAAAAACCCAAACCCCCAACCAAAAATCACAACCCCCCAAAACCCACCAATCCAAAACACCCCTAAGCAAAGCAATGAACCTAATGAGGCAGCAGTTGAGAAACTGAGTACAGTGAAGTGTCTGTGTGGCCTAAAGTGGTCTTGGACCCTCACTTCAGGAGATTCTGTCTCATTGCATTGATGATACTTCGTAATAAATGCGAAGTTCAGAGAAATGAATAGATTTCTCTGCTTTCAATTATTGCTGGGATTGCTGAAATACTACAAGGATTTCGGTATACACTACTAAACTTTTAAGTTACATACTTAATCTTTTTATAAATACCAGGTGGCTTGGTGTACTTCAGAGACTGGCATGTTTGCAAAGTGCAGTTACATAATCTGAAGTTTTCCCCAAGAAATTGTCCAAGTCTGAGTTTAGTCAAACAAGCATAAAAGTAACTAAAAATTACCTAACAGTTTAGGCTATTAACTTCTTTGTCTTATGTAACTCCTTAAGTTGAAAACTGTGGACTCTGTTTCCAGCAGTTTGGCATCTACAAGACTGAAGACATTGCAGTTTAAATATATAATGCTATGCTGTGTGTGTGTGTCCATATAGAACAAGGACTGTTAGGACTGCTTTATTTTTAAAGTCTTCAGTGTTTTCCTTTTCTCAGGCTTTACATGTACATGTTATCCCTACTTAATACAGTTGGAGCCATAACACAACTTTTAATTCTGTGTTTTCCTTAAATGACTTCATTATTCTGGGCTGAAGAGAGATTAGGTGGTTTTTTGCTTTTTCACAATGCATATATATTATGCCTACTTTTAATTTTGTTTTGATTTTGTTAAAATATAAGTTGGAACTAGCTGTATTGTGGGAAAACTGCAGTTACTGGCAACACAGCATCTATTAATTACCCTTTTTGACTTTGGAGGTTTTTACCTTCTCATTCTGATTGTGGGTGTGGAGGTAGTGTTTCTTGTTTGTTTGGCTTTTTTGGATTTAAAAAAAAAAAAAAAAAATCTGCCCCAAGAAACCAAAAACCAACCACCAAAAAAGCAAACAAACCCCACAACCTCCCCACAATCCAAAACCCAATGTGGGGCTATGAAAACCCATTGATTTAAACAGCAAGAGCTCTTTTGTAATAAATTCTGTCCCTGTGCATTGCTTTCAATAATGGTTACATTCTGTGCAATATCATAAGACCATTTCTAAAAGTGTTCCTAGAAGCGAATGGTAAGGAGGAATTGTTAGGGTTTTTTTTAATTCATCTACATATATAAAGCTGGCATTTCAAAAAATGACCAGATGAAAATATTTTAACCTATTTTGGTACTCTGTTAAACTTGAGTTGATCATGGCAGGCTAGCCTGGTTGTGCATGATCCTCTTTGCTGTTTGTACGAATGTAGTGAGGGAGTACAATATCAGCTTTTTTGTTTGAATTACTGAATTCTTCATGGAGAAGATCAGTGTAGTCTGGAAAGTTAAAATAAAGGTCTATGTGAAGGTGTGCATATGTTTACATATATAATGGAGGAAAATAAGCAACTCTTTTCTGTGAATATGGACACTGAAGTTAAGAATATTCTCAGACTTTATACAGATTTAGACAGCTTATGGCTGCAATCTGAACATAGAAATGTTTCAGATCAATTGGTATTTATTATATACACTCTGCCTGGCAAATTGAGACTTAAATCTTAGGGCAGGAGGAAGGGGAATTTTACATCTGCATATAAACTTGAGCTACTGCATCAGTGCCTTTTTTTTTTTTTTTAAGAGATTAAAGGCTGTATATTACAGAGGTGGTTTAAGTTGCATGAAAGCACTTTTTTAGAAAGGCTAAATGTCTTAATTACTCTTGATTTTATCTTAATTCTTTGAATATAAAAGCAAATCCAGCTCTTTTTCTAAGGAATATGCCCATGTAAACTATGTGTTAAAAGTCTTCATGTGCATAAGTTCTAAAAGTCCTCCTATAATTTCATTCACTTCTAAAATGACAATATCTTCATTTGTAAGCATATATAACCTCTGAAATTGCCTAAAAAATAATGTGGTGAATAATGGAAAACAGCTTAATATGCTAGAATTGCCTGTATGCTTGCCAGTACATATCTGTGTAGCTAACTTATCAGTCTTAAAGCTTAAGGAAAATACTCTTTACTGTAAATTACTGTAAAAGGAGTTCATAGTTTGTGTTTCTGTAAATGCAATAATGCATTGAGTTTTATTTTGCATGTCAGTCTTAAATGCTAAGCCAGCCCCACTTGAGAAGGTCGCACAGCATTACAAGGACTATCAAATACTTCATACTTGTTAATAATACAAGTACTGTAACAGTAATTTTTTGATAGTTTTGGTCAACTTTTGTTCTTGATGTACTTTCATCTCTTCATGTGCTATTTCTAGTTACAATAAGTGTAGCTTCTGCTGTTCTCAAAAAAAACCCCAAACTAATAGAGTGGAGGAGGGTGAACATGGAACTCAGTCAAGTAATTTTTCTATCTTAAGTTCAGTGCTAAGAATAGCCACTAAATTGCCTTAGAGCCTTAAGCTTCAATGAAATGAAAAAAAAAAGTGGGGGTGGGGTGGAGGAATTAATCAGGCCCTTAGAGACCTGCAGTCCTGGTATATGGAGCTTTTTGACAAACTTTAGCTTCTAATCCACTAAGATGCTCTTGAAAATTGTGCCATCTGTCCTGCAAGGCTGTACCGTAATTCTTGATAGGAGCCCAAAACATACGGAGTGATGTCTGCTTCTGAACAACCACAGCCTGTTGTATCATATTTAACCAGGGCTGTAAAGTGATGCAGCAAAGAAAGCACCTAATCCTCTGAAGTGCTTGGATGCTCAAGGGCTTAAAAACAAAGATAACTTTTGTATTGGTCCATGATCAAGTTTTAATTTCTTTTGTCTCAGCATTGATTTCAGTGCAGATGAATGGAAATACAGGTTCAAATTGTCCAATGTCATGCTGCTTCTTTCAAAGAACATAACTTACTGTATACCAGCTGGAACTCTGCCAGTAGCTCTACCACTGCTGCTGATACAAGGATTGGTTTAGGCTCTTGCGGTGCTGTTGGGTGCCTTCCCTTGATCATGTGGATGACCATCTTTACAAGGCAAGGGAAATAGTCCTCTGTCAATAACTGATCCGGTAAGGTAGGTGGAGGTGATGATTTGATGACTCTGCTGTAGGCATCTGTTCCCTCAGGAGAGGAGCAATCTACCTGCTTACACGGAGGTCAACAAAAAGGTGCTATAAGATGAGCTTTTGAAGTTACTCTGCATGCCTTTCCCATCTGTAAGTGGAAATGGAATCCTAGTACATCAATTTGAGACAACTAAATATAATGGCAATAAGCACCATAAGTTTTGATTGCCATACCCCTAGGACAGCCTTATTCTGTGTGTTGGGAATAACGATGATGGTGCACTCGGTCGTCTGTTTTCCAAGTATACTTCTAAAGGGAAGACTAGTAACTAGTTATGCTAGAAGTGGAATCAGGGGAGACAGAGCTGTTTTCACAGCTGCTGAACAGCATAGTTGTGGTCTTATCTCTCTTGCCTTACTGCATGCTTAAGGTCTGTCCCTCTGGCTCCATAGCTACCTGCTAGGCAGCTCAGCCCTCCAGCCTGGCATGCCCTGGTGTCAAACCCACTGACGGAGAGGGCATTCAGGGCTGCTGGTTTATTGCAGCCTGTGCTCTTTTGTCAGTAGAATTTTTCTTAAAGCTATTTAGTTTTGGTTCCCAAGGTATAAAGTTGTAGGTCTGACTTTATACAAGTTCAGTAAAGGTTTTTCTTAAAAATCTTGGCATTTAAATGCCTTTTCCTTGTTGGTGCCCATGACAACAGAACCGTTGGTTTGGGTATTCTGTGTCAGCTCTCTCTGTGTGGAGCAAAATTCCTTTGCAACTTTTATTTGACCTTGCTAAAAACTAGAAAAAAAGATTCATCCTGTTATGCAATTGTCCAGCTGACAACTGTGTATATAAGTAGAGTTTTTTTTAAATTATGCTCATATCTTAGAAGCACATGAATTTCACAATGGTATGTTTCTGCATATTGAAGGTAGTCCTGTCAGGAGATAAAGGATGCTTTGTACTGTTTCTTGAAAATGCTAACAAGATTTGAGGGGGGAGAGAAGATCATTTCTTATCTCTGCAGTTGCTTCATAAAATTTCAGTCAGAGTTGGTACATGATCTGGAAAATTGCAAGTTTTTTGTTCTTAGAATGGCATTAAACTTATTTTTGTGCTTGACCTTTCTGCAGCAAAACTCATGCTATATTCCCCATACGTAAAAATGGATTAACTTGATCAATGGGGCATCTTATGAAGCTTTTTTTGAAATCATGCAACTTAGGTGAAAAAAAAACCTGAATAGTTACATAACCTGAAACGCAGAATACCTTCATTTTGCAAGTTCTTTATAAGATGGAGAAGTACTTCCTCAATTATTTTATGTCTTTATCTAATTATGCTGGATTGTAACTTGTGTCTGAATTGCTTAAAAGTGGTTTATCTGACTTGATCTTGCTCTGATGTAAGTCAAATGGGCATTTTCAAAAGAAATAAGACTACAAAATGTGTTAATAGCCTGTATCATCAGTGACGATCATCAGAATACAGAAGATGCTGGTGAGAATTCCTATCAATCAGTTAAGTATTTTAGTCTGTCAGGCTTTAGAATGCAGCTTTTGGGCAGGCTGCAGTCATCTGCTTGTAATGCTGTATGGTATCTGTTAACTATTACTGTTCTAATACTTTTTCCTTTAGAGAAGAGGTTATTCATACTCTTTAGTATTTTTCATAAGAGAAGATAAACTCTTGGTGTCAAACGTCAGTTGAAGCCCTTGGTATGTTTTTGTTTTGTTTTTCGGCAGGTACTTCTTCCTGGGCTAGGTTGGAGAAGTGTTGAGAAAGGGAGTGTCATGTTTGATTGTTTTTTAAGTATAACTCACTCCTGCTTCCATGTGTTGAAATTGTAATGGTTCAGAAAGTTTCAAGGATGTTGAAGTTCTTGATGACAATCTAATGCATTGTTGTATGCAAACTTTCGACACTAATATGAAAAACTTATTGCAAGCCTAGTTGAGGATGCTAATTTAAACATATCAGTTACACATTAAGCATTGGTCAGTGAATGGTAGTGATGTGTTAGTTTAGTAAACGTGATTCAAATTTTTGTTTTGATTTGGAACAAAAATGTCTTGAGTGGAGGAGGCCAGAACCCCCAAACAGCTTTCAGAAGCATGGAGAAACTAGCATGCATAGCAGACATCCACTTAAGGATGTTGTCACAGTTTAAAAAAACCAACCAAACAAACAGAAAAAACCCCAAACCCCCACACCACCAAAAAATCCTCCCAGAACCGTATGCCCACAAGTATTACTGGGCAAAACACTACATTTTTATACTCTGAAGGAATACCTAATGTGTGATATTCTGTAGCCGATAAAAATTTTTTAGTCTTTCCAGTTTCTTAATACTGTACTTCTGTAACTGACATCCAAAGACCAGTCTTCCCCAAACAAAGCCAGTGCCTCACCTGATGCTCCAGGCTTTTCTGCTGACAGTAGCACTTGCAGGTAGGGCTGGCTACTGCATTCCCTCTTCAAACCTATGCAACTCCTATAAACTGTCTAGAATTACAATGTAAGTGAGTATCATCCTGTCTCTGCAAATCTCTTCGTATTATAAATGAAATTCTGATTATTTTTTTTAATAAATTACTTTGGTTTCAAATCCAACATTCTTTGTACTGTGCATTCTAAATATAGCCTGAGTCTGTGCCAAAGACCAAGTGCAAACATACAAACCCATCATTGATAGAAAGTTTCTTTAATGACTTCCTCTGGAAACTATAATTTGAATCATATGATTTTTCTGGAGTAGCAGTGGGAGGGAATATCTGAAAAATAACTATAATATGGTTTTCAGAATTTTAAGCTTTTCATCTGTACAAACTTACCTTTGTATAAACTGTGGTAGTCACTTTATTCCTTGATTATTTGGCAAGACTAACATTTCCTGTAAAGCAAGGCAGATCTAAAGAGAACAAAATCTGGGGCATAAATAGTGTTCTTGTTATTTATTTATTTATTTCCCAGATTTTTAGCAGTTACAAAATAATTGTTATTTTCCGGTAAATGCCTGTTGAGAACTCTGGTAGCCTGTAGTTTTGGCTGTGTGGCAGCAGTTGAAGCTGCTGGCTGGTATAGTTTAACTAGTGAGACTGATACCATCTGGCAACACTTACTAACCAAGGCTAGTCACTGAGCTCTCTTGGCAACAAATACTCCCTGCATTAACTCCTGTGAAAGGGAAAGGCAAATGATCTCTTGTTAATGGGAGGAAAGCTGTGGCAGAGGAAGAAGTTGGGAATGAAGTGGAATGGGGGAAGCGAGAGACATGGAGAGGAAATGAGAGACTGATGAAGGGACTGAAGACACTTGGAAAGAGGTAGATGTGATTCAGCAAATGGATGGCAGGAAATGTGCGGTTAGAGTGGGAGTCTTAAAGAAATGAGGCTTTTGAAAGAGTAGAATAATAAAGAGTAAGTGCCAAAGATGGTATAAAGATAATGGGAAAACAGATGGGAGGTGGAAAGAGGAAGTTGTGGTGGAAGGACTGGGTGAAAATGTATATCCCAAGAAGTGGAGAGGAAGATTACAGCCCGGTGTTCATAGGTGTCTGGCATGGACTTCCAATACATATCCTGTCTTGGAAATGAGATCAGACACAATTCTGAGGTTCCTGCTTGATGGATATCCTGGGGAAAAGTGGTAAACACCACTGTATTGGTGCAGACTTTTCATTACTCTCCTAGACTAGTGATTAAATATCTAACATGTCAGTATTCTCATCTCTAGTATCTTTGTGCTGCTTCCATAAAGATGCAATTTAGATGACTGCAATTTCAATTTGTTAAACGTTTAACAGATGTCTCGTCTTGCATCAAAACATATGTATGATTTAAAATACTGGGAACACAAAACATTAACTTCTAGTCTATGGGAGTTGAGGATATTGGTACTTTCTACTAACAATCACAAAACAGAATTAGAATGTGTACAAGTAGAAGACAACTGCAATAAAAAGGATTAAATTTGAGTGCAACTGTCATCCAGCTTATTAGATTTGTGTCCCGGGCAATGTCAAATAATGTTAACTGCTTGGTTTCACAACGCTGGAGGAGAAAAATAGCCAAGAAAGTAAGCTGAGAAAATACTGGGCTTCAAGAAAATGCAAGCTGTTTTGTGGAACTTGCTGCAAATATTGCAGTGCCAAACAGTTCCCACCAAGATTTTTAGCAATAAATCTGTAGTTATGCTAAGATATACATGTGCAAAATACATTCCTGTGTATATTTCTCATCTCCTGTTTCTATTGTAATGGAGTGCAGTGAGAAGTTAAGCTCATGTTAGCTTTTCTGCTTGTGGGTAATGTCACGTGGAGAGTTACAAACACAAACTGCCTTGCTTATAGATATACATTTGGTCACTTCAAAGAAATCTAAACTTTCAGAATGAGCATACGCTTTCTGGGAGGGGAAAAACCCACTGAACATGACTATTTGAGTCCAGTATTTGTTGTTTTCTTTCCTTCTTGCAGGAAATTTGCCTGAAACCTAAGGAGGCCCAGTGACTTCCCATCCTTAAAATGATTGAAATGTAGTATCTTTCCTTCTGTTAGATATTCTGATGTACTGTCCCGTACTGGGCAGTGTTTTCATTGATGATTAATTGATGGGATAGTATGTATTTAAAATTTGCAACTGGCATCAAGTTGACAGAACACAGTTTACACGCAAAACAAATTGGAGAAACAATGCAAAATTACTAACAGCTCAGTAATGGTAACTCAGGCTGCTTGGAGAGGAAAGATCAGGTGTACAGTGTTGAAGAAAGGCGTTGAAACGTCATTGTGTATGACAGATTAAACAGGCACTGGCGTGTGATGCTGTATCCCAGAATAAAGCAAACTGGGAGGTATGTTCAGGCTCATGGTTTGTAAATAAAAGAAATATTTATTTTATGGGACTTAGCAGTGTTGAGGTTTCACCTGTGAAATCATACCAGTTACCAGTGCTGACTGAGTTTGGACAATTTGGAGAAAATCCAGGGGAAAGCAAAGGAGATGTTTGAAAACAAGAATTGGTAAGAGTTTAAAAAAAAAAAAGTTATATCTAATTTAAGAAAAAGAATGAAGGCTATGTGGGAATAGGAAAAAGGTAATTGTTATCAGTGTCTACTTAGGACAGGATTAAAAGCAAACATTTCTGTCACAGATTTCTCTGGGATTTTAGGGAGGACAAGGATAGCTGATTATTGTAGTAAGTTGCATAGGCTTTGGGGTCCCTACTGGGGGAGATTCTTCAGGACAGATTAAATAACTGTCAGCAGTGCTCTAGTATACTAGATCGTGCCACAACAAAGGTGGCTTAAATGACCACCTGTAATAGTTCAGTCCTTTACTTCTGAGACCTTTTTTTTTTTAAAAAAAAAGAACTGATTCTGATTTAGATGCTTATTAAAGGACCCTGCAAAAAGGAATCCATGTAGAAGAGCCACAGCAGTGCATGTCAGTGCACTAGGGAGGGGAGCAAACTTTTGGTTTCTGAAGTAAAGATGGGGTTCATTCCAGAGTGAGAGGGTAAGAAGAAAAACAAATGAAAAAAAATTACTATAGAGAAGGCTATTTGTAGCATGAGTTATTTGTAAAATGCAGGACAAAGAGATAATAAAATTTACTAGCTTATGGCAAAATGGATTATGCTCTTAATCAGCTGACTCATTATATTAAAAAATACTACTTAGCGGCGTAAACAGCATATCGGCCCAAAGGAAGAAATTGTCAAGAAGAGACTCTTGGCAATTAACTTTTTCTTCCCACCCCGCCAATATACAATGACAGACAGGGATATTTTTTTGCGTCTTTTTTGCTTCTTCCTCTTTTGTCATTTTCGTAAATAAAACTTGAACCATAGTCATCACTGACTGCAGCAGCAGCTGAAAATGAACATCTGGTAACTTATATTTGAGTGCCTAAATTTAGGTTCCTAAATCTGTATCTGCAAGCGGCGTCCTTTGCTGTTGTGTTCTCGTCTGCTGGCAGGGAAACGATGCGAGCACAGAGCTGGGGTGAGAGTCGGTGCTGGGAGAGGCATTCCTCACGGGTGAGACTCTGCAGAATATTTTGGCTTCTTTCTCAGTTCCTGCCACAGCCCCAGCCACGTGTGGTTGTACTATTTCACAAGCATTCTGCCGTTAGCAGTGCCCAGGTACTTAAAGCCCAGTGGCGAGTATTGTGCTGTCCCAGCCGGCTTTGCTAGCGGATGACGGGGCACCCGGTTTCGTTGCATCTTTTCAACCAAGGCTGTTAGGTGCAGCGGCACAGCTCTGCCTCCCTTGGCCTTTCCGTGCCTTACTAGGGGGAGAGGAGCTGGTCAGGTACAGGGCGAATGTTTGGAGTAGATCAGCGAGTGGTTCCGAAGGGGTATGTTGACAGCTCTGCGTGTCCGTACTTCTGCTGAAGCAGAGGAGGAGGAGGCGGTAGGACAAGCAGCTCCCAGGCTTGTGCTGAGTTGAAGGGGCAGGCTCTGAAACTGCTGGGAGAGGATGGAGAGTTTCCTTTTAAAAGCTACCGTGCCTCTCCTAAAGAAGGCAGGACTCCGGAGGGTTGGATGAGTAAATTGGAACTTCCAGGAGACTGAGGGTTTGTGTTTATGCCACTGAAGAGTTTTCTTCTGAAAATGTTGCAAATGTCTCCTTCCTGCTGTTAAACCCTCACTTGCTGACCTGCTTCAGTTGCCACTGGCTTAATCACCGTAATGATACAGCTTTTTTTTTATGGGCCCCCCCCTTTTTTTTTGGCATGGGCAGGCTGAAGTTTTACCTAGACACTGAGGTATGTAAGGCCATAGCTGCTAAATAAATAAAATAATCCTATGCCCACCATTGACATTCAGGAGTTAAACTGGTGTGGTAGCGTATGGGGAGCGCTAGGTCGTATTTTTTTAGCTTTTCTCAAGCAGCGTATTTGTTTTGTAAGTCTTGTGCTTGCAGGTAATTTTTGGAGTGACTCTTATGCCTGGTAGTAGCAGTAAACAAAAACAAGTATTTGCAAAAATTCTTTGTTTATTTCTGGTTGAAATTTGTCAGAGTAAAATCAGTTGAAGGCAACTTTTTGAATATGGCATAAATCTATTGTTGATTGAATTATCAATATTTTTTTTACTAGTGAGCCTGAATTTGACTATGACTTTTCTATACTTAATTGAAAATCTGTCTTCTCCCGCAAATATTTAGACAGTTAAACTGTGGGGACAATTTTCAGCTGCCTTATGTTGTTTGTCCACAGCTGTTGCTCTGTGTTTTCCTGGTTTTAAATTGATAGGACATCATGGATTTGTAGGAGATGCTGGAAAGGGGCCGTACATTTTTAAAATTTTTTTTGCTATAGAGAAACAATTAGTGGAAAACTAACACTGGGAGGTTTTTTACTTTAAACTGTGAGTCTAGAACTTGGAAAAAAAAGATGATTTTGAGTTTCTCAGCATATCAGATGAAACACGACTGCCACCATTTTTTTTAAGTGGACATGTTCTCTACCTGAAGGCCCAGACGCCCTATACCTCACTATCTTCTAGTTTAGTTCTTCTATAATTTGCCAAGATTGACAATATTTGTGTATTTTTCAGTCTGAAAGGTATGCATGCCCACAAAACATCCAGTCTGTCTTTTGTGAGTGGCTGCTGTCCTCAGGCTGAGATACAAAGCTGGAAAAATTCTGCTGTTTTCTGTGCTGTGATGTTTGGCTTGTGAATATATCGAGGAGGAGAATCTTGGTAGTTCTCCAAGTATTTATCTTGGGTACTCACTCACTGCTAAGCTTCCTGATTAACCTACAGACTACCTGTTGCAGTTTTTGAACTATTGCTTATCTTAACACAACTTTGTAAATGGTAAATATTTTCTGTAATGTGTTGCTAAGGCAATCAATATGTAATTGACTTAAAGATTTAAAGCAAGTTTCTTGCTGACATTGTGTTTATTGTTTGGAATGCTGGATTAATTACAGCATGTATTGCAGTCGCTGTATTATGAGCTACATCTGTTTTTTGTTAACTTTCTCTGTAAATGAGAAACTGTCAGTGCATACTGTTTCTCATATTCTGAAGAAAAATTCCCCAAACCCTATAATTGTATACTTTAAAGAACCGTTGTGTGTAGATCACAAGTTCATTTATTTCTTTTGTTTCTGGAGGAGCTGACCCAAGAATAGATGACGACTCCTTGTTTTGCAATAAATAAATGAACAGAAGAGACTGTCCCAGGCCATTCAGAACTTGGCCACAGGAGTTCATGTTGAGTCTCTTCGATCTGAGCAGTTAGATACACAGAAATCCACAGCATCCTTTGTGCCAGCAGCTGGCAGCAAATACTTCATTTACTGGAGTTATTTATATGAGCCTCTAGATTGCTACCATTTCAGAAACCAGGCAGATCGATCGATCAATTCTCCCTGCTTTGCATGCAGCGTAGGTGACAACTGAGAAAGCTTTTAAAGAAAGTTACATTTGATTGAGCTTTTTATCTTGTTTGCGGTTAGCTTGTCGATTCTTCTGTGCTCGGTGGGTGGGTGTGTGCCAGCGAATGCTGGTTCTACGCAAAAATGTAAAATCATGAATTTGTATTGGCTCAGAGACTGGTACAATTTTATGGTTACATTTGTGAATGATTTAAGGAAACGAATTCTAGGTAGCAAAGGAGCCAGCAGGTGGGCATGGTACTTCAAGTAAATTTACAGACCAGTGATTTGAACTGTGTTCATTCCTGTAAGAAGAATAGGAACTAAGTTTTGGGCCTTTATTTTTGATCAGGGCTTGTTGTGCTTTCCATAAAGAACAGCAATTTGCTTGAACTTGGGCAGATAAGGGAGAGCCAAAATACAAACACAGTTGTAATATGAAGGGAGTTATCAAGGGGCTCAACATCCAGTGAGAGTACTTGGCAGCAAGTGTAGTTAGAACTGAAATTTCAGTCCCTAGAATGTAGTAATATAAACTCTTATCGTTGTAATTGAATTACTTGGAAGTACAAATTTGTCACAATCTTTCACTGAAAACTGGAATTAGCTGACATACTGGGTTTTGATTTTTAGGAGCTTTTAGCCATTAGTTGAAACCTTACAATGTGCTCCATGCTGCCTTTACATGTAAACTGGAGACTGCTGGAGACTGACACAGTGTTCTGCTCTGTGATTACCATCCTTCTATTCAAACTCAATTTGGGGGCACATAAAAAGCAATTTATCAGAATGGCTGGTGAAATTCGCGTCACACAGATGCTCAACAGGCAGTTAATTTTTCCAGAGGTGAGTTTTGCTATAGGTCTAATGTTGGAGAGGAAGAGATGGAGAGAAAAGATGCAGAGAAAATTAATCTGAGAACAGCTCAGGGATGATTTCCTGATTTAAAAGGCAACACTTGACATCGTTCAGCTGTTTTGTTTGGTTTTTTTTTAAGCATCCACAAAGAAATTACCTTTGCAGAGGAACTGTGCGGGCAGTGTGTTGTTTACTTGCTATGAACCCCTCCCTAAAAAGAAAAGCAGAAGCTTTTAAGTAGGTCACTGACCTTCAGGAGATGAAGGTTTGTTTCCTAGATCAGCTGCAAACTGCCTGTCGTTCTGGAGACAATCATTTAAAATCTGTGAATAAGAATAACCTTTTAAAGTTAGACATAAACTGTTACAGAGCCATATGAATAATACCATGCTAAAAGCCAAGAAATGGTAGATTATTTCATTATTAAAATGCGTAATTCAGTATCCACATCAAAAATCTCTTGTATAAAAGCATCTTGAAGTTTTCAATAGTCATAAATAATTTCCACCAGATGACTAATTTTTTTCTTGATTAGATGCATCACAAATGGATTTGGAAGGAGGATGGAAACACTACTTCCCTTATCTACCTATTTGCTTTCTTCTTCCTGGAGACTACAGCCTGCACAGCAGTGATGCATGGAAAAGGCTATTAGATTGCCATGCTGGCTGTAAAAAAAAATTATGCGCCTTGTGCTTTTAAAAAACAAAAAAAGAAATAATCTTATTCAATGAATGGCAGAAACTAGTTGATAACAATCATAGCAATTTTTGAGTCAGATTTCATACACTTAGTATTATGATAACTTTAAAATATGTATTGATATCTAACATTTCAAATTTAAAAGCCAAGATGGAGCGATGTAATGTATGTGACAATGATCTAACTTTCTGTATGAAAAAAGAAAATGACTGCCGCCTTACAGCTTCAAAAAAGAGTTAAGGAGGTTTTTCTTCTTTACTATTTATCTATTGTAAGCAATGTTACTTGTATGTGGTACATGAAAAGACAAAATAGGCAGTGAAAGTGACCTGCTTGCACTTGAGTTCTCTTTCATAAGAGACTACTAAGCCATTAAATCAGTATGAGACTGTGGACTGTTAGGCTAGAGTTGTACTCAGTTGTCAGTGCTGCAAGAGAGCCCCTGTGTTGTGCTGCTCCGAGTCCTTGTTACGCCTGTCTCTGCGCGCTCTGCGTACCACCACCACACAGGTAGCTGATGCAGATACTGTCAAGAAAATTCACTCTGCCCTAGCCCAAACCAGCACATATGTCATGCGCTAGGATTTAGGAGCAATAAACCAATGATTTTTCTAGGTATACAGGTCTTACTTTTTCTTAGTTATAATAAAAATAAGTACTGTCAATAATGGATGTTCAAGATGAGTAACGAAAGGCCTGTTAGAGCTCTAAACTCAGTCTTTAGCAATAGTTCACTATAATGCAAATAGTAAAACCCCATCTAATGGGGCTTTTTATGCTTGGTGTTTGCAGTATTTGTTCCAATCTTACTGTTGACAATGCAGTGGCCAGAAATATCTCTCTGCTATCTGCCAGTTGGTCATATATAACCATTTATGTTCCCTGATTGCAGCTATTCCTGCTGTTGGGCTTCCAGCCTCAACAGGCACCAGTCCGTGTTTTGCCTTGGCTCACAAACCTCCTGTTCCAGCTTTTGAGCTATTTATTTGTTGCGCTGCCTCCAATACTGGCTCATCGGGACCTGCCTGTAATCTCCTGCTCTTGCAGAGGCTCTTTGATGGGGATCTCCTCAGTCGGGTGCTCTGCTTCTCTGTGGGGTGTTGCGTCTTTTCACCACGTTCATTGCACTTCAGATCTTTACTTGGCAGTTGATTTAAGTGCGTGATGTTGTACCTTTATACCCGCTATGTTTGAGTTAGAGTGGGAAGCTTAGAGGTACTGTTTGAAAGGCAAATACACTCACAATGCATGATGTGACTATGCCTTGCTGTAACTTGAAATAAGAATTGTTTTCATGTACTTAATGTAGCTGTTACTACTTGGTAGCTCTCAAGACGACTGTACTACAGATGTTTCTTTATTGGGATTTTCATTTTTCTTTTTATTTAAAAAACACAAAAACCCCCAAACAAAACAACAAACCCGTTCACCATCTTCATCAGGAGCACGGTTGAAATAAGAACCGCTAAACATGTAATAATCCAGGGAAGGGAAACTTTTCTGGGGAGAATACTAAAGCAGAGAAAGTAATAGAGTATTTGTAATCGTAACCAAAAATACTATGTTTAGCTGTCTTTCGCTTTAGTCACCAGGTGTCTGATGTCCTATCACGACCCATCTGTTTCCATCCTTCTGATAACATTTCGTTTCATACTGGTTCTCAAGGACGGTTCTGTTTGTCCTGTTTACTCAGGTGTACCTAGTGCAGTAGTCTTTGCTGAAGACTAGCTGCACCCTCTTGTTCCAGCCACAGAATTAATACTTTCCAGTGGCTGTATAAAAATCAGCTTACACAGTGGAATGCAGACTGAGCAGTAAGACATTAAAAGGCGCAGCAGTGATTGGGGGGCATGAAGATGCAAAGTAAGTGTAGTCGGATTTGGATGTGGGAGAATTCACAAAGAAGGTTGAGCCTGAGGCATGCATTTAGGCTCATGAGTCAGATGTTATGATGCTTTTTATTTAGCAAAACATAACCACAATGACTTTTTTTGCAAGTGTGTGTGTGTAAGAAACTAAAATTCTCTCAAGGCTTATGCGTCAAAATCATAACCTTGAATATGAGTCTGTGTGCAGTGAAAATATAAGGGTGTTATTTTTGATATTAATGTTGTGGGTCAAGTCCTCTATTAAGCTGATCTTATAATACTATAGCTTTTTTTCTTCCTTTTATTTCTTCTTTTCTTTCCCAAGCATTGTGGTTCTGTGTTTGTGCTTTGAGATACAATGGCAACAGACATTTAAGTAATGAACTGTGAATTCATTGGTTCCATGCTGAAAAAATAAGACATAACAGACTTTGTGTCCTGCTGAGAGATTGCCTTGCTTTGGGTGGCTGCTTAGGCTAAAGGCTGAAGAGCAACTGCCCAAGAAGTAGCAGAATTGCAGCATGGCGTGTGCCTTTTAGTGTCTGAATAAATTTATAAAATGTCCCTAATGACCTTTTTTAGAAAAAGTAAAATAAGGAATTTAAGCTAGTTATGGTGGTAAGAAACTGAAATTGTGTAACTGAAATGGAGTCTCTGGGTGATTACAATTAATTCATTCTCATTTCTTCTTTTCAGGTTTTCTTCTTCTCTACCTTGGCCTTCCCCTTCTCCCTTCAAATCCGGTCACTTCTTTGTTTAAATTGCCATATGTTCTATTACCTCTTCCTTGTCTTACCTCTTTGCTTAAGCTTTAAGAGAAGTCTTTTCAACTTCATTTCCTCTGTCACTGGGTCCGAAATCCAGTCATCAATAGCTTATTTCTCCAAAAATAATAAGTTGTACAGGTAATCTATTTTTTTTAAAGCTTGTCTGATGTTTCTGGCTAATTTTCACTTAATTCTGGGCATTCTGAACATTAATTTTCAGTGTTCTGCTGGGATGTTTCAAGGCTGCTAAGAGATCCAAATGTGGGATTCAGCTATGATTTGATGTAGAAGTGCACCTAATTTTTTCTTTTCATTTGCGAGGCTACATCAGATATTTCACTTCAAGTAGCCATTTTAGTTAAAGTAGCCTGTAGCAGGTTTTAAAGCTTTCTTTTGAGCTACACTATGAAATCTTTGAGAAACAAGATTCTTTGCTCTACCAGATGTTGCACAGCATTTCTTCGGTTTTGTGTGTGTAAGGTTAGTGTTTTACCCAGTCTCTGCTTCACAAATATCTATGTGTATGAGTGTCTGTATATGTATATGTGTATATATGTGTATTTTTGTAAATGCTGGAGAGAAGTAAGGAGGGGATAGCAGGCTTCACCATCATACAGTTGTTACAGTCCAGGATTGAAAAGCAATGTTCCCATATTTAATGCTCCTCAGGTGACTACATAACAGCAACCAAAATGTAAAAAGAGTGAAGGGTTGCATGTGAACTGTTTTCCCTAGAGCTGTGGCAGAAGCAGTGCAACAAGTATTTACTTTTTCTCAGCTTCCTGCTCATATTCTGAGTAGAACAGAAATTCTTCTGAAGATGTTTTGCAGTTAGATACCAGTAAGGGGAAAAAGTTAAGAGTAAAAAATTTCTGAGAAGGCGGAAGAGTATTTCAAATGTGTGCGCACATATAGGCGGTGGCTCTAGCTCTTCCCAAGGATGTTTCGTAATCAGCTGTTTGTCCACAACAAACAGATCCCCTAGAATGCCCAGAGCCTCAGGATACATCTACTCTAAAGACACTATTAATTGCTTGCAGCCCATGTTGAGTTTTGTGATACTTTGGGTAGGCTTTTGATCATGCCAGAGTTAGCTAGTTGAAATGTCATTCAGAGATGATGATGCTGCAGTCTAATTTTAACTAAAAAAAAAAACCAAAACCCTAAACCCAAAACAAACAAAAAAACCATGTTGTTGAGTGATACGTCTGAGGATACATGGGGAGTCTGCAGTATGAAATGGCTCATTGTATTCTGCCTTAATACACAAGTAGCATTTTTCTTCAGTGGTTTAGATACTGGGAGGTGAAGTAAGTGCACTGAGGTGCATTGGACAGAGGGCAAGAATTCTTTTAAACTGATAAGCCAACAGCAAGAAGTGCCCAAGTGACAAATTTCCTTTCTTATTCAGTTGAATTACTTTGCATATGTCCTTAATCATGAGCATTTGCTGCATGCTTTTAGCTTAATGTTTCTTCTCCATGGGAATAGATTGAGCCTATTTCAAGTCTGTCTTGGCTATCATCAATCCATCTAGTTTTGTCAGTGACTATCCACTCTAACAACTGTACACACAGTATTTCCTAATTTATTTAAAAGCATTAAATAAATTGTTTCAATTCAATTATCTCTCATTCCATATTACTAGGAAGTCCTACTTGACCTTTTTGATTAATTCACTTGTTTTATAGATCTATGTTTCATCTTGTTGTAGGGTGAATAACGTACTTGCTCTTTCAGTTGAGAACATACCAACTTACATGTGTTCATTTGGCTTGCTTTCTTTTAACTTCTCATGTAGCTTGAGGTGTTTTGCTAGTAATTTTGGGGCAGATATTTTCCTAACTTGTGCTTAAAAATGCTAGCTCTCTTTTGTCTTTGTTTTTCTTTGAGTGGCTCAAGTTCAATAATACTCATGGGCTATTCAGATCCTAATCAGCTACTTGTTAAGAACGCCTGTTATCCGCCCTGGTGTTGTCCACTTGTCTAGTTATTTTTAGAATAGTGGTATTTCAGTAACCTAAGTTGAGTCTGTTCATCCTGTAAACAAGCTAGATGCATAGCTGTGGTCTGAAGAGCTTGCCCAGACATTAAATGTAATGTCTGAATTGTAGGAGAGACCTACACAGTTAAATGTCTTAATTATTTGAAATACTTCTTGCCTGGCAAAAGTTAGCGTAGATGCATTTGCACTGGCACACACGTATTTTTGCTTGGAGGAATTTTATTTTGTTTACTGAAATGTTGCACACAATAGTAGCAAAAAAGCTGGAGGCTTGCTGGTATAGCTGTGGACAAAGACCGAGGAGGTGGAAACTCTGCCAAAGTGTGGAGTGAGGAATTTGAGGATAGAAGCAATAAAAGACCACTTGAAGGCAGGAGTCTGGCAAAATGAAGACTGTTGAGAAGAATTTCCAGCATTTTCTGTTGTGTAACTTTAGCTTTCTATTTTATGTAAATATTCCCCCATTCTGGAGAAGGGGGGAGGAAAGAAAAATCTGTTTAAATTTATCTTTTCTATTCTTAGGGAAAAAGATACTGCCCATCAAAATTGGTTAAAAGATAGATTACTATAAAATTACATTTTTTTATATTTTGCAAGATGCTAATCTTGTTGTTTCTTATCGGTTGAAATCTTTTCCAGTTTCTGATACTACACTTGTATTTCAAGCATTAGAGCCTTATATGCTTTTAGCACACTGACTTCTGAAGCCTTTGGGCTGTACTTAAAAAGTTTGTAAAGCTTTGGTGTCTCATTTCTTCATTCATGGTAGGCATCTGTTCCTTGCTCTAACTCTACTTTTATTTAAAGTATACTTCTAGTTGTATTCAAAAGCTTTAGAAAAAAAAAAAAAAGGCAGGGATGTGGGATTTTCTTTTTTTTCCATTTAAAATTGGTACCAA
The DNA here is from genome assembly GCF_947461875.1 of Haliaeetus albicilla. Lineage (NCBI taxonomy): Eukaryota > Metazoa > Chordata > Aves > Accipitriformes > Accipitridae > Haliaeetus > Haliaeetus albicilla. Next base: position 8,525,730 of record NC_091493.1, on the reverse strand, counting down.
AACCAGTGTTCCTCAGGGATGAAGTATGGCATAACATCTTGGTGATCTGATCCAGTTGTCACCTGGACAAAAATGGCATTGTTATGGTCCCAGTTGCAGCAAGAGCCATTTCTGTGGGAATTGGTCGATCTTGTTCAATGGGTGATCTCATTCCAGTTAAGGCTGTGTGCAGGTGCTGTGGTCAATCAGGTCAGTCTGGATACTGACTGGAGGGTGATTTTATGCTTCTCTGTACTGACAGTACTATACGTAGATTACACCTGCTATACCTTTATGCCCAACAGACCTCTTCACGCTTTAGAGAGTGTCATTTATCTTGTTTTGGACTTTATTGAGAGTTCATTACTATAGTCACACCCTGTAGGTATTTCAAATATTAACTGTAGACCTTTATGTAAAGAATGTTTTTGTCTTAGTACTAAGGCAAGGTAGTAAATTTTTTTCTAAATTAAAAAAATTAATTGTTAATCTGTGGAATAAATAGTTGCACCTGGGAAAGAGGTGGCAGGGAAAAGTTTTATGTTCAGCCCTGTCTAATGTAAATACAATAGCAAGCAGACATTGCTTGTCATGTGCAAGTACCAAACACCCTAAGTTTGTGGTGCCAAGAAGTAATAAACTGTCTGGAACCATTTTTAATGTATTTGGCTCCTTATTTGTGGCAACAGCTTCAGAAAACATTTAGGAATCCTAAGTCAACTGTTTTAATTACTCCCTTGTATAGATGCACAAAGACCTTACATGGTCATTTCATTCCTACTCAGATAGAAATCCTGAAAACAATTTTCAGATGCTATCCAGCTTCAGACTTTTCAATAAAATAGTTTGGATTAGCCACAAAGCTGAAACTGAAGGTAAATGTTGATTCCATTAGTGACAGGTTTTCTCTATTTAGCAGACAGTCGTTTGAGGTCAAATGCAGACTGATCTGCACTGGGCTTGCAAGAAGTTTGGGAGAAACTTGCCTTTTGATTGTCTCCTGGTAAATCTGCCTGTGGTATAGTGTTTAAAGACAGAAACTAAGTCCTTTACTTCCAAAATAAGTAATTTAGCTAGGAAAAAAACAGGCAGCTTCTCTAGCTGATTTTCCTTAATGATTGGTCAAATGAGAGTATTTAGGGTTGAGCTCAGAAAAAGAGTTGGTGCAATGATAGTTGATGGATTAGCATATATGGACCTTCACTGGAAGACACTATTGAACACTAAAGGTTCTTTAATCTCCCAGGGGCCAGGGGTGGAGGGGAAGGTAGAACAAGAACCAGTAAGCCCAAGTGTGAGAAATGGGGCACAAATCTGGGAGGCTGAAACTGGTGAACAATTAGAGCAGACAGTTTTCCACATTTTCCAGAGGAACTGCAATGCAGGCAAGCTAATTGATTCCATAGAGAGGTATATTTAAGAAATTGAAGGGTCTGTAATATACAGAAAACCAGATTATATGATCCAGTTTCCTCTCTGAATTTTTACTCAATTCCTGAAGTGACCTGTTTGTTCGTTGGTTCAGTATTATTTGGGTACCTGTTGGTTTCCCTGCAGATCATGCATAATTTCAAAGTACTTTTCAAATCCTACAAAGCCAGTTCAAAGAACTCAAAATCTATTGGTTGCAAGTCACTTTTCTCATGCAAAATTTTGATGTGGATGTCATATCTAAATTGTGTTTCATTGAATGAAAGGGTGAGCAAGTCTCAAAGGAAGAATTCTGTTAACTTAAAAACAAGTTGTTTCATATCCATTACCAACCCCTGTGTCATTGAGAAGAATTAAGGAGAGGATACTGAAGACTGATTTTGAAAAATTTCGTAGTATATTTTAGAATTGTTTTTGCTTTGTGGATTCTTCTTTGCTTTTGTTTTTGAAGTGAGTAAATGAGCTTTTTTCCTCTAAAAAGAAAGGTTAAACGTAGAAATACAGGATTTTTTGCTGAAGCTGTCCTGTATCCACAAAAAAAGAGAAGTCCAACTGAGGTGAGAAATGGAGAAAATAGGTATTCTAAAATGTATTTTCACCCATGGCTAAACAAATAGTATTATAGAATGCTAGTAACCTTCTTTGGTACTAATAGGATGCCAGGCTCGATTTTGGATATTTTTCATACTTGTACCAAATATGTATTAAAATATGATGTTTACAAATATGTGAAAATCAAGCCCAAAGTGGTGGCGGTCTGGTTTTGTGTTTTTCCTGGTTGCCTCTGAAGAGTACTTGGAGCATACATAGTGTGCTAGAATCTGCTTCTGGGAAATTGTGCCTGCGACATCCACTTCAAATATCATTCACAGCTTAAACACATTAGAACCACATGGCTTACTGTCAACTTAAAAAAGAAAAGAAAAATTGCCCTTAAGACTACTTTGGTTTGGTTTTTTGGTTTGGTTTTTTTTGTTATTGTTTTTGGTTTTTTACTTTTCTCCATTGTGAAAAGGCTGAAGCAGCAGATTCTTGGAGCTTGTGTAGATTCTGTGTGCATAGCATGTTTTTGCATCTACAGTTTTTCCACTTTTAAAAATGAAATATATCTGTTTCTCGGAACTCAAAATGCTGCATTTTTCTTGACTTTCATGAAACTTGGCAGTGAATCCTGTGTTCCTTCAGCGTTTCTGTATGCCCAGCGGAATGTGCTCAGAACTTCCCAGTGGTAAAGACTAGAAGTTTTTTTATTGTTGGAATGAAAAGAGTATCCAGGCATGGCTTAAACAGTTTCAATTTTCAATTGAATACAACAGGTTTACAATCTGAAGCTGTATTATTTGGCATTTCTGTAGTAGTGAAGTGATTTCAGTGATTGAGATGATGGGAAAGGCAGGTATGTTGTGTTATGGCTATGTTTACTCCTGCTGAGAATATATTTACTTTTATATACCCTAAGATGTATGTATCTGTCTAGCATAATGAATTAGATTAATTCATTAGCCAGAAGAGGGGTTGGAATTTTTTTTTTTTTTTGAGAATAGTTCATCCCATCACAGGAGAAAAAGTGCTGTTACACTGCAAAAGGGCAGAGGACTCAAGAACTGGGGAAAAAGAAATAGGTATCACATGCAAAATCCTATCCTTGTGTCTAACGCTTAGAAATTTGGGTGGTACTTGAGGATGTTTTTGTTTTAATTGAACCTATATTTAACGTTTTGACAGTAATTTTGTGTTGTGGCACTTCGTGCTTCTGGACACCAGGTGGTGCTGCTAAACTATCTAATGTGTAATTTTCACACTTTTTTGAGTAATTGATACTTTATTTAGTTCCAAAGTCAGTTCTGTACTTTCTGACGAGGCGTATGTTCCAGGATGCAGAACTGTACCTGGTAGCTCAGCACAACACCTTCTGCTGTTTCAAGGACAATGGTCTGAAAATTATAGTGTAAACTGAATTGTGTTGCAGAATCAATATTTTAGACCTCACAGGGCAAAAACTGCCATCAGCTGGTGTTTCTCCTGGGTATGTAGCTTAGTAGAAAATCTTAATTTATAGACTTGCCACTTCAGAGACTTGATTGGTGTCATTTAAATTTGATTTGGTAACTTCAATCAGAAAACTTCTGGTGGAGGCATCTATATTGCCAGTTTAAAACTGCAAAGGATAGGATAGTTCTAGAGACTAAGAATAATGAAGTGATGATGAGGGTGGGTTTGAGTTTGGTGGGAGTTTTTCTTAGGCATTGTCTATATTAAGCTTGAGTAAGGCTGTCAAAAAGCTTTTAGTTGTCCTTCGTTAATACTTGTTTGAGAAGACACGATGGCTTAGCTACGCAATTGCATTGCAGACCTGTGATACTGTGATGTACATTTGGCATTTGATTTCTATTTATTTTAAGTTGGTTATCGTGTTTAATAAATTCACCTGGTAATCCTAATCGTGGGGCTGAAGGGATGGAACAATACATTTGGTTTTTAGCTGAATCCCAAAGGCTGGTGGTACAGTTTATTGCTGAACTGTAAATAATGGATTCAAATTTATTTAAGCAGTGAGGAAATTTTTGATAGATATTTTATTGTATTTTTCTTACAAGTCTGTATTTCTTTTATAGATCCCCATATTAAAGTCTCTGGAAAAAAGGAAAATGTTAAAGAAGCAAAAGAGAAAATCATGTCGGTCCTGGATACAAAAGTAAGAAAGAACTTATTTAGAATGACACCTTAACCCCTAATTTTGTGGTGACATTGATCTCTTTAAATGGGCTCATTTAAACACAAGGTATTTGTGGACGCTCCAAAGCAAAGTCTCCAATATATTCCTTCTGGATGTTGATATTTGGTGTATACACACATATTTAAACATGCTACAAGAAAATACTTGCTTAAAGCACTTTTTCCAGATCTGAACTATATAGAAATAATATTTCCAGCCATATGGCTAAAAGCATGCATAGTTTGTTCATTGGATTGGGTTTTTTACTTTAAAATCTGAAGTACAGCTTTACTGCAAACAGTAGAATTTGCAGCCACTTCAGCAAACCTAAAATTTTATTTCTGTTTGAAATTCAATTTTTAGGAGCATTTATGCAGTTCTATTTTTAACTGTTACTGCATTCTTATGCTCTGAAATATTAGGACCAGAATTTCTAAAATGTCTACATTTTGGCCAGTGGTCTCAGATGTTCCTCAGATTTTCTTTTCATGTGAAAGCAAGTCTTTTGGGGCAGTGTGCATGGCTTCTGCATAGTTGTATGCCAACTTTTTGATAATCTAAACAATGCCAAAAGGAACACCCTGGTGATAAGTGCCATTTTTTGAACTATTAACAACATTATTATGGACTGTTAACAATATAGCTTTTAAGAACAGCTGTAGGAAGTGTTTATGTATTTTAAAAATTGTTGTACCAGAAAAAATTGGTAAGTTTGTTGAAGGAGGAAAAAAAACTGTTATTTTAGGTCCCATGGCTTTGATTTGCCAAAGTCTTCATCATATGATCCTTTCCGATCAGACAGGGGGTGTGTGACTGCAATTGAAATAACACAGAATTAAAATAAATGTCCTTTTGCTATCCATTCTAATTTAAGTCACAGTTGATAAAAGCTAGAGCACGTTTTCAAAGCCTTAGACATTTTTTGAAGACTTATCTTTGGGGTATTTACTCCCATGTTATTTCCTCATTGGAAAGAAAATGTGAATGGTTTAGCATCTGACTATGATCCATATTAAAAACATCTTACTTGAGTAGAAGTTAAGCCATGGCAAAAATACTTTGGAAATGCAGTTTTGAATGTCATTCTTGAAGTTGCATTACTCTAAAAAAACCCAAAACCTCAGGTTCTGCTGTGAACAAATCTAATCATGAGTGCTTGATTTCCAGAGCAATCGGGTAACCTTGAAGATGGATGTTTCACATACAGAACATTCTCATGTGATAGGTAAAGGTGGCAATAATATTAAAAAGGTGATGGAGGAAACAGGATGCCATATCCATTTTCCAGACTCAAATAGGAATAATCAAGCAGAGAAAAGCAACCAAGTAAGTATTATTTAACATTTAACTCATTTATACTGTAGTTCCTGAGAGTATAAAACATTTCTAAGGTTTTTTCATCAATTTGAGGTTTTGGGGGATGGTGAGTTCATGTTCAGGGAAATAGATTTTTGGTATTTTCACTATGTGGAAAGCATGGGACTTCCTAAGTGAGCCCATCTTTAAAAACAGATGGAAGCAATTTCTGATGGCTCAGGAATTATTTTAATTTTTTAAACTAAAATTATTTTGAGCATACAGAAGTCAACAACTTAGTGTGAACGGTAGAGAAGCAGTATGAAAACCACTGCTTTTGTACGTTTGTTTTTTTTTTTCCTGTTCAACACCAGACTTATTTAGCATATTGATTAATTTCTTGGTGCTTTTTGCTTGTGGTGTGACTTAGTTGAGAACTGCACTTGGTGGATAGCTAGCAAAAATTAATGTCCTATTGTAAGAGTTCAACTTTATTAGAATAAGTCGTTGAACCCGAATTGTACATCTTTTGTAACGCTAATACTACTGGAATGTTTACTTTCAAGTCTTTCATCACTGTATTTAGAATTCCCTCTTGTGCATCCTAGTGGCTGCTAAGCAAAATACAGTCATTTCAAAACAATCAGGAAAACCTACTATTAAATATCAGTATTGAGCACATGTACACAGTAGTAATTCCATCATTTGATCCAAACAACTGTATTGTTTGATGTATCAGGGTTTTTTTAGTTGCCTAAGCCTATGTAACCTAAGATGCTATAATCATAGATTATTTTTTTTTAAATTGGTTTTAGTTTTCAGCAGCTGTTTAGAGAACACTTAGGATGTCACCAGGTGTGAAATAAGTGTTGATTTTAAAAAATTTTTTCTTAAAAAGAGAACACGGATATCTGAGTAACTTTTCCAATGCCTTATTTGAAAATGTGATGCTATGTTTTCTATCTTCTTGCTCTTCTAGGTGTCTATTGCAGGACAGCCAGCTGGAGTGGAGTCTGCAAGAGTTAGAATTCGGGTAATAGTCTACTTCATTATAGTGTTGCCTTGAAAATACCTGAAAGTAAAAATTAGTTTTGAGAACCCTAGGGTTGTCTGGCTCTGTCTTAAAGACAGCAGAAATACAGGAACAAGTGTGAATATCCATATGAGTAAAATGCAAAGGGTATCATAAAAACAGTGATTCACATTCTGGCCAAATTTTTAACTAGCCCAAGGTGGACCTTGAATATGAAGTCTATAGTATAAGCAAGATGTGAAGTATCCCATACTGCGTTTAAAATCACATCTTAACTTACTCTCCACAGATGGGTGTAGAAGCTCAGGCATCCTGTGTGAATCTATGACTTAAGAAAGGCAATTTCTGCCTTCTGAATTTTAACTGGTTTAATGCATAATTTGTGTAAAAAATTTGGTGGAATTCAGTTCCATCCTCCACTTGTAGCGCTTACCTATCTTTACCTTCTAGTTTTGACGTGTATGTGTATTCTGGCATGGATAATTATAAATCTAATAAATTGCGAAAACTTTCTTGCAATTCTTGTGGTCAGGTATGTCACTTACACAACTTTGGTCTTGACAGTCATGAAAGAAGCTGATGTTTACATAGCTTTGTAGCTGACTTCAGAGCTCCAATTAATTCGTGACAGAAAACAGAGTCCTCTAGGAAGTTTTACAAATACTGACCTGTTTGTAGGTCTGCATGGATAAGTATGGGAAATTACCTGGCTTTATTGTTACTACATAGTTGCAAAAGATCCTGCTGTTGGGGGTAGAGGGGGTGGGAAACAAAGAAAAAAGCCTATGCAAAACAAAAAACTCTGGTGTCCCTGGGAAAATTGGTGCCTTTTTCCAACTCAAGATATGATAATATTTTTATCAATGAATCCTGGGCAGAGGATGTGTTATGTCAGTTTCATCATCACTGACCTAATACATTGTGATTCAGTAATAAAATTGTTGTAGTTTTAGTGAGTATGATTTCAGTTTTCAATATTTGCTCTTCAATGTTGTTGTAGGAGCTGCTTCCATTGGTACTCATGTTTGAATTGCCTATTGCTGGAATTCTCCAACCAATCCCAGATCCTAATTCTCCCACGATTCAGCATATATGTCAGACGTATAATATTTCAGTTTCCTTTAAACAACGCTCTCGAATGTATGGTGCTACAGTCATTGTCAGAGGGTCACAAAATAACACTAGTGCTGTGAAGGTAATGTCGTCTTAAGTAGGTTTCTGCATGTCATAAATATATTCATAATTTAGATACTTAAGAACTATATTAATGTTATATCCTGCCTTATCAGTACATGTTATTATTGTATAATCACTTTTGAAGCTTGAGGGTTTGAGTTTTTTAAACTGGTATAGGTGAAGTGTAAAAATGCATAGGAAATAGTTTTAAGTTTAGGATTTAGCATTGTTTGTGCTAAGCGTTTAGTCTGTGTTTTATTTCTTGCACCCCTGTTTGGGTTTCCAGCAATTCTGGAATACGTGCAAATCTTCCCGATCTTTTAATTGAAAAAAACAAACCAAACCACAACCTCCCACCCCATCCCCCACCCCCAAAAACCCAAACCAACCACAAAACACCCCCCGCCATGTCGTCTTCATGCTTTGATCTTCTCAATGTGCACTTAAATATTTAACCTTGAAAGTTGCCCTAACATGCAATAAAACTATTCTTGCGAAACCAGGAGTGGGAGATGAGAATTTGAGAGTCAAGTAAAGGAACTGCCATGAACCTATTTATCTTAATGAAATAAAAACGTTTCCTTGTTAACAACTGGCAGCGTGACAGATTGGTGTGGTCTCGGATGGGTCTATCTCAAGCCAGTAAGAACATCCTGGGCCAAAATTGAAAAACAAATTTTGCAAGTAGACCTACCCAAATAAATCTCTATCGACTTTCTTATTGCTATATGTGGGCACAGAAGGTCTGTTGGGACCAAACCATTTCACATCATCTTGCTGCCTTTTACAATGGCAATTAAATGCTACCTTTGGCCATAAAATGGGAATAGTAGATTGTAGATAAAATGTAGAGTTTAGTCCATATGTTACCTTTAACAAATCAATCGGGTTTTTAAACAAAACAGAATTTTCTTTATCTTGAATGTGGAATGCATGACAAGTAAGGAAACAGTCTGAAATGTTGTCTTGTACGCCTGTGAGCACTGTTTCACTGGTTTCTTGCACTTCCCCTGCAGGAAGGAACAGCCATGCTTTTAGAACACCTAGCTGGGAGCCTGGCCTCTGCAATCCCTGTGAGCACACAGTTAGACATTGCAGCGCAACATCATCTCTTTATGATGGGTCGAAATGGCAGTAACATCAAACATATCATGCAGAGGACTGGTGCTCAAATCCACTTCCCTGACCCTAGTAACCCACAGAAGAAATCCACTGTCTACCTCCAGGGCACGATTGAGTCTGTCTGTCTTGCCAGGCAATATCTCATGGTAAATACTTTCAGTGGAACTTGCTTGAAAAAAAATGCCAGATTATAGAAAATATGCTCATTCTGCATGTATTTATGGGTCAAATCTAAGTTGGCCTTAGATACGAAGGATTACTACTCACATTGCAAAAAGCTGGTTCAGTTGAGCGCCCTATTTTTGTCAGTGTTTGTAGTTATCTAAAATATTTGTAATCTCTGGTATCATGATTTGAAAAATGACCTTGGTAATATAAATGCAACATAAGCAATTTAAATTTAGAATAACAATATGCTTCTGAGTAGAAGGCAGATTTTTGGAGGGTTTTGTTGTTGTTGGGTGGTGGGTTGTTTGGTTTGTTTTGCCGACCTGCCTTTTCCATGTTTGTCAGGTAAATAGGTTTCTTTTGGGAAGAAGTGGCAGGTATTTCTCAGCTCGTTATGTGGATGGGTTTTCAAGGAGACTGAGGAACCATAGGAAATAATTACTTATTCTGCGTCTTATGTTCTTTCTCTTACCATAGCCTCAGTAGTACAAGGCCTTTTATAAAAATAGCTCTGGTGATGAATATTATTATTATTGTTTGTACAGTTTTTTGTTATAGTGGTCTTTAAGCTTCACAGAAACCTTTAGGCATTGTTGTAGTACTAACATTGGTACACAGATTTTCAATATATATGGATATTCGCAAACACCACATGGGAGGAGTGGACTCAAATCCAATTCAAAGCTGGTATCAGGATAACCCATGATACCATTAAATTCCGGAAGTCCACCTCTCTCTTACATTGCACTGTGCCTTGCTGTATATTGGGGGAAAAAACCCACCATGGTGCCTTTTTGTTTATACAGTTATATTCATGATTATTATATTCTAGGATATTATTGTCTGTAAATACCAAGAGATAGCCTTATTCTCTGTATTTCCTTGGTGAGGTTTAAGTAGTACTTTTCTGGAGGCTCATAATGTAGACACAAATGCAAACAAGCTATCATATGAGCATCAAAGTACACCTTTACTCTAGAAACTTAGAATTATGTGAGGGCCATTTTTTGAAATATTGAAGTTTGATTTAATTCCAAACACATCAGTACAACTTAGTATCCCACATCACATCCACTATATCACCTTTTAAGAACTGTACTGACCGGGAGACTCGGTTTGTTTCAACTCACAGGCATTACATGTCCTGAAACTGTTGTTTCAGTTGTATTAAAAGCAAATTTTGCAAAGAAGGACTATATCTTTTTTAAACAATAAAAACTTGAAAAGCTGTGGGAAGAACTAACCAGAAAAAAACTTAACCTCTGACTCCTAACTTAGTATAACCAGTATTTTTCAGCTTCAGATAAACACACTTTAGTATGCCAGTCATGCCAATCCCTACATACAGGTAGATAGCTGCAGTCATTCTCAGCTTCTTTTGAAGTAAATTTCACTTGATTTGTTTTCTTCTTGGGCATTGTTCAGCGGGGTGAGATTTCTGTGTTGCAGAGTGATTTCCTGCAAGGTGGCCTTCTTGCCGTGGCCACTGTTGTTATTGCCCCCTGCCAGCTCTTCGGATTCAGTCAGAATAACAACTGACGCTGTTTCACAGTTGGGCAGCACAAGTGTGCCATGGAATTGGAGAGGGGATTTAAAAATAGTGATTTGATCTCTGTAGAGCTCCTAGAAATACCTAGAAGCATCTGAACGTCCATACCAAGAAAAGAAATACCATAACGTCTTTCTGAGCTACTAAGTTGTTGTGATCTGTAATTCTCAGACTGAATTTAAGGCAGAGTTTACAATAACAGAAAATGCAATGCAGTGCATAGATACCTTACAGTAGGACACATCAAGTCTAGGTGCTATCTTTAAAAATTGCTTAGCAGTATGTCTAAATGGAAACTTTAATATCCACTAGTAACTAATTTCGTTGAGAGAGCTATGAATTCTATGGTGTAGAAACTGTGAATATCCCTTATCTCTGACAACCATTGCAAGTCTCAGCTTCTAATCACTGGCATGCTGCTTGCAGGAATATATTCAACAAGGCGGTTAAGACAATACTCATACTAGTGAACAGGGCAAACTGTAAAAGGAAGAAAGAATACGTAGAGATTTAAAATTAAATACTTACCTAAGCAAGAGGGGTTTGGAGTCTTGTTTAGAATGTTCTTGTTCTGTGTCTTCCCCTCAGCCCAAACCCTTTGGTTTCAGCTGTATTTTGATTGTTACTAAAAAATACTGAGACCTACTTTTTGGGGTTTTGCATATAATAATGAGGAGCGTACTATATTTAATTACAGAAGACATTGACAACTTAGTTTTGTTCACTGACTTCCTATCAAAGAACGTTATTTGATCCTGTTGTTCTCATCATCATCATGTAGGTGCTCTAAACATACAATAATGAAGCAGTAGTATAAAAGAAAAAAAAAGCCTTTTAATATGATTATAAAACCTGACATTTCAGCTTTGAAGTTTCTGCTTCTCCTGTTTTTCTTGTTAACCTTTAGTTCCATTTTCATTCAGCAGGCTTTTAGTGAGAGCTTCTCATATTACTTTCTGCAACTTTTTTTACAAAAACATTTGGAAAATCCAAGTATGAAATGCTCTCAGCAGTTCTCTTACCATAAAATCCTTGATTACCGATTTCAGTGTTTTTTAAATAGACTTTGTTCTTTTCAGGCAAGTTCACTTTGTGGAGTTAAGCTGTGTTTGTCAGTCTTCTTGAAGTCAAAGTATTTAAGATGCCTTTCTTTAATTTTCCTTAAGTTAAAATTACTTTAGGTTTTGGAGGTACTGTGTAGTTATAGGTGGTACTCTTGAGAAGTGCTATTTAAATATAAAATGATATCAAACTAGTGATCTGAAGAATAAATATACCACTTTGCTGCTTTTCATTCTGAAGCAAAAGCAGGAAACTGATTAAGACAGACCACTTTCTTGAATGTATCTTACTGTGGCTTTTTTCCTTATACGTGTGATACTATGTTTACTTTACTGTGAATCTAAATTTGTAAAAAGTAGGATTTGTTTTTCACTGACTTTGTACCCTCTATTTTTGTTACTTTATGAAAAGTAGCAATCTAAAAATTTCTAGATATCCTGTGACCGTTGAGTTTGTTGTTGTTTCTTGGGTTCGGGCTTTTTTTAGGGGTGGGGTTTTTTTTTTTACTTAAGTAAAATATTTTTAGTATTTCAGGTGTTTCAGAGATGTCATCCATATCACTAGAAAATACTTATCTAGCTGATCTAGGACAGGGGAAGAGAAAGGTAAAAGTTAAGACTTAGGCAATGGTGACTTAGAGTTCTGAAAAAATTTCTGTGTTTCCTTATCTCAAACATGAGCCATTTGAGTATGTGAGAGTCCTGCTATCAATTCCTTGACAATATGTTGTTCTGATTTAATTGGTAATTGTGGTTTCTGAATTTGAATCCTCTAGACACCTCTACGTCTGTATAAATAGCTAATGCAGGGTATGTATGTGCTGATTGGAATGTCAAATATTCAACAAATCATTTCAGCCTTATACCACCAAACTGTTTGTTCAGAATTCCAGGGTAGAAAGATACACCTGTATTCTTGCATACAAGGAAATGGCTTTACTTAGAATGTCATCCTTGTTATTTTTTCTGAACTTACTGTGTGATGATGTACATGTGTTACAATCTCTATATTTCAGTTTATTGCTAACATTTTCATGGGAAAAGGGTAGGTTATAAGTTTTATGAATTTTTGCGTCTTGTCTTTTCAGGGTTGCCTTCCTCTTGTGCTCATGTTTGATATGAAGGAAGAAATTGAAGTAGAACCGCAGTTTATAACACAGCTAATGGAGCAGTTAGATGTCTTCATAAGCATTAAGCCGAAGCCAAAGCAGCCAAGCAAGGTTGGTGAAAAGCTAATACATTCTTTCTAGGCTTTCATGACAACTTTTCAGAGCTGATGAGTTGACATGTCTGCTCCTCCTCCTTAACTTAATGGATCATAAACTTGTAAAAGGCATATGTATTTTCTGCTTGAAATATCAGTTTAAATGTTACAACAGCTCTCCTTTATGGTAATTCGAGTTTCATTAAGTATTTGACTATACAGAGATTAGCTTTTGTATGTAATATACTGATAAAAGGAATAAATTATGAGGCGGCAAATTGTATCTGACTAGAACTACTCTTAATTTGTTTTTAAATAAATTCATCTTAAGTTGCAGCTCTCCCACATAACTGCAGTTTCTTTAGCAATCAGAATTAAACAAACAAACAAACAAAAAAACCCAAACAAAACCAAAAAAACCCAAGTAATAAGACTATGAGAAAAGTCTGTGTGTTCTAAACAAGATCTTGAAAAGAACCACAAGAAACAGAATTACAAAATACTTCTAACGGGATATGTTCACTGTAAAATGTTCAGACGAGTATGGATAGGTGACTCTGTTATCTGCATTGTTGTCTATAATGCCATAACAGACAAAAATTTCAAAATATTCAGCGAGCATTCCTTTGTGTCAATAAGTAAGCTTCTCTGTGTAGGGATATATAAAAATCAATACAAAGAAACATCATGTAGAGAATGTACAAGAAACAAATAATGTTTTCTGTAATTTAAGTTTCCAGGCATTTGTTACTTTATTTTCAGACAGCTATGGATTTAATAGCTGAATTTAATATGAACAACTCTTTTGTCCACTTCAAGGTATAGACCTCAGATAAAAGAGAAGATGAGATTTTAATTGTTGATTCACTTCTCTAGATCTTGGGGCACTTAAGATTTGGTATACCAAATAGCACCAAGGTACAATGATAATTATTTTTCTTAGACAGAAAGGTCTTTCATCATTCTTGTTATCAAGTGCATACAAAATCCCTAAACAGCATAGTAACATCAACACCACTGAATTTGAATAGTTGCTAATGGGCATTATCTCATGTTGTTTCACACCACTATTTTAGTGATAGTCATGAAGGTTTATTAAGAAGAGTTATGTGTGTTGCAGGTCTGTGTTATGTAGTTGTGTTACTCATTGGTTTTCCTTTTTTGTTGGTTTTTTTCTTTCCCTGCAGTCTGTGATTGTAAAAAGTGTTGAACGAAATGCCTTAAATATGTATGAGGCACGGAAATGTCTCTTGGGACTTGAGAGTAGTGGAGTCACCATAGCATCAAATCCGTCTACTGTCTCGTGCCCTGTTGGCCTGTCTTGTCCTGGTTTGGATATTTTGTCTTCAGCAGGACTAGGACTCACTGGGCTTGGTATGCATTATATTCTATATATATCGTTGTATTTTTTTATAGATCTATATTTGTTTGAAACGTAATTCTCTTGTGCCAGAAAAAAGGATCAGATGTGTGTTTTGCATAAGGAATCATTTTAAAGCATTAGAGAATTCTAAAAGCATCTGGCCTTTCAAGGGCTTGTTGTTGTAAAACTTCCAAGGCTTTCGTAATCAGGTATGTGGCTCATCTCTGTAGAAAATCCTCCAGAAGCTCACGAACCATTCAGCTGAAAGTGAAAGGGAGGGAAATACAGGTGAAGTAGGACATTGCTTTTACAACTTTCAGAAGAATCTTTTTCAAATGAAATTTCTTTCTTTGGCAATATTGTGATGTCTCAGGCTGTTCTGAATTTGGGTAGGTACTTAAGCCTGTCAATAGTACCATGAAAGTTAACATAGCATAACACCACATTTCGGTTCTGGCTGTATCTCACTGTAACTGAGGGATGCACATGCTACTAGTTTAGACCTTGCTTATCAGTATGAAATTTAGGACAGAAATGTGTAAGCTTTCTGTCTTAATGTAATTTTATAGAAGCAGTGCATAGTCCAGACTGGAATTACCATTTTATTTTCAAGCTCTGTAAATACCCTATTATCAGAAATATCTAGAAAACCAAGTAGCCCCAGAGGAATTTAGTGACAAATCTTGACACTGATTCTTGAAACTCAAGAGTTCTCACGTAACCACCAGGCTCCCTTGCAACCTGCTGTCCAGGAGCACTGCGTAGTTCCATGTCGTGTGCTTTGTTGGGTGTCACATAAGGGCAAGTGTTTGTGCTATTTGACTGTGGGTTTTAATGCTGCTTTTGTTACTGTTCCTGTCACGCCTGCACTTTGGGGTTGGGGTCTTTTTTACCTCTTTAGAGTATAGTGCTGAACTGCCTTGTGAATGCTCTTACATGAAGAGCTGGTTTGAGGGAATGCATTTGGGGGATGACTTGCAGTCAGTATTGAAGATGCAAAATGGAACTGAAGAGTTCTTACTGTGGAAGTAGTGGTTCGTTCATAGGAGCTTCTGAGGAAAAGGTTATTGTCAGAAATGAAAGTAAGGTTGTGTAGTGGAGTTGCTTTCTTGTTTCTACGTGATGATTCTTTGAAACAAACTGACAGAAGCAACAGAGGAGATACAAAGGGATGGTAGGGCTAAAATTTGTTTGTAAAAATACATGCTGGTGCAATTTAGTGGGGTTTTGTTTGTTTCTAATTGGTACTTTTGTGAAAAATGTTTTTCTGTAAGTCTTAGCTAAATATCCACTTGCATAATTTTTTGCAGGCCTTTTAGGTCCAACAGCCCTGTCAGTCAACACCTCAACTGCTCCAAACTCTCTGTTGAATGCCCTTAATAGCTCTGTGAGTCCCTTGCAGAGTCCAAGTTCAGGCACGCCTAGTCCCACGTTATGGGCAACATCTCTTGCTAACACAAATGCCACAGGTTGGTAGAAGTTAAATGTGAATTAAATGAACTGTGCAACACTAAGTCAGCAGAATGACAATTGAAAAGTCTGGAATCATTCATTCTTTAGAATCGTAATTCTTATTTATCTGTGTTAAGATAAATTTAAATACCCAAATTTAAGGTTATAACTTAATATAAACTTATGACATGCTGTCACATGCAATGTTTTCATCTGTTTTATATAGAAAACGATGTTAACTTACAAAGTAATGGTTAGATAAAGCATTACAGTTTTGGCATGCAATTATAATGGAAACTTATTTAGTGATATATCAAAGCTACATAAAGATAGATATTTAAATAAAGTACTATGATGCCTGAGAAAGCTAAATGAGAAAAATAATCAGAACATGACCAAATTTTGTTACAGGTTTTTCTGCTATTCCACACCTAATGATACCATCTACTGCCCAAGCAACCTTAACTAGTATTCTCTTGTCTGGAGTACCTAATTATAGTCAAAACACTCCATCTCCGCCACCAGGCTTGACTCCTGTAGAAGTCCACGTTAATGGCATGCAATCAGAGAGTAAAAAAGGCTCATCTTCTTTAAATGGTCATGTGAAGGTAAGTGATATTATCTCTGGAGAATCAGATCTGTTTGTAATAGATAATCTACTAAGAAAAGCTGAAAGAGAAAACTAGCTGTATTAGTAGATTCTTAAAGCGGCTAAGTTTAGAAATGGAGCAGTGGTGTTTTCAAAATATGACTTAACAATTGAAAAATGGAACATTCAAACATATTGTTCTCCTATATCAGGAATTAATTTCTTGTTGTTCTGCACAGATAGAAAAGGGAAATTCTTTCAATATTTCCTTGAGCTTAACAATCACTTTAGTGATTTTTGACAATCATTACAGACCTCAAATATCAAGTATGCTGCACTGTCTGCTACATCGCTAGGAGAAAACGTATTAAGCACCAACCACAGTGATCCAGTAAGACAAACAAGTAGTCATGGTGCCTCAGAACAAGTAGCTGCCAAGTCAAATAGTGCAGAAGGTAAGATTTTGGCATTTTATTCTTTTCTTCGGTAGTGTTTGTGCAGTCTACGTAACGTTCATGAAACAAAAAAGTAAATGTATTGCCTGTGCATTTGTTTTGCAGCCATGTTGAAGGAAAATATCGCTGGATCTCCCAGATTCACTGTAAAAGAAAGTAAATAGAAGTTGCAGTATGAGCTGTACTGTTGATAGAAACACCTTAAGTCAACATAAATGCACTTGTACAATTTTATTTATTCCCTAAGAGCAGAGGGAAATAACCTATGAAAATTTTATTATGTTTTACAGCAGATTAACTTCATTGCTTAAAACAATCTCTACTGGTTTAAAGGATGTTGTATTTTTGCTTTTAATGAAAGGAAAGAATTAATGCCTTTGAGAAAGTTATTGCGGAAAATTACGTATAGATCAAACCTAGATGACACTGGCAAACAAAATTTATTTGCGTGTTTTGTAACAGCATTTCAAATACGCTGCCTTTTAGAAGCTAAAGCAAGTAATGCACTCTTCCCATTATTCTTGGAGGGAGGGAGAGCTAGTTCCCCTTCAAACTTGAGCAAATACGTGTATAGGCCTTGTTTTCCCTTGCAAATACTGATCAGCAAGGAGATGCTCTTTTATTAAGGGTTGTGGTCGTTTGAAATGCTGATTTGAATAAAAGGTACATTGCCCAATTAAGGTGATAAATATTTGTAAAAACACATTCTAAAGATAGTTGAACATTAAGCAAGGAGTTCTTAGTCCAGTGAAAGTTATCTGAGCACCTGGCAAGGTTTATTAAAACTGGATATAAAATCAAATTTGTTAGAAATACTTAGTTACTTCTGATTGTCAGTCTTCAGATTTAATATTAACTAATATTACTGAAAATAAATCTTTAAAAAAGGAAAATACTTAGCGTGTCTGTAATATATGTGAATACTAACACCTTTTTTGTGCATCTGAACTTACATTTCTGATTTCTTAACCTTGCCCAAGTTATTATCCCTGAAGACTACAATAATTCTGTAAGGAGGAAGAGCAGGTTTTATAGTTGTCATTCCTTCAGTAAGTTCATTAGAACATAAGAAGGTTTTTGTTTAACTCTTCTCTTTATTGGTCTGTAGGTTGCAATGATGCTTTTGTAGAAGTGGGCATGCCAAGAAGTCCATCCCATTCAGCAAATACCAGTGATCTGAAGCAGATGATGAGCTCTTCCAAACAGGCCTGTGCTAAGAGACAAACGGTTGAATTACTTCAAGGCACCAAAAACTCTCACTTGCAGTAAGTTAAATGTACAAATACAGATTAATGGAACTTTAGCAATGCAAAAATACTGAACATGTTTTTGTAGGTAGAAGGGGTGGTTCAGTCATAAGATACTCAAAGAACTGATTTAAATTGGGTTTGATTTTTAATCACATTGGGCATTAATATACCCCTCAGTTTGTCTGATAATTGCAAACTTTGAATGCTTTTTGTATACCCTAAGTATTTTTCTTTGTTTTGAAAAAATAAATGCCTTTCCTCTGCCACAAAAGTGGGGATGTTTTTCAGAGGAATTTTCAATACTTATTTCTAAAGGATGCATTTTTGCACTTTCCTTTTTTTATTGATTGCTTTGAGAACAATTCCTGAGACAGCCTTTTTCCTTTTGTGTCTACCTGAGGCTGTTTTCTTAGAAAAACGATATTCGGGGCATAACAGCATGTTCTCAAACACTTGTCTCAATGATCTTTTTTGTTTGGTTGGTTTTTTTAATGAGCCAGCAGTGGGAAAGACTCTTTTGAGTCATAATATGTCTTGGCAACACAGCTTTTGTGCTTAACGCAGTGTTTTGTCCAATCTACTCTAAGTAGTGTTTTCACTGTTTCTTTTGGGAACTATTTATCATCACTCTTTTGAGATGCATATTTTCCCTTGCCTCATTTATTTACACTGTAAAAGCTATGATATGAATTTCATTAATTCTTCTTTCAGAGTTTAGAAATCCAGGGATTCCTGCTAACCAGACTCAGTTGTTTGTCAGTCAGTCAGTTGTTTGTACGTCTTGTTCTGTTTGCTGAAGATACAGTGCTCACGGTTCCCTTAGGGCATTTTTCTGGGGTAGTCTTACAGCACCTAAAACATGATCACTTTGCTTTGAAGTAAGAGTTTATACTGTTCTAGAGTAGGCATAAAACGTGGCCGATTTTTAGAAAGAAAAGTTTACATTAGGAGATGCTTTGGCATGTGGGACTGCAATTATTGAAGCTTTAAAAGCAAGTGGGACCCATGTTAATTTTCATAGTCCCCGTTATGCTTCTCTTCATTCTGCTACTATCAGTCTGTTAGAAATGCTGAACAGCTGGCCTGAGAAAGGCTAAATGATATGAAGTCACACTGTATAGGGATTGCATGGGCTACTTCCAGATACCAGACAGCTGAAATCTGAATCTATAAGCTGTGCCTCATACTTGGTAATATAGGAAGCAGCAATACATGCTTTGTTTCACTGGCGGAGAAAAAGGTAAAGGAAAGCTGAGACTTTGGAAATGTTGCTTAAAACACAGAGATGTTTGTGTGCTGGCATTTCTTGAATTTTGCTGCCAAATTTCTCAGGATAAAGCTCAATTATCAAAATTGCATTGAATGTTCACTGCTTGTGAAAAAGACGACCGGAGTTAATACTGACTTTGCTCCCGCAGTACCGCAGAGAGACTGCTCTCAGATGCAGAGCTAAGTGCTTCTGAAAGTCCTGTGGCTGATAAAAAGGCTCCTGGAAGTGAACGGGCAGCAGAGCGAGCCGCAGCTGCCCAGCAGAACTCTGAAAGAGCACGTCTAGCTCCACAGCCGTCATATGTAAATATGCAGGTACATTTCCCTGAATAAACCCAAATCTAGCACAGAACTTGATAACTGCAAAGTGAAATTACCATGGAATGCAAAGGTGACTGATTACTAGACTGACTTGCCATTACTGTTTCAGTAAAAGCATTTCCCAGCAGAGTTGTTAACTCTTTCATCTGGAGTGGATTGTCAGCTAAAAGTCTTGAAGACAAAAGAGCCCTTATGCTTCTATTGAATAAGAAAAATTTAAGTACAGAATAAATTGGATGGCTATATTAGTCTACACAAGCATCATTTGTGTGTAAAAAAAAAAAAAAAAAAAAAACCCATTGCTTTGAGAGAATTACATCTACAAAAGACATTTTGCAAGTTTTTATAAGCAGTGTCGACACAATTTTTTTCTAAAGCTTCAGGTTCATATGCAGGGGGATTTACTGGAGTAACTACACTGGTTTTGCTTTACAATTATGGATCTGTATATTTACTCTTTTTTTTTTTCTTGTACTGCTCCTACTTGGTTAACTACAGCCTACTACTATGCTATAAACTACTTCCATGTTATTGCAAATCTCCCCAAAGAGAGAGACCCCTTTGATTGTTTGTCAAGCATTTACTAATAGAGTAGTTTTCAGCATAGACCTATCAGTGTGTGGGCATTGCTAGACTGCATGGAGTAGTGGAACAAGACTAAGGTTAGTGTTTTGCAGCCCTTTTCCTTAGTTATTCCTTTAGTTATTTCAAGTAGTGAATTTAATGCTTCAGGCTAAATACTGCATTTTTGTAGTTCAGTGTGTGCTTAAACTTCCTGATCTGTAATTCAAAGAAGTGTAACTTAACCAGGGCT
Source organism: Haliaeetus albicilla (assembly GCF_947461875.1). Classification (NCBI taxonomy): domain Eukaryota; kingdom Metazoa; phylum Chordata; class Aves; order Accipitriformes; family Accipitridae; genus Haliaeetus; species Haliaeetus albicilla. The sequence goes on along the minus strand of NC_091493.1, from coordinate 8,505,482 downwards.
ATTTAGACTTCAAATCTTCCATTGTCTTAGGTAGTGCAAATACAAGGGGTTTTTTAATTTTCTCAAAACTTCAGTTCTTTTCGTTTCAGAAGATGAGTGCATGGAGAAGAACTAAATTGAAAGATTATTAAAAGTAACTGTGGTTCCTAGATTTGCTGTCTAACTTTTTGTACTGTTGAGGAATGTTGTAAATGCTAAGAACAGATGATTAAGGAAGAGAAATTATGCTTGATAAGTGTCTCATTTAAAAAAAAAAATTCTGCCTAGACAGTTTGTAAATACTGCTGCAGCCTCACTCAAATGGATATCAGTTATTTAAAATCTTTGTTATCTACGTTTGGGTGAACACTTTAAGTAACTAAGGCTCTAACTGGACTACTGTCAGCTTATTGTGCAGTACCTCAGGTTTCTCCTAGGTGTATTCACTGGCCATTTCCAAAACCTCTGTTTTTACAAAGAGCTGAGTACTGGAATGACTTTTAGTTAGAATGGCAATAAAGCTGTCTTCTGCATGTTTAATTTTTAGGCATTTGACTATGAACAGAAGAAGCTACTAGCAACCAAAGGTATGTGGATAAACAGTGACTTCTGAAAAGTTTGCTAGTACACAGCTGAAAGAATTTACTGAAGCTTCAGTTTTGTAATTTGTTTTTTTATCAAATCTAAAGCTGATAGTGAAACATTTGTATATTAGTTTTAATGTTCCAAAATTTTCTTAATACCAACATAGTATAAAATACAGTATAAACAATTTGCAGATGGAGTGCTTTCTGTGTGAGTATATCCATATGCAAATGATTCATGTTGTTTTCAGAGACCTCATAGCTGTAATACTTGATTTTTATTTGGATACAAATTAAACTTTAAGATATTTGTCATATTGACAAAGTTGCCCCTTATTTGAGGGATAAATTAAGTTACAAAATTGATAAGGGCCTTAACCATATCTTTGACCCTGTTTAAAAATAAAACAAGTACCCCCACACCAAAAGAAAACCAGAAACCCCTCTTTTTGAAACAGATATTCTTTTGTCTTCCTTGCAGCCCTAGAGGCTTTAACTATCTTCAGACAGACTAAATTGCCTTAAGGGTAGGATTCAAGCTGTGTAGCAAGTGGAGGTGTTTAGAATTTACCATTTAGTGGGTTGAAGTCTGTTAGCATACATGACTTCAGGATTATCAGCTCAGTACCTTTACTGATATTGAGATTTACTAATTTGTGTCTGTGTTTTTTCAGCTATGTTAAAGAAGCCAGTTGTAACAGAAGTGAGAACTCCAACGAATACATGGAGTGGTTTGGGGTTCTCTAAATCTATGCCTGCAGAAACTATCAAGGAACTAAGAAGAGCAAATCACGTATCGTACAAGCCATCTATGACAACTACATATGAGGTATAAAAAAAATATACTGTAAGGGAAGCTTATTGCTAGCCAATGATACAATTGTTTCTCTGGAGAAATGTCTGTAACTTGTAAAAAGAAGTCTTGCAGATAAGATTTTTAGCTTTCATCTTAGCGTTCTAAATACTTCTTTTTTTATGGTGAAAAAAGTTTCTTACGTAAATATTAAGGCATATGGAATACATTCAGCCAAACACACAAAATTATATCTGCTTTATAAATCTTACTCTCGCTTTATAGAAGTCTGCTCCTGAAAATATATTTGTTTCAGGAAACTTAAAACAACTTGTGGGACCAAATATCTCAATACTTGTAGATGAGTGGTAGAAATTTTGTAACTTATTAAAACAATGCGTATATAACGAATAGACTAGATAATGTGAATCACTGCATGGTGGAGCAGAACATTAGACTAAGAAATGGCTGCAGTTCATCTTATCTTCTGTTGACAAAGCTGTAGAACTGGAAGAGCTTTCTCTATTTGCACTATTCATTGGGCCCAGAAATTTCCCAGGGAGAAGGCAGCCACAGGGTGCAGCAAGTCTCTTCAGAGTCCCACCACGGGAATCTTGCAGGGAACTTTTGTTCCTTTCTTTTTAAAGGCATTCTGAAGTTGCTTTTTAGTGTCTTTCCTTGCTGTAATTTTCCCCAGCTTCCACAGAGACACCTTTTTGTTTATTCCTGTCCTACTTAAATAAAATGTAAATGGTATGTTTCTACAGGACCGGGAATTCATACAGCTTTTCTGTAGGATATACCTATCTTTTAATGCAAAAGAAATATCCAACCATGGTAAAAATGTGCCTTGGTGTTCCCCACTTGACGTGTGCTTTTTGTCGTTCAACTACATATAACAGGTTTGGATTCACGTGATGAGCTTGTAGTAGTAACTAGGGGGAGAGAAAAAGCTACAACTAAAATCTGTGAAATTTTTTTAACATACTTCCCTATACTGATTGAGGTGCGGTGGGGTTTTCTCCCAGACCGTGATGCACTGCTAAAAGTCTCTAAGCAGCCATGTCATTCTATACCAAGAAAACGGTACCTTAGTCGCTTGGAGTCTACCCATGTGCAAACCACAGGCTTAGCTCTCTCCCGTGAAATGATAGCATGTTAGGACTCCCGTTTCCATTGTTTGTTATGAGCTATTGTGGAAACACTTGTGGAAGCTAAAAACCTTGGATTGCTTGTGTCCTTCTTCTATTTAGCAGTTTTCAACGTCATTTGTATTAGAGGCAGTACCACCCCACTTATTCCATACATGTGCACGTTTGAGAGTCATGTGCTGAAATGTAGTATTGGTATTCTAGTATAATGTCTGGGAAGTTAATTTGTAAAATAAGCGCACCAAACATATTTAATGTTCACTGTGATAGCTTACTGTGCATTCAGTTTTCCAGAAATATTGGACGACATCTTTTTTTACTTCACAACTCTTAGCCATCACTGTGATCTAACATAATGTAGAGGCCCTGTCTCTTTTTGCTCTTCTGTAAGACTTGAAGTCAATTTCTGCCTTTCTTCGTTTCTTGAGTCATGCTAACCATAGCTCACACCTTCCCAATTTTGCCAGTGACGAGGAGCTTTTGCCTTTTTTCTTCTGTGGTCTCAATTTTCCTGCATAGCAGAAAAGATTGCTGCCTCCTATGTTACGCTTTTCACCTGGAATTTGATGCAAGTGTATAGAATTAAATTGTTTATTTGGTTCCACAATTTTTAGTTCATGTAAGTTTGTGGTATCAATAATGTCCCATTTTGGGGGGGTATATCCCCACCCAATTCTGTAGTTAACTGTTGCTTTCAGGGAATACTGTTGCCTTATTTTGGAACACTCTGACCCCCAGTGATGAGACTTGATAATTAATATTTTACAGGAATATGAAAATCTCCTTTAAAAAAATTTTTTTAAATCTGCAAATTCACAAACCATTGCAGAATTGTTGTTGTTGTATTGTATACGATATTATTGCCAAGTACTGTGTACTTGATCCACTTATCTTCAGATAGATGTTCTGTTATGTTCTCTTCCCCGTGAAGGGATGTAGTAGACAGACTACTTTGTCTAGAATTTTTATGGGAATTTGATACCATGGAACATTTTGGAAACAAACTTGGAAATACTGAGCAATTTATTTTGAAGCAACATCTTTAAATAACTTCTGCTCAAAATCTGTAAGCTGCATGTGTTTTAGGCACACCTGCTGTTTTTGTGTCCGGTTTGCAATTATTTGACTATTGATCAACTGCCAAAAGAATGTTTGCAAGCATTAAAAGCTGTTTGTTTTTAACTGAGCTGCTTCAAAGAAAACATCTGAGTCACAACGAAACTTCTGTTTTCTGCCCAAATTTCCTTTTTGTGATTTGCAGGGTTCATCGATGTCTCTCTCACGGTCCAACAGTCGGGAGCACCTGGGAAGCGGCAGTGAATCTGATAACTGGAGAGACCGTAATGGGCTTGGACCCACAGGTCATAATGAATTTGTCTCCTCAATTGGCAGCCCTAAACGGAAACAAAATAAATCAGGTTAATAATTTCTTAAGATCTGATTTAAAAAAAAAAATCGTATTGATATCAATGAATATTTATCCTACTATAAATGTTTCCTGACATCACTAGGGATTTAAATTACCAACACCTTTCTACAAATTAAAAAGTGAAAACTTATGAAAGATTGTGTAACATGATATATGAATAATGGTCCAAAACACTTTTAAGGAAGTGTTTTAAATGCAAGACATTCTTGCTGAAAGCTCTTTGTTGTCTTGGAAGGGGTTTGTTGAGGTGTACTGAAAACAGACTTAATAAAAGCTTATTTCTAGACTACCATTGCTCTGCTCTGTTGTTGATGCAACAACAACAGCCAGATCCTTATATGGGCTATTTGCTCGCTGGTGGAGAAGTCATAATCTGTGCTGATACTGAATTTTAAAGCAGATTCTCTTTATGGTGATAAAAGAAGACTACCTGTATGTTTGGCATGGCCTAGCACATGATTTTAAACACTGGTTTTCTGTGGATACAGGCTGTAATTTTTGTAATTACTTTTTAAACAATGTTTGAAACTTAAAAATTAAAATTTTACTTCAGTTGAACTCTTTGAAACTTAATTTCCTGTTTTTAATAACTTAATAGATGCCTTTCTGAAAGAGTGAAAAAATGGACATAGAGAATACTGGTCCATGCTAACTAACTGCATTATGGGGAAATAACTACTATGGCTATTTATACTATTTTGTTGCATTTTTCTTATAAATAAAATTTAAATCCCAGATTAACTGCAAAGTACACAGTAAAAGCTGGACATCCTAAGAAAGGATAGCTTCAATTAGAGAAAATATTCATGGTTGATATACTTGTAATTATTCATGATTTTAAAAAGCATATTAGTTCAGCTGTGAATGGCTGCATACCATATTCTACGTACTTGCAGAACAAAAGAGATGAAAAGTTTATCTTTGAAATCAAGCCATTCATGTTTCCAAGTTAATTGGGCAAAAAAGGAAGCTCTAGGTTAATCAAAATGTACAAAAGCATTAGAAGACACTTAGAAACATGAATACATTGGCAGTGGGGGAAACTGTTCTATAGCAGCTGTAGCATTCCCAGAAAATGAAATGTGTGGAGGAGGGAGAAAAGAAATAGCTACGAGGTGGCTGGACAAATGTATTTACCTTAATGTATATGTACTGGAGTACTAAAATGTAAGTCTTCATTGACACAGTTGCATAGTAGTGTTGAATTTTTTCTTTGCTTTTTGGGGGTCATGCTTCCTGACTGCACCAGTAAGAAGTGTTTTTTAATATTCAGTTTTCAATACATGACCTTGCATCATCTGCCCTGCGTGTGGGATCATGAATTTGTTTGGTTATTTTTAGTATTATCTTACTCTGATAGTGAAGCAGTTGAGGCGCCACCTTTTAAAGTCTAGAAATTAACTTAGTTATTGCTTCACTTGTCAAACTTAATGTTCACATTTTCAGCATTGAATGGTTTACTGTATTTTAAAACTCTTTTCCAAAATGGAGCTGAGGTTGATAGAATTTCTCCAAACTCTGTAAATCCAACCCCAAATGCTTCTAACTAGTTTGTGCCCAGAAAATAAGAAATGTAGCATAGCCAGTTGTGAAAAGTAGTGGTTTTCACATCCTATTGGCATTCTGTGGTGGAGGCCATAGCAGAAGTTGCTGGGGCAATCTTAATATTACTCACCTGGGAAAGTATCCTTTACCTCTTGCAGGCTTCCTATGCATTCACTGTTACTCCTTTCTGTGTCTGTAGTAAGGGAGGAAGCACTCACAGCGGCCCCATCTCTACACAAATTCTTGATGCACTCCCTGGGAGCTATCCTTTTCTTAAGCAGCATGAGGAAAAATAATTATGAACTCTGTGATTACATACTATCAGTATGCAAACACAGAGGAAGGGGATTGTACTGCTAAATCAGTTTTCTTGGGTTTTTGAAGAACCTCACCCTGGAAACGTTTTTTAAAGATACACCTTCTAGGAATGCAGTTTAAAATTGCATAGGGAGCATATTTCCAATTTTAGTCTTTTATAAAACTATTGCATTTATTTTTTGTCTGTATTGTACTAAAATAACAGCCAAGTCATGTGGCTACCATGTAGTTCCTTTACTAGGAATCGCTCCAGCATGGTTTTCTCCCCATCCAGACCAAAAAGGGCTAGTTGCATTCGTGTGCAATGATGTTTTCCAAAATATTCACTGAAGAAGAGAGGAGAGGGCTTAAAAGGAGGAAAAGCAATGGGGTCTTTCAGCTCTTTCCCCATATGAGTTCCTGACTTGTATCCATGTGACAGTTCACATAAGGTGATAGTATTGCCTAAAACATTTACCCAAATATCTTTCTATAGAAAACAAACACTGGAACTTAATTAACAAAAAATTTGCTTTATGTTGTTCATTCTCTCAGACCACTGGGAAGCTTTTTTTGCTGTATAATAAAGATTTAAAGATTTTATTAATTTAATGATCTAATTGAATACAGTGTTGATATGACAGAAAATTGTGCACTTCTGTGGTTTGACTCAAGTGCACTTCTTCCCTTTCAGCTGAACACTATCTCAGTAGCAGTAATTACATGGACTGCATTTCCTCGCTGACAGGAAGCAATGGCTGTAACCTGAACAGTTTGTTTAAGGGATCTGATCTGCCTGAGCTGTTCAGCAAACTTGGTTTGGGCAAATACACAGATGTATTCCAACAGCAAGAGGTTAGTGTTCCTTTGAAAGACACTTTTGTGTTTGTCACATGTTTTCCAGCAATAGTTGTTCTGTCTCTTGACCAAAGCCACTAAGAAGTCTCACTTTGTGACAGGATTTTCATGAGCTGTTCTTTCAAAACTGTATCATATATCTTTCAATTTCCAGACAGCCAGACTGGACCCAAGTACTATTTTGTCCTGCACCTTTGATTTAGACTTAACAAAGAGTTAAACTAGGTTTGGGTTTTTTGTTTGGTGGTTTTTTTTCATTTTCATTCAAGGAAGTTTAAACCTTGTCTCCTACTTGTAAACTAGGGTGCTGACTAGAATTTAATAGCTTTTGGTCAGCTTCACGTATAGGTTATGGAAATCCAGTCTGCATTCAGCAGTAATGTTTTGTCTTGGCTGGCGTTGGGGTCACATATTCATCCCTTGCCTCTTCCCCTGTGTGCCAGTTGACTTCCTTTGATCCACTCGCGTCAGGAAGATAAGGTCAGTCATCTGTGTGAGCTTTCCACCTCCACACCAACTAATGTCAGTTTAATCCAAGTGGTAGTGTTTCATTTCTATAGAATACTATATAGGTACAGCCAACTCAGTTATCTGCAGATAGTTTATTCTGGTGACAAATTTAACTGTGTCACAAAAGTGCAGTGAGCCCAGCTGCAAGACTTACTGGCTTAGGCATAGAGCCTCTGAGCTTGTCCTGAAAGCACTGTCATCATATGTGGGAAGTTGTATGTGTCACACTGCTGGAATTAGGTGTACTAGGGAACAAAACAGATGTCCCTGTGGGTTGTGTCAGTATCTCATGTGGTACAGGGGAAGGACCACAGCTGGATTTGGCATCTTCCTGTGTTCAGGGGCCAGATGTCCACTTCTTCACCTTTATCAGTACTGCGGTCTGCACCAGTTGATGGTCTCAGCTTTGCACCTGCATGTTTTCTCCTAATAGACCACACAAAGTAAGGTTTTTCAGATCGCTGTCATTGAGAACTGTGTACAAGTTCATGAAGAAGAAACTCCAATAGGACCTTCCATTCATTTTGCATGAGTTGTTCTGGTGTGCCAATATTTCACTTCAGATTTGCTTCCACAAGAGGAAAACTGCTCACACCAGGGGCACATTCAAGTGCGTGCTACACTATTCCAAGGGTAGACATGAGGCAAATTTGTACCTTCTCCTGTGCACTAAGTCATTCACGTATATGCACTCACGGCATCGTCCTGAGTCCACTGAAGTGTAGTGCTGCTGTTTCAGCCTGGGGTCAGCTGGATCTGGTGCGTCTCCTGCCAGCATTTCTCTCTTATCGTACTGCTTAAGTGCTGGGGGGGGAATTTTATTTCTGTGCAGGAACTGGCTGCAGCTGAGCTAATGAACTTTTTGGATTGCAAAGCACTGGCAGGTGTGGGATAGAAACCAGCCTGGGTTTGCCTGCAACAAGTGGCAAGGTCTCAATCCTCAGTCTGAAGGAATAAATCCAGCTCTGCCTCAATTCTGTGTACAGTTCCTCGGGTTTATCTCCTCTGTACTCCCATGCATGTTCCATAATACCCGTATTATCCAGTCATTAATCCTTTCCTATTATCTTGGCCACTCTCCTGAAAAGGAGAGATGGCTGTGTTGGTTTCGAACACTAAAGGTGGCTTTTGTTTGACAGGCAGGTTTTTGGTTTGTTTTTTTCTTACCTCTAAGAGTTGCTTATGAGGTGTGAGGTGAGCCAAGTAGTTTGGCCAGAGTGAAAACTAAACAGTTTTCCACAACATTTCTGTGAATGTTTGTGGGGTTTTTGCTCCCAGTACAATTCACGGTTGCACACACTTTGGATTGCTATGCAATACTCAGTGCTTTAACTCAAATGTGTCACCAGTAGCTGAGCAGTCATCCTCTGTTAACCTGCTATAGTCTGGAGCACCTACTATATCTACAGACTTGTATAACTGGCTATTCCCAAGTACATTGTAGCAATTGTGGTAAATACTCAAAATCTCAGTGTCACAAACAAATAAGATTAATCTTTTGTGCTTTTCTAAAACTGCTTGCTTTTCAGTTTATCTGCTGGAAATGCAGAGTAGCAAGTTGAGCAACTATGTGAAGAAGCCATTGGAAAGCAGTGATTGCTGTTTACTCTGCCAACCTATTCTTTGCAAGTAACTGTAGGGAAGAAAAACGTGAAGCTATCCTGAACCACATTTATGGCTTAATACTTTTGGGGAGAGACTTGTTTTGCATGATTTTCTTATTTCTTTTTACTCTAGATTGATCTGCAGACATTCCTTACTCTTACTGATCAAGATTTGAAAGAGTTAGGAATTACCACTTTTGGTGCCAGAAGGAAAATGCTGCTTGCAATCTCAGGTAAATAACACAGATTATAATTTGATTTTAAGTATTGTTTGTATTCTTCTCACCTGAGTTGTGTGCTTGTAGTTGACAAAGGATCTTGGAAAGACTGATAAGAATCTAGTCCACAGAGGTCCTATCGACTTGTCCCTCATCAGAAGTCGCTTAAAACCAGGCTTTACAGAGTTTTCACATTATCAAATAAGATTTCAGTTGTATAGTCTTGTGTCCGCTTGTAAAGTTGGAGCTTGGTAGAAAGTTTGTTTTGCAGCAGATTGTGAACTTTGTTTTATGCCCTAAAACTGTGGGTCCTAGAAGCTCTGGGATTACAGGCTCTGCAGAGTCTGAACAGCACTATATACTGGTTGAAACTGGTATTTTCAAGCTTTGGGTTCCCAGTCCTCCACTTTATTGATTAGCAGAGCAATCAGCCTACTGGGAAAAACTGCCTGGGGGGGGGGTTGCGGGGGGGGGGGGCCTTTGGGTTTGTTTTGTTTTCTTGTTTGGGTTTTTTTGTTGGGGGGGGGGGTGAGGGGGTGGTTTTTTTCAAGGCCAGTTGTTTCTGCAAAATGTACAGGTTTGAAAAGAAACATGTAACTCATTTCAAATTTTTCCAACCCTCTTAAATTAAAAGGTTGTCTTGTACCCTACATGCAGAAGGATGAAGGCCAAATATAATACCTTACAATGTGTTGTAGTATATAATGCCTAACTAGATTTTTTTCTAATTGTAATAAATAGCGTGAGATTTCATATTACATAGGAGTGCTCTGTCATCACTGTCTAGGCAATGAATCTGTATCAGAGGAAGAGTTTTTTCTTCAGATGTTTCATTGTAACACTAGATCATTTGTCTCCCAATTGCCTCTTTTCTACTGATGCCATCAGTGAATGTTTTTTATGAATTTAAAATGGTGGCATAAAGAGGGTAAAAATGCAATGTACTTAGTTCAATAGCAGTCATGAAAATCTATGCAATCTTTCAGTGATTTGTATCTATCATGGAGTTTGTTTTTCCTTTCCTCACTTTTCTATTCTTGTAAACATTTTGGATGAGCAATTGCTAATACAAGTTTAGGGTGCATGTTGGAATGAGAGGTGAGCATCTTTTTTTCTAAAAGTCCTTATTAAATATTGCTTTAGTGTTGTGTTTAAAATCAAAAATTGTACATTGAGAAATGACCACGATGCTAATAAGCTTTTCTGTCATCTCAGTTTACATTGCATGGTTGTGCTGCAGCCATACATTCTGTGTGCATGTACCTTCAGGAAGATTGCAGCCTTTGAGTATTATAACAGAACCTTTTTAAAGTTTCAGCTATGTCAATTTGATCTAAATCAATATTGCAAAATATTATCTACTCCACACTGTATCACTGCCAATTAAGAATTGCACCAAATAGATGCCTGCATCCCAAGCAACCTGTATGAATCTTAACTTGGCACTCTTACTAACCTGTTGAACTGTTAAATTGAACGAGTACCTCACAGACACTTTCAGTTCATGCTGTTCTGTCTAAAATATTTTGTTTAAATAGAACTTTTGCTTTTGGTTTAGATGAAAATATTAAAATTAATTTCTGATGAGAGATTTATTTGTGTGTGTGCCCTTTATAGAACTGAATAAAAACCGAAGAAAGCTCTTTGACCCATCAAACATACGTGCCTCATTCCTGGAAGGTGGAGCTAGTGGAAGACTGCCGCGTCAGTATCATTCGGACATTGCTAGTGTTAGCGGTCGCTGGTAGCAGTAAGTTGTGGCTCAAAAAGTCAGATGTAAAGATGGACATGGCAATCCTGTGGACAGCCTTCACTGCACACCACCCTCTGCACTTTGGGAGTTTGGGTGTCAAGGACCAAAGCATTTTGTCTGCACAATACTGTGCCAAAAAAACAGAGAAAACACATTTTGTCTGTTGTCTTTCAAAACACCAAATGTGGGTTACGTTTTACTCATGTAGATTGGACAGAATCTGCAATAATAATAATATAGGGTTCTTTGTTTAGTATTTTATTACCTATAACTATAATGTATGCACTGAATTTTTACTTTGTTGAATGAAGGAAGAATGAAAAGCTGGGATGCCAGAGAGCATAGATTTTGGTTTTATCAAGATGGATTTTTCTGGTACTGCTTAAAATAATTATTGAGGTCTTTCTGCACTTTACATGTTCTGATTTCTTGTCCTGTGGAAATTTATTTCTCTCTTTCATTTCCATATCAATTTTTATATTGGCACTAATCAAATTTTTTTCAGGTGTTCCTGCATTAAGTCACATCTCACTATAATGGTACTAGAAACTGGTTCTTAGGCAGATTTTTCCCTCTCTCTGTCTCCCCAGTAGTTATCGAAGAGATTGTTCCAAAATCAAGCCACATGGTAGTGGACCAGTCCTATTATGCTCTTAGGAAGCAGTCTAATGCTGCTTGCAATAATACTCACTCGCTGTAACAGATGCAATGAAAGACCAAAATGGACCTTGCAATATTAACCCTTTGCAGTCATCATATTTAACTGCTGCCTGTTATGCTAAAACTGTTTTTAATGGTTGTCTCAAAGCAAAGGGCTATTTTTAGTACCCTGCCACTAAAGGACACTTATTTATATCAGACTTTTATTTTTAGATTCTATACACCTACAATACGTAACAGATTAAACTGATCTACTGCAGATTTATGGTAGAGAATGAAAGGCATTCATCAGACTAGAGCTCTGGGTTGTCAGTTTGATTAAACAGACAACTAATCTAATTTGACAAGACAGCACTGTTGCCATTTAATAAATGACGCATATTACTTACATGACTATGCATGCAGCAATTAAGCGACCTACATAAAATAGGTGTAATAGCATCTGTTTTGTTCAATCTAGATTTGTAATTGTCAGCTGCAGAAGTGTTTAAAACTCTGGAGATGAACTATTTCTGAAACAAGTTATGTTCAACAGAAAGAGTCCATATTATAAGTGGCTAGAGCTAACTATTGCATTCTTATACTGTGAAAGTCCAAATAATTTGGCAATGTTATTCCTCTGTCTTTGCAGATGTCTTGTTATGGGTTTATGAAGGGTTCTGATATAATGAAGGAATTCATAAAGTGCCTCTTTCTGCAATGCAATATGAAGTTTCCAAGCATTAATTTGTTGAAAAGCATTCCCATAAGAGATATTGTGAATTACCTCTACTGTAATGTATTATTTATGTTCAGTGTACAAGCCTTTTGAGATGGACATAAACCACTGTCAAGTGCTCTTAACAGAAGGCATTAGAAAAACATTTACAGTAGTTGGGTTTTATGTAAAAATGGGTGAGAAATAGTTTTGACACTTTCCATGGATAATTCTTTAAGGTGAGAATACAAAATGATGTATAGAGAAATTTGCACACACAAAGGGAATTTAAAGAAACTATTACTTGAGGGCATAGATGATCAAGCAATAATATAAAGTCTTCTTGTGGTTAGCAAAAAATAACTGCTCAGTACTCATTTCAGCCATATCTACTTAATGGTGTATAACTCGGTGACTTCCCCTGTAGATCAAGTAGCAGTTAGCTTCCTCTGGTTTTAAAATTGTACTGCAGATCTGAATGGATAAAACTGCATCTTGTACGCACACAGTAGTTCACATCAAAGTTACTGTGCTCAAATGCCAAAAGTCAGTATCCACATATCTATGAGATATTTGTGTGTATGTGTGTTACACAGGCAAGAGCAACTTCATGAAAACCCTTGTGGAAGCCACAACTTCTAGTTCTAAAACTACACTTGTGCTTACTTCTAAGCATGTAGATAGTTCCATTCGCATGGACTACTTACGTGCTTACAGATAAGCTGTCATTTAAATGTTTGCATTTGCAAAACCAGTGTTTGCAAATCAAATTGTAGTCAGTCATGTTAATTTTATAAAATATTTTTAATGAAATATATATTCAGCAACACTTTGTACAGAGTTTTCTGCAACCCCTTCTCGCTTATTTTGCCTAAACTTAAAAGCATCAAAAAACCTTTCCACTCTTGAATTTTTAGTCTTTAGTTAAGTACATGCTATGTATCTAGACAGTACTATACTCAGAAACTGGTTTTATTACAGTATTAAGTTGATGTGGTCTTTTGCTGAGCAGTGCTTATTATATCATCTACACCAAAGTGAAGAATTTCCCATTAAGAACATTATCTTTCAATAGGGCTTCACACAAAAAAGAACACACTGGAAGAAAAAAAATTTCTCACTTATTTTGATTCCACAAAGGGAATATGACAGTACCATATTGTTAGTGTTACATTATGCACAAATATTTGACTTGCTACATAAAAATGTTAGTTTTAAATCTGTGCCTTAATAGTGACCAGTTATCTGTAAATATAGAGCAGATACAGATTGTATTTTTGTGGGTTGTGTCCTTTTAGTGATTTTTTTAAAATAAAAGATGAAATTAAAACACTAAAAGTGGGAATTTTCAAAACTAATCAGTGTTGCATAAAATAAATTTATATAACTCCCTTGTATTCTGATTGGTTACTGAAGTATTTTTATATAGACCCAGTTCCAGGGATGCTTGCTTGTTAATAAAATATAAAAAGCAGTATTTGACATAAATGCAACATGTTTCTTTCACATACTAATGCTCCTTTTTTTTTTTTTTTACTATTTTTTTATATATCACATACAGTGTGTTTGGCTTTTAGATGAGAATGCTTTTTTGAGATACCTCTCCTTAAAAAGTAATATGAAGGGAGTTAAATTATGTCAGGTTCAATTCATAGCAGGTTTTAATAGTTCAGCTTACATGAGTTTTATTCTTTCTTTGGTCTTCCCATTTTAATGACTATATATATAGTTTTGGTCTGGTTAGCAGGACAGTTGTATGTGTTCTTTCATGATGGTCTTTATACTATGACTTCCAGTGTAGAAGTGGAAAAAAACCAATAGGGATTTGTTATTTGGGATGCTGGCCATGCGACCAGTCAGAACCTAGCGAGAGGCATAGCTTTCACACTGAGGTAATATGTACATAATGTTACGTCAGTCTTGTCTGCTTGACAGGTAGTGGTACAAGTTTAATACTACTTACCTCACTCAGTGCATTCAGGCATTTCGTCATTCAGCCTAATGTGTTTTCCTTGTTAACTATTTTATACACACAGGTCTCCACTTAAATTACAGTATTCCTGGCTCACTGACCTTTTAAAAATCTGAGTTATTTTTCTGAATACCTACTGAGAATTGCAGATGTGGGAAGGGAACAGATCAACAGACTCTTCTGTTGAGGGCAACTGGAGGGTATGGTGCCGAGTACCAACTCACAAGGTGTTGGCATAAACTAAGTGGAAATTGCACAGGCAGGTGGACTTGCAAATTGCACCACGTTTCTGATCTTGAGCAATAGTGAACAACAGAAGTCTGAAACAAGATGGTTTCCTTCGTGGACTGTTTATTTGGGAATATTACTTCCAGTGGACTGCCACGTGGCTTCAGTCAGTAGAGTGGTAAGGATGGTGATGGAGATGGCCGCTCTCCTTGCGGTGCGAGCAGTGTTCCCAGCAGGTGGCATGGCACAGCATGAACAGGATTGCTCCCTGAACAAAGAGGCTTCACCACCCAGGTGCTCATCACCTTTCTCTGCTACCAGTCAGAAGAGCAAAACTGGTGATTTCCAGGCTGAAGAGGAAGGTGTCTACTAAGAAATGTTGCCAATATGCAAGAGAAAACAGATTCTTCAAGCTGTGTAAAGGTTAAAAGTGAGATATCTGTCCTTACTGTTTGACCCCCTTCCAATCACATGCTTGGTGGGGGAGACTTACTTTTCCAAAGCCCTGGAAAACATGGTTACAAAAGGTATATGAGTGCTGTTGCAGGCTGCTCAGGAAAGGTGTGGTAGGCAAAGATACTCAGAAATTTGTGCTTGTACTGCAAAGTAAGCTAAGAAGTATTTGGTTCCAGACAAGTCTGGACACTGCTGGAGCTACCTTTTATCCTTGAAGAACCAGCTGGCTTTCTGTCACAGACACCTGAGCAGAAGAAAGGTTTGGCCATTGTTTGGAGTTGCTGCAAAGTTCTTGAGGATTTGAGAATATGGAAAAACAAATGGACTTCTAAAAAATGTTGCAATATGCATGATTGTCTGCAATATTTTTGACAGCTTCTCTGAAAAGTGGAGAACTGTAAGGACATGTAGGCAGCTAGGGAAAGTGTTTACAGAGTGCTTGAAATGGTTAAAAGATAAATGAGCTCTTATTTTGAATTAGGGGTAGTTGTGAGTGAGGAATATGTTGTAACCTGAAAAGGACACAATAAATTTGTGGTTTTGGTATAAAATTACTTTATTTTTCTTCTGGCTTAAAATACTGTCTGGGGCATTTCTGTATCTGAAAACTAAATCCAGAAATTACAAGAGGCTTTCTGCAGATGGTGATTTGCTATTGTATTAAGGAAAATTTGGATTTTATCTTTGTTTCCTGTGCTACAGACTTACAGAAGTTGGGTTTTTTCTAGTGTTACTAATTTTAATATTTTACGTGATTTCATGAATCAACAAAGCAAATTTTATAAATCAAAATAAAGTAGGAGAACAGTCATATTTGCCAATTTTAAGTATTGACACAGCTATTAGGAGGAGCTAATGGTTAATTAAGATGATTTTTTTCCTCTCACGTTGAAGAAAGTATACTATCAAAGAACAGACTCAAATGTTAAGAAACTACTTACTATAAAAAGGTTTAGTAGTAAAACAACAATAAGGAAAAGCAAAAACAATTAACTTGTAACTTCTCATCAAAAAGCTAATTTTCAGGCTTGAAGGCAAAAATTGTTGCAAACTCTGAAGTTGTTTTTTTGGTTTTGTTTTGGGGTTTTTTTTTTAAATAGTCCAGAAAATACTTTCTTAAATTCTTTAAATTACATGCAAATAAATTTACACTGTATTATTTTGTTATTCCCAGTACTCTTTAGAATATCTTCAGCTGTAATTATGAGAAGTATTCTATGAAATTCTTTTGACATTGAATTGAATCAGAGTAAATATGAATTATGTTGGGAAATGAAGATACTTGGTTATGAAGATGCAGGACCTTACACGCTAGTCAGAGCATCATCTAGTGTCAAGTTTCTCCACTCATTTAAGGAGTAAGATTTGGGCAATATTTGCTCTCCTGAGAAATGCAGAATGATTCCAGATGTTTGACGAAAATATGAAGGAAGATTAATATGTTGTGATGGAAATCACCTAGTTTGTGCCAAAACTGTGTTGCAACTTCATGGAAACTAACAGATGGAAAAAGCAAAACATAACATGAGAAAAGAACCAATTACATAATGAAGTAAAAATTTGTCACTTCTAACAATGGGTGATGACTGTTTAAAGAAATAATGATGCCACTAATGCAATAACCCTAGGACCATGAATTGATATGGATGTTGTTACACTTTTTTGCTATGATAAAAATCACAGTTTGTCATCTATGAAGGACAGAAGACTTCAAGAGGCCTGAAAGGTACATGGCACTAGGTTATGGCTCCCAAAATTAAAACCATCCGTGGAAAATGCAATCTCAGGCTGTATATGAACTATATAGAAGAGAAGTGGAAAAGATGTAAGATTTTTTTTTGGCAAAGGGTAACATAAGAGACCTTCAGTAGACAGTAAATATTGCTGTACTAAGGGAAAAGAAAGATGGAACCCAAGAATGAATCCATTTTAAAGCAAAAGTAAATTAAAGTTCAGATACAACAAAATACTCAAAACCTTTTCCTCTAGCAGGAGTCTTTCCCCACGCCGCAGAAGAGGGGTTTTTTTGGTTTCTCAAGGGTAAGCCTCTATTTTCATGCTGAAGCTCACCTCAGTGTGAAGTTGCTATTTCATGGTACCAAAAAGATCCTTACTCTGAAATAGTTTGAAGGCAGCCTTGGATGCTTAGCAATGACAGTTCAGTACTAAAAATGCTGATTCTTCTGGTACTGAAAGATATTTTTTATGTAGTCCAGCATCTAGAAATCGGTACAAACAAAGTTAACATGGTAAGTGAGGCTAAATTGCTGACAGATTTGAATCTTGCTTGGAAACTGGATAGGAGACAACTAGCTAACTAATCCCTGTGGGTCGAGAGATATTTTTGTGTAGCTATATTAAAATTATCTTTGTCCCAGCAGTGTTTCTCCTTGCACCAAACGGTGACAATAGCCAGCAAGCTGGAATGCTGAAGGCATCTGTCACGTAGGAAAGCTCCTCCTGAGCATGCCTCCAGCACTGGTTTATCTTCCATCTCACTTAAAGTGGTTGCAGATGCTCCACTGTTGACTCAGTGCTTTCTTTCCATTATACTTTTGGACTCCAAATGCTAGAAAGGGCTAATTTTTAAATTTTACATGCAGTTTCATGAGCTTTTTGCTTGCACAAGCACAATGTTCACATCTTTTCCTAGGAGTGATTAATGTGGAGAGTATCCAGAACCGCTAGTGTGGATGATAGCTTTGAAGGATTTTTTTGAAGGGATTTAAACGTCATGACTGAAGACTGGAAATAACACTTCTGGCACTGCTGCCTTTCTTGGCTGCTGGTGGCGTCTGCTCACCTCTCCTAGATCTTGGCTCTCCTGTATTTGGCTCTAGATTCTGCTCTTTTCTGGTGAGCAGTCAAGTTTCAGACAAATACTACTGGGAAGTTTAGAAGCATTTTAAATTTTCAGGCAGCCTTGTGTTTCCTTTGCTTTTTGTGTTGGACTTAAAAACTATGGCAGTACCTAAAAACTGAAGGTACAGATGCTAATGGTCATCATTGGCCAGTGTGAGGAATGAAAATGTAAGCACAACATAAACAGTACATTGTGATTACAAGGCCAGTTTACATGAGGGCATAATTTCTTCAGATGGGTGGTTGTTCATGAAGAATAAGTAAAGGAAACATTCATTTACTTGTTGGTTCATTTTTTTTATACATTCATAGAAAGGAACATCTGTCCTTTTGCATGATGTTCTCATTACAGTTTAAAAATGATTATGCAAAGTTACTCCACAGGGCACTTCCTGCAACCAATAATAAATACATAATTATTCATAGACAGAAGGATTCTTTAATGTCTGCCCACTTCTTTACCATTAATGATTGGAGTACAGCAGCCCATTTCTTCCTTGCTTCCCATCTGTCTGTAATGTTTCTGCTGAGACCAATGCATCCATGTTCTTCAGCTGCATATTAATGTGTGATTATTCTCTGCCCTGGAGCTGCTGCAGAGACAAGATAATGAAACCCTGAAAACAGAATCACTTACGATCTAGTTCCTAGTGCCTCTTCTCACTGTGTAAACATGTCAGGAGGTACAAGAGAATTTCTGGACTGAACAGATGTGTTGGTTTGCTGAAAACTTTGAAACCCAGTATTTTCAAGTCCTCTTTCTGCTTAATCATTATGTGTTGAATTTGTAAGCTTCAAGATGTTTTACATCTGGTTCTGTTTGTCAAATCCCTTTCAATTGTTCATTTTTTTGTGATTATACCATCCATGATAAAGTGGGCATTAAATCAAATACTATATGAAAGTGCATTGTCTTTTCAAGGCTATACTAGAAATTGAATATTGGCGAGGCTTTGTATCTTTGGTCTGTTTGGGGTTTAAGTGAAATTTTATAGACATTTCAGAATTTGTGTGTATACAGAAAAACCCAGAATGTTTACAGCAAAGAATCACTGAGACTGTGTCCTTTCCACCTCCCTTCCCAACACCAGATAACCGGCAGTGTTTCATCTTAAAGCATTTTTTTATCTAATTGAGATTTTTCCAAGCTCACAAAATTTGGCAGGAGACAAATCAAATTCTTTATGGTTCCTGAAGGCAAATCATTTTCTGATAAACATTCTGGTGTGCTATTCAACATGGGAGGTGTGCAGAAATATAAAAAATATGTTAAAAACTTTCTTGCTTGACCTCTAACTCCACTGGGTCAGGTTTTTCTTTCACTTGAATCTAGTGACATTGTTCTGTGTTTAAGCACAGAAAAGAAATCCACGGTAGAGCAATACTTCCTTCCTCTGTGCATGCTGTGATCGTGCCTACATTTTTTGAAAACAAATTCTCCAGACTTCTAGAGCTGGTAATATGTTGTAAGAAATGTCTAATCGCTACATGTTCACCTACTTAGAGATAAGAAGCTTGTGCTTCATGATGAACAGGCTCTGAATTTGTGTACCCAAGGGAACCAATTTATGCCTGCATTTCATGCTCAAGCATGAAAAGGCAGAACTCCAAGACAGTATAAATTTTCAGGTCTTCCTTTTCCCATAAAAGCTGTCTGTTGCTAAGCTGCTTCTGTGAAAGTAGAGTTCTTTCACTTCCTTTTAAATAAAGTGGACTGTCCCCTGTTAGGTCAAAACAAATGTTATGGTCTATCTCCTGGTGGCTACTCAAGTCTTCATAAAAGTGAGTTTTACTCCGTGGGGACCCGTAACTGAAACCAATAGTGACAAATACTTGCTTAATGGTTTATTTTCCTTTTGCAGCATTCACAACTTTGATAATGTGGTATCCTAATGAAGAACTCTTCCAGCACAATTTTCTTATTTGCAAGGTGTAATATTGCCATGTTATAAACAGAGTGGGGAGTTGGATGGTCTAAGATAAACATGAACAGCTGTTAGGAAAACTGTGGAAGACAGTCTCCATATATGACTTTGGGAAGAGTTGCTGCAACAGGTCTTGAAAGAACAAAAAATATTGCAAACCTTTGCCATTGCTCATTATCTGGAGTGGTAATGATTAGAGGAGGAAAACGACTGTGCAGTGCACTGCATTTTCAGGAGCTTTATCTCAAGTGAAAACGGGCAAAGGGAGCGTCTGCTTGGGAAGTATGATGCACCTTTTAAGAAACATTACCAAAGCACTGCTCTGAAGAGAGAGAGAGAATGTTTCATGAATGTTTTTAATATCATTAAGTACTGAGCCTATTTTTTATAAATGTGGCTTCATACCGCTACTGAGAAAGTGTTTGAAAGTTTTCAGTTAACAACAACAATAAAATCCACTCTCTTCATTTTCAATGATTTGCCAATCTCTAGCAGGAGTTGAATGGGCAGTTTCCCTTCTAGGCAGTAAGTCTACCCTTACCTTAAATCTAGATAAGATCAGAATCTACTTCCAGCCCCTTCTTAACGTTTGTCATATAAATTAAATGAAACCATACCTCCAATTTCCACAAGGAACTAACTTAAGCTGCAATCAAGTCATGCTTTGATTTTTGTTCCTGTGAGTTAGCTAGATGGAGTTCCGCGTATCTTTTACTGAAGGCTTTTGGCTCTCTGTAACCTATTCCCCACCCTTTCCATGGGCTGCCCTTGAGTTCTTCAGCATCCCTCCTGCAGTGGGAGCCCCAGATATGGACACATCGTTACTGCAGCAGCAATCCTCTAGCTTGACAGTGTCACACGGATACTTGATCCTGCTTTGAGTGGAGGAGGAGCCTGGATGATTCAGTGTGCTTTCTTCCAGCCCTCAACTATTCCAAACATCGAGTTTGACTGAAAACTGGAATATAGTTTCCTGCTTTTGGTGGGGTTTGGTTTTGGTTGGTTCCTGCCCCCCCACACTCCCCCCCCCCCCCCCCCCTTATTTCAAATCTGAAATAAAAGGGGTTTTTTTAGTAGAAGCAAAATCTAGAAAATTTCCAATGCTTTGCTGCACTGGGTGGGTGGTAGCACTCCAGTGTGTGCCAGCGCTGTCCTGCCTGCTGCCCCTACTATGCTGGGGGGGCCGGTGCAGGGGCCAGCTGCTCTGAGCAGTGCCAGGGAAGCTGGTTTTTTTCAGAAGACATTCAGCCAGTTCTGAGAGCAGCTTTACTATTTACATGCCTAGGTGCCAGAGGCGCTCTCCCCCCAGCATCCCTGGGGCGCTCCTCATCAGCCGGTTTGCCTTCGCTCTCACTACTGGCCCTTTTCAGTGCTTTCCCATAACCTGTCTGGGTCGCAGTCCCAAGCTGGGTATCTCGCAGCACGCTGCTACGTGCAGGTTTTATTACCGCGATGGGTACGAAGTGGCCGAGACGCAGCCTGAGCCCCTGTGGCGGTGGGTCAGCTGTGGGCAGGGGTCAGGCGCCCACCCGGCTGCTCCCTCACGCCCCCACCTCAGCGGGGAAAGATGAAAAAGCTCGTGCGTGGAGGTAAGGGCCGGGACATCCCTGTCACAAGCGAAACAGACTTAACTTGAGGCAAATTAATTTCCTATATTGACAAGTAGAATAGTTTTGGATAGCGAGAAACAAAGCCAAATTAACCCCATCGCTACCATTTTTCCCCCACCTCAGCCTCCCTCCTCCGCTCCCCCCTCCTCTGCCTCTCCCCGCTCCGGGCGGCCTTTTCCCGCCTCTCGCCTCCATCCCCCCGGGGCGCTACCTGTGGGGCTGAGGGGGCTCAGAGGGGCTGCTGGAACCGGCCGTGTCCCACCCGAGGCAGCCCCGACCTCTCCTCACAGAGACTCCTCAGCCTTGCTGCCCCCTGGTGCTGCCCCAATTCTCCCCTTGGCCCACCCAAGCTCCCTCTCCCCAGGGTGGGTTTGGGGGCAGCCCCGGCCCGCTCTGACACAGAAGATGGCGCTGCTGGTCATGGTGTCACCTTCAACCACCTCTCCTCCCCCCCCTGCTCACCTCAGCACCTGCAGGCCACGGAGCCCAGGCCGGTTGTGCTGGTTTAACACTCAAAGGGAAGGATGTCCCAGCTGCGGGGAGCCATTTGGGAGTGATGGGGGTTTTTTGGTGCACCACGAGGTACACCTGGAGGGGCTACTGGTGAGCCACCCCAGGTTCAGGTGGGGGCCGTTGCTGGTGATGAGCTGCCCCCAGAGCCCTTCCTTCCCTCGGTGCTGGCCAGATTGGGGCGAGATGGGGCTCCTCAGCGCTGTGGTTTGGGGCAGCAGGCAGCGTGTGTGAAGCAGATGCTTTAATCGCCACAAGCTGCTGCCTGAGTTACCCTGAAATGAGGAACATTAGCCCTGGCGAGCAGAGAGGTGAGGCAAGGCAGGAGGAGCAGCGCACCAGGAGCACCCGCAAAGGTCCTTTCTTAAAATCCTATAAAAGAAAAAAATGCTTGCAAATCTGCCTGTGGTGCAGCTGTGACCAGGCAGCGAGTTGCCTCTCTTTGCTGTCTTGTTGTATGTACGATGTGTGCATCGTAGCAGGGGCTTGGGTCTGCTGTGCTCGTCTGTGTGCTGGGTTGTCCTAAAAGCCCTTAGTGTCTGGCTGAGCATCAATGCCTGTATTTGGACCATAGAAGGATTGTAGAGGATGCTTTAGTCTCTAAATGCTTGTTTTTCCTTGTATTAAAATGTTTCTTTGTAGCTAGGCGTATTTTGAATTTCATATCTAGCATCATCCAGGGCTTGGTTTGTCAGGTGTGGGTTAACTTATGTTAACTTACATTAAATCAAATAGTAGCACCCTGAGGAGGGTCCCCTCCACTGCTGTGTGCTCAGTCTCTAGCTCTGGGTGCTGCATGGGAAGAGGTCGTGTGTTTCCATGTGTGATACTGCACAGTTTTAAATTGCATTCCAGTGCAATAAGTCGTATGATGAATTTAGGACTTGGCTTTGGGAGAGAATCATGCATTATTCACACAGGTCAAAAGTCATCCAAATTATAGTTTATAAAAAAGGGATTTTGTAAGAAATGTGTTTGGGGTAGATTGTTGAATATGTTTAGCTATTTAATATCCATACAAATCTGACCTTGCATCTTTATTCCTTAATCTGTGCTGGTTTGTTACAATTGTGTGAACACAAAAGCAATCAAAAAGCATTCGTGATTCAAATTAACAATATTTTTAAACATCTGATAAAGGAATTGACCTCTTTTTAGAGTCACCGATATTTTTGTGAGGCATGGGAGTAAAGGCCATAGCAGATGGCAAAAATTTCCAGCAACAGGCAGTGTGACATCTAAGCAGAGCTTTCCCAACACCCCTGCTGTGGTAGCAGATGGAGAGGTTGGCAAGTAGGGAGGATGCTACTTTTATAGCGTTCAGTGCTTCGAAAGACGGGCTTTGCCGGGTGAGACGGGGTTGGCAGAGCTGAGCGCGCTGCGGCAGCCAGGGCTGAGGGAAGAGTAACAAATGCTAAGAAAGGGGATGCCAAAGGCACCGCAAAAATGTAGCAAAACTCCTAATGGTGTTTTGAGGTTTTCCTCGCTTTTGACCTTTTACGACTTTTTCCAAGGCAAAATATCGGAACTGTGGCTTTCCATCAACTTGTGCGTGCGCATGCACACACAAGCAGAGAAAGGCATTTCAGTGTTTTGTAAACCTCTGCAAAACATTTGGAAACTTCAAAACCTTTCTGTTGTTTCTGGGACAAATCAAACTTAAATATCTGAGCGCACGTCATTAAGATAATTGCTGTCATCTGTACTTGCTATCAGAAGCGTTTAAAATAATGTCTAATTGTGCTAGAAAATGAACCTACCTTTCTTCTGCTACAAGTTTGATTTTTCAGAGCTGGTAGAAAATTAATTTTATGAAAACTTCTAGGTTACTTCTTATTTTACATCATGCATTATCTACCCCATTATGTTTTCTCACAACCCATTTTCACTGAACCTATCCAAAGTTAGAAAACTTTACCATCTCTTTAGAACTGCAGTTCTAGTGGTCAGATTAGTATGTGAAAATCTTCACCCTTGGGGCTTGTGTTGACTAGTTTATTATTTTTAGGGGCTTTAAAATGATATCCTGATCTAGTTGAAGATGTCCCTGCTTGTTGCAGCGGGGTTGGACTAAATGAACTTTAAAGGTGCCTTCCAACCCAAACCATTTTACAATATCCGTAACAACTAAGAAGCACAAATTAAAAGATTCCCAAATAAATTAATTTAAAAAGTGAAGTTTTTTTAAGAGTTGTCGAGTGATTGTATTGCTGTATAATGAATATGTTTAAAGGGAAACCATTTATGGCATTTTCCTCTCTGCTTCTCAGGCTTTGCTATCAGCTTGTGGAAATAAAAAGTGTTTCTTCACGTAGCTGTGGGGCTGGCATCTTGAACAGACAGGAATCTCCTAATGCAGCTGTAGAGAAGTGTGCTGGGACTTCACAGTTGCTCTGGTATGGTGCAATGAGAAGGGCACATCCACTGTGCTGTTAGACTGGTATATGGGAGGCTAAAGAGTTTCTGGTGCCAAAGAGGAGTACAAGGACAGCTGCAGCTCAAATTTAGGTCAGAAGCAATAAAAGAAACCTCCCTGTGAGTGTCATTGATTAATCATTAAAGTGAAAGATTTTTCTTCCTTTGCATGTAAAGCTACAGTAGGTTAAAATTGTACTCAGTGGGTTCTTAGCACAATACACTTCTATCTAGCTGAAGCTTTGTCTGAGGACAGTGACCTGTGAATTGTATTTTAAAATCTGCCACTGAGCTTTGAGGTGCCCAGAGGCACTGTCTGGATGCATCAGGAATTGTGAAGCAGCTGTATTTCATAAGAGTCTGGAAACTCGCCGGGTAATAGCCTCACAAAACAACATCATTCTGGCTGAAATGATAAACTTCATTATGTCAATATAGCTATACATACTAAAGAATTTAAAACATACTTTTACAAGGTTACATAAAAATATCATAGGCTTACAGGCCTTATAACTAGTTAAATCTGAGGAAAATTACCTAGTGCTCATTAAACTTTCTTCTGTCCTCTGAATTCTGTAGTGAACAACACTAACATACTTCGGCTATTACTCTCTTACTTTTTAACCGAAGAGAAGAAAACAAGTTAATGTTTTCATAGACATTTCAGTACTAAATGACTCTATATTTTATATGGTTTGTGGAATTGCAGTAATTCCTGCTTCATTTTTTTTATTTGAGCATATGATTTATGTAACTTCAGAAAGGCAGGTAGAAGACTTGAGATGAGGTTTGGGAGCCAATGACTAACTTCTTATTTCTGTGAATGTTGTATTGTGTTCTAAATAGCTTTAGGGAAGCTGTTTTTTGAGAAGTCATAGGAAGTTGGTGGTGATGGTGGTGTTCTGAGAATATTTATCCCTACTCTTTTCAGTGGTTACTACTGAATCAAATGTAGTACTGGAAATGGGAGATGTAGTGCATCTCCTGTTGTTTGCACAAAAGCTTAAGGTAAATTAAGTGCTTTGGCAAAAGCTGTTTGCAGGAGTCCTGTGGGGGTTTTTTGTTTTGTTTTGTTTTTAAACCACAGGTATTTTTTGCATGCATCTGTGAACGTGGGATTTTAATGCAGGTTTCTACAACGTGCTACTTTTTGACTTGTTTTAAATTGGAAGACTAGCTGATCGTTCATCTTCAGAGGTCCTGAAGTTGTGGAGAGGAAGATCTTCCAGGTGATAAATGAGAAACGTATCTGTGCTCCCCAAGCAATGGGAAGAGGAGAGGTAAAACTTTTATAACAGGTGTGCTGCACAAATACTTCAGCTGTACGTACTAAAAAAAGTGACTTTCTAAAGCCCTGCTGGGTCGAAGCAGGCAATGGCATACCTGTGAACAGCTGTACTGGGGTAGGTCAGGGTCTGTCTGGTCCAGGACTGTGCTGGCAAGAGCTGTGAATATCCCCTAGGATTTCCTCTTGGGCTCCACCAGATTACTCAGAGGCTTCCACAGAACAGGATCAGCTTTCATTTTGATAGTGATGTTGAGAATGTGGAAAAAAGATCCAACATTTAATTTTCTAAATGTATCCCCCCGACCCCCCCCACCCCCGCAGCATGTGTGAGGAGAACGCAGTCTGGGTGACTCCCTGGAGCAGCCTCCCCCTTTCGGGGGTGTCCGTCCCTCTCTGCCCACTTTGCAGGCAGGGGCAAATTTCCATTGTTCTCATAAACCTTAATGTAGCTTCTTCAAACTTGTGACTTCTTGGGAGTTTGGGGTTGGTTTGGGGGTTGGGTTTTTTGGGGGGTGGTGGTGCTGGTGGTGGTGTCCTATTTAAAAATGTTAACCTCATTTCTTGATCTACCCTAATAGCATCTGAGTAAAATACATGGGTGAATGTGGTATGTGGGGGAGGCAATATTATCCACACATTCCTAACGTTCCTGTGTTGTCCACACAGTAAAAAAGAAACAAACTCTTCGGTGGCTCAGGCCATGCTTGTTCCTTCATGATACAGGTTGCAACACTCTCCCCATGAGTGATGCTCTTGTGGTACAATGCTGGGAAAATGATGTTCTTTTTTCTGGTTTTGGGGGGGTTTTTTTAGAAGAAAAACTGTTTTTGTTATTAAACTCTGCGAGTTTCCTTTCAAGTTCTCCAAGAAATCTCCAGAGCTCCCCCTTCCCAACCAGTGCTGCCCTTGATTGGCTGTTGACCCCTGTGGGATGAAGTCATCAGGAGAAAGTTCTTGTTTTCCTGTATCTGTTTTCCTACACAGCCTCGCCGCTTTATTAATTTCACCAGACTAGGCATGTGTTTTAAGTCTGATGACTTGTATTACATTAGGAAATCCTCCCACAGCACAGACCTTTCTAAACATGTTTGTTGACTTACGGGAACGAGATCATTCTGTTGCTCCGTGCTGGCCTTCGGAAACGGGCTGACATTTGTGCGCGGCAGCCATGTGCTCTGGGAGACGGGGCAGCTCGGTCCCCTTCCTGTTTGCAGAGTCAAATGAACGACAACAAAATAACAATCCCGTTGTCTGAGAGGGGCCCTTCTGTGTTAAAATGCATGGCAAGCCAGCTTTCAAGAGGCATCACTTCTATTAAAAAGAGGTGTTTGCAGCCAGGAGGCTCCTGAGAGCCTCGCATGCAAGCGTTGAGGGGGTAGGCGGTATGTCTGCATCTGTCAGCCTGCCTGAAAGAATAAGGGCAGGAGCGTCCGACTGAAACACAAACAGGTACAGGCTTCCTCTTATCCTAATCCCCATCCACCGAAAACAAAGTGAAAAACTGAGGAGAGCAGGGGGGAGTATTTGGCATCTCCCAGTAGTCCCAAACGTGGTGTGAGAGCACTTCACAATCACACACTGGCACTCGGTCCCCGCGCTTGGTGCCAGTTTCCCTCCCACGCATGCTCAGTCTCAGAGGTAATGGGAGCCTGGATGCTGGACAGTTAATCAACTGCAGGAAAATTAACGTTTTGGAGACTGTTCTTCTGTTGCGAGGTGCTTGCTGTTTAATAAAACGCAGCATGCTGCCACGTATCGCATACTTACACGACCCTGCTGGCTGCCTGCTCTGTTGGCTTTTGGTTTTGGCTGGGGTTTAGCATTTCTTAGTGTTGAATTTCTCTCTTCTGTTGCCATTGCTGAGGGGAGGATGGGCTGCGCCGCGCTGGGGTAGGCAGCTGAAGTCCAGTCCCAACTGCCCTGCATTTTCTCCAGGGCTGCATGCCCTCAAGAGAGCAGCATCCCGTTGTCCCTGGGTACCTGCGTGCAACTGGGAGAAACACTCGCAGTGCGGAAATTGCATTTTGAACAGTCCTTGTGAGACTATTGCTGGGAGAGGATGATGAAGGGCTGTCTGCTAAGGGCTGCACAGGTGTTTCTTATGGTGATTTCTGTGCAAATGAGAGGCTGCAAAGCTTTGTACTAACAATGGCTATAAGCCTGCAGGTGTAGAGCCAAAATACCCTCCCATGGCAGACTCCTTCTCCCTTGAGGACAAGGATTCCTGCACAGTGTGGGAAGACTTTCCAAAAAGAGCCTGACAGCAGTGGTGGGGTTGTTCCCATGAGGGCTGAGCTGTGGGACAAACACGGGCCAACCATGGAGAAGAGAGGAGAGGAGGTCTGCAAGCAAATATAGCACCTTAGGTTGTCCACACCTGACAGCGGTCAGGACCCTGGTATGTGAAAGCCAACGCATCCCTAAAAAAAAACCTTGAAGTCATTCTTTTGCTGTGATGAAATAAATGAAAAATATTTGCTTTGAAAAATAACTCCATTGAGATGCCCATGAAGTGTTTCGCCATTTACTGCCTAGAGTTTGGGTAACAGTGGTGCTGCTTCCTTCCAGTGAGGGTGATTTAAGGAGTGGTGTGTAAGTGATGTATGTAAATTCCATGTCAGCAGTATGTGCCTTTGGGATGTGGTGTTGTCCAGCATGGCCCGGTACATGGCACCCATGCTCTGGCCCAGCTCATGTGTTTTGCTCTGGAAGGGCTCATTCTGCCGTATCCCACTGACCAATAAATGTGTACAACTGCTGTAATTTTTTTTCTTGAGCTTTAGGTTTGTTTCACTTTTCTCATTTAAATAAATGAACGGAATGTGGTAAAGAATAGAACAATGTGTGTCCTGTGATATAATATCCAAAAGAGACTGTGAACAATACAACCTGACTTAAGGCGGATTTTTCATGTTGGCTTTGCTCAGATAAAGATCTCCATTATTTTACCTTTTCCTAAGTCATTTAAATAATCTATTTTCCAGCTTCGTGACATTTGAAAAATGTAACAATATTCTTGTTTGCTCATTTGCAGTTTCTTACAGGGCTTGGCAGCTCTGCCAGCCTTCCTTTTCTTGGGCACTGATCTCTGTCTTGGTAAAACACTCATAAATTTAGCTTGTGAAATGTAATGGACTGAAGCTGCTCTTGTGAAAGGGTCCGTGTCCCGTCCCGTCCTCCCCCCGGTATATGTTGGGAACATAAGGAAAAAATATCCATGTAGCATATAATTCCATTGATCTTCACCTTCAAAACGGTCCTTTTTGTGCACACTGGGGGAACGGCTGGTTTCAGCCCAAAAAACTGGTTCATCTCGAGCAGTTGGGACAGCGCGGGTAGTACATTGCGCTCTGGGGTTATGCTCGCAGACCAAGAAGGGAAGCCGCAGCTCAGAAGACAGCAGAGGCATGTGGCTGGAGGAGGTATGCAATTTTAGGCTTGTCCAGAAACGACTGAGGTAAGGTTTTAGAGGGATAATTTTGCAAAAGGAAATGGCTCTCCTCCCACCCGTCAGAGGCAGGCAGGCAGATGCAGGGAGGGGTGGCCAGACAGAGGCAGAGGAGAGGGCGATGTTTTGTACCGACACGGCAACAGTGTTGTCTGGAGAGCAGCAGAAACTCTGTCACTGTTTCAAAATAAACAGATGACTTTGGACACAGGAGGAAATGCAGCAGCTCCTCATGAAGACGTTGACCACTGCTGTCACCAGAGCTGCTCGCTCTCACCGCAGGAAGAGCAGAGCTTTACCCCATCTTTAGATGAGGACTGAGAAGAGAAACTCTGTTTTCTGGCATTGGTTTGCTGGCCAGGCAAAAGAGGAGGCTCTGAGGTCTGAGCTACTGCCCAGCTGGGTCTGTTCAGCCCCCGGGGCCACTTGCCTTTCCAGACAAAAGCATCACGATGCCTCCGAGGAAGGACAGCTCGTGACCTCTCGCTCCTACGCTCTAGAAGAAAAATCACTATAAAGTCACTGTGGTTATTTCCACCATTAAGGAACAAATGGAAAGTATCAGCCTGGGAAAAATTTTAATTGTTAGGGTGTTAACCTTTCCTCACCAATGAAACCAGTCCCGGCATGCGTCGGCTTTTGTTAGGGAGCCAAAATACAGTCCCAATTCAATGTAAGCTCTAATGCTTTGTTTTATTAGGTACTTTTATATCTTAATATTTGTCCTAGGTGCTTCTCTGAAGTCTTGTCAGTAAAGTAGACGTTATTGCAGCTAGCTGAGAGGTGCAGGATCTTAAGCATGTTCCCGTAGCCTTGGCAGCACTGCTCCTGCCTTGGGAAAACGCTCCGTCGTGCTCGTCCTCAGCAGTGCTGGTCTGTGACGGCTTTCCTGGTGGTGGGTGCTGAGAAGATTTGTCGATGGTTGGCCTTTCTCAAAGGAAGGCCTCTTGCTGAGCCAGCCTGCTGCTCTGCGTATTGCAAAAATGTGAATTTTGTACTGTGGCTCCCCTGTGCTCAAGCTCTCCTCTCCACCCCTATTCTCCAGCAGACCAGGACTGGTCAGGGTCTGTGAGACTATTGATTTGGGTTGTGGGGGTTTTTTTTTAATTATTTTTTCATCGTGAGGCTGCAGGCACAGCATTGCTTGGCATTGATTTCTGACAGCGTCACAAAGGGTGCACAAGGTGTTGTGTTTGCAGGGCCAGCCCATCTGTGGGGGAGAGCTGAGCTCCTGTGCTGCAGAGCTGCACATCTGTGTGTCCCCAGTCCCAAAGGGGAAAGCACAGGGAGAGAGGGCTGATGTGAGAGGGGAAGGGGGCAGCACCTGTTGAGTGGCTGATAAAAACACATACCTGGGTTTATCACTGGGGCTGTCTTGGCCTGTGACTGCAGAAACCTGGATTTTTCAGAATCTGAGAAAACCTACACCATTTCTCAATCTGCTCCAAGAAAATACTCTGCTACTTCAGTACGCAATAGGGGCTGGGTTTGTTCAGCACGTAAATAAAGATAAAGCAGAAGTGAATTGTTTGGTGCATCATAAAGCATGTTGTTTCCAAAGAATTTGACCCCAAATTATTTGGGTCATGCAAGGGTCTGTTCCCCTTTGACCGTTATATCCCATCTACCTAAAACTGCAATCACACTTCTAGTATTTGTCTGCCTGAATAATTTCTAATGGGCCCAGGACTTCTGTAGCTAGGACTGATGCTCAGACTGAAGTGCTGTGTGCTCCTGCTGTAGACATTTGAGTCGGAGATAACTACAGCTTTGCAAAGCATTTGATCTAGATCTGGACATGAAATTTAGCATTTCAGACTTTTTTGCAGCCTATTGGGATACACAGAGCACACCACTGATGCAGGATTTTAACAGACTCAGAGTTGAGAAAATCTGGGAGTTCAGTCCCATGAGCTCTCTGAAATGTTTTCAGCTCCGGTTGCATCCCAGGGCTGTAAATGGAAGTTGCAACTCATGGATAGTGCAGCAGCAAGGGCCACAACCTGCAGGCTTTTTAGCTTACAGCAAGTAACAGAGGTGCGGGGAAGAGCTTGCAGGTGTCTTTTGTATCCTCAGCCAATACAGTTTTGGTCTTAGGATGATATGGTAAACCTGAGGCCCAAAAGAAAAGACTTTCCCTGCTGTTCTCCTCTTCACCTTTCCTTATGCCCTTCCCATGTGCTGTCGTAGCAGGTATTTTGCAGAAGTGCAAGGCAGAGTTTTTGTTACAGGACCTGGGTGCTTCATTAAGTTACAGGGGCTGCCAGGGACCACATGGCTGCTGTTCACTTGGGAGCAGGGCAACTCGCCCAGTGCTCTTTAAAATCCTGTGGTGCAACAGGCGCCCTCCCAGCATTTACAGCTTGAAGAAAGATTAAAAACTGGGATCTATTCAAGCATTTATTCAAGTCCTTCCAGAAAAAGTCATATGAGTGTTTCCTTCCTTCTTACATCCCTATTACAACAATTCAGGGTCCCCATACAATAAAAGGCAAATTAGTTCACCAAGTCCCAGGGAACACATATATATATATATATACACACCCCACCTTGTTACTTTTAATATATCTCATATGATGCTTATGCCACTGGAAGGTTCCCCACCTTCCTGGTGGCCTTCTTAGAAGGCTATTTTGCCTGAAAATGAGACAAACTGTGACTAATGGCTGTAAGGATCGGGGTTTTTTCCTGTAAAGTGGGAAAGAAAGAAAAAAAAAAAAAAAAAAAATCTGTTCTCAGTTACTCCGCTTAGGTGTGAAACTTGCCAGACAGCTTTCAAACCATGTAGGCACTTAATTCCCAAGAAAGTGGGATTTGTCTCCACAGTAATGAACTCACTTTTTTTAGAAGATGTTGGTGCTATAAGGTAAGAGGGTTTTCTCATCCAAGTAAGCATTTCCATTGCTTTATCATCCTTATCGTAAAGTAACGTAAGAGGCAACAGAATGAAATTTAATGTAATAAATTGATGCATTTAATAAGCTACCAAAAGCCTTTATATTTTAAAAACCCAATCAAACAAACAAAAAAACCCACCAAAATTGAAACAAACCACCCCCAGTAAATCCAAGTGGCTTGAATTTTTTTTTCCTTCCTTCAGCTCAGTCTGAACTTCCCTGTGTCTGTTCCCAAAACAGTTTGGTCAGCGCATGTTTGGAGAATGGCAGCTTGACTAAACCCTTGATATGAAATTTCAGCAACCCTGTATGTTACTGCTGTTTACAAAATGATTTTGAACTAACAGACATTGCAGAACCATGACTGCTGGCTTGTGTTTGGGGTTTTTTTAATGGAGACTTTTCAAATTAGCATGCGTGCAAACTTACATTGTTTTGAAATTAAAATGAAACAAAACTTGGGAACTGGGCACATAGAAGCTTTTCTCTGCTTAAAATCTCTACCAAGTGTCTCTTCACTAGTTTCTCTCTACTTATGAGCTGGGAATGGGCTCTTACTAGGCAGATTTTTGCCTGAGGAACAATATCATCAAAATATTTGCATTCACCTTTCAATCTGAGTCACTTAAGTAAATAGCAGCTTGGCTAACTGCAACTGCTTGTTCCTTGCACAACCATTTTAAAAATGCTAGGGCCTGTAAAGACACAGCAAGTTCCGAAAGGGTTTTTTGACCTGTAGGGTAAGGATGCGAGGAACTTAAATCCGGTTACATGGACCTCAGTGGTGCATTTTGTTGCAGTTGCGCTTGCTGCAGGCGTGCCTGTGCTTTCCACCCTAGCCCCGAGCAGCAGCAGCTCCTGAGCCAACAGGCATTTACTAGCAACTAAACTTACTTGCTTATAAAGCAGACATGCTTTGCCGGACCTGCATCCACCATAGTATCGCTGGACATGAGTCAGTGTAAGCCGTGGTGCAGGACTGAGTGCTGGGGACACCTCACGACCCGCTGCTGAGAGCAATGGTGGTGGTGGTGTTTGTGAAACCTTGGAGCAGCTCTGAGGTTTGAGATGTCTTCTTGCTTGAGATTTTTGTGAATTGTGTACTGCAGTAACGCGTTGATCTCACAACTTCTAAAAACACTTCTTGTTAACAATGAAAACGTGTTGGTCTTTGAGGGAAACTTGCTGCACTTCCAGAAATTATGTCAAGGATGGAACAAATTCCCATGTTATCAGCCAGGACAGTTTTATTGTCATTCATAATACAGCTGGGAGTGCAAAATGCTGTGTTTCGTCAGGACTTTGGTATAAGTTTCTATAGTGCATTTTCCGTCCTTTGAAATACTCTGCATAATTGAAATTGCACAAGTCCTTTTTGTAAAAAGAAAAAAACCAAATAAAATATCTGCAGATAAAAACTAAACATGAATATTGTACAAACTCTTTCACACACAAAAAAGTTTCTGGTCTGTGTGGGTTTTTCCCAGTTTTCCCCATATGTTGGGAACCATGGACCTGACGCCACATTCCTGCATGCGCTAGGAAGAAATACGATACCCCTAGAATAAGGAATAAGCTATTTACAGATGTCAAGAGCAGGTTTTTTTCTGTTCTGATGAAAGCATTAGAGGTATGTTTAAAAAAAAAAATAGTTTTGAATACTTTAAAGTGTTCTGGTTTACATGCAGTATTTAAAGCCTTAGAGAAAGAAGTGAGTGGAATTAATCTTGTATCAAAGGCAAGCTCACCAAGGTACAATTCCCTCAGTGGAGGGAGTTGATGGCCACAGCCTTTGTGGCTGCCGTGTCCCTGGTGGAGGGGGTCAGGGAGGCTGTGGCTGCCCGGAGGAGCTGCTTTGCCTTCCTCCTCCTCACTGGCTGGGGCTATCGGGGAAAATTCTCCCAGGAGGGTGAACTTAGCTTTTGTGACAGTGCCCTCCAGCACCTGTGGGGATCTGGGCAGTTTTGCAGCCCAGTCAGTTTCTTCTTCAACTGCGAAGTGAAAAATCCCCATTATAACGCTTGCACAGAGCAGAAGTGCTGCCCTTTACAGAAAGGCCCTTTCCCTGCGATACTGAAACTAGCCCAAAGTCCCCAACAGCTTTGGACTCTGGGTATGGCACAGCACTGGTCTGTTTGGGAGATGGAGGGCTGCAGTGGTCCAGAGGGATAGTTTCCAGTCAAGGATTCATCTGGGGGAGGAGGAGAAGTCCTACAAGTGACCGGATGAGGTCTGGCGAAGGTGAGAGGGCATTTGCCATGCGTGTTTCTGTGCCGAAGGTGCTGCAAATTCCTATCATGCTGCCGATGCACTGTGAATCGGGTGTCAAAGGCTTTGGAGTGTAGGTTGGGAACACAAAACCTGTCATTGAGAGCAGAACTGTGTGACTCCCTTCACTCAGGAAAAATCTTTGTATTAAATACATGTTAAGCCCCTAAAGCTCAAATGGAGTATAAGCCAGCACAAGCCTTTCTCATAACCATAGAAAATATATTTTGAAGTGGGGGAAAACATAGCGTTTGTTTCCCATTTATCTATTTCTGTATTTCCCCATTTTCTTTGAGCTAGAAAATCAAGTCCCCAAATGATGAAGATAAACTTTTCCCCCTCTTGTTTCTGCTGTGACCACAAAATAGAAGTTCTGCAACTCTGATAGGAAACCTGTTCTCATGGACTTGCCAATCCGTACCCAGCTCAGACACTGACTCGGCTTTACTTCAGCAATAAACCAGTCTCCAGATGTTTGGGGGTGGTACTAATAGCAGAGTTCACCCATTTGTTCTCCAATTATATGCCTTTTGGGCTGCAGAGTGTTCTTTGACGGACAGCTGAATATTGGCAACCTGACTGCTGACTGTGAGGTTGATGACAGCCGCATGGGCTCAAACTCATAAATCCATTTTTCAGAGATTGTGCATGCATGTACTAGAGAAAGTGTTAGACCTTGAATACACAAATCAGTAAAATAAGACAACAGCAGCTGCCCAGTTTCTGAGTTACTTGGCTATAGCGTCACCCTGTGCACTGGGATGTAATTTGCTCTCTGCTGTCACAGCCAGATTGTCTTTGCTGTCACTGTTTTTGAAGACTGACAGAGTACCAGTTAGAGTCCCTGTTTCCCAGACACATTCGTGTAGGCAATGTCCCACACAAACCTTGCTTCATTAGCTCTGCCAGCTCAAGGTGTCTCTCTCATTTTCTGCAGCCCCTTGGGTATTTAGTGCTGTCCCTACTTGAAAACAGAAGCTTCTCCCAACTTGACTTTTTACGTCCCTTATGCTGAATCAGAAGGGCCTAACCTTGCTCTGTCAAAGCTCTGGTAGATGCTAGGAGGACTTTCATTTACGATTACACTTTTTTTCTGAAGCTCTGTGGCCTGCTTTGTATTAATTTAACTGCATTTTAGAGCAAGCCAACTTAATTAATGGCGTCCCTCAGGATATCAAACAGTACTATATCAGATTTTTTACTGAAATCCATAAACATTAAATTGTCCCCATTTCTTTAGTCTTTAACTTCTTCAGTTTCTTTAAAAAAAAAACTATCAGGCTTGTTTGGCAATATTTTCCTTTGTTGAACATATGTTGTTTGATCGTCAAGACGTGAGTCACCTTGACCTTGTTTTCAATTAGCATTTCATGCTCAGTAACGAAGAAGATGCCACATCATCTGTTGAAAATCCACTTTTTGTGTGAGACTTTGGAAATTTTAATTCCAAATGACCAAATAACCATTTTTTCTCCTTCCTTACGGATAGCCCTCTGTCAAGGAGCCTACTAAGCAAGGAAGGGTTACCCTTAGACTCCTTAAAAATAATGATTTACTGCTGAAAAATATTCTGCTCTGATTTTCCTCTCTGCTGTTGCTATGCCAGCAGTTTCCTAGATCAGGGAGGCTTCATCTATTTTTTTTTTTTTATTTTTTTAAACCTCACAGTTATGAAAACATCTAAGGGTTTGATTGTGTTTCCATTTCCATCTGAAAATTTTGCTGCTGAGGTGGAGGGGAGATAGAAGGGCTGGGTGGATGGGTCATGCTGACGGCTGCACTGTTATGCCAAGGATGCTCTTACAGAGGCCCTCGGGATGTGACTGACTGCAAAGCCAAGGCTAAGAAGTAAAGGTGGATACCTAGTTGAAAAGGTAGCACTAGGGTGCAGAGTTTAGGTTTCTTAGGAAGTGGGACAGCTTTTGGAGTAAGGGTACACAAGAAAGATGGGCTTCACCTGGGCCAAGCCTGGTTGGTTATAGTTATTCTGGTGGCATTATACATCACCAAGGCTTTGTCCCAGTTTTGGCTGGGACAGAGTTAATTTTCTTCCTAGTAGCTGGTACAGTGCTGCGTTTTGGATTTAGTGTGCGAATAATATTGATAACACACTGATATTTTAGCTGTTGCTAAGTAGCACTTATCCTAAGTGAAGGATTGTTCAGTTTCCCATGCTGTGCCAGCGAGGAGGTGTACAAGAAGCTGGGAGGGAGCTTGGCCAGGACAGCTGACCCGAACTAGCCAAAGGGATATTCCGTACCATAGAACGTCATGCTCCGTATATAAACTGGGGGCAGCTGGCTGGGAGGGGCAAATCGCTGCTTGGGCATCGGTCAGCAGGTGGTGAGCAATTGCGTCGTGCATCACTTGTCTTTTCCTGAGTTTAATTTCTCTCTTTTTTTCATATTCCTTTTCCCTAGTAGTAGTATTATTGTTATTATATTTGTGGTGGTGTTTTGGTTTTTTTTTTTTAATATTTTAGTTATTAAACTGTTCTTATCTCCACCCGCGAGTTGTTTTTTTTTCTGATTCTCCTCCCCATCCTGCTGGGAGGGGGGAGGAGTGAGCGAGCGGCTGCATGGTGCTTAGTTGCTGGCTGGGGTTAAACCACAACAGGCTTATATGCTTTTTTCTTTTTCCCCCCAAACTGGAAAAGCCATTGCGCATGGAATACTGCACAAATCTGGGTGACACATCACAAGCAGATGAAATTATGAAAATCCTGTAATCCAGGAATAAAAATGACAGAGTATAATAAAATCTGTGAAGAAAACCCAAAGAATATTACAATAACCCCTGATAATCACAGCACATGAAACCAGACAAGAAATAAATGTAAATGCATTTTATACACAAATGCTGCAGATCTAAACAAAAAAACCCCAACTACAGTGCATGAAAAGAAAAGCCCCGTTTAAATCAGAATATAGATATAAAAGATATGTCAAAGGCTTGGCAGAAGAAGTGGAATGCTGTAATAAAAAGAAACAAATCATACAGGCACGACAGCTCCCACCATGAGAAGTCATACTTACCAAGCTACCAGTTTTTTTAAGGTGTTGTCAAGAGCAAAAGAACGTACTTCATATAGTGTCTTTGGATGTGTAGAAAAGTTAAATGTTTCAGCACATGTTCCTATAGATACTAAGCTGTTGTAGGATAGGAAGGATTTTTTTTTTTATTATGGATTAATAAACACAAATAGATGAAGCCAGTCTTCACATGGGAAGAAGATCTCCACTGAGAATTCAGAGCAATCCACTGTTCAATGAACTCACAGCTATGTGGGAAAACAGGTGACTAGTGAGTGACAAAGTTTCTTGAAGATGTCAAATCATTTGGAATGGTTCAAGCAGATGTTAGTCGGGATTATTCAGGGTGGTGGGAACGTGGCTCTTACAATTCTGAGCAGCTAGATGAGAAAAGGGCAGGCACTTTGTATTGATAGAAACTGAATTTTAAGTTCAATATCAGTAGGAAACAGCTCCAGCAGTGCTAACCCAAGGATGGCCTCCAAATGAGCTGGGATAGGCTCCAAATGAGCTAGGAAAGGAAAGAGTTTCTTTCTTTTTAGGAAAGAGTTGGTAAGGTCATTATGGAAACTTGTCCGAAAATGTCTGTTCAGTGCCACTAATGAATATATCCAGTGAAGTTTTCCTCCCTGATGACCAACAGGTAGGGTTTTCCTTATAAGATGTCTCTTGTTTCAAGTAAAAGATCCTCCTATTGCTATCATGTTCAGTAAATAAAGTGCGTTATCCATCCCTTCCGCTTCCCAATTTTATCCTCTGGCATTTGGGAGTGTGTGTGTGCATTCCTATTTTAAAACATGCTGTCTTGTTTTGGGTCCAGCCTAGTTTCTAGTGTAAAGGTTTTCCTCTGAATTTTCTCAAAAGCTTTCTGCCGGCATTTTCTTTTAATCAGTTGGTATAGAGTTTTCTTAGAGTTAGAAACCTTCGCTTCCTCTACATCAAGGATTTACTTAATTCAGTGCAGATCTAGCACTGGTTAGGATTTTATACAGTTGAGGTGATCTATAGTTTGCAAACTTGGTGGTATTTGTAGATTTTCTTGAAAGAATTTTTCTGTTTGTTTTATAGGCACTAGTTATATATAGTAGATATTCACAGCTTCTGTTTGCTCAGTTTTCTCTTGACGTTAATAGGCTTGGATGCAGTTTGAGATTTATACCGGAAACAGTTATTTAATAAGAACAGTAAACTGATTTCATAAAAGTTTAATTTCTGAAGGATTAGATCTTTATGAGCTTTCATTCAGAGGTTGACTGCATAGTGTTTAAAATGAACTTCCCTTAAATAATCAGAAAGGAACGTTCTGGTATAAAACCCTCTTGAAATCTCCCTTGTGACTTTCACCATTTATTTAATTTTTTTAAAAATATATTTTAGTTTTTGCAGTATTATAATACAGACATGAATATTTAAATTGTGTTTGGATTGCTGACCAGAGCAGAAGCTAATGCAGAAGAGTCTCTTGTGTTCAACGAACTGAGAATTGTATAGGAAAATAATCAAAACATGGTAAATCTCCATCTTCCTTTTCTGGATCATTACACACAGAGTGAAATTCATTCCCTGCCACATTCAAGCTCACTTTTGCTGACCCAAAGTGCTGGGCGGGTGAAATTTTTCTCCTCAAGGGACTGCTTTTGGGATTCGTGCCCAAGAGCAGCTGACCAGGTGCCTGAGAAGTGGGGCCCACCACAGCGCAGAGAGCATGAAGGAGTAGATTGTTTGCTTTATGAAATTTAAGCAGCAAAATGAACAGTAGAACAGTTTTTCATGATTGAATGAAGGGTCTATCTGCGTATAGAAGTATTCATATTCAAATGTATTTCATACAGAAATATTATACAACATACAAGCTTTTCCTTCTTAATGCTGAGATACTCATTCAGCAGATTTGTTTCCTGCAAATTTGTTCACTCCGTTGACCACACAGATGCATTTGCTATTCTGTACTGAGCTGATCCACATTTAAAAAACCCTCAGAGGGTTTTTCACTGGAGTTGCTTTTCATTAATGCTTTGCTGATAATATATGCAGGAAGATGGAAAGAAATAAGTCATTTTTTGTTTCATTTGAAGAAGTCACTTACGATTAATAAGATTATTCTTTTTTTTCATGGAAAGTGTAATAGCTGACCTTTTAAAAGAATGAGTTTATTGTTCTGACAAGATATTGAAGTCCATTTTTTAATGAAAATATTTTTTTAAGTTTCACCTACTTAAATGAGAAAATAGAAATTATTTCATTGCTCATCGTTACTTATGCTGCACCACTGCGGCATGAACATCATAAACAAAAATTTAATTGGAAGAAAAATTAGTGGCTGCTTCTCCGTTCCTCTCTTCTTTCCCCCCAATCCCCTCCAAGTCTGGTACAACTATGAATGCAAGTTGTAAATAAGATATTTTAGAAACGAGTGTTTCTTGATTGCATTGGAGCTCAACCAAAGTTTCAAATATACAATACAAATACAGAATTATCACTGTATGTTAATTGCTAATTACTTAGACCTAAGCCAAAGAATGGTTGCAACTGTTGCAAATATTTTCTTAAATATCTTTTAAAATTAAGTTCCTTCCCAGACTGTACAAATACTTCCGAGAATCACATTGGTTCAGTTGAATTAGACAGCTCCTCAGAAAGATACACTCAGTACCCTGCAGCAATTTATTTTCCTTTAATTAAGAAAGTAATATATTGCCCTATTTTATCATCCTCTGAAGGTATCTCAGGAGTATCCTCCATTAAGTGAGAGCTAATCTGAGCTGATATCCACTTTCTCTTGCCCCATCACTTAGATGGGAAAGTTAATGTAATGCCGTGCTTTCAAGTAGGAATCAAGTCAGGATCTTAAACAGGATCAAATAGGAGAATTTAGACTTTCATGCCATCCGGGGCACCTTCCTCCGTCTGGGATATGCCCAAATATTGCCCCCATTGCCTGCTGGCTCCAGAAAACATAGCAAGGAAAGAAAATGCCTTTCCCCGCACATTTGTTGCACAAACACCAGAAGCTCTTGTAGGTGGTGGGTCTGTAACCCCATTGTGAAGACCCCTGTTGTGCCAACTCCAGGGAGGGATGCGCGTCCCCACCTTGGCCTGCGTTTCTCACCTTCTTCCTCTCTGTGCTGCGTGCTGCCAGCTCCTGAAATGCAGTTCATTAAGAGAAAGGAACAGCAGTTTCTGCAAGGAGACGATGATTGGCGATAAAGTTGTTCCTCGGAAAAAGCAGCTGGACAGGAACGGAAATGGCTCCAGCATCAGAGGAAGCATCCCACCACATCCTCCCAAAACTTAAAGCAAAGGAGAACAAATGCCTTAGGAGAAATATAAGATTGTGTATAACAAATCCCACCCTCATCACGCTGCTCGTGGAGGCAGTGACAGCCGCGTTTCCCTCCCAGCTCTCTTTCTCTGTTCATGGCTTCTGTTCTTGCATGGAGGTTTTGAGTCCCACTGCAGTAGAGCTGTGGAGCTCCCTAGAGACTGAGAGAGCTCCCCCTTCTCCTCGACTTTGCCCCACCCAAAATTTGGTGACTTAATAGGAGCTATTTCTTATTTCCATTGGTGTAAATAAAGGGCTCAGCAACAAAAATGCTCATTTTAGCCTCCCAAAGAAGGCTTATAATGAACTGCTACGTACTTTCTGCTGCTGGACTCTATGGATCTGCAGGAAGAGCAAAGAAGAGCCTGGGGGTGGGGGGAGAAAAATCACAAGAATATATTTTGTTTCCCGAATGCTCCCTCCCCCGGTACTGATATAACACTGATCCTCTGCTGTCCCTGTGTCTGTCTGTGACTTGACTCCATGTTTTATAGTGCACAGAAGTCTTGCAGAGTGGGCATGTGGTCTCTCTGTGCCTGGAAAGTACCTAATGCGTCTGAGGCAGTAGGCTATCAAGTAAGAAAGAGTTTATCTGTCTGGAGACCTGCACAGCCCGTCTCGTTTCAGGCTCCTACTCAACCTATCTTTTGTTTGTTTTACCTACTCGGAGAGGAGACCAGCCCCATCATTTCTCTGGCGCCGCCCTTTCGAGTTGGCTGAACTCTGTATGTTTTTTACTTATACGTGTGTATATAAGTATGTATTAGTTTTGGGTAAGCTAATGCAATTGTGAGAACTTTTCAGTTACTTTTTTTTATTGCCATTGGCAGAGTTTGAAACCATTTGAAATGCAGCCACGTTGGCTTGTGCTCTATAAGAAACAGGGGGAAGGAATCGGCGTCTGCCAAATGGAAAAGGATAAAACTGGTGTAATGATATGTTGCAATCATGCTGCAAAACCTACCACAGTAAATTACTGCTCTAACAACCTCCTTCCTGTTGCGAAAGGCTCCAGCCCCGGCTTGCTTGTGTCTCTCTTCTCGACATTTCAGTTCTT
Source organism: Haliaeetus albicilla (assembly GCF_947461875.1). Classification (NCBI taxonomy): domain Eukaryota; kingdom Metazoa; phylum Chordata; class Aves; order Accipitriformes; family Accipitridae; genus Haliaeetus; species Haliaeetus albicilla. Next base: position 8,464,114 of record NC_091493.1, on the reverse strand, counting down.
GAGAGAAAGTTATCTCTGTGACCCTCAGCACTGCGTGACTGCTAAGCTCCTTGGAGGACAAACTGAAAAGCAAAGGAGGAGGCCAGGAGGGGCAGGTGCCTGACTTTGGGCTGGATGATGCTGCCAGACGTGAGCGCTGTCAGTCCGTGGCAAGCTGACCCACAGCACTGGGGGCAAGGCTTCATCTGGTGTGTTGGTCTTTGCTCTGTAGAGTCCCTTTCTCCCTGTTTGCTTGCTGGTGGTTTGTATCGGTATTTGTATCAGGCAGCAGTGGCTTGGCCAGGCTCAGTGGCCCAGGCGGAGTGTTGCCCTCTGAGGTGGCCTGTGGGAAATGAGCGGCAGCTCCTGCTTTCGTCCGTCCCAGACGCATCTCCTCTCCGCAGACGTTGCGCTGCGTTTGGCATACGGTCATGTTTTGTTAACACTGAATGAAGGAGCGAAAAGGGAGAGAGCCAGAAAACCGAATTACTGTCCTGGTTTCGGAGTGATCCTCCTAAAGGGAGGGGAGAAGGTGACAACCTCAGTGTGGGAAAGTTTTCAGGCTGCTCTCTAAGTTGTTTATGTTCTGTGGAGAGAGTAGTTTGCGTCTCCTGAATCCAACTGTGTGTTTGAGAAAGAATTATTCATCTGTTTAGGGGAAGGAGGAAAGAAAGCCTCCTCTTCGAGGGGAAGGCAACGAGATCCCGGTGGTTTCAGAGGTGTAAGGTGATGGCCCTTTGACAGTACTTTCCAGAAACGCATCATACAAAACTTCATCTGGCGGTTAGCACTAAAACAGGAAAACATTGGGAGGAACTTAGAGCTGCCTTGTACTTAAAATGTGCAAACCACCCAGCGCGATCCAGGCTGTCGGACCGGTGACCGGAGGGCATCTCTTCCCAGGGGTTTTGCCTCCTGCTGGTAAGATGGACGATGAGTATTGAGCATGCTGGGAATTACACAGAGACAAAATCTGGGAGTCCCCAAGAGCTGAGTGGAATGGAAACTCCCCTTTCTCAAGGCCCTTTCCAGACTGGCAAACAATGGGGCTCCCAGCCCCACGCACTTGCGTGCGTGCTTAGCTGGGTGCTGCTTCAGCTGGTCTTGGGCTTTTCACAGCTGAGCCTGCTGTGCTGTTTCCCCTGGATGTGAATGAACTCCTTCTAATTTCTCTTCTGTGGTGTTTATACAATTAGATTTCCTTTAAAAAAAAAAAATCATTAACTTCCTGTACTTGAAGTTCACCACCACATCCTTGCACTCCCCGAGTCCCCAACCTCTGCTGCTTCCAATAATAATAATAATAAAACCTGAAAAAGCTTGTCTTGTCTTCTTTACAGCTACAACAAAATGGATGTAGATTTAGCTGTGCTTTTCTCCCTCAGATATCTGGCAGCGCTCCCTTTCTCTCTCTCCAAGTCCTCCCTGTGAGGAATGAGCACAGCTGATCATGGGGATAAGGATCAGCTCAGGGGAGCATGTGCTGGCCAGGGAAATTTTTTCCCTTTGATGCCCACTGCTCCCCACCTCCGATGTCTCATGCGCGTTTCACATTCTCCAAGCCCGGAGTCATCTGAAGTCACAGGCCAGAAGCAGCTTCTCTCCCCTAGCTGTGCAGATCAGATCACCCCAAGGGGATTTTCCCTTGTTAAAGTTGCCAGCAAAATATTTTACATGGCTTAAGTTGAGGTATCAAACTATTTCCCAGCTATGGCCAGTTTGAACCAAAGGCTGTTACATTAACGTGAGTGGTCAAGAAAAGCCCCAAATAAAAGCTCTGAAGAGACAGGATCCAGTTGGCCAATTTCTTTCTTTTCTCTTGTGAATTTAACTAGACTTTCTCTCTTAAAATGAAATCTGATATTTATGGGAATATCTCATTCTCTATAAAGCTATGAATTATTTTTTTTCGTGAACAGACCAAATGCTACATATAAACCACATGGAACAGATAAGTTGCAATACGTTTAAAAGTGGATTTTTTTATATAACAGAAGTGGGTGTATCTCATTCTTTCATGCACTGGATGCTCTCTATGGAAAATCCATAAAACAAAATGGGAAATAAGAAACTATTTCTCTGCTGCTGATGTAAAATGACAGAGAGGGTGAAGTTTCTGAGTTATAATGGGTCAAGCAAAAATACTTCCCTGACTACTCTTTCCAAAAGAAAGCTGAAGTCAGAAATCCTGCATAGCAATGGGACCAGTTTGGGCTACTCAGTCCAGTTTTGCATCAAGGGAGTTTGGTTGTACTACTTGTGATATTAAATTCTCTTGGCCATAAGTACCTTTAATCGTGAATGTCATGGAGTATTCATTTCAAACCATGTTTGGGTAATTACTCAAAGTGGAAAACAAAGAGAACGGACCATGGTTTGGAGTTAGACTGGAAAGGGGTAGCATGTCTCGGGCGTGGGGTTTAGTTTCAGTGCTGGGAGTACCAGGCATCGGGAAAAAGAGAGTGGCTGGAGGCAAGCAGGAGCCCAGGCTGGGGTCTCGCTGCTTGGGGCTGTGCCACAAGGGGAGTATTTCTGCTTCTTCAGTAGTGCCAAAAGTCAGCTTCTCACCTTCATTGCTGCAAAGAGAATGTGTTGGGAAGCACAGGGATGGCGGCCACTACCACCACCCCGTATCTTCATGGTGGGTAGGGAGTAAGGGAGGTGCCTGGGCACTGCTCCCCCCACACCGCCTTGGATGGGGGCTGCTTTTGCTCTTGCCTCATCCATTGCTCCTTGAAAACCTCTGAGAAGTCCAGCTGGGAGCGAAGGAGGAGAGAAAGGCCAGGCGCTGCTGCACCATCACCCTGCATTGCTTTAATCCTGTCACAGCGAGGAAAATCATGGCGATGAATGGCCCACGGAAACATGTAATTCACTGCAGCTGAAGGCTGCCTCACCAAAGGGATTTAGCTTATTTTTTCTGTGTGTTGCTCCAATAACACTGGCTGTCAGGCCTGTATGCAGTGAATGAGGATTTGAGCTCCAGGAAGCTGTTTTGTTGCTGTCACAGCTAATGGCTTGTCAGAGTTTCCAAGGTAGTTCTGATATTGCAGGAGTCCAGTTTCTTGTTTCAAAATGCACTGGGCTTACTCCTGCATCAGCCTAAGGAATACACTTCTTTATACACCCTTTTCTTTGGAATATGTATAGCAACTTTGCTTGTTTACTTTGTCTGCTTTTTTAAAGCTTTTTTAAGCAGCTCTGCAGCCTGCTGGAGGGTTTCTCTCTGTCCTTCCCCTGCTTGTTGCCCACTGCTGGGATGGGCAGAGCTGTGGATGGATGAGCACTCAGCTGGGAAATGTCCCTGCCAGATGCGACTCCTCCATCAGCTGCAGGAGAAAAAGTGGCATTTTTACTCTGCTGGACCACTAGATGGGGAAATTGTATTTACATTTTTGGGTTGCAAAATGGATCCTGGCAGCTGGGCTGGCGCTCTTGATAGTAATGAAGCATATCAAGGCTGTTATCTGCAAGAGGTGCGTGGTGATGACTCAGATTTTGCCCCCCTCTTCAGCAATGATGCTGCAGCTTCTCTGCAACGAGCTAGGCTCTGCTGAGCCACTCTGGGGCCCGATGTGCTTTTGGGGAGGTACTCTGCAAAATTGACCTTTACTGATGTCCTGTCCTTGGAAAGGTTGTTGTGGTGTGGGGCAGCAGAGGGGTTGCTCCTTGGGGCCGGTGGGTGCCTGCCCCACTGCTAGCCCCTGCACGCACCCCGCAGCTTCATGTGGGAAATGGGCAGAGGGCATAAATATTTCAACAAATTTCTGAATGGGGAGCTCCTGAGGCCAGGAAACCGTCTGGGCATCCGAGAGCTCATGTCAGGTTCAAGGCAGAAACACAAGGCAACATGTGCTCAGGGCCTCCTCTTGCTTTCAGTATTTTGCTGCTGCTAAGCCATTGGCTTTTTTATGAAGAAAGTATTCCCGCACAGAGTGGCAGAAGAGACAGCCGTATGGTGACACTGGGTCTGACAGGCCTGCAGGTAGGAGACCGGTGGTTATGGGGCGGGGTAATTCATAGGATGAGCTTGAGGAGATTTGGTAGGTACAAGAATATTTCAAAGCTGAGTATTAAAGATCTTTGCCCCAAACATAGTGAGTATGAATTCTCAACCATTAGATCCTTTTGATTTAAAGCAAACATTCTAGGACATAGCGAACCCTTTTTCTTGTAAGAGAGCAGTAAGACTGATTATAGTCTATTTTGGATTACCCAAAGCTGTAAGTCCACAAGGTGATTGGTGACTTGGTAATGCTACCTATAGATGCAGTTAAAAAAAAAAAAAAAAAGAGAGAGAGAAAAGGCAGAGTGCAGGTCACAGGGATGATTTTCCTTGCTGCAGGGAGTGAATGATGGGATCGCAGCCTGATGCAGTGCTTTTGACTCAATGTTAACAGTAATTCAGTAACAACTTTCTCTATGCAGTGCCACTTACAGAGCAGATGGGCCTTCTGCTGAGGTGTGTAAAGTTTTTCAGACTTTCCATGGATAACATAACTTTGGAAAGCACCTTTATTTCTCCAAAGGTATAGCTGTACTATTTCGGGGAAGATATTTAAAGTAATGCAACCATTGCAGTGTGATAGCAGCTATAAAAACACCCACCTCTACCTGTGCAGGCAGGGAAATGAGCCATACCATGAGAAGTTACCTTCACGCTACCATGACTGAGTCCACGCAGCTCTGTTCCTACCTCTCCCTGCCCATCTCTGTGGGGTGCAGGCTCTGCATGGGGCCCAGGCTTCTTCCTCACTGCGCTGCTGCTGCATTCAGTGTGATGGGTCGTCATAGCTGATGGATGCTTTTGTGAAAGCTCAGTTACCCAAAATCAATGTCAGCTCAGAAAGAAGCCGCAGGAATGCGTTTAAATAAGCACACCTGCTTCTTTTTGGCAATTGAAGCTGCTGTAAATAGCTTAGCCAAAAATATGGATGAGTGCTTATATCCTTTCAAATATCACCACCAGGCAACTAGAGACACAAATGTTTTTGCAGCAGTTTTGTGCTTTTTCTGCATGTGCTTTATTAGAGAGATAATGTCTTTGGATTAGAGTCTGGAAGTCAGAGGTATTAAGGAGCAAATAGGCCTGTGAGCAACAGTTACAATCATCCTTTGGGTGATTTCAGTTACCTGTTAAGGAAGACATGTTTAACCAGATTTGCCACTAGGACTCCACGCTTGATTAATTGAGGAAATTGTACAGGATCCTTTACTTCCACGCCTTTGGCTAGGAGAACTCTCTGTCGTGTACCACAGTGTGCTTGGGGATGGATGATTTGTGGAAGTTTTCCCCTTTTGATTTATAGAAATGCTTCCATAAGGAAAACCTTAAGCAAAGGCTTCTCACAAGTTGAGAAAGTCCTGGTATGGCAGCAGCAATGCAGTGTGTGGTCAGGGGAGCTGAGCTGCTCGGGTAGCAGCAAATCTTTTCTGTTCCGTGGGAGAGAGGTAATCTTTCTATTTCACGAAGTTATCTGCTTTCGTGCTTTTATGCACAGATCTTAAAATAATTTGCACAGGGTATAAGTAGGATTATATCCATCTTAAATATGAGGAAACAGAGATTGTGCATGCACACACACAGGAACAGAGCCTCTCCCTCCCCACCACAACCTGTGAGTTGACTTAAATGGGATAAATGCATATTCCCAGGACACTTCAGTGACAGGAGGAAGAGGCAAATCTTCTCCAGGGCATCTGCCCTGATTTTACGATTGGAAAATCTTCCAGACTGTATTGAGTCTTCATCTCCTGACACGCAGTAGCATAGCATGGCAGGTTGCACTGCTAAATCCCTTAAAACAAGCAGTGCTTTGGCTGAAAGCTAGATGAACATCAATATCCCCTGCTTTGATCTCTTAGAGTAGTTTTGGGGTTTCCTTTTCTTGTGCTGGAGGGGCGACCGTGGTGTGAGTAGAGGTGCTGGTGGGGATGCTGGTGGCAGCAGTGCAGGAAGGGGCTGCAGCAAGGGCTGGATCTCACAGGCTTGTGCAGCAGGCTGCAAAGCTGAGGGCTGCTCTGGCATCCCAGCAAGCCAGACTGAGTTTCCAGCCACACCATAGTGATGGCGCTACAAAACACTTTCCTGCCTTTCAAACTAGCTTTCACACTTGGTGATGTGCACAAAGTTCTTTCCACAGTCTTATTTTTCCGGACAAGCTAGGGTTACTCTGTATCCTAAACCATAAAGAGCCCTTTTGTGCAGAGTTAGATGATGTCTGTCAGCTCCCCACCATGTCTGATGGATCTGAGGTTCAAAGATACTGCGTCAAAATTAGGTTTTAAAAATTCATCCATGAGTCAGCATAGGGAAATCTAGGAGGTGAGACATAATCACAGTCCAGCTTTCCCTGGGCATTGAAATGTGATAGAAATGTCGCTGTTACAGTCTTAGCTTGTATTTTATGCTCTTTGTCAAGAACCTATTTGTCTATTATCTTGATTTATTTACGTCCACACTTTGGCTGGTGCAGGAGCCACCACTGAGCTTTGCTGTTGCTTCTCACTGTCCTTTTGCAACCATTGGTTAAAGAAAAACGCTGCAGACCACATACTCCATGTAAAGGATCGGTACCTCGGCAGAATAGAGATAGGACAGAATCGCTTATCCTTCTCATTTGGGTACATGGCTCACACGGGCTGGCTTTATAGACTGAATTCTGGAGAGAGGCATAAATACGTGACTGGCAGTTTCTTCAGTCCCGCAAGGGCTTCCCAGAGCTCTCTGTCTGAGATCTCATTTTTAATGGAGGACCATCTGCTGCGAACGCACGCAGTTGTTAGCAAATGCCTACCTAATGCTGTTCCTAGCAACACCCAAGGTAGATGAAACAAATTAAGAAAATATACCACCTGCTCTTCTATTTGTTTAGTTCATTGCATTTCACAACACATTGTGTATAGTCAGTTTTACTGTTCCCCTGCGCGGTCTGTCAGATTTTGGTTTTGTGGGGTTTTGCACATGTGTGGTGAGAGATAATGGAGGAAACCATAACAATTGTAAGATCACAAAATAAATAGCTGGAATGCAGAAGTGTGGTGCCTGAAGCTATCTGAAAACTGAAAATGGCTAGATTTGTAGTAAACAGCAATGTACTTTCAAAGCCCAAAGTATCTTCAGTCTGCAAGTGTAAATTTATAGTTTCTTGCCATCTTCGTGCTGGTTAGGCTGCAATTCTCAATGCAGTTGGGAACGGTCCCCCTGTTGCTTTTGAGAGCTCTCTAATTACAATTAATTAATTAAAGGATAGATGTATTTCATTTGATTTCTGGAATGACTTACCAAACTCACATCTTTGCTTTCAAACTTCTTGACATCTAGACAGTTTGTACAATTTGCATATTCAATTAAAAATGATTTGCTTCTTTGACCTTTGATACACAATATGAACTTCATTTGGCTGCCTACTCTTTCATAGCCAGTGTTATTAGCAAAAGCCTTTTAATTATTGAGATATAGTTGAATTCCCGTGAGTTAACATTTACAAAGCTAAGTAACAAAATATTGTGATGCTGCATATGACCGTTCCTAAGGTCTGAGACTCCACTGCTCTCAAAACCTTACTATGCACAGGGCAAACAGCATGCATCTTCATCTGCCAACCTCTGCCTTGTCAGGGTCACTACTGATGAAAGGTCAACATTTAGGCTGTGGTAATTGCCTGGGGTGCATCGCTGCATGGCATTATCGATCTAATACCAAGCAGTCCTACAGCATGATCGTGCCCAAAAATAAGAGCGAGGGATCCAAGTGTAAGTAGTCAGGTTGAGATGACTTAATTTCACTATTAATTTCAGATGCAGGATTTGTGACTGAAGGGAAGTGAAAGGGATGCCTTTACCCACCTGGGGCAGCCCTTCTGTCCTCCCTTCTTGCCAGGCAGCTGCCCTGGGTGGGCAGAGGCATCCCTTTTCCTTCCCTCCCACTAAGAGCAAAGAGCTGAGCTGCTTGGCCTTGGACAGCTTTGTGTTGGCAGAGGTAACACCTGCAGTTTCCTTTCAGCAGTAGGTAGTTTGGGCTCTTCCCCTCCCCACTTTGGGGAAAATTACAGTTCAGCCACACAAGAGCAGCTCAAAGTCAAGCACTTAATGGTACGCGCTCTCTGACGAAGGAATCCTTTTTGCTCTCTCTCCCTAATTGAGTGGGCTGTCTCCACATGAAGCTGGTACAGCAAATGTCTAAGTGAGGATCTCGAAATCCCAACTGGGGGTTTACATAAGCCTTTTGCTTTCTCTAGGCCCAGAGCTTGGATAAATAATAAATGCATCTTTGCTGGTGTGTCTTTGCAGACCTACCCCAGACAAATGCCCACTTGTTCTGATATAAAATGTCCCAAGTGTCATAGGCCAAAACTAAAACGTGTTGTTTTCTCTCTCTCGCTGTCTTTTTTTTCCTTCTTTTTTTATCTTCTTTCTGGCTTGGCTTTCAATTACATCAGTAATACACACAGCTGCAGGCTGAACAGGGACACTCTATAATCTGGCCAATACGACAGTGGTATTGCGTGGCACAGCCCAGAGAAGCAGTCAGATTTTCATGTCTCCCAAAATCTGCCACCTCCTCATGACTCTCCACCTGCCAAGGGCCAAAAGGTGTGGGCTGGTGCTCTTGAGAGGGAATGTAGCCTTCCCACTCCGAATATCCCATAGGGACTCTGTACTTCCAATTTCTTTCCCTGCCCGCACTCTGGGTGTCACATGTAACCTAAACTCTTGCAGATTGGCTGCTGCCGGGATTTTCTGGCAGGTTTTTCTGTGTCCTGTGATTTCTTTGCTTTTGTTATCAAAACACCCTTTTTGTACCTGGTTCCCCCACTGCACACCCCAGGTTGTGGGATGTCAGTGCAGGGCAGCTTGCGCAGGCAGCGAAGCATGCTGTGCTGCGTCCTAACCCTGCTATTAAACTCAGAATGTTTGTTGGGGGTTCAGTGTAAGGTGATTTGCAAACTGAGAACTTGCTCCACTTGATTCTTGCAGTGGGAATACAGAGCTTCAGCAGTTTCCCTGCACAAAGTGTATTAATTATCTCTACAAAGTTTTACGGTATCATCAAAGTACCTGCGCCGCTCAATTAATTTGCACTGCATCCTCTGGGTAACTTACTGAGCTGTGCTTAGAAAGAGCTGAAATTGCTCCAGGTGTGCTGGGCAGGGCCCAGCATTTCCTAGACTGCGTACAGGTTTCCACAATGCTGCAGCCACTGGCTATGTCTCCTGCAACCTCTGTTGTCCTGTGTGGCTGAGCCTAGGCTCAAGTCGACCATGCAGCCTCCAACTACATGAGAAATACCTGCTGTGCGCGCTTTGGGAAGCAGAAAGGCAGAGAAACCATGTACTTGCACAGGTGATGGGCAGCAGGAGGGAGCGAGGGCTGGGGGTGCTCACCAGGCATGCATGCAGGATGCAGCCTCCCAGCACGAGAGCCTCTGGCAAAGCGTGAAAGTCAAAGAGAAACAGAAGAAAATAGATGGTAGGAGCTCAGCTCAAAATTGCAGGCAGTAACTGAACTGCCTATTTTTTTAGTAATGTGGTCTTCTTCCTGTGCTGTCCTTAAAGCCCATTTTGTAAAACCAATTGTAAAGAGCCTGTATGATTTACTGCCCAATTTACTACAAAAACCAGACGATTCATTAAAAGAATTAAGGGATAATGTCATACTAAAAAGTGTATAGTCTGCAATGTAAACTAAACAGCTTGTAGGGATGGTTAAATGCAGCACATCATGGGAGCATTTAATAACCACAAAAGCTACTTATTCCAAATACAAAAGACAACATGAAGGAAAATATTTTGCTTTGGCTTGCAAGAATTTGAGAGGTCTGAACCACCAGCACCACGGCTGGCTCTCAACATGGGCTGGAGCAACAGGGTGAGGAGGTGGCCGGCTGAGGAGATCTGGGGAAGTGAGTAATTAATCTTGGCCTTCATTTAGGGGAAAAAAGGCAGGTCAGTGTTAGCTGTCTGGCTAAGGAAGCTGTGGCACTCAGCGTCGTGTCTTGTGTTTACCTGGCTTATTAAGCACTGAGGGGTGCACACCAGCTAATAGCGATTGCTCTTTTCGATGAATGTACCCATGGTTTGAGAAACTGAGGCTTTAAGCCACCATTTGAGATTATACCTTGCATGAAAAAGAAGTGGGACATGTGGCAAAGGGTCAGAAGTCTCGCCATTTTTGGTAATGCCAGGGCTCCCAAAGAGTTGGTCTTGCAGTTTTTTAAAAAAGCAGTGTCACACAGCAGCCAATGGGGCCGTGCACCTCTTCCCACGCTGCCGGGTGCTCTTTTCTGAAGGAAGGCATGGCGTCTCCAGTGACAGAGCCCGGACCTGGAGAGCTGCACGCCTGGGCTGAGTGGGCTGCTGCTCGCCTGGGGTCTGGCTCCACGTGGCTCTGATCCAGCCCCTTGATGTGCTGCTTTAGGGAATAACAAATTCCCACGGACACAGACAGCCGCTCATTTGCTTTTGTAGTCTGCTGCTGCTTTTTTCCCAATCTTCCATTTTGTTTTCTTTCCCTCTACCTTTGTTTTTTTCTTCTTCTGCACGCAGGCAGAGAGCCTCTTGTCTCCTCCCAGCTCATGTGCAGCCCTAGCAGCTGCTGCCAGGAAGGACTGACCACTCTTGTCACTGAGTAATGCTATTGTTGCTGCCACAAGTCTCGCCCTGACTCTGGATACATCGCAATCACTGTTTCCATTGAAACCATTGCCTGTGGCCACAAAGAACAATGTCTGATGCGGACGTGAGCAGCCCTGTAGCAGCATGGGAGAATGGAGCTGCACTGCATGCTTTCACCCCATCATGGGAAATGGGTGCTGGGGCCACACAGCAGTCCTGGACGTGGCACGCACGTGGTCAAAGCACAACAAACCCCAGTGCTGACACATGAAACAGTATAAAAGGATTTTTTACCTTCTTCCCACCTGCACCCCTCTCTCCACGGTATGCGTCAGTGGGGAGAAGAAGCAATTGAGGCGTTTCCTTCTGGGATGGGAAGTAGCTGGGACTGAGATGCTGCCATTTCCCCACCCCCTGCCTCCCACAGCCAGCAAAATTTCAAGGCATGCTTCCTTTTGTGAGAGGGCAGCAAACCAAAGGGTTTTTTCTCTGGTTTTTTTTCCGGAGAAAACTCTGTGTTCAGGGTGTGAAATTTCTTGCTTTTTTCTAGCTGCCAGTGACACTTCTCAACTGCAGCAATGATGTTATTAACCTGGCCTTGGCTCCTCCAAGGTGGAGCAATCTGTTGCAAAGCAGGCCTTCTCCTCAGGGTCTGAGGAAAATGGAGTCCCGTTTTGAAAGGGAAATACAAGCTGCTGGTTTGCATTTCAGTCGTCTTTTCCACTGAATGTTGCACAGCTGCAGGACAGCACGATGCAGAGTAGAAGTGAACGTGGACAACTCTGGACATGGTGGCAACAGCGGGAGGGGCACAAGGAGGTCCCTGGGGGGACAGCAATGGGCAGGGAATACACATACTGCTTACATGTTCTTCAGGCTCCCTTTTCTCTTATGCATGGGAAAGTGCAGCTCTGGCTGTGGGCTGGGCTGGACCGGGAATATGCCGAAACCTCAGCGCAGCTCCATAGAGGATGTTCAGGCTCAACCTGCCTGTGCCTTCATCAGGCACTAATTCAAAACAGCTATTGAAATCCCTGCCAATATCTGCTGGCAGCAGCTTGGGCAGAAGTACAAAGGAAGAAACAATCTTGCTATAAAAAGCAGCTTCTCTGCCCTGCTGATTAGGGACAGTGGGGCCAGTTCCCCTTCACAGAGCCAGAAGGTGCTGGATGTGTTGCCGTGCTGCTGCCAAGGAGCAGCTTGATAATCTCCTCCCGTCATCTTGAGAGCGAAACTCCCAGTTCCTTTACTGTGAAGAGCCATGAGCCCAAAGGGCCTCAAGAAATGGAAAATTTGGGAAACTCCTGGAAATTTCACCACTGGGGAAAACAGTGTATTCCCCTGAGTGATATGGTCATTCGGTAATGGATTACATGACCACATGCTGACAAGACCATGGTTATTCCTTTAATCTATCATTAGCACATGAGACATTTTAAAAACAAAAACAAACCCCTTCAGGACAAAGAAGTCTTTGCTGCTTCGTCAGGCAGTGTATAACGGCTGGTTGCATCACCTGGAGGCTGGAAGTTGCTTGTGTCTCAGTCTGGGCTTTTCTCTCTGTATATGGAAATAGATGTGAGGAGATACTGAAGAGGAGAAAGCACTAGGAAGAGATTGAATGGTTCAAGATGAAGATAGCACTAACCAACTGTACAATACTGTACAAAACAAACCCTTCTTTGTTTTCTGTAAATGAAGTGTGTTCAACTGCTCTCTCCATCTCTCATCTCTTTCTTTCCTTAGTAAGACTGGTATTTCTGTTATTTTCATTAGCCTGCAGACAATATCAAAATGAAACTTCAGCCTTTCTTGGAAATGGCTCATTTAAAGAGATTTACACAGAAGTATTGGGATAAATATGCACTTTCTGAACAGAACATCAAACAGATGTAGATTTGAGAGAAATCTGTGTGTGCTCTCGAGTAAATTATTCTAATTTTGGTGTGAATATATTGCTTAGCAGAAATCCTGCCTGCTGCTAGGAAGTATAAACCATGCTCCATTTAAAAACAAACACCATCCCCCCAACAGTAATATTGCTTGTCATTAATAACCACACACTGGAAATGAGTGTTAGTTGAGTTAAACACCAATTCCCCTTTTTCTGTGTTTCACAGGTCTTGCCAAACCACGTGAACACAAACCACGGTAAATCCCGGCTGGGGAGAACCTAAACTCCTTTTTTTTTTCTTAAAAAAAAAAATATCCAGATGATTTAGAGGTGTTGATGGCAGAGGTATGGCACCCAGCGATGTCCCTGGGCACAGCTGAGTTTACTGGGTTGGCCATGGTCTGTGTGCTCTGAGTCCCCACTGGGCATGGGAGCAGCTCCTCCGGCCTCTCCACAGCCCTTCCAGTCACACACGAGGGTAAGTTGTATTCGGTATGCTCTATTTGGTTTCCCTGCATCATGCTTGGGTCTGTGCTCTCTGTACCACAGAGATGTTGTGCAATGGATTTTTAAAGCAGTTTTCTGCTTTCTTTCATCTGGATAAACCCCAGGTTTGTGCGGTTGGCTTTTGGGATTTGTAAAGCTGTATCGATCGCAGCAACTGCACCTCCTGGGATGGGAGAAGGCTACGGGGGGAGTAAAGAGAAGGGTTGTTTGGGGTATAGGTGTGATGGCATTGGAATAACATAGTGCTAGTAACACCTTTCCCATCTATCTGAGAAGGTTTGTCGCCAAAAGCACACAAATAAGAACCTTTTCATACAGAATTAATTTTGCTCTTCACAGCCCAGTGGGCACATCTTTTTAATGGAGTCAGAGACGCACCTACGCTGAGTGTGTTTACCTCTGTGTGTGTATATAAATATATTTTAAAGCAGTCTGCACTGAAGCGATGTTAACCTCTGTAAGAAAGATTCAAAAATGTCTTAAGTCTCCAGGAGAGTTAAACTATATTTAGAAACCAGAGGGGGACTGCCATTATGTTACAGGCTGTTTCTGCTGCCAGCATAGCACTAGGCAACATGCTGTGCTAAGGTACAGCTAAGATTGTGAAGATGTCTTGGGTACATGGACTGAAAACCTGGTACACTCAGACTATGCTACCAGAAATACCCCAGCCAGCTGAACTAGGATTAAATTTATGAAAATGAGGAAGTTCTGATTTTCAAAACCCAGATCTGAGTTACCTTCAGCTCTAGGCTTTGCAAACTTATTCAGCTTTGTTCAGTTGATGGAGGAAATATTCTGTGTCGTTTCTGTTGATTCGGTTATTTTTACTGTATCCCTTCTGCGCGTTTTTAGGCTTTTATGTTGTCACATGGGGCTATGATATCTCAGATAATTCAGGTCACTCACAGCCTGTCCACTCCTCTAGTTTCCCCAACCTGTGGGATAATCTGTGTCCTTGCCTACTCCATGGGAGTTCACAAATTGTCCCCAGGGATTATAAATAACCTTTTTTAGGGCAGTAGATTATACAAGCCACAAATTATTGGAAAGATATGCATCTGGGATGAACAACATTAGGTTTGCTTCCATGAAAAGGTCTGCGCTTCCTGACCAGGCTGTGTTTTGCTCCAGACAGTGACAAAGTTTGGAGCAAGATGTTCTGTGGGGGGTGTGTGTGTGTGGCACTTTCTATTGTGGGTTATTACCTGGTGTTTGAAATCTAGCTTAACCTAAGGACTCAGTCCTTCACACCAAAACCCTGTGAGCACCTGAGCCGTGGCAGAGGCTGTAGTGGAAGACTTTGGTGACATTACAAATTTCCAAAAGCACAACCACCGAGCCTAGGAGGCTCCTCTGGCAAGGGTGATGTGTGAGGCAGCTGGAGAGCTGCCCTGGGAGGGGGCGATGTCTCTGCACCCCCAAGCCCTTTCACAGGGGTGGTGTGGGGCAGGGTGCTGTACCAAGTATGCGGGTGTATGTCAATGTGGCACTGGAGGTTCTATAAGCAATGTCCAGCTTGCAGAAGTTTCCAAAATTCAGGATGACTGCCATTTCCTAAATTATGCTGGGGGTCAGCAGGCTGGAACTGACCCCCGCTGTGGTGCACCCTTTTCTCCCTGCATATTCCTCCTGGCATGGTGTGGCGGGTTGACCCCGGCTGGACGTCAGGTGCCCACCAAAGCCGCTCTATCACTCCCCCTCCTCAGCTGGACAGGGGAGAGAAAATATAATGAAAAGCTTGTGGGTCGAGATAAGGGCAGGGAGATATCACTCACCAATTACCGTCACAGGCAAAATAGACTCAGCTTGGGGAAAATTTATGTAATTTATTACCAATCAAATCAGAGTAAGGTAATGAGAAACAAAACCAAATCTTAAAACACCTTCCTCCCACCCCTCCCTTCTTCCCAGGCACAGCTTCACTCCTGGATTCTCTACCACCACCACCCCCGCCCAGCGGCACAGGGGGACAGGGAATGGGGTTTATGGTCAGTTCATCACATGTTATTTTCTGCCACTTCATCCTCCTCGGGGGCAGGACTCATCACACTCTTCCCCTGCTCCAGTGTGGGGTCCCTCCCACAGGAGACAGTCCTCCACAAACTTCTCCAACGTGGGTACTTCCCACGGGCTGCAGTTCTTCACAAACTGCTCCAGCATGGGTCCCTTCTGTGGGGAGCAGTCCTTCAGGAGCACACTGCTCCAGCGTGGGTCCCCTGCAGGGTCACAAGTCCTGCCAGAAAACCTGCTCCGTGGGCTCCTCTCTCCACGGGGCCGCAGGTCCTGCCAGGAGCCTGCTCCAGTGTGGGCTTCCCACGGGGTCACAGCCTCCTTCGGGAACCCACCTGCTCCGGCGTGGGGTCCTCCAAGGGCTGCAGGTGGAGATCCGCTCCACCGTGGACCTCCGTGGGCTGCAGGGGGACAGCCTGCCTCACCATGGTCTTCCCCACGGGCTGCAGGGGAATCTCTGCTCCGGCACCCGGAGCACCTCCTCCCCTCCTTCTGCACTGACCTGGGGGGCTGCAGGGCTGTTTCTCTCACATCTTCTCACTCGTTTCTCTGGCTGCAGTTTGTGTTGCGCAGGGTTTTTTCCCCCCTTCTTAAATCTGTTATCCCAGAGGCACTACCACCATCGTTCACGGGCTCAGCCTTGGCCAGCAGCGGGTCTATCTTGGAGCCGGCTGGCATTGGCTCTGTCAGACATGGGGGAAGCTTCCAGCAGCTTCTCACAGAAACCACCCCTGTAGCCCCCCCCCACTACTAAAAGCTTGCCACGCAAACCCAACACACATGGAGAGAATCATACTGCCAGTAGAGGAAATTATCATATCATAATATATATAAGAATACCAATTCTTATCTAAATAAACTCACTGTATGCATGGAATCATCTGTTTTATATAAACTTTTAATGTCAGCAGGTTATAGGTAGTTCAGTTTATGTGAAAGTCACTGTGCTCAAGCTGAAATCAGCTACCTGATCAGCCTCTACAAGACAAAATGAAGACTAAATGATCTATTTGAAAAGCTAGGGGAATTTCAATTACTCAGAAATCTGTCCAAAACACTGTATGTTGCTATAGCTGCCCCTGCAGAAAATGCTACAGGAGTTTTGGTGCTCGAGAGTAGCCAGTGCCAGCACTGCATGAGCGCATCGTGGTGAATCATGGTCTCTGGCTCTGACTCAGCAATGCAGTGATATGATGAAGGCCCCTATCTCCAGCCTGCGCAACCACTGCGCATCCATCCCGATGCAATAGCCTTAGTGTTCCTGTGATACGCATCTGTGGTTTGAAGCATGATATTACCAAATATTTTATGAAAAAAAAAAAAAATCACGTTTCTTCCCCCACTTCCATCCTGTTTAGGTTCTTATCCCAGGTTGACCGGCCTGAAATACAAGTGCTTCATGCTTTAAATACCGTATTATTTATTTGTCACTAATGATGGTCCTCCCCTTCCTCAGGGAGGGAGAGCATGTGGGTTTTTTTGCGGGAACAAATGTTTTGTGCCCAGGCAGGTGAGGAGGCTCATGCCTGCGTGTAGGGAGGAATGGCTGAATTTGAGGCGGCTCTGGTTCTGCAGGTGCCCAGTGGCTGCTGTGTGCCTGCCCAGGGGCAATATTCACCACAGCCTTCATCCAGGAGTTTGTGGAAGTAATGGGATGTTCCTACCTGAAAACTGACTCCATTCAACATTCTCTCAGTAACTGAAAACTCTACTGTACATTAGTGTCTCCGTAAAATACGGTATACTACTCTTTACCTGATTCAAGTTATGTAATTATAAAAAATATTAGCAGTGCCTATGTCTAAACTGTGAGTTCCCAGTTCATCCCGACAGCCATAAAGCATTGCAGCGTGGCTGTAAGAGCCCGTGTGCTGCTTTGAGGGTGAGTATTAGCGTGACCTGCCTCGTTCAGCTGCACTCCAGCCTTGCGAGGGGCAAAATGCAGAGCACCAGGGAAAAACAAAAAGTGTCCAACTACGTGCCTCTGAAGAGCTGGGGTCAGGGAGCGTGTCTCCAGTGCCTGCCCTCTATTTTCACTAAAACAGATGAATTGTAGAGTAGGCACTGACCTACATAATGTGGGAAGCTTTGCCTGCAACTGTTCCTGAGAGATTAGCAGGGCGGACTGGGTGTGGGGTGTGAAGGAGTAACATTTTTTACTTTTTTTTTTTTTTTTAACTTGTTAGCTATTTAGAGTCCTAACTCATTAAATTCATGCATTACAATTCAGTGGACTTTGAAGGAATGGATTAATTCAGTGTTATTTTATCACTTTCCTGCTGCACCCTGCAGCTCTGCAGCCTAAAGTTATCTTGTTTTCTCATTTATAAGTGTTGTAAAGGAAGCTCCCTGGAGATGATGCAGTGTGCTGAACACGAAAGCCTCTGCTGAGCTCGATTGCTGCGAACAATCATCATAACAACTCCTCAAAGCTGCAGCCTGGGCCACACTTCATGGAGGATGTATTAACTGTATGTTTCCCCTTTTTGCTGTTTCACCTAAGGATCTCTGTGAAACACCTAGAAAGGTGCAGAGCATTGAGGCAGCAGTATTGATTTGTGAGGTTTGGGCTCATTTTTTTTTGGTCTGGGTGACTATGAATTACACCTTCCAGCAACAATGTCAAAGCAGCTGCAGGTCCAGAAAAATGGTATGGAGAATTGGAATTTTTGCTCTTCATTGCTTTTATGTAGGAAATGCTGGATTTGGGGTTCTTTGTAAACAGAAATCTCTCACACCGAGCACAGCAGGCTTTGGAAAAAAATGTCTAGAGTATCTCAGGCCACTTCTGCTCAGTGGGCACTAGGAGGGTTCTGGTAATGTGCACTGCATTTTAACAAAAACCTCCTATCTACTTTGGCATAACATTTGAAAAGCCTTGCTGTATTTCGTCTTTCCTGGTAGATAATGAAAGTTTGATTTGATTTTCAGGATGGACAGTTATTCAGACCGGTAGCTGGCAATGCTATCTGTATTCAGCAGGTCTATGAAACACCCTTGACTTCTCTGGAGAAGGGACTGAGGGGTGATAAGTCTCATCCTTCAATGTCTGCAGCTGAGCTGCCCCTGGCCAGCCCTCTCCTGAGGAAAGAAAAGCCAGCAGCATTTCTAGGGTGCAAACTTCTCTAGGTACAAACTGTGCTGGAGGACCCCTCATCGTCTCCCCAAGCCTTTTCCCTCCTGCAGGCTTCATCTGCCGCACCTCACATCTCTGCGTTTGTGTTTCTGATGAAAGAGGACCACCCCAGGGCGTTTTGGTGGGGACAGGTCCCACCCAGCGTTGCCTCAGCAATTTGCAGGGGAAATACAGGAAACAGAGGCTTTTCCCCGGCAAATGGGTGTTGGTTGTGGGTAAAGAAGGTGAAATCTGCTTTGTGGGGTAGGCAGGATGGCCATCAGTTGGAGGAAAGCTCTGCTGAAGCCATTTTAGGATTTCAGAAGCTGAGCAGTAAATGCAACAGAATCAGCGGAGCCCTTTCCACCTGGTCACTGCATACTGTATGCTATGACCTCCTATGAGCTGGTTTTGCCTTTTGCTTTATGCAAAAGTTTCCTTTTATTTTAGTTCAAACATCTCCTCTGATAAATCTGGGATAGCAACCCTCCCACTCAACTTTTTTCTCCCTGTAGGATTTTAATATGAATAATTTCATAGCTGGAGATCTTAGACCTCTATGCAAGTTCCCCTGTGAAATGAGCAGCCTGCCCACAGCCCTGGGAAGCAGGGCAGCCAACACGAGCAGGTGAATCACTGTGGTTTGTCTGGAGGACACTGGAGGCAGGAGAGATCTCGGAGATGATCCAGAAAGCTTGTTTTGGCTCCTGGTCTAAGGGACCTTGGGGACACCTCATCTCCTCAGAGAAGCACCTCTGCGGACACTGTGCCCACACACACTGCACGGTTGCAGGGATGCTGAGCTCTCTGCAACCTTACTGCTGGGAAATGGGAACACTGTTGGTGCTACCACGAGGGCAAGGATGAGCCGCCTTTCTTCCAAACCAGCCCAGGCTCTGTCCTCTGCTGTGCAGCTGCCAGGCATGCTGTGTGTTTTGTTTAGGCTGGGTGTTCACAGGTCCTGACTTATATTGCCTTGTAGGATTCATTCCTCTGTTCCATGGTTGATACCATTTTGCTCCTAAGATGAAATCTGTTGTCATCCTACTTCTTGCCAGCTACAGGCCCTTCCTGCAGCAGGAGGGACAGCCAAGAAGCTGTGTCCCAGGAAGGCACACTTGCTCCGGGAGTAAACCATAGCCTCGATCCAGATGTGCTTTTCTCCATTCCGTGTGTTTAATTTTCTGTTTGAAGTTGATGCTACATCAGGGGAAAGCTGACAGGTAAAGGTAGTTAAAGAGTTCCCAAAGGCAAGGTACTTAGGCTGCAAAATTTCTTAGACTACTCCCTCTCTCTGTAGGTAATTAGTAAACTGCTCTCTGAGATTATGCCCTATTAACAGGTTTGAATAACTGCATAGTCCTTACGCTGCTTTTGGGTTCGGTACCTGATAGCCTGAAACCCACATGTAGGTAAATGTGGAAAATAGATTACTCACCAGTGTTCACGGGCTATAACTCCAGGTCTAACTATGTGTGGGCTGACTTAATGCCACTTTAAAGGGGAGCTTGTTTATGAGGAGCTGGATGATAGATCTGCAGGAGGGAGTTAGACTCAATGTGTTCTATTCCTGTTAATTGAATCAGGCTGAGGTGCTTGCAGGGAGGGTGTGTTTAGACAACATCAGGGCTTGGTTTACGCCTGTACTGCCCTGGCTGAAATCTGGAGCCGCTTGTGTGAAAACCCAAAGGCAAGCGATGAATCATCTTTTCACCACCTACAGCTGCTCCAGTGTCAGTGCCTGTTTAGCAGAGGTGCTTTCAGCCTGGTTTCTGCTTGGCACCGCAGTGCGATCAGAGCAGGGCAAGCTGGGGGCGGCTGGGGGCTCTCCTCGGACCCAGAAAAGCCAGTGGCAGGCCTGCTTGCGTGAGGTCGTGCACTCCCTTGGGCACAGAGCTGTCAGCTCCCATTTCTGGTTACGCTGCCAGACTTGCTCTGTGCTACTGCATTAGCTCCTGTAGAAGTTGCTCTCTCCCAGGGCAGGGAGAGCATCCATTTCTGCCAAAACCATTTCTTTGCAATTATCTCCAAAGAGAAGGGCCCTTAGTGCAGAGATAAAACACCAGTGGGATAAGCAAGATGTTTGCTCTTTTCCCCTGAAAGTTCTTTGTTTTCAGGAAGGATGTGGCTGTCATCTCATAATTAAGTCCTGGAAAATTATCTGCATCGTTAGATGGAGGTTGTAGTGAGAAGACAGGTTTTTTGATCTTAAAATCTAAGAACAGTTAAGCATGTTTGAGCCTTTAATAAATTGTTGTAAAATACAAATCTTTGGGAAAAGGCTTAATGCAGCAGTCATTAAAAACAGCGTTAGGTCAATGCACAAAAATCCATTAGTGCAGCAGTAGCTTTCTAGTTTAATTTTGGCTTTCTCCCTTGCAATTATTTTTGGTTTATTTTTAACCAGGAGCACTAGCCTTCATATTCACAGATGTAAATATTGTTATACAGGACTTGGAGGGACCTCTGGAGAGTCCTCAGTCCAACTTTAGGACAAGACCAAGTTCAGCTACTTGACCCCTGAGAAATATTTGTGTAACCTCTTCTTAAAGCCTCCCACAAAGATTCCCCCAACCTCTAAAGAAAAAAAATTGAGTGTTAGGCCCCAGACTGTACTCATTATTCCAACTGAGGCCTTACCAACATTGAAGAGAAAGGAATAATTGCCTGCCTTATTAATGCAGCCCATGAAACCTGCCTCCCGTTCATCAGCATTGTTTTGCAAACTCCTGTTCAGTTCAAGATGACTCCTAATGCTTTTCTACATATTGCTGTCTGACTAGTTATCACTGACGTTGTACTGTGTATTTGATTTTGCCTTCCTCGGTGTAGGGATTTGCATGTGATAAAACATTTTGAATCATGTCAGACAGGAAAGATATATATCGGAAGCAAATATGGATTTGAAAGTCAATGTAGTTTCTAATGTACAGTCAGTTACGCTGTGATAGCTGCTCCAATACCAGCAGAGAGATTTCATTTCCATTTGGTAGGTGTTATGTATTTTGTTTCTAACGAATATTAATAACTGTAGTAGATACTCATTTTCAGTTAACCAGGAAGCTACTTATTTCCTGTTGTCCCCAGTACACATCTGAAGGTGAATATATTTATATTCCAGTCCATAAGAAATTTTGTGCATTTATTGGTACAGTAATTTTGGGGTTTGTGCCATACAGGAAAAGTCCATGAGAGAGGATACATGCTGGTTAGCAGTGTCTTCTCGTTGACTACAATTAGCTAAGGTAGTTTTCTGTACCTGTTCTTACATAACCTTCCATTAATATAAAAACTTGAGCCCAGTGATATGTTCAGCATTGTGATACCAACCTGGGCAGAGAAATTGCACCCGACATGTAGTACTATTTCAAATGTGGTTAATTTTCAATATTTGAAGAAGCTATGTGAGACAGCTTAGGACTTGCTTGAGTTTCTTGATAAGTGATCTCCATGCGTGAGGCGCTTGTTCTCTTTACGGGTGTAAAAACACCCTGAGTATGAGCAGATGGGGGTGTTAACTTCAGCTTCAGACAGCTGCAGTGATTCTAAATAGGAATAGGAGGGGTCACAATAATTTATCAACAGACTTGTTTTCAGTCTCCTGTTCTAGGCTGAAGAACCCCTTTGTGCAACAGCATAATAACCAGCGGGCAGATGACTTTGACTCTCTCCCTCTCAGGAGCACATGAATAAGACCTAATGAAAATAGCAGGGAGACAAAGAGCGATAGCTACTTCATGCGCCTGGCAAAGATAGTCCTTTCTAACACTCCATACATCTGGAACAGTCCACATCTACAACACACTGGACAGGGCCAACAACTGTAAACAATGTTATCAGAGGACAATGTGGGCTGTATGCATGTTTAGTCCAGATAAATTAACACAGGCCTGTTCTTCACTGGAGCAGAGAAAATAAAGCAATTCTTTGTCACTCTGGAAAAACCTGATTTGAAAAGAGCAGTTTTAACCAAGAATGTTTGGAAATTGAATGTTAGTGGTGACGAGAAGCTGATCTTCCACTGTTTTATCTTTCACTGTCATCCTTCTTGTCACCTAGAAAGAGGGACAGTATCTCAATATGCTGCTCATGAGAAATGCAGAGAAATGTAGAGAGATGTAGATCCAGTCCAAATTTTTGGTTATGGTGTCTTCATAGCCTCTAACAGAGATGTTTAATTCCCTGAAACGACATTTGCTCTTTTGCTCAAAAAAAAAGATGGTCTTTTACCAATGCTTAAAACCTACATCCAAGAGTAAGATAAATAGACAGAGAAAATCCCTCCCTACCAAAATAAAACATCTTTAAAATGCCATGTTTGGTCTCATAGCAAAACTCCAACTGAATGCACCAAAATAAATGGGATGTTTGCCTGATAGGTCTCACTAGTTGCTCGTAGGACTAGACACAAAATACCCAGTATAAATTATAAAATGTAGGTGCAAAATAGTTCAATTTTACAAAATATATACAGCTATAATACAGCTGTGATCAATGTGCAGTATAATAATGGGCTATGCAATGTTAGCTTTAAAGAAAATCTTTACTGTATTACCATGAAAAATGTTTCCCCACTTCTACAAGTCTTATTTTTATTTATTCTATAGTTTTATCCCTGCACTTTCCAAACAAACAATGATATATAATTATGAGACATACTGGGAAAAGAAAGCCTGAAGGAGGTACTGTTGAGGATTGATGCTTTTAAAACACCCCTCCCAGCCTTGACTGGCATGGTTGGGTACATTCCTCACAGGTGCCACATGACTCACTTTAGAAGTAAATCCTGAGACCTGCAGTTTGTGCTGCCCTGCACGTCCACTCCACACCCATCCTACAGGCGGAAACACTGAAAAGCATTATTTAAGGTAGTTTGAAAGCTATGGCTCTAATAATGCCCTTAAACAAATAACTCGTAAGAGTTATCCTGGAAAAATATATGATGCCCTCAACACTCCTACATGAGAGAGGACGTGAAACTGGATTAGGTATGAGGTAGTGACTGGGATGTGGAGAGTATCACATGGGAGCAGACCAGAAGGGCTTTACTCGTTCATCCTAGGAAAGGGCAAGAGAATCTATGATCGCTTTCAATTAGATGAATCATGGAAAGAAACACCAGGGAAAACCACTTTAGTTCAAATAAAAAGCTGTCATGAGGAAAACTAGGTATTAAAGTAGTTATGAATCTAAAATCAAAATAAAATCACAATTTCTAACTTTGGAAAAAAATTACGTTGGGCAAATAATGAGTTTTAAAAGAAGTGGTTATCAGCTGTGGAACAAAGGGCATAATGGGACAAAACCCAATAGCTATTCTTTGTTTACGAAGATTTGAAGACTTTTTTTTGCTTTTAAAGAATGGTAGGTGCAGCAGCTCTTGTGTGTTTGAAAAAAATCCATTGCTTATTGAAGAACCCTTTACGCTCAAGGGACCAATCTACTTAACATTAATAGGTCTGCAGCAGTACAGCCTTTGGTTGTGTCACAGTTCACACTGAATAACAACCCTGCCGCTCTTTGAAATACGTGGGAAAACTTCCACTGGCTGTACTTACAGTAGCCCTTTGCTGTGAATTAGGCAATAGAGCATCCATCCCTGTCGACTTTGCAGCCCTGGCTGTGTTTCACAAAACACTTGGAGCAGGCAAACACGCAAGGACTGCTGCGACTGTGCCCACAACCTGGCAAACAATTCATAGTAAATAATCCATTAGGCTTTTTTCCCCCCCTGTTTATTGTGAAGTATCTGTGAACAGATGGTTATAATGAATTAACTCAGCCTTCAGAATAACTTCATAAATGCTTTATAGCAAAAAATTCCAGTCTGAAGCATTTGCTTTGACTTTGTCTTGACTGTTCATCCCAATGAGATGAGCCCCCTCTCTGCTTGCTGGTTAGGAAGGTCAGAGGACTAGGAAGTGATGCTGCAATTTATTAGCCTAAAGGCAGAAAAGCCGAATGTCGAAAGCATCATGGTCCCCATTTCCAGCTTTTGGGGAAAGAGAGTTCTATAGCAAGTTGGACTGAAGCTTTGCCAAAGCCTTGGTATAAAGCCCAGTTATGCACAGATTGAAAAGCAGTAGTAGTTACGCTTAATTCAACTGAAAAAATCAGCTACACATGCAAGCATGTGCTGTAGTTATCGCTTGAAATTGTCTTTTACAATACTGTAAGTTTTAACTTCATTTCATTCAATTAATATATATTACTATTGTTTTTAGCAAGTATTTCAAAACTGAACTTCATCTACTTTAATATTAAGTATGATTTTATTATTCTAACTGCAAGTTCTTTTTTAATTGGAGTGCCTTTCCATAACAAAGGAAGGAAAACTATTTGGCTTGCTATCTTCCAGTCATCCCCTAGATTAAACTCGTGTATTCTGAATAGATACTCTGGAAGTAAGTATTCAAAGTAAACCTCTCAAATGATTATTGTCAGGTTGCCAGGGACCACACTACTAATTACTTTTCTTTTGCTATCAAAGCTGTATCTGAAAATTGAGCAGTGCGTTTACAGGTGGGTTTTTTTCCCCCATCCTATAACTAAAGGAAAATACACCGTAATTTGTGAGACAATTAGCATGCAGGGAAACACCTTTCCCTGTGTTAGTACAGTGCCTGGAACAATTATGCACCTGAGCGCTACTATAGCAGACATGAGTAGCAATGGTGTGATAAGTAGCCTATTAAAATGACAGTCAACACCAAGTGAATAATTTCCTTCTCATTTGTCACCAGTCACCGCAGGACTGGAGATGCAGGAACTTCTTTGTAAAGGCAGCTCCACCGGTGAGCTTACCTGGACGTAAGGCTCGGAGAACAGGTTAGGGCTTGCAGGGAGCCCCCGGCACCGCTGGGCAGCCAGCCCCCCTCGGTGAAATTCCGTCTCGGCTGTTTCGGTGGCACGAGCGCCTGTACGGGAAACACTTCTGCATGTGATCTGGGGTCAGCCTGCTTCTGCTTCGGCCTCCGTGTTTGCGCGGAGATAACGAACACCGTTGTGGGTGGAAGAGAATGACGTGTGATTTCATGAGGAAGATGCTGGCCTCTGGGAATTGTTTGCTGCCGTGATTTGTAAAAGCAAGAAAAAAGATTGGGGTAGCTTGGTGTAAATCATGTTAAGTAAGCCTAGTTTACGTCCACTTTGCCTAGACAAAGACGAAGACCTTTTTCTGCAGAGCTCTGCCCATCTCGAGGCGCTGGGAGCATCCTCGCAGCTCTGTGCTGTGCCCGCAGCACTCTGCCTGGTGCAAGTGCAGCTACACCAGCCTAGCAGCTGCTTGCCTTGCCCTAGGCATGCTCCTAAAAGCTAGGCTGGTGAAAATGCAATTATCACTCTACAGCACAGTAAGATCTTCTGCTCGTTTCCCTACGTGAGTTGGGTATCGTGCTTCTTACCGCCGCAGCTAGGCTGGCAGAGGTAGGGATGGGAGCAGGAACCATCAAAGTGGTGGGATTAAGAGATAGTCCCCCTGTCTGTGGTTGGTCCTGGTGGAGTCTCAGCACAGCACTTGACGTGCATCTTGTAATAGCAAATGCAGCTTCTGGGGAGACCTAAGGGGAAAAAATGTTTGGTGCATTGTTGCATTCCTGATTTGTATAAAAATCACTGGGAGGTAAGAGCCAAGCTGTAAGGAGAGCCTGACTCTCCCCAGTGGTTAGGCTAGCCTCAGAAGAAGTGGGAGACCTTGCTCCAGCTGCTGCTTGACATCTCGGCTTAGCAGGACATCTTGACATCCAGGGCTTAGCAGGACCCTGGCTGCAGCTGCCCAGCCCCACGCGCTCTCTCTGCTGAATAACTGCCCACCGCAGTGGGGCATCCCCCGCGCTCACCCTGAAATACCAGATAATCTCATGGTCCTCAGAGCATGCCCAGCAGGGGCGAGAGACTGAGGCCACGCAGCCTGGGAAGCCTCTGGATCGCAGTTTATCTGAAACAGATGCATTTTAGTTCGGAGAACTGGCGCTTATCTATTGATTACAGCTCACAAGCACATACTTTCTCTGCCATAATGAAGCTATGGATGCATGCTGTTTGATTTAAAGTTTGAAAAAAGGAATTGGCTCTGAAGCCTAAACGCATATTTCCACAGAAATGAAGTACCTTTCCCATCAGAGTTCTTCAAAAGAGCCTAATGGCATAATTTCCCCGAAGTTACACAACATTAACTTTGTATGTTTTTTTCCAGAAATGAGGGGAAATTATGTGAACATCTAATGCAATTAATTGATATAAATATGCCTTGTGGCAATAAAGAAAACCAAATAATGTTCTTCCTTAATATAATGAATCAGTTAAGAAATTGTAAAGCAATAGATGTATCAGACTTTGAATTTGACAGCACACACTGGAAAAAAAGATGCTTTTAGAGCCAGTTCTAGAAATGTTATATTTCTCTGAGATAGCAACAGAAAAAGACAAAACTCAACTATAAAGAG
The DNA here is from genome assembly GCF_947461875.1 of Haliaeetus albicilla. Classification (NCBI taxonomy): domain Eukaryota; kingdom Metazoa; phylum Chordata; class Aves; order Accipitriformes; family Accipitridae; genus Haliaeetus; species Haliaeetus albicilla. The sequence goes on along the minus strand of NC_091493.1, from coordinate 8,437,546 downwards.
AATAAACTGAATATCAACATATTTCATGCCTGATAATTAAGAAATCAATAGCAATACCATATGATATGCCAGGCTCAGCTGCTTTTGACATTTCTAGGACCTGAACCTCCAGACTTTTATGTAAACAGAGGATTTTATTCATATGAGCATTATCATTGTTGTCAGGGAGACAGTCACTCGTCTACCGTTGCCACACAGAGCATTTTAATCATCCCTTCTCCAGTCAGAATTCCTCCTTCTAAAACAGCAGACAAAGGTTCCTTTTCTCATTTGCTTTGCATCTAGATATCACAGTTAGACACGTCCTGCATCAGGTCATGTGCGATGAAAGGAAAAAACTCATTCTCAGAGAGAAAAGAGGCACCTATTATTAGTGTTCCCAAGACACACTGTTGTAAGACAAAAAAAATGATTTTTTTTTTTATTCTTAATGTGTTCTGTGCCGATGCCTGCTATTTTTACTGTTAGCTTTTCGCATTTGCTTGACTGTTTTATTTGTTACATTTTTTATTACAGCAACAACCATCTCACACCAAAAATGAAAAAAAAAAAAAGGCAACAAACCGGTAGGAAGACTTTTTGGTCTCTTGTTGTTGAATTCAATAGAAACTGCCAAAGACCAGAATGCCACAGAGTTGTGGGAACCCTGACTGCTGTTCATGTGTTTTTAGTATTACTGAATAATTTCTATTTTAGGGGACAGCGTGCAGTCTTTATCACCTTTTATTTCTGTCTTCTCTATAAATCTAAATTTCTCAATGAGACAGTATGGTACTGCCATAAAACCAATAGGGATTGTGCAATAATTTCAACCCCTGTAATTTAAAATTTGTGTCTGTCAATGCAGAATAATTGCCTCTCCAAAGACTAGCACGATTCGCCTGCAAGTTCAGCCTCTTAACCCGACCACTGACTCCCAAAGGCACCTGAGCTGTGATGCAGGCTTTGCGTAATTCAGGGCGAAAATAAACGCACAAAAAAAATCCTCCAAAGTGGTTGGATCCACGTGTCCCCCTGCGCTGAGTTAACGCTACAGCCACGGTATATCATAAAACCGCCCTGAGCCATCAGATGATGTCTCACCCAGGTTCGTGGGCCAGTTTCAGCAGGCTGAGCAGGGAGGCAACTACCCTGCGTGGGCCAGCGCGAGGATGTCCTAGGGAGAACTGTGTCACCAAAAGACAGGTGAGACACGGTCTCTGTGTACTGATTGTCATACCTGAACTCCTGCTGACCCACGAAAGAGACAGGCATCTTTTCTGTAAGTCTAAATAAATAACTAATGGGCTCCGGGTGAGTGGAAATGGGAAATTCGGAGTTTATGTTGGGTTTTGCAGCTTGTTTTCCTAGTGGCCCCTGGCAAGTCAGATGGATCCTGTCTCCTACCTCTGTCTGTAAAGACCATTTATTACCTGCCTTGTGGGCACATTACAAGGGTCGTTCGGCAAATACTTGTGAAATGCTTTGAATGGGAAATGTGTTGGACAAGAGCTTGTTGCTTTCTAAACTCTGCTTTATGAGGTAAATATAAGCAGGAATTGGAGTGGTTTTTCGGAGCTATACAGTTACAACAAACAGCTAGTTTGCGAAGCGGCATTTTACAGTTCAAGGGTTTTTTTTGCTTTTCTGCCCCAAGTTATTTCAAGAATTTCTCCAGGGTGAGGGCAAAGCAGGGAGAATTGAGAGTCTCATAGGAAAAGCTTACCAAAACATTAAGGAAACTGGGAAAACCTTTGTATCATTGTCAATATTTCTTTTTAACACTGTATTAGAAAGGAAGAATTCCAAAGATAAGTTATTGAATTTTTCTTTCAGAGGTGAATCTATGAGAAAATGGTTTACTGCCAGCAAAAACTATAAATTGTATGATCTAAACTCATATACAAAGTCGCTCTGTAGACCATACCAACGAGAGAGACTCGACTGAAATACTAAGCTGGATCCTGAGGAGTTTCTGGCTGCACTGTGGATCTTGCCCTCTGCCATATGCAACTTTGCTGAGCTCAGTTCCCCATATAAAATAATTCTTTTTCCTTGTTTCCATTGTGTTTATCAGACTGTAAGATATTAGTGATGGAGACTCCCTTTTTGCCTGTTTGGGTTTTAACAAAATAATCCTACTGCCCAATAATAAGCGCTCATCTCTGCTCACCTGCCTATGATGTGACAGACTGGTGCCACAACTAATACCTGGTCATCATTATGATCTGCACAAGTATATTAAAGGATTCATGGCAGATGAAACTTTTTTCCCTAGACAGTAAACTTCCTTTAAAATTAGGCTTAGAAAAAAACATTTGTGCATAACCAAAGCTGTCTCCATGTTTAGTTTGGATCTGATGAGCAGATTCTCTGGGAAAACATATCTAATTAGGGGTAGGGACTGAGACTGTACAAATAAATTAAATTTTTATCATTCTGTTAGGGAAGTGTTTAAATGAAAGGCAAGAAAAGATCTGGTAAGGAATGAAAGCTTAATGTTCCATTTCAGGTGGAACAAAACATTTCAAATTACCTGACCAGGCAAACATCAAAACTGAAAGAAAAATTTTCACTCTGCTCTACTTCTTATTCTTCTATGTTAGCTGCTTCTAGAAGTAAAATTTTCTTCGTGTGGTACTCTAGCATAACTTTTGCACAGTATCCATTTTGATTAGCACCTCTGGGCAAACTTGTGCCCAGGTTCCAGGAGTAATTTATTGCTCAAGCAGCAAGAGAAACCCACACTGTTTGCAAACTGCACAGCTTTAGTTATCCTAAGTGTAATTCATCTTGTTGTAAGGCAAAACTTTCATGATACGGTTCTGAAACTAATAATATATTCAACAAAAGGTCTTCCCAAGTGCATGCAGTGGCATATGTCTTTGTAGATTTAATATAAACTGAGCCTACTTTCAATAAAAAGCCACCAGAATTTTCCAAGCCAGTGGGGACCTATGTATTGTGTAAAAGTGTAGAATGTCAATAAAATAAAGTTGGCAGGACCATTAATTTCCATTCCAGTACAAAATCCAGTTTTGCTGATTATGGAGGCCAATAAGGAATTCTGAAGTCTCCAAACAATCATATTTTTTTTTCTTGGCTGTTTGTTCAGAGTTGGTAAGACTGGCAGACTAGGAAAGCAATGGTACCTGTACCTCATGATGTAACCATATTTTACAGTGCAGGCTAAGCACTACTTCTTAAAGTCATGTTGTATTTTATCAGGCTAGATTCTCCTTCTAATTACAGTGGCATAAACAGTTGTAGCTTAACTGATTTCCGTTGAATACTTGCTGTGAGAAGAAAGTACATCTCATTGAATTCACAGTCCAAATTAATGTTTTAAAAACAAAACCAGTACACTTGGAAGCTATGCAAAGTGCTGAATGTTGTGAGTTCCTGTAGAAGTTGAAAAGAGTTGCATTACGTTGGTGACAAATCCTCATTTGGTGCACATTAATAACCTGCTAATTCAGCTGCGCACTTTTGTGTGATGTTCCATAAGCAATGGAGATGTATGAAGTTTAGAAATCAGTTGAATTTGCTCATCTAACAATAGAATATAGTCCCCTTAGTTCTTCTGAGAAGCACATTAGCCTATGCACTGCTGCAAGGGCTTCTTTCAGGAGTGCTTAAGGCATAAAGTGTGCAGCTGGGACCCGATCCTTCAGGTTAGCCAGCTCGGATATGGACCAGTCCACTGCTTTCAGGGAGACTTCTTGGAATAAAACACTAGGTGAAAGCCGACACGGCATGGTGACAGACACACAGCAAAAACGATGCACAAAAATGTATTATTGGTCAAATGGAAAAGGAGCAGCAGGCAAATCTGTAAGCTGCAGCTATAATCTTTCATTCGAAGTGCTTTAAAAATACTGGTTCAGACTCACAGCCTCCTTGAGGAGTGAGGAAATATAATCATGTCAGAGAGTTGCTGCTTGTTTAGGATCATGCACTTAGCGGCAAAGTGGGGACTAGGAGCTGGAAACCCCAAGAACCTGAAAGGCTTGGCGATATTCCTGGTAAAATAGCAGTGAGTCCTCACAAGTCTTTGATTTTTGGTGATTATGAGAAATTTTGCCTTGCGGTTCAGTGTCCTAACTCAAGGAGTCCTGTTAAGATAGAAATACCATGAAGAATTATTATGCATGAAAATTAGTGAGGGGGAAAAGTTTACTTAACTAATATTTTACTAATCTAAAAAAAAAAAACTATTAAGACTTCCAATGCCATAGAGACATCTGAATGACTTTTTGATATTCCCTTGAGGACCTTTAAGGAGACTTTGAAAGATGAATATGGTATGATCAAACTTTACCCTTAGTGAGGACCTCTTAGGTCCTTAGGAACTTACAGGCTCACCTGAAACACTAAGAAGAGCTGGCAAGCTGGTAAGCCGCTGAAGCTAGCTGGTGTGCTATCACAGTGCACATCTATTTATGGATGGTGCCCTAAAGAAAGCTTATCAATAGACAGTGTGTTCGCTTCTCAGCTGTTCTGCGGTGGCAGCAGTGACCAGCACTCCTATCACATGGCTGTTACAAATCCTTTCTTGGGCTATACATACTATGGGTGTAATCAACTGCCATTCAAGTTTGCTCATATGACATCCCCTGCAGAAATAAGCAGATAAATTATTTACTGCACAGGCAAGATGATACTGAATGCTATGGCAGCTAAATATTGTAGTTACACTAAGTTCCCGTGAACAGGGCATAACTTATTCATAGTCAAGAAGTGCAAGGACTCTTTCACAAGCTAGATTTTTGTCAGTCATGATGATTTTCCATGTGTTCTGTACTATAGGAAGTCCTCTTTGAAAAGAGGACAGTAAATTATTTACCATGCGGGGAGGATGATACTAAATGGTACAGCAGATAAACCATGTAGCTATAGTGAATTCGCATGAGCATGATGTGATGTTCATGAACTATTTATTTAGCTTGGCTTCCATGCTAAGCTGGTGATCACTGGCAGCCCACGTATGCTTTTCAGCTGTGAAACACAGCTGTCTTCTGGAGAGCAGGCACAGGTTAGCCCTTTGAAATCTGCAGCACTTTCACATCTGTCCAATAAACAAGTTATTCTCGCCTGCGTAAATCTACAGGAGGTATGTAAGTCATTACGGTGTCTCTAGATAGTGCCCTGCCTTTTTAATTTGTTGTCATCTGGGGCCAGACACTGCCTCTGGTGGGCAGAGACTTAATCATCTCTCTGCAAGTTGACGTATGTGCTGCTGAGTGATGGCTGCAGGACGTGGTGCTCTCAAGGGTTGTTTTGAGGTGGAATTGCACCCTGCGGCTGCATGTACAGCATACTGTGTACACGGTATAGTCTGCCATAGACACTGATACAATGCGACATATCATTAACCAGAATTCCTCTTTAAAAAGGCAGAAGAGCAAAGATAGCAGATGGCATCTCGAATACTGAAGTAAGTGGACTCAAGTGATCATCCACTGCAATGGCAGAATGTTCATTTTGAACACCAGACTCTCTTTGGAGGGCTGGAAAGGCTTGTTGTCATCAAGAAAGATTCTCCTTTGTCTTATACAGAAGCATTTTGAGGTGTCTGTGATGATTAGTGTGGTTCCTGTGCCATGTTCTAGGGCACCTGGAACCTGCTTCAAGGAGGGAACTCTCCTTGCTGCAGACCCTAGGCCTGTGCTTTTGTCCCTTAGTAGGGGAAGAATCTGAAATATCAGTGGTCACAAAATTTTTAAGGAATGAAACAAGGAGTAAAATTCACTTTGCACTTCCCCACGCCTATCCTTAGCATTCTTCAGATGTTTGTCTCTGTCTTAAGGACTTTTGCACCTCCTGCCTCCAATCTGTAGTGCATGGTACTCATTTTCTGGGGGGACTGAGAGCTCCTGTCACTCGCGCACGGATGCAAGTAGTGGCACAGTGAAGCTGAGCGACTTGCCCTGAGCAACACAGCTTGTGACTATCTCTGGTGACTGGACAAACCTCCTTTCCTTCTGCAGTGCTGCTGAGGAAAAGGACTTGTCACCGTCTTTATAATTTGACGTAGATATAGCAGCACAAGAACCAGTGTGAATGTAAATTGGAGAACATTAACCTGCAGAGAGTTAAAATCTGCTCGTCTCATTCAATCACGTAAGCTTATATATAAATGTGTTTATTGAAGATAAATTAGCTATCATAGCTAATTTATTCTGCATACTTCATATTAGCTATGTTAATTCCCTTAACTCACCCCACCACATTTCTCCTCTTTGCCTCAATTCTGTTTTGATCCTCTCAGCGCTGGTTAGAATAAGTTTTACATCATGACTGCTGTGTTAAACTACTTCCCAGAAACAGCCCTACGCTTACTCTTTCTTGTGTAGCATTTCTCTCTTACAGCATGGAGGTTTTGTGGTTTGTTTTGACTGTATGGACCCTCTTGCAAACACAGTGGGTTTTGGTTTTTCCTTATTGCGCCTTATGATTTCTGGAAGCAGATGTATTTGCTCGCTCGTCTCCAACTTTTATACAATAAAACTGCCCCTTGATGAAAGCCTACACCGAAGCCCTGAGCCCAGCCCTGTGTTTAGAGGGACTGTGCAGTCCTTTCTAGGATGCAGAAGGAAGACCTGTGTCTTGCTGAATATTTATAAGCGATGATGCCATTTCAAGTAGAAGACTATGTAAAACAATGTTGAAGTCATTTGGTAAGAAGTGCTAAGACAACACCCCACCCTGCACAGTACACTTAGGGAAATGGCATTCCTTTTCCTGCTTTGGAAGTCGTACACTGATTTTGCAAATGTATTTGTTGTTTAATTTTTGAATGAACGCCTTGTGCAAGCAGATTTTCCCAGCAGATTTCTGAGGAACTATATGATGCTCAGGTACCTTTAGGTGCTCCTGCATCTCAGCTGTGCGATGCCACTCCAGGTTGTGTCCATGCGTGGTTGGCAGCGTGACTCCGCACTTGGGAGCTCTGTCTACCTTCCCATGGGACTGAAAACTCCATTTTGACTGTGAGCCTGCTCCTTGCTCCCCATTTCTAAGGGAGCTTGCTAAAGGCTTGCAGTGTAGACTTGTTGGCTGAGTGCTGTACTGTCAAAATCTAATTGCTGCAACCAGTGAGAGCTAAACTGTGGCTCTCCAGCAGACGACAGGCTGCTGGGGAGGAGGTCACCCTGGCAACGCCGCTTGCAGGTACCTCCTGAGGAGGGCTGATGAGAGCTCATCAGGGAGCTCTTGCAGAGCGGCAATGGATTTTTGCAAAAGCAACTGTGGCTTCTGCTCTCTCAGGATATTCCCAGCAGCTCAGTGAGAAACCCAGAGAGGCAAAGGAAATCCTGCTTTCCTTAAGACTGTCAGACCCTCGGGGACTAGGAAAGGAAAGGAGAGTTAGTGATAACCATTGCTTTTCCGAAGAGCGTTGTTTCTGTGATGACCTGTCACTTTACTCCTTCGGTAAAAGCCATTGCATATTCAAAAGGCTACGAAAAGTATTTTAGTTCGCAGCTATTACGAATTTTCTGCAGACTTAGCTGGAAATCAAAATCATCCTCCAGCAGGAAGTGGGTGTTGAAGTACCGTGGGCTTCTGAGTCTCAGCTGGGACACAGCTGCCTGGGGATGCAGCGACCCAGCACGTCACGGGAGTTTGGTGAGCAGCCAAGGTGAAATGCTCAGCCAGTGCCACCACAGCAGCATGTGTAGGTCTCCTGGGCTTTCTGGTCAATACCTGGACAGTCTGACCTTGATGAACTGTAGTTTAGAATTTTATTAGCGTATTTCAGAATTTTTGTTTTGCTTTTCTGCTTTTTTTATAGCCACATAGGTGTTTGCCTCACATTTTTGCAAGTAGGGCATTGGAATTCTGATGACCTCTGTATGGGAAAAGAGGACTATTCTTCATAGCCATGAGCACTCTTTTCTAATCAGGTAAATTTCATCCTTTTGGTCAACGTTTGACCCTTCTGTAGTGCAAAGCTGTTAACCATGATCATTCCCTCAAGGACATTAGACAGTCTTTCAGACAAGATGAGCTTTGAGCTACTTCTCCAGAAACAGAGTTAAACGAACGCAGACTCTCCGCATCAGAGCAGGGCATCTGCATAGCTGCTATTTCAAAAGCATCTTCAGCTTCAGAGCAGAGACCACAGATGGCCCAGTGGGACACTTCAAGGAAAATCTATGCTCTGGAGCAAAGCCCTTCTCCTCCTTGAGATCTTCTTTGTGGGGAATCTGCAACTCCTTCAAGTCTGCTCTAACAATAAGATTGCAATTAGAAAAAGCTGGTTGGGCTGTCAATTCGTATTGGCAAAATATTCCCATTAAAAAAAAAACCAACCCAAGAAAACAAGTAAAACCGATCAGTCCTGTGCCTGTCAGGTGCATGTCCCATCTGCTGTCTGAGGGAGCAGGTCAAGTGAGGAGAAGACAGGGCTGGAGGTGAATTTTCACAGGTACGGTATCACCTGTGCTTAGCTGGCAGATGCAGGTGGGCATCACTTGCTGTTTGCTGTTCTGAAAATGTCCCTCTGAGATCTAAAATCTCTTGCTGTGTTTAATTTACAAAACTCTCTGTTAATATTCCCCCCAAATGCTTCTAATGGAATTACTTAAGCTTCAGTTTTGCAAGTTGTTATCTGTCTGTAGAAATGCAGCTTGAGAGATAATTTTCCAACACTTGAGACAAAACCTGCTGGCTTGATTCTAACATGTATTTCTAAGCAAAATGAGTGGTACCAACAGCTCTGATCTATCTAGTCCTTCATTTAAACACCCTCAAATGTGAACTTTGATACGTAGATTATGAATGACAAGTGCCATATTTTAATGAGTTTGCAAGGTAGAACTAAGGAACGTTTGGGTAAACTGAAGTTATTGCATGCACAAAAAGCATGAGCAGATGAATCATAATGGATTTTTTTTTAATAAGATCAAAACTAATATATGCCAGAGGCTTTCTGACTTCACTGAGGAAGTACATTTTCATCAAGTGGTGATTTGCCACATCTCTTCTTGAAAGGCTAGGCTTTTACTCTAATTTTAATCAGACCTGCAGCAGCAAAATATTTGCAACGTCAATGTTTAGAAAGGGTGTAGTCCAGTGCTTAAAGACTATACAGGAACATATTATTGATGATACCCTTATAATTATTCCTCAGAAAGTTTATAATAGCATGGCTTTCAGTAGTTGAATATTTATCTAGACAAAGGTGTGCACAGACCCCAGCAGAATAAGTCTCTTCTGTCATGATAAAAAAGAAAATAAATCCATTATGTGCTTTGATTCATGGGCAGAGTGGGAAAGTTTCAAAGCAGGCACAAAGCACTGCAACAATTTAAATTGAGAGCATCCCTTGGCAGGCTCCAGTTTTCACAAACAACACGAGCTAGTGAGTTAAAGCAATTAGTAGCTATGCAAGGATGTCCTCATCTTTAATGAATCTCTGATAACTGCTGCTTCTCCATAAGACCTCATTAAAGCCTTGCAGATTTGGAGCTAGGAAGAGATTGGCTTTTTGGATTAGAGTCTTTGCGAGTGCTTGCCAGATGACCGGCTGGTCACACCCCACTAAAACAAGTTGTCATTCCAAAACAGAGCAGGGGGGTACCATCAGTATGTCGCAGAAAACAGCTAAAAGGGAACATAAGAGGACAGAAGAGCAGTGATGTTTGGGCGCAAGGCATTTACCAAAATGGTAAATGTCAAGACATGGGCAAAAACCTTTTTATTTCCTTTGTGGGTACAGTACAAATTTATTTGTGTTATTAGCACAGCTTTTTTTACTCTAGTGTCATAAGAGGCCTTTGCAGACAGTCCTTTTCTGCTGTCCATCAGGAACTAGCCTGCGAGCAGGGGTTTGTTCCTGTTCCTTGCAATCACTGCTGGCTTGTCGTGCCTGCAGCTTGGGAAAGGAAACCAGCCTTTTCTGGCCATGGTAATTCTTCAGACAGCGTGGAGGCTGGAGGAGGTAGGGATTCAAGACATCCTGCCTAAAGTTTGTCATGTCAGTTGAAAGTGTCCAGTTCAATTTGAAAAAACACGGGTGAAAAATTTCTGCAACAGCCAGAAGTAACAACCGGCCTTGAAAATAACTCGCGTAGCTTGTTGTTTCAGAGAGTGGCTATAGAAGACTGATATTTCAACTAGTCACTGACTTCAAAAAGGAAATACACTTTGAGTTGTGCCAATTACAGCACAGAACTTTCATCTCAGTTTTTGAGCAGAGCATATATTAAAAGAAAAAAAATAACACATATTTCACCTTATGTCTTCTCTCTGGCTAATACTTAAGTAAGCTTTGGGAAAACTGTGGGTTTAAAAATTGGGTCAGATGTCTGTCTGCTCCAGCACACGTATTTCGCTGATCACTATTTCTCAGGCCTTCCAATTTGTTACTTTGGCACCAGTGCTTCACATTTTTATTCTACCTTTCTGTTCTGAATTGTGGTTTCCCAGCTAAAATGCAGACAGCACAGCAGGGTGAAAAATACACAAGAACCTCTTTGCCGCAGCTTTCTGTGATGTACACAAGTAGAAAACTTGATTTACTTGACTATGCATGCAGTTGTTTATGTCCTTTCCTCATGATTCCTGGTGTAGGGCAGAGTGCTGATACAGTGTTTTCTGACCCAATGTCTAGGATACTTCCTATGGTATTCCCATGGCTTCTTTATTTGCCAATGTACTTTGTTTACACACCTTTTAAGTAATATCATTTAATTCTTGCTTGCTTCCTTTGGCAGTGTTTGCTTCAAACCTTCTCCTGCAGACAGCATCATAAATCTTGCATAAGGTGCCTATACCTTTCTTGTCATGGCTTTCAATGAGTTCAGTAAGTCTGCAGTCACAGTCACTGGTCCTGTTGTGTTCACTCACTGCTTTTTCTGCTTCAGTGCAGATGCTGGTTCCTGTTCATTGTTAGCTATGACCAAATTTCTTTATTATCTATCCACCATAATGTTTTTATTATGAGTGTTCCACTCTTTCTTTGTCTTTTTTTCCATTTCATGCTGTCAATTTAACCACTGCTGTTGATCCCATGGCTTGGCTTGATGACATCCATCTTTGTCTGAAAGCCTGATGGGAGCTCTCTGATTATATCAGATGTTCTGAAATATTTTCCCAGTTGATGCAGTCTCGGGAAAAACAAGCAATGCATGGCATGGTTTGCGTGTGCCCCTACTACCTGTCTCACCTGAAAAGGAGGTAATTTTCAGTGCATATTTTTTGCTCTTACGCACAAAGCTGCTTTCAAACACAAAAGTGCCCCCAATGCCTCACCGTACTCACCAGGCAGCAGTGTATCAAAGCACATACCAATTTTTGCAAAACATCTTCCTTCGTTTGTGCTCAGCGCATTCCTGAGCTATTGGGTTAGGGTGCATTTGCGGGAAAGCTGGACTTTCAACAATAATTACCTAGTCATTTTAGGCTGGCAATCGACAGTTAAAGAAGCTCTGAATGCAATACCTCTTAAAAGCAAAGCTGCTTTCTCCAGGCTGTGGGATGGTTTCCATTCTCCCAGGTTGACCTTGGGAGTGCAGGCTGTTCTCCTGGCCTCTCGCTGATGCAGGGGAGAAGCTGGTGCCCAAAGCAGAGTTACAGAGCTGTGTGTTGCCACATCAGTACGTGGTGATCAAAATACTCTTCCTATATGTTAGCAGTGAGGCCCCAGCAACTGCCAGCACGGTATCAGGAAAAGTACCAGGAAGCCGTCCATTTTAGCAATCGACTGGGATTGCCAAGGCTATTGTTTTTAATAGGACTGGAATTTTTGTCAGGGGCTTGGCACTTAGGCTAGGTGAATCTTGTGTTCCCTTCCGTCTTCAATCTCACGTTTATCAGGTCTGTCCATACGCTTAGTGTTGCTTGGCACTGAGAATGAAAGAAGGCAATTACAGGCAAAAATTACATAGCTAATAGATAGTAAATCATGTTGTCTCCTGATCTTACCTTTATGCACTGATCTGAGCCTCCATCTCCTTTTCATGTTAGCTCTTCCCTGCTGTCACTGTTTTCTTTGTTGAGCCTCCAGAATAACCTTGTTGAAAACTCAGTTTTCCTGTGTTGTATGTGAAGCTGTAGCAACACATTTCTATAATCTGTGAGTTGAAACAATGAATAAAAATAGAAATACTCACAGAATGTGTTAGTCATTCATAAAACAAACCATGCAGCTTTGCACCTAGGGACAGCATAGTAAGAGAAAAATTCCCTGGAGGACTGTGGAGGCTTCTGGCCTGGCAGTTTTCCAGTTGCACTTCCCTTGTGAAAAAAGCCCTGAGCACAGGGGGGTGGGAGAGCTGCAGAAGCACAGCAGGCTGCTGCGCCGCCAGGGAGGGCTGTGCTGGGGGACACGGCAGCTACCCTCCCAGCTTCAGCTTCTGCAGTGAATTTTGTCTTTACCCCAACTACATAAATAACCAGAAGACCCAATTCGAGCTGCTACAATTGACACACATGTGGATTTCCTCCAGAAAAACTGTTAAATTCTACCATAATCTAATATGACTTTCAAACTATCATAAGCAGCTTATTCTTTTTCTTCTATGACAGTGCTTCTAAGTCATACGGATTTTTACAGATAGGATTTTATGCCATAAAGAATGTAGCAATCTGTACTAAGGTAACTGAAACCATTTAATTTGCCAAGTTTATCAAAAGCCTTTGGTCTGCACAGAATTCAGATAATATTTAGGGAAAATTAGGAACCTGGAAGGGGATGGATCAGAATTAGTTTTCTGATGATGCATGTGACTGTTAACTGGAATATTATAGAGAACTTTGCTTGTATTAATTAAATTGGCAAATGAGAACAGATTAGTTCTGATTCAAATGCATTACTGCTGCAAAGCCCGTCAGAAGTTACTGGTGGGGAATCTTTTGTGGGTCATAAATAAAATGGGAGAACACGACACATAATTTCCTAAGTTATTCTCCAAAATGTGGTGAAAAAAAATCAGGTCTTATGGGAGAAGGTCAATTTTAGCCTTAAGCTCATATGTCGAAGTTCTTAGGCACCCAAAGTGGAGCATTATCAAAATTTTTAATTGTAAAGGCAAATTTTCTATTTCAAAATTTCTTGCTCTTTATATGCAGTAGCTGCATTTTGAGCCTAATTTCTAAGGAGGGAGGGAGTTAGTTGGTGGGCCAGAAATCAGTGTTTACACAGAAGCTGATAATACTGGCCTGATTACATCAATAATGGACAGAAAGAGGACCAGTCCCAACTGCTGTTGTCTGTGGTGGGTAATTCCCAAGGTCTGCTTTATTAGCGCTGAAGAAAAATAAGGACAAATATGCTATGTGTGTGTGTATGTGTACACACACACAGAAGAATGTCAAAGAAATCTCAAAGACCTCTAAGATTTTTCTAGATGGCCAAAAAGCCAATATTCCTTGGCAATGGGAAAATATTGTTTTGGCCAAAAGCCTATTCTACTTTAGGAGAAAAAAGCAAGGAATTAGAAATACAGAATGTAAAAGTGGGGAAAAATCAAACAGCATACATTAAAAGTTTTGAAATGCAAAAGAGGAGTGGAAAAGATCAAGAATATCACCATCATTCTGCAAAACCAGGGAATTTGCTTAGTGACATTTCCAAAAAATGGACTAGTTCTCATTTTGTAGAGGAAGGTAATGAAAATCTTGGAAAAAAAATTTCCAACAGAGAGAACTGAAGAATAAGAGTGTAATCAATGTGGTCAGACAAACCTGATTTCATCCTCTGAGGTAATTTTACTTTTTGTCTGAGATGTATATTTTTATCACTTAGCATTGCAACATCGAACCTGTAAAGTGCACTTCAGTGAATGATGAACAGGCTAAATGGTAGGCACAATTTCTCAATAATCTGAGAGTAAGCATTAAAAATGGGATAACACAGTGACTGGTAGAATATTAAATAACAGGATGAGCAGGGTATCAGAGATATCTGAGCCACTTACTAAACTGATTAACTGATTCATTGGAAGAATACATCTTTAGGAGCAAGGATTGCGAGCTACATGTATGGAAAGGGGTGCTGTGCCTATTGCTGAATATGACAGGCAGCTAAGACGATATTCCATGTACAGCTCCCCATATGTATTCAGCACTGGAAAAAAAAATCCACAGATGGCTAAAGGAGACATAATAAATAGGAAAAATTGGGTCATACTGTTTTGTATACCTTTGGTAAATTGGTATTGGGGAAGATGATCTGATCATATTAAAAAAGGAGACATTAAAAAAAGCAGCAGCTAGGAAACAGCAGAGTGTGGTAAGAATTCCCAAACTGATTTGAGGGCTAGAGATAATGCCTTCCATGGAGAGGTTTAAAAAGCTCCATCTATTTAGTTTATCAGGAAGAGGCTTGAGAGGCAACTTGTTTACAACATATAAATACTTTCATGTGTTCTAATGGGCCCTTGAATCGAGTGGAGAAAGGCATGAGGAGGATCATCAGCTGGAAGCTGCAGCCCAATGAGTGAATAAGTCAGGAATGTTTAACAGGAACAATGATTTACAACTGGAACAAGATATCAAAGAAAGTGATATATTCTGCTTAAGTATCTAGTTCCTTACTGACTGCCTTTCAGCATAACGTGCTTTAGTCTGACAAAAAGTCACTAGATTCAGTTCTGGAGACTTTAATATGCAGGTCTGGCTACAAGATCTTCTTGTTTCCCTTCTGGCCCTCTATTTATATCTTTCTAGAATAGGCACACCTGTATATAGGGTAAAGAACGCTAGAAACTTCACACTTTGGGTATAATGATGAACTCCAGCACATTCTGTTACTGTATAATAAGTTGAACTGGCTGAAACATGATTTTATTTTCTGGAAAAACAAAAAAATTGTAAAATTAGAAAAAATTCTGAAGCTTCCTTTAAAAAACATTCTTTTGACAAATTCCTTCTCCCTCTCCTCAAAGCTCTGGTAAAAATCAGGTGTCTTCTGACAATGTATACTTAGTTTTCTCAACAAAGTATTTTCAGAGCAAAGACACTGAAGAGGATTTTGAGTGATGTATTGGAGAATCTCAGATAGCTCCTGATGCATGTGTGCCATATGGCAAAAGATATTTGCGGTGTAACAGTTCTCACATTTTAATTTGGGGATTTGTGTCTTCTGAAAGGCCCTGCGTTTTCAAGCCCAAAGCCAGGTTACCGAAGTCATGTGTGCTTTTGCAGAGCAGCTGCACTGAATTAGCAATACTGTAGGTTTTCCAGTGTTTCAGTCCTGACCACAATAAACCATCCATTGCACTGAGACTATTTTCATAGTTTCAGAACCATTCACTGATTACTGGAGAAACTGGCAAGGCAGGCAATAATTCATGATAATTGTGATAAATTTCTGTGTCAATATTTTAAAATAAGTGGTCTCAAACTATGTGCTACATCTTACATAAACCACACATGGTGCATGCAGATTGGGAGCTATACCTTGCCGCAGGCTGGGAGCTCTCTACCGGTGCTTGCTGTCCCTTCCCCTCCCCTGCCTTTGCCTATCTCTCGGAAACATTACAGCACTGCAATGTGTAGGCTTCACATCACAGTGAATGCTAACTTTTGTTACATGCGCTGCGAAAAAGAGAATGCCTGCCACTATCAACACACTGAAAAATTATTCATCTGAACCAGAAATACTGAGTTAAAAGGCTTCATATTATTGTACTAAGGTAGTTCACTACAAAATGTGTTTGCCAAAGCACACGTGTGAATGTGGGGAGAGTCAGTCCACAAGCTGAAGTCGGTCCAAAAATGAATTTTGTTTTTGTTCAGAAAAACATGAGCTCCATTTTTTTAAACCAGGCATATATTAATTTGCCAGCCATTCATCTCACCCAAATTTGAAGCCAAAATCTGCCCCCAGACGTGAACACGCAAACGCTGTTCCTGGATAAATCAGTGTCAGAGATGCACGTGCTTAAAGGCTGAAATGGAGCTTTTCTGAATAGGCTTGGGGTACGCTCCTAAAACTTGCATTTCATAGCAAGGCTTACTTTGGTAGAAGGAGGTTAGCCTGTCTGCAAAGAACAGTACTGAATCTGCCAAGACTGATTGGGGTATATAAATAAACGAGAATGAGTGTACAACTTTATGGAGTTTGAACATTAAGCAGAATCTTCCTGCTAATAAAATTAATGGAGAATAGTTAGCTTGTGCATGAAAATGTATGTTAAAGCAATTATAGGACAGTAAAATAGATGTTTACAGAGGTTGCAGGAAAAATCTGGCAATAATATTTTGCTCTGCAGAACAGAGATTCATGGCAAAACTATGTAGCAAAGTGATCTATTTAATCTGATTTATGAGTACTTTTCTTCTTTAAAAAAGCCATCAAACAAACTCCATGAATATGATTAGAATCAAAATAAATGCTAAAAGGGCAAATATTTATATGGGCTTCAAGTCAGAATTTTAGCTGTGATGAGGCCAGAATGAACACAATCCAAGAGCCAGAAATCTCTGATTATATTTAGAACAATAGTTTTAAACAAAATAATCTGATCAAATTACTGTATAAAAACCCACAGGGTATATCAGTGCCAGCATTTTATGCTTGAAGAGACAGCATGCTTTCAAAGTACTAAATAATGGGGATTTTTTCAAAAACATCCTAATAGTGAAAATGAGGACACAGAACTGTCCCTTTGCAGGCAGAGGAAGGAACTCGGCAGTATTTATGATGAACCGACCACAAGTGAACTCTAGAAACTGAGCAGCTATAGCTGTGTTTGAAAGAAAATGGCTGCCCGTGTGCATTAGGCACCTCTTGAATGCAAGCAAGACTTTAAAGGAAAGATTTTGAGGCCGAGGTAGAGTTCTTCAGTACTTCCCATGCACAATCTTTCTTTTTCTTGGAACATAACCGTGGAGAGAGATGGCATGCTATGCAGACGAATAAATGAGATGCAACCAAAGAAGTACGAATATTCAAAACAAGCAAGCAGGAAAACCAATTTTGTCAGTAAAGTAGCTAAACATTGGTTTGAACCCGATGGAACCTAGAAAGCTTTATGAACACCCCATGACCTATGCTGAGCGGTGATTCTTCTCCTTTTAATACCCCTTAGGTTTTTATTGTTAGAATGAGCAAAATACATCGTGGCAGAGCTAAAATTTCAGGTTAGGCTGGTTTAGGGGCTGTCAGTTCTGGGACTTCCCCCAGCACACAAGCCGAAGCTCCCGCCTTGGCGAAGGCACCAGAGGAGATGTTGGGCTCTTTCCCCTCCAAGTGCCGCCCTGACAGCCCTTACAGCTGTCCACTGTCTCCCCAGCTGCAAAGTAGCAGCTCTGGCTGAGCTCCTGCAGCTTTAAACACATTTCTGATATGTGTTTGTTTAAGCTTCTCTTTAAACACTGCAGCATTTCTTTCCTGGGTAACTTCTCAAGGGCTTTGCTATCCTTACTGTTGCAAACATTTTTATTTTTTTATTTGTAAAGTGGTGGGGGAAAAGGTTGAAAGTGAGTAAAGTGGCCAAAGGTGATTTCTGACATAATTTTCCTCCTAGTGTATTTGCAGCTTGTTTGATAGAAGAACACAGAGTCTCATTCCAGGATTTGGGGGTCATTTCTCAACAATCTCAGGCCAGCAAAAAAGGCAGTTTCAGAGCAGAAATAAAGCCTATCCTTGGATCAGGTTTCCTGTCCTGTGTCTGAACAATTACAAATCAAAATTCACATGCTCCTGATGCACAGACACCTAATAAACCACAAATAGCAACATGCAGGAGTTTTGTTACTGTCTAGGAAAAAAAATGCCACAATGCCCTCAGTGGTTTTGGAGTTTTTTCTTAGTTCTGCCTCATGATAAAGGCCTCGTACATTAAAACCGACACATACTCTGAGATATATTTTCATCCACAGTTTTCTTCTTGTAGACTATGGCAGCATTTTCAGGCTGAGCGGTATTTTCTTGCCAGAAAAGCAGCCAAAGGTAGGCTTAAGCTTTCATGGCTTGTCTGTTCCTATTTTCCACCAGTTGCTTGAGACTGAAATAAAAATACTGACCACCCAACTTGAATATTTCTAGGACTGGTGTGCCTTTAAAAAATAACACTACGAGCACTTTATGTAAACCACAGAGTTTAGTAACTGCTGCTTTTTTTTTTTTTTTCCCCCAACCACAATGTATAAAAGGTTTTGACCTCACAATATTCTCTACCAGCATCTGGCTTGACCATTCAAATTATCTCATATTATGTTAGAGGTGGGGGTGAAAGAGGTTATAAACAGTCTTTTTAAGCAAGCGGTGAGGTGTGTGCAGGAGAAGGCGCTGAGGGTGTATATGTAAAATATTCTGGCAAGTAAAATTTAAGATGGTGAGGTTGCTAGGGTGCTCTCTGAGAAGCCAATGCGAGTGCTGGGGGGCAGAGCTGGCAGTGTGGGTGCCGGGGGGATCCGCTGCAAGGCTCTTTGTGCCTGCGTGCTGTGAGCTCTCCTGTCCCACCACAGAGAAGCATTTCCAGGCGGAGGGGGGGGCCGTTGCTGCGGTATGATAGGGAAGCGTGTATATATTGGTAGCTGAATGGTCCTGTTGTGATAAGAGATGCCATATAAATGTAGTAGGCTGGTGTGGAAAAATTCTTATCTGTGCTTACTGTATAGGTCTAATTCTTCTCCCTTACTCAGGTCTCTGACTCTAGTAGGAGCAGGGCAGGATGCTTTATTTTTGAGGAAAGTATTTCTTTGTGATGTATAGTGCTTGTGGAATAACACTGCGTTGACCTCCTCTTTTTGTAAAAAAAGAATAGTATGTTTTACCTTTATTCATTTGCTCTGAAAATACTTTTTCTTGACCTTAACAAGGTACAATAATCGAAACCTCCCAAGTGCTGCTGCCTTTGTATTAATTTTTGCCCTGGTCGTGGACTTGGACATGGGTGATTCCCTTCAGACTCGCACACTGTGACTGTCCTTACGCAGCACTTCGGATCCTTTCAGCTACCAGCTTTTCTTTCTCCTTCCTTAGCTGTGGGTTTTGTGAATCCTTTTGTCTCTCTTGGGTCACAACAACAACACAGAACTGAGGTCAGATTTTACATCTGAATGCTTTCCTCAGACAAGTGGGTACTGTTCTCCCTCCTGATTCCACGAATTGGTACAATAAACTTTATCAAACACTATATAATGATTCCCTTTTAAATAGCAAAATGTTTTTTCTGGCTCTTGTTTGTGTTACTCCTGGTGACTCAAAGGTCTGTAAAGTCGCTTCCCCTGCCAGGCTCGCTCTCAGTGGGATGCTTTAGCAGCCTGCAGTCTGGATGCATGCGAACAGACATGTGCTGTTTTCCAAGGCAAGCACCCATTTGTTGGTGGGAGCTGCTCACGCTCTCCTCTCCACGGGAGCTCTTTCCCATTGAACTTTTGAACCACCAAAGCAAATCGAATCGCGTAGCTCTACAAAATGAAAACCGGCATTTGGGCTGTGTGAAGGAAGTGTTCCAGCTTCAGCGCAGTTGCCCAGGGAAGCAAAGCCAACAGAGAAACACATTGTCCTGGATGACTAAAGAATAAGGGCCTGTTAAACGAGTTTTGTCTCTCGAGTTTGTGGCATCTTTCTTGTGTCATCTCTTAGGCAAGAGTGCATACGCACGATAATAATTTTTTTCAGGATTTTTCCTGCTTGACTGTGATTGCTGAAATCTGTGCAGTACCTGCTAATATGGTTTCCACGATTGGTGAGAGAGTGGGAACCAGCGCCAGAAATAATAGCCCTAAGTTTCTAAAGGCCATACGTACTTTCAGGCTTGTGACAAAGGAATCTATCAGTTCTTACAAATGGGATTCCTCTAGACCTCTCCACTTCCCAGGCTCCCTACACACCACCTCCCCCAAGGCAAAGCACGCGTACTGCCCTGTGAGCCAAGCAGCTCCTCTGGATCCATCAGGCCATATGTGGGAGCACGGCCAGTAGCCATAGAGAGGAGTGGGGAATCTCGGAGTGAAGCGCCTGGCAGGCAGGGCATCTGTGGGCTCCCAGGGTAGCTCCTCTCGTCCCCCAGCAGTCCAAGGAACGGACGCGGCTGAGCAGAGGAGGAGAGGAGCCGTGCAGCGCACCCAGCTGCCGACGGCAGCTCTGGCAGTAATGCTGGGCAGAGGTGGTGAGGGGGGATTCATAGAAGCACGCTTTAGTCCTGGCAGGTCAAGTTTGGTGAAAAACGGAGGCAGGGGGGAAAAAGCGTTTCTCTTTAAGCCTGCAAATAATAAGTGAAGAAATTGATTGATCTGTTATTGTTGAAACAGCTTCTTAAAAATATCGCCATGAAACTAAGTGCCCTTTGGTGTATGTTTCAGACCTACCACTTCCCTAAAATGAGTTTAGAATGACCACACCTGCCCTCAGGAATGCTGTGTAACTGGAGCTAAAGTTCAAAAAGAAATCCTAACCAGAGGCATTTCCATGGCCAAGCTGAATCGTGTACTGGAGTAAAGAATACTTATTAGCTGATCTTTAGTGGATTTCTTTTCCAGTAACACATTAGCTCAAAACTTGTTGCGTTTCAAGTCTGTCTGCTTCAGAACAATGTCCTCAAGCTTGAGAGAACAGCACTGATTCAAGTGGACTCATGTAAAATGCCTTCATCTTTCACGCAAAGATGCTTAAAAGCTTACACAACAGCAGTGAGTCATTCACGTAGGATCGTGTTTTTATTCACACAACAAAAGTAAAACCGGTGTTCTCTGTCCCCAACTCCAGCATTGCTAATATGCAGGACACACATAATAGATGTGCTTTATGCCCTGGAAAAACAAATTATTAGTGGGTGATGGCAGCTCCATAGTGGACAATCATACTGTCATTCATAAGTATTAACTTGTCTTCCATGTTCCTTTACCTTGTTTCCAAGTGGAAATAAATGAGTGATATTTCTGCACTTCAACCGGGAGTAGGAAAGGTCAACAGTTCTAAAAGCCCCGCTAGAAGCTGTAGGTCTGCTCTTTATCCTTAATACTGTGTTAATTAATCCTGGTACGGATGGCATATGATTTCTACAAGCTTTAACAAGTGAACATCGGTCTATCTTTTTGGCTGAGGGCATGATTCAGCAAGTCCGTTTTGCATTTGCCTGACTGTAAGAATGCACTAATCTTACGGAAATTAGGTGTAATGCATCGCTGAAGCAAGGTACTGGGGCTGGGTCAAACCTGTGAAATTAAGCAAAGTTGATTTTAAGTAAAATCAACAGCTTTCACTGCAACTGGGATTCATACCTTCTCTATTTGTCTTTATAAATTTCAGGTATGTAGCCAAGGTTAGCCATCTAGGTGGAGCTGGTCATTGAAGAGGATCCCAAGATGGGGATGGGGTAGACTGAGGTGCCTGTCCTACTGCACTGACTACAGAGGGAGCCTAGATAGTTGTTAGACTAAATCTCTAATGTATACATGTCTATACATGGCCAGTGAGCTAAATCCTACCTAACTCCTGACTCTAGTGATCAGCTCATGTCAGATGTATAATCAGACCACATGGTTATAAAAAAAAAAAAAAGAAGAAAAAGGCAAAGGATATATGGCAGCACAGTGTGTGGCCTTTGTTTTTTAACCAGCTCTTTGTTGGTTTCAACTAATTGTCACCACTACAAGATAAATTAGCTTTTAATTTTAAATTATTTTAAATATCTAGAAATAGCACATCATGTTTAAGTCCAGTAAGCAACAATGTTATACAACCCTTGAAAGCAAGGATGTTCAGATTTAATGATTTTTGCAGGGCACTAACTTATTTCGTTGTGTTCAAGTAGAGATCTCTACATACTACAAACTTGAAGACAACATAAAATAAATGTGTCCTATGCCAATATAGCTGCTTAATCATCTTCCTGGTATTACTCTGGTTTTGTACGGAATGACGTTTTGGATCTACAGATCCACTGTGCATTATATAGCAGATTGACTGCAGACAAGACAGAAAATACGTGTGCTAAAATTTGATACACAAATCAATAAATCGTGTGTCCCTTTAAATATAATGAAAGCAAAGCTCATATTGATCTACATCAACTCTGATTAGAGTTGCATGGTATTCTCTTTTGAAAAAAAGCAGAATAGCTGCTGCTGAGTGAATTGTAGGCATCAGATACTACATAGCTAGCTCCCATTGCAGTCAGGCAGAGGAGCCAAAACAAGTAGGGAGCCATAGGAAGTTACCAGCTTCTATAAAATGGTGTCTGTTTGAAAGCCGGGGTTTTAGAGTGTATTTTCTACACCTCAGGTGTTCATTGCACTTTTCATTGGTAAAAAAGAAAAAAAAAGAAGGGAATCCCATCTCTGAGCTGAATAAATATTGGCATACTTTGCAGTTTATTTAAGGTTTTGATTTTAGGGAAACTTGCTAAGTACACAATAACAGGGTCTATGCTGCCAACATATTCTGAGGAGAAGTAAAACTCTTCCCAAGATAACATCTATCTTCACTTTCCTGTGACAATTTTTAAAATAAGGTATCTAAGTGCTTTGCACACTTACATGCTCTAATTTGCTGATGTGCTGCTCTTTTTGCCCGTGGCTGCTAGCTGTACCTGCCCTCTGCAGCCTTCCTTCAGCTTTCCCTGTGCAGGAAAGCCAGTGTAGGTAAGGCAGCCTCCTTCAGCTCAAAAGCTTGTCAAGTGCCAGGATATCCAGAAAGGCAGAAAGTCCAAAATCCTCTTTGGCTTCCTTTGCAGCTTGTTAATTCATGCTTTGTTTTTTATTTGTGACTTTGGCTTGAACATGATATATATATATATATATCCAGATTGTCTGGGTTGGGAACACTTTATCATCAAAACTTGCTATTGGCACAGTGTTATTTTGCCCTTGACTGTAGGTTTCTGTTTGATTGTCTTCCCAAGGTTTATACAAGGTGGTGTTTTCCAAAGCGATGTTGCAAAGATACTGTGGAACAGATTGAAGCCAGTTGTCAGACCTGTAGGGCATGTAACATACCACCCTGTGTGAGAAGGGTCTCTGGAGCTGGGGATGCAGGGCAAAGTGCAAGCCCTCTCTGCGGGCTCCGAGTGCATGCTTACTAGGGAAACTCTGCAGCTTGCTGTATCCCAAAGAGTCTGCAAATGCTTACATCCATTTTCTCCTCAAAATGGCTCGCTTGTATTTAAGACAAGGATAGGGACCACTTTCGAAGCATAAACAAAAGCCTGGTGAGAAAAATGGGGAAGACAGTGGTTGAGCAGCATGAAAAATTCTTCTTCCCTCTTCATTCGCTCTTTTGTGTAAAGTAACAAACCTTAGGTATGGAAGTGAGCGCTGCTCTGCGCTTTATAAATATGCTGAGGTAGCAAGGTACAGCATCACATGCAGGACCATAACATAGATTCCAGGAGCATCCCATCAACTATTTTACCATTGCCTGCTCTTGCGATTGCCAGTATTCCTCAAAAATGGAAGACCATGCCTCTTCCCCCAGACCAAACTCCTCCAAATGTCTTTTAAGACCTTATGCAAAGAACATGGAACAAATCTGTAAGATGAGACTTGTGGGTAGAAAACTAGTGAATAGCAAAGCAGATCTGGCTACGAGTTCAGAAACCCCCATACCCTTTCCTTTGGAAGAAAAAAGCTACCAGAACCAAGCATCACTCTTGAGCATATTACCTGACCCTAAAAAAGATTAAGTGTTGCTTTCCTCTAGCATTGGATAAAGTAAGTTGCTACAATAAACTTAGCCTCTCCCTACTTCACCTGTGTGTTTTTCCTCAGGACTTTATCTCAACTCTTCTCTTGCTGTAAATTTAGAGACAGACAAATTACTATCACATTTAGTACCCTCACCACTAGGGCTGTGCCAAGGGCCTTAGACTCTCTTTTAGCCCTGGTCTGTCAGATAAATTATTACTGTGTTAATCATTAGGCAGTACCATAGCTCAGCGCAAAGTGCATGCTGCTTTGGGTTATCTGTGGTGCCACCAGTGCATCTTGCTCTTGTTGATTCCAGTGGAAGCTCTAATTTCATGTTACATGTTATCAAAGGATATCAGGTCATCCTTTATACATGAGCTCTTCACAAGTTAAATCTGTACATTCTTCAAAAGAGGAGCAAAAGGCTCGTTTCCATGGCCATGCTCAGCAAAACTCCTTTCCTGACAGTGCAGGACTACCGATAAGCATCTATAAGGACGGAAGCATACATCGGTATACTTTATTGGGTTATTTGGAGCTCGAAATGGAGGAGCATACATGAAAGAGGGACACCAGTGGTTAATGCTCCTGACTGACATTTATACAGAAAAACACTTTGGGATTTACTTTAGGAAGGGAGTGTGTCGGTAGGTCTCTTCTCTGTCCCTGAGAGTAGCTGAGGACTGCTGTACTGTTCATTCACTACACCTTCAGATTTTTCTCATAATCCTCTAAGAAATGTGGGCAAATCAATTAATAAAAGTTGCACTTTGGAAACAGTACATCTTCTTTCCCTTATCAGAGGAAATTTTGTGTGCCATACCTCCAAACGTACTAGAAAATCCATGCTTTTTTAATGTCACCCATTCTTTGTGTTTATTATTGAATTATTTTTTCCACTGATTAAGAAGTACTGGCTTCCCACAAAAGACTAAGAATCCGTATGGATCACTTATCCAAGCTCAAATCTTGTATACAGTTAAAATCCTCCTGCAATTTTAGCTATGCTTTGAAATGCAAATGGATTAAGAGAAAAGGTCTTTAAGGAGATTGCAACTAGTTAGATATTTTATTGTATGTCAATTGTACATACATGCTTACAGACAGATATGCATAATGTGATAATGTAGTTAGCTTTATCGGAGTCATAGGTGGATTTAGAAAAGTCCCCAGTTCCAAACTAGCAGAAACTTACACAGGACCTCTCCCTCTGCTGCAGGTAAGATCTGTGTTTTGACCTTGTTCTTGAAAAATCACAGATACTCAGTGTTAGTTTAAATTCATGTATGGAGGCTGTGTTTCATGTCTAACAGCCTTCAGAGCAGCACGTTGGAGTTAAGAGGTGGAATGCTACTGAAATTCAATAGGATGGGCAGCTAGCTCTGTCAGACCCCTTGGAAAATCCCTGTCCAAATGTGGAGGAATAAGACAGCTGCAAAACAGATTAAAAACTTACTTGGAACAACTTTTATGAACATCTGAATGTGAAGTATTTTTAAGGCCCTGCCTGTCCCAACTCCCCCCTCATGTTCAGCACTAAATGCATCCTCAGCGCTGTGGAGCAAGATGCTGTGCTTTAAAAGCCATCACATTTTAATGTATAGAAAAGCTTTTTTTTTTTTTTTTTTTTTTTTTTGGCCCAGGATTGAAACTAACGTCTCTTGGGCTTTGAGGCAGAGTTAGTTTTCAAGAAAAAGTCTATATTTTAATATAGACAGCAGACTGGAAATACCAGCTGTCTGAACTTGTTCAACAGTGTAAAATTTCAGAATAAGTCCCAAGACCGAATGGTTACTGGCCAGAGAGTAGAAAAGGTAATTAAAGGTGTTTAACAGGTGTATTTATTAAATAGATCTGTGGTTTATCACATAGTTCTACAGTTTATCACAGGAATATCACTTCCAGGCATTCCTGGCTGTATGTAAAATATACATGCTAGCCCTGGCTTTTTTCCATTTGAATATAATGTTTCATGGGAACAGCAAAATCTGTAGAAGTCAGAGATCAAAACTGAATGTTATTTCCAAAATACCAATGATACACAGAATGCTGTCATGGAAACCTTCCTTTCAGAGCCCTTAGCATAATCAGCAATCATCCCACACTATGCTGAGGAAGTATTCATCTGTCACCACACCAGACTATGTAGTCTATAAATTGTAGTCACAATAAAAATACTGACTTTTGTCACATGATACTGCTTTTTGTGGACAAATGGTGCAGCCTGCTTTTCACTCCTGAATATCTGTCTACACATTGCAAAGCTATGTGGGATCAGATGGACTTTGTTTCCTTAAGAAAACTGGAATTTCTTCTTTCCTCTGAAACCCGTGTTAATATCAAAAGCTACTATGGTTTCATGAACACTTTTTAGCCTGCTTCTGACTTGAGGTACAACTCCTACTTGATCATGTCCCATCAAAATCAGCATTTCATTGCTACTTACAGGTGGTTTTGTTTATCCTTCACAAAATCGTTGTGGTTATATTTCCTGAAGTCATTTATCTTTTTCCAGGACCATAAATAGAGACACCTGTACCAAATTTCCAGACAATAAGTCAAGCAACCATTTCTTGTCTTTCTCAAGTGCAAAGCATAGGCAGATTAACCCATTGCAAAGATATAACATGACAGTGATATTTAGACTGAATGTGAGGCAGAAGTAGCAGAGAGTTTTTGTATTTATATGAAAGATGAGATGAAGTTCTGTAATTACATAATGAAACGGTTTATATTTAGTCAGATTCATTTCCAAGCCACGTGCCTCAGAGAAAATCCAAATTCTTGAATGAGACACCACAAAGTTATTCAGATCGATAAGCTATGAGAATGCAGGTATCAGCTGCCTTTGGGCTTGGTATATTTAAGTGGAAGGGACAATACGTTCAGGCATGGGTCACAGTATGGGTTTAGTTGCATCTTCAATTTTCAGGTGGACTAGGAAGGCTGAATCAGGGCATTTGGAATTTATTACAGGGCAGAAAGAGGGAAACCATTGATCTTTTCTTGGTTTGGGTTTAGATTGTTCCCAGTAGCTGATTCCTACAATATGTAAGTTAAATTTTTTTCTATGCCTTTCAGTGCAAGTGGTTCAGTGCCTAAAGGGCATCAATGAATATTTAAACAGATTGCACTAACCAGAACATATGTTAAAAATAAACCCCAAACCCCTCAAAATTTGCATGATGGAAATATAGTGATTCATAAGCCTTAACAAGATAAAAGAAAAATATAAAGGTATATGCTCCTCTGTGCCCATACAGGCACTGGAGTTAATCTCTGTTCCCCTTATAGGAATTGTATCTTCTGAAATAGTCGCAGGAAATGCTACAAGTCATTCTAACCTAAAACCTTATTAAGATTGTCTGTTATTGTAGGTCTACCTCTAAACAAAAAGCCAAGAGAATGTCAAATATCTTCTTTATCATGCTACATGTTTGCAATCAAGTGTTAGAAATCAACTCATAAATTATACAGTTCGGTGTAAGACTTTCCTAGGTCTTACTGCACAGTAAATAAAATTGCAAGAAAATAATCAGATGGGCCACACACAAACGACGATGATATCAGATCCTAGCACAAATAAGGAGCTGCCAGAAATTAGTTCTCTGTGAGCTGGGCTCCAAAGAATAAAGAGCTAAGAGTAGGAGATAATGGGCTTGGGAAATCTCGCAGAAGTTAATGGTGCTTGTAGCACTGTGTGGTGTCAACTTTGCTCTGTGGCCTCTTATAAAAGATTGTCACAATGCCACAGGAGGGACAGGGAAGGAGATGGCATGTGTGCATTATGTAGTAATGGGGAACACAATAAAGTCTACTTTTCACTTTGGTTTTTGGTCTGACATAGCATTTGTGACTCTATCTCTTCCCTTGTCTACCAGATCTGTTTTTTCTGGTGAGTGAATACTACTGTTTTAGACCAAAGATGGTAGGGGATAATTTTCTCTTGTGTTTCTATACAAGTTCGACTAAATAAATCTTAAGAAAAAGAAAACTTTTAATTTGCTTTCAGGCTGAATAGACATATCTGCTGTTTTCTTACTCCATGCTGTGTTGCTTACTCCCCAGCAAAAACCATTTCCGATTACTCAGCTTGAAAGATATCTCTATACTGACTGACCACAGACCCCAATTCTCAACTTCTATTTTAGTTATGTTGTGATAGTTGCAACAAAATGGGATTAAAAAAAACAACCTTGGAGTAAGTTATATGAGTTTTCCCTGCCAGAATTTGGGAGGCTTTCCTCATTGTACCAGAGAATACTCACCCTACCTGACTTGAAGCTGTACATGGATTGTATTGGGAAAGGAAGTCTCTTTCTCAGATATTTTTCCCCCTAAAAAAGAGATCCCAACTAAGAGTTTCTGACTTTCTATTCAATATCTAAACCGCTCAGAAGCTCCAGTAATTTTTGGAAGAGGTCTTCTGCCTTCTGCTTTCATTTCCTTCCTTTTAATAGGAAACTCTTTGTTCCTGCATCTGAAAGTGAAGAAAAGTGCACTTCATTAAGCCTGCAATTGTTTAGAACTCAGAAGTGTAGATTGATTAGCAAATACTCTACAATAGCTCTTATAATGGAGAGCTTTAAATAAATGGGTTTTAAACTATTCTTACCATTTCTAGTGCTTTTTATACAGTCTAAACATGCTGTGTACACCATTCTTTGACTCTGCTGTGTTCCTGGAGGGGAATGAATTGGAATATTCTGAATGCCTTATGTAACGTATTTAGAGAACTTTTGTTTGTATCTTTGTTTGAATTTCTTGGACGGAATTAATTAATGGCAAAGTATAAAGGCCAACTTTGAAATCCTAGCTGACTTATACACTAGAGCTCAATTTGTATTCTCCATCAAGGAAATGTTTGGATTTTAAAGAAGGACACCATTATCAAAAAGATTTCTGTAGATGGCTCTGTTCTTCAGAGTGCCATCTCTTTGCCACAGAAGTGTGGTTTTAACGTTTGGGTAGTTCAAAAGGAAATTGATTTTTTGATCAGAGTACATATTTAATTCTTATTAAAAATTAAATGCAGAACAGGAAATAGTAACTGATTTGGGATAGGAAAAAATTATAAAGGTTGGATTTGTTTAAAACAATGTTAATTTCAGAGGAAAGGTAGAGAAGAATAAAGTCTGTAGCCTGCATTTTTATGGTCCTGTCGAAATCTGATGGGGTAACAGCATTTAGGAAAGAAAAGGATTCTTTGTCTTTCTATATCCATATTTACATTGCAATTTTGTAACTATATTCCTTTGTACAGTAGTACACTACTGCAGTAATATGTAAGGATTAGTTTCTCAGTGTGTATAAATTTATCTAGCTTCATCAAAGATGATGGAATAAAGATAATTTACATCAGTTTCCAAAGAGTTTGATCACTTGATCACTGCAGCAATGGGGAAGCTGGCAGGAGAATCCTACCTGTTGTCTTTGTGGACAAGGGGTTATTCATGAAATGCCATGTTCTGTTTTACAGACAACTAAAGCACTATCTTACAGTATGTTAGCATGTGTGCTTCACCCCTCTGCCTGCTCTGTTGTGGGACAGGCAAAGGAGAGCAGATGGAGGTCCTGCTTGCACGTCTACACTTTCAGGTCCTACATTCAGGAAGAGCTTTACTTGTAGGCAAAGCAACTCCACCTAAGTGATAACAGAGGCAGTGAAAAAGACATAATTTGGGGCTATCACACATACATCAGCTTCTGTTAAAGCTACTGGAATTTTCCCAGAGTATACTGTAGGAGCAACATTAGCTCTCGGTCTGTACATGGTGGGGCCCAAGGGAAGTTTGACATCCAGTATTTGTAGAAGACTAGACCAGTACCTGTGTTACAGCTGTAGGAGGTGGAATGCTCGACAAGGAAGGCCAGAGGGTTTCGAGTCCGTGCATTAAGTTCAGGAAGTACAGGGGAATTTTTTCCAGTCTAGACATCTCAAAGCTTGGAGAGGGGCAGCCTGGCTGATTTTTTTCTGATCTATTTCTTGTGTTCTCGGGCCTTGAAGTTTGTGAAGTCACTCAAATCTGTGCAAAGTCAGCATAATGCTCTGGCAGCTCATATGTAGTGCCTAGCAGTAGGGTATTAAGGCTTCTAGGTAGATGAAAGTTCTTGTCTTTATGTCTTCCAAGACTATCCTCCCTGTCAGAGATTAGACAGCAGTGAGTAAACTGTTGATAACATCTTTTATGCTTTGAATATTTGTAGGGTAGAGAGAGAGGATTGATTGAGATGGTCTTTTCTGGTTTTAAAATCACATTAGTAACTCTCTTTTTTTCTTTGTAAACACTGTCCAGTCTGTGTCTTTAGAAACAGTGGAGCATTAAAGACAATTTTGTAACATCAAACTCTGACTGAGAATATTTATCGCAGTCCCATCATATTCCCTTGTCCTATTTCTCTGATTCCTACAAGAGATAGGGAATTAGGATGCGGACAGTAGCTGGTATACAGAAAGTAGCCCAGCTTCTCTGGCTTATTTGACACTGGGCGACCATGGATTTCCTCCAGAGCTGTCGACAGCGTTGTGGACAAGCCCGTGTTTATACTCCTGCAGTACAATGTGAGCAGTGGCACAGAAAGGCTGCTGGGCTCCTGCCAAAGGGCCCCACAAAGGCAGCCAGATCATCTCCCTGCAATGCAAATATGATGCCAGTGGCGGCAAGGGAAGCCTGGTTGTGCAGCCACCTCCTGCTCTCCCCTGCTCACCCTCCCCAATTCTGGTATCAGGACAGTATACGTACTGAGAGGGAGCACTGACTGCCAAGGGATTTTGGGAGGCAGGCTGCCTTCAAAGCTCAAAGCTCACACTTGCCTGACTTTAGGATGGGACTAGTAGCATCCCAGGTCCCTTACTGACCCTTCAGTTCAGGTGTCTTTCGTGTTTGGCTAGAGGCCAGAGTGGGCAGGACCATTCCCTGCACGAGGCCCCAACACAACTTTCAACAAAACCTCTCTTCTCCGTGCCCGAATGAGGGGACTGGCGGGAGCTGGGGGAGGAGCACCCGGCGGGCAGTCCGGAGCCCTCTGCCAGGGGAAGGGCCCACGGAGAAGTTGCCATCTCCAGCGTGAGTGAGGGCAGCTCCTCAAGCAAGGATCTGAGCCGGCCACCCTGTGCATGAGGTATGGCAGTCCTGGGGCAGAGGCAGAATGGAAAGAGGGAGGAATGGGAACTTGTAAAATGCTGAGCAGCTAGGAGAGGAAGATGTCAAAGAGAGCAGAGAAACCAGGATGGAGGGGCTTGGAAGAACATGACCCACTGCCTGCAGGGAAAATGAGATCGAATGAGAAGCTCAGATATGCAGAAAGTAGGGAATAGTGATGCTGTAGGGAGCAGGAGGAGAATTTTTGTAGAATTAATGACTTGATGCAATCCCGAGTATGCAACGACTGGAGGATTTGAGTGGTAATACCCACATTATAGAGGCGGATCTGATGTGCATTTTTCTTTAAATTTTTACTCTGCTTTCATTAAGTACTTTTGTCTGGTTCCCACATGTCTTCAGAGTTTAACAACATAAAATTGTATTCTTCTATACTGCTGATCATCTCCTAAGCCATGAAGTTGGAAAACTGTCTAAAACCAACTTTCAAACCCAAAAGTTTTCCTTCCTGAGATCAGCAAGTAAGGGATTCACTACATCTCAGTCCATCAGGTTTCCCATCTGTTCAAAAGGTTGTGGCTACTTCCATGAAATTAATACATTTATTTATTTACGAAGGAGGGGAGTACATGTATGTGATTCAGGAATAAGGTGTAAGAGATGGCGTCCACTTCTGAAGGGATGGTTAGACCTGCTCTTTAGCATGTGACAAAGCTCAAATGATTTGTTCTCTTGGACTTGAATGCCTTTGGATCCCAGATGCTCAAGGATAAAGGTTTTCTTGTTTGTTTGTTGCTTGTTTTCTGAGTGGAGTTTTGTTTATTTATATATGTGCAGAATGATCTATTCTACTGGGTGGGATGCCAGAATATTTATTTTGGCACCTAGTTTGAGAAATAGGTGCTTTACTGTGCAGGTGGTTTTGCTTCAAGTCCCCTTAGGATTGCAAAACCCACAGGAATAGTGGTTCACTGCAAAATGAAGAGTGACTAGTACTTGATTTTATAAAGTTCTCAACTCTTTCCACACTCTATGTCAAATTCATGCATATAACCTTCCATTTTCATGAATCTCACATGGGTCAGCATGCTTGGATTTACCAGGTTTGGGTGTTTTTTTGTTTTTATTTAAATTCTTATTGGAAATCTAGTCATTTAGGGTATTAAGTTCCAGCTGTCCTTATTTTGATATAAGATTGCTTAGTGCTTGATCAAGAGTACTGGTCCAAAATAACACTGTATATGTCATGGCAGAGTACTTTCTATACAAAACGTTATTTTACAGTATTTCCCTATTGACATTTCTCCTAAGACTTGTTTGGTACTTGGAAGGCACGCTGGAGGCAGCTGGCCAGTACACCCATGGCTTAAGCCTTATCCTATCCTTATCAAACGCACAAAACATACAACACCCTATACAGGATAGGATCTCTATCCATGGACTGGCTACAAGCCAGGCTTAACTCACTAGGTAGTATTTGCTTGAAAAGAGAAATCAGAGCTCGGAACAGCAGATATAGTGATGCATCTCAGCCATCTCTGAGCAATGTGTAAGTGTACGCTTTCAGGTTGATGGGGCTCTCATGTCCCTGGGACACTGGAAACACCCTGGGAGAGAACAAATAGTAGATTCATCCCTCAACTTCTTTGCTGTCCAGCCAGACTGGTGATGGCTGCATGAGGCCCTTCTTTCACCTCTTTGGTAAATACAAATGAAGCAGCTTACAATACAGACTTGGTCTCCAGCTGGAAGACAATTGGTGACTCTGCGGGGTGGTCGGGCTCCCCAGTTCTCTGTCCTTCCTGGGGCTGGCCCGTCCCCATGAGGTCTTCACTCCTCTCAGACAGTGGGCTGACCCCATGCTGGCAGTAAAAAATTATATGCAACTCTGCCATAGTCTTTCTTGGCTGCCTGCTGCTGAAATCAGTCTGCTGATACCTCACTTTCTGGAGCAACATTTCAGAATCTTCATTTTCATTCAGAAGGTGCAATTTTGAGTCTTGGTTTTTGGTGTGAGGGAATGTTGCAGTTTGATATTTCTCTACAGATATAAATTTCAAGCCTTTAGGCTTAAGGGATAGGGTGGAGAAAGTATTTTCCTTTTTTATGCATATGACATAACTGTGAATGTAAATAGCTACATTAATGAGGCTTATTGAAGGTATTTTATTAGACAATGTACAAGTCATTAACTTTTCAGTAAGAAGTGTAAATGGCCCTTCTTATATTTGCATGTGAAACTATAAAACTTAATTTTCTATGCATATAAGAAGAGCATTTTTGTCCATCATAGTAGCCGAAGCACTTTATAAGTCATATTAGTTTGAAATAGCGCTGTCATTTAGTACTGTCATTTTTTTCCTCCACCGCCTTACACTCCCAAATTCTTTTATAAAAGACAGCATCTGATTTTGTGAATGTAAAAATAAAAACATGGGTGATGTTCTGTGGGTAGAATCCTCATTTTGGAAGCTGGTTTGGAGAGTGGATAAGCACCATTACTACTGAATAGAAAATTTTCTTTACCTGTGTAGCCAGCTAGTTTTACTAGTGGCTGGATAGGACATTTTGTTACATTTGGTTTAGAATTTCTCAGTGTTAAAAATCATGCTTACTCTGCGGTTCATGTACTTGCTAGCAGCAAGATGCTAGTGGACAATGTAGAAAGAAATAAAAATGAGGAATTGATTGACTTAGGTGTTTTCATAGGTCTTGAAAATAAATAATGATTTTTATCACCTTATTAAATCTAGTGTTTTCATTTTCAATGAAATGGACTAAAAGTTCAAACCAAATCTTATAGTATATATTTTGAGTTTGCTCAAGTTCTGTGTTTGTTGCTATTTGCATCTGTAAATCAACCTTTTTGAAGCTTCACAGACAAAATTTCATTAAAATCTCAGTAGTTTTGGCACTTCAAAATGGTGATGTTTCAGTTGTTGATGTCATGATAAATTTTTGTTATAGAGGACTTTCTTCTAAGGGAACATATATGGCATAAGCATAGAGCATTGGGCTCTGGGAATTGTTCAAATTAGTAGTTGTGTAGGGATGAAACTCAGAGGAGTAGCAGTGGTGGACCAAGGCACAGAAAGAAGGGTAGGCACACTCCTGACAGAGAAATGCCATGGCAAAATGAAAACAGAACATGACTAGAAGACAGAAACCTAACACCAGGTATTTTTTTTCCTAATAGAAGAATGTAGTGAATCTTTGTGTAAGGGTTGTAAGATATCTACAGGAGGAAACCTCATGGCAAGAAATAATTGTAGAAACATACCCCACTGAGCTCTAGTGCCATTTTTATCTACAATACTGTCTTTGTTGTTTAACTCCAATCGTTAGGAAACGTATCAAATTCATGTGAAACAGAAACAATTTCCTTGGTCTTAAAACAATACTTTTAACATCCTTCCTATTTCTAACAGCAACAGAAAAAAAATCTTGGGAAAATCTTAAGTGCTTCTCTTTTATGAATGCACATATATATATATATATAGCACATAGAAACCAAGTCTCATAGTAACAAAAATTGTCACGTGCACTTGACAAAAGCAGGCCTGTGTGTTTTTCCTTAAGGTTTGAGTCAGCTGAGAAAAAGTGCCATGCCGAGCATTACACTGTGATAAATCAATGTGTGAATTATTTCACTATTATTTCACTGTTTCCCTATACACTAGATTTCAAGAAAGCAATTTTATGTATACAGTATTTAAGCATCCATGAAGGCCTGCTGACATTTGCTGGGATTACACATAAAATCCCGCTGTGGATGCAGAGAATACTCAGCTTCTTCCTCCAAAAGGCTAGTCATATCTTCACATATGATGAGATGTTTACTGAGTACAATGTTAACAGCTACCATATTGCTGTACTCCCACATTGACGCAAATGTTGGCAAAGCTACTGTGCCAGCTGCCCACTTACACACTCTAGTGGCACCTTTGCTATTCCTCAGATCCACAAATTGCCATTCTCGTCCAATTAATGCTCAAACACTGGTGTTCTTTTCTGCCTCACATATTTAGCAGATTTCTGTCAGAAAATAAAAGATGAAGATGGATACACAGGAGTCTGTCAAACCAGACCAAACCCAGCAAAGTTAAGACTTTTTCAATGCCAGAAAATACCCTGGAGTGGTGTGTGGGAATATTATGAAAGAGAACCAAGGATTAGTGCAGAGAGATTGAGGAGATTAAATCTTAATTAAAATGAGCACTTGTATACAGTATATATGGCAGACAACTATTCTTACAGCTGTCATGGAGCAGAAGTCTTCCTGCAGTTACACAGGTCCTACCTCTCATCCTACCCAGGGAGTGGGTTTTTGCAGTCGCTGCCAGAAGGCATATTGTTTAGGTTAGTATAGAAACATGCAACTACAGAAGACTCCCCATGGCATGGTGCTTCTCTGTAACAAGATAAGGTGACTTCCACAATCAGCGTTTGTATCTGAACTGCACATGTGGTTTTTGCCCTCCTGCTCACAGACTGTGCTGCTCCAGCCCATGATGGTACGTCTACTACAAGCCAAAGCATGGGAGCTGCATTCCCCTTTTGAGTGCACAGAAGTGGTGACAACTATCATTTCTGATAACTTTTCATCTTTAGAAGTATTTATCTCAGATCTAAGATAATCTCTGCCTGCTGACCTCCAAAATATGAAGCAAGGGCATATTCAAGACTTGAATTTGTGTCCCTTTTTACTTCTGAGTATGTTTACATGATTTTCTAGTGGAGTTACATTTCTCACATTTAAAAAAATGAAAAAATCAACTTATTTTGGTGTGTGCTGTTTCTATGCTTGTTTAATCATTTTTCTCTGTCGATTAAGCTTTGATTATCAGGAAGGATTTTATACTGTATAGACTCGTGATGAACAAGAGGTATGTAAAGATCATACTGTGGTGGTGGTGGTGATCGTCAAAATGTGAGGAAAAAACCCTGCAACTTTCGATGTACATACGTTCAGAATTCAATGGCCACCTCAATATTTTGAAATAGAAGTACAGAATATCAAAATATATCTAAATGACATGCCAACATCTTTCCAAAATACCAGCAGTACCGTTCTTGTCTGGAGTTTGTGTACCAAGTCAAGAGGGGTTCTTCTGGAGTGTTGCTGTTTGAATGCTTTCAGAACTCCTGATGTTATAATCTATTGATATCCAATATTTTATTATTCTCAGTAGGACATTTATTGGAGAGATGAAACATGAGTAGGCCATAATTAATCCATCCAGCAGTTCTAGTTGTGTACTCCTGGCTGCGTGGAACTATTTACTCTTAAGAAGAAATCTGAAAGGTCTCTACATTGCAGTGGTGTTTGCCAGTATTCCCTTCTGACCTAGTCTGTGTTTTGGTGTAATGTTATTTTAGGGAATGTTTGATAGTTTAGAAGCAAAGTCTAGAAATAGTCATCCACACATACAACTTCCAAAGCAGCAGGGCTTCTGCTGCTCAGACTCTCTGATAACTTCATTCCTTTACTTTATTCAGGGGCTGCTCCACATAAAGCATTCCTCCAGATCATTGCCAAATTATTTGTTTAGAGTTTCAGGGCATATTATGTTTAAATTACTTGAGATAGTGTCATAACAGGTATAAACTAATTATTCCAATCAACGTTGAAATACAGTGCTGTCAAGTTCCAGGTGTCATTTTAGAATGTCTTCCTGTGAAAATCCTTCTGTGCTGTTCCACAGAGGCGAATGGGGCTGGATCCTTCAGTTTCAACCCCTGCATTGAAGTCAATGAACTTCCTTCTTGCTACCACTCTAGGAAGAAAGAACATAATCTCTGTCTTAGGGGACTTCATAAGAGATATTTTATCCTTACACTTTTCCTTATGCTCTGTTCCTTACTTGGCAAATATATAGGTGTTATATATAAATAAAAAAATATTTATATTGCATATGCTATGTTATTAGGTGAATGAATTAAAAAGGCAACTTGGCAAAAGAGGGTTGAGAGGGGGAGACGGAAAGCCATAACTTCAGTGCAGAAAGAAAAGCAAAATGTTTGCAGAAGCAGAGAAAAACTGTTACTTCAGAATTCTAATAAGCAGTATTAGTGACTTCTAAAATAATAATGTCTGCTGGGGCACATACAGAGGAGCACTAAGAAGCTCAGCTCTCTGTTAACTGCCAAACGATACTGCTCTGCAGCCACTGCCTCCAACACAAATAGCTCAGCTACATTTAAAAGTATCCTTACTGGAGGCAATCAATCACATATGGAACAGGGCAGTTATAAATAAGGCCTACCATTCATATACATTCAGTTATTTTTGCAACTAAGCTATATTTGTGTCCAAAAGAAATATTTGGATAAGTGAATGTCTCCTTCCTAGAAGGAGTGGAGAAAAAAAGAGTGCAAATTGTCAGCATAGGTCAAGAAATAATTGAAATTCAGAATTCACCACCTGGATGCATTTTATCTTCACAACCAAAGCGTTGCCACCCTGTGCAACCTTTCGAAAGATGTTGGCGCCTTAGGCTTAAGTACCTAATGTCACAGTGAATGAAGAGATCCAGACAGCCAACTTACTGCTTATGATGGAAAACAACACAGCAAGTGGAAGGAGGAGGACTGTAAGAATATTATAAAAATTGCAGAGTTTAAAGAAAATTGTTAATAGAAAAGATATCTTTGAGCAGAAAGTTAGCTTCTTGAAATTCCGCATGTCTCTGTGTTTCTCAGTGTGATGATAGCAAAATGCTTTAAAAACATTGATTTTTTTTTTTTTTTTTTTGCTATCAGCATCTGCCCCATAAAGAACA
The DNA here is from genome assembly GCF_947461875.1 of Haliaeetus albicilla. Taxonomy (NCBI): domain Eukaryota; kingdom Metazoa; phylum Chordata; class Aves; order Accipitriformes; family Accipitridae; genus Haliaeetus; species Haliaeetus albicilla. The sequence continues at coordinate 8,400,093 of NC_091493.1, read as the reverse complement.
CTTATTTTAGAAATTTCAGTCAAGTATGTATCCGCACACTGTGGGTTACCATCTTTCCAGAACTATCTCAAGGAGTCTCTAAAGTATGATGAACTCGGTTGCATTTTTAGCACCAGCAAGACACACCAACAGATTCACTTGCCAGAGAGCTCAGTAGGGCTAATGTCATCAGCTGCTGTGGTAACAGGTCTACTCGCATTTAGTAATTCAGTACTAAACATGGGAAAGTCTCATTTTCTTGACTGAAACTAGTCAGATGATCAATATGTCATTACTGCTTTTCCCCCATGAAACAAGAGCATGCAGTATATCTTCTCCTAGTTTTGCGGGTTTTTTTCTCCTTACTTTCCCTCTGTTTGGACATTCTCTCTACCTTGTATTTCAGAGCTATTCTGCAGGGCTTAAAGGAAGACGAGTGCAAGTACTGCATTTTGGATTTGTTCTGCCTGTGATATTTCATTGTAAATGGAGCCAATGTTAGGAGCGTTAACCTTTTCTTCCTCAAGTTTGGCCTTGATCTTACTGCCAAGGAAATGCACATCAACCAATATTTTGCATTTTAAGGAAAAAATGCAAACAGAAAAAAAAAATCGACAAGTTTTTGATCAAATACACATGTGTGGGGTGTGTTTTCCATTTGAGAGGCTGATAAAATCCAGCATGAAAGACATTTTAATGTTGACTAATTTTAGAATTACAGCTTTTTGAATAGAAAAAAACCCAAACAGATACGAGCCCTTTTGTTTATAACTAGTGTAGTGACAGGGCAGAGGTGAAATTTCCTCAGTTGCTTCTATCTTTAAGAATCTAGTCTTCACCAATGCATCATTCCAAAACCTTCACTGAATAATTTGCATAACGATTTCAGTTTCTCTAAGTCTCATCACCAGCAAATTTGTTCATTAGAATGTATATAAAGGACAAACAGAATGAACGGAACAAAGCTGAACTGAATTAATAAAAAAGTTTGAGCGAATGCTGGTGGATTTTTTTCCGGTATTTTCTCAGCTCTCTTAAGAACAGATTCAAATCTTAGCTAAAAGCAGTAAAAACATCCATCACTTACTGAGTTTTGTAAATCTGTGAGCCCTCTATACCTCATGCTCAGAAATAAAGACAGGACAGACCCTCTCCTGATTTTGACCTTTTTTCTGTAGGTATGAAACTTGTTGAGATATTCTCATATTACTACAAACAGCCTCCACCCATGAACACTGTTAATCTCCCTGGTATGTTCAGGTCTTGCATGTGTTGGCTTTTTGCCATTTTATCTGAGCACAATGTTCTTAAAGCTCGCAGTATGACACATGATCTAGCAAAGGAAGATAAAGAAAGGAACAGAGCAGACACTAATAAATACGAATGAATAGGACAGAAGAGCCTCTCTGCACTTTCTATCCATTCTGCTGGTCTTGCTTCTTTTCCCATCTCTTTATCTTTTCTTTTACATTCTCCTCTCTGCCATCAAGCTTTTAAACACTTTAAGTCATTCCCTCTGTCTTTCTCTACTACAAGCATGAGCTGCAAGGAATCAGCAATAATGAATGAATGCACTCTTCCTTAGGAGCAACAAGCAACATGCTTACAGGAGGAGCTGCTGATGCAGCGCATGAGGAGACCGAATGGAGTAGCACAGCACAGTTTCATAAATCAGCATGCAGAAAATGTCAGACAGCGTGTGTCACCACATGGTAGCTGGTTAGGAAGAACAACGTGTTTTTCTCCAACCTGAACCTACCCCAGGAACAACCCATTTGCAATCTCGAGGCTCCAGTTTTTGGAGCTTTTTGTTGAGTTTTCTTTTGGTTTTACTTAGGATTAAAACTTACTTGCTTATTTACCTCCCATTTAATTCACTGAACATCTGGTTAGCTAAATAACCAGGTAGTGGACTATCACGCAGGATTCTGCGGTGAGCTGCAACTATTATTTAAGTTTCTTGTGTATATTTAAAAGAGGGTGAGTTTTATTTCTGTTGGCTTTTTATTATCTTTGAATATTCAGAAAAGACTTTCAGGATGGCAATACCTGTGTCGAGCTCCAGATCTCCTGCTGGTTTGCTGTTCAAATTCTGCTCTTTACATGTTTTCTTTCTCAGTCCTTACGTAAGGAGATTACATAAGACAATACAGTAATCTCCAAAATAATTTACCATATTAAACAGCAACTACTATCAATGGATCTTTATCAGCTGCCTGGAGCAGAAAGGAGACACGTGGCTGTACATTTGGAAACCAGTTGTTTACAGTAGTCATCAATGCTTGCTGCCAATCATGGGCAGATGTCATCAACAGTTATTACGCAGATCTGAAAATAGAATCAAACTTGACCTAGACAGGTCCTCAAACAATTGATAAACTGCCTCTGACCATGGAAATGTATGGAGTCCATTCTCTCCACCAGCCTCCTGCCGGTCAGGAATCCTGCAGACCCAGAGCTAGGGCAGCACGGGGAGGGGGTACTCAGTTGGAGTGTACGTGTCAGGTACTCAGTCGGTATGTAGGTGTCAAGCTGAAGTCTCTTCACCCCTAAGAGTTATGGTTTCTCTGTGTGTCTCTGATCTGTCCTTGTGGAGAGGAGCATGACCAGCAGTGCGCCTGCTGATCCCTGCAGCAGTGCTGTGTCGCCTCTGGAAATGGCAAGTTATATTTGCCCCTTGTTGTTCCCTTTTCTCTTTTCCCCTAGAAATCACTGGTAAGCAAAGAGAGTGATGAGGAGCAAGCAGTTTGGGGAGGAGAAGGGCAAAGAGCTTTTGAGAGCACCTCTGCCGTGTGTGTGCTTCTTTGGCTGTCCCAGCCGCTGCACTGTGCCCTGGGAAGGGAAGAAACAGCATCAGAGTGCAGAGGGGCTCCTGTACCTCTGTCTTGCCCACTTTCCCAAACCATGTGAACTCAATGTTGAGAAGTGGCGTTGTGGCACTCCTGCAATTGCTGTGTTATATGGAAGGGGACAACCTGCCATAGCCTCATATTCATACATTTTCCCAAATCTGGCTTCCTCTACTTAGCTCCCATGAGAGGATAAAGAGTACAAAGAGCTGGCTTCCTTTCCCCTTCCTTCCCCCACCCTCACACAAGCCTTGAGAGGAACACTGCCTTCTCCTTTTCTTTGAGAAGTTCTGGCGAGCACAGGCTGTTGCAATCCACTGCATACGGTGCTTTGGCATCAGAAGCGGTCAGCTGCTCCCATGCTCCTGTTTCCTTGCTGGCATGTGGCAGAGGGCATGAGAGAAAGGAGAGCAATGCTATACTTCTGAAATGAGGCAGAGCAAGAGTTGTGTGCCCGCAGCTCCAGCCCAGCCTGCCAGTGTTTGTCTGCTCTTTAGTTAGCAGGTAGAACATCACAAGTGACTTGCACTTAGTTGCTGCTCTGTGCAAACCCCTCTGATCTCCAGCAGGCCTGGAAGATGTGATTTAAGGCTGTAAGAAATGTGTTGCTTAGCCTTTTTGGAAGTGCACAGCTAGCGTTCACGTGGCAATGTTACCTCTGAAATACAAGAGTGCTTTGTAAAGGCTACCAATACTGCTAGATGTAATGACAGGAAGAAATAATTTTTAGGATATGTCTGTGACAGAACATTATTCTGTTTGTCAGAATTAGCCAACAGTCCTCCCACAATGGAAAAGGGCTGGATATCTCTTTCTTATTTGCTTCTCCTCCTTTACAGACACTAGAAGGGTGCATGTAGAGGGGCTTTCTACCTGTTTGTCTACTTTCCCAAAACAAGAAGGACACCACTGCAATAATCTTTTGATGACAAAAATGTTGGACTGAATCAAAGTTTGTTATGAGCTATATAGTAGAACATACTGTTATGCTTTATCTGTGTAGGGAGTGATCTCTTTATTTAACAGCAGTTGCAGCAACAGAAATGTTCCTGACTACAGTTTTTGGTTTTATGCTTTTCCGAGCATTCTCCTTCTCCCTTTTGGTTGTTCTCAAAGTTGTGACATGAGATCAGGGAAGCTTAAGAGCTTAAGTGACTTCTTAGCATACCATCATTTCAAGATGAATGAACGCTCATGAAGACAGCCTGCAGGAAGGGAATTGATGTACTATTTGAATTCCCTGACTTTATAATTCATACAAAACTCTCTCGGCAGGAGTGTGCCCAGTGCTGAAAACTTTGCCTTAGGGTTCAGTTGGATCAAGCAGCAATAAGACTCTATGGCTAGTTGAAGGGGAGGAAGAGGAGAAAACAATTTAAAAGCAGTGAAAGAAGATACCCACGATCATTGTTGTAGCAAAGCTTTTGCTCCCGCAGCCTGCGGAACCACCACATAATAGGCTGGAGGACTGACCCCGCTCTCAGTTGCCTGCCTTGCAGCTGCATGTGGGGTTGCAACCTCGGTTTGGGAGCAACTGGCTGAAGGAGAGGCAGCTGGCTGCTCTGCTCAGCTGTGTTTTGAGATGAGCAATTTTCTGTTGAGGTCAGCGAGAGTTTGACAGTATAAGAAGTTCAGACCACTATCCCCAGAGAGGGTGGAGAAATCCAAAATAAGAAAGTAGGGATAAGACCATACGTTCTCTCTAAAACTGGTTGCATGATCTATTTCAGTCTGAATATATTTGTCGATAAAGTGTTTTTCCCAGCAAGATACAGGAAGGAGGGTTTACTCCAAGATGAATTCACAGTTTGCATAAAGCTTGCATAATATTTCCATTTAGAGAGTGCTGTCAGGCAGTCATTTTAATGAGTGCTGAAAACCCCAAACCAACTGTAGTCTAATCCCACTGCTTGCTCCTATTTCTGTATTGACACTCCTGGCACCTCCCAGGCATTTGCCTTCTGCAGCCAAACAGCCGCACATTGGGAGTGAGCATCTTTCCCAAACTGTCTGCTATTTAATAATGCTTGATGATAACAACTGTTCTCATAAGTCCTAGATGGCACGGTTTCAAATGCTGAAGCACTGTGCACCAAAATAAAATCAAGACCCAGACAGCTTGGTTTTCCCTGTGTTAGCCATCATGTTCACTGCATTATTTTTTTTTTTAATCATTTTTTGCAAGTTTTAATTAAGAAGGTAGTTTTGGACTACCTGGTGAGAGGAGTGGGGGGACCAACCTCTGCTTTCGCAGCTGGGCTTCCCAATGTGTGTCTCATTTGTCAGTAAGCACCCCTTATACCTCCTAAGCATGGGAAGAAGCCCTGAAAACATCTTGGAGCACTTTCCTGTGCTTTCTCCCTGAATTATTTGCTGTCATGTTTTTATCAGACATCACTGCTCCTGTTCTGGAAGCAGGAAGGCTTGCTTGCAATTCAGGTAGAGGCCAGTCATGTGCATTTTTGGTGTTTGTGATAGCCCTGTTATTAACTCCTGAGGACATAAGACTTAGTGGTCAGGCTATAGATAGCCTATGGATCTGATAGCTGCTAATCTCATTAACCCTCGGACTTAGCTTGATTAATACTTCATTTGCTCCCACTAGTTTATAGTGATATATTACTCAACTTCAAGAAAGAACAAAACCACAGGGTAGATGATAAAAAAGTGGTCACGGAGCATTTTTGCGCAGGTCTCAAACTCTCTGCAGAGAGTGGAGGATTTGGATATAATTTAGTGCCAGTGGCACTCATTTCTATTGCAGTTAGACAGATGTGACTAGTCCTTGGTCAGTGCTAAAGAATTTCATTTTCTTTCTCTCCTTAGGCTCACTCTGTGCCATATCTGCCTTTTCTGAATAACTTTGCTTGAATAAATTTTATGAATGTAAACACACATGTAGTAATAAGTTTCTAGAGTTTTTACTATAAATGAACATTTGCCTCTGCTCCAAAAATATGCACAGGTTTCAGTACTCTCTTAATAACAGGGCTAATTCATTCCTGGCAGGAGCTGTTTAGTGGTACACAGAAATTAAGGGGGGGTTTGTGCTCAGTTTTTTTATTACATTAGCTATATCACTATAGACATGTGTATAGTTAGGCTGATGGACCCTCTAAATTAATTTGATGGAGCTACAGCTATAAAATATGTTTAAAAGGGTAGTGACTGTTCTAAAAATTTAAGGAAATAAGCCGAGGCAGTGTAGCTATTGCCCATGCAAAATAGTGGGACTAATCTAGATGACTAGCATTTAAAATACAAAATTCTGTATAGCTCCACCTTACACCATTACTTTTGTTGCTCTGCTGGATCTGCTATTGTAAAACTTTTCTGTCACTTATATGCACAAATTCATATTTCCACAGCATGACAAGGAATATGTTGTGAGACTGATAAAATCTGTACAGACAGCTTTCTTGTCTAGCTGCAGGTACTGTAGTTATGCTAAGGACAAGACACCAGAAAATTTCGTTTCACTAAATAAAACCAACCGCTTCAACACAGAAAGCAATTTTTTGCTTTTTTACTATTCTCTACTTCATTTCCCCTCCCTGCCCCAGAAATGACCAGGTGGATGTCATATGGTCAAACCTAAAAAAGTACTGTCAGCGGCTAAATTGAATTTATGTGGACATAGATTAATCAAAAGCTGGCATTGAGACAGATGGGAGTAGATGAGGTTAGACTAAAAATGGAGAAAAATAAGAACAGAGAGAATTAAGAAGAAGAAAAATACTGGTATTAAAAGGAAAAAATAGAGAAATAACTCTAGTAAATTTGCTAAAAAAAGCTCATGTAAGATATAAGGTTAGCAGTTAGCATGGAAGAAAAAAAGGAAATTAGAGAAAAAGAATTTACAGATGATGGGCTTTTGATGTGAGTTCAGCAGGTCACAGATAAGCAGTGATCAGACAAGTCTGAAAACAGACCCACATTCCATCACACAGGAGCCACTGTGAGACCTCTGTCATTAGCCAACAGCTGTGCCTGGATAAATGACTACTTGTTCTGCTTTGCAGCCAGCACTGTCCCTGTGGGCATGTGTAGATTAAGCCCCCTGAACTTTTGACAAGGAGCGTTAGCCTAGGAGAGAGACTTTTGCCGTATTTGTTTGCTGTTCTCATTTCTCATTCCGGAATATATTTCAGATTATCAGAGATGGCTGTTGCAAACACATATAAGAATAATTTAGGGGGCATTCACAAAGAGTGGATTTAGCCTCAGGATGCTTTTCTCCCCCAGTTTCCCGCAGAATCAAGAGAAAGCATTTCCTGTGGGGCAACTCAGAGCACCTACAATGAGCTCCCATTGAGACACTTTGCTCTTTTTTTACCACTCCCCACTGGCTGTGGAGAGATCCTAAGGCAAGTAAGCTCCTTAGGCTAAAGGGGGCCTTTGCAACTGCCCTCCTGTGCAGCCTGGTTTAAGAACCAGGAGCAGTGAATCAGTCACTAACAGGTTTTGGAGTCAGTTCCATGATTTTCAAGGCTCACAGAATGCCACAATTCCTCCACTGACTTTAAGCACTCTGGGGCCCTGATGATGTACAGCAACTGGAAGTCTGTAAGGATTGCTATAATATCAATAAATAACATACTGCAGGGCTGCCATATATTCAGAACACAAGTAACGGTGATAGGACATCATTCAGAGCAGAACATGGTTTAATTAAAATGCATGTGGATGTTATTAACAAAAGAGTGCTATAAACCAACGATCACTTTATTGTCTGTTCGTGTACTCTATCTAATCTGCCTGTATATGGGTGCTAAGTGGGCATACATTCCTACCAGAGCAAAACCATGTAAAACACAGCTCTTAATTGCTGTTTCTAATGTATTTCCTTGTGCAATTCTAATTGTGGATCACATACTTAAATAATCATAGATCTGAAATTCAGTATAAGAGCTTGTAGTAAGTGACTATGAGTCAAGTGAGTGAAATTTAAGACTAGTCTCACTATCCATCCAGGCTGTGAGCCAAGGAGAGGGAATGTCTGGGTGTTCCTCCTCTCATTCATTTAACACAATTTTCCTTCTGTTTCATTAGCAGTTAATTAGCTGTGTTCATGGTAGCAGTGGGGGATAAGACAATGGTGTCTTTCCTGTCTTGCCACATCACCTCAGTCATAGCAGATCTTGATGGTACAAAATCTGGCAGGCAGCAACATTAATCTAGAACAACCATCTTCTGTGCTAATACAAAATCTTAAAGCTCTGTAGTTATCAGAAAACTAGATCAGTAGATGACATTGAGGAACTAGTCACTTATATTAACTTTACATATTAGTGAGCAGTACCTCCTTCTTGGTTGTCTTTGAAGAGTTTTGATGTCATCCAATGAAAGGATGCAGTACTACGAGGAAAATCTAATGCACAGGATCAGTTGAGAGAGTTTAAGAAAAGCCATTGTGGAACGGGGAAGGGCAGTAGGAAAGACTTGAGAAGGTACTGTAATGGAAAGCCAGCAGAAATGTGTCTTGTTCCAATGAAAATGGGAAACACTGAAGAGAGAATGGGTCACTGTGGGCTACTTAAGCAAGTAAAAGTAAAATATGAACTGCACTGGAAACAGAAAACTGGAGGGCCACCAAAACATGCTTTTATATTCCAAGTTTAGTGCACATGAGAAAAACAGGGACAGCATGAGGATACACTGTGAATCAGTTGCCAAGAGGTTAAAGAAAATATGAAGAGACTGTGTTGTAATTCCTGAAGGCACAATAATGCGAAATGACTTGACCAAGAAAATATTAATTGTAATTAATTTGTAATAAGGAGATAAATTTTGATTCCCACTAAACTAATTGGACTTTTGCCGTGAAGTTTATTGGGAAAGGGATTAAACTTTGAATAATGGCTTGGTTAAGAAATCATTGATGTAATTGTGAACTGCTGGGAAAAAGGAACTAAGAAATATATAACGAAATATCATCACTTTAACAAATGCATCTGAGATGTCCCTTTGGGTATTTATAGAACTGATGGAACAACTAGTTGCTAAAAAAAAACCGCAGAGAATTGAGGCAATATCAGGAGACTAATAAAGTGTTAGCATGTCACAAGTCTTTAAAAATTGAATTAAGAGTAACTATGGAAACTATTGTCTTATGGGCATGGCTCCAATTGAAATAAATACTATAAATATTAAAGCAGAAGGGGAAAATGTGTTCATATGGAGGTGAATAGCATAATGAGACCCAGATATGACACAGGTGTACTACAGTAAACTAAGCGAGACAAATTAGAGCATTTATCCCTCCACTTCTTTTTAAGATGAAGCCAGAAGATTAGTAGAGTACAGAATAACACCAAGACTTTACAAAGGCATTTGATGCTCTGCCACATAACATCTTAAGGAAATTACAGAAACAAGTCAGCTTGGGCTAATATTCACTTAAAGGCATCACAGGCTGGCCACTGAACTGTAGACAGAAAGTAAATCTGGATAGCAGTCAGCATTGTCAAGGATAAGCGGCCGGTAGTATCCTTTAAAGGTCAAGATATGATCCAATATCTGGAGGATAAAGCACTAATTAAATGTGAAAATGATTACTAAAGTAGGAAGAATGATTAACAGCACAGAGGAGACATGAAATAAAGAAGGTTCTAGTTGTTCTCTAGGAATGCTATGCATCTAATAAAGTGATGCTAAACTTAAAAGAAAAGCAAATTAATAAATGATAATGCTAAGCATTAACAGTACTTTGTGCCCACTAGGCAACAAATAAATTTTATGAAGCTACAAATACATTATTTTTTTCTATGAAAGAATTTGTCTTTCTTAAATGCTTATTCAGGCTTTATAAAGCTGATCAGAAAACTGAAATTCAGAAAGCAGCAGCATAAATAGCATTAATACAATGACAATTTGCTTGAGATCTTTCTGTTTATCTGAGAGGAACATTTCCTTTTAATTGTTTACATTGCTCAGAGTAGGTTGGGAGTTGCACACCCAGATGTAATACAGTTGGAGGGCTCCATACTCTGAAGTGCTCATTACGAATGAGGACAGCCTGGTGGTGGTGGTGAGTGGTGGTAAGGAATGAAGGCTTAAATGCCAGGGCATTTCCTTTATTGTGCTGGATCAGACCAAAGACTTACCTAGGCCACTATAATCCTTTAGCAGTGGCTGAAAATGGATGTTTACAGAAGGTGAAGAGCAGGACAAGCACACACAACAGTCTTCAGTAACTCTTCCCCAGGCTCTGATAATTTTCAGCTTAGGGACTCTGAATCACTTGTGGGTTTAGTAACTCTAAATGATTTCTTTTCCATTAACTTTTCCAGCCTCTCCTTGAACCAATGAAAACTTTTAGCATTGACACTGTCCTTTGGCCTTACAACTCGTAACACAAATGGCACGAAGTACCACCTCCTTCTGCTCATTTTGAAGCTGGTTGCTATTAACTGCAATTGACACCCTCTAATTCTTGTGCTGAGAGACTTGGCAAACAGACCGTCTTTGGCTACCCTGTTTGTGCTACTCATGCTTTAGTGAATCTCTATCACGTATCCCCTTGGTTGCCTTTTTCACAGACTGACTGTCTTTTTATCTGAGTAGGAGTCTAACTTTTCCCTATACAGAAGCCATTTTCACATCATACTATACAAAAACCTACAGATTCATGAGCAGGTCCCCTGGCACCAGAAGTCACAAGATTACCTCAGAATTGTATCTTTGACATTTTAAAGTATGCTTTATGGCCTTGCAAGAAAAGCCTGAATGCATGAACTGAATGCAACTGCTGAAATGAAGTCTTCCTAACAGGGAAGGAGAGACATTTTGAGATGTATGAACTACTGCATACATCTCACGGGAGAGTTGCCAGAAATAGCAAGGGCTTCCCTGCATTGTGAGCAACATCAAAGCAGAAAACAGCAGACAGACTCCTTTCCAAGAGAGCTGCAGCCTCACTGCTGGACTTAGTGTCAGGGTGCCTGGCTGTGGTTCTTACCTTTGCAGAGAGTGGGAGAAAGAGGAACAGAGACTCACCCCAGAGCTAAGACTAAGCACTGCTGCTCTGCCTTGGATTTTCCTAGGGAAAAAGGGGGGACCTGTGCCATCCTCCGCCTTATTTGAGCATTTGAGGAGGCTCTTGCTTTGCTATCTGAGAAAAAACAAAGAGGTTCCTAGTGAGATACCACGGCTAGTGCTCTAAATTGTCATACATCAATGTCTGTCTCTGTGTAGAAAAGGAAGCTGTGTCACACTGCACATTAACTGTACATAGTCACAGCTTTCATTCAGGGTCTTAAATCTTTTTTTTGTCTTTCTGTCACCAGTGTGTGGATTTTACTTCAGTCCTATGGTATTTCAAGAATATCTTGCACGCAGTCCTTTGCAAGTATGTGCTGTTGCACGCTCGAAACGCTTGACATGTCCACTAAAGACAAAGAATGACCGTGGAATTGCAAAGCATTTTTTTCCATAAAACTTCAGGAGTTAGTTACTAAGCTTAGTCAATGCTTCTTTTAGGACTGACCCAAAATGCTGGATACTGGTTTTGACCCTTCTGTTTATCTGTCCTTTAATATTTTGCTTTTCTCCTCAAAAGTGACATATGGATAGAAAAAAAAAAAAGGCTGTCTATTTCCTCCCTTGTTTCTTTCCTGAAAACTATGTGTGTAGCCTTTCTGCCTTCTGCTTGCACAGTCCACTGAGCAATAACACAAGTCTTTTTTTTATTCCCAAGTGGGAAGGAAGAGCTGGAACTCTGAGTCTTGCTGAAGTCTGAGAAAGGAGGTTTCTTTTATAACCTGCAAATAAAAACCTGCTACTGTGAAATACAAAAGTGTTTTCAAATCGTAAGAACGGGGTTGCCTTACAGCTCTATGCTGTACTCTGCTACTGTTGCGGAGCAGTTTTCCCAAAATGGAGTGCAATACAGGCGGGACAGAACTTTGTAATGGTGTGTGGGTTTGTTCTTGGGGAGGACAGGGGCACACAGCACCTTTTCCTCTCGCTTTTATGGCTTGAATGAGGCTGTGGCTTTTAGGAAAGGAGCCACACACCTCTCTAGCTGGCTGGCAGCCTCTCTGCCTGTCTGCTGTAAAGCGGTAGCCCTGCAGCAAGATCTCGGTGACCTACCTGGGGGCCTGTGAATGCCAGACTAAGGCACAAGAGCCAAGATTGTTGAACCTAGCCAGGCAAGAGGTGTGTGTCGCAGCTTATGTTTCCTGGTACGTGTATCGTGCTAGACAATGCTGCTTCTCTCTCATGTGAGGTTGAAGTAATAACAGGCCCACTCTTGTTGAACTACAGAAATTGGTAATAACCTATTTATCTAAATGTTGCAAGTGTGAAAGGTTGCTGTTGTGGCAAATTCTCTGCAAGCTCTTGCAGTTCTAAACACATGACACTGTTGTCTCTAATGTTATGCTGCCATTGGCAGACTTCCCATTACATAATATTGACCCATATTTGTGATATGTGACATTTTTTGCTAAACACTGTCAAGGATAATCCGTCACAGAATAAACTTTCTGATTATACGCTGAGACTCTGTCATCCTTTAGCACAAATGTAACTTGTGCCTCAGACAATGCTATTCCTTGTTAAGACAAGAAGAGTACAGTTCTTTCAGGTAAGAAAAACACCAAGAGAGTATCGTGTGCTTTGAGACTGAAATTCTTAGGACTAAATCCACTGCCTAGTGATTGCACTGAATCACATCTGGGAGTAATCTGAGATTTAAAAAATGTTGAGCCCTAGCCCAGGTGATGGGAGTAGCAATTGGCTCAAGGAAGCATGAAGTCTGAAGTGTGACTCTGCAAAATGCTGTCTCAGGCAGGTCCAGCTTGTTTCATGCTTTAGAAAAGCAGATCTGTGGAAAAAGGCTTCTCTGCTCTACTCTTCCACTGAAGTCTGCCAGTATTTATAGACTTAACCAGTCTTTTCCTCCAAAAAAAAAAAAAAAAAAAAAGAGTAATGGTGTGGGGAGATAAATAGATGTAGCTCAGGCAGGGGGTTATTGCTGTAAGGCAGCTGAGAAATGAGAGGCCTTGGAGGAATGGGAACACCCCCAAAGCTGTCTGCTTTCAAAGAGCTATGCAAAATACATCCATTCTTAAAAACCTGATTTCACTTGCACAGAATAAAAAGTAGAGGAGAAAAAGGTGTGTAAAATAGAGGCAGAGAGAATAAAATGGGAATTCTCTCAGTGTTGAAGAGGGTCTGCTTCAAATGGACTTTATATAATGTTGTAGCAAAGAAGTAACAAGATTGTGTGAGCTGCTGAAGCGTCTGCCACATTGTGGAAAGGAATGAATGTAGAACATAAGGCCGAGAGACTAAAGAGAAAGAAATTTTCCAGCCTTACGTAGGAGATGACTGTGTGCTAAGAACAGTTGCAATATCAAGGAGAAAGGTTTTGCTTCCGTGCAAGGAATGAATGCTTGTCAGAGCCAAAATTAAAACCTGATGAATGCAGTCTCACCCACTTTTCATTTCTTCCCTCTCAGATTCTACATTTGTCCTCATTCTGTCTGTGCATTCATTCATATATTCCTCTCCCTTCCCACCTCCCCATTGACTCGCACTCTCCCTCCCGGTGTGTTATCACTTCCTTTTCATTTTCTCTTCCTTTAGGTTTCCTTCCCACTCATTCCATTTCTCCTCTGCCTGACCTCTCTGCACGCATTTTCCTTCGTGGTGAAAAAACAGCAGAGACAAAGAGGAGGAAAAAATAGAAGGCGAGCGAGGAAGGGAGGGGGCAAAGGGTAGACGGTGCGGGAAGGGTGCTCAGCATTGCACTTTCTCCCCATGCCACACTACAGATTTTTGAAGGTGTCGTAGGAGTCAAGGCTCCTAAAACCGGTTCCTTTCTCCCAGGCAGCAGCATGTGGCAGTGGCTTTGTGAAAGGTAATGCCAGAGCTCATTTCCTCAGATTACTGTACCTAGAAACCATCATAAAGAATAGAATAATCCCAAAGTCTAGTGGAAAGCCACTTCTGAGGGACAAGCCTCTGTCTGTGCGTGGAGCTTGCTACCGTGTCGGATCCAGGAGGAGACTGGGTGGTCTTAGGACTCCAGAATGGGAAATGGGAGCTCAAGGGACTCTTTGGACATGCTGGCATGGAATACTGACCAAGAAACATCACGGCCTCAAGCTTGTCGGGGGCCTGTGTGCAATGAACCGGTGTTTCTCAAAGCAGCCAGTGCTGATGTCTCAAAATTGACGGCCAAATGGTGCCAATTTTGGTTTAGTGAAACAACAAAGAGGTGCCAGGAATGCTTATTGTAATGTGTGGTAGGAAATGGGCTGAAACCACTTTACCTGGAGACTGGTGATCCCATCCAGGCAGGACGAGCTGGATCCCAAAGTCAATCTGTAACCTGCAGAAAGTGCTGCGCTCCTGAGGCCCAGAGGCTGTTCCTTCGTCCAGCCTCCGGACCTGCAGTGAGGAGGTAGCTAGCTGAGCTTTCTCCTTTTCTGGACCTGCTCTTGTTCCTGAAACTGCTAATTGAGATGGAATTGTTTCTCCCTGATTAAAGAAAATGAATAAATAAACAAATAAACCCCTTACTTTTCACAAAAGCTTGGTAGAAGCAGCACCGGTACGCTGCGGGTTATTCCTCCTTCCCACAAAAGAAGAGCAGAAGGGAAGCGTGCAGGGCAGCCAGCCAGAAAGGCCTCATTCCTGCACCCTGTCCTGCCATCTATAACCTTCTGCTAGCTTTTCTCGTTTTATCAATTTAACAACAGCTAATACCCCTTTCCTCAGATTCCTGCCTAATTGAAGGATCAAAGTGAACGCGCGCAGCCCTTGCGGTTTAGCGTGATTTACGGGCAGCGGTTGTGGTGTACTGCGCGCTTAGGGAAGGGAAAATATCGATCGCCGTGGGTTGCTGGGGGTTTTTGCGTTGGCGCGGCTCTCCTCGGCTTAGGGAGTAACCCGCAAATAAAGCGCACCGCGGCGCCGAGCGGCACAGGTGCGGGCAGCTGTGCCCGGGGGAAGGCCGGCCCGGCGGCCGGCGGGGGCGGTACCCGGCGGGGACGGTACCCGGCGGGGACGGTACCCGGCGGCCCCTACGCCGCAGGGTTTTCGTTCCGCTCCGCGGGGTCTGAGGCGCGTCCCCCGCGCGGGCGGCGGCGGCGGGGCTGTGCCCCTGGGGGAGACGCCCGGGCCCGCTCGAGGCGCCCGCGCGCGCCCTCTGAGGCGCCTCCCGCCGGCCGTTGCTAACGGTCGCCGCGTGAAGGCGCCGGCGCGTGCCCGGGGCGGCTGCGAGGAGCAGAAGGGACGGCCAGGCGGCGGGGAAGGGCCGGGGGAGGGAGAGGCCCGGCGACGGGCAGGGGGAGCTCGGCGGGCCGCGGCGCCCCTCCTCGCCGCCGCCGTTACATAAGGAGGGGTGGGGGAGGGGAGCGCTTTGACGCGGCGGCGGCGGCGGCGGCGGCGGCCCCTTTAAACGCGGAGCCCTGAGGTGCGACGAGCGCGCGCCTCTCTGCTGCCCCCTCCCCGCCTCACTGCAGCGACAAATCCGCTCCCCGCCCGCCTCCGCCGAGCCCAGCCGAGCCGGGCGGCGCCGGGAAGCGCTGCCGCGCGCCTCTGCACCGCCCGCCGAGCCGGCCACCGCCAGCCCCAGCCCCAGCCCCAGCCCCTGGCGGCGCGACTGCAGGGAGCGGCGAGGGGCGCGATGGAGGCTCCGCGCCTGGCGCACACCATGAGCAGCCCCACTAGCCCCTGCGAGGAGGTGATCAAGAATCTGAGCCTGGAGGCGATTCAGCTCTGCGATAGGGACGGTAAGTCCGGCCTCGACGCGGCTAATCCCTGCAGACGCAAGATGCTGCTGCCCTCATGGATGCTAATGCAAATTAATCCCCGCGGCGTATGGTCCTTTGTCGTCCCCCACGTATTCGTAGGTGCGAGTGTTCCCCACCCCGCCCGCCGCCGCCGCCGCTCTCCTGCCGTTGAGAACAAAAGAAGGAAGGGAAGGTTGCACCTTGCTGGAGGGAAGGGAGGGAGGGAAGCCCGCCGCTCCCTAAGCCGTCCCTTGCGTTGCAGTGCGTTCACCCCCGGGCGAGCCTGCTGCACAGCCCTGCCCCTGGCAGGAATGGACGCTGGGGTTTATTCTGGGAGAGGCAACAAGGAGAACTAGGGCAGGCGCTGCAGAGGGTCCGGATCGAGAGGCGGGGTAGCGGCCCCGGCGGGTCTTTTCTTACCCGGGATCCCCAAACTCCTTTGCACTGCAGGGCAGTTCCTGCGCGTAAAATACACAGGCGAGCCGCCCGGCTGGCGCGGGCTAACGGCGAAACTTGTTGCCGGTCGCTTGTGCGAGCGATAAGACGGGGAGCGGGCCGGCGCCGGGGTCGGGGGGAGCCGGAGCGGCAGGCGGCGGGGCCGGCGGCCCCGCGGTTCAGCACCGCGGACAGCACCGCGCCGCCGGCGGGGGCGGCCGGGCCGGGGCGGCCGGGCCGGGGGGTCGAGGGAGACCGCAGCGCCGGGCAGGCAGCGGCAGTCCGCCCCCCGAAGGCACAGCTGGGCCGCCGAACAGACGAAGTTTGGTTTGGTGCGGACATTAAAGATTACCTGCGTCAGAGCGAGCAGGCAAACGTACGGCGGCGGTGAGGGACAGCCGAAACAGATTTACGGGCTTGAAAGAACGCTGGGAGCCGGCTATGGTTGAAGAGCGTAGTATCGCTTATGCGCAACTCCCAGTGACAAAACTGAGCGGAGAAACTGGGAGTCAAACAATGAAAAAATATTTTCTTGCAGAGTGGCGTATAATTTGTGTTCGTATACCAGGTTATTCTCATCTTCTCATTTGACATTGAATCGTCAAAAATAACTTCTCAGGTTTTGATGCAAAATGTGCTTTGGGTGTGGAATGTATGTTACCTGGCCAACATACCGAGGAATGGAGATGCTGTATCAGTGAATGGTACGGTTGAATTAATGAAGCTGTTTCCCTGTTGTGAGTGTATCTTTGGAGCATAACTGTTATAGGTGATGGTCATGGAGAGAGCCAGTCCGGCTTTCTCAGTTGTTTTTTTACAAATTAGTTGTGATGGAATTCTTCACTTTTTTTGACCTAGGCAGACTTAATGGTTTAAATGCTGGATTTTTGTAAGCCCTTTATTTTTCTTGAAATAGTCAAGAATTTGACAAGGCATTGAAAAGTCTTTTCAGTAATTATTTTTATAGCTGCATGGGAAATTCTTTGATTTCTTTCATGTTTGAATTAAGATACAATTTGCACTTCCATCCACTCATGCCTGCCTAACTCACTGCCTAGAGAAACTGACCTATGTTTATAGTAGTGGAGGCTAGACCGTTCTTTTGTTAAAACACTTTCCCACATGTATTTCTTTTTATTAATACTAGAGAGAAATGAAAACAGATAAATTATGCAATCCTTCGTATTTGTCTACCCCAAGTAATTGTAGTGAAGTACCCCATGTTAATCATTGCAGACTCTATTTGGTTCAACATACTATAGTTAAGGACTGCTCCATTTCTACGGAATAGTGTCATACAGACACGCAAATGAAAAACTGTAGTATATTTAATTTTAATTCCCTTTTGAATAGGCTTCACTGGAAAACAACAACTTTCCTGTAGATCTGGCTTTACAAACTAATCTTCATCAAGTAAGCCAGCATCATACAGGGTCATTGCCTCCTACAATACATGGTTGAATTTCTGAAGGAGGCACCTATATTGGGCATGTGAGAGCTGCAACTCAGTGCCTAACGTGGCACAAGACTGCACCTGAGCATACTTCAGTATTTCCTACAGGTGGCACTTATGTATCAAAAAGCTTGTTTTAATAGGAACATAAAAGCAAGCAAGCAAAGGTTAAGGCATTAATTTTTCTAAGTAAGCATGCAAATGTATACGCAACACATTTAGACCCCTAATTGTGTACACGGGTTTAGTTAGTGCATTTATATTATGAATACTTACGATTTATTTTAGGGTACCTTTGTTGTGAAAGATCTAATTCTTAAGGTGCTATGTTAGCATCACTGAGGTTAATCAAAGTTACATGAAAAATATCAATATATTACCTGTAGTGGATTAAAAATATGCTGGATTTTCATATTCTGAAAATGTCCTTGATCTCCAAGCTGTAGTAACTGTAAAGGCAACCAATGAAATGATAACATTACATATCCAGCTATGATAAATTCTGCAGCACGCTTAGTTTGGGATTGCAGGCAATGCTGCAGTATAAACATAAGCAATAATGGAATTTTTATGCAGATAACAAAATATTTTTCTTGTTTTCTAAGATGAGGGAATTAATATTGAAGCACTTTGTATTCAGAAAACTGGGTTATACCTCCTACAGAGGTATATGCAGGAACCAGAAATCCAGGAATTGGAGTGAGCAGTTAATAATATCACAACAATTCATATCTTTTTAGATTTTTTTTTCTGTTTTTTTCCCACTGTTTTTTTTGCAAGCATTATCGTCTCTCTTAATGAATCAAGACCATTTAGAAAATTTAAAAATGTGAAATAAAAGAAAACAAATGTATGCGTTTTGGAGATTTTTTTTATTTTTTTTTTTAAATAAAAACACCTGGTAAGATTTGGTTTAAAGTGAATGCAACATTATAAAGCCAATCATCAGCTCTTATTTTCAGCATTCTCTGTTATTTACAAATGCTTCTTGCATTATTTTTTTCTTATTATTTTAGGTGGTTCTACTAGCACAGCTTAGTATTGGTCTGTTGCACAGTCTAACATGTAGTTCCTTAGAACTCTACTGAACTCACTTTGTGTATGGGAAAAAGTGTATCATGTTATTTTCCTTTGCTGTATTTGAACGTTGCAGCCATGTTTCTGTAAACTTAGGCCAGGAAAGACTGTTTAATCTGTGCTAAAAATTCTGGTGACCTTTTATAAAATTTGTATTAGCCCTAGCTAGGGATTAAACCTTTAGTAGATGGATGCCCTTTGTATTGTGAGCAGGCCAATTCTATGAAAATTCATCTAACTTCAGAAAATCATAAGCCTTTGAAAAAACTGCTTTTCACAGGCTTGGTAGAACAGTCTCAGATTTTAGCAGCTGAATTTCTTGAAGCTCCACATTGTGGTTGCACAGCATTCCCCCTACAGATACTGCACTTTGGTTGCTGGGGTCCGGCCAGAGTGACAGCAGTGACACTGGCATCTGCTTTCTGTGCTCTTACAGTTGGCATAGACACCTAGAAAGTGGAAGACACCTATCAAAATGCAGGAAGGAGAAAAGCAGAGCAACAAACCTTGGAACTTGGGAGACATGGACTGGGGAGAGGGGCAAGAAAACTGGCCCAGAAGCTGCTAATAGAGACTGAGGTAGTGGCTGGCCAGGAGTGGAAGAACAGGAAAGACTTAGAAGCTGAGGATGTTTGTGAGGATTAGATTAAATGGGAAGGCAGAAGTGGGCAAAATGACTCTGAATGAGAACTGGAAAAGAAGATGAAGGAGCAAGGGAGGTAATCCAAGTTCAAGGCAGGTAATCCAAGTTCATGCCCAGGGAAGTAAAACTGGGAAAAAAGATAAGGGGCCATTCACCCAGATTAGATGAATTGGATGAATGAGGGTGGAATGAGAATTGGGGACCTGTGAAGAGTAAACCTGGAGACCTGTCTGCAAAGAAGAGACAGAAATTACATGAATTTCGAGGGGGAACTGGGCAATTTGGACCACAGAGGTTATGAGTAAAGGAATGGAACCAGGACTTGCTAAGCAGAGACTGCGACTGAACGGAAAGCCTTAGGAATGAAGAACAGGACTTTTGAAGTGTGACTGGGGAGTACAAGAAGGGGTGGGACAGGAACAAGTTCATGAACAGGGCAGAAGTGGCCATGTTTTGGTGTGACAGCCAGAGAAAGGTCAGTGTGTATCAGCAGATGACATTTTCCAAAGCCACACACAACCCCAGGATACCAAATTCTCCTTGTTCATTTGCCGGCAAAGAATGGTGCCATGGTATCAGGGCTTCAGGGGTACTGAGAGTCAACAGCTGCAGCTGACTTCAGTGAGAGTAGGACTTTGAAAATACAAAGCACAGTGCTAAATGCTTTGAGAAAAGAGATGTTAACCACCTTTAATAGGCACCGAAAGTCAGTAACTGTCTTTTATCTTCTTTGTGCCTCAGTTTTCCGTGTGTAAAATGGAAGCAGTATTATTGCCTCCCCTCACAGAGATGTTTTCAAAATAAACTGATGAATGCATGTTAAGCAGCCAGGCACTGTAGTAGCCTGGAAAACCCATGAGGTGCATGGAAAAACCTATGATGAAATTCATAATTTTGTCTTCAGAGCAGCATATGAATAATGTGTAGCAAATAAGTCCTGGGACTACACACAGAACAATAGCAAATAGCTGTTACAAGAAAAATAGTTCATTATGTACGCACTATTCATTATGTATGCTGAATGAGTCAGAATTTATGTGGAAAAAATAGTATGTAATCATGCAGTTAAAGACTACATCATAATCTGAACAAACAAAGGGGCCAATTTGAGGTTATTCAAGTATGCTTCATTCTGATATTTTCTAACTATTGATGGCTTGAACTACACAATCTCACTAAAGTGCTTTTAAATTTTCTTTTGTGTTCGCTTCATATATTTGAAGATAGTGTTTGGGTATCAGGATCAGAACTGGAATTGGTGTCTTGGCCAGTTTCGGTTGCATAAATCAATTTCATCACCTTCCAAACACTTGATGCCATCAAAATTGTTTAGTCTAACAAGCTTGTGTAAAAGCAGTACATCGTACAAGCTAAGGTGTCATTTCTGTCTTATGTAAGCAACTTGCATCTTTGGCTTTCCATGTTATTTGAGCATGTCTCATGTTTTCTTTTTTATTTCAGAAGTTTATTATTATGCTGGATTTATTGGAGCATTCTAAAAGATATTTCTAGAGTTTGTAAATGGGAGTTTTCATGGACATATCATGTACACATTTGCCTTTCAAAAAGAAGGGATAAAGTGGCATCATCCAGTCACTGGATGCATTCTTGAAATCCCTTTTTTTGGCATTATGGAGCATTATCACTACTGTTTCTGAAATGTTATCCTGTAAGTCCCAGAGATAGGGAGAAACTGAATTTCTAGGTAGACTCCTACTTGAAGGACAACTGAGACATCCAAATTTCACACATTTCTTAGTGTCCTGAATGGTTGGACTTGCATAGTTGTTTAGTTTTTTTTAAAGTATGAGACTTCTGAGCACAGGAATAAACAATTCATATTTTTGTATCCAGCATAATAGAGAGGTGCTTGTAACTGTGGTATTTTGATAGGACACAAAATTCAGAGGCATGTCTGTTGTTGTTTTTATTCCTCTCCCCAAATGCAAGTTTGGAGATTTAAATTTGCTCTCTTCAAAATGCAAACTCTGTCACTTTTCTAGGGTTTTAATGATGGAATGGCCAACTAAGAAATGTATTTCTTCCATAAAATTTCATCTAATCTGGTTGACGCTAGATTAGCAGCAATAATGCTGCTTCAGTTAGGAGCTAAAATCTAGTACATAGCTTCAAAAGCTCTCTTGTTGCAAAGAAAAATACTTATTATGGTTTTAGCTTTACATTCTTGCCAGAGACTAAGGTTTTCACATGTAATATTCCTTACTGTTAGGACACAGAAAAATATTAAATGGAGCCAAGCAACTATTTTAAAGTCTTCATAAATGATCTTTAGAATTGTGGAAGAGAAGAAAACTAATGATTAGCTTATGTCTTTCACTTCAGCTCACCATTGCAAGTATTTTATCCTGTCTTGTTTTATATCACAAAGCAATGATGCCACTAATAACTAGCGAGGCTTTGCTCGACACTGACTATTCAACATCCCTGTGTCAAGAAATGTAGTCATCCCCGTTCTTCCTTTATATTCTTTAATTTTTAGAGTTATTTTCCTTCCTTCTTCCTCCCTCCTCATCTCCTTTTAGAGCTTTATGCCACTCAAATCTGTGTAATTGATTATTAACGATTTTGACTGGCAATGACCAAGTTATAAATTATTAGCTATTTAAATCTTGCCTGGTATTCTATTTGTGCCCCTATTGATTCAATTATTCTTCACTGAAACTCTTCTAGATTCTTTATAAAGCAACTGAAATGCTTGATGTGTAATTATGCCAGATTCACATACAGAAGCACTGTTCTCTCCCAGTGGTATATGCTGATATTGCTTGGTTGAAACTCAAATATATAATGTGAGTTTTGTAGTTAATTTCTACTCATTGTTATAATTTAGGCTTTTTAAACATTACTGTCTCCTATGTATGTCCCTTTTTCTTTGTGTTTGTTTCAGATTATAGTTCCCAGAAGCATTCTTTTATTTATTCTGTAACAGAATCCGTTTTATCATTTTCTGCCTATGTTTCTAAGCCATCTTGTGCTTGCAGCTCCTTCTATTTTAATGTTGTCTGCAATACAGAAATGTGATCTCTCTTTCCAGATCATTCATAAAGATGCTTATTTAGCCTGGAACTAGCCACAGGCTCTATGGTAGCCCAGTAGACACCTGAACATTTTGGCTGTTTTGCCAATCTCATCTCTGCCAGCCAATGTTCAGCCCTGCAGATCAGTAGTTCTTAGTAAGTACAATGGCAGGAGGAGTCATTTAGGGAAGAGAAATTCTGCTCCCTCCAGCATCTGAGAAGCAGGAATGCCAAGCCAACCCCTCACTTTAAAATTTCATCCATCTTCTGCAAGTCTCAAAGACAAAACCTGTTTTTCTTAAGAGTTAAGCTATTAGTATCCTCTTCATCTGTTTCATCTTCCATCTTAAACTACATGTAGCAGTTTTCTTCTCATCCTGCTAATCTGATGGCTCCACCACCTCTGGTAAACTGTGTTCTGAGCTTGCTTCTCCAAATTCGCTATTTACCCTGCAGTTATGCCTGTATAATCTAGATCAGAGTCTGCCCTACAGGCCACTTCAGCTTTTACAGCAGCTTTCCAGTGAAGTCCCTGGTCCCAGAGCTACAGCTTCTAGAACAAGCAGAATATCGCTTTTGTCATGTAAGGTGGGGGGAAGAGACATTATATCACATTCTTATTTAGAGTTCTGTAGTATTTTGTCATTCATTTTTGAATGGGTTCCAGTCAGGCATTGTTGTGTTCAGTTGTCTCCAAAGGCTTGCTGAAGCTTATCTTCCTGACCTTGAGTTTTCCTTCTGGGACTTCTCTGCCTCATTAATTTTCCATTTTTTTCCTCCAAAATCTAGAAAGATCTCCTCCCTTACCCATTCCTTGTAATTTCCTCCACCTTTTATTGTTCATGGCCTCTATATAGCAGGTTTGAAGGCCCCAGCTTTTCTGAATAAGGTACTTTTCAAGTTCCCTTTGTTCTGCTGAAGTAGTGCCAGCATCTTTAACCACAATTGAGGAGGTAATCTTTAGAAGTCCTTACAGTCTGGGTTTGTTTTTCTTAGTCCACTTGGTACAGTAGGTACCTCTGCTGTGCTGCCAGCATGCATGGCCTTTTGTACTTTATGTGACCTGGAACGCTATACTTAATTCTGTCTGAACACAGCCCAGAATCATCCACTATGTTTTCTTTTCTCTTTTGATAGAATTTTCAAGCATTTTACTTGCAGACTACTTTCTTCAAAAAGTTATAAACATGTCTGAAAAAATAGTACTAGCATTGCCGGTACATGTATAAAGTATGTCACTGCTGTAGGAAAGTATGAACAAATACAATGTTTATGATGTTGGAACTAAAGAAAGCTCTGCTCCAGGATCACTTCCTGTGGTTTCCACACTAGGTTTTGTTACACAGTGAGCATCCTTTATTTGACCTTGAAAATGTTTCCTTCAGCACCGAAGGTTTGGCTAGAATTTGTTGTAGTATTTGTAGCTGGATAAATTTTCACAGTGGTGTTTGTAGTTGAATCATTAATCAATTTTATTTTATTGTTTTCACAGAGTGTTCTTGTTTTATTTATGCTTGAATGAACAAGCTGTTTTGCATGGATGTTTTCAAAAACAATGATTAGCTATACTGTTTTTATAACCTAACAACAGTTTCTCTGAGCCTTGACAGTTCTAGCTGCTGACAAAAAGGGGAAACCTTAAAGCTAGTTTGGTGTTAGTCTTTCGTTCCTGCAGAATGACAGAAAGTATTATCAGAGTTGCACTCTAAGTTCCAAGTACGGAGTGGCATCTGGAGTTTATTTCTCCAATACTGTTAAGTCAGACGCAGCTGGCACCTCTAGGAGAAGCATAGTTTGAGGAATTCCCGTGTCAAGCTTTGTATATCAATGCACTCTTGTTAGGAGAATTCTGCAGTTTGCAGTTGTCAGAAGCATCCCATAAATTTATTCCCTGAGCTGTTCCATTGGCTTCAGAAAGACTCCGTAAAAACAGATTTGCATTCATAACATGGCATGATTAAGATCTTGCAACTACTGTATTATTTTCCTAACTTTTGTTGTGTGTATTCTATCTTATTTCATACAGATAGGCATCTAATTTGGAATTTCTCTCTTTAAGTTGCAGTTTGTCTGGATTTCATCTATCTTTAGTTTGGGGCTAGAAATAACATTTTGAAAAGATTATTCGGGGTTTTTTTGCAGGTCGCTTCTAGGTGTACTCATAGTTGAAGACATGTGGACTTCAAAATCAGCAGGACAAAAAAGATATTAAAGGGCTCTTTCAGTCTTGGCCAGCCACAAGTACTATTGTAGAAGTATCGGTGGAGTGATTCATGCTGTGTCGTTGGTCCTTTTAATCCAACTTATGTAAAGGGAAATTATACATGAGTTTATATTAACTAAGGGATAAAATTAAGAACAGTGTGCAGCAGATTGTATTTTAGAGCTACTGAGGTGCATCTGATGACATAAAGTAAATATTATGCACTTAGACTTTTATGATGGAATTTATGCTGGTAATTTAATATAAATGCTCAGTAGTAAACATGTGGCTTTCAGAGCACTAATGTTTCTGATGAATTTCTAGCCTTTACACTTTCAATGTAATTTCAAGACATATCTCTAATCACAGAAGTTGAAAGTCCCCAAGCCTATCTGCTCGCTGAATCCATTACATCACAGAGAAGTTCTGTCCCTCTTGTGTGGAACATACTGGAATTTTAGCCAGTGTTACCTGTGCTCTGATGAAACAGCTACCACCTTACCCTTCATGAAAGGACAGATTTGAGCAGTAAGACTTCACACACAATTAATTGCGGTTGTCTCACCTCTGCCCACGTGTAGAGGTTACTTTCTCTTCCCCCCTAGATAGAGGCACCTGAAACTCCAGGTACATTTCTTTGTTTCCTCTGTCTGTGAACTGCTTTGTACCATGCTTTGGAACCTTGACCCACTGAATATGTTGCTTCTGTAGTTCACTTTGTCACTCTGTTTAGATAGCATGGAGTTCTTAAATCGTATTTGGTTTACAGGGACCTGAGTATAGCAGCCCTTCTAGAGTAGGAGAGTTCAATTTCAAGTTCCGTGACACATCAGGTAGCCAGATGCCCCAGCATGACCTGTGTATTAGGAACATGTCTGGTGGTACGCTGTGCTTTCTCATAACTGTACAAGTGCAGGGAAGACAGAATCAGGTCCCGTATGTGAAAAATAAGATACTGATTCTCCTCCTTCTATTTTTGTATATTCTGTAATGCTTAGCTGGTTTCTGGGTTGCTTCCTTGAGCAAACCATCAGCAAAGCACCTAGGCTGTCTGGTGAAGCTGTCAGCCCTAATGCAAGTGTGCAGTGCTTGAGATGGAAGCCATACAGTGAAACTAAATTCTTCAGTATATCTTAGTATGCTTGTTATATTTAGCTCATATAGTAGGGAGTATGAGTTGGAAAGCATTAGTTGAGATGCTTTTAAATGCTCTAAAACCAAAAGATGAAAAATCTAAATATGAATTCTTTTTAAGTAACATACCCAAGGGGACTTGGTTGACTTAGTGAATTTGTAGTAGGTTGTGCAGCTATTCCTCTAGGTAATAATCAATTTTGTCTTATCATGATCATGATTGATCACTTGTTAACAATCCCATGACTGTTTGATAGCCTGAATGATAAGGCTCCAGAAGACTTTGTAACGCAAACTATTAAAGTATCCAACTGAGCTGTGCTTTTAAAAAAAAATAATTCTGAAACTACTGAGGACCATGGCATTCCAATGGATTTGAATCTGATGGTTCAGAATTGTTATAGGTTTCTTTTAACTTAATTACATGAAAACTTCAGTTTGAGTTTTCTCTTTATTAGACAATCTTCTTTAGAGAATCTACATGAGAGATCTGTTACAAATGCCATCAGGACAGGAAAATTATGAGCTAGAGTCAAGACTTTTAATAAACCCACAGAGTCTATATGCTATACCATGTCTGAGTGAGGGGTGAATTCTCATGTGGCAAAAACTCTGCTTAAAGATTTCTTTTGACTACAGTATTCGTAGCTGTGTCATTTGTATATTCTAGTATCTGTGAAAAGCTTGAACTCATTGTAGCCTTCCCCTTGATAGGGTGTATTTAACAGGGTCCTCTCTCATTTCTGCATGCTTACCTACCTTAATGAAACTGGCAGCAACCTAAGTTACCTATGAGCTCTCTACTCTTGTCAAAGGTTCAAAAGTTAGTAACAGTCAAGGAGGGGCAGACCCACATCCAAAGACCTTGACTATGTTTGGTTGCCCTCGGAAACCAACTAAAAATGAAACAAACCAGAACAACTCCAGGTCCTGCCAAAAAAGGCTCTCAAACCCCGTATATCCTTTATTTGTCAGGGCCTTAGAGAAAGTCTGAAACCTGCATAAAAATTAAATTTTAAAAAATAGTACAGGTTACAGAGTAGAATTTCCTGAACTATTATGAATATATAATACCTTTCAAATCACAGTTAGAAAGCACGAACTGGTGTAAACCAGAGCCAAATCCTATTCCTTACAAGAGATCCGTGTGAAAAGCTCACAGCAATTACCAGTGTGCTGAAGTAAAGAAATGCTCATTCAATGCTGCAGACTGCCAGGGTATCCAGTGAGTTACAAAAGCCCACTCATGCTGAGCACCCTACTTTCTCAAGAAAACGCTTAGTAAAATTGTGTTCCCCAGCCTTGATTTCTCTCCCTTGCCCTTCAAGTGATGAGTTTTGCCTTTCTCCCTGGGCTTCCCTTTACTTAAAAGAAAAGTAGGTCTTAAATGAAAATCCGTGTGCGATCAAGGCAGTTGCAATTTTCAGACAAGCTGGCAGGTCGAATTAAAGCTCATGTGAATACAAGGCTGCCTTTGCTTGCTAGATTTGAACTCACATGACTTAACTTGAAGTAGAGAACACATTTTTGGTTTTGATTGAGACACAGCTGCAATAAATGGCACAAGTTGTTGCCAGCCACGTAAGAATGAGGTAAACAAGTATGAGCGTGAGGTTCATAGTAATAAACTAAAATGAAAGCATGTATTTGTCTCTCTCTCTTTTGTTTAGTGACATGTGAAAGCACAAATCATGAAAGGCCACTCACTTCTCTAATATACAGTTAATATTAAAAGCAGTAGAAGATTAAGGCCAGTGCTTTGCCCTCAGTTACACTGTGTTAGGTGAAGAGCATTGGAGCAATTAGGCCAGTGATCCAGAGCAGTGTAACTTGGATTGGAATCTGGCCCCAAGCAATTTGTCCAGGGTCATACAGTCAGAGCCTTCATCTATGAGTCTGGTTTTTTTTATGGTGTTAGTCTTGGAGATGTAGGCAGTTCCACAGTCTCAGAGGCAGCTGTACTTGTTTATTCATCAGAAGAGAAAAACCTCATGCCATAAGAAGCTCCAGATCCCTTCCTGCTCCCAAATCTGTCCCTTTAGTGAGCAACAGGGCGGGAGTCTACTGAAAAATGTCACTCCCTGTTTTCCAGCAAAACAGTACCGAGATAACATCCTTCCAAAAATACACCACAAAATGGGAGTGCAGTCTGAATTATGGTCAGAATTTCATAAGGATGCATAGATACCTGACAATGCAGGCTTCTCCAGCTAAATGAATAAAGTACACTTGATAAATAGGTCTGCTTTTATAGTAGTGTTTCTGATGCAGTTATTTCCTTTCAAAATCTGGAATTCTGTATAACTGAAGGTATGCATTATACAGAAATTCCAGTATATGTAAGTGGCTGTAAAGTTCATTTCAATTTTAAAATGATATTTAAATTAAGCTAGAGGATGGTTTAGAGTCTTTTACATCCCTTATTACCTTCTTTCCCTTTCAGAAGCTGAGAAATGCTCATTTTAATTAAAATTTGTTTTTAAAATGCATCTTGTAGTCAACACACGCTGAGAAGAGCCACTTACCACCCATGTACTGTAAGCTTGCTGTGCTGAACAAAATGGGATCATTACTTTAATTAGTAGTAAATATTGTGGTGGCTTAGTGTTTGCAGTCTACTATAATGTCCTGTTTGATTTCTGGAAGGTAGAATTGCACTAGCCTAGCTCTGATGGTCAGAGGCACGAAAACCGATGGTGTGCCAGTAGGAGTTGTAGCGCAGCTGTAGCTATTTTTGCCACACTGCAATTCTCATTCCATAGAAGGTTGCAGAGAAGCTTGTTTAGCTTCAACGTGATGAGATGATACAGTAAAAAATAAAACCACTTCTTTAGTATAAGCAGTCTAAGAGAACTTTAGTGGGAACAGTGTATTGGTATAAATCTTTCTGCATTTATGAGTCACTCAGCAGACAGGATGAGGAGCAAGATGCTGATGTTTGGTGGTGTCATTTGCACTCAGTCTCAGCTTATCTGGACAAATCAGTTTACTTGTTTTTTGATATCCGTGGGTCATAAAAGGAGATCCCACTACTTCTCCTCAGCTCTCTACACAAAGATTTGGCCAGTCCTTAGAGCATGGTAGGATCAGTAGATCTGCATATCTTAGATAAGGGGAAAAGCAGGCATGATGGCATGTCAATTTAATCTTCTGGGCTAGGTGGTTTTTTAGTGTCTTACAGTTTTCCCGGTCCTTAGTGAAGAAATGTGTACTTAAATGATTATTTACAACCTTCCAGTTGCATATTTTAATCTGATAATTAAGTTCCTCCTTTTTCATAATTTCCCCACAGTGAAAATTAAATTTTGTGTGCACATGTGTGTGTTTAGCTTAGCATTTTAGTGAGTTAACACTCCTCAACTTATGTGCAATAAAGATGCAAAAAGGAAAGAGGAAAAGTTGGGTAACAGTGGCCCAGCCTTGTGGAACACCACAAGGTGTTCTTAATAGAAGCATAAAGGCATAAAATTTTCTTCCAAAAAATATCCATAAGGAGCAAGGGAAACTCTATTGCATCTATTTCCATTCTAGTACTCAGTTCAGAAAGGCTACGTTTTTTGGCTGCTATTGACATTCTGAAAATGTGGTTTAGTTTTGAATGAGTAAAGTATAAATAGTAAATACTTTCAAGACATCAGGATATCCAATAGGAATTTAATCTTAGTGAAAGAATAAGGTCAGCCTTGCCATGTCAGCCATTGATCAGATTTTCAGTCAGGTTTTGTCTTATGCTTTGGGTTTGTGAAACTTATATGTGCCTCTGCAATTCACTTGCAGCCATAGATATGAATTGTTAGATATTTGCAGTCATGTTTTAAGAAGCTCTCAAGTAACTCAGCTTAAATCGCATTGATTTCAGTAAGACTCTTCTAAATCATTTAGGGACTTCTGAAGATGTTACAAAATGTTACTTAAATTTTTGCTTCAGGTAGGGATGGGTCAAAAATCAAAGGAAGAATTGGCACTGAATTGGAACAATTGGCTGATAACAACAGAGGACAACTCAGTGATATATCTGAATTTCCTTATGGTAATAACAAAAGAGGAAACAGTTATTTTGAGAAATTAGTTTAATGATGCAATTGAATGCATTATTTATTTTTAATGAAAATTAATTAAATTGTGGTCCTTAAATAATTTAGCTATAATTGTAGTTAGCAAGATATACATTCATCCACTTTCAAGCTTAAATGCTCCTGAGATGTTTGATCCTATCAGTGTTTTCAGAAAAAATATTGTGGGGATAAGTGAAAAACTCTGAAGTATTTGACACAGAAATTCAGAGAAATTATTCTTGAAAAGTTTATCCCTTTTAAAGTATCAGTGCAGAGGATTTTTCTGAGTCAGTGATATGTACATTTCTTTGCTATGGGAGTTCAGAAATTGGCTGCAGTGTAGTACTTACTTTTTTCCCCATGTTCTTTTTCTTGTGTCTCTTTGGCGGGAATCTTGCAAATTATCAGATGTTGCTGTTGTATGATGAGAATCGTGAGAATTGACAAATGTAATTTAGGAAATAATTACAAAGGGTAACTTCAACTATCTCTCAACTTCTGTGACTTCTCTTTCTAGTCTCTGAAAAGAATTAGGCTCCTCCAGGGCACAGTTAAATGTGAGAGCTAACTGTAGGTATTCAGATTATCCAGTTTAGGAAACTGCCTTTTTCACTGAATGGAAAGTGAGCCTGAGGAGACTTACCACCCAAGGGTGATATTGGTCTTTGTTAGTGTTTTCTTCTTTCTTAGCACAGTAAGAGTTTTAGTGGTTCCCACAGTAGTACATCATATCAGCATTGCACATGAACATTGCTGCAAGTCATATGTATAAAATCTTTTGGACAGTAGCCTTTGCTTTTGAATTAGAGGTTACATCTTTTGTATAAAATTTATTCCAGGTGTAATTCCACAGACATCTGTGGTCTTATTGCAGGAATGAATGTTGTTCCTGCTTTTTCCTTGTTACTGTATCTGCTGTCATTTTTAAGAAGCAAAGAAATGTTTGGGTTTTATTATCTTTATCTTTGAAGGAGTATATATGGCCCTACAAATCCACTCTTGAAACTTTTGTATCTAAGTCAAAATTTATATTCCACAGAAATGTTATAATGGGACTATCTGATTTCTGCTTACTAATTATAGTAACCTTCTCTGTACAGATATGCTTAATTTCCTACTGAACCTAATGTTGCATTCAGTGTCCGCTGAGAGAATGCTTGAGCTGTAAACCAAAGCCGTATAGTTCTGATGGCATAATTGCATTCCAAAATCTATCAGTGTAACTCTTTATTTGCTACTACTAGCTGTCAGGTTTGCCACATTTGCATTGTGTATTCCCATTGGTGTTAGTGGAAAACATACTTACACGTTTGAGGAAACTAAGCCCCTGAAGTCCCACCTGCACAAGATCTCAAAATACATATGATGATAGTCAAGTGCTTTTGCTAAGGGCAAATGAGCATCTCAGTTGAGTTAGTGTTCAAGCAAATGATGAAACTTTAAGGCTGTGCTGAATGCTTTTCTTTCATTATGCACTGTCCTTCAGTTGCCGTACTACACCTCCTGTCAGGTAGCAACTGAGTCTCTGAGCCGCCTTCGTGAAACGAGAGGCTGCTTGCAGAAAAAGGTTTCAGTCCTGTAGTTGACAGCAGGCAGTGAGAAACAAGGCTTGGGAGAGAGCGGGGCACTGCTCAGTTAGAACTAAGAGCCTGCACATTTGTTGCTGTCAGTGGCAGGATTGAGATATTGGGCTGCTCCTGATTTGAATCATGGGACCACTTGTAGAGTACATTTGTTCTCCATGTGAGATGGAGGAAGAATTGAGTCCTTTGTAAGAGGCTGAGAGAAATTCTTTAATACAGAAACTAGACAATCTGGAGATTTCTCAGTGCTTTAGGTAGACACAGTTTTGGGGTACCTTCTCTGCTGAAGAAGACAGCTGTACTAAAAGTACAACTGTGCTTGCAGAGTCTAGCTGTGTTCTCTTTGTTTAGCAATGTAGAATGTTCCTGCCGAAGTCAATGGTGTAGGTTAGTAGGAAACAGCTAAATTAAGCCTTGAGTTAAAACCAAGTAACAAGAGAATCTGAATGTATTTGAACATTTCAAAAACACTCAGTAAATATAGATATACATGTTATAGTTATAAATAAGTAATGCTTTATTTTCAAAACTATTTTTAAAAATTTTGGACAGAATGCACATTATCTTACTAGAAAATGCACAACAGTAGTATCAGACATGGGGAGGAAATGAGGAGAAGATTTAGAGGGGTTTATCCCTCTAACAGGATTTATAGAGCCAGGCATCCTCTCTTTATCTAATGTAAGAATTGGTTTTATGAGGATACTTATTTAGAAAATAATCTTAAATATGCTTATATAAATATAAAAATCGGTATCTGGAGTTGGTTTACCAGGATTCTGGGGGAGAGGAGAGAGAGACATTTAAGAACCTGAGACTATTCCCTAATTTTTTGTACATGAAAAGATGCATGAATAAAGCATAAATATTAATTACGTGGTTATGGATAGCAAGTTGAACTTTGAAATAGAATAGCTATCCTGGACAAGTACCACTTGCATGGCCTAACAAATAACAGCCTTAACTTGATAATTTTATAAATGTTGTTGTATTTGTAGTTCCTCTGTGTGATTTCATTGTCTTTCTTGAACAAGGTGTTGCAGTGAACACTGAAATTCTTGATATTCAAGTTAATTATTTGCTTGGTAGGGACATACAGTCCTGGTCATGTAAAACAATTTTATATAGCTAGCAGTTGGACAGGGACCCATTCGTTCCAGAGCTCAGGAGAAAAATATGATATTGTATTTTTACTTAGTTGAATTTAAAGTATGCAGCTAATACATAATTTCCTGGCACTTTCCTGTCATTTTTGATGGTTATACAGAAAGAAGAATTCTCTCTCCTAATGAATTTTTGAGGAAATAAAATACCTCCACAGTAAGTTGGAGAATTCAGAATGAATTCCAGCACTCAAATATTGTCAGTCTATATCAGTTTTCTAGAACTACAAACTTAATATTTTACCTTTATAGAGCTGATATATAACCAATCAGCTGAATTATCAAGACAAGGAAAGGTACAAATTTTTCTCTTTCAGAAGGTATAAAGAAAGATATCTCTGTTCATTTTACTGTTTCTAAATGAGTTGTTTACAGTTGTTAGTATCACTATATAGTAAGAGGATTTCTTACATCATGGTACCTAGGTGCTCTTTATGAACTTGATCCCCTTTCATCAAACATTTCTACTTCAAAAGGTCATAGCTAATGTCTCTCATTGTATTGAAAATGTTAACTTGAGAAAAACACTTTCTGTTTTCACCAATGGATGTATTTTAAGATCTGAAAAAGGTGACATTTTAAAAATATGTGCTTTGTATTATAAGATTTTGTTTGGCTTTTGGTGTGTTTATTACATGTGCTATTGGTAACTGTGTATAATGTAAACCTGATCTTTCAGGGTCTCAGAAATTGCTTTACCTTATAGTTTATTCCTCTATGCCTCTCATCCTCATCTACATGTCTTTTCATTTTCAGGTATCTTCCCAGAATGTCTTAAGGATCCAGCGTTAGCATTTAATTTTGTGTTATGTGGGTGCAGTCTCACCTTGCTTATTTTCTGGCTCACAAACCTTAGTCACATTTCCCTGATCAAATTCCTAAGTTTCATGGAGCTGACACTTCACAGAAGTAATTGAAGAGTTTACTATCTTGTGTGTCTTTCTAAAGACAGTACAGTGCAGCACTTAGTGCACTATCTTCTACATGACGGCACCCCAGATAAACCCCAAACTATGTGAACCAGATGAGTGAAATTACGTCAGTGCAGGAGAATATTGTGGTGACAATAGAAGTGGCATGATGACCGTTCCACTGACTTTCCTCCCAGTTGCTGATTGTGGGATATCACCAGGGCTTCGTTATGCTTTTGGCATTCCCAGTTAGTTCAGTAGCTTCTGGGAGTCTTACCTGCCATAAAAAATTGCAGCAACCTAGAGGCTGCTTTGAGTTGCTTTAGCACAGACAGCCATGGTTTCAATGAATGGAACAAGTACCACTGAATCTAGGCTTTCTTTTTTGTAGCAAATGTTCAACCCTGGGCCACAGGTCAGTGTTAGAGGTGGAGGTTCTGCAGGAGCTTGACATGTTACATAGGCTTAGTCTTCTTTATTGTCTGTATAGTCCCCCTAAAATATGCGGTTTATATCACCTAGTTTTCCATCATCTTTTCTTTTTTTCCCCATCACAAAGGTCAAAAGATCTCATTTTTTGAGTGTGTCTTCAACTATTGTCTTCTTTGTTACTGCTAGAGGTAAATTCAGAGAACAACCAGTCTTCAGATAGAATTTGAGTAGGACCTGTTATTTACTTTGGTTTTGTCTACCGAGTTTTAACTGAACCTTAAATGAGTGCCTTGACTTTAAGAAGTAGTGACATTTCTGTATTTTCAGTTAAATTCTTTGGAAATTATTAGATTCCATGACTTTTGACACTATGTTTATTTGAAATCTCTAAATATATGCATGTCTACTGGAAAATTAAACTGAGGTTTTGAACAGGTATTTTTTGCAAATTATTGTGAAATCACAGTTTAAGAAACTGCTGTCCTCAAGTACTTATCTGTCACCTCCTCAGCTAAGAATGTGGTAGCTAGACTAGTGAGCTCTTAGGATGTTTCAGTGTAACTTACAGCTGGAAAAAGCAGGGTTGTAACTGGAAATAGCCATCACTAACAAGCATTCCACTGTTTGTGTTGTGTTGTGGTGTTTTAAATCTAGACCATATTAAATGCAAAGAGTTTCATCCTCAAATAAAGAAACTTCTTAATAGCAACAATTTCAGATGTAAGGACAAGCATGAGATTTACAAAGTACAAACTGAGAGCCCAAAATGCCTTAATGTTTTTTACGAATCCTTTAGGAACATGTTTTCAAAGATCCATGGCAATGGTGTTGGCAGCTTAGGAAAGGCATAGTAGTGATTTTTGAATGTCTGCTCCAAAAGCATCAGAATTCCGTGTTTCCCACAACATGACTCTGAAGACACTGAGGATTTATCCCTGAGTACAAAGAAACTTAGAACCAGATGATTTGTCTTTGTCCGTACAACTGGAGGTTTTCCAGTGTGATGCCAAAAGAGGCAAATCTATTTATACATGTTGAGGGGGGTTCATAATGGGTTTAAATGAAAATGTAAGTTACACTTCATTAAGCTGATGTAATTTGCATCTTGAGGGTCAGAAGGACAAAGCCTTAGCAGGAAACACAGTCAACAAGAGTAATGCGGGGAAAAGCCATTTTATCGCTTTGTTCTCTTTTCTGGTTGTTCTCCTGACATGTTTGGGCTCTGTGATATAAAGTGCATTTACATCACTTCAGGGATGTGTAAATTTCCACCACTACTCAGGACAGCTCTGAATTTGTTTGAGTGATGGTTCAAACAGACCCGCCCACCTCCCCGCCCCCCCCCCGCCTTTATTCCAAATTCTGTTTAGATATTTACATTTCTTCCACATATAAAATGAATAAATAATTTTTGTCCAGAGATTGGACAAATACCTGAATTGGTTGAATCTAAACCCCATGAAGGGGAAATAGCAATATGAAAAGCTTTATATTACTTTGATGGTTATTCCCCCTAATATCCAAGTCTAAATTGCAGATAAATAGTAGTATTTTACAGCTATATTTTGTCATCCATGATTACTGAAGGGATACTTTCACGGCTCCAGCAGACAATAGGATTTCACCCAGCCCTGCCTTCTTTTAATTTCTCCAGATTTAATGGACACCATTGCAGTTGAATGAATATTTCACGAGTTTACTTCATACTGAGTACAAGCAATCACACTCATTAAGGCTGTAATATTTGTAGTTTTTTCCCTGTTGATGGATGGCTATTATGTCATTGTATTCAGTCATTTGCAGGTTCTGTTATCTGTGAATTTGTTTCTTGACTGCTGGATAATTTTTCATGCTTGCATAGTGCAGCAAGCTACATAGTTAATGCTGTGAAAGGTGGCATATTAGTGTTATGGATGGAGTTATGGGAAAGAGGGTGTGATTTGGTTGCTGAATACAAATTGCATGAGTTCTGAATACTTAGGAGTTCTACTGCAGTGTGTCTGGTATACAACCTTTGAGTGTGAACCCGTCTTTTTAGTATTTCCAAATGATGAATAACATTCAAACTATGGGAAATACAGTTGTATGTTTAGGGATTCTATATCTTTATTAAATTTATGTCATACTGCTTCAGTTAATTTTTTTCCATTATTAATGCTTAATAGCAGGAATGTATTTGCCAAGATAATATTAGAGTCAAAACTTCTATAAGCAAGGTCACAGGAACCCAGAAATGTATTATTTTATTGGTCTAGTTTCATAAAACTCACTTCTGTGAGCTGTAAGTATGCTTAGAAGGTGGATTACAAATAAGCCCTTTCAGGATTTCTTTTGTGGATAACATAAACAGTTTGTCTGTGAAATGAAAAATCAGTAGGCATGTACTCGCTTGCCCTGCTGTGAAATTCTGCATTTTTAGAAATAAGGGGGAAAAAAAAAAAAGATCAAGTATTCTAAAATTATAAAAAATCAGGTTTTGTGAATGCTCAGTAACTACCAGTCAGAGGTTGTGTTAAGGTTCTTTTCCACCATCCTTCCACTGCTGCAGATGTAATGGTTCAGCTTGTTTTGAGTGACGAGGCAAATTAAAAAAAAAACCCACCCTTTTCCAAATCTTTTCGGTGTGGACTTAACCAATTTCCAAGTCTTATCATTTGTCTCCAATAGTGACAGATG
Source organism: Haliaeetus albicilla (assembly GCF_947461875.1). NCBI lineage: Eukaryota > Metazoa > Chordata > Aves > Accipitriformes > Accipitridae > Haliaeetus > Haliaeetus albicilla. The sequence continues at coordinate 8,363,716 of NC_091493.1, read as the reverse complement.
AAAGCCATGAATGTTCAATGGGAATTTTCTGCCTTTTTTTTCCCATTCAGAGATAATTTATGTAAGTAGAAGATATAATGAGGATACTAAATTAAGTGTGTCTATGTGTATATAAATAAAATTGGTTTGTTACCCATTTGCCAGCATTTTGACTCAGCTGCAGCAGTGAGTATCATAACTGCTTTAAAATTGATCAGACAATTTAACTTGAAATTTAACTCTGGATGTGGCAGAGAGAGATAAGCCTGTGAATAGGAGCATAAAACATTAATCTTGCAGTTCTCCAGCTGATCTCAGTAAAGCTGGCGTGTTGTATGTATTCTTTGGCTTTGAAGAAATTTAAAGTCTTACGCTTCCAGTGTGACCTATGCACACGAGTGGTCTTTGACTTATTATACGGGTCAAGAATCACTGGGCCCTTTTGCTTGTTCTAAAAGTGAACTTTTTTGTTGTTGTTAAAACAGAGGTGTTTCTGCAGCACATGGGGATGACATGCCTAGTGTTTTTTTGGCAAGGGAGACCAGGTTTGTTTGACTACTAGCTCTTCTATAAGTTCTGCCCAAAAGAGACCCGAAAGCAGTGTTTCTATCCAGTCCTGCAGTGGCTTCCAGCGTTGAAGCAACAAGAATGTTCAAAATGAAGTAGCCATTTTAATTGGAAGCTGATCTATGTTAATTTGATATGAAGCTGTTCAGAGCAACATTTCCGACGCTACTTTCATTTTCAATTTTTGTCTGTATTGTGATGCTTCGTCAAAGAAATATCAGTTTAGCCTCAGTGAAGTGGCAAAGCGATTAACGTGAAAGCAGCCCATTCTAAGGCCTTCTCCACCTATTTTCACATCTGTAACAGCAGTAACGTCCTTTCAGCTGGAGTGCTTTAGGGCAGCTATATGCTGGCTTTGATTAAGTTCAGCTGCTATTTCTGCTTTTAATAGATATCCTATCTCCTGATGTTGATCTATTCTTTAAATTGATCCTGGTATAAAGAAGAAGTGGCTTGAAGTGGACATGCTTTCCAGTATGAAAACCAATTCAAAATATTCACCAAAGCACAAGTGGAAAAAAGGCAAGGTACAAATGTGTTACCTTTTCAGACAGTTATATCTGTCAGTTTTTGATTTCCACGACACCTATATTTTGCTTACCACATACCTGAAGTCTCTAGTTTTAACTAGCAGGTAGGCCACTAAGCAGTCTTTTGTAGCAGCCAGCATTTTTAAGTGGTTTGGTTGACAATATTATCAGACCCTGGTTGAACCCCTACTTTAACAGCAGATAGTAGTATTTTCTTAAACACCTGACTTCCAAGTTTAGCTCAAAGTTACCCTTCTGCTACTGAAAATTCTGCTCATTCTTACTATTTTGTCTTACATAACTATGTATTATAGTAGTTATAATGCTTTTATAATATTGATAAAGTCTAATGGAAATATTCCACAAGATGTAGTTGTTATAAGTGATGCATGTACAGTAGCAGGCTGGATAGGATATTCTTACTCTCATTCTGTGCTATCCTGTCATCTTCATTTCTTTCGAGTTAATTACAGTGCAGTGATGTCAAGGACTGTATCTCACATTTTTATGTCATATTCCAGTACATCTCAAGACAGAATGCTGTTCCTAACATTGAAAAACACTACTTTTTGCAGGACCAGGATTCTGAGTTAGAGCTTATGCTTTGCAAGAGAATGCTTCTCCAAAATTTCTTCGTGGTCTGAATGCTAGGGTGTCTGCTGTGTGGGCAAAGCTGGTCACCTGCGTGTTTGGTTTCTAGGATCAGTCAAATCTAAGAGAGCAGAAGAGTGCTTTTAATGTTTTTTCCTTGTTCTCATGCAATGGTACACCAGTTGCTTTTCAAAAGTCACCATTTACCAATACTTGCTGAATCATCATCCTCCTCATTAATACTGTGTATCATTATCAGGTTCCTATTACTGCCTGTCAACTCAGGATCAACAACAAAAACTGGATTTTGACATTCAGGACTACACAAATACGTATCAAAATATAAGTATGGCTTACTAATATGACAGATACTTCATATTCTAAATATGAGAGAAACTGGAGTATTGCTTACTGGTGATAATTGTGAGGTATTTTACTTTCATATTATGTTCATATTCTGTTTGTATTTCAAAATCTGTAAATTTTTTTTTTTTTCTACTTTCAAAGAGCTTTAAAGATTTCAGAAAAGTGTTTATTTGGGATTTTGTTCCATCACAAAAAAAGGATAGCTTAGCACTTAGTAATGCAAGTGGTTTCTTTTTCTCAGACTTATATTAAAATGTTGCTAAAAATTACCTGGAGATTTTCTGCTAGACATTTACTTAAACTGTTTATTCACTTCTTAAGCAAAGAAATTAAAAGGATCAGGAGCACAGACATCTAAAGATGTATGCCAGACATTAATTCCAAGAATTGTACAGAAAACAATACGCATTTACAGAAGCGCTTTTGCTCTTTGACTGTCATTGGTGTGCTCCAAAATCTTTTTTCATCTCTGTTACTTTTGTCAATGGTCATTACTGCTTTGCACGTGTCTCCTGAAGCTTAAAGTACCTTGGCTATTTGTAACATGGCTAACACCCATAGGTATGGAGTATAGAAGCTGACTTTTGAGGCAAAGAAGTTGGACATTAACGTATTGTGGATACATATGGCTTGGATTTCCTGAGTGCATGTCTGTTCAGGTCTTTACTCAGTTATTCAGTGTGCAGGGATCTGAGTCCGTCCAGCTCTCCAGGAGGTCTGAGAACCTCAGCAGTATCACTCCATCTTCTGCTTAAACACAAAGCCTTGCTCCTGGAAGAGCTATCATATATAGCCTTTTCGGTGTACCTGGTAGAGCTTTCAGTCATTTTTCAGATACAAAATGCTTACAAAAGCAAGCAATGCATTTTCTCCCTGCTGGCTTTCTGAAATCTCACGTTGGGAAGAGCACTTACCACGTATTTCATATGAACAGAAAGCTTTCAGTAATGACTGGTATTTCTGAGTCTACTGCAGCCAGTGCAGCTGTTGAAAGTGTCATTGTGGATGGCACAAATAGGGTAGGATTTTGAGCAAGACCAGGCACCACCTGACTTTGATATTAGTTGAAAAGGAAAAAAATAAAAAAGAAGCAATAGGATGTTTGAAGAATAGACAACCTGTTAGGTGTAAATGCATAAAATGGAACAAAAATAGAAAAGTGTTATTACTGGTTCTTGAAATCATCGGTAAAATTACTTTATTCAGAATACTAGCTGGAAATCTATGGATTTCACAGACTCTGTGATTGCATTTCACATACCCATGAGGAGAATTTTGAACAATCAGGCCAACCTTAATATTTCTGCATTGAGGTGTTGGTATAATTCTTTGACAGTGTCTGTTGAGAGATTGAAATGTCCCTACTGTTTTCCAAGTCAAATTTTTATTATTATTACTGACTAGATTCACCTTCTGTGCCCAGTTTTTTATCAGTTATGATGGAAGTACAAATACTTTTTCTATAATTAGATGGGACTAAAAATAATTCTGACAATGTGTTGCCTCACATCTCTGCATAGGTCTTCTACCTTCTTCATCTGGACAGAATTTGGGAGCTTTCTTCTCTTTCTTACACAGATGTTAGCCTTGTTTTTCTCCTTTGTTTCTTTCTATGTTTGATTTTTATTTTTTTTTATGCTCTGTTTCTTTACTCCTTCTCTTACATCATCTTCTCTATTTTTTCCTTTTTACCACTCATTTTTTCTCATCTTTCTGGGTTTTTTTATTCTTTGTTTGCTTTTCACTTGTATCTTATATAGTGCAAGATCACCTAATGTTTCTGAGTTTTAGTGTTCACGAAATGCTCTACTACAAGGTTGCCTTGGGAACTAAGGGAAAACCTAATTTTAGAACCTGTGGTGCCTCTTGAGGTCAATGGTCATTTGTTTATCTAGAGAAATTAGAAAAAACATCCCAAGGAAACTGCAGGGTCTGAACTGGGCAATTAGAATAGAGAGAATAAAGACCACAGAATGAAATTGGTGTGTATGTTGCTTTTACTGTAGCTCAACAAAGTGATCACTGTTAATTGTTTCACTGTGAAGGAGACAGTATTTTATATATGTGTATACATATGTTTATATACATACACCATCTGTAAACCTTGAAGGATTTGTTTTACTTTGTGCTTGAAAAATAGGTTTAGGATTAATATGATTTCTATTTGTATTTATTTCACAGACCGGTATGGATAGGGCCATTATGTTAACTGTGTGTTAACTGTGGACGTTGCTGGCATCTTAACTAAATACGGTAGCACCAGGTAGCTTCAGACATTTCTTACTCTCAAACTCTCAACTGCACACAATTGTGGTACTAGCCAGTCTATGCAGTCTGCTTACATGTTATTAGTGCTTATTCATGTGAGGAATTTAATCCCTTTCCAGTATTTCCCATCACTGACATTGAGTCTTGTGTAGTTGTACCTCAAAGTTGCTTCTGAGTACCACCTGTCAGACTTCATGAAAGCCTGTTCAGAGATGTGATTGTATTGGAGCACAGAAAACAGATATCTAATAGGTCTTTAACTGAACGAATCATGCGTATTTTTTATGCAGGGAATAAATCACAAGATAGTGGGATTGCAGAGATGGAGGAACTTCCAGTTCCACATAACATCAAAATAAGTAACATCACATGCGATTCCTTCAAGATTTCTTGGGACATGGATTCTAAATCCAAGGACCGCATTACTCATTACTTCATCGATCTCAACAAGAAAGAAAACAAGAATTCCAACAAATTTAAACACAAGGTAACTTTCATTTAAAAATCAAGATGGAAATACTTGATTTTGAATAGATGAATCTCAGTGTTTTATTAACCATTCAAAGCCAGACCATGGGAAACAGGTATTGGACATCCAGCAAAGGTGGGTTTTTATTAATCTGATTGACTTTTTTTATACTCAGAATATCTTCTCCATCTCTAGCCTATGCTTGTGTACACACAAATACATTTGTTTCATAGAGAACTGAACACTACCTTTTCTATTTCATTTGAAAACAGTTTTGGAACCTGTACAATGTATTGCAAGACAGACATTTTTATTCCTGACTAGTTCTTAATCATTATTTAAACAATTTATGTATTCTATGCCTGTCCTTGTTCAGTGACAGACTCATGAGAGCAACATGTCATTTCAACAGAAGAGTCACAAATTCTAATGCACTTCTAGGAAGGCTTCCAGCAATTTTAGTTTGCAACATTCAGCACTGTGACCTGAATATTCATCTGGCCTCTTTCCTCAAGCCACTGATGCAGGGATATATTGAATGCATTGCAGAATCTGTACTTATCAAATCCAGCAAAATTTGCTTTGACCTCAGAATAGTTGAAATACTGAGATATCTAGAGAAACGTGGAATGAGATAGAAGATTAAACAACACAATCATCTGCAAATTTAAAAACAATGTTGGCAATATCTCTAAAAGATAAGGTTTGCCAAGGCACAAATAACCATCCAGACAAATATGAAAGCTCTAATTCTATCAACACCTAAATTACTATTGGTTTATAAACCAGTGGGATAACCAGAAAATACTTCCACCAAAAATAGCAGGTGTATAGTTTTCATGTTTCCTTACTTGAGTTTTGGGTTTTTTTAATGGAATGGTTGGAAGTAACATATACATTAAGTAAGTGTAATGAAAAATCACTTACTACTGCTTGAAATCGAGAATTTTGCATGTTTGGCCAAGATGTTGCAGTTGCTAACATCAGCCTGTGAAGCACTACCGAATTTAATGTTACAATAGGCATTTATTATGACCCATTTTTAATTATAATAGCAAATAAAGTAGGCTATGTTTTGGTTTTCTTACTGTTATTACTTTTGGACTAACAGCCTTTGGATTTGAATTCCCATCTTATATTGCAGGAATAAATATACCTTCTAATATAAATGCTTACTAAGATGGATTCTTTTTGATTTCTTTCATTTTATTAATCTACATGTTTTTTCATTCATGTGCAAAGTGGTATAAAGTTGTAAAATTTGTTTTTGTAAAAGGTAGAGCCACCCTAGCAGATCAAACACTATATACACTTCAAAATCTGTATCACAATGATGAGGCTAGTGTTAAAATGGAGAAGAAAAAAAAAAAGGATCTTGGTAGTGTAATAAAGATAAGCCATTAGATTTATTTTGTTTTTCTCAGCAATTCCCTAGCTTTTTACTGTGATGAAGTATGTAGTCAAAGGAGAGAGGTAGTTGGTTTTGTAAAAACAGGAGACTAAAGTCTATCAATTAAAATAATGAATAAGTTGGATGTCTTGTCAGAATTAACTTAAAATTTCTTGGTACTAATTGTATTAGTGACTTGGTAAAGCTTTTGTTTGGTTGGTTTGGTTTTTTTCCCCGGCCAGAATGATGGAAATCCAGACAGCAGACAGGGTGGGCAAGAGAACTGCGCATACTGAATACTCTAACAACTGTCTGTGCCAGAGCACGTTGGTGTTTGCTTTCATGCATCTTTAGTACTAAGTAATTTTTAACACACTTTCTAGAATGAGTTTTTGTTGAGAAATTAAAAATTGCTCAAATTCAAAATTTGCCCTAACCCTAGTATGGTTAAAGACAAGCATCCTTCCTCCCTATAAGGTTAGTTATATGAGTTGCACAGCTGAAGCTCAGCAGTAGATCTGCTGGGTAGGGAGCTGATAGCCTGGCAGCTGCAGCACCAGGGACTGAATCATCCCAGAATCCAGAGGGGACTGAATCAGCCCCCACCCATCCATTGCCTTCATAACAAAGCTGTTGTATAAGGGGGAAGGATATCACTGCCCTTTCACCTAGCAGAGCTTTTTAGAAAGAAAAAAGTGAGCACTACGACTTAGTTATAAAAAAGAGCATTGGGACTTACTCTCAGGAGTCATCCATTCCACAGTCAGGCTGTGGAAGGAGACAGGCATTTCAGGGGGGAAAAAAATCATCCTTACTTAGCTTACAGGTAGGGTACATCACTGTCTGCAAGTGCCTGTCTCTCTCACAGGTGATAAACACAGATGATGAGCTTAAACTATTTTCTAACTTGGAGAGAGTTAATGTTAAGTCTCAGTTTGCTCACACAGCTGTGAGCAAGTCACTCGGGATATAGACTTAACCTGATAGATGCTGTACCTCAGGAAAGGGGGCTGTTTGTTTCCTTGTGTACCCAGGAGAGCATACGTGAATGATTCATCCTTTCAGTAGTTTTTCTGTTGGCAAATATATAAAGTATATTCAGCATATTTAGGGTGCATATAGGTTTATTATTTATGACTACTGTCATCATATCTGTGAAGGAGGAGGTTTGTATTGGTACTAGTATGTAAAGACTAGAATTCTAGTAAGACTTTGTCTTTTTCTCAGTGCAATTTGCATACCTCCCCTCTTTTTTAAGATACAGAAGTATGATTATTCCCATGTAATAGGAAATGAGGCTCAGATATTTAGCAAAACTAGGACTAGAACCTGGGTGTGCTGAGTTCCCACAATGTGTCCTACGAACAGACCTGGCAATGGGAAGGGTAAGATGAAATGGGAAAAAGCTGAAAATTGAAAGCTGCTTCTTTGGCAACGAAAAGGGACTGCAAAGCAGGCATCTTTTCCCAAAAAGGAGAGAGGTAGTGTGACTCGTATACCTTGCTGCTTAGTTATTCAGTGCTTCCAGGTTGTTCTTGGAAATTATTGCCGTCTAGGTACCTTTAGAGTTGTCTGGAGGGTGGTGGTGGAGCAGCCATCTGCCACTCCAGAATTCCGGCTGTCCTTGAGCTGGCATGTAACCTCTTTTGCACTTCTTTGGAGGCTCAGCCAGAGCTGAGCAGAAAAGAGATGAAAGGAAGAAATGGAGAATCCCCAGAGAAATTTCAATGTGAACATTTGAACATTTTCTCCTGAGGTCAGTATAATGACCTTAAAAAAAAGAAAAAAGAAGTGTTGGCTTAGAAAAAGAACAACAGATTAGAGTTATGAAAAGCATCATATCTGCCCCTCCTCACCAGCTGTGCAAGAAATAAAACCCTCTATTTAATGCAGTTTAGGTAGTCTGCCCCTTTTTTGGTACAGTTTTAAGAGTTGCCTGATACACAGCTGGAAGGCAAGGCTTTGATGCATGGGGGCAATGAGGCTTTTAATGTTACATGAAAACTGACAAAATTAATGGGGGCAAAAACCACCACTGGGTTGTGGGCACAGAGACCTGACCCAGGTGGAGCAGTTGTTACCATAGCCAAAGAAAAGATGACAGGAAGACTAATGATTGTAACTGTAGCAGCTGCTGACTGCATTAGCAGTAGGAAACTCAGTCCAGTGGGATGCCTTTGCAATATAGTTCCAGGGTGGTATCTTTAAATGTCTTTTGGGGTTTCTTTTATTTTTCCTTGTAATTTTTCTCTTATCTTTTATATATTATTTATGCCAGAGTGCACAACTGAATCCTTTAGAGAGAATGTTTCCTCCCAACTGTTATTTGATTCAAATGAGAATTAGCAAAAAAGAAATCATGACAACAAAATCTTACCCTTGATTATCAGTCAATCATGTTTCAGTTCTTGTAATATCACAAGCTGCTAATTTTACAGTTTCTTAATACAGAAAAAATAAATAAATACAGCAAAAAAACCCTCAACCTTTTAGGTCTTGCTCATAGATCATGAACAGAAAATGTCTTTTTTCTATTTCTTTTTTCCTTAAGGGACTACTGTGCTAGTATTTATAGGTGGACAGCTATGGATGTTATCTAAAATGCCCACTTTTCATGTGGCAGCCATCTTACTATTCTGTGATTACTGATAAATATCCAAGAGTAAATACCTCTCTCACTCTATCACAGCTCTTCAGGTACACTGTGCAGAGAATCATTCAACTCCACTGTGAGTCCTTTCACCCACAGTTCTAGCATAAACTGTCCAGTTCTTCAATTTTTTTCTTCCCCTTGGTGGTCTACGCTGCAGTCTTTGGTACTGTAGAAATTAGGTATTTCCACAACGAGCAGCTATTCCTCTTTGTTGCACTATAGTGCGATACACTGGAAGAGCAAAACAGAGTACCCGAAATGGTGGCGGGGTGGGAAGTAAGCAGTGCAACGACAGGCACAAACTATCTAGCTGTATGTTTGGCTTGTTCTGGCCCTTCCTGTACATAAGGGTATTTTGATACATGTAAAACACACAAAGTTACTTTGCAACACATTTAATTTTCTCTGTCCAAGTTTGGTTTGGAAGATATCAACAGCACTATAGGTGGAGTCATTGATGGCAGGAGGAATTTTGTTTGGTTACACTGACTGAAAGAAAACAATGGCAGTGAGAGCACAAGAAGCTCTTAAATTGAGATATCCTTGTGCTCAGTAGTGTGTCTTTCTCTGTTTGCATACTTAAGCACAAATGGCCCTAGTCTGAATTATATATTTGGGCTATATGCAATAGTATCAGTCTGTAGTCACTTGGAACTAATAGTAACTTATACATGCAAGTTATCGCCCTAGCTCTTAGAGCAGACCTTAGACCATTGTCCTGGGCTGCTCTGTTAACTTTGTTGCACCAATGAACTGTGAGAAGTAACTAAGGTTTCCACAGAAGAGCTAGGGGTTGGGGATTACATTGCAAAAACAATGGGGTGGTAGATTGGTTTGGTTACACTGCTGACTTGTGTGTTGTTTTGTCTTTTTGTTTCCATCAGGATGTACCCACTAAATTGGTGGCCAAAGCTGTTCCTTTGCCGATGACAGTCCGCGGGCACTGGTTCTTGAGCCCAAGAACAGAATACACAGTAGCAGTGCAGACAGCATCAAAGCAAGTTGATGGCGATTATGTTGTTTCTGAGTGGAGTGAAATCATTGAGTTTTGCACAGCAGGTAATATTGCTGAGGAAACATGCACCACAGGATGTATGCATGCAATTAATGCTGGCTTTGCTGCCTGAGCGGGTTAGCCATCTACCAGTGCCAGCTAGGCTGGTACAGTTATAACAGCCACACCTGGAAACTGGAATTCTAACTTTAGGCTTTGTATGTGCTCGGGTTTGGCACGTTAATGAGAGGCAGCTGGACTGCCCCTTTGTTCCACAATAGTTTCTGCCCCAAAGTGCTGTGCCTGGCACCACTGCATGTCCCAGGCTAGGAAAGAAGACTGCTGAACCAAAGTGGAGCAGGGCCACTTGTGTGCCTGTTGCTGGCTACTAGCACTGTGGAGAAAAAACAGAGTGGCAGCTCCCTAACAGACAGCTTGCTTAAGACATTCTGCTGCTCTCCCTTCTCTGTATGCTGCAAAGCCTGAGCACCACCAACACCCTGTCTCAAGGATCAGTTTTAGCCTGCCATTGATTTATAAGTCTCTTCCTTTGGATGTTCATCACCTAGTGCCAATGTGCTTGCCTGTGTGAAAGCTGAGTGCTGAAGCAAACCTTCTACAAATCCCCTGTTGGTTGAGATGCCATTGAGGCTGTGTCCTAAGCAAGCTTTTTTAGTTTTGTTTAGAATTGTTATTGGCTCACAACCAGGTACATTCTCGCAAACAGTTTATCAAATGACATAAGCCAGAGAGGGCAGTTCTAAGCTCCTCTGCAGTCCCAAACACAAGGAAACCAGCTCTAACACAGGAAATCCTGAACTGAAAGTTGCTGTAGGCTTGCAGAGTATTTGTGGGGAAAGGAGTGGGGAGAATCAAACGTGCGTGTGTTCCTGCCATTTCTCTGTTGCCACTGTTGGAAACTTGTGCTGGGCTCTATAGTTTCTGTATAGCTGCTGCATAATGTGAGGTATGTTACCCAGGCTCTGTTCCTAATTTTAAGGTTGCACGTCTGTGTAGCTTTTGGAGAGTTTTGTGGGTTTTCCTGCCCCCCCATACTAGCAGATTGTCTTTTCTTTCCAGATTATTCAAAAGTTCACCTAACACAGCTATTGGAAAAAGCTGAAGTGATTGCAGGCCGTATGCTTAAACTGTCTGTTTTTTATCGGAATCAGCACAAAGAATACTTTGATTATATCAGGTAAGAAAGTAAATATATGCAAAACTGTTTGGCAAATTAAGGGAAAATAAGTAAATGGAGGCAGCTGAGCTAAAGCTACAGCAGAATGTCTGTATGCTTCATTGCCAGTTCAGAAGAAGGGAAAAAATAAAATATAACCCATTTCTTCCACCTTGCTTAACTCAGCACTTTTACATTAGGCAATAGAAGTTTGTGTTCTGAAGCAGAAACTGAATTACTCACAGGGTCTCCAGCCTGTTTAAAGTGCCTGTTATCATAACGGAATGTTCAGTAGCCAAATACTTCTATTGTACTAAGAAACTCAGAGATGTCTAGTAGTAGGAGTGCACAACTGTGTGCATAGGCTTTTGCCTACATATGAGTTCCATCTCAAATATTTGCTCTCCACATACAACCACATATGCCCAAATGTAGTAATTGGGGTTCTGCAGTCCAGATGTTAATTTACAGGTAGTGTGGGGAGAGGGGATGATGTTTAGACAATTTTACAACACTGCTTCAGTTGGAATGAATAAATGGGATAGCTGGAGGTAGGTCCCTTATTCCTGTTGGAGACCCAGTGTGCCTTTGCACGCGCAACCGGAAGCATCATGACAATAGAAAAAAGATGACTTCTCAATACAAGGAGTCGAAGCTCATGCACTGGCTCAGCAGGAGCAGCCGCCACACAGAGGTAACCTTCCACCGTTAGAACATGGATGAGAGGTAAGCAGTGTGTCGACATCTGTTTCAGCACGATGTCAGAAGGATGTCAGCATGGGCTATGGTTCTTTAATATGCATTGAGAGATGGGGCTACTGCTGTGCCACATAATTCCAGTTTTATGTTGGTGTCTAGAACTGAAAGTTTTTTAAAACTGGTGAAGAAAAAAATACTTGAGGGAATCCAGCTCCACAGAGCAGACTCCACCACCCTTGGGAACGTTTCCACTTTGTAGTCCTGAGTATCTGCTCGATTCCAGGAGTGTCTTGTACATTCCAGAGCATGGGGTTTGCTCTTTCCCTTCTGTGTATTGGAAGAATTATTTTATTGCACATAGTGACAAAGCTGCAAAACTGAATGGAGGTAGAGAATGAATTGCAGTTGTTGAGGCTCTCTGAAGACCTCGTAAATCTCTGCTGCCATCCTGGACTAGATCCCACAGAAGCGAAGTGCCTGTGGTGGTTCTGATTCTCATATAGCTTTCTTTTCAGCTATGTAATCATAGTGCACCTTTGTGTTCATAGACCTTTGAAAATTGCCACTGAGGTGCATTTATAGCTGTGGTTTAGGCCTTGTACTGCCAAACGTGATTCTAATGGATTGCGCTGTACCTTTTCCCCTCCCTCCTGTTACGTTCTTTCTTGCTTTGATACAAATAGAGACAAGTTTGTTTTCCTTTCTGTTAGTGAGTTAGAGAGAGAGAGAAAAAGCTGTGTTTGTTTTACCAAGTCAGTAGGAAGATAGAATATCTGTAACCGTCTGATGATGGGCACCTTTTCTGATCAGAAATGTACTAATATGGTCACAAGGGCTAGTCCTTCCACAATGCACCCTTCTGAATGGTACCTTAAAAACCCTAACCACATGCTTCCTTTTAGGAAAAATTCCTTGTCATACCGCGCCTGCCAATGGCCTCTGTGGTGTCATTACTAGTAAACAAGCTTGGAAAAGCTTATAGAGTAGCTCTAGTAGCACTGGCAAACAAGCAACTGTCACGGTGCTAAAGCAGCAACCGCGAAATACGGGGTTTAAAGTGTGAGCTTCTGAGTAGTGTTCATGTCACTCTGCTGCTCATCTCGGCTGGGAGCGCCATAAAGCAGCTCGGGTCCCCGGGAAGAGTGACCTATAATTAGCCTAATTGGCCACTGGATGTCAGTATCTTGCCACAGAAATAAAACCAAGAAGCCTGGCTTTGCAGGTTGCAGAGACGGTAGTTATTCAGGCTGGGTTTTTTCTCCCTTAGAAATCGCTTTAGTCATAAAATACCAATTCTACACAGCCGCCCCTAACACCCCCCACCACCACCACCACCATCGATGTCTTATGAAATAGGGCTTGAGACAATAACTATGTAGTATTTGAACGGCCCAGAAAACTTTTGAAATTTATCTTAGATACGCTGCTGAGGAGATTTGAAATAATGAAAAAATCACAGTTAGAGACATTACTGAGTTGATTTAGAGCTGTTTTGTATGTATACCACTGAATTTATTTGCTTTGACTGCTACCTTCCGCTTTAACCAAGTAAAACCTTCTCCCACACAGCACCTTTTTACCAAGTTAAAAGCAGAGGGAGAACAGTCTTTCTCAGCTAGCTTCCCCTCTCCTCAAAAAAAAAAAAAAAAGAAAAAAAAAGAGGAAAGAAGGAAAAAAAGAAGAAAGAGTAAAAGTATAAAGGCATTTTCCAAGGGTGCCTAGTAAATCTGGTGTTTTTCAGGACTGACTGACTTACAAATGGGAATGTTTCCCTTTCTCGTATCACACGGTTGCAGGTGCAGAGAGAGCCAAAGCTGTCGCGATGGCACTTCCAGAGAGGTGTAGGGCACAAGTTCTGGGGCACATCCTGCTATACATAAAATCTCAGGTGCTAAGGAGGATTAGATGGGATGTTTTGGACTGTTCTCCTAAATTTAGCAGCCTAATGCTGCTAAGTGCAATTTATTGGGATTTAGGGTTTTTAAAATTCACTTGCTACATTGAACTTTTCTTTTCACTGGAACCAAATTGAGCTCAGCTTGCAAAAAAAGAGCGTTAGTCTTGTACATTTTTTTCCCCTTGGTACTAGTGTCTGCAGAAGCTGGATAGCAACCAAAGTGGAAACTAACCAAATTGCCTAATACTCTGTGCCCAGCTCTGCTCTGATTGAAGTCAGCAGTAGACAAATTAGATCTGAAATTATCATTTTGGGGAAAAAAACTATGGCAGACAGTACATTCCTTCCTATAAGCTCTCTGAAAAACATGGTTCAGAAATAACTTTCACTGGCAGTTTTCTATATGAAATATATACTGCCTATGCTAAAAATACGCATTAACAAACAGTATATTTAGCATATTGAGACTGACTTGCAATTTTCGACATGTGATTAAACTAAAAAGTGTTTATTGTTAGAATTGTAGTGGAAGGCTGAACAAATCAGCTAATTAAAGATACTGGTGGTTTGGGGGCTTTTTTGTTTGTGCTGTTCTTCGCCTGCATATAATACCCACACAGCTCACAGCTGCCAGAGAAGCCAGCCTGGGAAAGCAGATTTTCCCCTTGAGCAGGAGGAATTATTCTAGCTCTTTCCGAGTCTGGCATCACTTGATTTTCTTGGTCCTAAGATTGTGACACTAACCACAGTTTTCAGTTTAACGGTTTTCCTTTGTGTCCCTTCAGTACTGTTACCAAACAGCACGACATCCTAACTTCTTCCACTTTTTCTTGAACATGTGTTACAAAATAAACAATACCAGTCATTCATTTGTAGAGAGCATCATGGGAATGCTATGCAGCCCTCTGTTAAGGATAACAGTGGCAGCCATGGCTCTCCGATCAGTGGGAAGCTGGAAGGCATCTTCTTTAGCTGCAACACCGAGTTTAACACTGGGAAGCCTCCACAAGATTCACCTTATGGAAGATACAGGTTTGAGATTGCAGCTGAAAAACTCTTCAACCCAAATACTAACTTGTACTTTGGAGACTTCTACTGCATGTACACAGCCTACCACTACGTCATTCTCGTTATCGCCCCCGTTGGATCACCGGGAGACGAATTCTGTAAGCAGCGCCTTCCTCAACTAAATATAAAAGATAATAAATTTCTGACCTGCGATGAAGAAGACGGTGTCATGGTTTACCATCATGCCCAGGATGTTATTTTGGAAGTAATTTACACTGATCCTGTGGATCTCTCCCTCGGCACAGTTGCAGAAATTACTGGTCACCAGCTAATGAGCTTGTCTACTGCAAATGCAAAGAAAGATCCCAGCTGCAAGACCTGCAATATCAGTGTTGGACGTTAAAACTTCCCTGGTTACTTAGGAGCCTTCAAACCTCTGTTGCCCATTTCCATAGTCAGACATTTTTGTCAGAAGCATGCACATGCCGCTGTCACCAAAAGCAAACACGAGTCTTCAAAATCTCCACTAGCGTTTTTAGTATTTCTTCTCTCCCTCTTTCCCTTCTGTTCCCCCGATGCTTTAATGGTTAGAAGTCCTGGATTTCTTTCTGGCAACCATTTATACCTAGATGCTGCAAAAATTGTTTTCTGTTTCTTGCCAAACATAACAAAATCCTATATAAACTGCTTTAGCAAAATAAAAATAACAGCTTATATAAATGGTGTTTAAATATGCATTCATTTTAACTACTGAACAAATACTGGGATAACTCCAAACAGCATGAAAGGTTGTAATTGCAGCATGATTTAAACTTCAGAGCCTAGAAATGTCAGCACTTCCAACGTGTTGTTTGACAGTGTTATTTATGTTATTTATATTAGCTAACTGAAAACAGAAACTGTGTCTCGACATAATAAATATAATAGAAAAATATTTTATTTGTACTGTTGTATAAAATATTATACAATCATATAGAATATATAGATTACATTTTAATATCAATTGTATACATATGTCATGAAATCATTTTCCCTTATCAAAGATGTAGTTTGTAAACTTCAAATAGCTCTGTATCTGTTCCTGTTGCTCTAGATGACTTTAATTAAAACAGATTTACGAAGGAGACCATTTCTGATTCATAAAAGTTAAGTTATAAATTATCAAGTCAGTACACTGAAACAACAAACCTCAGAGAAATAAAAAAATTCCTTTTTTAGTGTTCATACTTCTTCCTCCAAACTACTTGAAAATGTGTACGTCTTCAAAATCATGCCAAGTCATAACATACAATATAAATACAAACATGGTTGGTACATAATGGGCTTTATAAAATGAAAATCTTCTTACCAAGATAGAAAACAGGTTGCTTATACTACGTGGTCAATACAAAATGACAGTTAAAGCAAAACACTAAACATGATTCAACTTATTTGAGTCCTTTTTTTTTTTTTTTTTTTTTAAATTATTCTTCCTTCCTTTATGTCTGGGCTAGGTATTTCCCAGAATCCCTGCTTTTCATTTCTAGTACAAAACCCACTGATAATCCTTCCGTTTGTTAATAGTCCACTTTTCACACAAATGGTCTATCACAAATAGTGAAAAAAAAATCTCCTTAATAGTACAAAGTGTGGTGCTCTGAAAGTTAAGAAAGATGCATAATTCCAATGGAAAAAAATATCTTTTTTATAATCTTATTTATAGTAAACAAGAAGTCTAGCGTTCCTCATCAGATAACTGTGACACTCAATTATATACCATGTACTTTATCTATCCAAAATATCTTAGCATAATGCAATAATCTAGTCTGGTTTTAATATATATATGTGGCAATTTATAACACAAGAAATACTTTGACATTTTACAAAGTGCATGCGTCTAAATGAGCTTTGGTAGTTAGAAAAGCAAATGTTATAGCATCAGGCAAAATAAAGTGCAAAGTTTAATACATAAATCAAAATTAGCATGTAGTTGATCTATTTACTGAATTTTAAGTACCATGAGCCAGGTCCTGTGAACCATAGTGAAAAGGACAGCAGCCAGTACATTTGTTTTATCTCTTCCCAGGAAACCGTATCTATTTTGTTTTGCCAAACATTTTCTCTTATTTCTAAAAAAAAAAAAAGTTCCATTTGGCAGTCATGTTCCATCCTTCTTTTTTTGCATAGGCAGCATCACTTTGCCCTACTCCCAGAATTTTAGACCAAATCCTGGCACAGGTTCTTTGTATGCACCTTTCTTTGAAGCTGCTGGAATTCAACAGCAATGCTGTCTTGAAAGATAGCATACGTTCATGAGTTTTTCGCTCATGTTTCTTTTAATATCTATCTATCTAGTGAATTGGCACATTGAGAACCGACATTAATAGTTCATTATAGTGCCTGTTAATTCTGGAAAGAAAGGTGTGGTACATTGTCATGTACTAAAAACCTGGAGAGCATTTCCTCATGCTTTTTAAAACTAAGAGCAGGTCAAACTGACAATCTACAATACTTCAGCGTCCTTTTAATTTCTAGCATTCTCACAGTGCACTTCAAGGCTTTTTCAAAAGGAAAAAAATATATACCGTAGTCCACTCACCCGTGCTTAATTAATAGTCTTGCATATTGCTGTCCTCTCTCATCCCAGCTAGTATAATTGGTAAAGTGCATCAAAAATCTCAGTGTGTCAAATAATTGTGCAGCAGACCAAGACCTGTAAAATTACTTCCTCTTTTTCATTACGTGTTTGTTTGCTTGTTTTTTTGCTAAAGAACAGTATCACAGCATTGCATTCGCTTCAAATTGTTTTGGAAATATCATGCTTGCTGATGAGAACCTCCAAGAGCCTGATTTTAGCTTTCATGTGCTTGTATTCGGAGTATTCTTCAGCCATTGGCACCCGATCTTCTTTTTGAGGACTCCTATGAAAAGCAAATAAAAGTGCCATCACTTTTATCAGTAAGAGGAGAAACAGTCTTTAAAATTAATTCTGCAACAACTAATGAGAATTGGGTTGGATTTTTTTTTTTCCTAACTGTAGGTGACTAAAGGTAATATTTGACAGGATCAAAAAGCTCTAGTAGGCAGAAATGAAATAACAGTAATTAAAATACTCAATTTTCATATACCAAGTAATTTTCTTTCTTGTCAGCCATGCAAGCATGACAACTTCATTCTCAAATGTGCAGAGAAGTTATTACATAGTGCTTTGAAAACTGTTACCAGAATACTCCATGTCCGTATCATCCGTGGTTTTCAGCAAAAACGTTTGCTAAATGAAGGGAGAAGGATAAACGGCGAGTGTAAAGTAGCCAGTATTGTCTATGGGTGAAAGAAACAGTGGTTCCTGCTTTCAAATCTGGCCTTTAAAAGTGGCCCAACTGCCAAGTGTAATCCCTGCAGATTGACATCCTCAGAAAGACTCTTTAGCAGCCTCCCTTCAGCTCAGGGTTTATACCTTCCAGGCATGTCCTGGAAGCTCCCCAGGTCCAGACTGTCCTCAGGGATGCCCACATCCCAGAGGAACTAAACAGGGAGGTGGACATCTCCACAGAGACCAGACACCTCCACGGTATCTTCCAGTCCCTAGCAGCAGCTTTTCTGGCCTGCTCCCCTAAGAGTAACCACCCTAGCAGGAGCAAACAGGTCTGTATAAGAGCCCAAAGGGGAGAAGGAGAGGGCTTTTGTTGAGCTGGTTATTTACCTTCCTGTCTGTTTATAGAATTGTTCCTCAAACTCTCTCAGAGCTTTGCGAAGCCTTTTCTTATCTGCTCTTGTTTCTCGAAGATGTTCAAGAAGAACGGGCCTGTAAAACAGAGACAAGAACATGAAACCCCCAAGTGCTTGGAAGTATTGTAAAGGCTGTGGCTTTGGGTAATAAGCAGCTGGCTGCTACGGACCACGGCAGGCACTGATCTCAGTGCCCCGAGATGTTCCACCACATCCCTCCAACTATGGATATAACTGGCAACACGCGATAAACAGTTGTGCTCCTTCCCTTTTACTAGTATTCTCACTCTTCTAATAAAGTGAAGGCAGAGACTCTATGGACAACATGGGAGGAAAAGCTTTCAGGATTGAGTCTTACTGGTGGTCTTAATTCTGTGTGGAATTAATGGAGTTGACAGGGCTCAGAATCTCACAGGAAGTGCTTTGCATCTCTTGAACTGAATTAATAAAGTCAATGTCCAAGCCCTACTCCTAAAAGCAGCTGTTACCAAACATGACTGTGATGCAGTGGAAATGCTAGTGGTACCCAGAATCAATATTTCTGGAGGCCATGTTTTAGCTGGTATTTGGAGAATAAGGTTTTTAGGCAGAGAAAGAATTCTGTTACGACATATGCAGCTGGTTGGTTGGGTTTTTTTTCTGTAATAACAAAAGGCACAGAAATATCTTCACAGCATTTGTGAGCAAACTATTGCATACATAGTCAAGTTACATAGAAAACAAAGACATTTTTATTTACTCTCAATTTTGTTAGAGCCTAGTCAACTTCATTTATGCATCTAAGCACTCCCAATCAAAACACAAGAAAAAGATACCCTCCCACAAGCTCTGAGATCACATCCGTTCCTGGAAGGCATATTCTTCAACAGGTTTCAGGGCTGAGTGATAACAGCCCATGTGCATCTTGAGATTTGCTGTCTCATGCAACCTGAAATTCTTAACTACAAAGCAGGAGGGCTTTATTTTGGTTTTATAATGGAGGGTAGGAGAGTGGTGGTAAGTTTTTTTTCTGGCATCCAGACACTAATAACTATTCTCATGCAAGGAAGAAATTGATTTTATACCCATTCCCTGGCCTCCCCCGTGAACATGTATTGCATGATCCTTCACTCAGCTCCCCTGTTGCTGTTCATATGCCTGATGTCTCTGGCATTCTTACATCACTCACAGAGTCAATCCCAGTACACACACAAACAGAGGAGCAGATTATCCTGCGTGGCCAAACTGTGCTTTGTTTTATGACTGCTTTGTAAGAACATAAGTAGTTAGATATCTAAAAATTTTGTAGCAATTATAGGTAGGTCTACGTATCTTTACTATGCCATTATGTCATATCTACCACTCTGTATATGTAGTTGTATCTCCTATCTGCTCACATTCCTTCACCTTTCTCTTCACGGACTTGGCACAAAGTTCGTTCTTTGAATAAATAGCTCAAACCACAGGTATGCTGCCCAAACAACAAATATCATCTGCCTCTTTTCTCCCGTAAGAAAACACTGAGTCACTTCTTTGGTATAGAATATTCCCATGCAGTAAGTATGGATCATGTTTCATTTACAAAGTCTATATGAAATATTTTAAAACATTCAGGAAAAAAAAAAGACAGAACTTACATTGTTGCCTCGTGTAAATTGGACATAGACAAGGCTGTTTGCCTGAAAACTTTCTTTTCATCCAGAGGTGAAACATACGCAGGCTCACTCTCCTCCTGAGAGTAACACAGATGCTCATCAACAGGGAGGCAAGATATCGGACCGGATGATAACTCATGGCTGCTTTGAGAATGCTCTTCATCTGAGTCTTCCTCTTCCTGCTTGTAAAACGTAAAGCATTATTGAATTAGTTGTTTGCATTACAATACTAACAATTAATAGGATGACAACGTAAAGAATTGGGATCTAACTTCGGGATATATTCACGGAAATAGATTACACATATTGAAAGCTTTACCCAGGTCTACCCGAGATTGTTCACGAGAGCTCTCGTGGGGCTCACTGAGTTACTGTGTGTTGTCCACCATGACTAAACAGGACAGAAGATGGCCCTGCTTCTGAGTATCTCCAGCCAGCAATTTACTTCTGTTTACACAAAAGCCTTTATAAGTGGCAAGGATTTAAAGAACATTCTGTATTTCTGTAAGCAGTGCAGTCTTGGTGGAACTTGTAGTCCTCTCATATACCATCTACTGTTTGCATTATGTCCAGAAATTCTGACTGTAACAAGACTCGGAGATAGAGATTCCACAGTTTTATAGCTACAAATGTTAACTACCAAAATAGAGTGATGTCACTCATTGTCTTCCTCATGTTCCTTCACCCTCAGAAGAAAAGTTGATCTTTTGAAACTAAAGCTTAAACATAAAAACTCCTAAGAAGTAAAGCACAAGGGAACGTCAGTTACATTTTTCAAATAAAATATCCGTGTGCATGTGTAAAAAGATTTAAAATTGGGTTTTTCAAAGCAATCTAAAGCTCCACTGTCATCTAACAAGGCAATAGTTCATAATTTTTAAAATCAACCCAGCCCCAATTAGTATTAGATTAGTATTTTTGATAGAGGCATGCTAATTAACTTCCAAATAGCCAGATTCTGCTACTTCTACTCACAGTGAGACCAGTGCTGTTACATTACATTGATATATTATTAAAGTACTACAAACAATATTTATGTGCTACGTAATTGATAAAAGCATTGACAATAAAATACAGAAGATAGATATAGTGACAGTATAGGGCTTCATGAAAAGAGATAAGTTTCATTCTGTGTTGCATATGTTAGCATAATAGAAAACTAGTGCCAGCCTTTGATCTCTTACCCCGTCGTTTGAAGTGATTGCCTCAGAAACTGCTGCCATACATTACAACCTCTGGCATGCTTAGAAGTTGAATTTCATAGAGCATTTGCTCTAGTTGAAATATCAACACCCTGTATTAACCAATGAGCAGATTCTTCAAATATCAGTAGTTCTATTGCTGCCAAACTGACATACAGGTTCAAATCAAACACAGCATTTAATATGTTTACTGGACAATGCATATGAATTCTTTCCAACTTACAATTGTTGTGATCAAAGATGGAGTTGCGAGAAGTTTCTTGATAATTCTGTATCTGTCATAAAGAGGTTTCATGAGACTCTTTTCTTGCTTAGTTACCTAAAGAGAAATCATAACAAAATATACTCCTCCAAAATTAAACATAAAAAAAAAAAATTTCTCATTTGCTCCTGTAAAGCTAAGAAAGGTATTAGAAGAATATGACCTGATGTGTATTTTGCTTCCATAGATATTCCATGGGAACTGTAGTTTAATCCATACAATTTCTAAAAATGAAAATAGCAATCTATTTTCTAATGGAAAATACCCCACGTGGATTCCTCACTTCCTCGAGCCACATCACCCAGGCAGAGGGTAAACTATTCTCTGTCTCTTTCTGAAGATGCTAATAGAGTTGTAAGAGTTAAGATATGCTTCTACTGTGCATATTGCATTGACACCTCACTTACTTAACTGCAATAATGGCAACAGGTGAGCTACAGTAACATGACAGTCCGCCTGAGACAATATACTCAGCGGCCCAGTGGGATGGTGGGTGCTGAGAACACAGCTTTACAGCCTCAGTGAGTGAGGTGGCTCCATGCAGAATTGCTGTGTGCATCCCTCACTGGAACTGCCTTCCATGATCGGGATTAACTGTCTGTTCATGTAGTTTGTGCTTGCACTAAGTGCATTAGGAGCATTGATTTGGAGGAGAATATTGTTTTAGATCAGGTATTAAGAGCCTGATCCAGCCACAAATGTTTATAAATACAAAAATAAACCTTATGGAAACTAGGTGTGCAGTAGACTGACTTACTGGACTAAGGAAAAAAAAAGAGTAAATCCCACAAGAAAAAAAAAAAAGACAACAGAAAAACAACATGTTCCTCAGTGATTAAATGTCAAAACAGGGTCATTTCCAAACTAGTTCACCATCAGCCTCTGCTCCTCAACTCACATGCCTATCAGCACCCACTGGATACGACTGCACTGTCTTTTCGCACAACTACTGCACTACTGCATTGAAGCCCAGCTACACACGCTCCGATGAGTGACCACACGGCAGGTTTGAAGACACACATACTGGCTGATGGTATGGACAATAGTCCAGAGTTGCTCAGAAGCAGACAAATCCCTGGTCAGCAGGAGTAAGGGTGACAGTAGACAAATGCAGGTTGACGACACCGCATATGTCTGGCTGATTGAGTCGTTAGGGACTATTTCTAGAGGTATGCTTCACTGCAGAATGTCAGGGCTTGCCTATCCCAGCTAGTCCACTTCTCTTCCCCAGTCTTCATGTTCCATTTGATTGCAACACATTCAAGCTCTAGGAAATGCCAAACAAGCCAGAACAGATAATTTTTTGTTTTAAACCTAGTCAGTGCCCTCTCCATCTGACTACTCAGGTAAGTCTGGGTAAAGATGGTGTCATCCATACTATACATCAGCAGGGCAATCATCATCACCAGTGCTCTCCGCTGTGTTTCAAGGCTGCTGTAGTCATGATACTCTGAATATGCAGCAACTTGATAATTTTTTCTGATGGGTTCTCTCTTTGTACTCCCAAAGGAGGTTTATACAATAACTGTGACATTGTCTAGGACTGAATTTTGCTATTTGCTTTAAAAACAACAAAAAACCACCACCATCAACAAACACCACTAAAGTTTTTGCATAATAGGCTAAATTTCTGATTATTTTCTTGGAATCCCAGTACACTCTATTCCAATTAACCTTTTGATAATCCTATGGTGTGATATTTGTTAAGTGACAAGGCATGTCACGGGTTGCTAGCTCAAACGTGCACTTGCAGCCCAGAAAGCCAACCATATCCTCGGCTGCATCCAAAGCAGTGTGACCAGCAGGTCAAGGGAGGTGATTCTGTCCCTCTACTCTGCTCTCACAAGACCCCACCTGGAGTACTGCATGCAGCTCTGGAGCCCCCAACATAAGGAGGACATGGACGCTCCATGTTGGAGCGAGTTGAGAGGAGGGCCACAAAGATGATCAGAGGGCTGGAGCACCTCTCCTATGAAGACAGGCTGAGAGAGTTGGGGTTGCTCAGCCTGGGGAAGAGAAGGCTCCAGGGAGACCTTATAGCAGCCTTCCAGTACCTAAAGGGGGCCTAGAGGAAAGCTGGAGAGGGACTTTCTACAAGGGCATGTAGTGACAGGACAAGGGCTAATGGGTTTAAACTGAAAGAGTGTAGGTTTGGATTGGACATAAGGAAGAAATTCTTCACTTTGAGGGTGGTGAGGCACTGGCACAGGTTGCCCAGAGAGGTTGTGGATGCCCCCTCCCTGGAAGCGTTCAAGGCCAGGTTGGATGGGGCTTTGAGCACCCTGGTCTAGTGGAAGGTGTCCCTGCCCATGGCAGGGGGGTTGGAACTACATGATCTTTAAGGTCCCTTCCAAACCAAACCATTCGATGGTTCTATGAAACATCTGAAGTAGGGAATCTTGAGGCTTCGGCAATCAACGTTCAATATTGTGAAAATCCATTTTCTGCACTGGGACAGCTCTTTGATAGCAGGCACCTGTTTTCTTAGCAAACGTCACCAGAGTGCCTCTGCCTGGGCAGTCACTCATTTGCCATCTCCAAGTCATCACTCCCCGGCTTTTACAAACCGTGTGAGCTTCCCCAGCAGATCTCTCTTTCCTGGATCCCTCCAGCTCTGAACTGGCACAGGCCCTGTGCTTGCCACTGAGTTGGGACCTCACTGGCCTCATTCTCCAGCTGTTCTTGGTGCCCAGGATGCATGCAGACTCTTCACCCCTTTCCCGCAGGAAAATACATTGATATAGATACAAAGACTAGAATTTGCTTCTGTAAGAGACACAATTATTTAAGTATGCAACTCTGTGTGGAGTGGCTCCTGATTGCTTGTTTATTTTCAATGACAAAAAAAGATTTAGAAATCTTGCCTAACTTTCATGACCCTGCTTTAAATTCTTGACTGTTGCTGAGCTTTCTGTGACCTTAAGTCAGAGCTGTTTGGCAGTCTTAGGATTCCCTCATGGCGGCTTAGTATCACTGATCACCTCTTTCCTTATGTAGTTAGCATCTTCTTTCTTAGCTGATCATAGCGCTGCTTCAGCCTTGAGAAAAGGAACACCCTCTCTGACCCCCATGCTACAAAGCATGCCCTATTCTCTTTTCTATCTTTGAATCTTTAAGTCTCTTTTACCTCTATATAACACTAATAACTCAATTTCTTTTTTGTTCTCCTTCTTAGGAAATGAAATTTCTTCATACCCATAGATATATTCTATCCACCCCTCAGCTCTCATTCCAAGCCCAAAGAAGATGGGCAAAAAAATTATTTTATCCAAGATGCAGAGAGATCAGATTCAGATCACAATCATTTTAACAGCTGGCATATTTTTGGACACGTGTTGGTGCCACTCCCTTTTCCCCTACGACAACAAGTACTAGTCAGAAACAGAGACAGTCATAAGAATACAGACTTAGACATCAAACAGGAATTCTCAGCTGTGTATAGACAAATTTTCAAATCATCCTCTCACCAATGTTTGTTTTGTACCTACATTCAGCAATGAAGTCCCTTGAAAGGATTTTAATTAATAGTTTTAAGTGCTGCTGTGAAATAAAGGAAAACACAGATGACAGGTCATGTCATTTTTGTAGTTCACATCTCAGATGGTGCCCTATAAACCTTTCTCAGCTGCTAAGCATTCTAATGTTTCATACGTCATAGCAGAGCTACAGTATGCATGAGCCAAGTCTGCTGTGGATGTACAATCCTCCACCTTTATCATCAAACCCTGCAACTTCCAATCATGAAGAGAGATACAGGGCCTCTAGAAACTTGCCCTTTTATTTTATTTTTTAAAATATAAACCAAATTCATCAGTGTCAGGCAACAACATTTATACCTGAAATAACTAAAATTATGTTAATAGTGTAAAATTCATCTAAATACATTTAATATATGCATCCAAAAATATTTGTTAGAGAAGTTAGATAATTTTTAATTTACCTATCTTTCCATGGTATACTTACAGGTTGTCCATGAATACTCTCAAAATATAGTAGACATTTCTGAAGACTGATTTTTTCCAAAGCCATTTGCTTTTTTGTCATATCCTATTTAAAAAAGTTATTTATAAGATTATGAATCAAGATTTCATGACAAGGGTACAGGTATGTATCTGTTTAATCATCTATTCTCCCCAGATAAACATTAATAATGAATTCTGTTTCTGTCCACACTGAGGTCAATGGGGACTTGGCATTAACCTAGCAAGAACAGAGTCCAAATTTACATGACTGAAGTTTTAAATGAATCAAAGTACATGCTACCTTCTCAAGGCCTAATGCCAAGTTGATGAAAGCTATGGAGATAGTTCTACTGATTGGAGTAGGCTTTAGGTCAGGCCTTTACCAGTGGAAAATACACTGTATTTACTTTGTCTGGCCAAAGTGGAGCCTTTGGGGCCTGAAGGTGTGCTCTTTCTTCTAGAGAAAGATGCATGACTGAAAATGTACTGGAAGGATGGAATTATTATTTTTCTTAACTGTCATTATATAAAGATCTAATACTTGATTGCCTTGATTTCTTTCAAAATTACTATTCTATGAAAGCAGTTTAACAAGCTTAAAGTCAGGAAGCAGTATTAGGCTATTGACAGAACACTGCATCCTTATCTGGAAAGTTTCCAAGGGTACAAACTATGGTCTTAGTCAAGAAGGCAAGAATCTTCATGTGTTGCTGGATCAGAGCCTGTATCTGAAAAATTTTTCTGGGAATACTGGTTGACAGAAAGTGTAAACAAGCAGAGGTTTTTGCTTTAAAATCACAGCCAAATTGCGTGCACATGAGGTATACGTCATTGGTTGGGTTTTGGGAAGGCAGGCTCACAAAAGATGACTGCAACATATGAGTAGAAGATGTTGGCACTGAAGTCCCACAGATACCAGTGCAGTACTTTCCTAGAACATTTTCCAATGTTTAGGTAACATTTATGAATAATTGTTGTAACTGAAAAACTAAAGAAGTATTTTTCTTATCCATCCTAGGGAGAAATCAATTAATGAGATCTGTATGTTATTAACTTCTATTTGCCAGATCAGTTCATAAATCATATATAGTGTTCCCCATTATATATTAAGTATGATTTAGTTGTAACAAATGAGAACAACAACCATTGTAGACAAAATGCTCAGAAACTTGCAAAAATGCAGAGACGACATTCCTCAACTTTTTAAATTATTCATCAAGAGAGAGAAATAGATTTGCCTTGGCTGGTAAGGGATGAAGAACAGAAAGCTTCAGCTATGCAAACACAACTCATTTATGGAGTGGAATGATAGATTCACAATGAAATCCCTAAATATTCAATCATTGTGATACTCTGGTGAACACCCCATCAATGCTGAGCATACTAGAAAAAGGTGCTGTCTCTAAAATTAAATGGAAGAATAATCTGATCAGGCAGCAGGAAATTATGGCTGGACGGTATGCATCTGTAGAACCACTATGGGGAAGCTGCAGAAAGTGCAGCCCTTTAGTTACAATGGGAACGGAGGTGGGCTTTCTTCCTCAGTCACGAGGTTCTTGCTCAGCTGGGCTTAACACCTAACACTAGCAGTTTATTTCTATTCAAAAATCACAATATGAATCACTGGTACCAGAAAGAATAACGCTGATTTTTCAACAATGCAGTTTGTCAGTGTTGGTGATATAGCAGTATTTGTATAGGTGTCTGATGCAGGGAGCACACCATTTAACTGGTATTTCCCTCCTCCTCCTCTCCCATTCCCTCTCTTCCCAAGAAGATCTGCTCCTGACACTTGCATATTTTCATCTGGGTTGGAACAGCAAGGAGCACATGCAGCTCCTTTTTCCACAGTCTCTGCCAGATCACGACAGATCTGTATGAATTAGGGCCCAGCGTTTGGCGGTTTGGAGAAGAGCTCATCCACCACAATGAAGTAATGTGAAGAACAACGGAGTTTGGTGAGGTGGGGGCAGGCGGGGTGCCTTTCTGCAGAAAGTTGATGACTAGGTTATTTTATTGACAACTTGGAGAAGTATTTTTAATAATTAGCCTCTACTTTTTAAAAATACATCAAGCCCTGAAGAAGTAATGCTCTTCTAATATCAAAGGACTGCCTTGCTGTTAACTTCAGCAGGAGCAAAACCTTTGTTGTTTGCTGCCCAAATGCAAAAACAGTGCAGAACCACTAATCACATTTTGCCTTAAAGGTCTGCGTAAGTTAGTCACTCCAAAATTATCTGTCATTCACGTTAAGAGAAGAGCTACTAACTAGAATGCAGGAGTATGATAAAGTAGCTAATTTGCTTATTTATTGCTAGTTCTGCAATTAATACGAGGTTAATTCTTTCAAAAACTATTAAGCCTAGAGCAGCTGAATGGTTAGGAGGAAACGGGGAGTGATGATTAATATTGATTTTACACATGAGAAACAATCTCAAGAGGGTTTAGCATTTGGGCCTATTTCATTAGCTCATTTTATTAGCAATCTCAAGACGGGTTTGTATTCAGCTAAGTTTGAAATGGCTGATAATTTCAAAATCAGAGAAGGCAGGTGGAATCACAAAATGCAGAATTGTCTGAGACATCTTAGGACTGTAGGCTGCCTACAGCAGCATGAAATTCAGTGCTAATTAAATGAAAACTCTGCTTCATAGCCAGAGAAAAGATGAACTGAAGTGGGTCAATAATGAGAAGACAGATACACAAAGGCAACCAGTCTGAGAAAAGCCTTGGGGGACAGACTGCAAATGTTCAAACTAAACATAAGGAAAAAGTTGTTTGTTGCATGTGAAGAAAGAAAAAAGGAGACTATGTGTGAAGCTAAGGTAGCGGTTTGGTTTTTATAACTTGGAACAAAGGCACACAAAATATTGTATACAGCTGTCTTCCTCACTAGTTGGTTCCCTGGGTGCTCATGCCTTTTAAGGTCGCTGTTGTTTTTCCAGACAGAAGATACAAACTCTGAGGACAGACAGTGTGACAGCGAGGACTGGGCCTGGCTGAGGCCTTTCGCTCTCAGAGGCAGCACTTTTGTTTCCAGGCAGGCCCGAGTCCAGGTTCCCAGGGCCTACTAAGTCTGCCACTTGGCAATGTGTGGTGGCTCATTACAAAGCAGCATTTAACACAAAAATAGGAAGAAAAACTTTGAAGGCAGTCAACAAGTGACAAGACACATCCATAGAACGATGCCAGTTTACTTCAGCTGAGGGTCAGGCCAAGTCTGAGTGTAGCCCCCCTGTGAAAGGCCGCGCTGGCTGGTGAACCACAGCCGAGCACCGCAGGGCTGCTGCTCCTCCTCGCTGTGGCTGGGGCGGCTATTACATCCCCAGCCACCGAGTTCGGATTGGCTTAGAAGTCAGGAGTTGGGTTTTGGGGATTTGGTGGGGTTTTGAGTAATACGATTCAAATTATGTCTATTGGCCTTTTTTGGCTCCTGAACTCCTACATTCACAGTCTTAATGTTTTTTTGGGGGGGTGGGGGGGTGGGGGGGGGTGGTGTTTTTTTTTCCTGAAGCCTTGGACCTAAAAATTAGGTAAACTGTTAAATAAGTCACCATCTCCCAGCACAAGGAGCTAGTGACACAAATAGTAACAGGTGGCCATCCCTTTTTGGGTTACTGAATCATTCACAGGCCAATCCCAATTTTCTCTGCATCTTCTCATTCAATAACTTTACTCACAGGCTTTTTTGTGGGAGGGTTGTTGTGTTCAGAAAACCACATTCTGCTATTTCATATTCAGATCTTGTGGTTTGTCCTCTTTAGAGACACTGGGTGGTACAGGATTTTACTCTGCACCTCTGTTAAGGACACGCATTCTCTCATTTGTATTTCAGCAGGGCATTAGAGGCTTTCCACTGTTGAACTTCAGTGAGTTCAACAGGCTTTTATGGAAACACTATCCTTGCCCAAAATAACAAAATCTTGAAAAAAGAAACATTTAGCTGCTATTAGTTTACTATTAATCTAGCTCAGATTCTGATACAGGATCTAAATGTTATATATGAAATACAATGTTGCAGATAAAAATTATCTACAGTAACACCAAAGTTGCACATAGCTAAAATGAAGCCTTTGATCTTTGTTATAACCAGCAGACAACCTTATTCTGCCCCAAAAGTCCAGAATGACTCATAATCAAAACCGATCACTTTTAATGTTATACTTAAGGACCTACTAAAATATATTGTTTTGAAATAGATCAATTTGACTTCATAGTATTCCTTTTTTAGCCTCAGTTCCATAGCGGTTTTGTGTAACTATTATCAAACACCTTTGCTAACAGACAGAGTTCTCTCAACACAAGTTCTCTCTACAAGAATACAAGAAGAAAATAAATAAGATCTTTAAAAAAAAATTAAGTTTGTGCAAACATTTAATTTACATTACAGAATTCTCTGCAATAATATTTCAAGCCAGCACTGCCATTGCACACATTTAGGAGGTTCTCTCTTGGGAAATCAGAAGTCCAATTAATTGAAAAATGAGTGGGACAGAGACCCGCACCCAACTTACTCTTATAAAGAGTTTTTCTCGACAGAATTTCCTCATTGACATCTGTTTTGGTGTTGTCTGATCTCACTGCTTGCATAATAAAAAAAAAATTAACAACTGAAAATATTATCATACAGTCTGCACTGTTGGGATTTTTAGGACTATATACAAAACAGCATGGTTTTGTTGTCATCTTTTGTTTTCTTACAAAGGAGTTCTGGTTATGAAACGCTGTTTCCATTTCAGCTTTTAAAAAAAGTAGTTTATAAAAAGAAACAATTAAAAAATCAGTCATGTATGCAGAGCTCAAGATCTCAGAAGCACAGCATCATTATGCACAGTTCTAGTTTTTATATGGTAACTAGTTGTTTAAGAATGAAGAACACAAGAAAACCAAACCAAAACAAAAATTATCTCTGCCGGGTCCTTTCTGCTACTGAAATCCACGCAGAATAATTTCTTAAGTCTCGCATAGTTTAGCATTTAGTTCTTCTTCACTCTTCCTTGTCCCATTCACCCCCTCCCCTTTTTCGTTCATCAGCCAGAGTCTAAATGTTACAGTCAACATTTAGATTTTAGATACCTTTGAGGACAGAATTTATTGTCTTGCTTGGCTGTATAGCATCAGGAATAGCAACATCATTTCACAGCAAAAATAGCTCCCCCCCCCCCAAGTGTTTTGTGGACAATATGTATTGCAGAACAGCAGCTTTAGACCCTATAATGTGCCAGTAGCATGAAGGTACAGCAGAATTTAAAAATATGTACTAGTTTAAAAAAAAAAAAAAAAAATTGCCCAGCCAAGCAAGCATGTTTCATGGAATATTGCTTCTATGTTTACAAGAGTAACTGAGAACATGGAAGAGCAGAAGCAGTATCAGCACAAGTAAACGTACAAGATCAGAAGGGCAAAGCAGTCTGGATGGTTGTGCTATCCACATGATCTTAGTGCAGTGCTATCTACTGGGCAGAGGCTTTCAGCATTTCTCAGGTGAGAGGGGACCTTTATTGTCAAAATAACTTCGGGAACATTTTTAGTCACACAGTTTCTGTGGACTCAAGATAGGATTGCCTTTGCTGTCACCATCTTCAATACATGAATATGCACTTCCCGCGCGCACAACCTCAAGTAGGCAGGTTTCAGCAGTGCCTGGCAAACAGTTTTATACACACATCTCTGAGTAAAAAGCACTTAGCACTATTTGAAAAAACCTTTTGCACCTCTTTTTCTGTACAACTCTTCACAGAAAAGTCACTTCAGAAAACTGCACTAAACCTCCCATCTTGTTAGAGAGAAAATGCACTGCAGTGCCAGAAGACAGAGGATGCACACGCACCAGCATACCCTGAGCCAGTTACACACTAATTAATATCTGCCTCAGATAATAAAGTTCTGAAAGAAACAGCCATACTTGTTAAATACCTTAATAGTCTCAGGAAGGTTAAAGTGCTGTCTTTTCTCCTTTAATCGTCTCAATACACTATCCATGGTTTCTTCTACTGAGGGAGCTGGTTCCATGCTTGTGGCCTCCTGTGTCCCAGCCTCTTTAGAGGTCCCAGTGTTTTCGCAATGATCATTTCTTTGGGGTGCTCTAGAGGTACAGTTTTGCTCTTCCGACATTCTGAGTTTCAGCTCTGAAAGGCAAATTACTTGGCAAGTACATAGATGAGAAATGCTTGCAAAGGAGTTTCCTCTGACACTACAAGAAAAAAAATCCCTACTTCTTGCTTACAGTTATTATCATACCACAGTTGTGTAGGAAAGTAACTCCGCTTCAGGTCAACATGTCACATCTTTTACCTGGTTAAAGGGTTATCTAATGGTGAATGGATGAGATGTGTCCACGCCAATGAAACTTATAGCACATATGTACTTCTCTTTTTCCTCCAAGCCTATCTTTGACATAAAAGGTGAGGACTGAAGAGGCACTGGGTTAAAGAGTGGGGTCTGGGTAGGAGTCAGTGCAGAATTTCGGTGGGAATGAGGTTAGGAAAGGGGTTTAAAAGGACAAACAGCACTTCAGAATATTTGTGGGAGGTTTGGCAGGGGGGAGGGATATGGAAGCAGAGCTTGCTCTCTCCCCCTTCTCCTCAATAAACCCATGCACTCTCAATTGATTTGATGTCTGGTGTAAGTAAGAACATGTCCAAGCCTGCTGTGGGGATTGTTTTCTAAGGATGCAGCCCTTCACAGATGCCTTCCTGGACAAGAGGCGGTGTCTCTGCAGCCCCCTGCCCCACTCTCATCCCAGCTGTGCTTGCCTGCCCTCCTGTGCTGCTGCGCAAGTGAGGAGGAGAGTGAAGGCCCTCTCCTGAGAAGGGCTGGGGAGGCTAAGCTGTGCTACAGAGCCCGGTGTGCCAGCTGCCAGGCTGCTGAAGCCAGGTACTCCAAGTCCGCATAACCAACCCCACTCTTCTTTAGTGCAATTTAAACCATAACCCTCCCTTCCAGAAGCTGCATTGCCATCCCAGCCAGGCTGCTGAGCTGGTCCTCGCAAGGAGAATCAGCCACTTTGCTTAAATGACTTCCCTTGGCAGAAAAGCACCTGAGCTACCCAGCAGAAGTCATACAGGTTACAGTGTGTCCTAGCTTCCCAGTCAGCAACCTGCCTGGATGCAATAAAGTGTGTAAGTATGTTAGCTTGACACCAAGCCAAAGACCCTGGAGCTCCACGGACCTGCACAGAGCAACAAGGAAATTGAATTGGGGTCTGAATTAGCTCCCTTAAAACCAGGCTTTGTTCCTAGCATATGCCTGGCTGGTGAAGGCCCTTGGCCAAAGCAGGAAATTGATGGCTCCAAATGTGTTAAATTTATTGAAATCCATGCAGAAACAGTAACATAATTTTTTTAGCTGTGACAGTCTGAGGATACAGGACAGGTTTGCAGGGAAACCCAGTAACTTTCAGTTAACACATAGAGCTAGGAAGGATGGACAAGCCTTATGAACTTGAAGA
The DNA here is from genome assembly GCF_947461875.1 of Haliaeetus albicilla. NCBI lineage: Eukaryota > Metazoa > Chordata > Aves > Accipitriformes > Accipitridae > Haliaeetus > Haliaeetus albicilla. Next base: position 8,330,910 of record NC_091493.1, on the reverse strand, counting down.
AGGACGTACAAGCACATGAGCATTTTTCCATTTCAGTTGCACCTGTCTGGTGAACCTCATGAATCAGTTAAAAGCAGTGTCATTACTCAGTATAGTAAAATCAAGGGTGTTCACGGGGTCGAGGCATTTTGGGTGTGAAGGTGAGGCTGATCTATGAAAGCTAGACACCCTGGCTAGCTGAAGCAATGGTTGAGCCAGAGCAATAATTTTCAGAAAGTTATCTGCGTAGTTTGACCATTTCCTCTCATTTGTCCTTCCTGGATTTGTAACACAACGTTCAAGGGAAAAAAAATAGTAATAATCTAGTAATCATGCAGCGTAGTATTTAGAGAACTTTCCAGACTAAATTTACTGAAAGATGAATTTGTAATTCTTGATTTACCACAGTCTCACCCTTTATATCCACATTCTTAACTATATCCAAAACAGAGAGGAAAGATAATACTACAATTTAATTAGTAGTGAGAATCCATTTATAATGGGGGAAAAAATGGTTTAGATAAATTATAAATAGCCTTTAAAAAAGAAATCAATCAGTCTTGGCTATATTTTCCCTGAGGGTAAGCATGTGATACACATACAGACATTAATGGAGTGGTATGCAGACAGTCAAGGGCAAAACTTGACCCTCAAGACCAAATCTAATATCAGGGAAAGATCTGTTTTTATGATCAAAAAAATAAAAGCTTTAGAGTTGTGTAACCTCAGTCCTAAAGAAACATTTTTCACCTACATTTGTACTATTACAAGGACACTTCTAATTTTGTAGTTCTCTATTTCAGACACTCATAAAAATATTCAGAATAACATTGCCTTTTGCATGAATGTTTATAGTGATGAGGGAGACATGATGTCTTTTCCCCCTTCTCCTTTTTAGCCTTGTTATGAGGGTTGAACTGGCTTACTTTAATCCCTGCTTTCAGGAATCAAAGCAAGTCATATCACCTAATGTCTTGTCATTGCGAGACTTATTGTCATGCACTGGGAAAAATAAGCAGAGTGCTGAGGTTAGAAAACTAACTGCAAAATATTTCAGGTACACTCTTACTTCCAAAAGCTTCAGCAATAAAGTGAAACGACATGCTATTATGTACCTTTGAGCTGCTTACGACCTTTGGCCAAATCATTCATCCATTTCAGAACTTCAGGATTGGAAGTCTTGTCACCATGTGAAGGCTGAGTGTAAAGAAAAAAGGAAGAATAAAACAGAAGGAATTGATGGTTATGCAATCAAACAGATAAAAACCTATCCACACACAGTGTGCTAAAAAATGTCTGTAGTTCCAACTGCACTATATCATAGTGTCATGCAGAGCATTTGGCTTAATCATGGTACTAATTTATCATGACTTATCTCTCCCCATTGTGCCACAGTGCTACACAGATCTGAGTATTTTGGCTCTGATCCTAAAAAAACCATCCAAGTCCCTGACTAATTGGGTAAGTAATCTCAGTGACTTCAAAAGGACTGATCAAATACCTAATGTTAGTCAAGTTTCTAAGTGATTTCCAGGGTGGTAACTGAAGCACTCTGTCCCTTGCAGAGATAAGCCCTTACTGCTTTAAGACAGGGATTCTCTTGGAAAACAGCACTTAAAAAATTTCAACTGAACTGCTTAATTAATCAAATGAAAAAATCCTGTGCAACAGAGTGATTTCAAAAGCCACAAACAACAAAATCTTTGCATATCAGTTATTTTTTTGCAATTATAAATTGCCTCAAAATTAAAATCAATTTACACTGGATCTTCAAAACTCAGGTATTTAAAATGGCAAAACAGTTTTGCAAAATTAAGCCTCTGAAATAATTTCTTTTCTGGTCACAGCATGATGACTGTTTAGGTATGATATTTTACTCCTAAGGGTATATGATGACTGTAGAGCAGTACGATTCACAAATGTACATTTCAGTTTGGAGTCATTGATGAGATTATAAGGTAATATACAATTTACTTCATTTTCATTTTAATGTAGTCATAAAATATCACAAATTTCCCTGTTTCATATTGTACACATCCTTAACATTGCAGATGTTTTGATATGCTTATCCCACACGATTCATATAACACAAACTAGCTCAATATGAGCAATGATCTTGCATATACTGCACAGAGCACACTGTTGACCTCAAACACCCCCCCCACCAGAAACACATCACAATTTTTATTTCTGTAATTTCTGCCATCAGCTTCTATTGAGCCCTATGCTTTGGAGGTTTACAGGAGTCTGCCTGAATGAAGGAATCTGCACAGTAGAGCAACAATTTTCAAGCAAATGACTTCTGCAAAGTAAGTAAGTAGCTTTTCATCTTTTGAAGCATTTTAGTTCACAAGCCTGTCAGCTATGTTTCACCGATTCACACTTCTCACATACCTAGAAGATGGATATTTTGCAACAAAGGTAATCCAAAGAAAATGTAAATTAGAGTCTCAGAACTATTGCATACACTGAAAGATGATAAAAAGATTGCTGAAGAAAGATAAAAATGCCTCTTTGATTATTTTCCTATCTCATTTTACCAAAAATACCCTTTCTCCTATTGTTTTGCCTAAGTTTAAATACACCGGGATTCTTGCCTACCTCTTGTAGTATTTCCCTTTGTCTTTTCAATTATTAACTTACCAGGTATTTTTTTTCTTGCTCAAACTTTTCTTCATACTTTCTAATTTTCCTCTTGAGACTCTGAAGATGCTTGGTAAGTTGTGCTACTGTTTGTGGTTCTTTGCACTCTTCACAGTTACATCTAGAAGAACTTCTTGGCCTGCAAAAGCATAGTAGCTGGATCAAATAACTGTCTATATAATGGACCGTGCCTTATTTCAGGCACACTTGACACTTTCCTAGCACTTCAGAATTTGCAGCTAGGTTCCTTTACAGGACAGACAGTTTAGTTTTACAAAGTAAGCATAAAATAATTGCTTTTTGCTTGAAGGTACCCCTAGGCTACTGTCTTTCACTCTCTCTCTTTTTTTTAATTACTTGTGGTATTTCTGAATATTTTTCAGAAGTTTTATCTGGTAGGTCACAACCTGATCCAGTATTTACATTTAACACCCACATCTTACTTCACAAATCTTCCAAATGTAAAGGGAGACTGTAACAACATGATTTGTAAAAGTAAGCTCGGGGAGTTTTTTATTACCTTGAATAAACATTATCATTTTGAAGGCAATTTAGTTTCTGATTTTTTACAATTGCAAATCAATAGATCTGATTATTATTTATATGCAGCTGACAGCTATGTATACAAGCTCTTAAGAAAGTTTGGTTTCTGTCTGAAACCCACAGCTTGGTTTCTGGGGATCACATATATGGTCTGTTCATATGTTCTATGACACTCTTGTATTCATGAATGACTCAAGCTATAGTTCTATTGCAGCTGAAATTTTTAGTATTATACCTTGATAGCACTCCCTATGTTATATTCAGTCATCAGACTAATTACTAACTAACACTTAAAACTGTCCTTACAATATTGTACTGTGTTATGACTGAAAAAACGCTAGATCCTATTTCTGGTATTGCAAACTAACCATGTCAAAATAAGCTACAATATGAAAATTTCTTGTTTATGACATAATAGTAACTGAAAAAAACCACGAAGAATCTAAGACTGTGGATTGTACAAAAATTATTTAAAATATGTAAGAATTAAAATATATTTTCTTACATCATGAAAGGTTGAGCACTTGGTGGAGAAGGGGCAGACTCTGTGTCTAGATTAAATCTCTGGCTTTGGCTAAAGATAGAGCAGCGTGGTGACAAACGAGGATTGTCTCCATCTGTAATGTGATACAGGAGTCGACTGGTCCCTAGGGAGTGATGTTCTTGTGGGCTGCTGTCCATGTCATTCTGCCAGCCTCTGTGGGCTGGCACAGGCTCTAGAAAGAAAGCATAAACCAATATGGACCGAGGGTCACTCACAAGATATTTAGCTACCTAGATAAATACAAATCTATACTTACAGAAGTATTCAAAGCATAAGTATTCAAAGTAAACAGCAAATAGTTCAGCAAAGTATCACATGCAGGATGAACATAATACTGAGGATGAGAAAATAGAAAGGACAGTTCCCGGCTTAACATAAAGCATTTCTGAGTTCCACAGGAGAAGGTGGATGGGTGTGTTTGTAAACTACGAAGTCTAATATAAAGATGGAGAGTTTCCCAGAATAGTGGCATTAATTATATTTTCATAGATCTGTTTGCTTTCGAAAGCCACATTCCTGAAGACAACAATGAATGTACAAAACAAGTTTAATTTTATGATTTAGCGTTTAGTCCTTTGGTCAAGAGAAAGGCAGATCAAAAATATAATACGTCCTGATGCTAAGAACCTCCAGTGTTGCTTGCAGTATGCTGCGGAGTTTCATTGAGGTTTGAAGTTACATACCCATGGGTCTAAAGAACACAAGATATGAAAATAGCAACAACTAAAAACCTTCAGGTAGTTATTCAAGGTAGTGTGCAGTGACTGCTTGGAGGAGTCATGCTTATGATACTATGTTAATATTGTCTTGGACTATAAATGGAAACCTCACCTCAGGTGCCTCAACAGGTAAAATTTGTTTTATAGAGGTGGTCAAGCTAGAAGAATAATTTATTCTGGACTGACAAAGTAGGAATTGGTGAACCTCATCACACTGATTCTGTTTATGGGTAACATGGTAAACAATGGGCACATTATGGACCCTGCCTCCAGGGAATACCAAGAGCTCATCTTCCCTTTGCTATATCTGGGTACATTAATGGGAAGAACCATTGAATCTTTTTTCCTCACCCTCAGTGGGTAAATTGCGTGAGGATGATCTAGCCTAGTCAATATTTTTGCTATCAGATGATTGGTCTTTAAAGTAGATTATACTTTTAGGGAGAAACTCCATGCTTTCATAAAAGCTCTCCCCCAAAAGACAGTTAATATAAGTTAAAGCAAAGGATGTGCTCTGTCTCAGATTCCCCTACATCATTTTCCATAGTACATAATATTTTACACCAGCTACATTATTTTTTCCTCTAAAACCATGTATATATACAGCCTTTGAATTCATATCTATTATTTTGTATTTCCAGGCAGCATGCATGTTATTTCTAATCAGTATTATATCTGTAATATAGCATGCATTCTAATACATTTCACAGAATCTTTTTTTCAATGAATGTCTAAAACTACACAGAAGAACAACTGTACATGGATTTACTCACAGAAGAGCAGGCAGGTTTAGAAAAGTTCTTTCACCTTCACTTTCTTTCCTTTTTCTCCTTTGTACATGGGACATGACATTTCCATGGTGAGTGGGTATTTCTTTCAGGATTTTAATGGGACCTTTGCAGTACATTTTATTTGACCTCTGCCTGACAGACACTGAACCTACAAATCCCTATCACTGCACTGGGACAGTGGGGACAAACCAGCTCTACATGGCACCCTTCATAGAAAGAAACTATTGATTTAAAAAATAATATTTACAAGGGTCTAAAATATCATTTTATCAGGCACTATCCAACTGTTTTTGCTTTACAGACAACAAAAAATCCAATCGTATATTGTATAATCACAGTTTAGTCTTTCATGCAAAAGTTACACAACTTTTGTATCTCTAAGTACATCTACTGTAACAGCACCATCAATTATAATTATGTTAAGCATTTTGACAATGACACAATGTAGCTGATTATTAATTCTAACCTGGCATCTTTTCTCTAAGTACTTCATACTCTGTAGGTCAAATTCAACTCTCCAAGATACCAGAGCAACACCCAAAACTTCTAAATCGTGTATGAGATTCAAATCCTCCCATAGAGAGATCCAGAAAGGCATCTGGGAGAAGCAAGGGCAGAGCATTGTACCAGTCATGGGAAATTACATACACAGACAACATACAGTGATAATGGCTGGAATAAATGTTGTTCTGCAAACAAAAGTGTTGTCACTTTCTGGCAAGTAATCTTTCCTTACCCTGTAAGACTTAAAAAAAATTAATAGTTTCGGTTGGGGTTTGGTTTGGGTTTTTCTTTTTATTTCTGAAAAACAATATTGTCAATGAGAAGAAACTGGCTTCCTTCCTTTTACTTCACCATCTCTGAACTTCAAGAAACGTATAATCACTGTGAAGTAGGTTGACTAAGAATAGTTCCACTATTTCTCATGCTCTGTTATTAAAAGGAATAAATTCTTTTATAGTCATATTAAGTAGCAGTCTCCTCACTGTGAAAGGAAAATGATGTTATAAAAAAAATCAGCCAGTCTGTGTATGATAGGTGCAGGAAAAAAACTTTCCAAGATTTGAACTCTGATTTTCTGTCGACCTAGAAATACTCCTCTTGCAGGAGGCAGCCTGTACTGCTGATAAACTATATAGTCACAGACGTTTGCTCCTCTTCACATTTACAACCAGGCAATTTTACTAGGCCCAACCCAGTCTCAGAAATGGAAGAAAAGTACACATTCAAAACGAAACACTCCTGGAAGATAAATGCAAATGACAAGTACTGGCTGGAACAGCTCCAGTGTAAAACCACACAAAGCTGCAGAGAGTTCAAGGACGTTTTTTATTCAGCCAGCAAATGAAAGGGAGACAACCGGCATGCCAGGTGAATTTGGCAATATTTCCCAAAGGCCAGGGCTTTTCCATTTCCTTGGCACCAGGGCTTCCTGACAGCATTGCTCTGCTAAAGCTTGTAAACTGGTGCAACTTTGGTATGGCCCCAAGAAAGGTTTTAGTCCCAACCCTACTACAGATGCATTAAATTGCTATATACTGCCCAGAAGTGGTCAGCAAGTCATTCAAACAGATTCATTTACGTGGCCCAATTACTGTAATAGCAGAACATTTCAGGATGATGACAAGTTATAAACAACCCCATTTTTAATTAAAATTTAGGGCCATCATTCTGATTCCAGTTCTGCACAGATCCTAAACAAGACACTAAGCGTTATCCTGAGAGTAGCCCATGAACTGACCAACCATCTACCTGTGTTCATGTGTCTCATCTAACTTTAGTCTCTATTTTTGCCAAAACTGGGAACTAAAGCCACGTCTAGCCAAGCCAGTAAGTTGCCCCTTAGCCTGCATCTACTCCATCTCATCTAGTCAGTCCAGCTTAGCACTGACAAGGGCTCACTACAGGACTTAAAGCCACGATCTAGTATCTTGTAATATGCAGTATGCTTCATAACGTGGACTTCAATCATATGACAAGGCATATAGTATAAGTCTGTATTTCTGCATGTGGTATTCTTTAAGTAAAGAAATCTTTTGTATTTAAAAGTAATATGCAGATGTAATGTGTTCATCCCTCAACATGTTACATCTGTGCATGCCAGTGTCAGAATTTTTAATTTAAAAGACATTTAGAACACCTTGTAGTTAAATTCAGCTGCTCAATGCTCAAGTCAAATATTTGATGTATACTCATATCCAAAAGCTATAGAAATTACTCATACTCTGCTTTTCTTTTTTTTCCTCTTAAAAAAGTTAGCTTAATACCTCCTTGCAATTCTTTATGGTCTCACTTTGCCATCTTTAATCCAAGTTTTTACATATTCAGAAGTAAACTGGAAATTGATGACTTTGCTCAGAGATAAGAGTTACTGTTCACCCCTTAAAATTTGCATCCTGAAATACCCTGCCATTTTACTAGACTGTTCTAGCTTCATTCACCATATATATAATGTATTTTTTCCTAATTTTTGTTCACTGGGATGTGAAACAAAACAAATTAAATAGACTACTCAATCATGTTTATTTTAAAAATAATACATTTGTATATTGTTAATATTAAAAGTTTTATTGCCTGATTCACTGATCAAAGCTAATAACTAGAGACGAAGTATATTATGGCACATCCTCTAAAAACTCTGTTCCTAGCCTGGTACAAGTCTCTGGACTTCCATCCAAGTTTGAGCTGAAATAGCCCATAGTCCCATGTGACAACTGTACCTAAATTCAACGTATCAGAAGATTTCAGTAGTAATTTAAGAGACAGAAATAGGACTAACTCTATCTATGCAAAATGGCAAGTTATTAAAAAAAAACCACAAACCACAAAGCAGATATTAGCAGGAATGAACGTACATTAAAATCCATTAGATGAGTAAGCTTTAACTAAAGCACAAGTTTGAACTGCTAGAGTGACAGAGCATGCTCTGAACTGTCTGAGAGAAATGCTACATCATCCAATATTTGCCTGTGTAGCTGGAGACAGGCAAATAGGAGCTAGAGAGGTTATCGGAATTAGGGGTTACTACCAGTATGATTTAAAAGAAAATCCAATCAGAACAGCAAAAAATAAGCAAAGGAAGCAAAGGGAAAAAAAGACCATCCTAACAATGAATTCCAAAACTACCAGAACAAAATAATTCAGTAAACTACTGAAAAAGGAGGAAAAACCCACCCTGCCATAAAGGAAAAGAGCCAGTGAAGATTTTTGGATGGGCTGCAAAATGTCTCTGCCTATGCAGCACAGATAGAGGATCTGTCTCTGCCTCAGATCCACACCAAGGCACTAGCACCAGTGCAAGTGCCATACGTGTATCCAACAGCTATTAAGGTATTTGCCTAGCTGGGCTAAAGCATCCTTTTTGTTTGTTTTTTTTTTTTTTTAGCTAAACTACAGGATATTTAGCATTTTTTACATTCCTTCATCTTTATAATAATTTGGATTCTACATACCATTTGCCTTAACTGTGCAATGCAAACCTCAAACTTTAGAATTTCTTAAGTAGAACACTATCATTTGTGGGGGTTTTTAGGTAAATAACTTACCATTATTTCTTGCTGAAAATTCTAAGCAAACAGCTTCTGAAATAAGTTCTTCTGAACCCAGCCTTTATTCTGACATAAAGCATCAATTGCAAAGGGCTTACTGACCTATCTGCCTTAATTTGGAGCATACATGGTGAATGATTTAAGTATTTGTGTATTCATGTCACTTGTCTGGGAGATGTATTAGTCATATTGCCTTTGACCTATTTTTCACGAACAGTGATTCCTTTTCTACTGAGCATCACGACTTTGCCAGCACTGTGACTAAAAGCTATGAATTGACAAAAATAGTGCTGAGCCTTAGGGCTATTTATTTGCAAGGACTGGTTTCCATATTGAGAAAAGAGGGAGAGAAAACACACCACAGTTTGCCCAGATAGGTAATAATACAGGCTCATGAATGATTAAAATCCACATGCTGTAAAACTCACCTTCGCTATCTCTCTGCTGATGCATTAAATTAAAATCAATAATAGGAGAAATGAAGTGATATTGCTCTGATAAAAAGAATGACAAAAATAGAATTACATGATATGGCAGGTGATCTCACACAATACAGACATAGGAAGTAAAGAGCGTAAATTTACTTGAACAAAAAAACCAGACTAAAACTGAAAATAAAAGAATCAGGATTCTTAAAACCTGTCTGAAAAGGAAGACTCCCTCTCCTTCTCTAACAGAAGGTTATAGCCATTAATTTCCATTCTTTTAACAGGCATCACCCCTTTTTACGTTACACAGCATTTGCATCAGGAAATGGTGCTTTGCATTAGCTCTGCACTGTTTCCCAGAGGACTGCAAATCTGATATTAAACTGCAAGTCACAAGGCTTTTTTATAATTGCAAATGAGAACACATCGTGGCATGGTCGCTTACCTCCACAGCTGGCCCCATCAGCTTGCACACTGGTTTGGACTGATGAAGGGACTGGATCCTTGGGTGCCGGCAGCTGAGGAGTTTCTTCCGGGGCTGGCAGAAACGCAGAGCACAGATCAGTTTCAAGGGCTTGTAGCTTCAACAAAGAATTCTGCAGACAAAAGCAGAACATTGGGCTAGATAGAGAACAACAGAACACAGCGATAGCTCTTCAACTCACTGAGCCCATTAGCAGCGCCTGCAAAGGGGTGTTCCACTAGCAGCTCTGCAAGGACGTGCAAGAGAACAAACATGCACTATTCCATGAGTTTCTTGACTTCTGGTTATTTAAGTCCCAATTTATATAGATTATTCATGACACGTGGCAAAGACGACTTTGTCAGCAAAAGATGATTTATTCTAGGAAGCCAAACTGAGATGGTGTCCCTTTTCTTGGTCTTGAAGCAATACATTAAGCAAGTATTTCATTCATTGGGCTGACATCACGATCTGATGACATTATGTCCCTCCCCATTTACCATTCATAAAAAAACAAATCTCCCTCTCCAGCCAGTGAGTGCAGTATGCAGCAGTGAACAACGAGTTACTGAGAACACTCTCCCTCATGGGGTTCTTGGAAGAGTTATTTTTTAATTGGCTTTTTTAGAGATACTTCTTTATGTAGACATAGCTTTTATGTAGGCTGCTGCTGCTTCTACAGGCAACCAGATCATTTCCTATCTGCTGCAAAGGTAATATTAACAGATCATTGTCACTTGCTGCAGTCAAATCAATGAGGGCAAGGCTTGTTATCTATAACATCACTTCCAGCTACTGTGTCACGCTTGGTCCATTTCTCATTTTAATCTTTATTGCTGCATGCAATATTCAGCTATACAATCTGACACAAGCATCTTGCTGTGATGTAAATGCTGTGAGAGCCCTAATCACCATCTGACTGGGCAAAACGAGTCACTGCCAATACCCCACTCATTCAGTTCCCCTCTCTCAAGGGAAATACAGCTTGCAACAGAAAACAAAATCACACAAGGCTGCCTTAATAATCACACAGCTGACACACACAGAATATACGTAAAGTGTTAAGTCACTCAAATGGTACATATTTGTGAAGAGCATTTTCTGAAAAAAATAAACCTGAGTTGCAACAGAAAAAAAATTCCTCAAGTTTATACCCTGAAAAGCTCCTTTCCCCACTCTGTCAAAGACCTGAAAGCAATTTATTAATTCATTTAATGAAATAATAAATTTATTTATTGGAATAATTTCCTTTGTGTAACAATATCACCTATGTAGTAAGTAGTTTAATATGTCTTTGCATCATTTTTATTGTAATACAGCCCTTTTATAAATCCAATGATGCCAGTGTTTTTAGGTGAAACAAAATAAAAATGGAAACTAATTTGGCTGAGAACAGCAGGGAAGACTTTCAGCCTTGATCCTCTCATTCCTTTTATAGAATTCAGGCAGTGAAAAGGGAGCAGAAAGTAGCTCTTTCCAGGAGATACCTCAAAATAGGGAAGCTTTGAAAAAGCACAAGATCACCATAACTAGATCCTGCAACCCTCCATGTGCTTTCAGGAGTGCTTCAAAATCCATGTGCCGTTCCACAGATCAGATTAGGTTACAATCAAACACTTGGACTTAGGCCTCAGCTTAGGTCAAAAAGGAAATCCAGGAACACCTTCCTTTTCCTGGTCCCAGAGCAAACAGCTCTGGCCATTCCTATGAGAAGCAGCATGATATTAGAGACATGTGAGCAAAGAAATGGCTTGTGTTATACATTCATTTTAGAATTAAGTTTCTTTCATCTGTTGTCAAGATACATTTTGACATCTCATCCTATAAAACCAAAAGAGAAGTGATTGGAAGATCAAGCACTGATTCATAATTAAATGCCTAAACATAATACCATTCTTTAAAAATATGGCATGATATAGAGCTGGTTTCTATGATCTGAGGCAGAAGATAACATTTACTATTCCCAGGTACAGGTTGCACTAACAACCTACCATTATCTGGCCCAGCTGTCATTTCTAAGGATAATTTACCCATCTTGACCAGCAGTGCCTCGTCTTCACACCTCAGTTTCTCCAGGACTCCTGAACGACTGGCATTTTTTCCATGTCATTTACTGACACTGCTTGGTCCAATATTTTACGTATATTACTTCAAACTGATCTGGGTCCTTTAACCTGTCTGCTAGAGTATACCAGGTGTGCAAATGTCCCCAACATGGGCTTTATCTGTGAAGACCAATATAACAAATTCACTCAGCTTCTCTGTTTATAGCCGTATCACCTTAGTGCCCATTTTACATGTCAGCCAGCCAGCAGTCCCAGTGATACCCTATCTGGCTTCCTGCTTTTGATGTACTTAGTAGAATTCTTACCATTAGTTCGAGCATCTTTTATGAGGTACCTTCAAAGATTTCTTTAATCCTCTGCAGGGCTTCAATTAGAGACAGAATGATGGAAACCATCTCACCTTCAACAGCTTTCAAGTAGCAGTGAATTTTCCTTGTCAAGGGAAAGGTGCCGACTTGAATTGTACCCGTGGCACTGTTTTGGAAAGGGTTTTTATGACATGACAGGCCTCATTTCCCACTGCCTCTCATCCCAGCTAGACCCAAACAAACAAAAAGGCTGTGGAATTATCACAACAGACAGGCAGTGTTTTACAGTCATTAATGTCATCTAGCAAAAGGTGACTATACCACTTACAAACCAGTGAGGACTCTGATCCCAGCCTGGACTTTATCATGAGAACTGCTGATGGCAAGTAAGGAGAACATAGGCAAACATATCAGAACAACATACCAATAAGGAGAATGTAGGCAAATAACTGACAAAAATACCTAACCTTCACAGGTTGTTACTTCAAGCATTTGACAAAAAAATTCCCATATCAAGAAGGAATATTCACTTTGCATCACCATTTCTTATGATACATTAATATTTATGGCAAGTTCAGTATAAAAACATTCACATAGACTACATTGTTAAACATGGTATTTCGGCAATGCTTATCCTGTAATTCACCAGCTGGTTTATATTCAGTTGCTCTAAATTATATTTTTCACCCATCTGTGGAAGGTGGGTGGATGGCAAATTTCCAGTCACTGTCAAATACTAAAAAAAAAAAAAAAAAAAGTAATAACAACAGAAATACTTTTTTCGTGAATGTGTCCTTGAAAGGGGTTTGATGTAGGGAGAAAAAGAGTAAGTAGTTTTGATCATTTTGATGTTACCAGGAAGACGATGAATCTGGAGCATGCCATCAACCTCATCTTACTCCGAAAGCACAGCTGAGTACTTTGGTACTGCCACAGCACGCTATACATGAAAAGTCACCATGTATTTATGGGAACGCATGTAAGGAGACATAGCTTTAAGCAAAGGCCAAGCACAAAGCTGCCCAGGGTCACCAACTCATGGGCGACAGGAGCATCCTAGTAAATGGTAGGGCTGACCGTGCTGCCTGCCCTGCAGCATGTGCTGTCCTGCCCCTTTCAGAGGGGTGCCTGAAGTACCGGCAATGCCAGAGCAGCTGGCCTGGATCCTGCCAGCCTCGGACCTCCCGCGCCATGGCAGGAGCAGTGCAGCCCCCTGTTTCTGCAACTGCAGCCCAAACAGAGCAGGAAGGTGGTCTGGGAGAGGACACGGCCATATATCAGCAACTGGCAGCGTGCTCTCTTTCCTTGGGCTCGTTGGGGGCAGGCCAACATGCTACCAACTGCGGGCGAAAGGAAGGCAGGAAGAGAGAAGAATAAAGTCTGAGCCCTGTCTTCATCTTCTCAAACCTCCCAAGTTCATTTGAAACCTTACTGACCACTTCGAACTCCCCCCTAATTCTCCACTACTTTCCAGTACCTCTAACAGACCTGATGGGACTGCAGGCATCCTGGCACAGTGGGGGGATGTGTACTCTTCTGCACTGCACACACTCAGGAATACATCTAATCTGGAGATGAACCAGCCTGTGCACATGCTACTTAAAGTTCTCCAATGGTCCAGACCTGCCCCTGGGGCCCAGCTGGGCCATCTCTGCTCTTGGCCATTTAAAAGAAATTGCAAAACATGTTAGAAGCAAATACAAACAGCTAAAATACTTAGAGAGGGAAACGTTAGGTTATGATGAGTACCATCATAAATTTTAGTAAGCTCTTATATGGAAAACCAATATCACTGAAGTAATTTAAGCTATGGCATATTTTATCAGCTAATGATTTCAGTTCAAATACTTCAGATTTGATGCCTATTCCAGCTTTACTCTGGTGCCTAACACTAGTATTTCTGATGCATGCAGTAATTCCTGATCCATGCTAATGCAAGTGAAAGGACATATTAATATTTAAAATGGATCCTTAAGTTTCTTTGGAAAAATAACCATATTGCTGCCTCTTAAGAAAAGTATTTTGCAAGTTTGAAAAAGAAGGAATTAGAATTGTCTTGGACAAAGGTTTCTTATCTCTTCTTATGTCCTCTTAAAGTAACTGACAATTCAAAGAACTTGAGCTATGCCAATTCCACCAGAAAAAGAAAAAACATCCTGCATCGTTCCAGATCAAAGATAATGGAAAAATAAAGACATTTACAGTAAGTCTGAGGAAAACAGAACGACAGACAGTGTGGTATTTCTCTCCTATTTGTTATTTCTGCCAATGCTTTAAGAAAACATAGTCATTAAAGTATCATACTCTTGCCTGCTGGAGAAAACACAGTACAAAAGGATTGCCATTTGCAGAGGAAGCTCATCCTGTAGAAAAGAAACCATCTTTACAAACTATTAAGCCTGTAGACTGTACCTCACTGACCATCTCTCTTTCCATCCAATGATTACTGAAAATCAAGAGCTGAGGCCTTAGGGCAAGGAACTGTTGAGATGATAGATAACCTCCTACATCTAGAGAGAAATAGCACACACCTACACTCACACTGCTAAATCCCTCTGGAGAATGGGACACTGAATGAACAAATTCTCCCAATTTATCACCAAAATGCTGTGGCAATGAGGGGAGTCCCCTGACATAGCTTATAAACTTTTCCACGGTAGGTGCCATCAGTAACAACCTCTCCAGCCAGAGGTCCCTGCATGGGGCCCTGCAGGATTGGTGCCATGTGACATGTTGGTCAGCATGTCCAGGGGACCATAGCCTGATGGGAGACAAGGCACCAAATGGAGCCTCGCAGTCCTGCACTCTCCCTTATTGCACCAAGAGCTACAGCACTGCCAAACCTGCTAATCAATCAGTGCTCACTGTGTATCTACAGAGAGACCAGATAGGTAACAATGGCCAGAAGAGAGCCACGGCTGTTAGAAATAACTTCTTTCCCTGATAAAGCATTACTGTTATCAGCATTCTTTGTTTCATCCTTGTGGATGTCCTAAGGTCTGGTAAATTTAAGAACTGATGGAAGAGGAAAAGGGAATGCCCCACCCATAGACCCTGCTCAGTCTCAGTCTGGAGCCTGACAGGGAGAAGGGAGGAGAAGCAAAACCCAGATTTGGTGCTTTCTGCATAAACTGAAACCACCCTGCCCCACACATGGTGTTTCTGAATATTAAGGATGCCTGCACCCTGCCCCTCGGCCTGCTCCTGCCCCTCCAGGACAGGAAGGCAGCTATTCTATTATACCCGGTTTATTGATGGATTTACTGGATTTATGAAATCACCTGAGGTAGAGAAGAAGAATAATCCAAGCTTTCAGCATTTAATGGCCTTTGAAGTGATTCATATAGAAAAGAAACTGAGCAAATATCAACCTGTTCAATTTCTTGACTCTAAGGAAATTAATGCTTTTGTATGTCACATTGGAACAGCGATGTATAAAAGCATCTCCCTTGCTTTTTAATCTAAGAGTTCAGGTTAAAACACGATAGGCATATTTTATGTGAACAAAAATAAATCTCTGCGGTATCTGTTATGGCAATATTTGTGTCTTGAGGCATATGACATTTTCAATTCAGAACTTCCTTTATGGGGAACAAACAAGCAACAATAAGATAGAACAAGATACACCCTGGGTCTATATAATGCCACGGGTGAGCAGTGAAGAGAGACACCACTTTCTCTAATCCTAGAGGGGAACTTATTTTCTTATGACACATGACCATTTGGGTTTGCAGTAGACCTGAGACACAATACAATCTAAGATTTTGGAAAAGAAAGCACCAGAATGTAACCCTTGCTCATTTCCCATAAATTATTAATATTTTAATTTCTCATCTAATTATCTGTTTTAATGTCTTACACTGATTTTATTTATTATAATATTTTATCTTAACCTTTAAGGAATCCTTTACAAGAATTTTAAATGGGAGGTTTTAAGTGGAAGCTTTGGTGATTATTTGCAATGGGGCTTCTCAAAAGAAACAATAACTTAATGATTTCTGTCAGGGCCTTAATTGGCTAGACAGTGGCTGAGTATACTCCCTTATATCGGTCATGGAATGTGCCTTATGAGTTAGCACTGACATTTTCAACAGTGAGCTGCACAACAATGATGCAAATGCACAGGAAATAGTTCATAGTAAGGGGAAGATTAAGTCTGAATTCCTTTAGAAGGACTTCCCCCAATGAAAGTCAGGCATCTATTAATAGACATAGATATTCTCTGGCTCATTATGGAAACAAATCTGTCTTTTCCATGGTTTCACAGGAATGGGCTTCCTTTCCCCCCAGTTCTTTTTTTCGGCTGCTTCTGTTGTTCAGTTGTCTTGGTCTACGCTTAAAAATATTGTTTGCTCCTTGTTTAAGTTCAGTATTGCTCATTGCCCTTGCAGCGCGTAAGCATACTCTGTGCTAGTATGCAGACACCCCTGTTTGTGGGAGATGCTTTATAAGGTTTCCTACTTTGAATAATTGCAAAGCTTGGTTTTGGCCTCCAGTATTTTGCTGATTGTGGGAATCTAGCCCAGGCTCACCCATTGTTTGACACGATCTCACAAACAGCTTCTTTGTGCTCTACTCTCACAGCATCCTCCTGGATCCCTGTGATCTCACAGCATCCATAATCCCTGTGAAAACAGCTCTTGTTTCGAGCGTCACAGGTGTTATTTGGCTTTTCTTGCTTCCTCTCTTCACTTCAACTCTCCCCTCCTCCCATCTTACTTTTTAAAGTAGCTTTTAGACCACATTGTACTGTTCATTGTTTATTTATATAGGATGTAGCAACCTTGAGAACCCCTTATTTTTAAACAAAACATCATTGATAGCTGAACATTTTTGAGCTGTAATACAAGGGAGAAATCAAGTGTTCTTGAAAGATGGCATTTCACTCGGTCAATACTGAATGTTTAATTATTTTCTGAGCACAAACAGAAAGCAGCATGTTGGCTTAAAATATTTGAAAAATCTCTTGCTTCTGGCTTTTAAACTATTATAGCAGTCTCAAGTCACATTTATAAGCTTTTCTCCAAAAACATGATCAGAATGATCCATTAAAAAGCTAACCTAAGATTCTCAGGTGATTACATTATTCCAAGACCTTAGAATTAACAAAACCAAACACCTAATTCAAAATTTGTAAAATCATATTTCAACTTTTGGTTAAGCTTACCTCATTTAAACTGTTGAATTGCTCAGTTCCTTCTTTTGGTGAAATGCTTATGTTCTGCTCTATTCTACAAAACAAAACAAGAATTTTCACTCAATAGATTGCTTATCTGTGCTGCAAATATTTCAAACTTTTCATCACATCTGTACATAAATTACAAGTTATGGGATAAAGTTGTTTTAATTAAAAAATAACATCTCTATGAAGGTTACATCTGTTATTTTATACCTCACTCAAACAGTGATTTTCCTGGAATCCTAAATAATATATTTAAACTGTGAATGAGGTCCTGGAAATTATGACATTAAAATCCGGGCTCATTCTGTTACACAGAAGAAGTTCTAAAGAAGCATGATCAGCTCTCAGTATCCTGGTGAGCTAATAGGGTTAAAGCCAAGAAAAAGCTCAAACATATGTTTAAATCTAAGCACAATTTATCCCACATGCTTGAAGTCAGGAACAAGAGTTTTCCTGTATCAGAGCCATAAAGAATAAATCTTTCCATATTTGAATTTGATGGTATTTCAGGGTCCCAATCTTCAACTTTCTGCTTAAGTTCAGTTTTGCAAATCTCACAAAGACCCAAGGGACTGTCATGAGGAGCTGGAAATCCTTTGAGTAAGAGAGATGTCCACATTTTCTAATGACTGACACTTTGCAGCCATCAGAGATGTCCATACCTTCGGTTTTCCCTCAGTATATTACTGCTTCTCCACATGGAAATAGGAAAGGAATGTCCCAGACCAGCAAGGGGAAAATCTCTTCCCTCTGGCTATGGCTGAGATGTCTGTGCCCCATCCAGGCAGATGTGGTCGTGTTCTAAGGCTCCACACACCTACCAGCTTCAGGATTAGTTACAAATTCAGTCTACCAAGGAATGAAACTGAAGCCTAAAAAAACTTCCCATGGATTAGGTGAGCAACCTGAATAGCCTCATACCACAGGTCTGTCCTTCCCCCAAAGCAAACAGGGGTTTTCACACTCAACTTCAAAGCCTGACATGGGTGTATCACAAGTTGACTCGCAACTCGGCTGAAGCAAGACAACTATTGCTGTCTCAGAGAATGAGATTTCTCATTGCTGAAAAGGTGGCCATGTTTGCTGGCCCCTGTGAGACTCACTCACAAACGTGGTCAAAACTAACACAAACCCCACATTTCCTTTGGGCAAAATAATTCATATTTTTCAACCTATTGTGCTCAGTCATCCCAGCAAAACCAAATAGTTTTAAAAGTCTCTAGAGGCCTCAAAAACAGTACAGACAAATGCACAGGCCTTTGTTGTAGTTCTTCATAGATTTATGAGGCATTTAAAGACTGAAATGATGGATATGCCACTTTCCTTACCAAAACAGACACATTAGATAGCTACACCAAGGTGAACAAGCACTTGCCTCCAAACAGGATCCAAGGTGTGCAATTCACATAGGAACAAAAATGACTCATTTTGGTGGTGGTACATCTAGCACCAGAACGGGAGGTCTCACAGGCCAGCCAGCCTGTATCTTGAGATACACAGGTACATGATCAGAAGCGAGTGATTTCTGGAGATACTTCGGCAGAAAGGTGCCTTGGCTGACTGTTGTACAAGCACCTATCTACGTCTCTATGTAGGTCTCCACATATATATTCTCTCCGCCATCTCAAAAATGAATAGCAAATGTCTCCATAATGTGAAGAGAACAGAAGGAAAATAGAATTACAGAAGCAAAAAGGTTAATGCCTAACAACCCATTTCTAGCTTTTAGGCAGCAGAGAGGGCAGTATGAGGCAGCAGAAAAGAGTTAAAACTGAGAAAAAGCATGGGGAGAGCAAAAGGACTAATTTAATAAGAAAGAGTGAAATATTTATAGTTTGGTTTAATAACATGTAAGGAAGAACCTGCAAGGCTACAAAGAGCTGAAGAATTAACTCACTAATGAAGAAAAAAATATTTAGAGTGATTTATTGCATTGAACTAGACCTAGACATAAAGGAAAGGAAGAAAAGGACACATGTCAGATTTGTACACTTCTGGTATTCATTTGGATGACTCCTTTCAGGGTGTGTAACACACAGCAAATGTGAACTCTCCTTAAGAAAAAGAAAACAAAAAACTAAATGCTAGCAGCAGTTCTTACAAGTGCTATACGAAGTTCTACATACTTCACAGCTGTATCATTCATGAGTCTTGCACTCTGGAGAGTGAAAGGTTTACAGCACCTTTGAAGTACCACCTCTCTCTTATTCAGGTCGATGCTCTTGTCTGCTGTTTTAGGGATGCAGAAGTCTTGCATTTTACTGTTTCTTTTTCACTAAAATTACTGGAGTAAGATGCTCTTAGTTTTGCATTCTTAGGATTCTGGAGACACTGAAATCATTAAGGTGAGTAAAACCATTTTTGTGTGAAGACCATTTACATTAATAGTCATCTATGTATGCTGAGCTGATCTTTATACAGAGAGTTTCGGGGTGTGCTTTTTTTTTCACCAAGATTAACTGCTCTCCTACGCAAATGCAGGTTATCTGATTGTCACCAGGCAACAAAGGGCTTACAGTTTAATAACTATGGGTTGGATCCTACTCTCATTAAAAGTCAATCACAAAATATCCATTAACTTCAAAAGCAGCAGGAACAAGCCCTAATTTTCCATCTGTGCTGAGTACAGAAAAAAAAAAAAAAACCAGCTATTTTAAGCTTTAGCTGAAATTTTGAATAATTGCAGGCAACCCTTATTTTGTATAATTTACATCATGTAAAATAATGAAAATGGAATTCTCTCCATGGCTACTACTCAAATATATGTTATATCATTCTTTATAAAATATGAAAGGCCTGATCTCTCACTTTCCCCATAGACTCTGGCTTTGGTAGAATTACTCTGTTCTGCATGGCACAGATGACAAGGATGCAACCCAGTAACATGTACATTTGAAGCTTGTGGGCATAACAAAAGAAAAAAGAAAATCTAAATACTGATTATCATAACAGAGCTCCTACCAGACTTCAAGGGAAAGATCAATTTGCATGAGCAGTGTGCTGTTTAAAAAACAGACCAGAACATGTGAATTATTGAATTATGCATGATATCACTTCTAAACTTGCATAAAATTCAAATAAAACCACATAATTTTAAAAACCAGGAAAAATGTTTAAAGATAACCTAAGAAAATTCACTTCTTATTTCCCAGACTAAACCCAGAAAGGAGCATTACATTCTGCAATTTGCAAGTCTCAATCCAGTTCAACCCTGGGTTGCATTAACCTTATCCTCAGGAGACTTATGTGTTTATGCATCACAATGCCACACGTGCTCAGTGTCTTGGGCCAGTTAATGCCTTAGTGATGCCAGGATAAATCCTGGCAAGCAAACCACACACTGTGCTGTGGGATGAAACCCCTTTTCCAGATTCACTTCCAGTCTACCCTGGCCCAATACTCCTTCCCTGTCTCCAGTCCAGCAATCGGTTTTACACTTCCCGCTGTGAGGGTGGCCTACCAGGTTAGCAGCTCAGAAAGGGTACTCTCAGTACCGCATCAGAGCACTGATTCAGCCTCTCCAGAGGTTACATCACACAAGTTCACAGAAAGGCAGACCCTACAACCAATACACCTCAAAAAGCTCAAGCTTGTTTTCCTCAAGGGAAAAAAAAGCTCCTTTCTGAGACCTCCACAGAAGGCAAAAAGCATTATGAAATTCAAACATAGTCACTACTCGAATACAGGGCTGCACATGAAGGCTTCAAAAGCATGCCTGTGACTCCTTACAAAGCAATACAGAACTGCAACAGGCTTTTATATGAACATGAAGTGCACGCTTGCAATGAAAGAAACACCACCATTAAGGGCCTAGGCTGTTTAGAAACATCCTAGGCTACTCCTTGGGCACTCCCTGAATGCTGGAATAAGCAGCCAGCCAGCCAGCCAGTGTACCAGTGCCTGTCTCATCAATCACAGCAGTTACGTAAAGGCTGCCTGTGGACAGCCACACTTGTTTTTCTTATTATGAGTGCCTCTTGTACTCACCAGGCACAGTTCTTGCTTGGGCTACAGTAAGGTGCTTGCTTTTTTTTTGCCCCTCTGTCCTCTCCCCATACCCCCTTTTTTCTTTCTTTTTTTGTTTTTTCTTTCTCTTTAAGTGTATTCCAACCCAAGAGCTTGCTCAGGGTTTTTCCATGCCTTGGTACAAGAAATATCAATGGAACCATAAACACCAATATTTTAATATCAAGATTTCTGAAGAAACTCTTCTCAAGATTTGGTCAGTCATTTCCCAGCAAAGCAATGTTTCATCAGCATATCCAGATTTGCTGACAGAGAGCTATTTGCAGACACATACTGGTCGTGATGAATTTTCACCAGGTCTGAGGCAGGACTCAGAGGGAATCTGGCTAAGTTTTCTCCCTGCTCACCTGGCCGCCTGTGCAGGAACGCAGTCTCATAAGCTCTGGCTCACCCGCGCGGGTCCGCCATATGGCGCGGGGACATCAGCACTTCTGCAGCTTCCCTGCTCCCTCCCACGCATTCCTGAGTTGTAGCTGTTCAGCAGAAAGCGTGGAAGCTATGAGAGTCCCCACCTGAACTGCATTCTCAAAAGCTACTTGCCTTGAAAACTTCAATACTGAAAGCCTTGCTAGAGCTTGGTCTCCCTCAGAGGAGCACAGAAACCCTGGGAGACACTGACTGAGCTCAAGATCCAGGGCAGCCCTGGGTTCCCGACATTTCCATTGTTCCTTGGAGAACAGTCATAGGTCTGACAGCAACTGCTGCCCTACAGCCTCTGCAGAAATTAGGACCAGCTGAGTCCTACTGAATGAAGCCACTCCCATTTTATTTGGGGAATGGGGAAGAGGGGGAACTTTCTGGAATTTTTCTTTGGCAGAAAACTTAACCCCAAAGTGTAGTTCCCACACTGACTTGGAATGCAACCTTCTCTGAAACAGCAACGTTCCCACCACCCAGGAGTCCCAGGTTTCAGCCCCCTATCTGGGTAACAAGCATCTGAAGAAAACACCATCCTCTATTCAGGTAACTGCATACACAGCTCAAAGGCAATCGACATCAGTTTTGCTGATTGCCTTTTAGAAAGCAATCAGTAGAAGCAGCTTTTTGTAATCATATGTATTGTTCCATACTGGCTTTCCTATTCCCTGTTAAAAAAAGGCAATTGTCTTTATTGTAGCATTTGTTCCTGGGGCCTGCATATAACTTTTATCTCTGAAAGGTGTGGATTATATTACACTCTTACCCAAACCCAACTACACACAATGACTAGCGCAGTATTCAATGTAATCCCTAGCAACAGTATTAGAAATTCCTGTTCTTTTAATAAAATGTCAAGGGTTCCTTCCATGCAGATGGCATTTCATATTCTAAATTGATGCTGATGTTCATAAATCATGCATGATAAACACCTCTTGAAATTAAAATCCTTGATTCACAGGTCAGGTATAGCTTAGCCAAGACTACGACAGTATTCCCTCATTCTTCTGACTGTAAACCTCTTCACCAAGTCTATTCTTTTCTTTCTTTCAAATCCCGCTAAAACTCTTCCTTCACTGTTTCAGTGGTTATCATAAAATGAAAGTACGCCCCCCAAAAACAACCAACACATGAGAGTTGCATTTCTGTAGATTGTTTCACTTATATTTCCCGTTCTGTTCTCCTCTGTCACGTACCTATTTATGAACATCCCTTGTTAGGTTACCCTGAATTTAGATCACTCTGCTTATCAGGGACTGTACTGAAAAGTTTTTCGTATCTCAGTAGTTTTAATCCATATTTAGACAAATGAAAGCTATCCTGGTTTTAGCTGCCCCACGCTCACCAAAACAGATTAAAAAAAACCCCAAACTCTGCACAGTTCAGAGGCATTTAGACCTTTAAACTCCAATGAGACTAATGACAGAGCTATAGCAGTCTGCAGAAACTAAATTAAAGCAGTAGTAACAACAAGCCACATTAGAAATAATCAACCTTGCTTCTTAGTATAAGAAAGAAATAAATCCTTCTTCTCCTATCCTCCCCACACACATCTGATAGACAGAGGAGCCTGCCTAGTGGCACCCCAGCAGCAGTGTGGCCATATCCTCTTCTCCAAAAGACCAGAATGCTTTTGGTCTATGAGTTAGGGATCCTAGGCAGATGTAGTGTTTCAAAGCATTGCTAACTTTACCAGTAACCTAGCAAAACCAGGTTGGAAGATAGTGAAACTCAAGTTTTATGGGGCTAGCAGATGTGTTCTGTCAAAATCTAGCGATGATTGCTGCCTGCTGCCAAGACTGAATACTTAACCTTTGCCATGTCCCAGAGCAGAGAAGGCAGAAAACAAGGCAAGATGTTATACCCTGGCAGCTATGTTTCACAGCCTGTTGCACAAAGCCAGTTCTGTGATCCTGATGCAGTAGCCAGCGATCTGTATGAGACATGGGCATGTAATTGCTCTGGCCCCATCAAAGATGACTGACAGCAGAGGGATGGGGCAAGCTGCTGGTGACCCTTAAGAGAAGTCACCAGACACCGTGACCCTCAAACTGAAAGTGGTATTTTCAGCATATGTAATTCAAGGTCCCCTGCCTCAGCTGGGTGGTGGGAATGTTTTTTCCAAGGACAGTTAAGACAGTTAAAGTAAATAAAGTGTGTGTGTGAGGCCAGGGACAATGCGTTAATGCCTGTTTACACCATGTTTGAAGTTCCTTATTTCAGAGTAAAGTTGCCTCCATTTTGTTGTAATATAATCAAACTAAGACATGGCCAGAGTTGAGATTTGATCTCTGTGCTTTCACAGCTCTTGGCACAGTAAATCCAGGTACCATTATTTAACAGACTTAGCACTTGTCAATAGCAGGCTTCCTAAGGAGCTACCCTGGTGTTAAACAGGAGTAAAAAGCATAGTGAACAATGGTTTAATACCAGGCAAACTTAAAAGGCCAAAGTGTTGAAGTGGACCTGGACACTTTGCTGTGGTTGCTGTTTTATTCACGCACACTCTGCTCTGGTTCTTATCTTTAAAGTCCACGTTTCTTTCATCATGTTCCTTTCATCAATCACAATTAACCAATGTTATTTCATTATCTACCCATACACAGACCTCCTACCAGAAAAGCCACTAGGTAAGTCTAACTCTCTGATACCAAACTCACTATGCTCCTCTTTACAAGAAATCCATGTGATTTTTTCCTAGCTTAAAGAATGCCAGAAAAAGAGAAGGCAGGCTTCCTAGGCTGGGGCTAATTAGAAATACTTTCTGAGATGCAGCGTCTCAATTGCACATACAAGCATTGGAGGGTGAAAGCAGCTCTTTGTGAAAGCTAATTAAATGCTCGGTCATTCTGCTAAAGCTTCCTTTGAGAGCACAAATTAATTTCATTTACAATGTTGCCTACTAAAAGCTGTGGTGAAGGCAACCAGTTCATTTCACGTAAAGCACCAAAGTGCCATTGGATGGCAACTGTCACTACTAACCTAATCCTGACTTGAAACCTTGGAGGCAATGAGCTCTGTATGTCAACTCGCTGTGCCCTGACCCACTGAGCATCCTTGGGATGCAGAGCTGATGCACCGGTCCCTCCAAAGCAAGCCAGTGCCTCTGCCACACAGCACCACGGCTGTCATGCACCCCGAGACAGAGAACAGCGCAGAGACCTGGCTCACCTGCCTGAAACTCTATGTGCACAGCAAAGCAGGGCCAAACCAGCACCTAAGCATTGGAAATTTGTAAAGTAGTGCCCCAAAAATTGACGGCCGTGAAGAGCATGATCTTATTTACACATTCCAAGCCTGCCAGTAAGAGCTAAATCTTATCCTTAGGACACACCTTCACTGGTAGATTGGGTCAGTTGGGCGAGTTGAAACCCCATTTTTAGCCTTTTGCACAGCCATAAAGAATTGGAGGAGGAGCACAACCATGAAGGATTGGAGGAGGAACTGTGACTTCCAGTAGCTACCAGAGCTGAGTTACTTCGTCATCAGCTGAATTACCTGCCATGGAGACTCGGCTAACACCTGACCTTAACACCCTGTACCCTTCACAACGTTGGAACAAGCGCAGTTACCACAGCATGCAGGGTCTAAACTATACATAAATGCATACCCATGCTAAAATCAGGTGTGCGGGTTCCCATTCCCATTTCTCAGTGAGAATACAGCTGTGAGAAAGAGTGAGGCAAGTCAGCACTGGGGGAAAAAGAAAAAAAGTGCCAGGATATTTTTGAAACTTGGCATAGAGGAATTGAAGTTTCTGAACTGAGGATGTTCTTCTTGCTTGAAATGTAGGGGATTTAAAGAATGATGAAATTAGCATTCTTATCTTCATCCCTTTCACTTTCTCCAAACAGTTTTAGCCATATAAATACAGAATACAACTGCCACTGAGAGCCAGGAGTCTGAATATTTTATACAAAAGGCAGCAAATGAATTAGCCTTTCCTACAGTCAATCAAGAGTGAAATGCGCTGTCTTATCCCAAGGCTTACCTTGGTTGAAATCTCACTACTGCCTCCTGGTATCTTAAAGCCACGTTCTGTGCGTAGTCATTATCTGAGGATCCAGCCTTCCCCTGCCACTCTGAAAGGCCTGGCAATGCACTTTCCAGCTCCTGCACAAAGCAAAAAAAAAAGTTGAATGCCCTGTCAGTACCAATCAGGCTTAGCTGAAAATTTTGCTTTAAGAAAAAAAGAGCTCCATGAGACTGGATGCGAATTGTGGTTCTTTGTTATTTTTTGGTAATAATCTGGAAACAACTGGAAAACACAGACTAGAAAAGGTTCTAAACAAAGCAGTATCTTCTTTCACTGCAAAACATTTTTTGAAACCAAAGCAGACTGTAACCCATTTTCTGTTTATTACTTAGATAACAGATATCAGCTTCTGAGCTAAGAGGTGCTATACACAAAGTTCAATTTTTTTTTGCTTAGGTATACACTCACATTTCATTTGAAATTATTTACTGACATGTCAGTAATATTTTATTATTTGGGCATCATCAGAAAAAAATTCGGCTGACAAAAGCAAATGCAGTTCACTTAAGATTTGTAAGGTTTAACCAGTTTCCTTTTTGCTTTTGCTTTTTCCCTTCCCTAGCATATGCATAGCTTTATGCATAGAGTATTACTGCAGAAGAAGTGAAAGGCAGTGAGGAAAAAAGTCATATCAGCCAACCTGCCACACAGAAAAAAAAAAAAGCCAATTTAGTCCAACAAATTGAGGACGGGAGTGGGAATTAGAAAGGTATGCATTTTACTCCAAGCTTTCAAAAACCAGTTGTAGGGCTGTGACAAGACATGTTCAGCACATCTTAATTTCCTTACCTATAAATTGGGCTATAATATTTCCCTTGCATTGCAAAGGGGTAAGTTAATGAAGTTCTTTGAAAATGTGATAATTAAAGTGGGATTTTTTTCCTACTTCTTTATTAGCTTTTATCATCCAATATTTTATTCTAACAGTTTAAAAAATTAAAATACAATGTGCTTTGCAAAAGAATAGTGTTCACTTCCCCTGGTAAAGCAATGAATCTGATTCTGCTAAGTTTCAAAGCTTAGCTGGAAGCATGGAAGCTTGGATAGGTCTGTTTGGATTGGAATTTGGAGGGCTGAGGTCCTTCTACATTTACAAAAACAGTGGCTGCTTTTACTTCCTTCTTAGTCTGTTCCATCTTTACTGATTATAGAACCATAGAATGGTTTGGGTTGGAAGGGACCTTAAAGACCATTTAGTTCCCACTCCCTCGCCATGGGCAGGGACACCTTCCACTAGACCAGGTTGCTCAAAGCCCCATCCAACCTGGCCTTGAACACTGCCAGGGATGGGGCCATCCACAACTTCTCTGGTATGAATGAAGCTTGTTTAGAGATACATTGTATTGAAAAAACCTAAATAACACTTTCATAAAATTGCCAACTTTACAAAAAGCTTTAAATTTAAGAAAGTTGCCCAAATGGTCTCCTCTCAGGAGAAATGTTCAGTGCCTACTTCTCAAAATTAATGATGGAGGACTAAGGAATCCTGTAAAAAAAAAAACAAAACCACAAAACAAAACAAAAAACCCCCAAACTGGTAAAAATTAATAAAATGTCTGATCACTAGCATTTTACTTCCTCTCCATGATGACATTTTAACTATGGGATATTTGTTGTATAAATGAACGTTAATTCCTCCTACTTAGTCTACAAAGTGAGTATAAAAAGAGTGTTGAAATCTACCTCTAGAAAGAGACAGCTGTCACCTTCACGATGGAAGCTGCTCAGGAGGAAGCAGCCATGGGCTAGCTC
Organism: Haliaeetus albicilla; assembly: GCF_947461875.1. Taxonomy (NCBI): domain Eukaryota; kingdom Metazoa; phylum Chordata; class Aves; order Accipitriformes; family Accipitridae; genus Haliaeetus; species Haliaeetus albicilla. The sequence goes on along the minus strand of NC_091493.1, from coordinate 8,303,465 downwards.
TAACACACACATCCAGCCCATGGGGTACGTCCACACTGCATTTATGAAGTGTAGACCTGCCCTGGGACTGAAAATACCTTCCCTGCCAGTTGAAGAGACCTCTGCTAACATTAAATTAGTTTGCTTTTTTATCAGCCACTGCAGTAGAACTGACCCGGCAGAAGTTAATCAAGCCTTCCAATCATACTGACTACCCACAAGGGGCAAATTTCCAAAACAGACCTCCAAAACAGAGGCTGTCTTTTTTTCAGACTAGATGTTACAATGCCCTAGTGATGTCAGGGCAAAAGGAGTGAAAGCTTCACTCAACTGACTAACGTTACTCTCTTGTTACCCTTTGTCTCCTTCAGAGCCTTCTAGGACAGATGTCTCCTCCTCTCCCCATGCCTATCTAATAAAGTTTAGCGTTGAATGAATGATATTTTATCCAAAAATGGTAATAAAAATTCAGGTGGCAAATGGACAGCAGTTTTTTGCAGCTGTTCTAGTTTTTCCATCACTATCTTAATGTTATTTTCCCTTAGTTATATAAAAATGATCATATGCTCTTGGGGGCTAAACAGGTCAACATAACAGTTTTTACTAAAGTTCAAGGTAGAAGTGGATCGAACCAGTTCAGCTTATTTTATTTGCCAAGAAATCTTCAGAGGTTTGATGGTCTCTAGGTAGAACAGGCATTTTCCTCATTTGTTCTTTGAATCTCTTACAAGGACTGGGTTACATTTTGCTAGGTATTGGACATGACAGAAAATAGAAAGAATAACACTATATTCTCTGAAAAGTGTAACTTCTATAATGGCAACAGCAAAGCTGGAAGAAAGAATTCTGCATCATCACAGTGATGCATACTGAAAATATTCTTTCTCAAAGAGATTCTAGCTTTTTATGCCATCATATGACAATACGGAGTTTCAGGATACAATAAAATACCGAAAGAGGCAACAGCCATTGACTTATACCAGTTGAAGACCTTGTCTAGGATTCTTGCAACAGCCTCAACCTTTATGCTTAGATGTGCTTAGCTCCAGAAGTTGACCACAAAAGCTGTTAGTACCGGTAAAAAGAAAACTTCGGGTGCTACGTAAATGAGTGAAACATGCGCATTTCAAGCTAAGCAAGCCTATCTTTTGGCTGAAGCCTTCTTGGTGTTGTACTATTTAAGTTAATCAGTCAAAGAAAGTCAGTCCAGTTAAGGTGCAAAACCAAACCCCTGTTAAAATGGTAAACTTGCTTCAGCAAAAGCCTCTTCCGCAACAAATACCATTCTCCAATATCAGCAGAAAGAATGTGGCAATTCAAGATGCTTTCTGCTAGATGAAAGGGAAAGCTGAGGACAAGAATACATGCTGGTAATAAGTGCTTAGGTGCAGGCTTGATATCTAAGGACTTGGGTGGGTTTGGGTTGTTTTTTCTTTTCTTTTTTTTTTTTTCTTTGTTTTTGTTCATAAGTTACGTCATTAAAGAGTAACCCTAGGGAAACACCCTTGATGGAACCTCTGTTTCTTAAGAGCAATGAAATCCATTCCTGATGTGTCAAAGGCATCTAACAGCATAGTGGTGTCTTCTATTGTATTTTTGTTTCTTCTTCACTACAGAGAGTGAGGCTTCTACAATGAGGCTGCATCTGGTAAGCAGTCTGTGAAGAGGGAAATCTCCAGGCATTGCTGAGAGGTCTCAGTGCTGCATAATCACTACCATGATATTTGCTTTGTACACAAAATAAGACATGTCTTTGGAAGCAGCCAAAAATTACCATCATGGATACACATGTTGAGATAAATAAGCTTCTGTTTCACAAGCTAAAATTTTTTCAAAATCTATTTCCCTCAACAAAATCACAGCATGTCATAACCCATCTCTGTCAGAGCACCTGAATTACAGTACAAGCACACAAACCTTTTCTGTGTTTACACAGCCAGAAAGGGCCTTGCATCCTTCATATGCTTTATCCAACACACAAACACTTCCATCTCTTTGAATGCAAGCACCATCCAAATATTGTACCAGAATTTGGGACCACAGCCCTGGCATACCTCTTGGCGCTGTGTCAATATAAGAAATAGCCAGTACTGAAGTCCTGAGCAGAAGTGCCTCCTACCCCTCCTAAAAATGCCAGTACAAGAAAATAAGCAGGTACATTTAATGCACTGTGAATTGAACAGATTTAACCCACAATGGGAGGTATGGTTTAAACATAAACAGAGTCTGCCTAAAAACTGAAGTGGAACTTGCAGACTGCCTGACATGTTCATGTGTTTGTGTAGCTCATGTGTTAATATCGGCTCTGTTTTTTTGATTCCTGTGCATTTAAAACCACAATTTTAATGTCAAAGTACTGGAAGTTCTTTGAAATCCATGCAATTTCCCCACTTAATTTATACTCAAAAATACAAAATTTCACACAGCAGTTTTCAGCATTCCCATCTCTAGGTATTGATCATCAAGCCACAACTTCACTTTCATAGTCATTTACCTTGATAATATGACTTTAAAACTGAACTTTTACTGTCTCTACCTATTAGCTAGCATATTTAGTGTCATTTTATAAGTATGTCTTAGTATCAATAAGGAATTTGAGGATGACTCATTTAATAATCTATATTCATGACTGTGCATCAAAGGTGAGTGACAGGATTAGGCAAAGAAAGCAGACTTTCCATTCCTCACCATCTGTTCTCACACCGACTCCCTGGAGTATGTTCTGAACATATGCTTCCTCACCTCTTAAAGTCAGATAAATCCTAATTAATTTGATTTTCTATAGATTAACATTGCAGAATTGCTAAAGAAGCTCATGAAACCATAGGAAAGATGAAACCAAGTAGCTGAAGTACAGCTGTGTAATCACATTCCAGCAGCCTGCCTCTCTTCCCATACTTTGGAAAGGTTAGAGCTGCCCCCATACCCAGCTCTTGCCCGCAAAAGAAATAACTGCATGCAATATCCAAGGTACAGCTTTACCGTAGTGACATTTTATCAGCTGATAAGTGGTCGAGTGAAGTCACTTGGTACTGCACTTTTATTAGACTTGGTCCTGTTAATCACCACTGTAAATTTAATAATCTTTTCTTCATTAAGACCTAGGGTACATGACCACAGTACTAGTGTCAAAAAAAATCAGAGGCACAGGAATCACATTTCAGCAGACTGAGAACCTTGTGAAGCTCAGAATCCCAAAGTTGGCCATCTTTCCTCTACTTGAACACAGCAGTCTCTTCCCTCTCAGTGACCTCTCTACAATGGAAATCCCCTGGATTCTCACTAGTAGAAAGGCACACAAAATTGGTTCCCAGCCAAACAGACTTAATCCTTCCAACACATGCAGCAAACTTTTTTATGTCCCAATAGCCTATTCTGATTTTAAAGGGACGATTTTCTGAAAAAACAACTCATGGGCTTATAACACATAGGGATGAGTAACAAATATTTCCTTGGCTTACCAGAGCAACACCTTTAGAAGAGATACTGTCACTGCAATATTGTCACTGCTTCTTTCTGATGCCACAGAGATGTCAGGTTGGGGAAGTGAGGAGACCATTGAAAAAGCACTCTATCAATAAACTCAGGAAAACGAGGATGAACAGTTTAATCACCATGTGCAGTGCATCACGCATTTCTTTCATAAATGCATGCACTCAGATATTGCTGTTTGTCAGCTCAACATCAGCTGCTTGTAAGTACATCATTTATCTCTTTGAGTGGCTTGGTGGCAAGGTGTTTCACAAAAGGAAAGTATATGCAGTTGGACAGTGTTTCAAAGCATCAGTCTGGCCCACTTTTCCAGAAAATAACAACCTGCCATACACATATAAACAACAGCTACTAGAAAGAACACAGCAGCACTTTGCTTTTGGCTTCAAAATGGAGAGAAGAAATTGTTACCAATTCACAACTAGGGCTCCTAACACAGACAGCTGCAACAGGGTTTGGGAGGTCATAAGACACCAAGGATCCCAATGAGAACCCCCACACAGAAACAAACCCTTCACAGAGCTCTTCTGCAAGCAGAGCCTTGTCTTTCATAGGCACTGTTAACAAAGCCAGGAGCAAGATGCTTGCTTCTTTAAGAACAAAAGCCCTTGAGGTAGCTGAAGATGCAGCAAGGCAAGCACTCAGGGTTAAGGAGCACGCATATCCTTACTAATAAGAATGAAGGCTATGCAAAATGAAGGGCTTGGCAGATGCTTTCTCCAAAACAGTTTCCTTATGCAAACCATTCCAAGAGGCAAACTCTTTCCTCTACAGCAAGCACCACTGAACTCAGTGTACATATAGGATATCCATCAAAAAGTCTTTCACGGTACTAGGATACAATCCCCTCTAAGAATGAGTGGAGTTCCTGTTATGGAGGGATGTTTGCTTTGTGTTTATCTTGAATTTTACACTCAAAGCTCTACACTAGCTCTAATCCCTCAAGTACTCCCATCAAATTAAAACTGAGATAAAATGGTGCCTACACACCTTACCTCTTCCAGTATGCCAGAGATGGGGGCAATGGGTAGTGTGGGGGCCCAGGACCTCTTTTGTCTTTCCTAATTCAAGCCCTTGAGTCATGTGAAAATTATGTGCCTGACACTGTTTTTCCTTCCAGAGCCTGCATATCTAAGTTGCACTGGTATTTTATGGCAGTCTAATTATATGCTCAGAAAGTTTCCCATGAAAGAATATCAACATTTTCAGTTAACCACTTCAGGCCATGTAAAATACCATAGCGCAGCAAATCTGTGCTGTGTTAGCTTTCATTGGGTGAGAGATACAGGCACAAAATACACAGGAAGCAGGCAGACAGGAGACTTGGAAGCAGCTGAAAGAGCAACAGATGATCTATGAGACAGATCTTGCCCTGTTTATGACTTCTTCCTCTTCCTGATACGCCTCCACTTGCTCTTTACAGGGCAAAATTTCCTATCATTTTTCTTATCTGCTGATAAAAATGTACACCTCATCTCCCTTCAGCCTAAATAATATTTCCTAGTAATGTAATACAGTTGCAAATAATCAGCAGTTACTACTTCATCTCAGGGATGAACCCCAGAAAAACATGCAAGAAGATTAGGGCAAAAGTTGACACTGATATTCTGAAAGAGACTGTGATAATAGCATTGGGATGGCATTTGCTTTTAATTTTTATTCTGGGATTCAAAAGAATATTCCTCACTTAGAAGGTAAGACATACCATCCAAAATGTACAATTCCCAGTCTACATTTGAAAAAATGGACCAAAATAATTCCTGGTCTATGATGGGTTCAAAGCACTTCAGAAAGCGCTCTGCAAATTTCTATCCATAAACAAGAAGGGAGGAGAGACAGAAAGTAGCCAAACACACTATACATCAAAGAGGAGATGTAAATACAGACATCTGTATTTACAGATGTCAGGCCTTGTGCCTACTGCAGGCTGACAATCTACCAACATTAATATCAACTATCTTGGTTATGAGACTATTTCTAGCTGAGGGGTTAAACCTGGACCAGAGCTCTATCCCTTACACTGCACGAGACATGACTTGGGAAGCACCGGGGAAGAACGGAGGCACTTCCAGCAGCTGCTGGGGGTGCTAACTCTGGACTCTCCATAGCAAGGTACCTCCACAGACAGCAGAGAAAGCTTGTTCATTTCTAGTCTTCTTTTATAACCTTTAGAAAAGTTACAGTTCTGCTCCCCTCTGCAAAACCCGGAAAGCCTGTGAGCAAGAGCACCGGTACCAGAATCTGGAATAGATTTATTATTTAAAGATGAGAAAAATCAGAAAGTAAGATAAAGGGGAAGTAGGAAATCTCTCAATTGACAGCCAAAATACCAGCGCAAGAGATCCTCGGTAAAATAAACAAAACGGAAAAAGTCTAATCAAGTGCTGCAACTACCAAATTGTTCATATTTGGCACAAGGAGTCACAGAAAATCTAAAGAGAGATATTTGCACATGCTCTTGTCCTGGTTTTGGCTGGGACAGAGTTAATTTTCTTCCTAGTAGCTGGTACAGTGCTGTGTTTTGAATTTAGTATGAGAATAATGTCGATAACACGCTGATGTTTTAGCTGTTGCTAAATAGCGCTTACCCTAAGTCAAGGATTTTTCAGTTTCCCATGCTCTGCAAGTGAGCAGGTGTACGAGAAGCTGGGAGGGAGCATGGCCAGCACAGCTGACCCGAATTAGCCAAAGGGACAGCTCTCCACTCACTTTTGATAGCAGTTGCAACACACCCCTCTCTGCAATTCTAGCTGAAAGAAATTGTCTGTCGCTACAGGAGGGTTCCAGGACTCCAGGTCCCTGAAAGTCACGGTGGATTATTGTGGGGCCTCAGTCACATCATGGATTACCAGGAAGTCCCACTTTGTATTTCAAAAGGTGTGTTTGCTCAGATGCAGTGCCGTAAACCTACCCTTGGTAAGTTTACTTCTTTACCTGACTTTCCTCATGGCTTTTTCCATTTTCTAGCTTTGCAATGGGCTTAGGTTTTCTTAGCTTTAAGTTGCCCATTTCAGGCTTCAGAGCGTAGTCAATTACAGCTTGCTGCTTGTGCTGCTGAGTGTCTCGCAAAGGCAGCTGCCTTTCCTCTAAGACAGTAGCGTTGTCCGGATAATTTTCTTTGTTATCATCATCTCTGTAAGAAAATAAAATTGAAATGCATCAGGCAGGACTTCAGACACCTGTCAAAACATTATGAAGGAAGAACAGCAACAAGTTCTTAGCTATTCATGGCATTTTCATTTTACCAAGTTGAGTAGTCTACACATCAAACACTGCATATGTTAGTAACGTGAATCTGAAAGGCTACTGTTTATTGTCAAATCACAAGCTAAACTACGGTTAGTATTATTACACATTCAACTGTGGAGCCATTTAAATAAGACTAGTTTTAGAGGCACTCTTTGGCTTCAGCCCTATAGTTCATATTCCCCAAATAAAATCTGAAACTATCTTTTTCATGCAGAAGACCCTTCCCCATCCAAGGATTCACACTAGGTTATAGCTCACAAAAATGTTGTCACCTACAATAATTCCTCCCTATAGTCACACTTCCCTTCTGACAGTCTCTGGTTTTGAGGGCTTTCGGACAAAGTGAGAGAGGTAGGCATACAAAGTAGGGTTTGAACAGCCAGAGATGTGTTTGGGTGGAAGGGACAAGTATCATGTTCTCTCAGTTTGGAGAAAAGGTCCTCCTGTATAACAGCGTATCTGGTGGTTTAAACAGACACTGTTGCTCACGGATGCTCAGTTAACCACTGAACCTGGGACAGATATCTTCAATCTCCACCTAGCCTACAGAGAGCAACCTGTCCTAAGAAGACCTTGCTAGTCTTACGCACGCCCAGTCAATCCAACCTTAGACCAGCCTAATGCCTTCCAACTGGGAGCATCTCCCTGGTACCATTAAGAAAGCTACTGCCATGCCAAATGCAAGGCTGCCTGCTTAGTTGGCAAGATGAGCAGATCAGCATTACTGCTTCAAAATCCTTGGCTGTTGCTTAGTCTGCAGGTGGAATTTCAGATGTTAGCTTCAGCTGGTAAAATCCTAATAGTTAGCTGAGAGAGAACTGCTCTCCTGGTGTGAAACTTCCACAGCTGAGGGAGTCAAGGATTATTGAATTAATCCCCCCTGAGTTTTTTTAGAAAGTGTAACTTGCTGATTCAGCATTTTCTCCTAAGGATTCTGAGCTGCCAAACTCACTTTCCATCTGTGGCCCATCAGCATCCAGATGGATGCTCACAGGATGCCTATGGAGTTAAATACCACTGCTGCCCATGTCTTCTGCAAGCATGCTCCAAGGCAGTTGTTATAGTTACAGGGCAGAGTACTTTATATCCTATGGGCATTTCAACAATGTGCAGAAGTGTTGCTAATTTTAAGGTATCATCTGATTTAAAAATGTTTCTGAAAGGTTAAGTTACATCCTCTAGCAATCAACACATACTAACATAGCCATGAGAGAGACATGCCTCAAGAATACTTCAGTTAAATTACAATTTGAAGGATTTTTTTTTCACAGACACTCATCAATGAGAGTATCCTTGAACAGTTGCAAAACTCCACTTACTACTACTTTGTACCAGCTGCTGTACAGTAAAATTCAATGTATTATCATCAGAGCTGCATCTGAACGAAAGTAATATGATGTGAATTAAGAACACAGACCATAATATATCTACTCATATAACAACAACAGTAATTAATCTTAATATTGTTTACACAAAAGTATACAAGACAAATATGCATTTCCCAGAGATACTAATAGCCTTAGTAGGTAATACCCCATAAATTCTGCATCCCCTTGAGCATAAAGGTTTCTTTCTAATGGTTTAACAGAAGCACTCTGACAGCTTTTTTTGTTGCCAATGGATTTCAGACAAAATTTGTAGTAGAATACCTGGGGCTGGAACTGCCTGCTTGGTCTTCATGTACAGAGTCTGAATCCCCATCACACCTTGAAAATGGATACAAAATAGTTGCTGATTTTCTGCCAGCTGCAGAAATCTAGCTTTTAATAACATGACGGTGCAGCTCAAAGTATAAACACATTTCTCCTTCTTACACCTTAGTTGGGGTCATTTAATGCCATAGCTGCTCCATGATAGTCTAAATCTCAGAGGAGGAAAAGGTTTTGAAGATGTTAAGTGTATGCAATTCGGTATATCATTTTCAGCCAGATGGAAATAATGATGAAAAAGAATTCAGACATTACCATAAAAATTACAGGAAAATTACAAGAAAATCTGTATTTTAATTGCTTATAGTATACTTCACATTAAAAAAAAAAAATTAGAAACTATTAGCTAAGTGTGTTTTTCTCCTAGACTCACAAAAGTATTAACTATAGTAGAGCGGTCATTCTTTGTGCAGCAGGAAAAAGAATCCCCAAATAAATTATAAAGTGATCATTAGTCTTACAAAGTGAACTAGCAGAATTTTTTAAGATGCCTGAAGAATCATAATCAATTACATCCCCTTAAGTTACAAACAACAGAATTGTCATAAGGCTGCCTAATCAAAAGAGAAGTCTGGATAAATATTCTAGAGACTCAGTGTTGAACACTCTATTGTACAGCATGGCTGAACTTGGAGGAATTATATAACTGCAGAGCCTGTGAGCAGTCTTTCTTCAAATAAACATACATATATATGCATGCACTCTTAACAAATATGCATACACCCTTTCTAGGTATTATTTTGGGGGAAAATCGGGGCGCTCTCCTCACCCTCTCCTCACCCTCTGTTCATACTCACAGGGCACAGACACTAAGCAGGCCTGGATCACTTGAAGTCTGCTGGCAGAGGAATCTCTTCATTATGGGGGAAGCAGCCTGTACTTCCGCTGACTTGTTAAATTTTCAGAAGAGCTGCCCCGCTTAGGACAGAGCACATTAAGTGATAAATCCATAGCTCTGCATTGCAATTTGATGGCAAGGTTTTTAATGTATTCCTCTTTCCCACCAGTCTTCTGCTAGTTTCTTTATCAAAAGCCAGACTGCAGCAGAAAATATTTAAAGGGACACTCAAGTGTTTACACTTCCTGAATACATTAGCATATGGATGAAAGCATTTGCTGCTCTCAACTGGAACACACAACTACAGTTGCAGAACCCCCCAGTCACACAATATTCCTGCAATGGGTGCAGTTCTCCCCACAAGGCAAAGTGGGATGACAAATGGAAGACAGGGGTTAATGTATAAAATGGATAAATTCACTGTAGAAGTCTAGTTGCCTCTGCCTCCTGATGCCAGTCTCCTCTGGTCTATCACGAATTACCTTATGGGTGTCTGACACCAGCAAGGAGTGAGGATAGGACATACTGGGAGTATGAAGAAGGAAGCCCAGTATGGAAAACATGATGGAAAATTTCAGAGGGAGAAAAACACAGCAAGGAATTACACTGTGAGGAGACAGTGCCAAGGTCAGAGCTGGATGGACAGAGCTCCCAGCACAGACATGAGATTAAGGTAAGAGGCCACCAGGCATGCTGTGTACCATGGGCCAATCCACAGTCAACAAAGGCCAGGGACCCCCTAAAGGGACAAACTCTCCCTCCTGCGTGTGCCACGGGAAGAGGAGGTAGGAGGAGGCAGCTCTGCTACTGGCTTCACTCACCCCCTCCTCTCACCAGTCACCACACTTGGCAACCTTCAGTCCTGAAAGACCATTTTGGCAACTGGGAACACTCTCTGGAGGAACAATGGATGACTGAGCACAGGTGGTTCATCAGTCAAGTCTATCCCTGCATACTTGTGTGCATACTCCTTAACTTGGGGCAGCACCCTGGGCATTGCTTTCCCTGAGGTGGCTGTAACAAGGTGATCTTGAGAAGTAGAGATCCTAACTTAGCATCCAGCAACTGATAAAAGTCATAAAACAAGACAGAACTTATAAGCAACATAAGTGAGCATGACAAAATGTATTTAAATAACCAGATAGCGGTAAATAGAAAATATAAGCAATCATGAATCAGAGAAGACCATGTCCATCATGTAATAAAAAGATTGTCGGGAAGTTGAGAAGCAACACACTCTGAAATCATTAACATAAATTTTTCTCTTTGTAAGAATAAATATTAACCAAGGAAGCTCACTCACACAAGACAGTGCTTGAGGCTAAGACCATAGCAGGACCTTTAAAAAGACGAATTCATGATATAATGCAAATATCCATCATTAAAGCACAGAATGTTTTTACCTTAGCTTCTTTAAGAAATGCAGCTTGTGTGTTCGTGCCACCTGCCTGCACATATCAACACAGACATGCACACTCCTCTCAGCAGTAACTTGTAAATCTTTTTGTCCAATTTTAGCTGTATTTAGCAGACAGAGGGGTATTCAAGAGTTTGATAAGTTTTGTGATAGCTTGTGTCCACGTAGTAGAGCAAGTTCCCACCAACCCAAAAACTGCAGCAGCACCTCACTCATTCCTAAAACATCAGAGAATACGCCAGAGCAGCTTCAATTCATAAATCCATACGGCTTGAAGCTTACCTTGGGCAGGAAGTATGTCTTTTGCCAAAACCAGTGATGTGAATCCTTTTCCTTCAGTGCCCAATCTAACTACTGACTGATGGATATGTCTCTTAAAAGTTAAGTACATCCTTATGGCATGGGCCAGAATCAGGTCAGAGATGAGGGTCCCAGTCTAGATGGACTGCTGCTCTGACTCTTTATAGTACAGCCTCTTCAGGTTTCTTCAAAGGATCTCTGGTTTAATGGGATTAGTTTTTTTAACTTTCTTCCATTCTCACCTTTCCATAGGAGCCATTTCAGTACAACTGGAAAACTGCTCCCTTTTGTTGACTTGACCTTTAAGATGTTCACATGAACAACTTCTATACCAGGCTGCACGCATGGTTTGCTGGAAGCTTAGCAGCCCTGGGCATTTGCCTTGCCTGGAGAAATGTTCCTGAAAGTATTGTATCACTGATTTTATATCATTCAGGAAGCCCTGATTTTCCCTTTGCCGCAAATAGAGACAGAAATTGTCAAATGAGAATGCCTAAAGTTGCATGGCAAGCTCTCTCTTTATTCTGCAAAATAAAAGTAACCTATTTTCAGATAAGGCCAGCACAAACAACTAGTGCTGAAATCAGTAAGAATTGTGTATCCTCAGCAGTTCTCAAAAACAGGCTTTGGGGGGAGGCTCTAAACAGGATTTAGGGAAACCAACTCTGGAAACCAGGTTTGTTCATTTGGACAATGCTTTTCAGATGTCATTTTTCACTTGCTTTGTTTTCTAAAAGCATGTTTCTACTTCCATGTTGGAAAGATAAGATTAAAAATTAAAGCCCCTGAAACAGAACCAACAACAGCCTAAATGAGGGAGAGTCGCCCTTCAGGCAATGCCTGGCCCAGCCCCAGCTCTGCCACGCTGCTGCCTCTCAGCTCGACACAGCACAGCACCGTCTGCACCCCTCTGCCTTTCCCCAGGGGCAACGCTGGCACTACGCAGTCAGCTTTTATGCCATCCTGGCCCTTGTCTTAATAGTCACATGAAGCACCGTAGAGAAAGGCCACCTTCAGGTCCTAGAAACCTTAAGGGTGAGGCAGGCACAGGGGCCGCTCCAGGGGAATCTCTACGGGAAACGATGGATGTACTTAGGAACGGAGAAAAGAGAAGGAGAAGAAAATATGAAAAATGTACTATCTGTTATCTGGTTATTCTTCTGTGAAGGGGAAGCATCCCAGAATTTTACAGACCACAATTCATCACTTAACTAATAGGGACACAGGAAAATAATAAAAAATTACTTAATGATTTATTAGCTTCTGTTAAATCTTCCAATATCTGCCACAATCACACAAAAAGCATGACTAAGTTAAAATATTAAATAAAGCAAGGCAGCGTAAGCAAATAAAGCAAAGCAATGTAAGAGAGGGAAATTACTTGGATCCCTATGAAATGTTACTTTTCCCATAGTGATTTTGACAGCACTTAGGGATGGCTCAGACGATTACAGCTTGGCCTGCTTTCAGAAATGTATCCTGTCCCCACAACACTTAGGCAAACAGCTCACTGGCCAGCTAGGGTTTTTTAAATTATGAGCATTTTAGCAGTGTAAAACTCACCTAATACACAAACAAATCTATAAATCATTTCCTTCCTGAGAAACTGCTTGGCACTTTACTGCTGAAGAATCTTCCTTAAAAGGTTTTGAAACAATTGAAAGCATGCAAAGTAATAGAGAACACCAAAATTGAAGTGTTTTAGACTGAAATAAAAAAAAGACCATTTCATTTGCAATAGTTCCTAAAGCCTTTGCCTTTCTAACTTTCTAATGTTCTCCCTTGTCCTGTTCTGTTGTCTCTGTAAAACAACAACAACAAAAAAATCAACATATATATCCTTATGTTCATGATATATATGAAAGGCCTTCTAATGAGTTTATGAAATTGATTACAAAGAAATGACGGATTCAGTATTTGTCTAAATAATGTATAGTTATTTTTTTCAAAATATTTGCAAATAATTTTTTTTTCTACTAATGCTTGCAGGAAGTACAGACCATGTGTTCTTAGAAAACTGACATACTTGTGTTTGTCAAGATCATCAGTACCAGAAATGAGCAATATTTTCACAAGAGATTTATCCTACACTGAAAATCATGCATTTAAACATATGTGATGTGCATCAATCATCTATTCTTCCAGAAAGGTATTTCACTGCTAAATGGTCACAGAGCATGTAAAGGCAGCTGTTTCATGCAATCCTTCCTATACAGTCAATAATAGATCACGGAAAACTGAATCAAATATATGACAGATAGCTTGGGACTTCTCACATACTACTTACAATTATTGTCTACCGTAACTAAAGTCATCATTCTTAATTGAAAATAAGGACATCTTTAAAGTGTTCACTTACTCTGCTAAAGCTGTCGTGTTGAAGGAATTATCCTGAATGCTGAAACAGAAACAAGAAAACATCAGATAAGTCAGCAAGGCAGGCAGGCTCCCTGTCTCCTTCTCAGTTGTAGGAACATGCACAAACATGGCATTGCAAGGCAAGTCTCTGTGTGTTAGCTCTACATGCACGACTGTACCTTCGGCTGCTCTGCACATGCTCATAATCAAGAAACCATAGGGATTAGTCCTACAACACCCACAAAGCCCATCCAGCAGCGTTTTGAATTAATACAGGGATGCAGGTAGTCTGTGAGGCTCAGAAAGGGATCTTATTCTTTTATAACCGTAACAGCGCTGCTAATAAAAGCTTAGATTTACAAACAAGTATTTGGCATTCTGTCCTTTAAACGTTTGCTCTATGTAATTGGCTCATCAAACACAGTTGTTTTTATTACTTAAATAGGGTTGCTCAGCTAAGATCTCTGGAGGTTTTTTCTTCTTGCTTAGTGGTCTCTTACACACTCAGCTCATGGCCAAACCCCAGGGGAATCTATGAAAAAATGATCTAGCAGAAAGGACAGTTCAAGTAGCAAAAGGTTATTAAGCTACCAGCAAGCAATAGATGAAACCATTCCTGTGAAAGGAATAGGCTGCTGTGCTCCTGCAACAACATGCTTCAGACCTGAGATAATATATTCAGTAACGGTCAACTCAGGATACCATAAACTGCTGTTTTTGAGGTAGTGGTGGAATTCCCCCTTGAAAAACACCTCTCAAATCCAGTAAATATATTGTTGGATCATCCTGAAATCTTACAGTGGCAGAAAAAGAATTAAAAAAAATTAAAAAATCACACTGCTACATGCCAGAGCTGGGATTTTTTTGTGTGTGTGTTTGGGTGGGGGAGGAGAAGGCAATGCAGACAACAGCATCTTATGAACACTCCTGTTTGTGATAATGGCACCTCGCAGACGACAGCACCAAGCGGAGCAGGGATACAGAGAGGTGCAGCATCCTCCTCCCCGCAGCAGCCTGTGCCGCTGCGTGGTGTTGACACACATTTCCCAGGCAGCAGCAGCCAGGAGCCACAGCCGTGACAATTTCCCTTCTTTCACCAACTGCACTAATAGCGTATCTTATCTTCATCTCTTCCCAGCCTTCCTATCTGCTTGCACACACTATTTTACTCTTTTCATTCCCATATTTGTATATATATGTCAATTTATATAATGGCACAAATTACCTGGGGATCAGAATATCACAGCCAGTCTATAGGGACTTCTGCCCTACAGAGCAGAGGTTTTGTGAGAGAAGGGTGAACGGACAAGCTAAATTTCATGGTTAGCATTTAAATCTTGCCTTAGACCTAAAACTTCAAATTTTTTCTCCTCCTGTTTCCATTTTTTGAGGGTCTGACCATACAAATATAAATTTCATTATTGTTTTTCTTTTTACAGGAGAGCACCTAAACAAAAGGTATGCTTCTGGCTGTTGTGGCAATTAAAAACTCAATTTACGTGTTCAAAAAGTAGCGGGCCATTTAAAAAATCTGCTATTATTATTAATAAATATATTCCAGAATGCTTAAGTGCTTGGCTTTTGATTTTTAATGGCTAGACTAGGTTTACAGCCAGCATTTCAAGTGTGTAACAGAGGAATCACAACTTTTTATCACATAATCACTTTGATAAGCATCACAGCTTGGTTAAAGTAGAGCTGAAAGAGACTGGGTATTTATCCCCATTCCCCCACACACACCCACACAAGAAGAAGAGTGAACACAGAATGCTTTTGTACACATGACTTCTCCATTTCTACGTGCAAAAGTTAAGGTCAAATTCTCTGCTAAGTCATGCCCTGTGCAAATATACTGCAGGGCTTTGTTGTTATTACTAGTAACAGAGTATGATTGAAGTTCAGTTTGTAAAACAGGGACGCTTTGCACTGAGAACAAGTTTAAAACGTCATAGTTTTTCCATTGTTTGAACTTCAGTTCTATACAGCTGTTGCTAAATCTCTTCTAGGCAAGCACTTTACATTTATTTCAGGTCACTCACAAACTTCCATTTGTTTTAAAGATGGTGCTTGACCAGTGTTATTGCACAGTCTCTTCTTGTAAGGTTGTGAAATCATTCAACGAAAAACCAAATTTCATGTAAATCACAATAGTATTAATAAATACATGAAAGTAAAGGCCAGCTAAACCCAGGATGCTGTTTCAGAGCTAATCTCCCAGTTAGATAGATGAAGCCATCATGCGCCTGGGGGAACCTGAGAGAGGAACTACAATAGACTCACAATAACTTTACTTCTCTTCGTTTCCTCCCAGAATAAAGTAATTTCTCTTGAGCAGCAAAAGCTTATTTCACCAATGATGTTGGCTTGGGCCTATCAGCGGACCCCACTCCCTTTCACCTGCTTCCTATTCACGTGCTCTGGGTGAGACCAGAGCAGGCAAAGAGCCCCTGGCCTTACCCCACCTTACAAGGGAGAGCCAAAGATGCTTGAACCTGCATCTCTGTTTCTCCTCTAAGTCCCAGGCCCAGGGAAAACATGATACTGCTGTTACCTCCTTATTTTCGGTAATGATGTTAAAGTCAGTTAGGCCTGCAATGCTATACAACATCACTCTTCAACATACCGAAATTCTCAGTGCCAGATATATTTCATCACCACATTCAGATGACATGTCAGGTCTCCCATCATCCGGAAGTCCCGATGAAAATAATGCTACGCCTGTCTGTGAAGTAAGCTTTGGGCTTCACCACTGAGTAGCAGATATACTTTTAAGGACTTCATATTTTGAAGTCACTAAAATACATCTTTCTGAAATTCTGAAAATAAAGGCTTTTAAATCAGTTTTTCCTTCTTTATGCTGAACAGTTTAAATGATTCATATTTTTTGCAATAGCATATCTATGGAAAGACACTTCTCTGTTAAAGAGCTTCCCATTTTACACTCAGGTTTTTTCTTACCCTCTTTTGCCAAATGTTTATCAAGCCAACAAAAATATCACATGCAGCTCTCAGTTGACAACAAAAACGTTGGAGAACTCCAAAGAAAACATCTACATATATTTTGGAGATACCAGGATTCAGAACTATGTTACTGTTCACTTCTGAAAATTTGACTAAGACATTGCCTACTTATGGCTGACAAATAGACTGGCATAGAAATTCCATTCTTTATTTGGTTTGTATCATCAAGAGAATTACTGCTAGGTCAGGAGAAAGATTGAAACAGGAATCACTTAGTCCCCAGCTCAGTTTTGCACGTAATAGAGACACATGCCCAATATAAATGATAAGTTCATAAGCCTAGAACAGCATTAGTTGGCACTATAAACATGTATCAGGCAGTTAATGCTTTACAAAGACAGTATGGTCTAGTTGCAGAAGACTGAAAAAGAAGAGAGAGGTAGTGAGACAAAAGTGGGCAGAAGTAGTTCTGGCTTCAGGAGAACAGGAGTGCAACAATCAAGACCAAAAGGCCAGAAAAAAAGGAGGAATAGTGAAGCTTGCCAAGCTACAGTTGTCTAAATGGTCACATACACACACACCCCCCTGCAGACTTTATGGCAGCTTGGTTTCACCTGCAGAACAGAACCTTTGCCTCAATTTCCAGAATTTGCTCATCTCAGTAAATGACTGTGTTCTCTTAAGGGCATTTCTGACTGAAGTAAATAATGAGGCCCTTTCAGCCTTAACTACAGAATAATGAAGAATTTGTATTGGGAAATAAACTGTATGTTTAGAGGGAGAATTACATATTTACAAAGAACTCTAAACTCTCTAAGGTTCTGGGAAAGTTAGTATTTCTGCATTTAATATCTACTATCTAATGACAAATTCAGTGGAATCCTGTAGGGTGTGATTAACATTTATTGCAAGACTATTTTCTTTATTATTAGTTGTTATTCCACAGAGTCCAAAGTGCTTGTGCTGAAATTACTGCATAGAGGCAATTACATTTTGCACTATGGTTAGGCCATAAAAGGAAGCTGCACCAGATGCTGTGGGAGACATGAGAGATGCAGTATGACGTGCTGTGTGTGAGGAGGAGCCCAAGGTGATTCCCTCCAGCTCTGGGAAGAAGTTACTCATGTTCCACTACCCAAATAAAAGGAAAGTTGGAATGATCTCCCCCCTACTGCCTCTCTGGATGAAGTCAAGTCATCCCTGCCAGGCCCAGCTGAGCTCAGAGACTCATAAAAATATTGAGCAAATTTGTTTGCCTTGGAGTGTGTGTGTTCCTGCCAAGTAGCAATACCCTGAAGTGCTCCAACGGTCCTTCATCTCCCTCTCAAATTGTACCAACAAGGAGACGCACTCGTTCCTACCTGTATGCATACACAGCATATGCTTTCATGGACAAAATACATTCAACTCCACCAAGGAGCAGATTAAATATGCTTGCTTGTCAGGTCACACTGTTACTCTTGAGGTCACACTTACGACAGAACACTTTTATTTAAGCAGACAACAAACTGAGGGAGTCTGCCTTCAGCAAGTCTGTTCTCTTCTAACACACAGGGCTTTCGTATGGGATAAGAGCAGGGATCATTCTGCAGCAAAATGTTAGCACTGTGGATTGTTCCAGTGCCTTGCCCTTTCTTCAGAAGTGATCCTGCAGGATGCTTTTGCTATTTTCCAATCAGTAAGGCATAAACCAAGGAGCTGCCATGTGAGAAAGAAGTCACATGCCTCTTTTCTGTAGTGATAAATACTGAATGCTACACTCTGCAGCTCAAAATATTCATGTGTTCACTGACTTGCTTTCTTGACGTGCAGTCTGCCTTTTTATGGGTAACATTCTCAGAGACGTCAGGAAACATCTTAAGACAAATTAAAATACAGCAATTACATGTAGAAGCCGGTTGGTGAGCACTCAGTCCAGTTTCTATATCTTTGGTTTTCTCAGTGACCTAATTAGCACATCATCTGAGTGAATGGACCTGGGGGGGGAAAGCATTCAGCTGATCTTCCTGTATGTCTTAAAATGCACAGACAAGCTCACGCAGGAAGAGACTCGAGCTGAGCGTAGGTGCAGACACAGTTGTCATAATCCAATCCAGGGCAATTCCATAAGGCGTATATATGTTGGGTTGGATAATGCTTTGTGCAATTGCACAGACCTTCAGGGTTATATTTTCTGAAGATATTTCAGCAACCAACCTGCACATACTTCCTTACTCAAGCCTTCTAAGCAGTGGGCCCATGAATCCCAGACACTCTCACATAGTACACCCAAGTTTGCACTGGGGGAGCTACATCTACCCTGTAGCTCAAAAGGCACAGCCATACATCAGTCAGATCCCTGTCTTTTCAAGGGAAAAATATCGTGGAACTGCCCCATTTTGTACAGATTGGAAATTCTGATCTGTGAACCACTTCAGTCGCATCACTTGGGTTACATTTCTGCAGCTCAGGGGCACCCACCTGAGCAAGCACTAACCCTGCCAATGGGGAAACCTCCCAAGAACACGGTTAATCACTGGGGCAGGGGGCCCACACTAAGCTCCCTGCTAGAAGGCTACACCGCTACTGGTGCCCTGGTTAATTAGCATAAACCCACTTCATATAGGTCTGCTGACTTGAGAAAGTATTGCTAAGCTGGAAGTACAGAACTCTACCTCTAATTTTGTTATTAAAGAACAAGCTGCTTTATGAAGTCACATCAGCTCTGCTAAAAATCTCTGTAGAGATGCCCAAGAATCATTACCCAGCATGCACTAGGCTACATGATAAACCCAGCCATACCAGTCAAACTGGTGCTAGTGACTGAGCCATTATAGGCACTAAAATTTGCTTGACTGCAGTCATCCACTGCAGATAATTTAATACTCCCACAGATGACAAAACTATTTCCAGCAGGTTTACACCAAAGTCAGGTGAGACTCAACACAGTACTAATTCAAAACCAGCTTTTCCTCTGAGCATTGCAAGGTGGGGAAAAATACACACACCTAATTCTACTGAGCTGCCCAGAATGCTTCAACAGATCGCTATACCTAAAAGTAAACATTCTTATTTAAGAAGCCTTGATCTTTACCACTACTTGATAAAGAAAACATCAGAATTGCAAGAATGACCTCTCTGAATTAATTTATCTGCCTGATGTGTCTGCAAGCTCACCATGTTCCTTTTGCTTGTAATAATAGGAAGAGAAGAGACGAAACAAAGCCAAAGACATTTTAAAAAATAATACTTCTTCCCTGGAGCACAGCATGTGTAGAGAATGTGTTTAGATAATGGCAACAATGGGGTTTTTTTGTTTCATTTTGGTGGGTTTGTTTTGGTGGTGGTGGCTTTTTATAACAGCATTCCCTCTTTTTTGTCCAAGCTATCTAATAGTGCAGGAATGCTGCAGGGTCATGTTCCTCCTTTACACTCCCAGCCTGATAATTTGAGAGGCCTACTAAAAACAATAGAAAACATTAACAATATTAATTAGTATTACATATAGTAAAGTTACTAAGAGGAATTAGCATCTTGTGAACATCAAAATTAAGGAAAGCCAGAATTAGGAAGTTCCATACTTTGGGTTTCTTCATCTGAAGACAACTGCAGAGAAGTAGACAGCTCAGCCAGGAATAGATTTCACTCTCAAACATTAAAGAATTTCCTTTTCTTTCTAAGAGTGCAGATGTTGGTGAACAATTTGAATGTGATCATATAGGTAGAGGCCAGACTGTCATTTACGAGCAAGAATGCCTAATAAAGGCTTAAATGTATAGCTTTCCCAGCATTTTCCAATACAGAATTAAATGGAAAGGTGAACTTGAGCTAAACCACATTCTCAAGAAGTTCAATATATGAAAGTAAAGGGAAAACCAAGCAAAGAGCTGCTCATACATTCAAAAACACTAATGTTTTTTTCTGTTGGGTCTGTAGATGAGTGGAGCCAAACAATTTGGTTCTTGTAAAGCCCAGACACGAGAAAGACATATGCAAGATATGTGTGATTCTTGGCTGTTTCTTGGGGAGATGACTGTT
Source organism: Haliaeetus albicilla (assembly GCF_947461875.1). Taxonomy (NCBI): domain Eukaryota; kingdom Metazoa; phylum Chordata; class Aves; order Accipitriformes; family Accipitridae; genus Haliaeetus; species Haliaeetus albicilla. The sequence continues at coordinate 8,283,145 of NC_091493.1, read as the reverse complement.
GCCATCTAGAGCAATGCTGATTATGCTGGATAATCTACTTGTTTTCTGAAAGCAAAAAATAAACAGGAGAGCACATGCTTTTTTCTCAGATTTCGCTTTGCAGAGCTCTTCCTCACCACCTGGGAATCTAATTTCATAACCTGTGTGCACACACACACACAGAGGCATGCACACATGTATAAACATGTTTATGTTTCTTCCAAACACCTATTCACAGTACCATAAACCTGAAAGACTTCAGTATTTGCCTTTTTCCACATCTGTCTGTAGTAGTATACTTACTTATGAGGTACTTTGCAAATCTTGCTCACTAATCTCCATGTAACTAGCAGAGTAGTACACACTACCTTGCTTCACCTATAGCTTTATCTTCCCAGCAGCACAGAAGCCAGAATGATATAAAACAAAATCTATACCAATGTGAAAGTCATATAACAAAACCAACGTATGGCGATTGCTGCCTAATGTCAGAGCTTATTCTCAGTGACATATAGTCAACACCTCTTTAATTAGCATTATCAAAGAGCTCCATTATCAGCAATTGTGTGTTTTCAAAGGGCACCTGGCCTTCTCCACAAGCATTTACTGTGCACCACATGACAACCACTGATTAGTCCTATCGCTGTCTGAGGGACAGTTCAGGTAACATTAAAAACAGATTCACACTGAATCCCCTTTAAGCCTCTTCCTAGTTTACAAAACACGTGTGTGTGCATTTGTACGCTCTGACTACAAGCAGAAAACACCAACGGGCTGCTCTCAGAGGGCTGGGCAGTTGTACCAGGGATCCATGCAAAGCTATGCTGGTTTGTACCACCGGAGGACACTACCCACAATATTTATAGCCCAGCAGGGCTGATCTCTTTGATCTGATGTGCCTGAATACTTTTGGGGTATGAAGTCAGACAGACCCTTCAAGTCCTTGAATATTTCTTTTTCATAGCTTGCTTCCTACTTTCTATTTTTGTTGCACTGTAGGAAAATCTAACTGATACAGACAGATTATAAAGTATTAATGCATAAACTAATCAGAGATATGAAATGTAAAACTACACCATTATATACCACTTAACTTCAACACAAACCACTTTCTATTTATGAATTTAGATCATATTCAGAGAGTTCTGAATAGCGGCTAATGTTTGTGTGACACCAAGAATGATTACTAAAATTCAGAAAAAGAAGAGTAATAAATGCAGTTACAAAAGTGTAAACTGTAACTTAAGACTCTTGTACCATAATAACTAACCAGAACCACTTCTCATTTGGAAACAAAAGAAAATACAGGCAGTAACACATGGATGTTTTGGAGTTATTTTAGCTTTACACTGCATTACTCTGTACATTTGAAATCTCTGAAAAACTAAAGATAACATTGCTTCTTGCATCTGAAAAAACAAGGAATCTCCATTTGCACACACCAGATACAACTGTACAAGGCACGGGGTCTCACAGAGAGCTTTTTAACCCCATTCACTGCAGTCAGTATCTTTATACATATGAATCTTGTTAATTCTTTGCCAAGTGTTTATTAATTTCAGGGCTACTAGGGTCAGAAGAAAAGTTGATGTCATTAAGTCAAAATCGATGTAATGTGTTTATTTATATGTCCTTTTCTGAACTGGCTACATGCATCACATAAATATAAAACCAAGACAGATGCAACTTCTCACAGGCCCTTCTGGACCCCCCCTCTGAGCCATGGTAAAGGCCTACCAAGAACTGCATTTAGTTATCTTATTTCTGGGTGTCGATTCAACGTTATATTTCTTCCCAGCCATCTTACCACTCATAGAGAGGAAAAGCTGTCCAGATGGCAAGCAATTTTAGACAGGGAGAAAAGACAGAAAAGAAAAGAATGTGGTAGGCAAAAGGGATGAAACTGATATTGGAGGACATAACAGGAAGGCACGAACAAAATCCAGAATAAATACAACAAACAACATAAGCACACTATTGCAATGTAAAACACAGTTGTGAAGGGCAGCTGGGGGAGGTCCCTTTACTTCTGCGCATTAGCTCATCTATTTTGGGGGAGGTTTATGAAGCTCCAGTTGCTCATTCTCATTTCTACCACAAAAAATGCATGGTAATGAATCCCACCTTTTTTTTTTTCCAAGTTGTTTTTCTGAATTTCTATTCACTATAATGTATAGCCATTGACATTTGAAAACCACTGATTCAGACCATTAACTTTTCCAATATCATGATCCATTGACATCAGAAAAGTCTCATCAGTTATGGCATATTCCCGTGCATTGTATTTCACTGAAATGCCGTGAATAAGACACTTAATATTAGCAGCCACAGTCAGTGGTCAGCTCCTGCTCAGCTTCTACCTTGCTAGTGTAATTTCTTCTCATAGCAAGTAGTCCGACTCTATTTGGCTTCTATTTCTATCCATGCTCATGATCTGTGCTAGTGTCCTACCACCTACTATTTTAACTTACCAGAAGGACAATGCATTGCTCCTCAGCACAAAAAGTTTGTTGCTCTGAAGTCTGAGAAAACTTTTAACTCTCAGCAGGTTTTGTTTTGGTTTTACCAGTAAGCAAAATATTTTTCTTTTTTTCTTTTAGATTGAGGGAAAGACAGAGGAAATTCTATTTCACCCAAATGTACATTCTCAGCATGTTAGGTCTTTCAACACAGTAAAACAGCCAGGACAGGACACAGCACTCTACAGAAATGAAATAATACATATTGTTACATAATATTTAGCTTTGTGGCCTAAACCCAGAACTCTACAGAAAATATAAATGCCACAGAGATGTCTTATACACATGTCCGAATTTACCTTTTCATTACTTAAAAGTGTTTTCTTTTGTATAATGGTTGTTTGGGAAGGAGATAAACCTGTGGCAGGCACTGAAACACAGGGAACACAGGACCTAATTTCTTTACAAAGCCAGGGAAATGTCCACATAACTACACACCATCTGTACTCTTGGCTTTTTATTCTCCTGCTGCACTGCGTACTGCTTAAGTGTGTGTACTTTTACCTTGAGAGCTGGCTCGGTTCCCTTGCTGTGCAAGAAATATCCTGGGAAAGCACTGAGCTCAAGCATGTCTGCAGACATGCCCTGTACCAAGGCCACTGGGACATCTCCATTTCTTAGGCATCAGAGTTTCTTGCCTCACATACCAAGATCTGAGTTCTGACCTAGCCAGACCACAAGTGACCTACCATCCATGGCACCATGGAAAGGTCCTTACAACAGCTCGTGGTTTTCATGGGGCCAAGCTTTGTAGCTCTACCCAACTCCTAAGGGGAGGTCCTCTTCCAAGGACCAGGAAAAATCTCACTTAATGAGACTTTGCAAAAGAGCTATCTTTTCATTCTGACTTAGAAAGTCTCACAGGGGTCTCCAGAATTAGTTCACTTAAAATGCTGTAGCAGACACAGAGGACAGCAGTCAGTCCTTTGGTTAAAAAATGCATTCCATGTTCTCTTTTTCAGTTGGTTATTTGCTTTAATATGTTCTCATTCCAGGTTAGCAACAGCTTTTAAGGCTCAAAAAGAATTTGAAAGCAAGTATTTTCTCCAGGATGACCTTGTACAGCTTTACAGCAACTGATGACGCTGAACAAATGACCTCTTCTCACATAAATCTGGTCCCAATGAAAACTATTTGTGACTCAAGTATTTCCTGGACAGATCTGCTGAAAGAAAGCAGAAGCATATAGGAAAGACATTTATGCAGGAAGCAGCTTTACCACTTCACTATCTATTGCAATAGTTTTGTTACAAAAGGGCAGTGAAAATTACTTTTCCCTTTTGAGGCATTTAAATCCTTTGTTGTAAAGCACATCGAGTGCTTTTCATGACATCATCACATTTTCTAACTTTGAGTGTCTGTCCTCTGACCCCTTTGACAAACTAGGGAAAATTTTGGGGGGTTTTACATTATTCAGCAGAGAATTAAAAGTAATAAAGATGTTTTCATTCTAATTTTAATAATATTTTTTATCCAGCAGTCATGCAGCACCAATCAACAAGATACCAGTCTTGGAAGAAAGCCTTATTTCTAGGTGGCCTATCCATTTTTGGAGAGAATTAGAGTCTTTAGAAAATTCTCAGAAGCAGAGCCAGTGAAAAATAATAAATAATCCTTGAAACTGTGACTATAATATCTTTTTTTTTTCCTGTAAAGATTACAAGGAAATGACATCTTGACTTTATATTAACAAAAAAGCTGACAGTACTTATTACAAAAGAGCAATGAATAGTGCAGTCTAAGTGTAGGCATATTCAGGAATATTCAGAGCTACAGTAACTTCCCTCTCTTTACTGATGCTTAGAGAACTACAGCCTACATTTTCTAACCCAAATCCAGGCTCCCAAACCTACATTTAAGCACCTACACAATTTTAGACTAATTTTAGGTAGCCACCAAGCTGAAAACATTTGGCCAATACATATTACGCTAATTTTGTGTCTGCAATGATGGTTGTAGAGGCTCTGGGTTTGTGCCTAACACTACAGCTGTGTTGATGCATGCTTACCACAAATATAGAAGGAAAAAAACCCTACACATCCAAACCCAGCTTCAACAATTATTAAGCCATCAACCCAGTTACCACCTCAGGACATACTTGCACCCCTTCCCCCTTGTTTTTTCTGTTCCTCACAGATCATCTCTATTCTGTATAACTACCCCAAAGCTCCTGTCTCGGCCACTGTAGGTGGCAAAAGGGCTAATGTAAACCAGGATGACTATTAATATCTCCTACTAACCCCCACAGAAATGGTGCAAATCATGGACTGACAGTGAAGTCCCTTACTTGCTTTTCCCTCTTCTCAACTCAATACTTGGCACATATTTCATTGCCTGTTTTATGCAACCAGCCACTCAAGTGTTTTGAAAGGACAAGCCAAATAATGACTTAGTAAACTGACCAATGCAAAAATGTATTCAGACAGGGCATCACACAGATTAGGGAAAAGCCATTCTCCAAAGCAGTAATAGTTTTTAATACAGTGTTACTCATAGCTGCATGAAGAAACAGGAAAACCAGATAATGTATAGCCACCAAAAAGTAAGCATGACTCAATTCATGTGACTCATGGTTGTGACTAACCTGTTTAATAGCTCTCTTTTTAAAAAGTCAGCCTTTAAATCATTTCTGCGTGTTCTTTCTCAATTGCCTTGCATTCCATAATTTTAAAATGATTACCAAAGCACAATCACAGTGTAGATCTAAGCAAATCACAATGATATATAACTGTATCTTAAAGCTTTAAATAAAACATACAGTAAACAAGTGTTAGGAAAGCATGTTTGCCTAGAATCTAGCAGATTATTTCTTAGTCAAACATAAGGCAAATACAACTAAATGCCAGACTGGAGGGATGGAGTGTTGAGTCATCCTGCTATCAGAAGCCTGCACCCTGCCTGCAGGTGCTCCACAACTCATTGCTCAATCCCACTGTAGTTTTATGCAGTGCATTTCAAGTAGAATAAAAAAGTAGCTGAGTCCTCTCTCAGAAGCAAATGCAGCTGAAGTCAGGAACAGCAATGCTTTTAAGGAGAGCTTGAGGAACAGTCATCTTCTGGCAAAAAGCATTTTGCATTTTTTAAATCAATACGGATATTAAATTTATAAAAGAGAGGAAAGTTTAGAGCTCACTCATTATTAGCCCACTGTTCAATACAGGGTAAACATCCCTCCTCATACACTGTTAAAATTAATCTTCACTATTTAAAAACTTTTATAAAACCATAACTACTGTTTGCACCTGTGATGCGGAGTTGGCAAATGAATTTATTTCTAGTTCATTTTTTACAAAGTCATATGCCAAAGTCAGACAGCAAGTAGGCAGAAGAAAAGGAACTAAATGAAACCTATTCTCAAAGCGCATCACCAAAGAAAGCTTTTTAATTTCAACTCTTACCACGAAGTGTCCTTTCAGCCTTTGCAGCAAATGAAGTCCATATCCACTCAATGCAGGCAGCACTAACTGAAAAGGCTGTGAAATCAGCTGAAGAGACATACTGAAATTGCCCATTATGTGGTGCTGTAATTCATCTGCTATTCTATTCTATCATTTGGTGAATCTATAGAGGTACCACATTTCAAAATTACACTTACATCTAAAACTACACATACAATAAATCATCCATGTAACATTTCTCAAGAGTCTGTAAGCAGGTTTATCTGACATTGCCACTAATGGAAAAGAGGATTAATGGGCTTTATTATTATTTATTACCCTCCCCTTGACTGTAGAAAATCCAGTTGCTTTCTCCAAGTTGTTGCTAAAGGTGTTGATCTGAATCCCTACTTACAGCCTTAGGTGGGAGAAGCATGAGAAAGGGAACAAAAGGTTTGTGCTGTCACTTGGGGGATCAGGCAGTAACCAAGGACATACTAAATTTAATCCATACTGTAGGGAGTATTTGATTGATTGATTAACTGCTGTAGACTAGTTAAGCATCTCTCTCCACTATCTGGGAGAAAATTTCCAGGTAATTTGTAAGAAAATGTTTAGTTATGCATGCTGATGAACTCCTGAGTTTCCACTGTCCTCAGCATCCTCACTTCCTTGCTCGTGCACTGTACACTTTTCAAAAATTTGGAAACTGTTTCATACTAAAAAGCATGATAAACTGATTACAATTAATGCAGCAGTCATTGGGATAAACCGTATAATACACCTTCAGGAATTTCATCTTATGCACCAAAGCTGCAGAGGGTCTGTAAATAATAAATATGCCAATGCACACTTACTCAAGCTCTCACCCAAATATCTTTTGGCTCACAGCAAAATAAGACTATAAAGCATTTCCTCAGTTTATTTTTAGGAGGTGGTCATTTCATTTTCTGGGAAAAATTATATTATGCAAAAACTATATTATGCCACCCTGCATTTCATTAATATTTTGTTTGTTGGCAGAAGCCTGCTCCAATTTTCAAAATCCATTATGAATGTAGGGCATGATGCCCATGAAAAGGGTGAGTCACAACACTGCTGCCACTCAAAATGAATAATCATCAACTTTTTTCATAATATCCTGTGATCTGTGCAAAAAATAACTTTCTGCTTTAACAGGAAATCTTTGAGAAATGGTAAAACTGGAAACACCTGTCTCAGATTTAGTCTCGAAAAATAGTGATATTTTCCCATATTGTTTAAAAGTAGCCTTAACAAAATGAAGTATTTATTATCAATAGCAATCTGTTTACACAGCGATACAAAGTACACAACTAGAATAACGTCAGGACATGCTCCCTCCCATGGCAGTGAAATTACATACAGAACGTTACATAGATACAAAAGAATTAGTAAGAATTTCAGAGAGATATTGAGGAATTACTGCAGATCTCAGTCAGCTATCTGGACAGGCTTTTTTCACCTGGCTGTATTGTTACAGTCTGCAAAACCTGCAAATGAAAAGTCACAGCAGCTACACTTGCGCTTAATTCTCAATCTCTGTCATACAGTGAGTTACATAGGACTCCATCAATAACAGTGCAGTTCCCCTACTCCAGAAGTGCAGGCCTGAGATATGCACATAATAGCCAAAGCATGCAGCGACCCTCATCTCCAACCTCATATATGTATTTTCCTGAAAAGCTGCCAAGTTGTTAATATGTTAGATGGGAGACTACTCACCGTGGAGCTCCTAGGAGATTCACAGCTAGATTAGCCTCATGCAATGGAAAGCTCTGCTTTGCTGTACAGATACCCTTCAATTACCTTGTTATCTCCTACATTTTTGTTGTATCCTCTTCACTTGCTTCATCTCCCACTTGCAAAGCTGCTGGCCTCATCAGGCTCTCAGGAGGACAAATCTTAGAAGTTGTTACTTAAGGTGTCTCTTAAGACAATTAAAGATTTTAAGGAAATAACCTCAAAACTTCTTATATATAAGCAGACCACCTGGTTCTTCCATAAGTCATAAGGAGGCAAAGCAGTCTGCTTCCAACTTAGGACCATCCCCATCATCTTAAAGTGTTATTATAGCATTGAAGTAGACAGCACAATGTATTTCTTGGTGCAGAGCAGCCATCTAAGTGATGAAACATCTTAAGAACCTTAAGAATCACATATTTCCCAAAACTCAAACCATCATCCAGCCATCTGTGTTTCTATATATGTTTCCACAGTGTGCAGTTTTCAGAATATAATTTTTGCTATTGCTAGATCAACAAGACATATTCCTTAGCAGGAAGAAGTCACCCAATTGTAAGATTAAAAACAACCACAAAATTTTGAGAATCAAAAAACCTGTCATTAATCTAGTAAAACATTCTTTTAAATCCACTTCAGATGATACAGACTCAGGCAACATCTACATTATAAAGTACCTTCATACTATCACTCACACAAACACAAATTAGAAATATATCAGCACTATTTGAATGGAGCTTCATATTATTTACTTTGAACTGTTTTTAACGTGACTTTGCTAAATCCCTAGACATTGAATATGAGCTTGACTATTCCTTTCCAATTGCTATTCAAAGTAAGATCGAAACTGAAAAGGTCTGGAGCCATAAACAAAGAGATGAAAGAAATGTTGTTGGTTCCTTAAAAATCAGTCTAAGAGAACTGAAGGGGACAAAAAAAGTTAGTGCCTGGCAGGGACGTGCTGATGCTCTTGGGTTTACTGACACTGTCGGTAACATGCTAACGCCCCTTGTTCCACCCACCGTGTATGCAAAAAAGCCTTCTGACTTGTGGTATCAAAACCAGATTCAGGGTAAGGTAAAAAAGGGAGAAAGGTCACTGCTCTTACACATGAAAAAAATTATAAGTTAATGAATTGTTGGGGGTGAGGAGAAATAAAACCTGTTAAAAGATTGAAAAGGGTAAAATTATCTCCATTCATGGTTGTCAAGAAGGCTGACAAAACCTGAATAGTTCAAGTGGGGTGGGAAGATGCACTGAAAGAAAACAGAGGAGGGGGGAATCAGTCTTATGTTGAACTTGAAAAGAGAAGACAGAGAATTAAACAGGTTGAATCTTGATAAGTTTCCCCTAAGCACAGAAAGAATTAATTATGATAACAGAAATATTAGACTAGAAGAAAAAGCACTGATAAGAGCCAAGGTAATTTATCTTTCTTTTACTTAGAGATATACAAATCCTTTTTTTTTTTTTCTTGCAAAAACTGTAATAAAGACCCTGCAAATCAAACCATTTAGATGAGCCATCTTGTGAGTGACCTGTTCTTAAATGAGCATTGTAAAGACACTGTCATGCTCAACATTGTTTCCAGCTGTACCCAAAAATAGGCTGTAGGATCTCTGAAAATTTGTAAATCTAATTAATCCAGGGCAGAGGTTTGGGTTGGTAACTATGCTTGCTTTATTTTGCATTTCATTCAAAAAGAAATTGTAGGTGTTACACGACCTTTTTCATTGAAATAATGCTCGGAAATATGCATGACCATAAAAAGCCATCTGGTAATTCTAGCCATGGAATCAAGCCCAGTGACTACTCTTTAACCTTAGCACCCCAGATAGTTAGGATTCAATGTTTATGAAATAGATACACTGTTTATGCAGACAGTAACATATGCAAACAGGACAACACAATCTGCATTTCTCCTTTGTTTATATATTCACTAAATTGGATTTCTGCATGTGCAAATGATCAGTTGGTTGCATAAGTATGTGTGCAATGCTTATTTGCATTAAATCATGATAAAACTAATGCAAATTATATGGGAAACAGACTTTGTTCGTATGTGCCTGTTTTGATCCTTTGGCAGTTTGCTAATACTCTAGGTTTTACAATATTCTATGGAGTACAGTTTATAACTTTACCTCTGTGACTTTGGAACAATTAGAAATAATTACAGAAATGACTGATAAGAACTTGGATTAAAATTAAAATTAGAACAACCATAAAATTAAAAAGAAATCTTTTTGTACCCATTTTCCTTTCTGGATGTGATAAAAGCTAGTTTGACTTTTAAAAAAAAGTTTTCATTTATTAACAGAATTGTATGAACCTTTTTCCTATACAACTACCTCAGATGAGTATAAGATTTATACTTTGATTTATATTTATATCAGCCACAGCCAGATTTACATTTTAATTCATTCTTTTCTGTTGCCAGCTCTAATTTGCAGATGTGCACATAGGCTTTCATACTAAAACCGAAGCAGAAATTCTGGCCTGTTCAATGTTTGGAAGACATTCATATCTGCAATGATAGAGGCTAAACGGATAGGATGGATGGGCATATGAGACTGGGGGACAGAAACAAATTAGGACTTGGTGTTACCTGAGTCCTAATTTATTTGGAAGCTAGTAAGTTTTCAATAGTGCAGCATAAAGCAGTAATTTTCTCTAGTTAGAATACTTCCGTCCAGCTGGATTCAAATATTTCAGTAGCACTTCTTCATGGGTTGAATTTTTTTTCTTTAAAAATGTTTGATTTTTGTCAAATGCTAATATATGAAATCAGAACGTACCCAGCTAATTTAATACAGTGCCTAAGAGCAACCCTTGTATGGGTTTCTAGAACTAAACTAAACCCACACTTGTTCAGAACTCCATCAGTTAGTCATCAGTGACAAACTGATGAAAAAAGAAGTGATAAGTACAAACACAGTACCCATTTTTATCCAAAATAAAACATTTCCATTTGCAGATTTTTTTTAAAGGAAAAAAAATATGAAATAATCTCATACAGTGACTTACAAAGAAAAAGTAAGAAGAGAGATGCTTACCCTCTCCCTATCCTTTTCTCAGTCTCTCAACCTCCTACCATTCCCATAATTCATGCACAAATGGTACTGGGAATCACAGTTCAATCTGTCTGTCCTGGAGTGTAAATATGAACTTTGTCTGTTCATCTTCAAACAGTTTGCCCCAAACTGTGGGCTACAGAGGATTAATCTTCCCTGACCTCTTCTGTTAAACTGTTCCAGTTTCTACCATAACTCAATACAAGGGAAGATTAGGACTCTGGATGCATCTCTTAGTTTAGTGACACCCAATTGCCCACATGAATCCCATTCCCCAAACTTAAACATTACAGAAATGTTTCAATGAACTCAGAAAAGAGAAATTACTTGGGAGGTTAGGGACTAAACTTTTCACCAAATGGGATCTGCATAAGACTGCACTTTTTAGTCAGTATATTACTCTATTTACAAGGCACAGTGAAGCTCTGACTAAAATACACATTGCTGAACAGGAACACAGCCTAGTCAACCTCTGGCTGGAGATGATCGGAAATTGATTCAAACATCCTAGCACTAATTATGTCCCACTTGAGACGTCATGCCAGCCAACAGGAAAGAGTAGTTCAGGACCTCAGGTGTCATTCCTGCTTTCTGAATGCATTCTCACATATAACCATTTTCAAGAAACGTGTTTATCACTTGAGGGGAGGGATGTCACACCCTGAGCTCCTGTCCTAGTCTTACCACACTAGTGAAACAAGTAGATACTCTTCTGGAGGATGAGGCAAAGATTCGTCAATCTTTTTCCACAGCAACTTTGTCAGACAAAAGGAAAAGCCCAGTGCCATTCAACAGAGATCCTACAAAGCAGCCAATGCCCTCCCTCAGCAGGCTACTAAACAGACATTTATACAGTATTTTGCAGAGAAATCCTAGATGATCATTTGTCATCTGAGCTATGTCTTTTATTTAGAGTAGTGTGACGTAGAAAGAAGTAGTAAGTCCACTTTACCAGTGCAGTTGCATTGCTTCCAGTCAGTTCATTGCATGGGCAAAGAAAGGACTGTCACAAAAATAGGTATGTATATAGATGCATCCAGGCTTAGTTTCTAATATTCACCATTAAAGGCATCAGAGATTTAAAATTGGCACCAGAACTCAGATATTTCAGTGGCACTGAGTTTAATATTCTTACCACTTCCAATACTTTCAGGACCAACATCATCGTATAAGTAATGGCATTCATTAGAATACTAACAGTGCTCAGTGGCATCAAATAAAACAGTGTGCATAAAGCTGTTTTAAAGTCAAATCCAGCATACATTCACAAATGAAATAGAAGGGCCATACAGTGAGAACCAACTCAAGATGGAAGTTTAGTTTTGATTGACACAAATCAGAAGTGTTGTTTAATGAATTATTCCCAGTGAATTAAATAAATGAGATGTTCTTCCTACCTGGTGTACTGCAGGCATTTTCACTTAATATTTCACATCAGATGGATGAATCACATGTCTCTTGATCTTCCCTCATGGAAAACCTTGACTCATCTTCCCAGCCACTACTAAAAACCTTAGCATAACACTCTTATAAGCAACAAGCACAGAGAAACATATAAAATTGATTTGCTTATCAACAGATACTGAAAGGTTTTAAAAGATGAAACCAGAAGCAACATGCTCTGAAGTCACTTAATGTTACAGCAAGCTGTGCTCAACACACCACCCCAGTGGGACGTGACAAGAGTGATATGATCTGTTGCTGAGTCCTGTATGGCCTCGAATCAGCTGCAGGCCAACCGACACTGTGTTCAGGTACCCAAAGCTATACAGGTCTTTGCATACAACAGTTAATTCCATATAACTAGAGCAGAACTGCTGCCATGCCCCTCAGCTCTAACGTACCCAGCATACTCCAGGCTACCAGATGCTGCAATGCAGACTTGTTTTGCCTTGTCTAGATGTTCTCTGGGAAATTGATCCAGCTAATTTATAGCCACTACACTGTCAGAGCATCACAAACTACTTTCTCAAGCCCTAGTGATGTGCTCCATTAATTTTATTGAAACACAAATTTCACATTAGTTTTTTGATCTGTTATTTTGACAAAGCCACTAATACTCAGACAGATAATTTTCATCAAGTCTACATTATTTTCTGCTAGGACACAGTATATATTCTATTCTAAATTACAGAAAGCCTCTATACAAACTAATGATATATTATCCCCTGCAATACCTTTATGTACAATAAACAGTCCCAGAGTCCCTAAATTATTCAGTATGATGTGCTTCAGAAGCAGAATTTGCTCATATTTCTTTAGGTGAAATGTAGTTGGAAGCCAAGTGGTTCTATTTAACCCATTCCCCAGTCAAGCAGAGCTCATTTCGTTAACTTTAAGCAAAAGAAATGAATCTTTTCTTTTGGTCTTCACTTTCATACTTTAAACTAATTTAGAAAGTCTGAATCACCCTATTTTATCTTCAGTTCAAGCGTCATAAATAAGCACATCACAAAAGCTAAGGAACTACGACAGATGACAAAAAGCACTGTGTAGCTGAAGATAAGAGGGAGACAAATTAGTTAAGTGCTGGAGTAAATTGTTCAGGGATGTTGCTCAATCTCCATCTCTGGTGGAGAGATTGGGTTAGACAAATGTCTGTAAGGAATGTTTTAAGTGGAGTTTACCTTGCCTTCAGGCAAAATTATGGATTAGATGACCTCCTAAGGTTTGTTTCAGATCTGAGAGTCTACGAATATAGTAGCATTAATCACTGTCAGTCTTTGGAGTAACCTTCATGGCCCCTGTAACTCTCAGGATGACACTTAAGAACTGCAGCTACTATAGCAACATCACAGAGCTACTTCACCACCTTCTATAGGGCAAAACAATGGCAATCAGTAATAGTTCTGAGACTTGCTATAACATGTGCAATTTTTTCTTCAGCTGACTATATCTTACCAGATAAGATGAAATGTTTTAAAGGATTTCAAACAACAGGCTTTCTGGCTGGCTGGCAAAACCGTTATAAATCATCTGGCGAGAAGCAAAAAGCAATGTACTTCCAGGGTTCAAGGAGTTGTAAGTTTGAGAGCTGCTTGAAGGGAATGAGGACTAAGGGAAGGCCGCCTGCACCCGTAGGTTCCTGGCATTGCCCCAAGACCATCTGTGCAAAACCCTGTGGGAACAAGAGCTTTAGCCATTCAATGTATTAAACATTTTGTCTGTTCTGTTCTGCTTTGGTGCATTTATACTTCTGTTCTTCTCAAAAGCATGTCACCATTCAAAACAGCCACTACAAAATAAAATAATGCTTTCCATTTTAAAGTTTCCTTAGTAGGAGCTAAAGGATGGTAATAACTGCATGAAAGCCAGGCATCCATTTTTATCACCTCCTCACTACCCAACATCTCCAGGTTAGAAACAGGTTTTCAATTTCTTTTTTGGCACCCACAACAGACCTCTTTCAGGAACACATAGCTCTGTGTGAGCAAGAAATCCAGAGATACAGGCAGTGTCTTTGTGGAGCAGGCAGACAGAAACTGATACTGCAATCCTTGTGCATTTTGGAAAAAAAAGGGAAGGTTTTTAGCTAAAATAATTATTTCTTATCCTGAAACTATTCATTCAATTATATCTAAAGTATGGCTTGAAACATAATAGGAAAACAGCAGGAGAAAGCATTTCCAGAGTTCAGTTTTTCTTCTTTCGCCATACACCTCAAAGTAAATGACAGCTGATATAACAGAAAAATAGCCTGAGATATTGAGAGAAATAAACAGGGAGCAATTCAGAGAGAAGAAAACAAGATTGTACTTCCATTTTATTCTTTTGGCTTTAAAGTGAGCACTTGGCTGAAACATTATGAACTGTCATAATAGAACAGTAGTGTATATTTCCTTTGCATTATTAGATTTTTGTTTTTGTTTGTAAGAGCTGATTAGTCCCAAATGTTCAAAGAAGAGGAGAACAGCACATGCTGCATTAAGGAAAGTTTTGCCATGCTTCAGAGTGGGCAATGGAGGTCGAAGCAGCAGCTGCTTTTTTTGTCAAAGTAACAGATGCAAAATCTATTGTGAAATTTGTGTTTCTTTAACATGAATATTTTGTTTCATTAGTTTACACACATTCAATACTCACATCAATTGATTCCCAAGAATTTCAAAGCTTTCTAAAACTTTTTGGAATTTTTTTTTGGGGGGGGGGGCAATAATTTGGTTGCAAGATTGAAGTTCCTGTGATCAGTATCATGTCTGGATAGTCACTATTACTATGAATGTAATAGAAGGCAAAAATTATTGGGGGTGTTATTTTTTGCCTTTTTTACAGTCAAAACTTCATTACTATGAAGTACTCTGATTAAATTCCTCTACTTGTTTTTTAAAGGCACTAATTAAAACTAAAATCTTTGATTATGTAGCAAATAATTTATGATCAAGGTCAATCAAACCACTATTGTTCCAAAATCTGGTAAACTCTAAGGAATATCTTATTGACAGTGCACAGCTTGGTTTTCAGCAATACTTAAGATACCTCATATCTGAGGAAATATGTACAAAGTAGAAGATACACTTTTGAAAAGGAACAAAGATGACATTTAAACAGACACCAATATAAAGCAAGTCTTTCACAAACATGAAATAAAATAGCTAAAAGCAGAATGCCAAACAAAGAACAGAATGTAAGTTCCTAAGAATCTGCAAAAAAATGACCAAAATTACTTTACTATTCGGGAACTTCATCACAGTATCTTTGGCACCCTATTGAATGGAAAAAAAGAGAAAAAATAAAAAGATTCCTTTACATATATACACACGCACATACACAGAGATACACTTATATGTTTCTTATATATATTCTCCCTGCTTTTTGATGTTTCTATTTTTAACCCCACTGACGAAGCAGAACTTCAGAGTTCTGCTCTGCTTAGTTATTCCCTAACTTTTCATTGAAAGCTATCATGAACCCCAGTAGAACCTGTGCTACATCACTGCAGTTGGAATAAAAAGCATTTCTTAGTGAGTTTTGCATCACTGGAGCATATAAATGACTTCAGGATAGAAAATCATGCAAGTGATGAGTACCTTTAGGATCAAAGAGCTTCACAGCAGCTTGGTATAAAATTTTAGTAGCTCATAAGTGAGCTAGACGTTCAGATCTATTGATCTATCATTGAGATTTTGGCTCCTAAATAGCTATGTCACTTTTTACAGTAGTGCTTTGGAAAATGTTGAAGGAAATCACCTTCTAGAATCTGTCATCATGCACACCAGAGCCCTAACTCATCCTGAGAACAAAAATCCACATCACCAGCACCAAAACCCTGTGTTGCAGACTAAATGGCAGCACCACCAGTATTCCCACTGGAAAGGTCAAGGGCTCAGTGGATCAGTGGTCTCACTGCCCAGCTCACCTCTGGAAAGGTTCAAAGCACGTCATTGCCCATTCTGAGGCATGGTAAAACTTTCCTTAAAGCAGCATGTGCTGTTCTCTTCTTTCAGCATTTGGGACTAATCAGCTCTTACAAACAGAAACAAAAATGTAATAACTCAAAGGAAACATACCTCACAATTGACAACATCTGGCAGGCCATCATCTTCTCAGTAAAAAAGGATCATTTTAATGGACTTCATGCACACTGAAGAAAAGAAGATCTCAAGAGATCACCAATGCCTCTTTGGTACATCAGAGCTTGGAAAGCTCTTCAGGCACAAGGCAACGTTTTTCTATCTAACTGTATTTGATAACATCTGCGAAAACATTGTGCTGCTGATCAGCAGAGATAAACCATGTAGGGGGAATATCAGGGTTGTCTCTATGATACATCAACACTCATGATGAGTGGCAAACAAATCTCAGATTTGCTAAACAATAGGGACACATACCAAGTGATGAAGGACATCCTGTTGTCACACAGCTCAGATGCTAAGGTTTATGCCAACCTTAATGACAAAGCAAAACTAATACTGGAAGTCCCAGAGTATCACAACTGTCTAAATCTACATCCAGAATTATGCAGATGGTTGTTTTCCACATTTTCAAGTATTATCACAATGCCTTTCCTTATAAACAGACAAACTAAAGCATTCTAACTGCAGCAGTATTGTCCTTTGTGGTTTGGTGTTTTGTGTTTGTTGTGGTTTTTTCCTGTTCTCATTGTTCAAAAAAACCCAAGTATTGACATCTTGAGACCTTTGCAGTTATCCTGGAGTCAATCTCTCTGGCTCACCTAGTACAATCAGCCTTTACTTATTTTTCACTGATACCTGGTGATAGTCTTGCACACACCCTAGATGCAAGAGCTTGTTAATGGTCACATTTGTACCAGAGACCATGAAATGTAATACTAGAAATAAATCACTTTCTTTTGTAGAGAAGAAAAAATCAGTACTGTATTTAAAATGTAAAAACATTTCAAAAAGTGTATCGTTCTCTATTGCCAGTACCTTGAATAAAGTAAATTTTCATGCTATAAGTGAAAGCCAGAATGGTAACTGTCATACAGTTACAGACTCACTGAAATTCACCAAGAGGCAAGACAATAAACACACTTGAAACCAAATCTCTCTGCTAAGCAAACCTAACCTTGCTAAACTACTTGAGAAATTTCTTCTTCCTTGCAGTTTCTGGAAATTGACATTTTCTGAATTTGACCTTTACATATTCACATTCTGGGCCTTAATTGATTTCATTTTTATGTAAACACAGACATGATGGTGAACACATGCAATAAGTTTATACCAATTACAGCAGCATTTTTTGGTAAACAGTTTTTTTTCCATGTGTTCTTTGTGCAAAAGTACCATCTATGGATATAGCTTCCTACAGCAGTTAGGTCCTACAGTCCCCATGGAAAAGACTGTCCCATCCCATCACTGCCACTCTTCTGGTTTTTCCATTAGTCCCCTGCAGAGACTGCTGTATTTATGTAAGAAATACACCTAGCAAGACACTGAAGTATTCAAAAAGCAATAGAAAAGGATCACAAAATGAAAAGAAAACTATCCCAAGGTGAATTATTTATTGTTCAGTTCCAGCACTTGTGTTTCTCAGCATCATCCACCCATGCATGATGTTATATTAGAAACAAGTTTTACAAAAACTAGAAATCATGTATTGGTTAAGGACAAGCCAGGACAACACATGTACAGGTATATGCTTTTCCTTATCTTATATTTATTATATATATATTTTAAAGTCCTCAGATAAATTGGGGTTTTTATTGCATCCCAAATATTAAAGAAGCAATTTATAGCTCATTAATTTTATGGCTCATTAATTGTGATTCAGCCAACTTATATCTGTCTCAGCTCAAGAAAGAGTGAGATTTACAGTGAACTTAGCATATAAAAAACCCCCACCAATAACCCAAGGCAGTACTGAGAAACAGGTTGAGAAAAGGAGAACAGAAAAGAGATATGTCGTGAACCTGTAATTCTATTTGCCTCATTTTCAGATCAAGAAAATAATGACAGAGGAGCAACCACTAAAAAAATATAATGCACACACACAATATTCTGTACCCTAAAGTTACTAGACAATACTATCTCAAGGATTTTTTTTCCCCATCTCAATGATTTGGCAAACACTTTTATGTGGACTTTCTATGAAAATGCCAAATCTGACCTTGGTCACTACAAGTATCTCTGTGCAAAGGGCTTGCCAACAGTAACTATTGGCTTGCTTCCTGAAAGGCCAGCTCTTTCAAAAACAAAGGTTTTCCCAGAAAACTTGGGAAAAAAATTCTTTGTGGTCTCAGCTGGTGTCCAGCTTGTTACCCAAAGTTGGAAGTTGAACTAATGAATTAGGGAATTCTTTCTGGGATCCAGTGTTGAGGCCCATTGTTGTCAAAAATAGAAGGTGGCTAGTGTCCTTGCTTAGCGCTGTTTTTTCAGTTGATGTACACTTGAAGCTGGCTGAGGCAAAAATATGGTAACTGATTTTTTGGCAATTCTAGATATGGCAGAATTCAAGTCTGTAAGTTTGGGGGCTTTTTATTTATTTATTTAACCTAGAGCTGCTAACTTATTTTAGGTTAGTGCTTTGTTATTAATCTGCTTATTACATTCCACACAAAATAATGAAATATACTACAATATTTTAATGTATTCTGACCTTTTCTTTTTGAAAAGTATACAAAGTTACCTTTTCATACTTGTTTCTTTTGTGAATCTTTTTAATTATTATCATATTTAATATTATGGAAAAAATAAAGAAAGAAATACCTTCATATGGTAAAGTTTAACCCAGTAATCATTAAAGAAAGGAATCCCACAAATTTTTCATGTTGTTTTTCTGGAATATCTAATGATAAGTATGCTGCATTTTTAATTTCTGTGAAAAGCTTAGAATTTTCAATAGCTTGTTTTCAAACTATTTCTCATAGTTTGTTCAAAGGAGCTGAGGGCTGCAAGTTTTTAAGAACACTACATCTATTTCATAAATAAGGGTATAATCTCAAAAAAAATTCAGTTTCTGAGTGAAAGGGCAAGTAATCTAGAATATCGCAGTGAAGAAAAAAATTGGAAAAACTATATTTGAAAAAAAAAAAAAGAAAAAAGTGCAAACTGCCATTTCATTTTGCCCAGAGATCAGATTTCTGAGGCAGCAATCCTTTTTTCTAATCCTTTCCTTTAGTTTGTTAATCTTAGGAACATAATGGGTTTGGGCTAAACAAATAAATTTCTGCCGACTGTTTAATACTACCTTTTGGAAATTGGGTGAAGTTCTTCTGTCACGTCTTACTTGCCACTGGAGAACTACAAGTGTTAGCCCATATTATCCTCCCTCAAACAACAGTCCAAAACTCACTGAAGCACTTGGCATTCTTCATAAAAGAGCTTTAGATGAACATTCTCTCCAAACCGGTTCTGGTTTTTTATGTGACTGCTCTTCTAAAGTAAGGTTTTTTCCCCCTCTAGCTCTCTTTCTATTGTGGAAAAGATTCATTGCATTGAATATGCCGAGAATTAAGCTTTTAAAGACAGGCAGACTGCAGGGCTAAAGTCATTCTGTTTCAGGGGTCCTGACCCAGGGAAGATGATGTACATGCAGGCACTTAACCCAGGTGGGCAGACGTTTGGCAGCTCTTACGCCAACCAGTGTAGCTGCGGCATCTCAACACGCCTGCAAAGCAGCCCATAACTAACTGTGGGTTTACAGATCCCTTTATGCAGGCTCATCTGAAAGTGTTGATACCCTCAGTGGCATCAGCCTCCCATTATTTTTTTTTTTTTATTTGCAAGCCAGGATATAATTTTCATTGCTTGTCTTGGGCAATCCGTAGGCCAAATTGAGATTGCATCTATATTTCCTTTCTAAGCAAGACAGAAATACAATAATTGATAGCGAATACTAAACATTTCTTGAAATCACATTGGCAGAATTTAAGAGGATACTGTGCATGGGTAAATCATCACCACTCATCAGCCTGTCTCAGTGAGGGGCACTTCTTTTCTGAGCGTGTGGTCAGATACTGAGATGATTCTCATTAATGTAGTGATTTTGGGGAGATGTGTGTGGCATCTTTTGGTATCAAGTGTGATTTAACAGCCTACAATTGACAGCAGCATGTCTGGAGACACGTATATCAGACATTCTTGCCCAACTGTAATACTACTTGTGTATTTTTTTAATGAGAACCTGGTTTATTGCCTTAGTTTTAGATATCGCATTAGAAACTTTCAGCAGGTTATAAACTCCTTGGGCTTGGAACAGTTCAGAAAGAAAGACTCTCTTCTGGGGGAGAACCATGTCATGGTGAGATTATTTTTCATTCTTGAGACAACTAGAAAAAATATTAAGTCAATCTGGATAGAAAATTGCCTAAAAATAGGCATATTCAGATTTTTTTCCTTTTGTCCTTTATGTTTCTCATACTAGTGACTGTCTCCCAGCAGAAACACGCACCAAATGGAGCTCAGTCTTCTGCAACCAGGAAACATAACCCCTCAAAGCCTTGTCTCTAAAATTTTTATTTCCTGCATTTTCTAAGTGGTTCAAAACACAACCAATAGAAGAAGTAAACCATCCTTCCTCCCCCACCACTACCTTGATCATCCCTGATAGGCAATGGTCAGGCGGAATAAGACATTGAAGCCAGTAGTAAAACATACGCACTGTTTTCCCCTTAATACCTACTTATGTGGTCCATTAGTATTAATGGCATTTATGCATGTGTTTCAACAGGACAATTATCCACCCATGGGTCTCATTCTGCACCATTTTCTGTACTCTCTGAATATAATGGAAAAAAGAGAAGGTTACACAGCTTTTGGCCATCAAGATCGTGCTTACAGTGTAAACTGATACACTGATCTCTTGGGGGGTTAAAACATTGCCTGAGGTGTGAACTTGCAGTTGTTCTTAATGGAATTTGAACTTCAGCTAACCACAATAATGTTAACAGTATTAGAAAATATGTTACAGTAAAATATGGCTGGAGCAATTAAACAAGTATTTAAGGCTTCACTGAAAACTGAAATATTATCTCCACCTTAACATACAGAAGAAAAAGCTGAAAATACATTGAAGGTATTGATATATGTCTAATTACTGAAATTTACCATAAGGAATGATAATATAACAAACACCAGAACTGATCAATGGTCAGAAATGTCATCTCTCAAATTACGCAAAAAAGACAATGGAACCGCCTCACTCCTTAATGAAACCATTCCTTCCTTGTTAGCAGGAACATGTGAAAGAGTATCTCTGCCAAAAAGTTTTTGTCCTGACCAGCAAGATTTAACACCATAAAGAACACAGAAAACAAAAAGCCCAAGATAGACATAGATGGATAAAATCTATCCTTATGCTCTATGTCACAATAGGAAAGGGAGACTGTAGAAGGAGCCCAAAGCTCTTCTGCAGTCAAAAAGAAAGCTTTAGTTAAATTTTGAAACATCTGGTTATTGAATAACAAAAAAAAACATCTCCGCATGAGAAATTAAAATTTTCCTGAACATCCTTATTTGAAGCAGAGAGGGAGAAGAGCACCAAGCAACAGTCAGTGACCAGCTCAGGTGCCTGTGCTAACCAGGTAGGTAAGCTGGATGTACGGGGTATTCCAGTAGCATTCTAGATGACAGAAAACAGCATAGGCACCAAATGCAATCTCAAATGCCTATATCTTAAAATTCAGCAAAAAATGGCAGCCTTCTCATCAAAATCTGTTTATATAGCTATGGATACTGTATAGCTAGAAGTATTCATTTTAAGATAAGCATGAATATCTCAGTCTGATGAACAGGCAAATAAAGGAGCTAATAACATTTTGCCAATTTAAAATTGAACCGGGAGAGCTTTCTGCTAATAAAATAAACCACATAAAAGCAATTAGCTTTCTCTAAAAGAAACTTTTCCACCCTCTCAAGTGTTGTCAGGGTGTTACTTTCAAATTTAATATTAGCTTTGTGAAGCAGAGTAAATTATGTTACTGGTATATGTTTGTCTTTTCACTCAATTGATATGAAAGTATTTGTAGTCTGACACAAAAAGTCAATTTACACAGAAAAGTACAAAAACTAAACATAAAGGTTTATAATTTTGTTATTTGCAAGTATTTCTAGCATAACTTTCCTGGGAACATGCAACCACATCTGCTGTGGTCACTGCTGCAACTGTAATACAGCATGTAGATAAAGCCAAGTTAATTTTAAACTAGTTAGCTCAACTACAGGCACTTCTTACTTTGCCATAGTGAGGAAAGAGCTTGGCATGGGTTCCTTTTCTCAGTATTTAATCAAGTCCTAACTTGATTTTTATAACTTACATGGGTTGCTATAGCCACACTGATGTTAGTTCAGCTAACTTGAGTTAGTTAATCCAAAACTGTTCTTCTACTACAATTGTACAGCAATTTCAGCGACCAGACTGCAGTAGACAAGTAGCCATACAGAACAGAAATTTTAGGACAAAAACCGCATGTAAATCAAGCCACAGATGCACTCCATAAATATATAATAAAATAAATGCTTTGCTGCTTTTAAAGTGTATTTGAAAATGAAACTTTTTTTGGCACCAATCTGAGCAAACACGTTCAAAGAAGACTGAAATGGACAAAGTTATTTCAAAGAGAGAGAATGAAGTGGGATGCTGATGTAACATTTGTAAGAAACCCATATTTTCTTGGTGACCACTTCATAATATTTTCATTAACCTGCCTCACACCTTTCAGCTCCACTGAAGGGAGACTAAACAAGCTGTCCATCACATATTAAATTGCAGGACAAGGATGCCTCCTCCCATCCTGGAGCTCATATGCTCAGCAAGTCCATACGCTTGCCACACCTCTGGCTCACACAACCCTTCCTTGACTACATCACAGCCTTGGCAGGAACAAAGTGTAAATTTACCCCCTACCTGGCAGCTCAAAGCAATGTATCAGCATCATTGCAAAACTACACTGTATTTTCTCTAGAGTTTCATGACACCTGAGACTGTATGCTTTAGATGGATATTATCCAGGAGTCCACCCACACTGTACTTGCACCATCTGCTTTCCCAGCATAGCCATATTACACTTTTACAAGTATCATAAATTCTTTTATGGTCTTTCTAGGTGCTCAGATGTGACCAGTCTGAGGGCTTAAAATATTCTCAACAAACAACATCCCAGAAAATTTTCCCATTTTAGCATTTTAATTATATACAGCTTATTTAAAACCCTGTTACTACCTTTCAGGGCAGTCCTTGCTCTTCTGAACAAATCTCTTAAAATAAAACACAGAAGAAAAACAAGAAACCATGACGCAAACCATTCCCACAGGATGCTATGGACTATTAGGGATACAGTTGTTTGAACAGATGAGAAAAATCAAAGTACTTTTTATACAAAATTGTGATTTTGAAAAAAAAACCCAAAACTTTCTGCATCAAACAATTAAGAAGAAATACAATATACAGAATTCAAAACACAACTGAGGCAGAGAAGGGCATTCTGGCTACTGCCCTGAAAACCTCTATCAATTTGCTTCTCTTCAGAGCAAATGGTAAAGGAGTCATTGATTATTTTTTTCTTAAGAGGAGAGCATGGAAAAAAAATGCAATATTTTGGCAATCGAGGACTTTACTGGAAAGATGTTTATCCATGAGAAAACATCTGCAGCATGCAGTTTTAATGAGATTCTGCATCTGTGTCACTAAATTACATTTTTAATCTGCAAATGGTAAAAGAGGAAAGCTGACAATTGTAAGGGTTTAGCTAAAACTTTTTCTTCCATTTTTTTGGTGAAGGAAGAATACATAGTTAAAAGACAACACAAATAAACCTATGGTCTGAATTTCAGTCAGGATATTGTCTTTCCTGTTACCAGTTTTGCATAGTCTCTAGAGCAACCAAGTTGGAAATGTAAGCAGCAGACTTCTCAGAGCTTTCTCTGAAAGACAGCTAGCTTTTTTCATGCTGAATCTAAAACCCAACAAGATTGTATCATGTATTTTTTTGCTTCATAGAACTGTCAAGATAAAAAATTTCTAACACATTTGTTCATTTGTGCTTACATTGAAAGAGTAAATGACCTACATATCAGTCTTCTCAAAGTTATAAAAATATTTCTCAAAATCATCAAACAAGGCAAATTAGATACCCCAATTAATTTAAAAACATTTCAGCAGTGTGATTG
This sequence comes from Haliaeetus albicilla, assembly GCF_947461875.1. Classification (NCBI taxonomy): domain Eukaryota; kingdom Metazoa; phylum Chordata; class Aves; order Accipitriformes; family Accipitridae; genus Haliaeetus; species Haliaeetus albicilla. Next base: position 8,258,873 of record NC_091493.1, on the reverse strand, counting down.
GAGGCTTGCCTCCTTTCAATGTAATCAGCCATCTTTTCCTTTTAATATTTGAAGTCTTCCACCTGCAGGCTATTAGCTTTAGTGCTTTGCAGAGAAAGAGTCAAAAGAACTGATAAATAGAAAATACCAGCCATTTTTGCCAGCCAACAGAAACATCAGAGGTGACATGCAAAGCTAGCCAATATGAAGCAGCTCAGCATGAATTTTCCATTAACTCAGGAATATGCTATTCATATGGAAAACTACTGAACTTCAAATATAGGAGGAAAAATCCTGGGGCTGATATACGCATTTCAACATATTACAATGAAACCAAAACAGAAATTCAGAGAGTTTGCTTTTATGAAGGTTATAGTGTGAAATAGTAGGAAGAATACTGGTTGGGTTTTTTTTTTAAAAAAAGCTTGTTCCTTTTGAAGCCGTGGCTATAGGACATGGAAGGCAAATAAACACTGCTTCTGGGAGATACTCTAATTTCACTATATCCCTGTATTACTTAGAAAAATTTGATATGCAACATACATGATGGAAAAATGCCAAAGCTTTGGAAAGCCCTGAATAAAAATGGAAAATACTTTGGAAAAGTAGGTGACAAACAAGTGTCAGTGTTTCATACAAAAATCATCAATATCAGAGAAAATAATAAGCAGTCATTGAAAAAAATAACAACCTTAACTATTAAATTGCAGATTGACCAAGATATATTACCCACACATTCGCACACAAACCTGTCTGAGCCAGGTGTAACAAAAGGAGGAGTTATACTGCCCACTACATTAGCAATCATCTACTAAGTCAGTATGTCACCTGGAAATAAGGATGAAAGTGGCATTCACTACTAACACATTGCACATGGTCTGAAAAAGAAATGAAACACAGTTACCTTTAAAAAGATAAGAACAAAATAGCCAACATATGCATTGGTGTAAAATCAAAACTCTACTTCAGTTTGCAAATGACCTTGATAAAACTTACATGGTACTCCTGCAGTTACCCTGCCTGTGTAGTACTACTGCCCATGGGTGCAGGAGCATGCAGGGCAGAAACCAGCAGGAAGCTTAGGAGACCAAATACAGGCCCCAAAACACTGCTAGGCATTAAACCAAACCCCAGCTTCAGACATTAGGGAAAGTTTTTGAAATCCCAAGGCGGTGTCCCTGAGCGCTGCTGGTTTTTTGTGCTGACAGCCACAGCACTACCCAACGCAGCACACTTCCAGCATGAGCCAGAGCACGGCCATGAACTCGGTGCATCTCCTGCCCTGACCACAAGGCCTGAACTCATTTCAGATCCAGGGGCCTGAATGCATCATCCACATGTCCAGTATATTCATTAGCCACAGCTAGATTGCATGAGATTTGTCTGACCTTGCTCAACAAGAAATGTACATGTGCCACTTTGGAGGTCTGCAGTCCATGAAAGCAGAAAACTGAAACATCCAGAGTTTCCATTCCTTCCATAAAACAGTAACAAGCACAGCACCAAAAACTAGGGAGGATACGCTTTATTTTGCTTTCTTTCCCCAGCAGTGGAGGATTCCTCTAAAAGACTGCATACAAATCAGGATCAGGTTTTCCTTTCTCAGTAGCAATGTGGCTTAAGGAAAGACCAATGGGTACAAACATTTTCAGAACCCAACCGGTGCACAAAATTGCACTTCTAAAACAAAACCAACCCTTTTCCTGTTGCCAATAGCCTCATACTGGAAAGGATATCTAAGAGTATATTAGTCCATCACTGCAGGTCTATGCTGGTATAACTTAATATCATAACAAGCTCTGATTGGACTAACACATACATGACTCAGATGTTAGATGGTATCTAACGATACAGTTACTAATGAATTTCTGACATTGGCCATGCACAAGAAAAGATTCATAGCCACCTAAAACTCCACTGTAGTACTTAAAAAACACTTGTCCTCTAGTAAGGAGCTGGCTAGAAGCTTTTTCATTCTAAACTCAATGAAGTGTCACCAAAACATCCCGTACCTTCAGAAAGGGAACACTTTGCAGAGAGATATGGGTCCTAAGAAAATTTTTTAACAAAAAATCTTTTTGGATTCAGTAGTCTGGTATAATGTGGCAAGAGAATGACCCAGAATGATGTGAAAATAAAAAAATTCTGCTGTGAGACAGAGTACAAAACAGTCTCTCATGAATAAGTCAAGCTCTTGGAGAACTAAGAATTGACTACAAGGCGGTAAAACAATTTCTGTCTTGAGAAGAAATACTGAAACCCAACAGAGGAAGAAATAGTTATATTTTTTTAAATCTAAAGTGTAATCACAGAAGCAGAGCTCAAATCAGAGAGCAGAAGAGGAGGGGGGAGAGGAAGAAGCATCATTTGCTAAGGGCTGCTGCCTGCTAGATCAGCAAGTCACACTGAAGGAAGCTGACTGCAAAGGTCAGATGGAAGAGTCTCTGGTCCAGATAAGAAGAGGTGTCTGACAAAAAGAGTGAGAGGAACAATCTTAGGCTCCTTTTGCCTATCAGAGTTCAAGGAGTGTCTGGACAATGCTCTTAGTCATATGATATAGTTTTAGGTAGTCCTGCGAGGAGCACAGAGTTGGAATCGATGATCCTTATGGGTCCCTTCCAACTTGAGATGTTCTATGATTCTATGACCAGAGAACTGGGATAGGACATAGAGGAAGTTCATTACCACCTAGTGCTGCCTAAAAGACAAATGATTCCTTAAGAAAGCTTTGCAACCTTCTTCAGCTGTTTCCTTCAGACACCATACATTCCTGAGCAGTGACCACATATCAGAGTTTCCCTAGGGCACCTGGAAAGGTTGGAGGTGCAGCACTGATCCAGAGTACAGAGAACCAGTGCCTCAGGGTGCCAAGGAGGAGTATTGGAAGTCCGGGTGAATTACAGACAGCCTAAAGAGACCGAAACTGGAAGCCTACACACACCCAAGGACCTGGCATGGGGCCAGGAGACCCATGGATCAAGCATGGATACTACACATAGTGCTGCCAGGGGCATTAATCCCCTACTCAACAGCAAAAGAAGATTTAAATGCATATCACAGCCCACGCTCTCTTCTGTTGCCTACAGCTGTGCCATCTGCACAGAAGTCTTACAGCATGGATCATGCATTGCACACAACATATATTGAAAGAGGTCCTTTTTCCTCACACTGGGAGTCTAGACTTTTACTAATGCTTTCCCTTACTCCTTCCAGGAAAAAGCCTGTGGCATGTGACAAGAGGGTATTGGGACATTTACTTGGTAACAAAAGTTCTCTGAGCCCTCTCTGCAGAATAAAAATATTGCCTTGAAACCATCTAAGTGGTTAAAGAAAAACGTTGCTCAATTAATTAGAAAGAGCCTCCACAGCAATCCCCATTGGTCATACCAAAACATTATAGACTTCATCCTTTTAATTAGCCCCAGAAATATTTTATCAGAAGTGTTCAGGACTGTGTAGTGAAAAGCAACACTAGATAACATTTTTGTTAGACAGCAAAATTATTTCACTACTTCATAAAGAGGCAAAACCTTAATTCAGTTACTTTATTGAACTTAACCATAGTTGAATCTTCAGATCACAAGAAAGTCAAAGCAAAACAGATAGCATTTCAACCCAATATGCTAGGGATGCAGGGAAGTTGAAATATTAGAGCAAATTAATAACTGTTTAATGAGATACAAGGCAAAATCAGAGTCTTTGTATATTGCTAGTGGTTTAGAAGTGCCTTCAAATTCTAGGTTCAGAAAATTTCATTAAACTTGACAATTAATTAGTGGGCCTAATGATCCCCTATTCAGCAATCTGAGAGAAATGAACAGGAACACGTTTTCTGGCCACAACCATCCTCGCTGGAAATCTTTTGCAATATGTTGCAATAAATAACTAGCATTCCTGCTCTCCTGTGCAAAGTCAGGTTTTTCAGGTTTTTGTGCCATTACTCTCAATTACTAAATTACTCCAAAATAATTAAATGGAATTAAACAGCTAGATGGCTTATGGTATCAAATAAAGCATCAAGGAGTATCAGGGAACTTCTTTGCCAATCCACTGAATTTCCTTTCTCAGTAATAAAGCAAGATCTGATCCAGAGTTACATCACGGACCAGTAGTCATGGAAAATAACATTACCACTGTTTTTATGGTGATTCATATCCTCTAATTTTCAAATTCTCTTGACAGTCCTGCTGTGCCACAAACAGCATTAATGTTACACTAGAAGAAAACCACAGATCTTAAGTGCCATTTCTGAGAAAGGAGTTCATAAAATTCATAATCTGTTATTTTCCAGGCTCAGCCATTGTCAAAGATGTATCTGCAGGAAAGTAACAAAGTCAATGGACAACACGGGTCTTCAATGTTTCTTAAAATAACAGACCACATGAAGTGCAAAACGTATTCGACCATAAAAATAAAAACAAAACCTAAAATATTCCATATTGACAATGCTCATTTTATGAGAAACATCTTTGCATGCTATCTTTCCTGTGCAGTCTGAGTCATGAAAAACGTAAGATGTTGAAGCTAGGGTAGGAATCTAAGATAATCTCAATTAGTTGCAGGGTTCTGCTCTTCAACTTTGTTTCAGCAGCAAATAAAATCAGCTCTGAGACACTTTCTTTCATACCCTTCTCCTGTGTGAAGAAAGATTTACTCGTTAACTCCCTCTAAAGCTAAGGAACTGCTCCAAAAGCAGAGCCCAGTACCAGGCTGCATTACCATAGCTGCTTACACTGGTAGGAATGGTGTATAATGAACTAGGCATTCAGCTTTCCCTCCCCTCTGCTCCTCATGCCTTTGTGCTGCCCATTAACACCAGAATGACCCTATCCCTGAAGACAAGAGCTGGTCCACAGATAGCCTACAGGAATAGTACATGCAAAACAGTTGGCTATTTATATATTTTGCATATGCTTTAATTACACTATCACTACAGCACACAACAGCAACATGCTTTATACAGCACTGGCAAATTTTATGGTAATTAGAAAGCCCATTTAGCAATTCTCACACCACGGGCAGATTTTGTTTGATTCAGCAACAGTTAAAGAGAGAAAAATTGAGAAGAAAAAAAGGCTTAAAGGTATTTGAAGTTGTAGACAGAGGAATCTAAGTCTGTAATTTGAAGTATATCTAACATATGTTTGAAATCTGTTCTTCTCAACAAGAGCTCTGACTTGGGAACACTCTTCTTGATTCAGTTCTGCAGCATTTTTTCTCTCATTGACATAAGTGGCTTACAGTTGCTCTGGAAAAGAATTTTATCCCATAAAAAGAACTATCAAGAGCTAAGAGCAAATGCAATTTTAGCTTAGCAAGTCACATGCCATCATAAACCATTTCTGAATAGAAATACAATCAGCAGCTGTACTAGTATAGGTAACACTCAAACGAGAGACACTTACCAATTACCTCAAGTTAGGAAAAAAACCTGGGTTTACACTACAAAGTGGTCCCCTGTGGTGGTTTATACACCTTTCACTCTTAAAGTATCTACTGCTGAAGGTGATCCTACTTAGTTCCCAGTAAAGATACATCACCAGCTGGATCAGAAATGCAGCCCTGTTATTTCAGAGCAGTTTAGAAAGGTGCCCAGGTATGCCAGCATTGAAACATTGCTATTTGATATGAGAGATGGACTGTGTAAGTCAGAAGTAAAGCAAGACCTGCCTCAGGCTTGGGAAGAATTCTGAATTTTGTAGCTCAATACTGTCCCTAGTGTAAACTGGACTGGCTTCTCTTTTTACATAGACTACCCAAAGCTCTTAAGAAAAATAAATTCTAAATTCTATTTTCATAAGAAATCAATAGGGAAACAGTTCATGTAATTCTATTTCTTCAGCTCCACCCCCGCAGCTGATATGACTCATGATCCTCAAAGTTGTTTCAGCTTTCAGGGATATTAGTACTTGCCTCATTCAATTTACTGTAGTGCTAGTTATACTGAGATACAGACACCTCCTTTACAGCTGTGAGAAAAACAAGCTACTTGACAGCAATTAAGGTAAAACTTTGCTTTGGCATAAATTCTGGAAAATTATTTCCTCAGTCTGTCATGCTCCCTGAAGAAAGGGTGAAATGTTAGCAAATTTTAATGACTGCTCTTAAGAGGAAATGAGGGAAATCCAGAGAATTATACTTGCAGATTAAAATACAGTAACCTAAAGCTTCTGTAGAGTTCTACTGTCAAACCCCCAAAGCTGAAAATGAACCCACTGAACTACAATTTACAATGATAGCCAGCAACACTTCCCAAGGATTTTGCACACATGTCACTTGTTATTGGATTTAATTTTACTAGAGACTGGATGAAAACTATTCTCTTTCATCTGGAAAATACTCAAAAATTCCTTCCTTCCTTTTTTTTCAACAGTGAAGGTTAGAAATGAAAGCTTGACTTTTGGCACGATACCTACTTAGAAAGTGTAGTTCCATAATTTATGTCTGCACCCTCATCAAAACCACTTGAAATATTCCCTGCTGCATACCCTATATCAATAAACAGGACTCAAAAGTGCACACGCACATGGATGGATATGGCAGAGCTGAGCTGAGTCTGGAAAGTGGCTCACATAATCATTCATGATGATGTATTAGAAAAGATGTGACTGCACCTGCTTAGTCTGGATCTATCCCTAGGTGCCTACAGGCAATGCCCAAGATGACTGGACCTGCTTTCTCTTCACCAGCCTGACCGCGTAAACAGAAAGAATTAGTGTTAAAAATATTACTGTAAAAAAAAAAAAAAGTAAAAAAGATTAATGTAAACAGTGGAGTAGCAGTAACAGCAATGAAAACAGGTATTTCTAAGCAGGTGCGAGGGAGCTGAAACACTGGTAGCATACCATACTACACATTACTCTGGAGTAAGGGTGCCCGTGCACATGATGGGGAAGTAATATTAAGCTGATCTAGTTAAGCTAGTACAAAAGGCTGTGTGGATGCATTGTCCCTTAACCAGGTTTATTTTGGTTTAATTCATATCAAGCAGAAAAAAGCCAAAGAAAAACAAGACTACTCTCAAAACCAAAGGAAAAAACCATCATGTAGAATTTTACATTACTTTAGCTAACACCAAAGGAAGCCTGTGTATGTGAGTATGCATGTGGACAGACATAATAAACAGTGGATTTCTTCAAAACTCTCACCTAGAGGATGTAAAAAGTGTGTTTGGGAGACTAAAGCAAAGCCAAGAGCATTTGCTGATGAATATGTCTTCATCATTGACCTCACTACCAAGAAAATATCAAAACCAAGTTTTTAATTTCCTGTATCTTGTACATGAGAAGAAAAAAACAGCCAAAAGTAATTCCAGTGTACTGAAAGAGGCATTGGTATGTCAAGCCTACTGCATAGCCACAGATTTCCAAACCCTTGTCAACTTTTCTGAGTCAAAGACAAAAAATTCAGTTTAAATTATAAAGTGTGATGAGAAAAAGAATTTGATCAGAAAAAATTACTCTGGAAAGTTTTATTACACACTTGCCTTTGCTCACTGATTTTGCCATCTTTGATCTTCACTACATATTGCCATTGCATTTGAATATTTTGTGAAAAGCATATTAGGAGAGTGAAGGAGGGAAGTGAAACATCAGCCTTGTGATCCCTTCCTTCAAAACACGCTTCATCCGTTTCAAACTTTTCTTTATGGACTTGCTAACTTGTTAATCCCTAGACAACTTCTGACAAAACTTTCATGATAGGTGGGACAAGGTATGTCAATTTTATATTGCTAATATTTTATACTCTAAGCTCTCTGGTTAATTTACACATCTTTTTCAAAAAAAAAGACAACAGGATTATATTAGCATTGGGAGGTGTATAATGGAGCTAGGCAGGACAAAACACCAGTTTCCTATAACAATAACAGTGCTATTTGTGTCTACTAGATTCAACAGTATTTAGCATCGTGTACATTGACACTGCCCTGGTTGTGTCATGTGTGTGCTGCCATGCAGTGTTCCTGCAGCTATCTAATTTAGCCAGCAGAGTGGGTATATCTAATTATATTTAACAATTATCTTTTACATGGTAAGAAGTCACAACAACAAAAAAAAGCCCAGCAGGATGAATCTGCCATAATTAATTGTTCCCAAAAGAAAAATATCCTGCAGCATTTCTAGATTCCTATATACGCTAATAGTCTATCCCCCAAGACAGACACTTTTATTTGCCTTTAATAACAAATTTAATTTAAAGGGATTAAAACTGCCTGGCTAAGGATACTGATAGACATCTATCAAACACATTTCTGTATATCAGATTCCCAAGCTGACAGATTTGTATATGCAATCAAGTTAAGCATCTATGAAACAAAATAGAAAATCATTTAATAGGTATCTTGTGGCATCATACTGATTTACCTTAAAAGGGCATAACACTAACCCAGCTAAATGAAAGACAATTCTTATTACACAAAATTAAAGTAACAGTAGTCCGTAGTTTGCTAATCTAAAGTGTGAGTCATCTTCACTTTTCCATGATAAAAGGAATTTGATAAAAGTTAAATTACAAGGCCAAGTTTTAGTTCCAGAATATAAGAGCACAGGATAGAAAAAAAGGCAGTAAGTAATTGAAAAAGGGAAGCATCATCCTGTTTTGTCTGAGACTGCTTATATTATGAGGGAAACTTGCAACACCACATAGGTGTACTAAACAACAAATAACATATTTAATGTCAGTGATATAAAGGCAGGCGCGCAGTAATTAGTCTTGCTCTCAATTCAGAGCGCCATGAATTTTGGAAAGCTAAAGTAGATTTACTGTCCTTTCCCAGTCACGTACTCTTGATAATGCCTTTCTTTACCAATGTATTTACTGAGAAACTGGGCAGCACTTAATTGTGCTTAGACTTAACAAAGATTATTTTATGGTAACCAAATACCAATGCTTTGGGTCAGAATCAGTGAGCTTCACAGTAGATCCAGCAGGTTTCTTAGTTACCATACTTATTCCCATCACAGCAGACTGAGGCTATGGATATCTCTTCTACCTATTTACTTCAAGAGTATTTGTCTTTGTGCAGTACACGTCTTTTGGGTGGCAGACTGTCACATCTAAGAGCTGGTTTCAGAAATGACCTTCTTGTGGCATTGGATAATTTTTTTAAACCAACAACATTGCTCTATGCAAGCAGTGCCCCTGCTTGCTGGAGGTGAGGTGACTTCATTCAGGTCCTCCATTCTCTGCTCAGTCAAGAATGTGCCATGCTAACTCAAACTGAACGGTCAAATGGTTAGTTCATCCTATTTTGCCAGAAACAAATTGCTATGCATTTTCACTCCAACAGAGTGACAGAAACAAACAGCTGGGATTACAGCTTTGTAATGGATGCCTTTGACTGCCCTGAGGGTCTGCAGAGTGAATATTTACCAACAGCATTTGCTTAGTTTTGTTTAAATGAAAGCAAACAAGTTAGGAAATTCACATCAGCAATTGGCCCACTTGCTAATACTGTGGGCACTGCATCCAAGACAGGCATATTCAAATTCATTTCCTGAAAAAATTGCCTTTTGCTGATCTTCACCAGATCTTGGTTGTAAAAGAATGAACACCAGTGAACATTAAGTTCTCTGAGAAATGTGACTCTGGCTGTCCCAAGGATGCCTAAATTAGGTTTGAATTTTCTGCAGAAATTTCAGCTAGCAAGACAAAATTATGGCAGATGGGTTCACAAAAAAATATTTGAGGATGAGACTTTTTTCTTTTTAAAATCCAAAATTTATGGCACAAACTCAAGACAGAAAACTTGGCTTTAATGCCACTCAGTGCCCAAAGAGATTTTGAACTAAATCCCTGAGAAGAATGCCCTAATTTCTGTAGGGTGGAAGCTGAGCATTTCCAGTCTCCCTGTTGATATGCTCCAGTGTTTATAAAATACATTCACGCACGGGCTTTTTTTTTTTTTTTATTGCAGATACTGAAATTCAGCTGTTTTATAACCCAGATGAACATCCAAACCATTACTTACCAACTGTGTAAGATAGGAAGTACTTAAATTCAGTATGATCAGAAAAAAACAATTGCCAGTTGTTCCATTATGATCAAAAATGTAGAAAAAAATGCCCAGAATTCCTGTGTATCTACTGAACCCAGGACTGTAGCTCAGATCCAGAAATTAGTTAGGACTACAGGCAAGTCCTGCACCAGACCTAAACAATCAGTATGATTTAGAAGATACCCTCTCACAGAACAGAATATTATTTCAACAGTGCTTGGTAATTTCTGTGGTGATAAAGGCTCCAACATTGGGAGGTACTATCTGCTGGCAAATAGAGATAGTATCTTTTGAAATCTTCTCCCTTGAATTTTGTCTCCCAAATGATGTATTATACTCCCTTATTCTACTAGTATTTGATTAGCTTTGGGGTAATGTCAGCTTGCCTCTGCTTCAATAGCTTTGCCTAAAACCTTGAATTATCTTTCCTAGTTCCCTCAGAAAGCTATTTCCTAACTAATGCGGTTTATTAATCTGCTGCATTTCTGGCAAAGCAAGCAGAATATTAAGTGGGATACTTCAGCAGCATCTGGCATTACAAAATATCTGGGAAATACTTGAAGTTGCTCTGAACCATAACATCTTTTCCTCAGCTTTTTCACTGCAGAGCACAATAAACTTGGCCTCCATTATGGTGTTTCAGTGGAATCTCAGAACAAAACAAAATCTAGAAACCTGGAACATGTACCATGATTCTCCAGTGTCTATTAGTTTAGTCCACGTATTTCTACTCTAAAATGCAAATGGGGTGGGAACGCATTACTGTGTTTTTAAGTCTCATGGGTAAAAATATTCCTTTAAGAAATTTTTTGGCTAAGCTATGGTCCTGTGGTCAGACAAGTCAAATGCTGGAGAAATGATGCAAGGAAATCTAGTCTTGGGGCATAACATAATACTGTTTGCTTACATAAATGCAAGTCTTACAAAAGCCAAGTCTTTCTGACAAACACAGTGAAGGATTTCAGCTTTGTTTAGACATCAGTTTTTCTCTCTCCAGAAAATTTAGCCATCTGCATAAAGCACAGTCATTGCACACCCCAGCCCTCTCCGAAAAGAAGCTTTCAAGATACTGACTTTACTGCCAGCCCCTTCCCCTTCCCAGGAGTAAGCGCACACAGTTACTTATATATTTACTCTGATTGTATCTCAGCCTACTGGTGCAATACCGCACCAGTGCAAACCCATGAAACATTTCCTGAAACTAGGCAGTTCACCCTTGCAGCTTAGGAAATACCAACATGTGACCCATGAGAGAAGCATGTATAAGCAGAATAAAAAATTAGAGGAATAACAAAGACCAAAAAAACCACCAAACTCAACCAAAAAAACCAAACCCAACCCACCCAAGAATCAAGAATACATTTGTTTGGGGGTCAACTGGTGACATTGGCCTGCTAGACCTCCATTCATCCATCTACAGCTGATATACATCAGCGTTAAGACTTCGAGAAGTTTCACTTTTTGGTTATTCCTCCAACAAACCAACTATCATCACATTATAGAAGTATTTTATACAGATTGGTAGTGAGATATCAAAAGTTTCCATGAAGCAGTTAAATAGCAGGTGCTTTCATCCTACCTTAATAAGACGAGTCTGTCTCTTTCTTCATCTTCTGTGTTGTTTTCCTGTGTAGAGAAAAGAAACAAAATGTACAAGGCTGGATTTCAATTCAAGACCAGCTTGGTCCACTGTTCATTTGTGCTGTTCTTGTCTATTTTCAGGAGGATGAACACTTCTTGCTCATGTAAGTGTTTGTAATTTTCTTGTCATAGTCAAGATTGCACCCTATCATTTTCTAGCTAGCAGCCCATGTGAGGGAGCTGGAAATCCTTAACACAATCCTAATAGAAACAGCTGGAAAAAACAGCACCTTTAAAATATTAAAATATGATTTTTGAATGACCACTAAATTAGGGGCACTTTTCCACTTATGATAAAGCAGCAGCTCAGTAGGAACACAAATAAAGGAAAAGTGTACTAAAAAAATACTTAGATCATAAAGCATACCAGTACACAGCACTTCTTTCAAAAGGAGGAAAACAAAAAAAGAAGAGGAAGAAAAAAAGCCTGTTTGGGCAGTGAAACGTGTTAGTTTTTATTTTCTGTTTACTATTATACAATGGTAATAAACCCAAACCAACACAGAGACCTCATCTTGGATTCAGAAGAATACTTTCCCGAGCCCAAACTTTCTGTAGCCTGAGTGAAGTCATCTCTGCTTCATGAGAAAGCTTGGCTCTGCAGCTTTTCACATTGATGTGATGTATTCCATATACTAAATTCCCTTCTGCTCAGGGTACCTGCAATTTTACACAATTTAAGAGCTATGATAACCCTATAATTAGTAAACATTGTGGCAAACAGAAGATACAAATTTAAAACAGTAAGAGCTCTTAGTTGAATATGGGAGGCATCTACAAGAAACACCGAAGTAGCCAAATGGGAAGGATTTTAAAAGACTCTCCCCAAACCAGCTGGAGCTTTTGCCATTTAAGACTGAACTAAGTTTCAGCTTTGAAAGACCTCAGTGGTACTATTTTAATTTATTTTAAGAGATAATAGAGTTTTGAATCAGATCTTTTGTTACCTGGACTCCAGACAGTTAGCAACGTAATTGGAAACTCTAAAAACTATTCTGGCTTTGCTACCCTTTTCACTTTTTATCCTTTCATCCCTTGTGATTTTTTTCTGCCTCAGTGCTATATCCTAATCTAGAAAATTAGGACATGACAAATATTCACCAGTCTGTAGTATAGACAGAAAAGTGTTACTGTAATTACATCCATCATGTAGTTATCGTGTAGTAACAAAACAGCCACTACATACCTAATCAGAGCTACCCAGGAAGAACTTGTCATGCAGAAAAAGTGATCAAGCAACCTTCTATTAACTCAAGTCTCAAGCAACCTTACAATAATTACCATAAAAATGGAAAACTTCTGATTTAGGCCCTAAGTCAGGCAAACACTTAGGCACGTGCTTAACTTTAAGAACTTAAATATGCTAAGCACTTGCTAAGTAGGTTGGCAAGCACTGAACTGCCTTGTTAAATAAAGCAAGACCTAAATCTTACACACACACACAAAGCAGTTAGTGCCTGCCAAGACGAATTTCACGCATAGCACTGAACTACACAATTTCCTTCATTTACGTTACTAACACTAATAATGCTCTGGTATAAAGGAAGATGATGAGCTCAACAGCTAGATTGATGGTTCAGCATGTGAGAATGCCCACCTGGAACCCCAAGTCTTTTTGCTTTCTTTCTTTGCTCTCCTCCCCTAATACATGCACATAGTTCCCAGTTTCACTATCAATTTCCCTAACTGTAAATAAGGAATTGCAGTTTTTTAATCGTGATCCCCAAATGTGCTGGTTCTCACTTTTCAGCACCACAATGTGCTGGATTTACCAACCAATACACCTGTCTGAATAATGCAGACGCTCTGGGACAAGGGAAACTACTGCTGGGCAGATGGGTAGGACCTCCTGAGGTCTCTTCTACCCTGAGTTATTCTACAATCCTAAACCAGTCAGTTCCCATAGCTCTGTGGCTGCAGTACTCTCTCAGGATGGGAAAGCTAGGTTCAATTTCTGCGTCTCCCCAGGAGTGTACCCTAACCACTGCAAATTCCAGTGGGTGAGTGCATTTCATCCCACTTGATGCAGCTGCTTTATTTTATTCAGGCCTTGGTCCAATATTTTGTTTAACTTCTGGGGACTGAACCTAGGCCTCCCTCTTCCTCTGCAGTGACTACCGTTCCCCTAGGTTTAAGAGTCAGCATTATTTTTGTTCAAACTCCCTCTAGGATGATCAGCTTTTAATTATTGCATGGTCTTCACTGGAACCTTTTGAACAAGGGGCACAGTTTTCTTCCTGAACTTTACAATATGAGCAAAGAAAATATACTCTCTTTAGAAGTGGCACAGCTATGAACAATACAGAGCACACACAGCTTCATTGTTTACTTCACTATACCTTAAATATATGTAACTGTATGTAACTGGTTTTTAATTGCACATGGATTTCTGCATAAGAACAAGGATTTCTCCAGGGATCTTTGCAGTTACTTAGTGTAAGAAATTGCTCTAATTAACAACTCTTTCAACAATTTAAAAATGCATCCTTTGCAGCCAAGGAGTCTGGAGCTACAGAAGAAGAGAACAGGTCTGCAAAATAAATACACTGTGTATCTGACAAAGACACGCAAACACATTTAACTTTTTTTTTTTCTTTCCTTTTTAAAGTTAAGCTTTGGCTCTAGATTTTTGGACTTCTTCCACTAATAGCTAAACCACTGCGGGATGGTTCACAAAGCTATTGCATATTGCATTTGACCAAGTTGGTATTTGAGTGGAGGATAAAATATGCCAAAGAGAAGCCATTTGTTTGACAGTACCTTAGGCTATTTTAAGTAAAAAACCCTCCAATGTAAAAGGTTAATTTCAATCAGTACACTGAGGCAGTATATAATAAAACTTTCACACTTTCTATAAATGCAAGTTTTGTAATACAAGTGAACTTTCCAAGCTCCTTTGAAAATGCAAGTCACTAAATAAGTACTAAGGGGAAATTTTTGATCTGAAGGTTGTATAGTAATTACTTTACCTGCTCTTGTCCAATCACAAAGAAAGAAATATTGAAAGGTGTCAGGAGTTTTAATTTTGGAGAGATTCAGGGGAGTCTACTGTAAATTAAAGGGTCTCTCTCCAGCAGTTCTGCATGTTTCCCACCACTGGCCCTACGTAAAAGTGTTCTTCATCCACGCACCTTTCTCCAAGAAGCATCTCCCTTTTCTGACAATGTGGCAGAAGGCCAGCAGAGAACATGCTCCTGCTTTGAATGTTGCCATTGAGGACACATTTCTCCAGAATTTACTAATACAAAAAACCCCAAAGGTAGCCCCAAACTCATCCTCTCCAGTGGCAGGAATACTTAAACCTAAGGCAGTACTTTTCCAAAATGCACACCCTTATAACCCATCATCTTCCCCACGGTGTTTTGGACATAACGCCTTGAATTTGTTTTGCTAAACTTTGCTATGACAAATATTTTTCTGGCTTCTTATTAAAAGAAAGTAATCATAAAAGCACTGTTGGGAGAGAAGATATAACACAAAGTCTCAAAGAAAGGTTGCACACACCACTGAATACAGTATCTCAAAATTCACAGCAGAATGAGCTGCTGTGAGCAAACCCATGTGATAATTTATTAAAACATAACTTTTGAGAGATCACCTGCTACAGGTATAAAATAAAATCGGCTTCTTATAGGTACAGTAAACCTGAGTCAATATCTGGCATTGCTTGGTTCAGCTACTCTCCAGCTATCTTCACACTTCCAAGAACAAGGAGCTAGAATTTGCATTCAAAGTATGAACTGAGCTGAACAATATATGTATTAATTTACATTTATTTAATATTAGCATCTTCTCCAAGTATGTAATATAAAAAAATCACTATAAACTTCAGTTTCCTTTTTCTTTTATTGAAATTATACTGTAATGCCCAGTAACAGTTATAGATGTTTAGTTTTAGTACTCTCATTCAAAGTTATTTCATTATTATATTTGATAGCCATTTACTAATCTGAGGTCATATAGCCTCAAGAATGTACTAAATAAATCAGCCATGGTAATAATATGTGCTTCACCAACAAGACTCTTTGAACTGAATTATTTTAGTATGAAAGAAAGTGAAGTATATCTTACAGCTGTAACCTATATACTTTACTACTCAAGGCCAGAGCAGATAAGTCTAGCTTTTCTAGAATTATAATGGAATACCAATTTGCTGCAGCCTGAGTTTATCTCAGCTGATAAAAATGTAATGGCATATTGTTATTTTTAATTAGGCAGATGGTTTGTGAAAACACACACATACCAAAATTCTAAAATGTTTATTCATTTAACAGAAACAGTCAGTTTCAACTTCAAAAACCTCACTCAGAGAGTCGGTAAAAACCAGGCATCATCCATTGCATTATCAAGTAACTCTTGAAACTGATCTAACTGTGAATTCAGCATTTCTCCTCATGGATGCATGCGAGCAGGATGGTTTGTGAGCAGGACGATACATGCTAAACTCCTAAAAAAGGCTTTATAATTACCCTGATTAAACATTTCTATAATAATTTTTCCAATTTTTTCTTGTTCTGTTTGATGCATATTAAAACTTCAGTTTAGATATATGTTACCTTACCACTCTGGCCTGGTTCATTCCTTTCTCCCTGCCCAAACTCAGACCTGCAATATGGAACACTTCAATGCCACTTCATTGTAGTGCTCGGAAAGCATCTTTTGAGGGTTTACTTTCCCCACCAGGATTCATTGATTGCAGCATGCTAGCACCTCTAGCTCTTCATAGACTTGTAATGAGAAGCTTTCAAATGCCTGCTGCACAGTAGCTTTATAATTAAACCTGTACAAGGACGAAGTTTGTCCTGTTCAGTTACTATTCAAGCTGGCCTGAAAGTCAGGTTACTACCTACCTCAAATCTCAGCTGACACATTGCCTCACAGGACACAATTGTTTTGGTACACTGCATGCAAGACAGACAAATGTTTTGAGGATGCAGGATTTCTAACGCTTCCCTTTTAGTCTCTTTCAACAGTTCTTGCTAGTATCTCACCTATAAGCTTCAGAACTGATTTGTCTTATTGTGCTCATTAGCAACTGACTTTCTGGAAGCAAGGAGCAGAAAGAGGATGTATTTCATTACTAGTCCAGTTTTTGTGAACCGAAAACACGGGCAACTGCAATAGTGTCAGGGCTAATTTGTTTTTGAACACCATAAATCAAACTCTAACTTGGGAAGCCTGTAACTAAACGAAACATTAAGCCTGTTAGCAATAGTCTAGTGCAGCCTAGTTTGGGAGGGGGACATACAAATTATTTGGAAGCAAATTTTGTTGCTTAAAAAAAAATAAATCACACAGTATTTGGGAGTGGACATCACACAGAGAAAAGAGTCTGGGATAGGAGCATGCTCCAATCCCACAGATTTTGCAAGGCATTGCAATGTCTGTCAACTTTTCCACCTTTGAGAAACTCTTAAACTACTTCTGGAAAAAAAATCCAAGTCCTCTCTGCTCTCCTTCATATGCCACAGTTAATTACCAAAACGCCATGAGAGCCTGTCAGTGCTCTCCATGCAGGTAGGCAATGCTACCAAAGTTCCTTCTTTAAAGAAAAGCAGTTTTAACCTGCTGGGCATTTTAAACACCACCTTCATCACTAGACAACAGCTGTGCAGCTGCATTTACATCTCCCTCCCTCCCTTCCTCTTATTTCCTTACATTATTTTCACGGTCAATCACACCCCACAGAGCTCAAGCAATGTAGCAGCTGTTGTGAGTGGGGTGCCAGACCAGCAGCTTATCGAGCAAGTTGTCTCAGCAGGTTGACAATCATCCGGGATATTGATACTTCCCAGCACACTTGACCTGCTTGGTGGTGGAAAACAGGAGCAAAAAGGGAGCATGGCTAAAGTCAACTCCCAAGAAACATATAAATTCAAATTTTACAGTTACTCTTGTAACTTCTTTTCACAGCAATAAAGAGTGAGAGAGACTATTTATTTTCCTGCAAAAATGAAAGACTACACCCTTCTGCAGAACACCCTCTTGGAACACATACCGTTGTTGAGCAGATAAGAGAAAATTAGAACTACATTCACAGCTGTTTGTTACTATTTAAGTTAAATAACGGAGGGCAGAAAAGAGTCAGTCCCAGATGGTGGCATGTAGGGAAAACCATACTGCTACATTAAAGATGTGCTTTTAATTAACTTCTATCTGAACGATTATAATTAAAGATTTTACCACAGGTGCTCTTAGAATAATTATCTTCTATTTCCTTGCACAGTGCACATTCCCAGGAAATGCGGATCGAGACTATTTCTTAATTTACAAACTTTCTCAATAATTTTAAAATTTATTGCTTTTGAATTGTTTTATTATTGAGGTTTTCTTTGTGCTTTTTTGGCCCCTTTCAGATTCCTATAGGCTTTTTCAAGACCTCAGAAATGTCTTTCAGGTGGTCAGGTGCAATTCTGAGCAATTAAAAAAATATGGGTTGCATTTTATTACGTTTGGATCCAAGAAAACCAGTTCATACAGAGAGTTATAAATTTACTTTTGTACTTGGGAATAAATGGTTCATTCTTGTCACTGGTGCTGCACATATGGCACTAATTTCCTTCAGTTTTGTTCTGGAGATTGATATCTCCTTTACTGTTGCATTTGTGTATAGGACTTAACAAATTACCTTGTTGCACATCAGCTGTTACAATGTGTACTGAATACAAAAGATTGAGTAGCTATCCTGATTTATTTGAAGACTAATTGTACAGGTCAATAGTGATTCCTTCGTTTCCTACTAACAATTCCATGGATAGTAGAAAAACATATTGTGAACTGGCAATTAGAAAACATAGGCCAAGAGAAATAGGCTCCTGCCTCATCTGCACTGCAAAGATACATTGGGTCGCATTTTCTCCCTGTGGATTTGAAATTCATAGTTCATAATTTTATTACGATAGAAAGTTATAGAGAGGGCTGAAGATAGGATTTCATGAAGGAAGGAGAATAATGCACAAAGGAGAATGATTTAAGGCAGAGAGTCCTGCCCTCTCTTGCATTATTTCCTGCCAGATCCGCACCAGGTTTTAGTATGCAAGAGTATGTTCTGAAATTCTTCTTAACGATATCTTCCAGTCTAGGGAAAACAAACAACAATAACCCAAGAAAAAGCAGGATCATTCATCTTTTCCTTATGTTTATCTCTGATGATGTTATCTTTATACTGAAATAATATTAAGCCAGAGGCAGTCTTAAGAAACTGAAGAGACCTTTGAAGTAGCACCTCCTGAGACAAAGCAATCAAACTGGCATACATGTGCATTTCAGTTTAACAGACAGAAACTAAGGTGCTAATAGCACATTCACAGAGCTATCAGTGTTCAGTCCGGCTGAGAAGCCATTGGGGAAGAGAGCTCCCCACTTTCTCCCATCAGTGTACATCAGGCAAGTACTGGATACATGGATGCATGAGGGTGTGGGCTCACCTACACGTGACACAGCATTGGAGATATTGACCTTCCAGCTACAAGTTCTCATTTAATACATTCATTCAATATAAGCATGCAAGAAAGATTTTAAAGGGCATTATAGAAGTTATGACATTGTAAATCTAATGCCATCTAATGCCTCCATTACAGCCTTCTCCAACAACCCCCCAAAAACGTAGTCTATATATGACCATATACAACAATTCAGCTGCTCCTATGGCTATTTTAATAAAAATCTGATAGCAACTAATGCTAGAAATCCAATTATTGCCGAGTAAGTCACCTCAGCCACCTTATGCCTTTTAGTTTTGGCTTCTTCTTTAAGGAAATTGACAGACAAAGAATTGAGAAACAATATTTCC
The DNA here is from genome assembly GCF_947461875.1 of Haliaeetus albicilla. NCBI lineage: Eukaryota > Metazoa > Chordata > Aves > Accipitriformes > Accipitridae > Haliaeetus > Haliaeetus albicilla. The sequence goes on along the minus strand of NC_091493.1, from coordinate 8,239,464 downwards.
ATTCTGTCGGTATTTAGAAGTAAATAAAGAAAAAAGAATTTTCCATAAGTCCCCATTTGGGACTCCAACTCCTCTTTTCTTTCATTAGACACCCTCCCCAAAATTGAGTATCTGGCTGTAACTAGATAAAAATTAAGCCTTCTCTGAAATAAACTTTGGGATTTCTGTGTGTCAGCTTTCAAAGACAGGCAGAAACATTCAGTGTCTATTTATTTAAACTCCTATCCAGAATAAGACCTTGTTACTGTTGGCTCTTACCATGCAAGCCTAGAGCATAAAGCAATTTCTGCCAAGAAACACTGAGATTCTTCCTTGTAGAGTAATTCCCAAGCTTCTGACTCTCTTGTTCCCACAGTGCTTCATTAGCTGAAGAACTGAATAAAATTGGTTCTGTTTACGTAAGAACAGATATTAATAGAGTCCATGCTCATTTCCGTTGCATGCCATGCAAGGACATACAAAATGACAAATTTAGTTAACACATAGGTGAAACCCTTCTGCTAAGCGGCCACTGAGGTGAGTAGGGTTAAGACAGAAAATAGAAATTTCACTGGGGATTGATTCTGGAGGTGCAAGTGGGGGATGAAGAGACAGAAATCACATTGAAATTAATTACTAGGTCTATATTTCAAGAATTTTAAAGTTTAGCCCTACAGAGCCTACATTCCACCCACATTTTATCAGTATTATCTTCCATCTTGCTCAGTGTTTGCTAGAGGAAGGACGTATTTAGTGCACTAAACAAAGTGATACAGAACTCAAGAGCAGATCTGCTGAACAGTCTGTCCCTACCTGTAGACCCCATTCTGAGTGCTTCTCCTTATTCCAGTGAGGATATTTGCCTGAGATATGTATGAACCGTTTCAGCAGTACCCCTGCTTATCCAAAACTCTTATGGTCAAGTTTCACTCCACCTTTTCTTTGCTTATACTGAGAAACAAGGGAAGGAGAAGAAATCAAAGCTTACAGTCAATGATGGGGTTTAACCTTTCCGCTGTCCACTAAACAACCTGGCGCAAATATCTCTCCCTGACTACTGCCAGCAGCTTCATGGCTTATCTTCTCTGCTTACAGAAACAGCAAGTCTTCCAGCACAAACATCCCAGAGTAGCATTACATTTGGTCCAACAAACAAGAGGGGGAATACAAAGGCTGTAAAGAAGAAGCATCCCTACTTTTCACTCACTTCTGGGTAGTGTACAAGAGATGGTTATGAGTCAGTTTTCTCCCACAGGATGGGGAAGGGAAGGAAGGATGAACAATAAGTACCTGAAGACAAGTTTTGACAAGGCATGAGAAGCAAAATACAATGGTAAGTGGCTCTCTGCAACAAAGTGCTGCATTCCCTAACCAGAACAGCATTAGCTAATGTTGCCTGAGATACCCTAAACATCCAGCCACCTATACTGTAAAGATGCCACATGTCTACAGAAGAACCTACCACCAACATACCATCGACTATAGGAACAGCCTAAAAATACTGTAAACTACAGAAATCAGAAGAAATTATGGCTTGTGAAAAAAAGCTTTCGCAATACGTTCTATGGTAGAGTAAAACAACCTGCTATTGGCACATCTCAGACTTTTAATAAGTCTTTCCTCTTTACTAAGATTGCTAGCAACTGTATGTAACTGGTGTCAAGCTCTCCACATGCTCACACATTGGGCTGTCCAGTTGATAGGCAAGGTCTTTGTTCTGAACGCCTACGGAGACATTGCAAGCAGTGCTTTGTGTAAAAGAAGTGCTGTCACTGCCTGGAAAATAGCTCGTGCAGACAGACAACTTGGAGACATGGCAACTATTTGGCTTCTCAAGAATGACAAGGAGCCAACACACAATACTCATTTTATATTCAAATCCAAATGAATCCCATCCCAAAGTAAGTGTTTTTAGAATGTTTGAGGAAGGCCTCCAGCACGCACAGATTTTTAGAATATATGCTGACATTCTGTAGGGCGATCCAGGAAATGTAACTTGACCCAGAGCTGCCAGGGAAATCCAGCTCTCTTTAACATGCAAGCTCACAGAGCAGCTAAGAAGGAAAACTGAGAAGTTGTGGAAGAGATTTAAGTTCTGAGGCAGGAAGTGCACTGCCACTCTGTTGTGGCAAGAAGTGTAAAATGGGTAGCTAATGAAAAAGGATCTGTGGAAAAAAAGAAAGAGAGTGAAAAAAACCAAAATGCTGCAAAACTGTCTGCACTCTTTCAGATTAATCCTGATAACATTGTCATAATTTCTTCCTTTTCTAATTGATCTTTTTTGTTGAAAGAGCTAAAAAAGAACAAAAATTTCTACACAAACTCACAGAGAGATACTAGCAGTAAGGCTGAGGCCAGAGAAGCTACCTTGGCTTACTTGACTTAATTACAAAGATTTTTATAGGGGACCATCAATACATAATTCAAGCAACGTAGCACAGACGGAGAATGACAAAAAGGGGAAAAAAAATTGTGAACCACATAAAAAACATTAGCACAAAGAGTCAGATTTTAAAGGATGTTTGAAAAGCTTAAGAGTTGTAATGGGTATATTTAAGCTGTCTTCAGATGTTCGGTATCTAAAAGCATGAACATTTTAAAGTGACATGTTGGTGAAATTCTCCCTTTGCCCTATTTCTCAGCATCAGTCCGACTTTGTCCATTCACCAGTTGTGGAGTGTGTCTAATGGTTCTAATGAGGATATAAATACCTCTTTGGGCCAGCATTAACACAAGTACAGAAACATCCCAGGTCCAAGCACAACAGTGCACAGAGGGTGTCTGTCCTATTCCCCATCTCTTACTTATTAAGCACAAGCAAAGCAGAGCGGAGACAGAGGGCTTAACAGGAGATGGAAATACATACTCTGCTTGCTCTCTTCCTTCTGTTGTGATACATTTTCTCTCCTCCTTTTGTGCAAGAAGAGAACAGTGGGAATTGGTATTTTTATTATGAAGTTCTGAACTTACATCCACTGAACACAGATGAAAGTGATGTTAACCATCACTTCCTGACGTTCATCCTCACTGAAAGCAGAAGCACATCGGTAAGAACAGTGTATTCGCACTGACAGCATCATCGTGCTGAGAACTGAGTAGGAAAGCAAATGTCTGAGATTTGGCCATACTAGTTCAATGAGACACGTTCTCAGTCCAGTTTTGATGAGAAATTCCATCAAGGATATAATAAATACTTCCCAGATAAGCCTTATCAAACCTTGCATGCAGCCATACTCAGTTTCTGCTTTGATGAATTGATATATCCCACCTAAAAACAGGCCTGGCTGAAAAACTGCCTATCTTTGACCCACAGTGATGAAGCAAAAATCATGTGGTAAGGAGCACTGAGTAAGCACAAGCTTAACAGAGCTACTGAGATAGCAGGTATGCACTTCCATGTCTGCCTTCACAGAAGTGAAGGAGAAGTCTCAGAAAAACTTCAGCAGAGCTAAGGTAGTTCATGAATAATTTGACTTCTCTAAGGAAAAAAGGAAGTCCCTAAGACTAATGACTCTTGCAGCTACTCTGATAGCATCAAAGACTGGAAAACCTCAAATATAGTGGCAGCAAACAGAGAGAATCCATCCCTGTGGTATCACTACATGTTACAGAAGAGTTTAACCAGCTAGTAAAGGAAAATTTGAAAAGCAGTATGGAAACACAGTATTTAAAAACGCACACGTCATATTGAACCATTAATTCAACTCATTCTGCAATGTGCTTGTGTCTACCGGTGCTGTGGTTAATAGAGAGTGTATAAACTCAGAATGCAATTAAGTCTTGGAGGAAGCACAGTTGGAGGCTGTGGCAGTTTCTATAGCAACCTGAAAGGCTCAAGACTAGTAACGGGAGATTAACTTAAAGGCAAGATAAGTACATAAATATAGCTCTCATTTACAATTTTCTCTGCTTCCAAACGGGCAATGTATTTTCGATTTAAACAAAACAAAAATGCAGTCAGATGTCCTACTTGTTATTAACTAGGGCAAAAATAACCTTTAAAAACATCCTGTTAAAAAAATTCTGGCAATTTCAGATTCGGGGAATCATCCAAACTTCACTAATTAATTCAATCAAAATGGAAAGCACTGAACTTGAATGCTGCCAGAAGATTAGAAGGAGGCTTCAAGATAGGAAACATGAGAGTCATAATAAGAGTTTGCTGATGTCAATGCACTGTATGCTTATGAACAAATCCTCCTGATGTTTTTTTCTGGATTATGCTTCAGAGCAGGTTTTAAGTCTTCAAAACAACGAGGGCAAGACAAAGAAGAATTTTTGTAAACACTACAGACCTTTTTTATTTCCTTTTTTTCAATACCTTCTTCAGTAAGAAAGACAATATTGAGGAAGCTTCATCCAATATTTTTCCTGACACTTAAGAGCTTTTATTCAAAGGTTCATTTGAGACTGCAGTAACCCTTTTGAACTCTTGTCCACATTACAAATTAAAAAAAAGTACATGAAAGAGATTCCCTGGCCACATCCCTAGTGCAGCCAGTTATTCTGAACTTGTTTTACTTCAAGTTCATTTTAAGAACAATTGATACATGCATAAGATATTCAGGAACATGTATGTATCCAGGAAACAAACATGTAGTGACAACACTACCACAGGTACTGAAAGCAGTTACATTAGCTAAATAGCTAGTCCAAACTTACTTACCCTATCCAGCCCGTCAAGCAATGCAGAGCTAGCACTAGCACCTCTGCACAGCGCTGGGTTGTCCTGCACAGTGTCGGTTAGCATCAGACTAATGAAAGAAAAATAGCACTACCCCTACTTCCCTTCTAATTGGTGAATTAACCAAGCCCATGGTTAATTCACAATGTGTTCCAAGGATTACCATGGAATACCTGCCTCAGATAACACAAACCTCTTGGGCTGACCCAACCGTGACTTCAAATCCTCGTGTGAGTTTACTTGCATGGTGAGTTTTTGTGGTTGGAATTTGTTGACTTGTTGCCTACTTCAGGAAAAAATGAAGATACCCTGTGAAAATTTCAAGAAGTTGCTGTTATGTAATTCACAATGTTTGTTCCACTTCACTAAAGATTATTCCAACCTGCCTGTGATAATATCTAAATACCACCTAGAGTAATGAAGCTGGCATAGCATTATTCACAATGGAACACGTTCTCTGCTTCTGCTGTGGTGGGAAGTTGCCTGTTGTATGTGCAGAGCACAAGAAAACAATAAGCTGGTATTTTTTTTTCAAGAGCATACTACATTTTCTGCCATAAGTAAAATATTTCATCTTGTAAAATCCCTTGAAAATACTGTTGTTCAGGAATAGTACACTCTTCTCCACAAGATCATTCCAGAGTTAAAAGTGGCTTTACCCAGGGAGCTCCACCACATCAGCTACAAAAAGCAGAGTAGAGGTGATACAGGAATAAATTTTTTAGCGGCGTAGTAGGGCACTGATCCATTGAGGGCTTCTAACATTCAGAGTAAAGCCTTCAATCTCTACCCAAAAGAACTGACAGCCAACGAAAAGCATAAAATACACTAGGATTTTCTCCAACATTTTCCCTTCCTAGGAAAAAAACCTCAGCAACAAGAGCTGCAGAACCAGGCTGAGGTGCATTGAGATAGGGAAGAAACCTTGCCATCCCTCTCTACAAGGAGAAATTTATATCACCTCCATCAGTACAATACCTAATTTATAGATAGGTGACTTCCCCTTGCTTTAGTGTCATATTAGACAAAGAGCCAATAGTTTAACAGGTGTGAAATGGGTCAGAGTAGTGAAAATTTCCTCCTATTGTTTTTAATTTAACAAGGAACAAGAAATAAAGAATCTCTCTAATGCCAAGTGTGTTCTACTTTGTAACAGCAACAGTTTCAAAGAAGTATATAACACTTTCTCGCTTTCAAGAAAAAAACGTTGGTAGAGAGGCGAAAAAGGGAAAAGGGAAAAAAAAGGAAAAGGGAATACCTAAAGACCTTGTTGCAGTTTCTAGAATTAATATTTTGTTCTGAGTGGAAGAGCTGCAACAGGGTGAGATGAGGACACTGCTCTCAACTTCTTCATTGAAGTGATTTGTACATTGATACCAAAGAATTAATTTATTCTTCTATTTTCCACTACTAATTTTTTTCTCCCTTTCAACTAATTGAAAAACCACAATTGAAGACAATGCAGGAACAGCAGCAGCCCTTCAACTTTGAAGTTAATTTAGATTAAAAAAAAGAAATCCCATGCTGTATAAAAATTTCAAATAAGAGAATATTACATATTGTAGAATCTATTAAGTGGGAAGAAGTTGAAGAGATCCATCTTTCCCCTCAGTATTCTTAGGACCTGATCTGTCCTTTAATTGAAGTTACCACAACCCACTTTGAAGAGTTTCTTTTACTTTTCTAGAGTGGCTGTGGCAGTGCCAAGTTCTCAAGAGAGACAGCTTAATAAGAATATAAAAAATGCTGCCCTCCTCTTCTGCACATAACAGTTTTTATATTTTTTCTTTGATTTTGACTTGATATGAACTTGTCTCCTTTAAAGAAACAAAGTAGGCTTCACTGGAGGAAAATGCAGCAACCATACTTAGAAATTTGTATCTCAGTCATTAGCAAAGGGTTTAAAACCAGAAATCAGAGCAAAGCTTTGCAAAGTTGTTTGGTTTGTTGGTTTTTTTTTTAATCATGGTTTAGGAGATCCCTAAGCACACTTTCAGAAACAGCGTATCTGTGAATTTTAAGCATACAAATGAATTCATCTCCTCCCTGTTTTGCTATGGACTTTAGAAACAAACGGACATCACAAAGAATGACAATTACATGGATCTGGATTTGCTACAAACATTAGAAACAAGTAGACTTTATAAGGAATGACATTTACATGGATCTGGATTTAGATTTCATCTACTTATGCTCTCCTCTGGTCAGAAAGCACAATGACTTTGTTACCATGTGAATACAGGGTATAAAGAACACTGGAAAAGACAACACTGTTTGCTGCTGCTAATAAATAGCTCGTGCTCCAGGCATATCCAGAAGGATTTTGTTCTAGTTGACAAGTCTGCCTGCAACTACAAAGTTGCCAGAAACGTCTTTATATTACAACTTCCAAGAAGAAGAGACTACTTTCTTTGTAACACACAAATTACTAAGGGCAGGTGAAAAGAAAGGCATGCGCAGCTCACTGATTATCTAGAATACAGCAGCTTGCTGGTCCGTCAACAGCAGCTTTCACAAGTTGCTTAAGCTTCTAACATGAACCATGCTTAGTGGTTACAAAGGGTAATTAAATAGATACAGCTCTTTACTGTTCCACAGCCCATTTAATATTAATTTTGAATGCACCTTATCTTCCTCTTCTCCCAGCCCCCACCCCAACTAGCACTTTGGTTAAGCATGGAAAGCATTAAGGAATACAAATGATTAGCAAAATAGCTAGGAATTTGGTTAGACTAAACATTAAGGACATGACAGTAAGAGTTGGAAGAAAAGTAAAGCAGCAGATCAGATATTTGATCTAGGAAATATCCTGTTCATCCATCATTCCTTACAATTAGGCAGTAGATTGCTTGCTATACTTTCCTAGTAAAAATATGCAAAAGACAAATATATTTTTTTTTAGAAGTACTGTATGGTTTAGAGTTACAGCATGCTGCATATATCCAAATTCATCTCACTGTTTATTATTGCTGCATGGTCCTCCTGTACTGACCAATGAAAAAGATTATGAAGCTCAAAGCTATCCATGTAATTCCCAGAGAGTATGAAAATAAAATTAGAAAGTAAAGAACTAAAATAATATCAGATAAAAAGTTCTAAATCATAATTTCTTCACTTGGTCTCCACCACAACCCTCTGAAAATACTAAAGCCATTGTGTAGACACTCTGGCAGACCAAAAAGTTTCTTTCTTTTTTTTTTCAAATCAATATATGTTTCTTCCAATGTAGTCCCATTCAACTTAATGTCCTGGGTGGGGAAAACAAGAATATAAATAAAACACACAAAAATCCTAAAGCTACAGAGCTTGGGATCTATAAAGAACTCCCTATGTCATCTCCTGTCCTCCTTTACTTATACCCACATACTTATCTTGTGTAGCTTTACTATTCCCCTGCCTTTAGGGTTTACACAAGGCTCAGCCTTTCCTTGACCCAGCACACAGGCCCCTCTCCTGCCTATGCCAGGTAGAGATCGCAGCAGCCCTCATCTTGGCAAACCTCTGCATCTTTCAGCCACCCCATGGGCAATATGGAGGGGAGGTCAGTTTTAACCTGTGGATTTGGCTCCTTATGCCCAGCTCCTCATGCACGGATGCTGGCATGAGGAGTCTCCTGAAGTAATCGAAAGCTGAGCTCCTACGGCTGCTCTCACACGCAGCCCGGTGACACCAGCAACTCCCAGGCAAAGCTCCAGTTGCATACTGGAAGCAATGTTGGATCAAACAGTAGCAGCCCCTCAAGTACGTCCTTGTCCTAACAGCTTACAGAAAAATTCAGTCCTGATCAGCATCCTTTAACATGATCATCTGCAGGCACAGCTGACTATCCCACCACTTGGCAGAACAGCCTAAGGCCCACACTATTATTGCTTTACTAGCCAGAATCCTTGTATGTGCATCTGCAGTCCTCTAGGAATAGGGCAACATTTAAATAAAGCGGATGGTCAGCGAAAATTCAAAGGTCAGAATTAAGGTTGTTGACAGAACCTCAGCTTCAAGTGTCCATCTAAATTACCAGCCACGCAAGCCAACCCGTGCGTACAAAGCCAAACTGCAGTAATGTTTGCTACATTAGAAACAGTCTTTGAACTGACTAGAAATGCATTTGGAAAAAAACGTACATATGGAGGTGTTGTGTTTATTTGCTCTTATTAAAACTGTCTGAAGTGTCACATCAGTTTTTCCATAATATTCTTAGAGGCTTTTGCCACTTATTCCTCCCCCTTTTTTCTACAAATCTCTCTTTTATTTTCTTTTAAAAAAGATGTATCAGTAAATCAGGAAGACTTGGACTAAACTTTTCTAACCATGAACCCTGGGGAACAGGTGGGGCATGCAACTTCACCATACATTTCCTTTTGTTTCTCATGGGTTTGGCATAATTGCATTTGGATTTTTATTACAGGCATATTTCACCCCTTTGCTTTTTCATAGCATAATAAAAAGGTACCCAGTACTTAGTTTGATAGTTCTGGAAACTATTTAGCAGAAATGCTGACTCATGAACATGAATTTCCTTTTTTACTTGAAGCAAAGAAATTAAACAATGCAGACTCTGCTCTACAGCAAAACCCCAAATAAACTGGGAGAGAGTGAAACTGCATTAGGCTATAACGCTAACATGCTTTAAAGATTCAGCCAAGCCTTTCTGCATGTAACTATGATAAGTGCTACCCCTATTCTCCTCTCAAGTTGTGTTAAGTACTTAAGCATGTTTGCATATTTGCTAGAATAGGTGAAATAAACTAATTAAGGAGTAACAAAGCAGTCTAGGAATTCCAGGGGGGGGTGAAGGCAGCTTGAGGGGAATCTGTGCATTCAGAATATGCCTATTAAATTCACTGTTGCACAGCTCTGCAACTAACTACAATTAAATGAACTACAATTAACTACAGTTAAATGAAAAATGAGATTTTCTTATTTTTTCTGACAGTGAAATTTTTTTTCATGTTTGTATTTTAACTCTACATTTCCTCCCTGCTTTTCTGAAAACATTTCCTACTCCCACCCCCAACCTTGCATGAAATGAGAAGCCACTAAGGGTTTAAAATGTCTTTTATTCCCCCTACTATTACAGCCAATGACAAGTAAAAAGGCTGAAATATTTTGATAGTTACATATCACAAGCCTTTCAGTAAAAATACTTTTAATTTCCTAAGGGTTGATTTTCCTATCAAAGACCTCACTTCTGACATTTTTTCAAAAAGCCCTGATCATCAGCAAACAAATCAAATTGCTCACGTACACCAAAGAAAAGGAATACAAAGGTGGTAAGAGATTTTATTGGTAGTCCTGCTGAGGCAAGGAAGGTGACATGAGCATAAAATAAAAAAGGCTTGCATTTCATAATGGTTTGGAGGTGAATTCTTACCCTTCCTTCATGCCCCTCTGATATCAGTTAATTACCTGAGGAAGGAAGGGGCTGATGTTCTGATACATTACAAAAATAGAAATGTAATACCTAGTTTTAAGATAGGTACTCGGAACATATTAAGGGTTATGTTCAAAGCAAATAACAGCTCTGGAGTGAGAGAGAACAACGCTGACACCAAGTGGAAGAAAATGCTGCCGGCTCCATTCTCTCTTCCAGCCTTCAGATGACTGAAAATCTAAGAGCTGCAAATCTTCGGTTTAGGTGTTGTGGTAAATTTTTTAAACATCAGAGGAAGACCACACAGATCGTCTGAAAGCAGAAATCCATTATCCTAATGTGTACACTAGCTGATTAATTATAATCCTCTTCCTTGTAGCGTAGCTGATCTTAGCAAGGAAAGCAACTGGCTGCTGCTCTGAACACATGAGGTATTATTCTCCTTCACAAATTGCAGATAAAACTCCTTAATCTGTAATCTACATAAGTTCTGGGAGCCTGACTGTGGTAGGAGCTTTTGATATGCTCTGGTCACAGCAAAACTGAAAATGGGCATTCACAAACTGAGAAGTAACAAAGATGAGTCTCCACTGAGTTGGTTTCTGTACAGCATACTGTCTTCAAAACATATTTTCCAGGCCAGAAAAGGCCTGTATCAGTGACCAGTCTTAGAAGGACCTTCCCCTCTCACACACTTTATATCATTATTGAATGACAGACAGTGATCAGTGTAATCAGCTAGTGTGATTGCCTGAGCTTTGTTCTTGTATTACTGATTACAGCGAAGAATCTCAGGATTTCAGTTTGACCGGCTTCCCTCTTCCGTGCTCAAGCTGCTTGTTACAGTAAAGCACAGCTGATGGTGTGCTTCATATCACACCGAGCACACCCTCTCCTGCCAATATTCTCTCGTAGTGCAGCTTTCCCCAGACAAAAAAATTAATTATAAAAAATCTACTTATTGGGGGCAGGGAGAAGAGAAAAACATAGATAGCAGCAAAACCCACTAAGTCATAGAAAGGGGTTGAAGTGTGACAGCAGTGTCCTGGAGCACTTGTACAGCAAGTCAAGCGAAACCCCAGCAATGCTGGAGCAAACATTAAATCAGTGACATTCCCTCCACACCCTGTGGTTTGCTAAAAACGGAGACCAGGCAAGCTTGTAGTTTCCAAGTTACAGATTTCCAGTACAAAGGACAGTCTGCTGCAGATCACAGGCACAGCACAGAAAAAGGACCTCACTCTCTCCATACCCTATTCCCTCTACCAACAGGCAGAAAGGCTCCAGCCCTGAAGACCTGGAAGGAGTAATGAGTACTCCAGCCACATCCACTTTGGTGGGTTTAAGTCACACTTGCCTAGGATACAGCGGTTTTTATCGAATCCTTATGCCTACAGTCAGTAAAATATTCTGCAGTGTTTATCCAGAAGAAAAAAAAAATCTTTACAATCTATTGGCTACAATTTTTGTGGAGACCTAGATCCTACTTTGATCCTAAACGTATGGCACTTTTTTATCCAGTCTTCTGGTTTGGGGAGTACTCAAATACAAAATTAAAACTTAATGTTTAATAAGACCATGTTTTGCTAAATTTACAAAGGTTAGGTAAAATAGTTTTTCTATGGAATGGGAAATAACATGAAGAAGTCTTTCTATAATGTAACAGCAGCCCCTACAAAAACATTGACAAATCTCCTGGCAGTTCACATGGTGCACACAAGATTTGCTATGCTCCTAAATTTGGGAAAAATTGTTAAGAGCCACAAATAGGAATTGGAACTACATTCTACTATCCAAGAAAAAATATTTTGACAAGACAGTTTAGTCTAACTTGGAAATTTCAGTTTACTAGATCATGCGATAATGTCTGTTTGGTTGGTTGGTTGTTCATTCTGAAAGATTTCAGCTAATTCCACAAGCATTGTCATGGGATTAGCAAAGGAAAACATCAGTTAAATTATTGCTCCCCTCCAAACTGAGGACAGTCCATTTAGGAGACCACAATTCTTTTTTACGGCAACTTCAGGTGAGAGTGAGGCACCACATTTTTTTCACAGAACAGGGTTAATGCCGAAACATCCATTTCCTCTTTGGAAAAGGCTAAAAACCTGAGATTGACAAAACTCTCCAGACCACAAAAGCCTTCCCAACAAAACCATAATTTGAGTAGATAAAGTCTCCATGAAATATTTAGTTGCACTATTCCGACCAACTACAAACCACACTGCAGTTTCAGAAATTCAGTCTGAGGTGTCTGTGGTCAACCTGCAGGTCCAGGATACTGTCCAGCTCCACTTCCCCAGCCCACTGGTTCTCTGCAATCCCTTTATAACAGGGTTCCATGATTGTAGGGAGTAACTGCATGGGACCCAATCAATAGGCAGTCCCTGCAGCCTTGCTGATACACAGCGAAGGATGCATAAAAGGACAAAGGAAGAAAAGAAAACAAGAAATTAAACTTATTCCCTCAGGGTGTAGGCTTTTCTTCTAATGAACCCCATGCTTTAATGGAGGTACATGCAGTAGCTTGTGCACACCCACAAAGTCATGCTTCTGTTTGTTTGCAAGACAAAGGTAGCATGCGTAATTCAGGAAGGATTTATCTATGACTTCTGTACAAAAAGGAGATATGAAAAAACACTCTTGGACTAGATGCAAAAAAAAATCCATAGTCAACTGTTACATAGAACATAAAATTCAGAAATGATGAGGGCAAACGTCATGACAAATTGCTCTTAGCAAGGTTTGGTTCATAATTTAATGACACTATAGAAGTTAAGCTAATCTTGTACACCTCCAACACAGCTAGTGATACGCTTCAGGTTAAACACAGTTATCTAGAGAGGCCTCAGGTCAAAACAAAAACCACAGTATCTAACCTCTTTTTAAAGAATGATTTAAGCCAAACAGGAAAATCAGTTTAGTACTAGTGCAGTTTGTGAGCTAGACAGAAGGTTATAGGACAGCATTAAATGTTAGTGGACTCTCAGGTGGGGAAATTAAAATAAATGAATAAATTAAAACACCCCCAAGCCCCAAACAAACAAAACAAACAGAAGAAAACTAAAACCAACCAACCAAAAAAACTGGCAGGATTTTACAGCATTCCAAATCTTTTTAAAAAAAAAAAAAAAAAAAAAAAAAAAATGTACAACATACAATGGCCAGGAAAAAGTACAAGCTAAAATATATAGTAGCTTGGATATATCTTTTAAACCACTATCTTCAGATGGTATAGGTGGCTGTGAATAGTCCACTCTGCAGCCTATTCTCAATAGTTCTGAACTGTTGAGAAACTTGCAAATTCTTCTCCCAGTCTGTCAGTCTGAATCAGCCTGCAGATACAGAGTAAGTGGGATGACTCCTGGCACTTCAAGATACTAAGAGCACTGCTCAGGAGCAATCAATCTTGCCCATCTCAGACTACAAACAACACAACTGAAGGTTAAGCCTATGTCATCTGTATGGCATGCCTGTCAGATTGGTATGGCTTTAATTTTTAAAGCTCAATTAATTAGGGTAACATATAATGTTGGGGGGGTGAGGGAGGGGAGGCACCCCAACAACAACAAAAAGCCCCACATGAGTTAAGTAGTCTAAATGCAAGTATCTGTGTAAATGCGTTAAGTTATTTCATGAGAAACAGCCAATAAAAGCAAGTTTCATTTCCAGGAAGCAACAAGGGATTTGAGCCAGGTTTGCCATTTCACTTTTTGCTTGCTTTGCTGGAACTAGAACATGCACTTTTAGTATGTTTAGTTTGTAAACCTAACTTTGATGTTTCCAGTTTAGTGGACTTTGAGCAATTGTTATATTATGAAAGATGGAGAGTACCTATCCAATGTGCTGGGTTTCCTGCCAGAAATTACAAAAACAAGATCAACCACAGAATACTGAATTCCCTTCTCACCCACAGATAGGATTTCTTTCATAAACTTACCTCAGAGCAGGAGAGTGCCTCATGGCTATGCCTTGTCTGAGGTTTTATTAAAGAACTTGAAAGGATCTTTTCAGCAGAATTCTTTCCCACATCACCACAATCCCAGACAGACTGTGACATTTTGCAGAATTACAGGGAGTGAAGTTGCTTCTAAAACAAAAGCACTGCAATAGAAAGCCAGGTTTCCTGGCTACTCTAATACCTTTCCAATTTCCTTTAGCTGCTGACACTTCTAGTTTTGCAAGCAAAAGCAGATATAATAGGATAGCTAATATTTTGATCTTGCATTTGAGTACAGGTTGCAGGAATTCTCAGAGTTGGTAGTGACATGGGACATCTTCAGAGAGTAAGGGGAGTTGGAGGCATGGGCTTTAACACTTGTCTTTGTGTGAAACGATCCTAGTTTTAGATTTGGGGCCATGTCCTGTGACGTAGCAGGATTATTTCAGAAACATCCTTGTATCAGCGTATTTTGTTCTCTGTACCTATGGCTGTACAGGATTTATTTCAAAAGAGAGGTTCCAAGGAGCATTACAGTCTCAATATTCAGTTTGGGATATATAATATGTTCTAATTACTGAATTTGACTTTGTATTACAAGTCTGGTAGTTTTCCTTAACAGAGATACTTGGAGAAAGAAGCCAGGAAATTAAAGAGTCACAAACATGAGTAGCATTATCTACAACTACATGTAATGCAAATCTCTCATAATCTTTCACCTGATCTGGCACACTGCTATCAATCTAGTCATGAACTGCCAGGATATGAGGTAACTGCATGCTGCAGTATTAAACTGTAGGTTTTGCTACAGCATTTCCTTCATGTCTTTTTCTAAAAATCAATTTCAGGTTAAGCAGCAATGATGCATCATATCACAAACTGAAAACAAAACTTATACTGACCCTCTCCCTAAACCAGCATTTGTATATCATGTTTCTTCCACCAGGAGGTTTTTGACAAAAAAAGGAATCAAAGTACTAACAATGTTTTAGAAAAGAATATGCCCAAGGAGAGGCTGAAACATACACAGTGAGATCCAGAAGGGTGAGAGGAGTTTCACCCTTCTGGTTTTGCTTTCCTGTGTCATCAATGTATAGCCAAACACACACACACAAAATAAAAAGTGCTTCACTCGAGGTAAAATCCAGTGGCTTTGATCTAACAAAGCTTGGCATTGAGATATTTAAAGAGGAACAGTTTGGGATTTTATTCTTGACCTTTTACTTCTGTACTTGCATTTTTTTTTTAAATCAGAATTTTAAACACTCATGTTTCCCCTCTAGCTTAGGCATATGATGAATATTTACATTGCTGGCAATAAGCTATAGTAATTAATTACACTATGCATAAGTAAATATATTTCCATTTGTAGGTTTCAACCCAATGAAGCACTTTTGATTACTTGCTGAGTTAATTAACGTAACTTTCTTACCTGAAGGCCATCTACTTGTCTCTCTGAGAAACAAGGGTTCAGATCAACAAAAAGCATCTCATGGTGTTGAAGCAAATACAGCAGGAGCCCATTGTAAAGCTTTTGTTCTTCACAAGCCAAGGGACTGACAGGGATTCTAAGGGAAGAGGAGATGGATTAAGTTTAGGAGCTCTCAGATCAGGGGCTAATGATGAATCACACAGCAAGCCCCTCAGTACCCAAGACAATTAAAGCAGCCAGTTGGGCAACTGGATAAAACAGAGTTCCAGCCTCATTTCCAACAAGCAACTGTTGGGACAGGGACTGGCTTAATTTGGTGGGTTCACAACACTGGGAGCCTCACAGTGATGGAGCCCCAGTTTGCTGGAACAGTTCAGAACACAATCAATCTTTGAAGCAGCACAGCAAAATAGCTGGAACCTGACAGTAACTCAGACATGAAGTTCATAAAATCAAGGATGAAGAGGACGAAAAAAGCCCTGGAAATCTGCCATCAGTCACTAGCATTGGGGGTGGAAGAGAACAGTTTTGTTCCAGCTTAGTTTATGAAGGTGAACTTTGATGGCTAGAATGTCTTATTACCAGAACTGCCTGGAGAAAAAAAAAAACCAAAACACATAAGTAAGAAGCTGTTTCAGGGTAATAATTTATAAATTCACAGAAATCAGGCACATCATGCAGTGGAACTTCTGGATGCTCCCATTAGCAGGTTTTTTGGTTGTTTTTTTCCTCTTTCTTTTCACTCCTTTTTTTTTTTTTTTTTAAATAAATAGTAGTTGAGCTTGTACTATCCACACAAGTAGACTAAGCTGGAATCATTTAATTAAAGTCAAGGGATTCTTTATAGGGGATTCTAATCTCACTCTCTGAAGGAACTATGTATTCCCCCCATGAACTATCTGGAAGCTTGGATGACATTTACATACATGCTGTCACCTTAATCCAGCTTCTCCAGCCATGCTGAACCAACTCAGTTCCACCCAGCACAATATTAATATTTAAACAAGAAATTCATAAACTCTGGAGACTACTGTGGAGACATAGACACACCAGTCTTTGTTTGCCAAATCAGTACACTCATTATTAATTTGTGATTTTAAAGTACAAATATACACACTGGGCCCAGTCCAATTGCTTTCATTCATGTTCTTCTTTTGTAAACTTACCGTTGTTTCTGTAAGAACTTGAGTTTGGGCTCCTTTTGAAAGAAGGTGGTTTAAGCAGAGTTATAGCCAGGTACAATGTAGACAGATTTACAGGATAAACTACAGTGTCATCACTTCTTTCTTTAGGGTTCGCTAACATTTCTGCTTCTTGCATTCTTATTTTTTTCAGTACAGACTCAATTTCTCCACAAAAAAAACCAAGCCTGCATGTAAAACCTGGCTGACCAAGCAACAGCCTTTCCTGCATACAACAATCCTAAGAGATTATTCATTGCTTACCCAAACGTTAACACCCTCAACTCACAGGCCATACAAGCAATCTTTTTAGTCTCTTGCCTTCTTTTTCATCTTCTTTCTTTAACTTAGACACATGTTCCCCAACCCATTCTACCAGCTGTTAACTCCTTATTAGCAAGGAGCACTCCACAAGTTGTTCATGAAAATAAACAGCTCTCGCCCTACTTATTGGGTCCCACTTTCCCTTACAGGCAGCCGACGTTTCGGGTGCCCAGTTCTCATTTAATCTTAAAACAAATCTAAGCTTTACTCTGTGATGCGACCCTGCAGCTGACTGCAAATATCAATGTCTGCTCATCCGCAGATATTCACAGGTGGCAACAAGTGTGTCTTCCAAATATAGAAAATACATTTTTAGTTTTATCTGCAGCCACCTTCCACAATGACTTTCAATTAATCTGTAAAATAATCACTTCCTGCCTCTTCAGATACTTTTGCTGTTAGCAGAAACTATATTATCAGGCTGACACTAGGGGAACCATATTCACACACTGTTAAATCCAGGAACATGTTCCTAGGAAGAGCACAACTACTGAAGTATATTCTGCACTTCCATAAAGCCCTGTAATCAGTTGTACTGCAAATCAAACACAGGAGGACACTCACTACAAATAAGAAACAATTAAAACTTGATCATCAGGAATCAGCTACTCATTTCCTTGAGTCTAAACCTTTCAAAGTTGCTTTGCCACAAAGTGCAAGCTAGAAGATCCATACAGTCTCTTGCCTTGGCTTTGTTCAGGAGATCTGCCAAGGTTCCCTGCTGGCAGCGGCTTGCTGCAAATTTACAGAAAGAATGAGTCAAAGTAAGTAGAAGCAAACAGCTGGTTGGCTAGCATCCTTGTGCACTCGTGCAAAAATTACTTACTGAAGTTAGCAGCAGAAATCTCTTTACCAAGATGAGGCACAACAAAAGCACCCATAGAAATTTAACATCAGTTGAATCTCTGATAAAAGCAAAGCAACACATTCTCCTTGGCATTTACAGAGGCTAGCAGGACATGAAACAGCTCGCAAGAAGAGGGATGAATGGCAACAGAAATAAATAGTTCAGAGGACGAGCAGAAAGAAATCAACGAGTTGACAGAAGAGTGGAGCTTAGCAAAGTCAGTCTAGGGAGTAACCAGCCTGTTACTCAACGTAGCTACCAGTTATGTTTTTGGTTCCCTTACCTACAAGGAGGTGAGAACATGAAAGCTGCATCATGCAAATGTTAAGACTGAAGTCACAAAAGAAACAGATGCCAGGATCAAAAATCTAGAAGAAAAGCAATGTGAAAGATGACAGATAGAAAATGAAGATAGCTTAACTCAGTCTCGGGGCAAAAAATAGGATGAAGGAGGAAGGCCCGTAGAAGAAATTGGAAGGAGCTGGTTTGCAAAGGAGACTAAGGTAAAATTAAAACATTTTACTCATTTATGCTTTTTCTGAAACATACCTGCTTTTCTTATTCCCACTTGGGGTCCCACCACTCTGAACAGGGACAGGAAGCATATATACTAATAATATAACAGAATTTTTCCAATATGAAGATCATTTTAATCAAATATTCAATATAAGCAGCGTTAAAGTAAGGGGCTGCAACAGATTAAAAATAGAGAAGAGACTGCTTATTTAACATTCAGTTTTCACACAAACAGTGATACTAGTTTCCTAGCATTTAAAATTCACCATAATAGTTTTCTGCAGCCCTGTAACTGGACTTCCAATAAAATACCTGTGCTAAGGCTTATATTTTTTGTGTTGCAATTACCATAGTTACTAATAGTGAAGTATATGCAGTTTAGGTTTGCAAGTTATAATGAGCAGAGAGTTTTATATTCTAATTTTGTGTCCCCAAAGCCCATATGTGTTCCATGTGGAATGAATATTCCAACTCAGTCACTTCAGTGAAACTATAAGCATGACAGGTCTCCACAAATAAAAGTGTCAACAGATTGAGACAGGTGATAATCACAGACAGAATTTACACTTGAATATAAATAGACCAAAAATTTAAAGTAAAAAGGCTTATAAACAAACTAGTTTACTTGTTTAATGTCAAAGAAGGAAGAAGTAATTGCACAAAAACACAGATTGCCAGAATACATGCAGAATGGTTTTAATACCTGCAACGTATTAGTGCCATAAGCAGAGCTGACATTACATCCAGAAGAATATTTCCAACAATTGCATGGGGTATACATTTCTGCAGATTAGATCTAGAGTTGTTTTTTCCATAACCTTCATGTTCTGACTGAACAACTATAGCAAGTACTACCCAACGTGTCTCACTTTCCAGTGAGTCTACACTCTGGCTGCCAAATGTTTCATAATGTGGCAGCTAATTGCACTGATTCTTGCTCTGAAGGACGCAAAGGGTACTCATGGCTTTTTTCCCGTGTCAGCAGATATGGTTTGCCACATTGGACTACCTCGAATTTTGCCGCTCTACAGGACAATACAAATGGTTTATTCTGAATCATTCGAGGCCTCAGATCACTCAGCAGGAAGTGGAACAGCAATCTCACTGAGAGAAAATGCCAGTTGAAAGGCTCTCCTCTCCCCCCAGTTACCAAAACAGTGATTTTTCATAATCCTTGGAGGTAACTCTCCAAGAACAGCACGAGCTATACAGTTTACAAAAAGCGAGCTCCAGAATACCTGGTTTCTCTCCCAGAGCTGGCGAGATCAGAATGACTGTAAAAAGCTGGAGTTAATGTTCATAGGGCAGATAAACTTCTATTTATGGTAGCTGTGCTGTCTTGACAAGTCACTGGCAGGGAAACCTGATGCTGATCAAGGCTTCTCAGACAGGTCATTGCCACAAGCATTTAGCTTAGCACTAAGTGTTCCTCTGTCTGGTTTTTAAAGTACATGTACAGCACTAGCTGGACCATCTCCCAAAACAGAGTGGGATGCTTAAAAACTGAAACAGCTCATCAATCAATAAGGGAGCCTACTGGATTCTTATGTGTAGATACAGAAATCAGTGGGCAGACATTCAGACAATTTGGGAATGGAGATAAAGGAATAAAATAAAGTATTATTGCATGTGTGTGCATGCATGCACAGAAGCCCCATGTAATAGCGAAGGGGGCCTGATGGCAAAAAAGTGACAGTCAGAGCAGTTCGTACTAAGTTAGTGTGGGGGTCAAGGGATAGATTTTTGGTGAAGGCCTTTTGGCATCAGGCATTTACCTGTTTATGTTATAAGTATCACCACACAACTAATCCAGGCACTGGGAAGTAAACCTCATTTGCCTACACTCATTTACTAATTTTCGCACGCAGATATTAAGGAACTTGGGGTTTGGTTGCAGAACTGCTTTGTTCCCTCACGGAATATCCTCCATAGTGAAGCCTATTCTCACAGGAGTGAATGGCATAACTGCTACCACACTACATGTTGTAGATTCTTCTCTCTAGCTGTACTTTTGCTAAAGTAAGGGTCATTTTACTTATATCACCTGCAAAGGTTATATGCTGGTACATCTGGCAATAAGCCCCCAGAGCAGGTAAACAGACACAAACATTGAGACCTATGGAAACAGCAGCAAGGTTTAAGAGCGCAGTTCCCCAAAACAAAGCCTGTCATTGATTTCCAATATGCTTGGTACCAATTTTGCTGAATATATCTTTTTAATAACTTACTTGGCTTGCCAT
Source organism: Haliaeetus albicilla (assembly GCF_947461875.1). Taxonomy (NCBI): domain Eukaryota; kingdom Metazoa; phylum Chordata; class Aves; order Accipitriformes; family Accipitridae; genus Haliaeetus; species Haliaeetus albicilla. Next base: position 8,218,950 of record NC_091493.1, on the reverse strand, counting down.
ACAAAAAAAGTGAAAAATAAAAAGGCCTCTTTGACTGCATAGAAAATACTAATTATTAACATGCACATTTTGCAAAGCAGCATTGGCTTATAGTTCACATTAAGCTGGAATGTCTATGATCCACTAAAACAAAGGTTTACAAATTGTAAGACAGGTATAAACATTTTAACATCCTCTAGTGTCAACATGAAGGACAGAATAAAGAAATAAATTCTTCTAGCTTCACTGGAAAATCCTCCATTATCACATCACTCTAGGCTGTTCCTTCTCACCACCTTGACTTGCATGACATATGCCCTCCCACCTTTCTTTTTCAGCATCCAGTTACATGTCCGCTCACCATCATGCCAAACATACCTTCTCTAGCTTCAGCCAAGCACTCACTGCTTGCAAGCTCAGCTGGCCTCTGCTCAGATGTCAACTTGCATTTTAGTGGCAAGGGCAGAATAAGTCACTTCTCTTTCTTGATGGAAGAGATTCCTTTCTCTGATATCAAATGCCATTACAAGGTCAAAAGTCGACCTTAGCTTTTCAGAATCAAGGCTAACAACTAAGTAGCCTCCACAGGCAGCACTTAGCTTAGTTAAGAAGAGGAGTAGTTCTCATTAAGCAGCACTCCATCCCTCATACCTCTTCTCTTCAGATGGTTTCAGATGGTTTCTTACTTGAGGCTGGACCTGTACAGTCAGTGCTTAACTGTATGAAGTTGGTCAGCCAGCTCAGAATCTGTCACATCTGTACTAACGTACTGTATAAGCATTTAACTTTCAAAATGCTCCACTTACTGTTGGACTTGACGTTATGACAGAAAGCCTCATTGTAAAGTGTGATCTAGTAGTACTATTTAAGGTAGCTAAATAGAGAGTACTCACTTGAACAGAGCAGGTCCAAACACAATGGCTAGGTTTTCCAGAGTCATGAAATTCACTGCACTGTATGTTGCTACCTTTAACAGGAAAGCAGACAGGAACTGAAGAAGGTTTTGATGGGCTTTGGGCAGGCAGCTGAGCAATTGTCTCAGGTTCTCTATGCATTCTGTTGTGTGGATTTTGTGCTCTGCGGGGAAAAAAAAAAAAAAAGTTATGACATAGATATTCCTAATAATAACACAATTTCATCATAGATGTTATTATAGATCCGAGAGAGAGGGAAGGTTTTAAAATACATTAGAGCAAAGTAACGAATAAATATGTCCTAAACAAAGAATTTGTACACTAAACTTTGACAAAAATTTTCACATATTAATATTTAAATACCATGGATTTTCCAGATATTGAGTTTTATATACACTGTTTCTGCTATTCTTCCTATTATGACAGAATCATCTAGCACTTGCTGCTTTTTTAATAGAATTGCAGACAGTACTCATGTACCTGAATCCTTAAAGCTGCCTTTAAAGATGCTACAAGATTGTCAGCCTTGGTTGTCCCCAGAGGCTTTACACATGCTGTAGGATTCTCATTAAGAGGAATAAGAAATTGTACCCTTTCAGCCCCACATCATCTTCATTTCCTGACTAATTGGTAGCTCTCGGTCCCAAAACATTTTTGCTCTATAAATATGCAACTGTAGTTACACAAGAGATGCTTAAAAACCTAAATTGGGGATACTTAGCATTTTCTTGGTTCTCATTCTTCAAAGAAGAGTTACAAGGCAGAAAATGGGTTCACAAACAACTCTATCTGATCAGCATTTCAGAATTAGCATGATAAAGTTTATTGGAACTGAGATGACAGTACTGCTCAATAACTGGCAGTTGATGCTTAAACTTGCCATAGATCACCAGGACACATCTGCGCAGCTTTGACATTGTGAATAGCAAATCATGCCCTAAAGGGCAATTTAGCCCTAAAAAATACATTTCATAAAGGACAAGACCCATGATGCTCAACCTATTAGTGAAAGATATGAAAAAGGGGATGGAGAGGGAAAAAAATATTTTAAAAAGTAATAATAATAATAATGAAAAAAACCAACAGCAAGACTGTTCAGGGTAGTCAAAACAAGGTGCATACAAAAAACTGTAGCTCTTTCAGCACAGACTTTCATAGTTCATGAAAATGACTCCTTTCTCTTTTTTCCTTTTTTTTTTTTTTTGTAAATACATACATAACTTGGCACTTAGCAGATGAAGTTTGAACAAAAGCAACCTGCAATCTAACCCACAAAGACCACTTATTTGTATGCAAACACCTGAATTGGTTATCACTCAAAATCACCGGGCAGAATCATCTGAATGCATTAGCTCAGCCATTACAGACATGAATAGGGAACTAGACGGTGTATTGCTGTAGGTACTCATCTTGGCTTTGCATTTTGAATACTTCATGCTGCTCCACACACTGCTGTCCAAGAAGACTACAAGAAAACTAGTATAAAGCACTAAACAGGAACAAGGATGTACAAAAAGGCTCCTGTACAAGGGAAGGGTAAATAGAGAAAGAGGCTTCAGCTTGGGAAAGAGAGAAATGAGCCAGTGGCCATATAAAGGCACAAGCAGCATTATGACAGTGGTTAGATTAAAAAGAAAAATGTTATCTCAGTAATGAGTAAGGTATCCAATTTAAAAAGGAAGCATGCAAAAGAGGTACTTTCTCAAAGAATACAGGATTGGATTGCAGAATGTCTTGCCACCGGATGTTGGGGAGTCCAAAAGCCTTACTGAACTCAAAAAAAGGACTATAGACAAGTTCATGGAAATCTGGTGCATCAAAAGCAATTAAACATCAGTCTCTGGTTAAGGAAACTTAAATCCTGGCTTATAGGAAGGTGCAATGAACACATTATCTGTCACTGTCAGAGAAAGCTTGGAAGGTGCCCGTTCTGTACCTTGTAAAGTTTTTAGCAAGCCAGAACAGATGTTGTCTGGAAAAACAGCCACTGGCAGTTCTTTCAGAAAGAGTTTCAGGAGACTGGCCACAGAATCAACATCTCCATCATTAACAAGGTCTACTTTTTCTCCTTGATTGTATTTCTGCTTCAGTTTCTTGATTTTATTTACGGAGCCACTGATGCGAAATATACCGACACGCTCCAGACCTGTTTAAGAAGAAATATGAAACAGTAAGCAATGGTTGCATTACCATACCTGCGTGATGAGAACTGGATCTCAAAAAGCAAGAGCTCCTCTAAGAAAGCGTAATAATTGTAAAAACAGACTTTTCAGTAGTTACAGCTGAAAAGTACAGCTTAAACAAAGAATAACAGTTTTCAGAGAGCAAACAGCAAAAACATGAACTTACCAAATACTTCTAGGTACTCCACCATCTGTGTCACAAGAAAAGGAACTCCACATTGCGTTGCATCCTGTATGAGGGTTTCCAGAGGAACACCAAATGTGCTTCTTTCTCTGCTGAACTGCGGATCTGGTGAGACTTTATTTGTTGTGTGCCTGACTTGAATAGAAGATAATGATTTCTGGGGAATAAAAACAGGCAAGTGATAAGCAGAAGCTGGTTTTTGTTATTTTAACGTCCAAGGGTCTACATCTTAGGTAAAATTATTGTCCTCATCATAGCATCTTAGTACAGATTCTACTTCTACTGCATGTTCTTAAAATACTAATACCATTCTCCTTCTGCAGAGCTGAGACAAGACCTGTGATGAGGTAAATCCTAAAACCCATTTACACCTACATTCAAAGAAAATAGGTCTCCAGGTTAAGGCAGATGCCCTGTTTAGAACAGGGATGGGTCGCTAAACCCCTTCCTCACGAAGGGCCCCAACAGTCAGGAAAAAGGCTGACCGAGCGGTGGTGCACAGCCTTCTAACCCCATGAAATTTGTGAATTTCTACCCAATTTATGAAGATAAAAAAATGCAAGATTCATGGAGGAGCCAGAAGAGGAATTTAAGCAGCAGCCATGGCACGAGCCTGGTAAAGGGTTCCCATCTGCTCACCTGGTAATTCCAAATTTCTTACCCCAACAACCAATGCAAAAACATATGTAAGAAACCATGAACAACCTGAGCTTGGGAGCTGCTTTTTCATCTTGTTAGGATGGAGAGCCTGCCCAGTAAGACGGCTGAAAGGTACGTGGGATATCATGCTGGGTGCCTGCGCCCAGGGTCTACAGCGGGGCTGAGGGGTCTCTGTGAGGAGAGGGCAGGGCTGCCCCGGGCCGGGCACGGCCAGTTCCGGCCGGTTCCAGCCGGTTCCACAGCCTGGCCCCCTGGGTCCCTCAGCCCCACGAGTGGCACCTCAGGGGGATGTATTTAACAAAGGGGGAAACGCTACCTGGCCACGAGGAGCCCTTGCCCCTTTTTCCTCTTTCCCTCCTCTTCTACCCCCCTGTTTGCCTTACAAGCAGGCGACATTACCCACTGTGCTACATTTTGTCCTCATTTTCCTGTCAGGCAGGCTCCGCTTGCAGTCACGAAGAAGAGGACCCATTTCCACCACGCAATGAGAACAGAAGTCCAAACCGGGAACGCCTGGATTTACCAATTCCGCATCAGGAATATTTAAACAGTATTTGCATTTCATTTTAAAGGGGGATTTTAATTTTTCGCAGCATTATCCCAAGACATTCTAAAACCAACCTCTTAAATGTTTTTATTCCTATGTATTCACAAGGAAAAAAGGAAAGACTTTCCTACAGATTTGTAGCTGAACCGCTACGGAAAAGCTGTTTTTTGGCTCATAAAGCTCACGCCTTCACTAAAGCCGCAAGCCAGAGCTCGAGGAGGTCAAGTCCAGCCGTGCTGCCATGGTGAACACACACAAACACACGCTCAAACATCTAGACCCCATTTCACTCTTTCGCTACATAAGCAAGCTTAGAACATGATGTTAATGCTAAAGCGTTAATAATTAACCTAAAAGGAACCAATATCAGCATGTACCAAACGTATTTTACAGCATTTTTATATAAAAGCAGCAAGGACTTAAAAAAAAAGCCTCTATGATATATTACTCTAAATACATCCTCTTTCCTTCTTCAGATGCAGCAGTTGGGTTGGGGGAGGAAGCACAGCCTTCTCAGAAAGAAGAAAAGATGTAAGAAAGGACTCAAGAAGCCAGATTTAAGCTTACTTACACAAATGGAAAGGGAGGTGCTTGCTCCCATATTAGGCTGCAGGAGAGTGTCAGTATTTCAGCTGTGCTGCTCAGAAGACATCACCACCTTTCATTCCCCTCACAAATCCATGCAGGCCAGCGAAAGCTAACTGCAGCCATTGGGCTGTTCCTCTGTAATTAACTTATCGTAGCATAATTGCTCGGCATCATCTTAATCAGTAGTTTTACCCCAGATTTTGTCGAAGGTAGAAATTAAGCGCTAGTAGAAGTGGACTCCTTGTAGCCAACACTTGCCTCCGGAGGCACAAGCCGAGGGACGTGTTGCCATCAGGAGATGTTTCCATGGCACCTAACACACACAATGGCACAGCTTCCTGAAGCATGCTGATTGTGTGCTTGATATTTACTTTTGAATGGGTTCTTTCCAAGCAGGTTTGCAGATATTCCTACTACCTGCTGTCCATTCTGCCTGCTAGCAGCAGTAAGTAAAATATTTTGAGGTGGCCCGCAGTGTATACATATTCTAGATGCATGTTTATATAACACCTACACAATCATTCTGGTAAACATACAAGTAAGGATCCATCCAGCCTTTGAAATATGGAAGATGTAGATGTTGTTAAGCCCAACATCTTCTATTATAATTCTTTCACATACAAAGCCTCTCCTAGGAAATAAGCCAGAATGAAGCAAGCAATGTTGCAGTTAAATCTAATTGGGGGAGATTCTTAATACAAATTTGGTAGGTACATACAAAACAAAACCAAAACACAGAAGGCAAAAAAAAAACCAAACCAAACAGGCACCGAGTCAGACCCCCTTGGTGGAGTACTAGAAAAGCTGGAGTTACTCTGTCAACACACTGGACTGCTGTTTCAGCATAGATGGTATAGAGGATTCCCTCTTCCTTACTAGAGGGAACACCGCTTAAAAAATAGTGCAGATTTTTAGCTCACTTACCTCTCCACAAGATCCCACAATGAGGTCTAGAAATGCTATGGTTTAAGTCTTTCTTGCCCTCTAATTTGAGGCTTTCCTGCCCACCTGGCATGAGAACAGACCTCTCTCATTAGGGCACGTCAACACCCACCACCCAGGTGCAGCCAGGACTTAGCTAAATCCCTAGTGAGTAGGGTTCGTGTCTGGACAAAAATTCCTCCCTGCCACCTGTGCTGGCTCCAGGACTGTGTTTTCCAGCCCTCAGAAAATTATGCATTTACCCTCCTGTGCACCAGAAGCGGATGGCTGATTTAGCCGCCCCAAGGGGCATTTAATCCCTTTCTCCACAGCGCACGGGCCATTCCCACAGCACAGCTAGCTCTCCCCAAGTCCATTTTGGCCAACAGCATGTAAAGCTCAGCCCCCCCCTCAACACCATTGCTCCCCACAGCCCCCTCACCTGCTCTGCCCATGGGCTGAACTGGGGGCAGATGCCATCTTGCCCAGCCTCCCCCAAGACAGCAAGAGAGGAGACCGCCGCCACCACCACCACCCCACAGCTACCTGCTGATGCCTGCCCACCCCCCCAGGCAGGGGTAGCCTGGCCTCATCACTGCAGACAGTGCTCCACGGTGGAGCCCATCACCACAGCTGTGGCTGCTTGAGGGGCCCTGTCCCTACCCTGACCCCTCCAGCACTGCTGCCCTGCCACATTAACCACTTCACAGCTAACCTGTTCGAAGCTCTTGGGCCCCCAGGCAGTGCCGAGGCTGATGGTGCTGTCCTCCCCAACACTGCTTCATATAAAAGTGACAGCTAAAAAAGCACTCAGACCCACCAGCACCCCAGCTAACCATGCTCGTGGGCTGGCAGCAGTTCGCTCTCCGCAGAGAAACATGTCACAAAAAAGACCTGTGGAAAAAAAATCCAAAAATTAGAAAATAAATAATCAACAACTAACTCTTTCCTCCCCACCCCACAGCACATTTCCACCCTCCATGTTACCAGATGTCATAGGAATGATCCTGCCGACATGTCACTTGCCCCTGCTTCAGCTGAACATGTAAACTCTAGGCAAGTACCTCTTAAAGCAACAAATTCTCTGCCTGAGCAGCAAGCAAGCACAATGTTTTTTTCTGTTGGATCATCACAGGGCAAACCAGGCAGCAGCGACTGCAATCAGCCTCTTGGTCTCTACTGCTCTTCTAACGGCAATTACTGAAAAATTTGTTTTCAAGACCTGCCTGCAAAATTCAGCAAGGCTTATAGAAAATGAAGACATTTCAGTTCCCCAGAAAGCCTGCAACAGCTAGAGGGCACACGAGGCTTGCTGGAGAGGTGGTCCTGCAAACCTCACTTCAGGCATAGCAAGGAGCCCCAAGCCCTGGACAGGATTTTCCTTTGTACGAAGTAACACAGTTCAGAGGGATGATTTCTCCTCGCCTTGCTGTTGTACAAAAAGCAGAAGGCCGCAGGCAGCACAAATTAAGCATATAACTGCTCATACTGTGTAGCTGCAATTCAAACTCTTCCTTCACAACCTCTGGATCAAAGTCAGTCCCTGCGGGACATCAGCTATACGAATAGGATGCGTGGTACTTTGAGCAGCCACCCTGACTTCAAGGGCCGCGTCTAAATTAAAACCAAAACTTTTGGTCTCCCAACACCCTGCCACCCAGGGGAAGGCTTGTGAGTAAAGGCAGTGCCTCGGCCTGGGCAGCGAGAGGGGCTGGGGGAGCGTTGGGGGTTGCTTTTGTACTCTCCTCACTGGGGGCATGGCCTCCAGCTACTGAAAGGGCTGCTTTTGAGGGTTGCTGATGTCTCAAAAAGACAGAGGAAGAATAAACATGAAAGGAAAACAGAAAAGTTCCGTTTTCTTCCTTAAAAACCAAGGGTTTTTACAGAAGCATTAGGAACAACAGGATCCCTGTGAGAGAGGGCAGAGGTAAATCCCCTGTCAGCAGCAGTAAAAAACAACAGCGGCAAGAAAAATAATTAACCGAGGCTTCATGGTTCATTTCAGTTTTCCTTCAAAGCTGCAAGCAGCCTGTTCTGCTAACCTAGTGATCTGTGTCTCCGCTTCTGCAGTCTCCAAGCATCCAGCCAAATAGGAAAGAAAGCCCTTCTTGGTGGGCAAGAGCCGAGCAGCCGGAGCGGGTGCCCTGCGGCGGGGATGTGGCGTGGGCAGGCCTGCCGTGCCGCTTTCCCTGCCGTGGCCCAGATCCAGCTGGAGAGGCTGCGGTAGCTCTGGGTTAGGAGTAAACACTGGGGAAAGCAGCCCCGCTGATGCCGGCTGCAGCCTTTGAGCAGTGGATGCTCAGGAACAGAGTAGAACCGTGGGGTTCATAAACAAACACATAAAACATGACCTGAAGCAAAGAAATTCAATCCAATTGCAACTGCTAGCCAACCCCTCCGTGACATGATCCTCATTACCCAGGGACAACTTCAAAAGCAACATTTCAAGGATATATGGGCATACAATGCTGATTAAAAAATCAGTACTATATGTTTTTCATTTAAAGCACTGTCCACCATAAATGCTGTGCTTCAGTCACACTGCTTGTCTTCTGGTATCTAATGTTATCCTAAAACGGAATTTGTGATGCCTTGATTTTAATTGTGTGGATGCCTTGATGTATTTAGAGCGTTTAGGTCTTTTTTCTTGTTTTTTTCAAGTGGATAACTGCAGAGAAGAAAAACCCTTCCAGTGTGTCAGAAGGTCAGAGAACACCATAAGTACAAATTAATAAGCTTATGAAAACATCATTAAATTTGTCTCATCTGTAGTAAACACTCCAGCCCTCTGCGATTGCTCTGCAGGAAAATTATGAACTGACTGTGTTGAATCCAGCACACTGGACATTACAAGCTCACATAATCAACCTCTAGGTAATTTCAGCTGCCTTAAAAAACTTTATTCCCATATATTAAAATAAATGCCAGCCTGGTGGAGGAGAAGGCCATGGGGTAGCACCCCACAGGACCTCACAGCTAATGGTGTTGCTTTTTGCAGCTTGCCAAGAGGCACATCAGCACATGTGCCGCAGCCAGCCAGTCAGCACCCCACGGCTGCGAGACCCACGGCGTAGTACACTGTCTCTTGCCCACCCCAGCACTGGGGCCTGCGGACAACATGGGGTAAAAAGGGCCAGACAGACCCTGTGGGTGCTGAGGGAAGAGGAGAAGGCACTGTGCGATGAGAGAGTGTAAGAAGCTGATGTTGTAGTAGGGGATGTAGGACTCCAATGCACTGTTTAGAACTGTTTTGAAAAGCACTCTGCTTTTTGTTTTGGGTGGGGAGCTCAGAGAAAAGTCACTGGCATAAGTAGGAAAACTATTGCTTTGACTTTGCAATTTATATGACTTTTTAAAAACAGGATAAAACACCACGACAGGCCCATGAACCCATGCCAAGTGAGTGTATGCTTACCTCTTACATTTCAGAGCTGACAGCTTCAGCAAGTAGGACTGGAAAAGCTAAAAAGCCCTAACAATTTGTCTGAACAGAAGGAAAACAGAAAAATTACATTGTCTACTCCTTGGCTCAAAATGCTAAAAACTGTCCCATTCAGGAATGTATTTTTTCCTTTCTCTATGTAATCTTTTGGGAACAGCATATTCATTTGCTAAATGCACTATGATGCATCAGTTGCACCATCTCAGCCTTGACAACCCTTGTGCGCTTACCCCATAAAAGCGTCCCTGAATTATCACAAAAAACAGTCAGGGCCAGATCCACACAGATGAGTTTCCATCAGACAAACCTGTCTTACTGGCTTTTGAAGCAGGTTTTCATTGCCACCCTCGACACACAGCATTTGTGGTTTTTATTCCAATCCATTATGAGCCACTTTAAATGAAAAATGAGTAAGTTCTGAAAAATTGCACATTTTAAAGTATATGGAGCTGGTAGGGAAACTGTAGTGAGTCTCAAACAAAAGGGAAAAATGGAAATATGAGCTACAAGCAAGACAGAAGTACAGACACGGAAAAATGCATCTCGTATTAAGTAATCACTGGCAAGAAATGAAGCATGAAAAAATGGTATTTCTATTTTAATTGCTACTGTATCAATATACATTTTCCTACATCTTAGCTGCTAAACGCCATAGTAAAGACTTATAGGATGGTTGCCACATACCCCTCATCACACGATTTTGACTGCCAACTATGTCTACTCACCAAGCTAAATTACCAGAAAGGCAGAGTTGCTGTCCTGACAAGAAAGCAGCTCTCCCCTGCTGCTACATGCATTGCTTTTCACTGCGCTTATGGAGAGAGTACACAGGCCACAGTCCCTGCTGCCAGGCAAGCTCTTGTCAGCTGCCAGCAGCGTCCCCTCTGACTTTGTTTTATTTCTGCTCACAGCTGATCGGGCGGTCTCCTCGGGATGTGGATGCCCAGGGGCAAAGATGGGTATGTCTCCACAGCCAGCGCCAGGCAGGCGCAAGGGAGCTGCCCCCTTCTTCATCAGCCAGGCACACATAAGCCCGGTGCTGTGCCTGAGCAAATATCTCCTGAGTCACGGCAAGGCTTTTTGTTACTGTAGACGCAGCACTACATTAACCCACCTGGCAAGCTTGGAGTTGCTTCCCTCTATCTGCACCCATCTCTGGCAAGGGATGTGTTGGTGTCCTGCGGTGGCTCAGCAGAGCCTATTTCCAGGCAGCTGAATTACAGGCATGTGGAGAACTGCCCAGCAAAACAGTGGGAGGCACATGTTCGGACTGCTTGCTTGCCTTTTTTTTTTTTTTTTTTTCTTTTTTTTCCCAGCCTATTAAACTCTCTAGCATCATTTTTCTTTTAAAGGCTTCAGAAAAGCATGCAGAAGGCAGTTTTGCAGAACTGAAAGTAACTGGCAAGTGACAGGTCAATAACTGTCAATACTCTTCTCCTTTGGGAATGAAATGTCATGAAGGTTGAATTGGAGCCTGCCTCTCTCTGCTTCCTGTCTTGAGTTTCATTTTCTTCCTCTAATCTCCACCTGGCACCTAAACCTCTTAATTTTCTTGATGCTGTTCCAGGGAAAACAAGTCAGCATTCAAAATTCAGTATTGCTTCATTATCTAAAGGCACTATCTTGCTGTTGCTGCTAAAGAGCAGAACATCAGCAGAACCAGCTGTGGGCTGAAAACTGTTGTAATAAAGCAAGTAAAGCTCTTTTTCAGGCCTCAAAAATTATTTAAGACCCATTTCAGTCTACATCATGAAGTTCAAATGACACATGAATAAGGCTGATAACTGAACTCTCTATTCAGGGAATTAATTGAGAGAAAGTAAATCCCAAACTGACACATAGGGTAATTTTGAGAGGAAAAATATATCCAGAGCAGCAGGAGGTATAGTTGTACTCAGTAAAGGCTCTGTCTGGTAAAAATACTAAGCACAGGCATAAGGGCTATTCTGCAACTAGACAGTCTGACCACTGTTCCTTATTTGAGTTCATATGCCAGTGTATACAGCATCGCTTACTGGAAAAAACACAGAAAGAAATATATCATGGGAACAAAAACTATCCTCCCTCCCCAGAGTTTTATCATCCCTGCCAGAAAGGCAAATATTCAATCTGCTTCTTGGTGCAGTTTGCACAAAAAAAAGGAAGTCATGGGAATAGCAGTTTGGGCTGAAAACTTATAAGAGAAGAGCATTTATTCTTCTTTCCATGCAGATTTCCTTGTCATTTGCTGGTGGTTGCTTCATCTCACTTTCTTCAGTCTGAAGGAGAAAGATCAGAAAAATCCTCTGTTCACATCTCTTAAGCAGCACCTTCTCCCCTTGAAAGTGCGTTACAGCACTATAACTTAGTGTTTTTAACATTGCAATTGCACTGGAGTGCAGACTGGCTCAAAAAGTCTTTGGCCTCTGCTGCAGGTATTTTCATACATGGTTAAGTACACCTGGATTTTCTGCTGAGGCGCTACAGCAATAGCTAAGCAACACAACGCAGTTGATTGACTGGCAATTACTGAACGTGCATTTAAATGTAATCAGGAAGTAATAACTAACTAAGGAGAATTTTTTTTCAGTTTGGCTGATCCCAGGTTTATTTCTCCAAGAAATAGGAAGCTGAAAAGCAAAACACAAAGCCACACAAAATTTTTGTAATCATAGTTTGTTCCCTATCTGCTCATTTTCATGGGGATTTTGAATTGTGGGACTAGTTTTAGCAAAAGCCACAAGTACCAGGCCAGTTTCTGCAGCCCCAATCATCCTCCCAGGAAGACACATCTCCCATGAGGCTCCATCCACGAGCTGGTACTGGTTTCTGAGAGCTTCCCACAGTTGACAGGATACTTAACTTCCAGCTTCAGCTCTAGGCAGCTCATGGCCTATGAATCTGCAGCTGAAGCAATTATCTCTGGCACCATACATGGCCATTTTGCATAAATAATACAGTTCCAACACAGTATTACCTCTTTGAAGAAATCTTTGAAGAGCTGTAAAGAAACAAAATATTATTAGTCCTTCTGCCTCTAGCTTTTACAGCACCTGTGGTGGGGATAAAAAAAAAAAAAAAAAAAGGAGGAACATGGTAAGTGGAAGCTTCAGCATCCTTTTGCACCATAGACACTGCCCTAACCCATGTAAAAGGTAGGCAGAGGCAGGTTTTTATTTGTATTTCTCCAATGGCGTAAAATTTCAATACCTTTGGTCCTTACTGATTGAACATTATTTCAAATTAGTTGCTTCTGTCTATTATGTTCAATTAAGTCTGCCTTCTGCAGTCTTGTGATACTACTCCTAGAGCAAAATTAGAGAAAACTCAAAAAAGTTGGAAGACCCTCAAAAGGGAGATCTTCCCTCCAGAGAAATTGAAATGGCATCAGCACTCCATCAAATTTTTCAGTTCCAGGCAAGATGATGTAACCCTGTTTTCAGTATTTCAGTCTGTCATACGCAAATTCAAGTCTCCTGTTTTCCTGAAGCAATAAGGTAAATGGTGTGCTCGGTAGGAATTCCCTCTTCCTCATCTCTCCCTCCCAGGAATGTTTTTGGTAGCCAAAAGGGTCATCCACACACCCAAAACAGTGACTACTTAATTGTTACCTATAATTGGTACTGTACCTGGGGAGATACCAGATTGTCAAGCCCAGTCTCGTAAATGTAATTTTTTGTTCCTTACTCCCTGACAGCACCTCCAGATAACCCTGTTTTATTGGAAGCACATATTAATTAATTAAAGAATTCTTATGAACCCTTGCATGACCTCATACACAGTATTTATTGTAATTCAAGGCACACCGGGTGATTTCAGTTATCCTGATCTGCAAAGACAGTCCCCTAAGTAATGCCAAGCAAGGAGACAGCCACTCTAACCCAGGGACATTTTAATTAAACAGCAAAGTAATTTGATTCTAACAGAAGACAGCATGACCTAATACAACTTGATATGCACGTCATATATCAAATTTTAAAGTTATAACCACAAGAAACCTACACAATCTAGATATGATCTGTAAATGTAGAGCTGGTCAGAGCACTGGCCATTTACAGAACAGGGGAGTAGGTATTCATCTTGTTACTCAGCAACATCTAGTCATTGCTGTTAATCACTGAAAACATGTTTACTTTTCAGCATGAGCTGAGACACTAGGAAAGAAGGAAAGAGAGTTTAGTTGGATGATTTTCAGTCTGCAATGAGAGAAATGGGGAAAATAAACATTAATTTGAACTAAAAGAAAATGTTTTTGCAAGTTTAACTATGACTGAGTAAGATTAAGCTTGAAGCCAAAGGCAGCTGCGAACAACGTTTGCTGCAATCTTACCGCACAGGGGCACAACCACACGGGCAGCTTACAAAGGAATTGCTCCAAGCTCCTTCCCACCCATGCGCTGCAGTGCACGACGGCATGTTGTGCTAGCAGTTATCGGTGAGCCCGCACTGCAAAAACAAGCTGATCTCAGTTAGAAAAAAAAAAAAAGCATTTCCAGAGGTTCCCTGAGTGCATTTACAACACAGCACCCACAATGATGCACTGTTGGATGCCTTCAGCAAGCACTTCCACTGGCAGAAAACACAACTTTAAACTATGGCCTGGAAAACTCGCTGTACTTAATCCCTCTGCAGCAGCACTGAGGCTCAGCAAGTAACAGGAGCAGGGATGCTCCCTTGAAGACTCCTGAGGTAGGTGTTTGATGACGGAACATCGCATGATACTCCTTGTTGCACACTAAGTGAGGAGACTGGAGGTACCCAAGTATTAGATCTCACACTCCAGGCATGTGACTCTTCTACCTCTCACCTTACGCTAGCTCATAAAACTGCAGCGCACACAGCACAAAAGCTGCACCTGACACAGGAGACCTAAAGAGAAGAAAGCACAGCAGTGAGACCCTGGAGCCAAAAGATTTGTCCTGTCTTCACTCTTCATTATCGCACATGCACAAGACTCCCATTCCTCATTAAGTCTTGAGCATCTGCAGGCAGAGAAGTTGAGAGATCTGCACTCATACCAGTCATAGTTTATTCTGTTTCTATAGCTCTGGCCAAGAATTTCAGCAAGTTGCTCATTTCAGACATCTTGGCCTCTAGGTTCTGGCAACATGAAATGATTTGAGGGCTAATAAAGTCAATTTGGACTGATATGATTATTTAATACTAATGAGAAAAACTCAAGCAAACAAATACTCCGTACATTGAATAAAGATAGCTAAAGCTGACTAACAGTGTTGTTGCAAAAAACTATGGACAAACTAAAGAAAAATAACATAAGAAGCTGTTGCAGAAAGTGTGAGGCCTTACAATGAGGACATAAAAGAAAGGAGTCAAGCCTTCCCCACAGAGCCATGAAGGGGACAAAACCCCAGAAACAGACCAGCTATTTAGAGAAATTTGAAATCACTATGTCATGGCAGCAGGGTTAGACTAGATGATCTTTAAAGGTCCCTCCCAACTCAAATCATTCTATGACTCAATAATTTAGTTCCTGCACAAAATCCTTACATGATATAGCATGGTACAAAATGAGTATGCGTATTGGTTTCTGAGGAGACTTTTCAATTGTTTAAAAGCCATCATTTAAAAGCACAAATATCTTTCTTTCCCAAAAAAATGTAAAAAGCAAAATGGATTTTGGTAAACAGAGAGCACACTGACGTGACTCTAAAGACTATTTCTTGTAAGAAGACTGACAAGTCTTTAACTTGGCTCTTCAGCATAATTGAGTCTACAGCAAAACATCACTGAAATAAGTCCTTTGAACCAGAGGAATTCTATTTCATAGGAGAAAGCAGCTTTTGCCACTCACTTTGACACACCTGTCCAATTTCTTTATCTTTTATCATTTTGCCATTTTTAATCTGACCACTATCATGCTCAGCCCAACATATTCACCACATATATATGTGAAAGGCCTTAAGTAAAATACCTTTCCAATAAAGAAATACCTTAGTGTCAGTTTAACACTATGCAAATCTCTCAATTTTTATAGCATGTGATCTGTAGCCCTTACTCAGCATATTGTTCAACATCAGTAAGTGATGCAGGAATCCAGTATCAGCATGATGTAGACAAGTTAACAGCTACCAAAGGAATGTAATGGAGTTCTGCAGCTAACCATAAAGACCATCAGTTGAACAAGGCACAGAACAGACTTTAAATCTAATAAAACTTAGCAGTTTCATTTGTCTTGTGTTTTGGTAACTACAATAAATTTTCTTAAGATCTACAAATAAGAAGATAAATGTTCTATTCGTGACTGGCTCCACAGTAACCAATTAATTTATGCAATAAGCAATAACTTTTTCTTCTACAATAAAGAGTAATTATTTAAGCATCTCATTCCTTCTGTTCCAGATCAGTTTGTCAGGGACTACAAAACTCAAGAGGATGCTCAATTTAGTTCTACATGGCAGAACTGTGTACCTACCTAACTCTGCCACCCTGTCAATGCCGATGACCTGCTTTTCAAGCAAATGAGACACAGATAATCACGTTGTACCTCTCCTGCCAGCTTCCAAAAAACCATTTGAACCTAGGGACCGATTTGAATGAAGCGTGCCAGACAGAAGAAGGAAAGGCTCTCAGATAATACTCAAGTTGCAGCATCTCTGGAATTATCTTCTTGGAAAGGAACCCTGCAAAACTAGACAAGTAAAAAGCAAAAAACGAAACATTAAATCTTAGGTCTTGTTTATCGATTCAAGTCAAGATTAGTATGGTCACAGTGTTCAACTAACTGTCTAGGACAAGGAGTCCTAACAGATATTGCCTGCAGTGGCAATACAAAATTCTTCAACAGCCAAGGCTCTTTCCTCACTGATGGGTAGGGTTACATCAGGAAACTATCACAGGTCACCAATCATATTTCCAAACATATCAAGCTGCCTAATAATAGACTTCATTTCCATTGCAAAAGTGTGCTACATATTGCCCAATCATTAATTCCAGCTGAATTTTTTCAAACAGACTGACAACTAATTTAACATCAGTTTCATATTTAAAGTACTCAGAACGTATTGTTGGCAGGAAGTGAGAGACTTTAAAAGATACTAATCTGAAGGCACACATACCGTGATTATATCCAGTACATCACTGCAGTTTCTTTAAGATGTGTAAAACATGGTACTACTTTTATATGCGTGCGGTGAAATCTAACTACAGCTGCCATACAGCACATAAAACGGGTGCAAATCCACATCAGATACTCAGGGCTCCAATTTGGAACTGGAGTTGCATTTAGCCTATACTGAATACTCAATATTTTTTCCACAGGCATTGAATAAGCAATCCAGGAAAAAAACCACACAGTAGTTACACCCAGCTGACAAATGGAGGAAAAAAATAAAAATACAATCTAACTGCCTGCATCTTTATTTTTGTCAAGTTTTAATAAAACTTACATAAGTGAATCCCAGACAGTCAGCAAAAACTGTCTGAAGCCAAGCTGGATTTCCCTACCTAGGACCAGAAGAGGGAACATTACTTGTACTTAATGTCTGCCCCACTTAGAGGGTACATCGCTCTTGCTTAATGAGGTGTGCAAACACAGTAACTCTGTGCACAGCAACTTGACAATAAAGGTTGCTCATTATATGCCTGTTTTTTACCTTAAGGATTATTTATGAGCCAGAATCACAGCAGACCTTTGAGGCACATAGTACTGCTGAGAAATATTTGGGCATTTCCAGGCAACCATACAGGATGTATCTCAGGACTACGAACTCCTACTTCACCCAAGGCTTCTCAACATGCTCCACTCAACTTTAAACCCACAGCAAGAAGCCAAAGCATGCAGCACATGCCACAGGTGGATAGGAGATTTCTGTGGCCCCTGTGCAGGAGCAACCAGCCACATCTTTGGCGCGGGAGCAGCTATGGAAGCAAAAGCTGTTGCACAGGGCACGCAGGGCAGTGCAGCGCTAGCTGAGTCATCCTGCCTTCACTGTAGCACCTGGCCAGCTCAGGAAAGACTTCAACCTCAGAGAGCAATCCCCCCCATCATGCCAGCCTTGGGGCTTGGGTAAAACAAAAGCAAAAAGCCAACACACACATAGCTAGCCTGCAGCTAGAGAGTATCCAGGCAGTGGATTTCAGGGGCTCTCTCTTCATCGGCCTGTTTGGTATTGAAATGTTGCAACTCTTTGCACCTCAGCTTCCCCCGTACCTCTTTTGTTATCCCTCTCCCGTGCTTCTTCTTGCTCCCTGTTACTAGCTTTCCTCCTTGCTATGCCCATTCCAAAAATGACAGCAAAGATGACACTGCTGTCATATTTTTCCTTTTTTCATCAGGTCGATCTTGTTGAAAGCTCTACTGCTAAGCTCTCTACAGCAGGTTCAACCTACTAAACTGTAGTTGTGCAACAAGAGGTGCCCCCATTACTGCCAGACTGCGGTGACTTGCCTAGGAACACTCACCTGTGGGCTTCTGTGAGCACATCTCCAATTTCGATCTAAAGATTAT
Source organism: Haliaeetus albicilla (assembly GCF_947461875.1). Classification (NCBI taxonomy): domain Eukaryota; kingdom Metazoa; phylum Chordata; class Aves; order Accipitriformes; family Accipitridae; genus Haliaeetus; species Haliaeetus albicilla. The sequence continues at coordinate 8,201,086 of NC_091493.1, read as the reverse complement.
GAACTTGCATAACCAAGTCAGCATTTCTTTTCATGGTTTCAACAATCATATTTATTCCTTGGTTTAAAAAGTTTTGGTTCAACAGTTTTATAAACAGACATCACAAAATGTGCAATATTTATAAACATAGTTCTTAGTTGCAGTGGTAGTAAGAATCTTTACTTTCATCATAAAGTTCACTTCAGTTATGCAACACAAGGTTGGTTTTGCTCCCCCTCTTCTCCCTCCCCTAGTTGGCACTTCATTGTAAATTGGAGAAACTTTAAAAATACAAAAAGTTAATCTAAGCACAATGTTATAAGCACCTTGCCACGGTATTACATTCTCATAAGGCAAATTTTTGTTTTGTAAAGTCTGATTGTGCAACTCAGAGACCTATAAAAGGTGACAGAAATGCCAGTCTTCTCCTATAAAGAACAGGTCTTCATTTTTGCTTCAAAATTTCCACCCCTCCACATCACCCCCCTTAAAAAAAAAAAAAGTACAGCTGATAATACAGCAGAACATACCCCTTACAGGGTAAAAGGAAATTACAGTAGACAAAGGCTGAAAACACAGTGCATAGTAGACAAAATAAGACTGTTCTTAAAAACAAAATAAAAAAGAAATAAAAGAAGAAAAAGGAACTGAACAACAAGCAACAATGGAATTTTTCTAGTGGAAGAGGATTTTGGGGCTTCATAAATAAGTGGAAAATTACTAAAATACTTTGCTATATAATATAAAAAAGCACAAAGTGTTTTCCAGTTGTCACCTAAGCACTAGATGCAACTTTGTAGGAGTAAGTATTTGGAGGCAGCTTTGAACTCTGATTGGTACAGGCATTCCAGCAGGGTAATGCTGCCAACAGCAGAAGAAATCCACCCAGTAAGACACAAAAGCCACTGAAATAGAATGCAGTGTCATACTCCTGCGTCCAGTCGTAAAACCAACCTGAGAGTGAAAATAAGAGGAAGTGCATCAGTGAGGAGTTAAATGTAACACAGCACTGTAAATTAGAAAAACATCATAAAAAACCACAAACAAACAAACAAAAAAAACCCCACCAAAAAAAAAGGGCCAAATCTAAAATGCAGTTTGACCACTTGGACATGAAACGTGCTTTCCATCAGACCCAAAACCAGAACACAATCAGCTTGGCCAGCTCAAGCAAAACAGGCTTTAATTTGTGTTGAAGATTTTGATTTCATCTTTCCATTGTTATTAGGACCAACTAGAACTACTTGCATGCTAATGAATTCTGTCTGGTCCTGACAAGCTCATGTTCATTTTATAGTATCTACCTTGACCTTACCTACAATTGGTGGTCCGAGGCTATTTCCAAGTCCAGCAAAGAACATCAATATCCCATATGCATGAGTCAGTTTCTCAATTCCCACAGTCTTTGTTGTTACATATGGAAAAATCGACCAGTTCCCAGTCAGAAAACCCAAAATCCCAGAAAGCATCGCTAATGTAAGGTAACTTTTGGCAAATGGAATTGCAAACAAGGCCACTCCTGTCATTAGTAAGGTAGTTACGTATAGATATAAAGTGTTAACCCACTCGAAATCTGCCAGTGTTCCTAAAGTAAGTTTGCCAACAGCAGTCATAATGCCTATAATGGAAATAAGGGGCATACGATAGTCATCTTCATTAATGTTTGCACTTCTTGCTACGTCTTCCATGAGCAGAGAAGGAGGAAACACACCAATATCAAAGAGCAAGATGGCAACAAAGAGAGCTGCAAATACTTTGTTCTTAAAAAGAACCATGGTTTCCTCCCAGTAGTTCAAATAGAGCTGCCACTTCCTTTTGGCGAGTTGCTTGCAGAAGTTTGTCTGTTCTACAACTTTCTTTTTATAAGTGTCTTTCTCATTTACATTTATTGAGCTTAATACATTCTTATTTAAAATGCTATCCTGTTTGTAATCAGGCATATTGTTTGCACATTTTTCATCAACATAGCCTTTTTCAAGGATGCTTATGTTTTCTTCAACAGTCTTTTCTTTTTCATGGTAAACAAAATATTGATCTGGGACTTTGTCTACACATGTTTTTTCTGGTGGAGGGGAATAAGATGACTCCAATGGTCTCATTAGGCTACCACATGCTAATATATTTAGAGACAGTGCGCCAACTATTAGCAGACAACCATCCAGTCCATATAGATCAATAAGCTCTCTCTGCAATGCTGCGTATATAAAGAGTCCAACGCTTGAGCCTATAAAAGAAAAATGAGATCAGTTTAAACTGAAGAATTGTGAACATTCTTCAACACTAACAAACTTCTACATTTCAGCAGCTACAAATATACCATCACAGCAGTGGTAAGTCATTTGTGCTTCTCTCTCCCTAGTCTAATGAACTGACAAGTTATCATCCCTCTTGAAGTTACAGCTTCTTTATTGAGTATCCACAAAATAGAAAGCTTTTCAAAATATCTGAACAGTTTATGATGATTAACACTAGCAGACACTTTAGAAACAAGTAGGATCAATACTATATCTGATGAAAAACATCAAGGAACTATTAAGCCATCCTTCTGCCATGCACTTACATACATGTATCCCTTCAGGTACCATTTTGAGTTAGCACAGTTAGAATTTCACACACCAACATTTTCCCCTTTCTCCTCCTCGCCGCCACCTTCCTCCTCTAAGGCAGGAACAGACCAGGGGTTCACCAAGAGCCCTCCTAGAAACAGCCCTTGACTGCTCGGTGTTTAACGAGGGGGGCTCACATGGTGTGAGTTTACTCCAAAGGCATTTCTGAAACTCTGCAGGGCCAAACATGCATTTGAGAAATTTGGATATTCAGAAGAAAACACAGAGGAGTAAGCAATTACTATGAACACAAGCAGTTTATGCAATCCCACCAATTTAAAGAAAAAGCTCTCGGTTGAAGTGAGTCCACTCACAAATACAGAGCATTGTTTTTTCAAGTCAATTTAAAGACAAACTTTAAATTAAAATGATTTGCTGAAGACTGTCTCTAGGTTATATTAAAGCCATTTATAGACTTTAGTGCTAAACACAGGAAAAAAAATTATAAAATTCAGACTTGTTTTGTTTTCCAGGTACTAAAATTAACCAGGGCTCAATAAGATCAGGCCTTAAGGCAAACTACCTGGAACCCCAACAAAAGCCACTGAAAATTATTCCAAGGAACATTTTGGCAGAAGTTCCCCTTTATTCCACTGGTGTGGATCTCGCATTAATATCTCACAACACTGACTGTACTGACCAGGCCTCTCCTCACTAACAGCTACTCGAGAAAACAGATCAGAGGAGACGCTCCATAAAACACAGAAAGCAAGGCATGGGACAACAGCCACCTTTAGCAGTTCCTACTTGGTCCATTAATTTAGCAATTCCTCTTGGTGTAAAAGACAACATCCCACAACCTAAAGACCCAGAGAGAGGATGAGAAAGACTGCTCAGCATCCTTCAAAGAATTTTCCTTGTATTATCCAGAGGTTCATTTTTTCTAGGATCCTTTTAATATACATGGACAAAAAGCTGGGATGAGCTTTTGGAAGATTTCAGAATTTAGTCTACTTTTAGATTGGAAAGGAAAAAATATTAAAAATCTAAGCCCAAACTTCAACTACTCCTTTAAAGGTACAGCTAATGTGAGGTTATGGTGATCCAGCATTTATATCCTGCTTCTCCAATCTCTTTCTCACCTCTGATCTTGTATAAGAAAGAAGAGGGAGAAGAGAGCCCTAGGGAAAGTTTCCCCTCTTATTACCCATGGCATACAGCCCAAGCTACTCATGAGTCTGCCTCCATTTTAGTGAATATCCTTTTCTCATCTATATGGATAATCCATACCATACACCTGCAAGTGTAGTTACTATTTCACATGAAGCCTGATTTTATCTGTTCATTGCTACTGATGTTTTGACTTAAAAGGTACTTCAGGAAGTAACTGAGAAAAATATAATCTCCTGGTTTTTATTGCCAGGGTAATGGTAGCTGTATCAGATTTTAAAAGTTAGAAAGAATGACAATTAAAAGCCATACCTGTTGAAATCAGACCAAGTGCAAGGCCTCTGCGTTTGTCAAAATAGTGGCAAGTGATGGTAACTGTTGCGGTATACAAAAGACCACATCCAAGCCCTCAAGAAAAAGAGTTAAAAATAACGCGTGCAACATACTCTGGGAAATGAATGCCCCTTTTTATTTCCCAGATAATACAGTAGTGTACCCTGGGCACAGAGGTACCTTTTAACTCTGGCTCAGCACCAGCCAGACTGGCCTGACACTGACAGGGCCATGAGGCTGCCTGCGCGTCCCACCTCCCTCTCCCCTGACCAGCCCTGGCTGCAGAGCCCGTGTGGATCAGGCTGGGTTTGAGGAGTTCACCAGCTCAGGCTCCATGCTACGTGAAAGGGTTACATGTTTTTCAGCGCAGGGGCCGGTCCCAGAAAAAAGCAGAGCTGCATCCGCACGGCACTGTGCCCCAGGCAGCACGCTGCTGGGTCCCTGCGAGGTGCCTGGATTCCTGACACAGTTAATTTGATAAACCACCCACAGCAGCCCTCTGCAGCACAGAAGGGCAGGTGACCACCTGCTAGGAGGAACAGCACTTTCCTGCCTCTAGCACAGCATTTTAGGTTCAGTCCAGTTATGTGGAGAACATCATCGCTCCCTAATGATCCCTTATTTATCAAATTAGAATGAGTACGTGACAAAATTCCAGAAGAGATGTTATTCCTTTAAGATGGGCACTTCACACCTGCAGAAGACCTGCTTGATTCCACCCCTTAGGTAAAACCTCAGCTTCTCCATCTCCAACGATCACATCAATGGAGGACAAACTGTTTTCAAGCCCGGATGAACATACACATTGCTTTTATCTTTCACTACATGGTAATGGTGTGCCTGTGCAACACCCTCCCCGCCCCACAGTAAAGTATTCCTTGATAAATCAAGTCCCAGACTACCACTGCCACTGTGAATCAGTTTCCCACTTCAGATTCATAAGCCAAGACTCAAAATAATAAAAATTAAGTCTCTGTATGAAGGGAAGGTGTATCTTACCAACAACAATCCCATATGAAATATATAGAAAGTATATGTTAGGTGCAAAACTGCTCATCATGAGGCCCCCGGCCACCATAAAGCCACTGAAGATTGCTACTGGTCTTGCTCCGAAAGATGATACACATATACTGCAGACAGGACCTAGAGGAAAAGCAGGAAAAACATTCCTAGTAAATATCAGCACTAGGAAGAATTTCTAAAAAATACCAATCTATGGAAATGTTTCTTACAATAATTATTTAAATATATAATTATATTAAACAGCAATTCAGAGTACTAATTTTTACAGGATTCTTTAAAAGGGTCAGTTACAAAAACATACAAGATCAGGCTTGCAAGGTTTTTCCTCAAGGAGAAGCTGACATCTAGACCACAAAATGGTACCAGGGCTGAGAAGAGGAGAGCAAGCAAAACCTTCTTTAAACATAGGATGATACATATACGGTATTTTTTGACAGAGATCAGAAACTGTGTTTCAGAAAGACAGTTATCTGTATTCACCTTAATGTAAGATGAGATATATAAAACTGAAATGGAAAATAGTAACTTCTGATCATAATCATGGTAAGAATGCCACCTGGTGCTTACATAGAGGAAATATCGGCTGATATACCAGATAAAGACACACACTACGCTTCCCTGATTTCTAGGGAATTAAATACCTGCTAGTCAGTATTTTACCAAATAACTGTTTACTACCTATCTTGGTTTCTACTGTAAAACTATGGAAAATAAAAGCATTTAATAAGAATGCCCAGAGCAACTTTCATGAAGTTCGGGAGAGGTTTCTCCCTCTCTTCACCCCCCCAATATTTCTTGGTTGGTTAGTTCTTCAAAACAAGAACAAAGTGCAGGCAACATTTGTACTCTGCCTCTACTCAGCCAGTTCCTCTTTCACAGAAGTTGTAGAACAAGCACTTATTTTCAGTTGTGTGACCTGGAATACACCTTTTAGTCTGAAGTAGCATGCAAGCTTGGTGCCCTGCATAAATAAGCAACCAGCAAGGGACTTGGCTTGCAAAAGACAATCTGAAACAATCTGAAACCCTGCAGTTCCAAACATTCATACATAGACTTATATACTGGCCCCAAGATCCTAAACTCAGCAACTCTGAGATTAGAAGTTAGATACACATATGAATGACATTATTTAAAAACCAACCCCCCCCCCTTTGTATCTCATTCACAGTGATACAAAACACTCCATGGCCGATACAATCTGCAAAAGCAGTAACTTTGGAGTCTGCCATTTGTTAAGGTTGGTCTTCCCTGACTCGCACATAACTGAGATTCCCAGCAGATGGGAGGTGAGCCCAGAGAGGTGATACGAGGTGAACAACAGTCGGAGCTGAGGACGGTGCTTGCCTAGGTTTGCAGACAGGAGCCAGCAGCTGGGAATGTAGGCAAGGTTTTCGTGTGGTTACCAGCCATGGGACAAGCAGTTCTGGCAGGCAGGAGCACAGATTTGTTAGCAGGTGAAACGATCCTCAAAGGCAAGGCAGGTCAGAACTTTTGCCCTATGTAAGAGCTATCTGCCTAAGGAACATAAAGGGAAGCAAGTCTGAATTGGGGCTTATCCAGGCAAAGAGTCAAAGAAGAATCGAGAAAAATCTTCTGGGGAAGTAGGGTTTATTTGGATTTTGCAAATGAGGAAAAAGGAAGATGCAAGCACTTGCTGCCTCTCAAGAGTCAGCACGCTGTGGGAATGAAAGCCAGCCAGAATAACTTGGGCAGAGTAACTTGCTGAGAACAAAAGCTGAGAGTGTTAGATTGCTGCTGATTCTTAGAATTAATAACTAGAACTGGCAAATTAAGATTGGTATGTTTCCTAAAACCACAGGATTTAAAAATAAACAAAGGATTGAATCTGTATTACATAAAAAATTCTTCTACACTAAAAAGAACATTAGGTAGTGATAACATAATTCAATTAAGCAGAGGAATTTGCACTCCTTCTATTCTTTATTTCTAACCCACTACCTTGCTAAAACAAACAGTATTCCCCTTCCACCTCCTCTCTGTATTTCAACACAGTTACTTTCAGGTCTCTGTCCAGCCTGGGGTGGTGGTACTGGTACAGACTGCACTGATGGCTACTAGAGGATCTGAGGTGAAGCTGGACCCTCTGACCCCAAGCCAGAACAAGGGAGACACAGAGCTGAAAAACATGTCTTCATAATCTGACAAGGACACTCTCCTCTGGAACACCATCAAAAGCACCTCTGACAGGGTCCAAGGAGATGCTTTTCCAGCTTCTCCCATGTAAAAAAAATAATCCCAAAGGAGAACAGAAAGTACAAAGAGATCTTTTTGCTCTGACATGGAAAACAACCTGCACAAAACTGAAGAACCTGCTCCAATAAGCTCAGTATTAACGTGTCATCTCACACAGCAAGCGATCTGGCAGCTCAGCAATGGCCCTGTTTATAAGAAGGAGTGCCAGTATAAGTATTAAAATAGTTATTATAGGTCTCTGGGATGAGAAGAAAAACAGCTCCATCTTCCCCTTCACACTAGGCCCTACTTTCACACTCCCCTCATCATACTGCTAGAAAATAAAAGTCACAAAAGAAAACCCCCATGACAGCCAGCATCTTTGTTCTTTTCCCTGCCTCCTCGCATTCCTTCTCTTTCTCTGTTTCCCAAAGAGCTGGCATTTTTTTTCCACCAGGCACAGTACCTTTGGTTATTACCATGGTATTTGCACAGGAGTTCACTGTACACAAACATGTCATTCTCTACAAGTAATTCAAGCACAATGGGTTCAAGGCAGTTAATTCTAGACAAACATCCAACTTTCCCAGAGTGGGACTGAGACTTGCTCTGTGAACTCCTGCCCTGTGGATTTTGTTCAAAGTGGACATTCTAAAGAATGTAGGAGTCTATGTACAGCCGCATAGGAAACAGCTCTTCAGGCAGCATAAGGGTTTTCATTAGCTGACTCTCTTTCAGAAAGATCCTTCCACTGATAATGTATTTCTCACTGTAACGTGAACAACATAAAAATAAAACCCAGTGGCAATCCTCAATAGTAAGCATGGAAAATGGCTTTTAAGCCAGCATTTTGTTCAGTTTGCCAAGCAGCTCCAGGGGTTAGCACTGGTATTAGAATAACATTTGAAGACATTGATAAATATGTACCTCTTTTACAGATAAAATCCCTGGGGCTTTTTTCCTTCCAAATGATGTATCCTAAAATTAGACCAAACTCTTGCAAAAAAAAGATACCAGCCCAGTTTATAGGAATGACACCTGATTCTAGGAAGAAAGACTTAGAAGCCAGCACAAGGACAGCCACCGCTCTTCTGCACATGACCTGTCAAGGCTCAGCAGTCAGTAATACAATTATCAGGCTCTGCAGGGGAGCAGTCAAGAAGATCCCTAGACAAAATGGGAAGAAGCAGCAGAGAGAAGGTGGGCTCTCACAGCAGATCTTCATGCAGAGAGACCAAAGAGGAAGAACTCCTAGGAGGAATCGTTTGTACATTTATATTTTCATTAAGATTTTATTGAATAAAAGACTTCACACTCAGTGAGATCCAGCTGTGAGTGAGTCCATCCTGAGATGTGAAAACAAGCCATCTGCTGCTCACACAGGAACTTTATAACTACGACAATCTTCTGAGCTCCTGACAAGTACAAAGTTGTTTTGTTTGACGGACATCAAGAACTAACACTCTCTTCCTCAATCTTCTCACATGAAGCGAAAAATTCTGCAAACTAACAAACCCTTCCTCCACTCGCTCATTTCGAGGGTCCTCCCTCCTTCACCTCATACACAGATAAAACCTTTTGCTAAACAAACAATACTGGACAACTGAGTTATTTTTCTTATCGCCTGCATTAATCTGTCTCACCTTACTTGTTGGTATCTGCCCGAACCTGTTGAAACTGTAGAGTAGAAGCAATGCTCATGGACTGTACGTAAAATCCACTGGACAGAACACAAGAATATTTTTTGCCTATCAAATGCATTGCTAAAACCTGGCCATAATAAATATAATATTCTCCAAATGTTTGTACTTTGGATAAGAATACAGATCAGAAAAAGCCTTTTTACGCTGGACAGCAACCCACTCCCAACTGCTCCTTTCTGATAAAGTTATTAAATGAACTGGGCTCCTCTTCAGACAAATCTTAGGGACACCCTCTCCCCTCCCCACAAACTATGTAAAGCTGCCCTAATTTACAGCAGGGGTTATCTATGTGCAAGGTTTTTGTCCAAAAACATGTAGATGCATCAAAGGTTTTTTTAGGGTTGTAAAAATATTGCTTGAAAACACAAAATTAAGCTCTTTAAACATTTAAAACTGAATGCCTCAGACCAGCAGAAACACCTCATTAATTTCTCAAGACATGCCTTTCAAGGAAGAATCTTCCCTTTGTTCTTTCTCCATTAATAAAATGGAGTGGGAATGGGAGACACGTTGCTGGTGTCTCCTGCTATGCCAAATACTGTGAAGTCAACTCTTACTACAAACAGCTGCGGTGCCAATTACAGGCTCCAAGGTCTTTGTCTGTTTTGCTTTTAACAAGTGTAACATGGATCAAATTTAATTTCAGGCTCCAAATGGATGTAAAATTAAGAACACTTGGTGCAGGAGAAGCACACGACCTTCAACAATGTAATAAATACCCTCTTCTGGCCTGTTTTAGTAGGGGAAACATGCTAAGCTCTTTCAACTTCTTCCTGTGCAACAAGCCCTACATCATCCATGGAGCCATGTGCTGCGTCTACCTAATATTATAGAGGAGGTCTCACCACCGCCCTGTACAATTTCACTGATGCTTTTCTTTCACTGTTTTAGGCACATTTCTTCCAATACACTGTAAGGTCGCATCACAGAAAGGTGTAACTCAAGTCATCCTGCAAGGAAGAGATCAACCGGGTCCCTGTCCCATTCCGTTTTCCAGCTGATGAGCTGAATGGTCCAGCTCAGGGGTGAACACTGGCCTTAGCAATGCTGTCTGTGCTGCAAGCACGAGGAGAGAAATCAAACACCAGGCGGCTAGGAAATTCATCTCAATAAACAAGGTGCTGTACTGGGTTTCTATGTCTCGAGTCTAAGTTTAGCTCTCACACAAGATAGAAGTAAACATTGTGGAAAGGACACCAATACAGCAAATGCGAAAGGACTCACCAGCATCAGCTACTTCAAAAAATAATTAAGACTACATGTACAGAGGGACAGGGAGAAGACACACAGAACCTTTTTCTGTGCTAGCTGGCATACATATGAGGACATTTTCTTCTTTTTGGTGAAATTACAGCACTAATATAGCAAAGTCACTGGGCATACCTTCCACTGTTACAGAAGCTAGCTAATGTGATTTCCAGTGCTACCAATGAGAAAAGTCTTCCTTAAGAAAATGGACACTAACTTATTTCCTGTATGTAGGTGCAAACCTACCATAACTGCCATTCTTTTTCCAGTCTGATATCTACAGCTTCAGAAAGGTGATGTTAAGTTGGAGAGGGCTCACAGAAGAGTCTTAATGGCTGCCCAGAAGAGTCTTAATGGCTCTCCAGAAGAGCCTTAATTAAAAGAGTGGAAGTCTCTTGTGTCGATGGCAAGAAGACTGTATCAAGGTACAGGCTTAAAAGAAAATTTAGAAGTAATTTGACTGCAGTCTCTAGACATATACCACACTAAATCAGGGGCACTTCAAAATATACCACTTAAAGATCAGCTGAACACTAAAACTAAGCAACTTGTATCATAAGCTTACATACTTTTAAGGAGGGAATTAACTACTGAGAAAACTTATAAGAGGGGGAGAATGCACTAAACAAGCACATTCTAAATCAAATGAGAATTACAGTATTTTCTGCATCCAACATGGATTGCTTTAAGAGTACCAGTACTTGAAAATATGATTTTGGATAACTAGATCAGAGAGTGGAAACTGAAATAAAGAAGGAGAAAGGAAAGAACAACAAATACTAGAAGAGTCAAGGTAGGAACAGTAAAAGGCAAGGGGACTACCAGAAGGCTTTGGGGTAAAGCTTTCCTGTTACTAGCATTCAACACATGAAATATTGCTGCTGAAATCAGCTTGCTTGGGGAGATTGTTAAGTTACTAAGTTACAGATAGTATCTTTTCACATACATGAAAACATGCTAATCTAGAAAAATTCAATTAGCCTGATCATCTACTTAACATAGGCTTCAACACACAATGGTTCCACCTGGCCTACAATACTGGAACCTGCAATAGCAGAAATAAGAACAGAAGCAAGTTCTCTTTTCCTATATTCATGACAAGGGCCTAACTTTGCAATGTGTTGTATCAATGGTTTTGCATTGAAAACACATACATTCTTTACACTGGTGACTGGGTCTGAAAAAGGCCTGCTATGAAAACTGCATGAAAAACTGTACCTTGTCAAGAGCATTCTAGTTTTAGGTAGAGTTTACAATACTTAAGTGTCCTTCAACAAGTTTACTTTAAGTAGAGTTATCATTAAGGTCGGATCCCAGCTTGATAAGACAGTGGGATCTTCCATTTCAGGTAAAGCAGGGAACATATATTTTGTTTTCAGTCAACTCTGATAACATCAATGCAATTAAAAAGCCCTCACTGTACTTTTCTTTTAAGGCATTAAAAACAGGAATGATTATTAAGCTTCCAAATCCCAAACTAAAAGAGCAAAAGTATACTGACAGACAACATTCCTCCTAACCTGTCAAAATTTCAAGTAATTTAATCATTCATACCAAAATCAATCACAATAGCGGCCTTTATTTGTATTATTCAGTCACAGAAGTTTCTATTTGCTACAAAGCACACTACCGACAACTGCTCACAGTGGCAAGACAGAGGGCACTAAGAAATCTGGAAACTAGTGTGGTGTTGACATACAAGAAAGGGGGCTAAGGCTTTTGTCAGAGGCGTGAGCCAGAGACTTCTGGTCTCCAGGGAAAGGGTTTTTCTTCACCCCTTCTCTTGCAATCCCCTTCTGCCTAGTTTTTCTTCAGTAGCTATCTTGTTTATCCTTCTTCCCCTCCCCGCTTCATTCTCTCACCCCAGTTTATTTAGTTCTTGATCCATTAATAACAGGAGTTAATACCCTTAAAACAGGAAAATAAAGAAGTATGATGGAAGAACAGTCTACAGTCCTTTGCCCACTTACCCCGGGACTGAATATAATCTTCTTGTGGTCAGTGATCCACCTGCCTTTGCCCATTTTTATTCTGCCTAGAGATATAAAACCCTAACACCAGTGTGACACCAGTTTTGGCCAGTTACAGCATCAAACAAACCAGTGGTCTCTATTCAGCTCTGTGTTGCTCTTGGAACATCAACTTTCTTTCAAGGAGATTTCCTCACAATCCTCAGCTGCATTTTGTCCATTAAGCTACATAATTGCTTTTCCCATAGCAATTGCTCTGCTGACAGGCAAGTTTTTCCAGATTCAGCAAAAAAATAGTAGTTCCCATGGTGAATCTTTGAAAAGCAGAAGTTAGTGATATTACCAGGTACAATACGCATGCTCAATATTAAAACAACAACAACAGAATGGACCTGTGGACTTTCAAAGTGGTGTTTTATTTCCCTAAAACCCTGCTGTTACTCTCCAAGTGACAATGTCTTACTAAAGAAAAGCTTCCAGTAAGTTGTTTTATTTAATGCCACTATTATCCATAACTTTCCAGGCTTCAAAGGGATTTTTTTCTGAAACGAACAGTAGAAAAGAGCCCTCACCCACCCTAACTGGTGGGTTTACTTCTAGAGCTGAAAAAATTAGTAACTGGTTTATTAATTGACTTTTTTTTTTCTTAAAGCACTTGAAGCATTTCAGACTGTTCACTCTGATTTGAAAGATTCTAATGCAAATGTCAGTCTTAAAGCCTCATTTAAAAAAAAAAATCCCATCAATAAAATTATCATTCAGTTTCCCAGAGTTTGTTTTTTCTATTTTATTCAAATACAATAATTTTGAATTTTCTAAGGGTAATATTTTTATTGCTGTTTTACCATTGTATTGCTTTGGTTTATGTATAGTGGAACTATAAATGTAATCTTCTCACCCGTCCTGACCTAAAACAAAAATGCAGCATCTTCACTCTATCATTCGCAGCTGTCTTTAAAACAATTCTGAAAGCACACACAGATTAAAGCATCTATTACAAAGAAATATTTCAATTTTAGATAGGTACTCTTTCTACACTTACTGGCAAGCAATCCGATTCCATTTGCTAGTGATCCAACCCAAGCAGTCTTGCCTTTCCCTTCTCCAAAAGCATCCAGCCATTCTAAATACAAGACTCCCACGGCCAGCGGTGATCCGTAACACAAGAACTGAGTAAAGAAGGAAACGACAACAATCACCCAGCCCCAGCCACCATCTGGTGGTTTCCGAAATACCATCTTGTCAGATGAGTGCAGATGTACAGGCGGAACCTGTGTAAACAAAAGCCAAACAGAACAGAGCATTAGAAATGTATTAGCAAACCTAGGTCACTCACAAGTGAGCTGTACAGAGAAGTACACGTCCAAAAAGAGACTTATTTCAACCATCCTTCAAGAAATATACGCAACACAGCTTACAGGCAATGAAAATTAGTTACCATTTGGTACTTTTACCTCTTTTGCATAACACAGGAACAGTATACAAAGTATTAATAAGTGATACATATATCAGTACTGTATTCAGAAAGGGGGAACTTTTCATTTTCCAAGTGTTAAACAGTCTTTGTGAAGACCTCAGGCATTAGTATCTGCCACAGTTCAATGACAGAACCGCATGGCCACCTGCTCAAATATCCTGAGTGAAGCATATAGGCTTGAAGGACAAGAAAAGCTACAAGTATAAAACAATCCCAATAAATAATTTAGGATTTAAAAAAAAAATCACAAATATAAAAATATTAGTTCAGGGTCAAAAAAAACCAAAACAAAAAACACCAAAACCCAACCAAAAACCAAACCAAATCTCTACTTAGTTGTAATCTCAGCATGGTGCCTTGCAGTTTATAGCAAGGTGTTTGCCACCAGATAGCGTACTCTGGGAGGGGCAGGCCAAGAGGAAGACTGACATTCTGGAAACAGTAACAGTTCAGTACTCTGTCAACAAGGTGACGTGTAGCGGAGCGATGCATCCAAAAATCAGTTTCTACCTATTAGTAAGTGAAGTGAGTTCTAAAACCGTGTACAGGTGTGGCTTGTATGCCAAGACAGGACAGTATTAAACAGGCACACAAAAATCTCCTATAACACTCCTATTACAGTGTCTGCCCTCTGCGCAGTTTGCACAGATCACCCTTTCCCGAACTGGCAATCGCTTCTTGGACTCCGTAAGTACCACCTTACTCCTTTGCATGGCGAGATCCATCGCCTATGCATCTATGGCTTTAAATAACTTGCTGTCCTCACACCTTCTCAAGACTAGTTTGTGAATGTAGGGACTGATACCTCTAAAATCTAGCAAAGAATTTGGAGGTTTTCCAGGCTAAATTGCTTTGGAGTTTGGATGACTCCAGTGATGTTGTAAGTCCCTGTGCACACAACTAACCTGCCCTCCCTCTCTACAGGGAGCAATCTGCTGAAGGCATGATCACAAAACCCATGTTCTGTTCCTGGCTCTGTCACTAGCCAGACGTGTGATTCTCAACAATTTTATTTCCTTTGCCCTGTAAGATAGAAACAGATAAGTTCTTACCCTGTTATCTTCATGAAATATTCTCAAGGACCATCTTCACACTGCAGCTTATGCATTAAGACTGCTGCAGTAACAGTTCTGCTCTGGGAGACCCCCAAGAGGCAAAGCAGAAGAATAAACACGTCGCACTGCCTTTTTGACTTACAACCCAGAGGACATGGAAAAAAAATTACTGCTGTATGAAAGCAATGGTGTAAACAAGTAGACAATAACAGAACTTCTGTTCAAGCTCCTTGTACTCTTTGCTTAGGCAATTTTTAAGAATTTGCATGGAAAATTTACAAAAAAAGCTACAGCGTAAGATTTTCAGGAATAATTACTACAGAGACATGAAAAAGGCCAGTTCTAGTTTACAGACGCACTGAAATGTTACTTTGAGGGTAGATACTTACAGATGATGGCAAAAAAGTCCTTCAGCTTCCTAGAAATGTAACTTCACGTGGCGACTCTACCTGGAGAAAAAGAGCAGCAAAGCAAGTTTTCAGCTGAAGTATCACTGCAACAGGGAGCACAACTCTGAAAAACTGGTGTCTTCCCATTAAATTTCTTCTTTTTAATATCTTTTCAAAGGAACTTCAGAAGTAATCAAGTTATCTCAGTGGAGAAATACTGGTCCCCCCTCAATTAATTAACAGCTGACAGCAGCCTTGAGCTCCAAAATAACAAAAACATTGTCTACTAATGTAAAATAAACTTTGACGTTCTAGGTCCTTTAGGAGTGATTTACAGTTTTAACATACTGACAGTCCTTCAAGATACAATATTTCCAGTTACAAATGTTACAAAGTTATATATTTCAGTTAAAAATGTAAGCTCCAATTTATTTCCTCAAATGTCTGGTCAGTGTCCCTTGATGATTTGGACGAGGGGATTGAGTGCCCCTCAGCAAGTTTGCAGACGACACCAAGTTGGGAGGCAGGGTTGATCTGCTGGAGGGTAGGACGGCTCTACAGAGAGATCTGGACAGGCTGGATCGATGGGCTGAGGCCAATTGTATGAAGTTCAACAAGGCCAAGTGCCGGGTCCTGCACTTCAGTCACAGCAACCCCATGCAGCGCTACAGGCTTGGGGAAGAGTGGCTGGAAAGCTGCCCGGCAGAGAAAGACCTGGGGGTGCTGGTTGACAGTGGCTGAATATGAGCCAGCAGTGGGCCCAGGTGGCCAAGAAGGCCAAGGGCATCCTGGCCTGTATCAGAAATAGCGTGGCCAGCAGGAGCAGGGAGGTGGTTGTTCCCCTGTACTGGGCACTGGTGAGGCCGCACCTCGAGTCCTGTGTTCAGTTTTGGGCCCCTCGCTACAGGAAAGACATGGAGGTGCTGGAGCGTGTCCAGAGAAGGGCAACCAAGGTGGTGAGGGGCCTGGAGCACAAGTCTTATGAGGAGCGGCTGAGGGAACTGGGGTTGTTTAGTCTGGAGAAGAGGAGGCTGAGGGGAGACCTTATCGCTCTCTACAACTGCCTGAAGGGGGTTGTAGTGAGGTGGGTGCTGGTCTCTTCTGTCAGGTGGCTGGAGATGGGACGAGAGGAAATGGCCTCAAGTTGTGGCAGGGGAGCTTTAGGTTGGATATTGGGAAAAATTTCCTTACTGAAAGGGTTGTCAGACATTGGAACAGGCTGCCCAGGGAAGTGGTTGAGTCACCATCCCTGGAGGTATTCAAAAAGCAGATAGACGAGGCGCTTCAGGACATGGTTTAGTGGGCATGGTTGATGGTTGGACTCGGTGATCTTGAAGGTCTTTTCCAACCTAAATGATTCTATGATTACATGAGATGCAAAGGTGACAGCTGGGACAGACAGAAATCATGCCATACCGTAAGGTATCAAAGCATTAAAAAGCTGCTTATAGGTACTTTCCTACAACAATAACCTTTATATGAAAGGGGATCCCTGTATTTCTTCGCAAAATATTTAAACTGTTTGTATGCAGTCACCAAAAGAGCTGACATATGCATCTCTCCCTCCCATTAAATAAGTATCACTTGGCTTGTTTTGTCCCTGACTGGAGTAAAAATGGTAGAAATAAGTAACAGCTTCAAGAAAAGACACTTCCACTGAGACAAAGCAAGGAAGTTTTCAGAAAACCACTAAAATAATGGAAATAGTGAATAATCCCAACTCATATTTGTTTAAAAAGTAATCTTTAGAAAATGAACATATTTTAGCAGTGATATTGATTTCCACTATATTGATGCCCTAAAATTTGGCACAGAGACAACTCTTGAGTTCAGTTCTGCTATTCTAAACATTTGATGGGGAGGAAGGGAGGGCAGGGCAGGAGAGGGAAAAAGTGTTCATAGTCTTAGGTCACGTAGTCTTTTCTAATAGAAAGACTAAAAAAAACCTCTGGATCAGTTCTTCATCTGCTGCAAGTCTGCACAGCTTTATTGACTTTAACCAACTGCTCCCAACTTATAGCAGCAAAAGAGCTAACCTTCTACATCCTGACGTCTCCTATTTTACACCACAGATCTCTTTTGCATCTTTTAGCTAAAGAACAGATTTTTAGGTAGCAAAAACATCTCTATTTCATAAAACACTTCAAGCCATTTACAGCCTGCAATTGTCAAGGAAAAAGTGAAAACCACTGTCGGTTTTCCCCCCAGAAATCATCCTCAAAGTGAAAACAGATCTATGAAGACCCAGAGTTTGTTTTTAAGAGCCAACATGACCTAGCTTTTCCTTCCCTTTCTAGCAGGTTGCTCCTTCACGTCACACCGCTGTGTGCCTATTCCCTAAAATAAGGCACATTTTCTAACTTCCCTGAAGGCACAAAGTCCTCCTGAAGAGAGCACGTGAGCTGAGAGCTCTGTGCAAGGAGCCCATTCCCCAGAGCACTCTGCCACGATACGAAGTTAAAGGTGTCCCAGTCAACCAAGCTGCTGCTGGGACCATGGATACCAATACCCCTCTTATTGGTACGTTATTTAATGCTTCCCTGAAAATGACAAGTTGTAGTATAAAAGCTTAGTAGCCCTGACAAGAGCAGTAGGAACTAAACCTTTGCTACTCCCAACACTGCCTGCACAGGCATCGAATCTCTGCATCGATTTGGAAAGGATCCAAAGTGCCTTTTACTATTTTCTGTCTGTGCAGAAGGAGGACACAGACTGTACAGAAAAACACGATCATCAAAAATACAGAAGCAGAAGCCCAAACAGGAGAGAGTGCTCAATAGTTTTGTTTTCTCTTGGAACCAACCAGGAAGACTTGTGTGAGCCTGGAAACAGACAAACAACCATGGGTTTAAGATTCAGGTGGGAACCATTTCACAAACCTTACTGCTCACAAAACCCAAGGATGCTGTTTCAGACTCCAGGAAACTTAGTTACATGCAAAAATACTGAAACGGAGAAATGAAGCATAAAGAATTCAACAGTAACTTGAAGTTTGGTCAGAAAAAGCTTTTCAGTGAGTTGTACTCACTGCGAATAAGAATCAGAGGAAGAGAGCTGCTTGATGAAAGCCTTTACCACCACCAACAACAAAAAGAAACCCTAGAGAACGAACTGAACAACAACAGTTTTAACTTGGAAAGAGAGAGGTGTCTGGCTGCAACGATTTTCTTTTATCTGAGCAGCTTTATCACAATATTGAGCTTTTTTTCTATAAACCTTAAGATTTGGTTTAAAGATAACAGAGAAGCACAAAAAAAAGAATTGGTCTAAAGAACGCGAGTACGACCGAAACATTAGCCCTCAGCACAGAAACTTCTATTAATTTGTGGCAAAGGGAATCTTGAGAAAGACAGTAGCAATATGACTGTTTCCAGTTTGTTATTTGTGCAAACGGAGTCTGGTTAAGTATGCTGCTTTCTGCGAGCAGCACATGGCTGCCAAGAAAGCCGATGTCAGCAGAATCGCTGTGTGATTAACACTCAGCTATTCCAGTTTTGCAAGGCACTGATACAAATTAAGACGGTACCAGCCAATTTCACGTAAACTGTTGTTTATTTTGCAGGCAAGGTTCTTGCGATTCTCATCTCAAATTTCTGCTACCCTTAGCTTGCAAGTAACACCTAGAGCATTAGAGTGGCAGTGATGCATTACAGTTGTTTTTAACGTACTCAATGTATCCAAACATGTGCATGTGTACCGACATTACAGTTTAAGCACTGTATTAAATGCACTGAAAAAGACACATCTGTACTTTGGTGACATCAGACTTTAACTAACATTCTCACTATAGTACCTCCCCACGTTTAAATACTTGTCTTTAAGTTCTTTCACGCTGAACGTATATTATTTCCCCCTCAGTCCTCAGGTCTACCTATTTCTTGTGCTCCTCTACTTTCCCTTCGGTAAGTTATGCAAGACGCTCGTCAACGTCAATATTTCCTTCCATTTCTGCCTGACCAGGGAAGAAGAGCGGAGTTTGAAACAAAACAAAATACCAGAACAAAACTTAGTGACGGCACGGCACAATAACGTTTTTCCACCGCGCAAAATAAGTTCGCATAAAGAAGCATCAACCGAGGCAGCACGTAAATCAGCCAGCTTTGCACAGATCTGTCAGCTCAGCAGAACCAGTCCTACCTGTTTCCAGAGCCTCATTGCCCCAGAGGGGATGGAAACCCCCCCTCCCCGCAAGTATAACTGGCTGTCAGACACTAACACGCATCCACGCAGAGGGATGTAAGCCAGCACTGCTACAAACCACCAGCCGACTCGATTTACCGGAGGAGAACTCCTCTGCGAAATGAGAGCGCGCTACGCGCCGCCTTACGCATCACAACCCGCGAGGGCTCCCCGTGGCGTCCGCGCTCTCTCCGCCGCTCTGCGCCCCTTGGCCAGGTCCTCCGTGGGGATGGATGGGCTCTTATAGCCCCTGGCCCGGCTCGCCTCGCCTCTCCCCACGCCCTCGGGGGCCAGCCCACACCCCCGCTCCGCGTTAGGACCGCGTTACACGTTGACGCCTTCCACCTCCAGACCCGCTTCGACGGGAAGCGCTCGACCGCGCGCCGACGGACGGGTGACCGAAGGTCGCCCTCGCCAGCCCGACGCCGCGCACGCGGCGAGACGGGGTCGCGCCACGCCGTCCCGCTCCCCGGCAGCCGCGGCCTCCGAGATGCCGACGGGCGCCCGCTGCCGTGAGCCCGCGCCCGCCGCCACGACGCCGCTGGGTGCCCGCTAGATGCCAACAGGGACCCGCAAGGGACGCGGGGAGGTAGCCGCAGCCCACACCGAGGCGGACGCCGGTGGGCACCGTAAGGGACGCGGCCGCCCCGGCGGGCACCCGGGGGCAACGGCAGGTGCCGAGCGGGCTCCTTTCCCCGAAGCCCGGGCACTGCAGAGGCCCCTCGGGGCCACCGGCCTGGCCCCGCACCGACACGCGGGGCCGGGACAGCCCCGCGAGGCCTCCCGCCGGAGAGCCGGGCCGGGCCGACCCGGGTGGCGGCGGCGGCGGCGGCCCCGGGGTGGGGGGACACACGGACGGGACGGGACCCGCCCGGCCGCCCCCCGCGGCTCCCGCCGGCCCGGCCCCCTCGCTCCCCTCACCCGCAGCCCGGCGGCGCCCCACGGCTCCCCACGGCGCGGCCGAAGCCCCGGGTCCCCCCCCGAGGCGGCGCCGTCCCCGTTACCTGCGCCCCGCGCCGGCAGCAGCGGGCGGCCCTGGGGGGGTTGCTGTTGTTGGGGGCGGGGGGGGGGGCCGGAGCCGCTCCCGGCGAGCCGGGGCAGCCCCGCATCCCCGGCGCGGCGGGGCGGGGCGGGGCCGCGGCCGGTGCCGGCACGAACCGGTTGTAACTCGGGCGGGAGGAGGAGCCGCCGGGGGCCGCCGCCGCCTCCGCCCGCAGCCCCGGGGCGCGGGGGGGGGGGCTGCCCTCGCCCTTCCCGGCAGGCGTGGGGCGGCCGCTCGCCTGCCGGCCTCACCTCCACCGCGGCCCCCTGCCCTCCTGCTCCTGCTCCGCCGCCAGACCCCGGCCTCGCCGCCTCCCTCCGCCCCGCTCTCGCCGCGGGGAGGCGGACACCGGGCGGCCGCAGCGGAGCCGGGGCGGGAGCCGCCCTCGTTCCCCGCGCAGCCTGCCGGTGCCCCCGGCACCACCAGCCCCACGGGCCTCGGTGAGGGCCGGGCTCCAAGCCACGATAACCCCCCCACCACCACCACCACCGCCGCCGCCATCCCCCGCTCCTTCTAGCGGCGTGCCCACGCCGAAGCCCGGGCGGCGGGAGCGGGACCGCAGCCCCCCAGGCAGACCGCAGCCGCTTTGAACCTGCTCGGGTACCGCAGGCGGCGTAACCGCTGCAGGACGGGGATGGGCGCCGGCTCCCCGCCAGCATCGTTGCCCGAAGGCCGCGAACTTGCACCGCGAACAGCGATGCAGGCAGCGTACGGTACGGCGCTGCCAGCCCAGCCCGCTGGCTCCGGGCAGAGCCCACTCACTCCTGGATCAGCGCAGCCGCTGCCTTTGGAGGCAGATCTCGTTAGAGCCCGAGCCCAGGTCAGCGTGCACAGCGCGGTTAGACATATGACAAGGGAGCTGTCGACTCACGCAAGTTCGGCCACCTGCAGCTTTCACCCCCCCAGCCTGCAAAATCTGTTGCAGAAGCTGATGGAATAGTCGGTGAGGATCGGGTTCTACCCACGGCTGCGCGCTCAGCGGGACAGCGCTGCTGTTCGCTCTACCCAATTAGGGCAGCTCAGGTACCCGCACAAACTGCAGGTGGAAATACAAACATCCCCAGGGTTGAGTGAAATTCTGAAAGCTGAAATAGTCCTAGAGCTGAAATTCTGAAGCGATCTCGGATGTTTACAGCCTGTGCAGTTGCTACGTGTACAGCACAACTCCCCTTTCAGAGCCGCCATCCAGATTTACTCCTTCGTGCAATATTTACAAAGGTTCCTGAACTTCACGTATCTTTTAAAGTACCTAGATCCACCTTACGGTGTTCAGGTAAATATTAAAACTAATACTTGCTCTTCGAAGGACTGCGAGAAGAATGACACAAACTCAAGGCTCACTTCTAAGACATCTCTGAAGTGACAAGGCCTCAGCTGGCATATGGTCCAATTTTGGATACCTCATGTCAAAAAGGGCAGCCAACTAAGGGGGGCTGGGGAGGGGGCAGAAAAAAAGGGAGGACAGGAACTATCAGAGCTCTAGACACTGGCCCAGGGAGGAGAACTGAAATAAATGGCATTTAACCTGCAGAGAAGGCAGAGGGGAAACATCATAACATTCTTCAAGAACCGTAAGAAGTTACTGCAAAGTAAAAGGAATGAATTGTTCTGCATATACATTAGATGACTAAAAGAGGTGAGTAGCCTTAAACTCCATCAAGAGATGCTGCTTTAGATATTAGGAAAGGCAAGGCTAGCTTGGCATTTGCAGAGATTTCTTTGGGAGCGCAGAGCATTTTGGGAACACAAGTGCACTGGGTTGCTGAAACAAATGACTGAAGACAGCTGCCCAGATAGTGAACAGCCTCTGTTTACTTTGATCATTTCTTGGGCTCCAGGACACAGGCTGAAATCAAAAGGTTAACTGAAAGCTTCCCATAGCCACACAAGAGATGGCTGGAAAATCACAATTCTGAAACAACCGTTCGAGATGTGCCGTTTCCTACACTTCAATACAAAACTAATAAATATGATAAAACTTTTTTGCATACAAGTGCATGTAAGGCTCCAGTTCCCATTACAGTGCTTGATATGTTTTGCTTTTTGAATTCTACAGAAGCTCAAAAACCAGTGTTTTGGGCTAAAATTAACCACAGGACATTTCACTCTAGGAAAATTGTTTTTCCGATGCTCATAACCAGTGAAGAAGAATATTTGTGTATTCACAAGTAGTCATTAGGCTACTGCATATAAGAAGCTTGGAGTTCATAAGGGTTCATCTGTACAGGAACACTCAGAAGAGTAAAGGCGTATCGGTTGCAGTGTACATTGAAATACTCTGGATCTTTATGCAGACGAAGCGGTCCTAGTCAGATGCAAACCAACTTTAGATCACAGGCAGCTTTGGACCTGAAGAAGAAACCCAACTTGAGAATAAAAATGCACTTTAAATTAATACATATTGATCCTAATTGCTTTTCTTTATCTTCTCTGGATACCCTCCTGATGACAAGTCCTCCGCTTTTAATTAACTCCACTTTTCATATGAACATGCCAGTCAAGTGCATACCGTAATATTGAGACGGCAACCTTGCTGGCAAGAGACAGACCTGTGAAAACAAGCCGCAGAAACAAAAGGCTCGCGGAAAGAGTCCCTCCTCCATGTCTCCTTTGTCCTTGGTTTCATAAGAAGCAATGCAGCCCCCTCCAGCTCTAGGTTTCTGCTGACTTGGCCTACGGTACTTTGGCAACTAACTACCATTTGGCTTAGATTTCAAATCACTGATTAATCTTCTCCTTTGTTCACTTCAGAAACTCTTCCTACAGGGCCTTCAAAGGCAAGTGGATTATAATGGTGCCATAGCCGTACCTTTTGTAACCACACTTTTATCCCACCCATTACCAGAAGAGTTCTTAAATCCTCACTTTAAAATAGAAAATGAAGTAAAACATTGAATAATGCCTATAAACCCCTCCCTCCCCCAGCCTCTGGGCTTTAAGAATCCAAAGGATAAAGGTACTCAGGTAGCGTGGCCAGGGATGAGAGCAGCACCTAGTTAAATTACCTTATTTTCGGTAAGTCACGGTTGCAGGATGTGTAGTTCTAAGTCACTAGTAGCTGTCTCAGCATACAGATGATCTAGAAATGTTCTCTATTCTGCAGACAGTGCAGCAGCAGCAGCTCCTGAGGGTACAGAGAAGAAATTTAGAGGGTATTCATACAGCCATCCTGGAAGGGGTCCTTCCCTGCAAGGATCACAGCTGGTGTGCTGAACCCCCCAGAACTGACCAAAACCGAACTATCACCCTGAGTAAAGGGGGGGGGGGATGCTTGGGGTTTTTATTTAGTTGGTTGGGTTTTTGTTTTCATTTTGTTGTTTGGTTTCGTTTTTTTTTAAAAAGAAGGTACATAATCTGCAATGGAGGAAAATCTCAAAACAATTCTAAATATTCGATTAACTACTGTCCTGTAACCTGTGGTCCAGATTGGGAAGCATCCTTTTGTGCATTTGCAGTCTTTAAACAATCTGCATAGGAGGAGAGACTCTGGAATGAAAGGGCCAAGCTAATATGTCTGAAGTTCATTGTCGTCTTAGGCATTTTGTTAACTTGCTTGCGGAAAATGTCCATTAATGATTTAAGGGTAAAAAAGGTGAGGAAAGCAATCAGTAGTTTGACTAGAGTTTAATTTAAGCAGATGTATTAAGTATCTGTACACTTACAGAGTCTAAAGGACACTCATTTGGCTTCAGCAGCCTTAAAAGGCAATACTACAGTAGTTATAATTTAACCCTTCATGTGAGAGGCAGAAAGAATGAGGCTTGTCAAATGCTGTCTGACCGCATTAGGCAGGGTCATTATACCTTCCCTCAGATTTGTGTGAAAGGGAATAGATTGCTTTAGCTGCAAAGAACACAGATTTCCCCTGAGATGCCAATAAAGTACTGCAAAACCCCCTGGTGTCATCATGGCTATGCTGACAGGGAACTTAACCTATTCTGTTTGGGGAGATGCAGATCTAGTGGCAGAACTGCCTTCTCCCACCCCGTCTGTCTGTCACTGCCAACACGCAATGCAATGTGTCCACACCGCCGTCTTCTGCAGAGGTCCCATAACACGGGCAAGAGCTGAAGTAAGTGTTCAGATGATCTGTATCACCAGTCTAACTTCCAAATGCTGATCTGTAAATCACTTTTCTATGTTAGTCTTCAAATCTGTGTGTATGTGCAAAATAAACATCACATGCAAACCTTCAGCAAAACTTGTAACAAAAGAAATGTAGCAGTCATTTAGGTTGAAAAATTACAATCTATAATCTCTTTTTGTACTTTTACATGACTGAAAAGGTTTTTTTTGTTCTCACACTACCCATATAGGTAATGAGGACATGGAACGATTACAGGAAAAAGTTACCTAAGAAAAGTAATTTTATCTTGCTTCTTACTTAAATACTCTTTGTATGCAACACAATCAACTAATGTAGTTGCAAGGAATGTTTTTTGAAGATTTCAGAAGTAAACTTGCTTAGCGAAAGTTTGTTGTAACAAACTAGGGAACTATGACAATTTTTACATATTGCAGTCTTCTGAATCTGCCACATATATTTGCATTCTTTAAGCTGATAAAGGAACTATTTGGGTTTGTTAAATAATGATATTTCATGTATTAGAACATTAAGGAAAAATCACAATAATTTAAGGCTATTTAAGGGACCTGATGAGATTCATCCACGGGTCCTGAGGGAACTGACAGATGAAGTGGCTAAGCCACTATCCATCATGTTTGAGAAGTCATGGCAGTCCAGGGAAGTTCCCACTGACTGGGAAAGGGGAAACATAACCCCCATTTTTAAAAAGGGGAGAAAGGAAGACCTGGGGAACTACAGGCCAGTCAGTCTCACCTCTGTGCCCAGTAAGATCACGGAACAGATCCTCCTGGAAACTATGCCAAGGCACATGGAAAATAAGGAGATGATTGGTAACAGCCAACATGGCTACACTAGGGGCAAATCACGCCTGACAAATCTGGGGGCCTTCTATGGCAGGGTTACAGCATTAGTGGATAAGGGAAGAGCAACAGACATCTAGCTGGACTTGTGCAAAGCATTTGACACTGACCCGCACGACATCCTTGTCTCTAAATTGGAGAGACGTGGATTTGAGTGGATAAGGAAATGGCAGGATGGTCACACTCAGAGAGTTGCAGTCAATGGCTTGATGTCCGAGTGGAGACCAGTGACAAGTGGCGTTCCTCAGGGGTCAGTGTTGCAACCAGTGCTGTTTAACATCTTTGTCAGCAACATGGGCAGTGGGGATCAAGTGCACCCTCAGCAAGTTTGCTGATGACACCAAGCTGTGTCGTGTGGTCAACATGCTGGAGGGAAGCGATGCCATCCAGAGGGACCTTGACAGGCTGGAGAGGTGGGCGCATGTGAACCTCATGAAGTGCAACAAGGCCAAGTGCAAGGTCCCACACATGGGTCGGGACAATCCCAAGCACAAATACAGGCTGGGCAATGAGTGTGTTGAGAGCAGCCCTGAGGAGAAGGACTTGGGGGTGTTGGTTGACGAGAAGCTCAACGTGACCCAGCAACGTGCATTTGCAGCCCAGATATCCAACCATATCCTGGGCTGCATCAAAAGAAGCGTGACCAGCAGGTCGAGGGAGGTGATTCTCCCCCTCTACTCTGCTCTCATGAGACCCCACCTGGAGTACTGCGTCCAGCTCTGGGGCCCCCAACATAAGGAAGGCATGGAGCTGTTGGAGCGAGTCCAGAGGAGGGCCACAAAGATGGTCAGAGGGCTGGAGCACCTCTCCTATGAGGACAGGCTGAGAGAGTTGGGGTTGTTCAACGCGGAGAAGAGAAGGCTCCAGGGAGACCTTATAGCAGCCTTCCAGTACCTAAAGGGGGCCTACAGGAAAGCCAGAGAGGGACTTTCTACAAGGCCATGTAGTGATAGGACAAGGGGTAATGGCTTTAAACTGCAAGAGGGTAGATTTAGATTAGATGTAAGGCAGAAGCCCTTCACTGTGAGGGTGGTGGGGCACTGGCACAGGTTGCCCAGAGAGGTTGTGGATGCCCCCTCCCTGGAAGCGTTCAAGGCCAGGTTGGATGGGGCTTTGAGCAACCTGGTCTAGTGGAAGGTGTCCCTGCCCATGGCAGGGGAGTGGGAACTAGATGATCTTTAAGGTCCCTTCCAAGCCAAACTATTCTGTGATTCTATTTTAAAAATCACATATACTTAAACTAAAGTACAATAGTGCACATGAAATTACAAGTAAGTGCTGGCAGCATGAAGCGCATCTGCTAAGAGTGTGAAATGGAAATAAAATCAGTGCTGCATCTCCAGGCAAAGAAATTTATCAGTTCCATTTTTCTAGAGCATCCACTTTCAGGGAATAAAGTAGTACATTTTTACTATGGCATAGGTCTCACATAACCTCTAGGTTTGCCATAAATTTACCAAGATCAATGCCAGTACAGACCACAAGTGCTATTTTTACTGATACAAATTTTCTGTTGTTCAATACATCTTCCCATGTAGCATTGATCTTGTTAAGTGTCCCTCACAGTAAAGCTAAAACCCAGTTAAGATGGTGCATATTATACTAGGATAGCTCAGAATGCACTCGTTCTTTTAGGAAAACGATTCAATTTTCTTTATAGATGGGAAGAAGATTCCTTAAAGAAGAAAGGCAAGAGTCGGAGCCATTCCATACAGGAGCAAATCTTGTATATACAAGTATGTATGGTTACACTAGAGAACCAGATGTCAGTGAAAATATCAGCATATTAAAAAAATCACAATACCTAAATAATCAAATCACTTTTGCAGAAAATAATTAATAACTTCATAAAATATCTTTCCCCTTTCTAGATGTCGCACCTTTCTCTGAGCTATTGTATATAGGGCACAATGTGCTTGCTTGCGTAACTAGAGGGAGGCAGACTGATTGATGCTACCTCTGCTTTTTTGTTTTTAATCAGGAATATCAGATCTTTTTTCTAAGTTCTATTTTGTATTACCTTCATGCCTTAAGAGGCTAGCATAACAACCTTTATTAAAGAATATGATGCAAATTGGTTAAACACATTTTTACTTTCAGCAGTGGATGGACAGAAAATAGCAAAGAACTGGATCCTTAGTACCGCTGAAAAGCAGAGTGAACTAGAACAAAGCAAGTACCAGAATGTCCCATCTAGTCCCATGCTACAAACTCCTGGGTGATGGCTGTAGTAATCAGCTGTGGCAGAGGGCATGATGAGGTGGCAAAAATGCATTAAAGAATGTCCTTTAAGAAAATAATGACTCATTTGTTACACAGAACTATCTCCAGCTTCTGCCTGTTGGGCACATGACATGCGCTGTTACCAACCACATCACACGCCTGCTGATTTTCCAGTGGGAATCGGACTGTACAATACTGTGTCAGTCAGATGCTCTAGAAATCCTCAGTTCCCCTCTAGTGGACAGCTTTTACTCTTTGTAAAGACTATGTAAAATAGCCTTTGTAAACACGGACCAGATATATGACTTCAGCTCCAGACAAAACAGCAATCTCAGCATATCAAAGGCAAATATTTTTCTTGAGGTAGTAACCAGGTACAGCATGAATCAGTATTGAGATGGCTCCTCAAAAGTGGTGTCTGCTTATTCCCCACTGACAATTCTCCTACTTCTTGCCAATACAGAATGCTGAAGTTAACGGCACACATCTGTCAGGGCAGGAAATATCATAATACATTCCTGTGAGACTCTGCAGAGTACAGGCATACACTTTCATCTTGCCTAAGTTCATTTAATAGACTTGAGTTAGCTTTTTCCTCACTTATTTAACTACATTAAAATACTGAGGAAGGCATTTATTTTCTGTCAATGAAATGGAGAGGCTAATAGTAGCAGTATGAAACAGCCAGCGACCTAAATTCATCTCAGTGCAATCTCATTTCAATGCAAATGTTGTCAATTTTTTTCTGTATAATGCAGTTCTGCCAGTTAAGATGTAGCCTTATTTCCAGTACTGCCTTTAGCCTAGTCTTGGGTCTTCACAGGCTGAGACTGCAATTCCAAGTTACACTGCATTTTTGTTTTGATCTGTTGGCGATACAGCGCATGCTAAAGCAGTTCACAATTGATCTCCAAATGTCTGTAAAGTGTCCCCAAAAGCCTACATATTTTAATTTTGTACTGCCAAGACAAACTCAGTTACTGGAGGGACAAAAGGGAAAGGAAGATTCCACAATGGAAGATGTTTATTTTAAGCCTATGTTAAGCTGCTACCAGGGCTTGTCTAAATACAGGTTTGTCCGCTGCAAACACCCTTAGTCTGCATTTAGTGCAGACACACGCAGAGTTACTCAGCAATGGCAAGCAGGCTTTACATTCACATCCAGGCCCACAATAACTCTCAATCATAACCGATTCCTGAAGAAATAGTTTGTAAGTGGGTTTTTGCACCCAAAGAGAAACATTAACCAAGAAAAGCTTACCTCCTCCTGTCGGCATCGCCTTTGTCATCTAAGCTCTCAAGATGAGAAGCGAGCTCACCAAGAGGCGTAACGTTCAGGCCCAGCTCTTCAACTCACCATGGTTTGCAAAGGACAGGCAAGCAGGGGCTGTGCAGACATGTTCCTTGGGCTTCTGCAGCGGCTCACGTGCGACAAGGCAGGAAACAGCCTGCGCTGGGCAGGTGTGGGTCATTGTTCTGCCACTCAGAAATCCTGGCATCCATACAGTGGTTTCCTGCTCGCTCCCGTCCTCCGCTTGTTAATGCTTGCTCTGCCTCCGAATCACCAATCCTTGTATTCTGCAGCGCAAATACTGTGCTATACTGAAACTGCCTATCTCAAGCACTGGTAATCTCACCGCATCTGCAAAGAGCTTGGACAATTTACCACCAATAAATTAGCTTAAAATGTACTTGCTCTGACAACTACAATGTAAACATATCTGGTGTGTTCTACCACTGCAACGTGATACTCTCTCCAAGTTTACATGAATCATCCCCCAGTGACTGTGAAGAGAATTGGAAACCATTGTCTGTTTACCGATTATCTGAGCTTCCTTACCAAAAAAGTACAAATACAAAAAAAGTATGAAACAACTCAGGGACTTCTCTGTAGCTTTCCTGTAAACCAGACATAAATGTACAGCTGTACCTGTGTTAAACTTTATTTGGATTTTGGGCTTTGCTACTTACAGAGTAAATGGCAAAGGTTGCCAGAGGATAGGATCAGGATGCTGTATTTCAACAGGCTAGCAGCCCAAGACCTGCCAGCGCTGTGCTCTCGTGCTGACCCGGAGTCAGAGTTGTGCAGGGTCAGCATTTGGGACGGTTCCAAACCTCACTGTAAGAGCTGAACCTACAGGGGCTTTCATCTCTGAGGTACATCATCTACCAACTAAATTATGTAACAAGATCTATCTTTGAAACCTTTGCAATATACTTTGGAGTATTCCAATTTGTCCGGTAATCATTACAGCAAGTAAGGGAACAACTAGAAAAATTAGAAAACGGAATGGTCAGTAGAATATATGCATGTTACACTCACCCCTGTCCTGAAAACGGGCCGAGGAAGGCTGCTGCTTCTCAGCACTGCAAATGACATTTCCAATGCAACATATCCACATAGCAATTCCTGTCCAAAGCCCTACAGTACTCCTCTATCATTTTGTGAGCATCAGGATTTTGTTTACTTTCCATCGCCGTTGTCTGTGACTTTTTCCCACCTGAAGACTCCAGATACCTGTCACAAATAACGCTGCTTACACAACACAGCCAGGCTGGGGCATCTTAACAGTCTTATGGAGCACCTGCTGCCCACTACAAATCAGGCATCAGATGCTTATTGTTAGCAGCAGCTAGAATCATGTGGGAGTGCCATAATCATTCAGATGATCAGCTCTCCATAACCGCTGTCAATGTCTAGAAACATTCATTCACTTTTGAAGAAGGCAGAAAAAGCTTTTTTATAGCAATTGAGTTTCGGACAGTTGGTGCTATCCTTATTTCACAAGGGACACTCGTAAGACTTACTGGTATGACAGGCCAAAAAAATACATGTGAATGAGGCACAAGAGAACACCCCCCTCTAAGGATATAAAGCACAGAGTGCGTCTATTGTGTGTCAGCTTCCTTTAACCTACAGAATTTCTGGGCTCGGAAACAGTGGATGAAACAGTCTGTAAATCATGCATACGAGCAAGGCATCAAATGGCAAATTGTCTACCAGTGTGTTTCAGACTAGGCAAACCCACCTTGACAGGGAGATAAGAGAGAGAGAGGCTAAACCACCAGCTCACTGACCTCAATCTTAAAAAACCCTGTGCTATTACATACATAAACAGAGCTCCAAGTGATTGAGTTAGATGGCATTCAGACAGTGTCACTGGAAAACACCGAAGTGAAGTACACTCTAGTAGGCATAAATGGGTCTACTTTGGAAATTTTGTAGCATGTTCAGGTCCAGTCTAAATCCATTCGGAGAATCCATTGCTGTTCCCCACCCCTCATATAGTCATTAAAAGAAGCCTCTATAAGTTGCCCAAGAGGCCAACTGGCACTGACTTTGTACACAACTAGACAGCATCTTAAATACAGGGCCAGGGTCTTCACAGAAAATGCCATTGCTTCAAGTTGCAGAAATATTTTTTTTAAGTATTATTTTATACATCCACCATTAAGGAAAATGATCTTAGAGCAGATTTACGCTAGTTAAAAGAATTGAAGTAAAACAGGTGAAAAGATTAATTTTAAATTTGAATAGGTCAACAGTGAATTAAAGCTGCATTTGCAGAAAATAATTCTTTTCCTTAAAGGGCAGTTGCCTGCTTTAGGGTAGTCTGACAAACCACCTTAAGTTTCTCCAGTCCAGAGATGGAAAACATCCTTAATGGCTTCCGTTAACCTATCTTTGAAGTCCTGCAGTAATTATGTAACTGCTCTGGAAACAGAAGAGGCACAGCCAGGAACCCTGCCTCTGAGCAGGGCACTTGGGAGGGGAAAACAAACAAAAAAGTCTTTGCTGAATCCTTGCTCTTTGCTGAGACTTCCCCCCACGTCAGCCTTAGGCCAACTTGGATGGGAAAGCTGTAGCAAGTGTCAGGCTTTTATGGTCAGCTCTATTTTTGGGGATTTGTTGTGGAGGAAGAAAGTGAAGCCTGAGCATCATGTGGGCAACTTTAATATCAGGGCATAAATTCCAAGAAAACAGTGCTCTGGCTCCTTTTGCCCCTGCGGGAATAACGTTGCTGTGCCTTTCATTGAACTCTGAGATCTGAGGCTTGGAGGAAGCGTCCAGTTTAGAAACCACTGTAAAACTTTCAGGAAGGTGTAGAAGACATCAAAGCTAATTTCAAAGCCCACTCATCCATTTGGAATTTGCAACCAAACTCAGTTCTCATTTCTGCTTGTCTAAGTCCAAAATAACCTCACTTTAGTTATTTCATCAGCGTGAACAACAGCTGACCCACAATATCAAGGTAAGTGCCAATCTCAGCCCTCAACAAATCCAAGTATTTTGGGGAACTGAACAAAGGTTCATTAATGTTTGCTGAATTACATCGTAGACGATTTCTTGCATTAATACATTTTAAATAAGATCAGGTGGCAATTCATAAATGCAAGTGGCAGTGCTGTAAAAAAAGCAAACTATTACAAACTCTTCTTTTCAGAACAGTTTTAAAACCAGGAATTTGGAAGATACAAAAATAACCGAAAAAAAGTGAGAATATGGAAGTTGTACTGTCAGCAGCTGATGAGACTACTACAGCATGACAGCTAAGCTTGGCATGTTCATTATCATCTGTAAATTACAGGACATTTGTATCATTAAAGAAAAAACTCTTAAATATAGTTCTACAGTGGTAAAGGAAAGCTGCCCCAGCAATTATAAGAGAATAAAAATATATGCAGTATGGCCCAAAGAGCAAGATTTGCAAAAGAAGCAAGTAGCAGGCAAATAAACCTGGCAGCATGTTAACAAAAAAACCCAAGACAAAATAAAACAAAAGAAAACCACCCAAACCGAACAACGAAGGCAAGAGGTTTAAATATATTTTCATTATACCGCACACATACAAAAAAAAAAAAAAAACAGGCTACAATTTTGGCTGCTTGTGCCAGTATAAACTACTCAAGATGTGAATTTTATAGCCTGAAAGACTATCTCAGTCACAATCAGTTCTAACAGTGTATAGTTTATTCAACATTTAATGGCATGACCTAGTAAACCTTTAGCAAATCTTCAGCAATTTTTATTACTATCATGAGGCATCCTGACTCTGATCAATTAAATGTTAGGACTCTTTGGGAAAGAAACTAGCTTACTTTTACAGTTTTCTTCAGAGAGGTAACACAGGAAAATGGAGATACATTCTTAGGTTTAACAGAAACCTAAAACTGAGAAAAAGTTTCAGAATCAGAATATTCCAAATATTTTAAAAGAACAGAGTTCTGTAATGACTGAGTAAAATGAAAGTATTTGGAAAAAACAAGCTATTTAACTCTAGCAAAAGTACCAAAATCTGGTCCATTTCCATTTCTAGAAAAGCAGCTGGACTTCCCCCTCACTCAGTTATTAGGCAATGCAAAGGCAAGTATTCTGTTCACATTGTGCCCTCTTCACCCTTGTTATTCCCCTGGCGCATCCAAACTGCTTTCATGTATCGCTCATAATGATTTGTTTCATTATTCAAATCAACATTCTGTAAAATGGAGGGGGGTCAAGCTGTTAAACACCAGAACAGAAACAAAGTCTTTCTTTCCTTGCCTGACAGTCCTGCCCTGGAAACAGCGGTCCATGTTGAATGTTAAAAGTTCAAAGTGTAAAAACCTTTCAGGGGTTCTTGCTCTCAGTAGATGTGGGAGATCGTGTTCACAGAAGCCAACTACATCCTTCATGTTTTTCTTTCTGTTTTCCTTCCATACATCTCTCCCCTCAGACCCTTTGCACACAAAGCCAGGAACAAGCCTGAACCAGTTTAACTCTGAAATGAGAGCCTATCCCGAGCAGTCTCCATGCCGGTCTCCAGCGTGCACGCTGGCAGAGCTAAAAATGTGCCATAGTATTCAATCCAAAATGGGTTTGGTTTTGCTGTTCTCTTACAGATCAGGCAGATGGGCAGAGCCAAGATAGGTGGTAAAACTGGCAGGACATTAATGATATTTCTAACCACATTTGCACATGCACGGAGATTTCCCTAGTAACATTTCTCTCCAGAAAAAAAAAAAAAAATCGTTATGCTCCAGACAAGCTTAGCAGGGTTACTGCTGTCAAGAGACCATGTTTTCCCAAGAATCTAGGTAAGCTTTGGGCTGAAATCATAGTTAACATGAATTTTAGTGCAAAGGGCCATCATTTTAGTTGGGTGGATTCCTAAAACATACCATAAAATAAAAGTCAAAGCTTTATCGTGCAATTTTGACTCACACAAATTGTTCTTGCAATACGTCATCCCTTAAATCAGGGAGACTGCTGGAAAAAGGGCACAGCATTCCCAGAGCATCTCTGGGAAGCTCTTGGGATGTTTCAGCTAAAAAGATAGGTTCCCCTCTTAGTTCAGATACTCATTTCAGTTACACAGAGTCAATATACACACACTTAATAGTAGGAGATGCTTTAGTCTACACAGAAGTTTTTTTAAAGAAACTTAATGACTTTTCACAATATGAAACAGTTAACTTGAACACCCTTAATTATCTTCAGGAACTAACACCATTAAAATCGTCCTTAATTAAACACTCAAGACAACAGCCAGACTAATCCTAGAGTTCCTTAATAGCTTCAGGAATGCAGTAAGTTTTAACAGGTTTAATACCTTAGTATGTTGTCATGGCTAACACTTGTTTTGGAAAGAAAACCCAGGAAAATAAATTTAAATAAAACTTATGACAGTTACAGTTCACTAAATCTGCTGCAAAAATCTCTGTGCAGGAAAAGTGAATAGATGATTTCAAACTTACACAGAGATATGTCTTGACAAGCAAAAGCAACACAGGAGCGTATTAAGTTTAAAAGCCTCAATCATTTTAATCACCTATCCACAGAAACTCATTTCTAGCTACGGTTTCTGTGAAAATCAAGATTTTGCCAATATGTAACACTGCAGTTGTGGATTTGATCATATTTAGGAACTTCAATTTTTCTACTGCCAAGGCTGTGCTATATTTTTTTTACTTACACTGGGGCCTAGATAAATGATAGATTAGTTCAAGAGGTAGATCTAGATCTACAAGACAAGCAACAGCAGGAGAGTAACCCCAAAACTCACTGCCAATCTTTTCTTCCCCCATTCGCTCAAGCATACAGCGATACATAAATTATAACCTATTTGAGGTAAAGAAGGGTGCTTCATTGCCAAGCATCATATGCAGCCTTTAACATCTCAGAAACGATGTCCTGGCTCCTGTACTGCCACTTCCAGCCTTTTGGGGTAATCGACCATCCCAGCAATTCCCACAGGGCTCCTTCCCTCTCTTTCCCGACTGCTAAGTACTTCTACACTTCTCCGTCTGGCACTGCCCTCTACTCTCCTGTCTGCTCTGAGCTTTCCAGCAAGTAAGTCTCTCCAAAGTTCATCCAGCTTTCACTTCTCTAGTCTAACTGGAATTCGCTTTGATACTTTCTGGTGCCAGCGCTGCTGCATAAAAGAAGCAAACTGTATTACTGTTATTCAGCTTTGGGCTGTTCACAGCCAGCAGAGAGTTGTTTTTGTAGTCCTAGCTAGGCAGAGAGGAAAGGGCTAGTCGAGATATTTGAATACCTGTCCTATTTTCTCTCTGCCCCTTTATTAGCCTCAAATACCAATCTTCCCTTTCAGCCAGGTCCATCTATGCTCCTGCTCATGATGGCTGCACATCCTCCTTCAGTTGCTTATCAGAGTCGCACATCTGTATTAGACACACTTTTACATATAAGATTGGGTTCAGTGCCATTTTCCTATCATCAGGTGCTTTCTTTGGCCATTACAGCATTTTGGTTTGTTCTTAGATTTTAGCATAATCAGGCAAGACTGTGCTGTGGCAGAGAGCTGCGGAGCACAGCCCTCAGGACAGGGCTGCTGAGCTGGCCTTTTACCTACAAATTCCTGCTGTTTCAGGTTCTGCAGAGACAGAAAGCTGCCGATAGCCGGGGTGGGAGTCCAACCCTTACAGTACCCAACCTGATGGGCTAACAGCACGCTTGCTTACAGAGCTGAGAGCTGCAAAGCAAGTCAGCCTGTGCTTCCTGCACGCTCATTTTCACCTTGTTCTGCACTTTGCTATGAGGGTAGAGGAAGGCTCTCTTACAGTGCTCTCGCAACGGCTTCTGCAGCTTTGGATCCACTCCATGGGGCATGAGATAGCTGAAGGCTCAGAAGGTCCTGAGGATATCAATCTACCTTGGGGTAACTAAGCATGGTGCAACTGACCCAGTGCAGGCAGGTATACAGAAAGGGGAACAACACCTAGAGGGCAGTTATTAAAAAAAAAAAAAAAGTAACCATCCAACCCTTTTCATATCATAACAACTGCAAAAATTCACATACAAGTGATGCAAAACAATTTGCCTTATGTGGTGATGCAGATTAGCAAATCTGCATATTCCAAAGAAAGTCAGGTACCAACCTCAGCTGAACTGCAAAATTACTACACATTACTAACCTTCCTTCTTTCCCTCGTTAGAAAATAAGCAAAAGTAGATAGCATGTGTTGAAGTGCCAGAGAAAAATCAGGGTGATTTTTAGGAAGCATGAAAAAACGACAGGTCACAGCAGATCTTAAATTCCTATCTCCAGGCAGAAAGATAAAGTACTCATTACTGACCTCTTCTCCATCTATTTTTTGCTGTTGACAGCCATGACAGCGTTAAGATTCACTATGGAGTTACAACCTGTTTCATTCAGCACTGTCAAAATGCACTCAGATCCAGAACAGCAAGAGCCCAGTTCACAACGCTGCTTTTTCACACTGCATTGAAGGAGAAAAGCCAGAGTGTGACTACAGGGACTGAGGAAGAAGGGAGGTACGAGTGGTGTATGTACGTCTGAAGTTCAGCCCCAAAAATACATTCCACACTGTGACTGGGTGAAATAAAACTCCATGTAATGTATTATTAAAGGGGCTCTATCAAGCTATGAAAAGTGCTCTCTCTCTACCATACTGTGATCCCTCAACACAGCTGGCTACACCCAGATGTTCTATAAGGTTCCTGTAATTTCTCCAACTCATCTCTAGTATGACAAAGAAAAGCACTCATGCTGTGAAGTTCAAACCAGTCCCACTAGACATCAGTATTTCCCTCCTTGTTAGGAAGGATGGAGATGGTCACACAACAGATCTTGGGACTCCCACAGATCACTGTTCTGGTTTCATTAAATTCACATGCCAGATTTCGTTCAAGCCTTGGAGAAAAAAATATGGGGCATACTGTACAGCACCTTATTAATATAAAGCATTTGGAACTAATCTTGTTCCTCTCTAAAAACACAAACCAATCAATCCAGCTTACACTTTTTTTTTGTCATTGTAAATACTCCAATTCTTGCTCCATATCACCTAGAGGAAAAAAAGCTTGTCACAGCAGGCATCACCACCAGTTGACTGGTTAGCATGAAGAGACTTTTCCTCATACAGCAGTACAGAAAATCAGCTGTAGCTGATTTTCATTAAGAGCCCTAAGGCTCAAAAGCAAGGTTCCCCCATCTCAGTCATCCCAATACTTGAATGCAGAAAACCCTAAACACAAGTGAACTAATGGTCTTTATACGTACCTTCAGTCTCCATCTGGGAAACGCAGGACTGACTTCAACCTTTTCTTGCTTCTGGGCTGAAGGATACACCATATACCTTGAAAGGTATGGAATGGCCTCCAAAGCACGTGAAATAGACTGATATCCAAGCCAGCCTCTTTACATACAGGAAGGATTAGGCTTATTAAAATTGTTTGCTTTGCAATAATCGTTCTTTCTCCTGCATTCAGCAGTTTATCAGAATTTCTAAGTTAACTCCTGCAATGCTGGGAACTTGCTTTCCTTTATAAAAGGGGTACAAGCACTAGAAGAAATACAGAAGAACAGTCTAAAGGGGAGATCACCTGGACAAGGCAACCTGAAATTAAACCAATCGCATGCATCGTGTTTCCCTTTTCATCTGGTGTTCTGAAAGCACTGAAGCGACTAATTTCTGTTCAGACAAATGCCAGAGAGAAAAAAACATGACATGCGTGAAGACAGACAGTATCAACACAGCTCATTCATCCAGTCCACAGACCCACTGGCTGCGTCAGTGTCAGGCAGGGTACTCACAAGGAGACAGGCAGAATTACTGATTGCTCAGCATTTACAGCAGTAGAGAGAAAATAAAGGCATTTTAAGAAAATGGTACATGTGTTCTAGGAACAGAACGTAACATGGATCAGCTAGATTAGCATTCACAGAAGTACTTCTATGGCCGGTGCCCAAGAACTTGCAGCCATCATAATATGGGGATTTTACTGGTCAAAATGGAATAGCATGCTTTATATTGCTTGCAGAGGCCTGTGCTCACTGGAGCAGAGCGTGCAAATGCAGCAATATGCCTGAATGGCAGCTGAACAACAAGACGGAAACAAGTGTATTGAACCAGTGAGTTTAGCAAGACTCATACGCTGAATACAGGATAAGCATAGGCAAATACTACTGAGACTTTAAGATCTATGCCCAGAAACTTGGCAATACAGCCAGATACAGCAAATACTACTCACAAAAACTATTATGCCACACAGGTGAGCTCCGTGCTAAGTTGATGAATGAATGCATACAATAAAAAGGTGACAAAAACCAGAGATTTCACAAGGGATGACACAACAAAGTATGCACAGAATTTTCACAAATGCATACCATTGTCTTTAGGCATCTAAAGTTTACAACTAACTGTAAATACAGTTTACAATTCAACTATAACACTGCAGTTATAGTATGCCTGCTTTTCTCATCTGTTTCTATCCAAAGATAGTTAATATGATGTCCCAGTATCAAGAAAGCACTCACTACATTTAACAAAGATATCCATACATTCAAATTGGTTAATGCTCTAATACTGATTATTAAATATAATGATTAATGCTTTAATAAGAAAATATGACAAAACAGTAGAAATCATGGTGGATTCTTAAGGCAAATCTCCATTAGAAAATGACTGAATCCATCAATAGTAGAACTACTTAACTGTAATCAGGTTTGATTACAACAAAATCAAGAAAAGCTGAAGCAGACCACCAGATACCATAACCTTTACTATTATAAAGAAATAGCAGAAGCACTCTTTTCTGAACTACAAAATATACATCACACTCCTTAACACAGGCAAGGAAACATTTTTTTTCCCTTCTCTTCCTCTCATACTTAATATCAGATTAGAAAAGTAGCTGTACTGCTGTACACTGCTTTTGACTCAAAACATGTAAGATGTGTATTTGTGCAAAGTTACAGGAAAACTTAATCTCTGTCCCTCTGAGCTTAGAAAAACTGGAAAAAAGATGGAACTCTGTTCTTCTCCTACTCCCCAGTCATCAGAAAGTACCCTCAAGGTAAGCAGGCCTACTAAGACCAAAAGATACTGCAGTTCCTGCTGTGGCAATAAAAGCCCGAACTCTCACTGGAAGGCAGCTGTAAAAGGTTAAACATACATGTTTAATTCAGGGGGAGAAGGATACTCTGGAATTTTCCCACAATAGTAGCTCAAGAAATAGAGCTACATTCTTCCAAGATAGAAGCAGAACTGATGGACTCAAGCATGCATGATTATACTTTGAATATTCACCTAATCCAAAGCAAGGAGCATCTCCTATGCAAACTTTATTATGCAAACAGGATAATCCCCAGATTCCCCACTCAGCCATTTAAGTGAAAATACCAGAAATGGCCCAACTAGAACCGAAGACAGCAAAAATAAAGACAAGCACATATCTTTCCCTGATTCCTAGTTCTCATTTTCTTCCTCTTTTTCCCAGTGATGACAGGCCGACAGACAGAAGGAAATAGACATCCACCCCGTAGTCTTCCATACAAGTAAATACAAAAAAAATCAAGTGTTTATTGGAAGTCTGCATGAAGGCACAGATGAGCTTGATTACAGACACATCGTAACAATTACAAATATATGTAAACACCTTGAGATATACAACAAAGCAATAATACAGCTAATACAGGAATAAAACGTAACCTGCTAAAAAAAATTCTTTGTATCTGAGGTTCTTTCAACGATAAGCTCCAATTCACACCAACACAGTGTAATGCTTTTAAAGTCATCACTTGGATTCATGCTCCACAAGTCTGCACTTTGACCATTGCTGTTAACCAGTGGATTTATAAATTTGATCCAAATTTGAACACGCTTCCTTCACTGGGATCAGGAAAACATAGGAACAACCAGCTAGACACCCAACCAACCTATAACGAAGCTTCACAGATTCTCTAAATACACAAGAGCAATCACCAAGGTACTGAAATTAAATATAAGCTTCAGAAAAGCTAAGGATGCTTGTTCCATTTTTACTTGCATTTGAGGAAATTGCTGTATTTCTGCAGGAAAAGAACAGTCTACAGCTGTCAAGTGATTTTTTTTTTTTCTTCCTCCACAGGAGGCTTAGATTTCATCTGAAACACCTGCCAAAACAAAAGTCAGCAATCACAGACTAAAGTGCCTTGGACAGCTTAGGTTTTACCACTAGAATAAAACACCTTCATTTATAGATACAGTATTAATTTATATCATGAGAAAACCCGCCTTTGCATGTAGAGGACTACTTCCAATATTTCTGTGGGAAGGGGAATTGCTTTTTTGTTTGTTTGTTTGTTTTAATTAGATACCAATGCCAGGAACTTAAAAGAACTGCAACACAGCACTTTTTGAAAGGAAACCACACAGAAAAAAAACTGTAGTTTTAGTACAGGCAATTCCCAGGCCTAGCCAAAGAGTACTCTGAGCAGCAATTTACTACAGGGACACACAGTTTTCTCAAACTCAACCACCCGTCCTAACTCCCCACTCCTCCTCTACAAAAGCTTTATAACCTCTGGAGCCCAGTTCCAGTGAGGAAAGACTCCTATCCAGGTAATACATGCAGAACAAAACCTAGCAC
This sequence comes from Haliaeetus albicilla, assembly GCF_947461875.1. Classification (NCBI taxonomy): domain Eukaryota; kingdom Metazoa; phylum Chordata; class Aves; order Accipitriformes; family Accipitridae; genus Haliaeetus; species Haliaeetus albicilla. Next base: position 8,160,735 of record NC_091493.1, on the reverse strand, counting down.
AGCTACAACATTTCTCCCAACCTGCGGCCACATCATCCCAACCTAAAGATGAGGTAGTACATAGTACTTTTCTTTGGAGCCCAAGTAGTTGAATAGGAACAAGCACTATTCTCCCTAATGTAGCAGCTATCTGTTAATGCAGTGCCGAACTCCAGTTTTATCTCCTCTTCAGGGCACACTACTCATGCAAAAACAATAACAGCTGCTTAAAAAAAAGAAAAAAAATCATTACATGAGCACACACTCCCACTTGAACTATGACTGCATCATAAAGGCCACGGTCTGGCATATTCAGTGACTTCCTCTGGTTCACGAAGTAGCAATGACTCTTAACCTCTATTTGTACTGGGACTAGTGGTTATTACTCAAAAGGAATATGAAGGATATCCTGAGTACTTATTACAGTGAGATGTGGAATTTAAAAGGAATTTAAAGATTGAGAACTCTAGTCTGAATCCAAAAAGGGCTGGAAGAGGAATTCAGCTCCTCGGGGAACTGAGGAAACCAGATTGTCTCTATGCGTACAGTCCATTTGGTAATTAGGGGCTCTGTTTTCTCTCTCTTCAAGAGAGCAGATCTTTCCCCTCAAGGAGGCTGTTGTAACATATGCACGTATTATAATTTTATAGCTTACACTCATAAACCCAGTTTCTTATGAGATAGCTTGAACTGGAGAAATATGCTCTGCATAGTCCATGCTCTGTAGACTCCCAAGGATCAAAAAGAAATAGACTGCCATGACTGAAACAAAAAGGAAACATCAAAAATTGTTGAACAGTATTAGAACTCGTACTGCTTGTAAAACTAAGCATTAGGATTAGAAAAAGCACTACAAGACTGAAACAAGGTCCCTGGTTACATCCTTTCCGTAAGCAATAATCAATACTGAGGATGAAAGACTGCATTCTTTGATTGACAAAATATTCTAGGCTCTTTTATTTGTCTCTGTGATCAGTTTCCCTTTATTTAACAAAATATCCGGAGTCTATATTGTCTCCTGTCAGCAGTGCAACTTGCACAGATCCCAGGAAGCTTTCTCGTTTTCATTGCTTCCAAGACTGCATTTTTCATTCAGCTGAAGTGCACAGGGATTCCACCCAGGCAGATGGATTCCTGAATGCAAACATTTTAACAGGAAAGGAATCCTGTTCTGTTCAGCTCCAGCACAGTGACTGCCAATAGAAAAGCACTGACACTTTCTTGAAAAACTCTGATAGTCCTTTCTGCCCTTGGGAATATGCTCTCAGTGGAGTACATGTAACTAAAACAATCTTATCTGGCTGTTAGCTGGAAGGCTATCTCTGGAACAATCCCATCTCTTCTTCCAAAGAACTTCTCTGGAACAAATTGTGGATAAAATAAACTCTTAATGCTCTACAGAGTATCAGCTGCATTCCAGTGTCCAAGCCAGATACCTTGAGAGAAAAAATGAAAAGAAAGCTGCTTGATTGTCAGAGAGGAAAGCACTGTTGAAACAGCTAAAAGACTTTTTTTTTTTTGAAAACCTTTAGCTGTAAAGGGGTACACTCACAAAATGCTCATCACAGCTAAAAATTGCTTCTGTGGCCTTACACAAGTAGTGATGATGCAGTGTGCAACTGACAAGCATTAGTAATGAAAAGGACAACAGAAACCCACCCAGCTTGTTCTGAGATAAAGCAGCCAAGCACTTAAGCCCTCATAGTAAGCTGGACCTCACTGTCAAGTAAGTTTCTCCAGTCTATAGGAGATCTGATAAAATCACAGCTGCAGAATCATAATTCATGACTATAATTCACAAGGAAAACTGAAAATCCATTTACATTTATTAGGAGATAGTTGTGCACAATTTCTCATCTTATTCAAAAAGTCTACAAATAGAATTTAACACTTCTGATTGCAAGCAAATGTTTGTTCAGCGTTCTTAGTCAGGTAAGGCCAATTTAGTGCCTTGTTACACTTTCAAGATTTAGTATACATTTGTCAGTTCTTTACTTTCCTCTGGTAACAGTCCGACTGGAATAGTAAGGAGAGTTCACTAAGACACATTATAACAGCAGCTGAACTTGGGTTACACAAATTCAGTTTTGGAATATGCTTCAAATGTAAATTATTCTAGGCAATTTTCCATTTTAAGATCTTAAACCAACACTGTCAAAGGCTTTCCCCCCTCCCCCCCGCATTTATACTACCACCACTATGAGCTTGCACTCTGTAGAGCCGTATGTCCAAGAATCTCAAAGCACTTCAGAAAGCAGGGCACCATTTCAAATAGTGGTATACTTGAGCTGGAATCCTACTTATAAAAGAATATATTTTTTCCTTTGTCTTATGTTTACAAAAGGACAAGCATCAAACTAATCCAGTCCTATCTTGACCTTAGTCCCACCTCTGACTGCCTCTAATTTTCTCACATGCAATCCTACCACTGATTCAGGAGCTCTGCTTAATTACAATGCTCACAGCTGAGTTTCTTCTACAGAAAGGTGAGCATCTGCTATGGTCAATTATTTTCAGATGGAAGCACTGGTCAAATTTTAGGTCTGCCACAATCTTGAGAATCGCTTGATTGGAGAGTCACTACCATAACTAATGTAATTTGATAATGCACTTGATCCCATATTGGTTTAAGAAGTGTAACAGACTACATATGCATTTCTCTAAATTCGGTCAGAGCTGAAACTACATAGCTACAGTGAGGAACTTCTAGGTTTTTCCTTAAGCGGAACCTTTTACAACATTATTTTAACTTACTATTTTGATTTAGAGCACTAATTTTATAAAGATTTTCAGTTTGCAGTTCTTACTGAATAGGTGAGCAGCAAACATGAAAATATATGTACAAGTGTTAGTATACTACCAGAGTGCTGTACTTCCTTCTTAAAAATGTCCTTAAAAGCATTAGGCATGTCAAACAAACTTTTGTAAACAAAAGATAAAGTACTCATGTTCTGCTCTGATTATAGCCAGATACATATTCTCATAAAATAAACATTCTCTTGTCATTTTCCATGGCCCACATATCCATATATATATGAGGTAAACCACTTAAAATTATCAATAATATATAAACCTCAGTACTCAACAAGAACCTCAGGAAAAATGTAACTGAGTATGATGTCAACATCAAGAAGTGACACTTTGTTCCACTGCAAAGTGAAACCAATTTATTTGTGCTAAATGAATGGAAAGAATGTATTCAGAATACATTTCTTTATACACTGTACCGGCTTAGGCTGCTAAATAAGCATTCTTTAGTGCCATGTTGTGCTACTTTCTTGTACTCTGTTTCTACCAAGCAATACAAAATTTTGGCTGTTACGCCAGTATATTCCTATATGCTCATCTTATATCTTATTTTCTAACAGACTTCTGAACATTTAGAATACTTGTTCAAACTTTGCTTCAGGGGAATCACAATTAATATATTTTAACAAGAAAAAAATTATCATCAGCTGTTCTATACAATCACATTGCCTTCTGCAGCAAAAAAATCAAAGAGCACACTTTAATCAGCAATCAGTAACCTGTGGGCAGGACCACACTTACCGAAGTTAATTGTGACAGATCACACAGTATGGGCAGCTTACAGGTTAACCTAAATGTCATGTGAAATCATCAAATCTTAAGGTCCACGAATTGTACATTCCACAGACTTCAACAAGCCAGTTCCCTCACTGTAAAATTCAGACTGTACCATACATTTGAGGTGCTTTTAAACAGGAGAAGTATGGATGTATCCTGTGTGCTGAATTAAGCTTATTTACTACATAATACAATAGAGTATGTGTCTTGGGCACTGATTAGGGTGTCTGACTCACTTTTGCACTAGAAGCTGTTATTTCAAATGACTGAAACATAGTGATGATTTTCCATAAGCTTGGTAAACACTGTAATATTTCAGAATTTATCATATAGCCCATCATGCCTTTAATTTTCTGCAAATTGTCATGAAAAAATATAAAAAGGTATCCCTTTAATTTTACAAACCTAAAAGCCAGGAAAATGAAGCTTTGGAGCCAAGCAAAACGACATAATGCCGTATTACCAAACAGAGTAGCAAATGTTCCAGCCAGAGAATGGACATACATGTAGTTCAAGTAAACACTGATGGAAAACTTTGTTAAGTTAGTGTTGTAGACCCACAACACTGGCTGCATTTTATACAAACGTTTACAACACAATTAACAGTGAAGCCTATATAACCTCAGTGCAAATAAGTCAAATCCAAATATGCCAAGTAAGCCTTTGGCTTTTAGTAAACTGCTCCATGTTATGAGTCCACTTCTGACATACAGACTGCTGAGCACATGCACTAAGGCTGAGAGGAGGGATGCACTGAATGTTGAAAAGTGGCTGACTGCGATGCTGCGGATTGGACCGTAGGTTGCACAGGTGGTGGAGGTGGTGGCGGAGGTGGCTGCACTGGGGTCTGCGTGTTTGGAGAAGGAGGAGGAGTGGGACGTTTAAATTTGTCGGGGCTGTTACTTCTTCGTGGTGAAGGCCTCTGCAGAACAAATATTGAAATTATGTTTAACACACTCCTGAACAACGTTAGGTGCTAGTCCTCTAATCAATTTATTGAGCTTGGCAAAAGGAAAAAAAAAATGCACAAAAAATTCTGAACAATTATGTGGGAAGAATCCATTTCAAAACATTGCAAGAATCACAATACAACTTTTACATAAAATAAACATTACTCTGAAATAGAGTAGCAAAGGAAAGGGGAAGTACTTTTGACATCAAACAGAACACGCATTCCTTCCCATCAGCTTGCAGGAAATGAACACAAGGCATATGTCCTGAAGATACATTTACCTATGATGACCACCAACCTAAAAAGAAATGAGAGATGCTGCAGAGACAGCACCTCCCAGTTGTGCTTGCCCAACCAGTAGATGCTGATCAATTTTTAACTTTACACTGCTGGCATATGAAGTCCAACTACGTGGTACCTGAGCGTGGATAGAAATGTTTCGAATGCCAGAGTCTGCCCAGAATCTCTAGCTTTCTGAAAGGCTCTTAGCCTACACACTGGAGCAAGACCAAAGCATAATACCAATTGTCCTTTGGGAAAAAAAAAAAAAAAAAAAAAAAAGATTACAACCCTTTGAGCTGCAGGAGTGAAGCAGTTGTTAGAGAGCTCCCCTCAACAGAAACCACAGGTTTTTCAACAACTTGCACCTTTAAAGACAAAGATTTAAAATCCACTTTATCTTCATAAACTGGGGGAGGCAGGGCAATCTTCTTTAATGTTAGCAATGTAAAAGTATAAATTACACTGCACAACACTAACTTCTGCACTTTTGAAACCAAAATGCTCACTACTTACCGATCCAGCATTAATCAAGAACCTCATGTCATGACAAACCACCCACCCACAATTAATAATCAACCACAGGTGATCAGCTCTGGGGAGAAGCACGATTACAGTGCTATACCAATGTACTATAGGTAAAGTCAATTTATTCTGTAATGGAGATCAAAAAATGAACAGTCAAGAATCAAACTGCAGTTCAGTCAAATAATGTATATTGTATCTATTCTTCTGCACAACTATGTACAACAGATTAATGTTCTATGCAAAAAGCCAAAGGATTCTTGACAACTGACTGATGTCTCTAACACACTTAAAATCATTTATTGCATTTGTGTACATCTAATAATATGAAGGGACCTGGTTTCAGTATCGAGACAAAGCCAAGAGCTACTTATCAATACCTTTCTCAAAACAATTAGTATTTTCTCCTGAAGATGATCTTTTTTATAGTGAGTCAATGTGACACCAATTAATTTACAGTTTCAGAAAGAGTAGTATTTCACAGAGACTGAACAGAACAAGTTCCTTGGAAAACTTATTTACAAAACTAGGTTCCAGGTTTTCCGGAAGCACAAAGATCTTCCTGTGATGAACTCATGTGACACACAGTAGTGGGCTGAACCCGGAACCAGGATTCTACCTTCCTGTTGAGCTCCAGCTTCCCTCCTGTTCTACACCCACCATCCTAGCATTCCCACCAATCTTTGCTCAATGAAATTAACAATTATCTTTGCACGCTCACCTAAATGATTTTAGAAGCAGCCATATTTTAGCATTCTACTAAACATTCTATTCTCACATCTGAGAATGCCAAGTATATGCAAAAACCTTGCAGGATATTTACATACTACCATACCTGTTGAGAAAAATTGAAATGGTCTTGAAAGAACAACTATATGGTATTTTGCCAAATGGTTAATATTTAGGCTCTGTTTTCTCATTAAATTCCACAAATATTTAGAAAAAACACGAATAAGTAGAAATGCATCAAACATTGCAGGTAAAAAGGAAATAAATCCAGTTGAAAGATATGAGAAATTGCCCTAACAAATGTTTATATTTTCTTTGCCAATGAGAATAGAAAATAAGAGTTAACTGCCTGTTACAGTGACATGATGGTAGCATTGTGTGTCATCCTGAAGAAAACCTGAGCTTGAAGCAACCTCAGATGACTCATCCGTCAGATGGTGGAGACTAGGAGAAAAATGAAAGCAATGTTTTTACTTCCCGGGATAGGCTTAGTAGCTTAGAACATCACTTCTCACACCCTGCCTGCTGATCCGTAAGATGATACCTATTACTGTCCTTAAGATGATAATATATCCTATTCTTTTGCAGAAAATAAGGTTCTCCAAAAAGAATCAGTTTCTGAGGGGTGAAGAGGAAAATCAGGGTTGAAGAAAGCAGCAATAGATATCTTGGAGTAAGGAGACAAAAACAAACATTTACAAAATGTTTTGTAAAAAAGCTTAAGGACAAGCAATCATAACTTTTAAAAACCAAACTGACATTGGTAACAAGTATTTACTATTTTAAATACTTACTGTAATACCATGGGATGGTCCCATATGTTGCACATGAAGGCCTGGTGAATTGTAGTAAGACATTCCAGCTCTAGTCAGTGAAGTTGGTGGTGTGAAACCAACTGTGTGACTTGCATATGACAGACCTAGAAATTGTTAAAACAAGATAACATCAACATTCTTGTTTATATTACAAACTAAAGTGTGAGGTTTTTAAAAATTTTTTTTGTTTCTGAATCAATGATAGGTTAAGAAATGATAACTGCCGTCAAATGAGACATCTAAAAATATTAATTGTACTGAAAAGTGTGATGTAAACTTAATTTCTTTTCCTGTCATAAACTACCATATGTTTCAAAACATATATTACATAATGTTAAACAAAACTTTTCACTTAAACGGTGTAAGGCTCCCCTGGCAGCTTAGTTTTAGTCCACGAGTATTGCCATTCTCCGCAGAGAAAATGACTCCCTGAACAAAATACAGTCTGAAGAAGCAGAGATATTGTGCCTGGAGAAGCATCTAGCACTGGGCCACTGCGAGTTTTCACAAAAAGTGGATGTAGGTGGCTCCTCCAAGGCATACCAGATCCACACCCAGGATTCCTCCTGTTTTGCCTCAGCATTTATAGGCAGGGATCTTTGGGGCTGTGAAGTTAAAACCTTCTGGGATTAGTTGCTAGCTGGACTAGGCTAGCAACTAACATTTGAAATTACAACTTGTTTTATCTACATTAAGGAAAGTTTAATATTCAAAAGTGCTAATATCTAATTCTTCCATCTAAATATTTCCTTTCTGTAAGAACTAATTTATAAAAATGCAGAGTACCTGTACAGCTAACCAAGGTAAACAGAAAGAGCAACTGCTAAGTGCTTAAAGTTCAGACCTTGAAGTGTTCTAAACACTTTGAGTATTTCTCAAAACAGCACATTTTCCAAAACCTTTAGCTCGTTATTCCTTTCTGACAAAAGTATCAGTAAGCTAAGAGACAAGACTTTTCTCAGCTGTTTAGTATTAGACACTAGCAACTGCTTTGAGAATTATGACCAAAAAAATTTCTAAAGGTCTATTAAACTTTTATACCACCACACTGGATTTAACAGTTTTCACAGTTCAGCACTAAATCAGTGCAAAACAGTGCCACTGCAGCTACAGTATGCACCAACACCCAGCTTTATCCTTAACCACATCTATTTGTGTTTGTGCCGACAACTGATGAGACAAGATCTTGGGGTGGGGGGGGTGAGGGGGGAAACAGAAACCCACACCCAAGCCTCAGATCACTAATAAAGTCATTTAAGAAAACATACTCCTCTTGCTTCCTTCAATTCTAAGTTTGATTCTGCTACATCCCCAATGTATGTCTGGTGCAAATTATGAGTGACTCCAATAGAATCACTGTCACCTTAGAGTAGTTAAACAAGGCAGATGAACAAAATTAATCTGCTTTTTGACTACAGAATCTAATTGTCCGTACAGCACATGTTGTATAACTAAGTGCCTTTGTAAGCACAAGGACAGAAACAAGTCAACATTCAGGTAGGTGACAATGTGTTGCAAGTCAGAGACAAGAGCCCACAACAACAAAAGGCAAAAAATATGCTTTAAGTCACTTTTGCAACATTACAATTTTGGACTGCTTTGGGATAAACCAGCTCCAAAAGTTTTACGAATCCAGGTCTACATGGCAGTCAAAGAAGCGATAACAGAGTAGTGCACGTACATGTAAGGTAGCTCATCTCTGCAGCCCAAAATCTCTATCTAGCCTAGCTGCAGAAGCAAAGCATAAAACAGTTTATCTACACTAAAGACTAATTGGTAATTAGAGTAACTAATCCCCAGCTGCCTAGGAATACTTCCACAATCTTCAAAGTTCCATGCACTGTGCTAGAAATCTCAGCAGTATCTCAGCTTGAGAGAGTCCTCAAAAGCAGCACCTCAAGCCATGCAAGCACAAAAGGCTCTGGGATTCAGGAGCCAGAATCTGACCCATTAAACCTGACTGGCTATGCATATGAAATTATAGTGTTTCTAACTGGTTTCACATTATGTTTCTACAAATTCAAGCACATCATTTCCCAAACGAAACATGCCAAGTCATAAATTACTTGATGCAAAATATAAGCATTGTATTATTCTGTGCTGATATTTTTGAGTGTCTTCTGTACTACTTTAGATATAAAGTACTCTCAAAAACTATTTGTTTTCATCCATTACTGCATTCATATATCCCAGGCAGCTGTACAAAATTCCCTATTGATCTCATTAGTTCTCTAACAAACTGCTGCTTCTATTTTTCTGAAGTCTGAAGCTTCCCAACTGTGGATATTAATTCATCAGATGTGAGGGAGAGTAATGAGAGAAATGATCATTTCAGCTGTGCTATTTTTAACTCTGCTTCAGACTGTGTTTCAGCATCCCCTGTTTGTGGGATATAATTCCCGCTAGAATGCAGCACTCTTGTATCAACTACTGATGGGATGTAAAGTCCACAGGGAACAAGGAATGTGCTTCAGTCCCAGTGTAGGAACAAACTAACAAGAGTACACCCGCACTAACACATCAGCATCTAAATTGGATGCATTTCTAGGTAATCTAGGATGCAAGCCTATAAGTCACCAGATAATTTTTTCGATACATACTTTTAATTATAACCACTGTATGGACTGCAGATACAACGTGCAGTTGAATATTGTATTATTGTGAAGGCTGCACAAGTATAACCACAAACGTCCACAGCAATTCCTCCAGAACAGTTGTTAGCATGACTAGGTTTCTGTACACCCAGTTATAGGAAAAGGATAAGAAAACATACATTGTTCTCTTAGTAATATACCTTGCAAAACTTTGAATGTCAAGTGATTTGGCTCATTTCAGAAGCCTGAAAACCTCTTGAAAAACTCTATCATAATGCTCATCTCTTAACACTGTAACTGTCTTATAAGTGTATGGCTTATGGCCATAGCTAGTTTTCACACATGCTTACTCCTTTTGCAACACCTGGATGAAAACTATTTTGAGTCCTTCTGAAAAACTAAAGTCAGTCTTGAAAATCAAAGAGTTTAAAGACATTTTACACGTTCTAGCAGACCTGTGTAATAAAACACCTCAATCCTATCTTGCAGAATGTGTCAATATAGAGCACATCTCATTTTGCCCTTACCTGTCCAACAGGTTCTAAAGGTAAACTTGAGAGAGCAGGGCAGGCAGGACTCAATTCATTACGTACAAGTGAGTTTGTGATTGCCATATAACATCCATGGCCAACAACTTTTAATGAATGTCCAAGTGCAATTTTAGGGGAATTTACCTTTCAGTCAATAAATGTGTTAGTAACACAATACTTTGACTTAAAAAATACATTCAGTAATTAAGAACTCAGAAAAGGTTAGTTTGCCTTTTTTATACAAAGTACTAGAGACATGAATTCTTAATTTTATAGTTATTGTTTTACATAGCAGAAGTACAAAAGCCATTTCTCTACTAAACAGAAATGGAAATTGACTTTTTTCCAACACGTTCAAGATTAGACTTCTATAAGAAGTTCTGATTCAGAGCACAATAGCAGTCTCATTACTAGTTCATCACCAAACTCTAGGAATCTGTTGGAACTATGCATCTCATTGGGCAACTTCTATGGAGGCGGGGGGGGAACCAAACACAAAAGAAGAAACGATAAGAGCAAAAAAAAGAGAGAGCAAACAAGAAATAAAAGCTCAAGTGACAGCTACTTAACTGACCTTTCATATCTGTTCACAGCGTAAAAGAGAACCATCCTAAAACATGCTGCACTAGACATCTAAGGCAAAACTATTCTTACATTTGTGATACGTTTTTTTTTTCTCCAGACTAGCTTTGAAATGCTAGTGACCTAAATATATTAACAGGGCACGTTACTATGTGATGCATACAATAATTTTAGAAACTGGTTTAAATATTTACCAGGTGATATAGGTCTGCTAGAACTTGGTGAGGGTGTATAAGGGATAGGACTGGACACAGTGCGAGGTCTTAATCCTTGTGCAGACATCTCATTAAAATATCTAACAAAAAAAGGTAAAGAATAATTAGATCAAACCTTTTAAAATGTGCCATGTTTTAAATGTTTCACTGTGGTTTTTTCAATTCCCATAAGAATCACATTAGATTAATGAAGGACCGGTGACCTTTAGGAAGTCATGACAAGAACTCTCATTGCTGAAGGCTCAGATACTGGCTTAACTTTCAATGGAAATAGTTGGACTTATCTTAGTCATTTGCAGTTAAAACCATACAAGTTGCATACGGTTAGAACAGTACATATTAAGGCCAGAGGTATAAATCATGTCATCCAATCTGACATTTTTGCACTTTACACATCATTTCTACATTGAACTCAATAGCTTGTCTGGCTGGAGCGTATCTTCCAGAAAGGTATTCAGCACTAATCTGTAATCATGAAAAGGGGGGAAAAGAATCATTAAAGTATTAATAATTTGTTCCAACAGCTTATCAGCCTCACAGTTAAAAACACGCCCTGTTTCCTACTTGAATCTCTTTGGTCTCAACGTTTAGCCATTTGCTCACCACGTCTTTTGCCACCGGAACAGAGAGACATTTTGAACCCAGGACTTTCTCCCACTGAAGATACTTCTAGGTTGTGTTGCAAGACACCTCTCACACTTTACTGTGATAAACTGAACAGATTAGAACCTCAGGCAAGGCATTCTTCCCCACCTATAATAATTTTAGTGGTATTTTTTTGTACTTTACACACTGAATACAGTGAAGCTTCTTCACAGCCATTAAGTGCTATATAAAAGGAGATCAAAATGATACCAATTGCTCCTACTTGCAACTTACTGTTTGTATCTTGAAAGTAATTTTGTGTATTTTTTCCACAGCACTAGGCTGGCAGCTTTCAGGGTGACTTGCTTATGCACTCTCCACCTAGATTTTTCAGTCGTTGTCTAGATTAGAGGTTCCCGTGCTCGCCTTCTCCTGCACTTACGGCTGGAAATCAGTGCACCTGGGTTTATATTATTACATTTTGCTGTGTTCCTTTACACACAGAAAAGCAGCAGGCAAAACTGGCTACCTAATGGCCCTTTGACTCTTACTTGTCTCCCCTTCTACCACTGTGTTCTCAGAAATTACTTACATTTATTTCCTGATCACGGGAAAAAAACAAAAACAACACAAAATGGAGCAGCATTAAAAATATTCCTATTTGATGGAACTCACAATGATGACTACTTCGAGATCCGTGAGCTGGTTCCTATACTATTTGAAACATGTTTTGATACTGCATCTTATTAATTTTTAACCAGGATATTCAGTTACTAAGCCACAACACCTAACTCAGGCAGTACACTGTAGTGATACCAAGGTTGGTTTAAATTTGGGTAGATCAGGTAATAAAAGTAGCTGTGATAGGGGAAAAACAGAAAATTAACAAACAGGTAGTTAAAGTTTAATAAATATAAGGGTAGTGAAATTGAACTGACTAGGCTACCTCTACAACATACAGTAACTTGTAATGCAGACAGTACATGTATTACAGCAAGGCAGTGGTCTTTGTCTTTATGTAGAATAAAATACAAATAAATCACAATTTTCTGTAAGTCATCCTAGTACTGGAGCAGGTGGTATGGAACAGCAACACACCATTACGTGCTTCCTGGTTTCAGGTATTTCCCTACTACTCCAGAGAACAGAATGGAGGATTGAAAAGACAAAGCTATTGCTAGTCAGGAGGAAGAAGTTTGGGGAGAGCTGTGTATTTTGCATCCAGTAAAGCATTTTCATCTACGCCCATCTACAGAAAATAAGTATCATCAGCTAACTGAATGCAACTGAAAAAACTAGGTATCTGATACATCACCACCATTGTTTTTAGGAAGACAGTGTTAGCTGACAAAAAATTACATTTTAAAATCATTACTGCCTGTAGTTCCACAATTATTTTGTCTACACAGTTCTCCTAAGACTAACCACTCTAACACCTGCTTTGTCCTTCCCTTTACTTTGTATTACTTACACTGCAAATACCTGTTTTGGAGCGATTCTGTCACACCTTTGTAGTACCAAGAAAATCAACATGGCAACAAAATTTCTTAGAAGTACAGAAGAGTTAACCAAATTTCCCCGCATTTTATTGATCACCACTACCTACAACTGGGTGACAAAAACATTATTAGGATACTCTACTTTTTTGGATTAATACTGATAATTCACATAGATTTAGATTTTGACTATATTTCCACTACGATGTAAATACTGTCAGAAAAGATTAGGCTAATAAAAGTAGATTCAAACACCAGAATCCTGTGTTTCTAACAATTTAATTTATATAGCAGTCACTACATCTTAATACCAGATGCTACTGCAATATGTCAGTTGCCTAGTATTTCATTAAAATGAAAACACTACCTTGAACTTTAAGGGTGCTCCTTGAAACAAAATATCTGGTACTTTGTTTCTGGTAAATTATGGCTTATAACAAATATACCGATGACCCAAGAAGAAATATCTCAGTATCAGAAGAATACACAGCACGGGGTAACTTTTAAATTTTTTTTTAAAGGACCACTTTAAATCCAAAATAATGTAAAACAGTAAAACAAAATAATGAGCATTTGATAAGAAATGTTTTATTCAAAGTGTACTTAAAAACCTCTTTCAAGATATAACACTGTCATATGACTATGGTGTGAGAAAACACTAAAAGGCATCATATAAAACCATGAAAAACTCAAGACTATCTGTAAGGTCAGTGCAAGCAATGCAGCTTGCAGTAGAGAAAAAAAAATTAAAAATCAAGGATGTTATGGTTTGGACATCAAGAACAAGTTCTCTCTATGGCTTTACACAGTATCCCTTTGTATTTGGCTGAACACATTTTACTTTCTGCAAAGGACAAATTATCCCCAAGTAAGGACGTTGTTCCTACCTCACAGAATTCCTTGCTGTTACCAAATTAGGGGCAAAACAAAGGTACTATGATCAAATTATCCCGAATCTCAACTCCACAGCTATATTTATTTCAATATACGTTATCAAAACCCTAAGCAATCTTCAGATACAAATATTTTGTTTCTCACTGTTAAAAATAATGTGATTTCTACACAAGTTTTATACAATTTTACTGAAGATATTCCTGGACCATGCTAAAACTTTATACGTGTATGAAACCCATATACAGGTTATTTCTATACTTATTCTATAATAGTAAAAAAGAAATACTAGTATTGATTAATAAGCTCAATGCCAGCATATCTGGATGGCTAGAAAATACAAACCTTTCATCGTCCATTTCCAAACTAGATTCACTTTCTGACAGTTGCCTGCAGAGTGCTTCCCTACGTTCCATTTCCCTCTGTAATTTTCTCTGAAGTCTCAAGTTTTCTTCTCTCATATGTCGCTCCTCTTCTAAATATTGTGCCATCTTCTCTGAATCTGAAATTCAGAATTTTTAAAAAATGTTATTAAAATTCAATCTCACAGACAGGCAAATATGTTGTGCCTAATTTCACTCAGGTGCTTCAAGAATGAGGGTGCAGAAAATGCTCAGGATGGATCACTCAAAATTCTCATGTCTAAGTTATCAGTTCAAAGTCTAATTCCGAACAGTAGCTACTAAAATAAATTACTCATTGACAGCTATTTTGGAAATAAAAGGTAAAAAAGTAAAAAAGTTTTACAGTATTTACTTAAATGAATTTGAAAAGAAAGGAAAAAGTAATGAAGAAAATAATAAAACCAAAACCATAAAGAAGAAATACAATGACTCCTGCTCCACTAAAATAATGTTATTCCATGCTTACAAAGATTTTACTGCAACACACAGAAGAAATTATTTTAAATGTGTATTTCCATTTTGAAGGAAGGACAAAACAAGTTCTGAAACCCAAAACACTCAAACTTGTATTAAATTGCTACTGTATATGTATTCTATAGCATTCTTTCAATTACACATTTTATCATAGAGACTTGCCAGCAGAACATATACTGATATTAAAAGTCAACAAGTGCTTTATTCTTTACATCAAAGGGCAGTTTGAGTTTGCAATTCAAAACAAATTCAGCAAACATCACTTAAATGGTGTGGCAAATGGTGTGGCATCACAGGCTATTTAAAGTGATAAAATCAACTTATGGAAAGCTATGAAGCATTTTGACAGCTTATTTAAATAATGGAACACATGATGAAGACTTACAACACACAACGTATTTTGTGAGGTTTTCTCATGTTTGATCAAGTTTACAGTTAATTCCTTGATAGTAAAAAAAAAATAATTACGATTCATCATGCTTTGTGATCACTTCTTTATGCATCACCCTTCAATCAAAAGAATATTCCTGTTTTAGAAGACTGTTCCCACACTATCAACAATATGTAATTTATCTCCTGTGGAAATATCACTTCTCAATATAACAGTATCACTTACTTAAAACTATTATTACACCAAAACAGTTCCTAGACTAGAAGCAAGTGCTTCAGGAATACAAACTATAATACCAATATCAGAATTTAGGAAGAAGATTTTATTAAGTATTTATGAATAATACTAGAGGTTCTTTAATGACCACATATTGCAAACACCAAACTGAAAACTCTATTTCAGTTTCATCTGCTTGCAGGCTAGCACATCCACCATTTCTGTCAGTATTGCTATTCATATTCCAGCTCTGTTTAACCTTCTCACAAAAGGAAAGAGTACTTTTAATCCTAGGTCTTATTTTCAATGAGAATTTTACTTTAAATGCTTCCGAATTTTTACCCTAAATCACAATAATTCAAAAAGAAACCACTTAAAAATAATAAAGAATACTTTAAATGAAATTAAGTAGGCCAGATTTGTACAAAGAGTACTTTAAATCTAAGGCCTTGCTCTTATTCTGAAGTTCGGTAAGTGAAGACTGCAGTGCAGAATTGGCAAGTACAAAGATTAGCAGTCCTTATCTTCTTTTAACTGACACAACTTATTAATACCACAAACTTGTGCACAAAACCTCTGCACAAGAGCACCCTCCCATCATCTCTGTCTTTAAGGAAGGCCTCTGCCTCTGGCAAGCTACTTCTCTAAACAGGGGTTGAAATATTCCAGTTAGCTTGTCAAGACCAGCACACTAGAAGGGGAGAACATGGCCTGTTTCCCACTTGTCCAAATTCTTCCATCTATATGATTACGTATCTACTTACCTATCAATTGAAATGTAATGCTACTGACTAGGAATTAGGCAAAACTCATGAAACTCTGATAGAAATTTTAGATTTAGCATGAAGGAACGAAGGATTGGCATTGCAAATATCACAGGAAAATGCAGGCAACCTTCCTGCCAGCTGAGACCATGTGCTCAGAGCCATAGCCTCTTCTGTTGAAAGGCAGGGCAAAAAGCAGGCTTTCCACTTCTGGTCAAGGGTCCACAACACTTTTCACAACAGAAACACAAGGATTTCTACACAGCTATTTATTCTGTCTACCTTCCAAGCGATCTTACATAGGTAAGAACAAAATAAGATTACTTGTTCTGCTACATTGTGAAGTCAAATAGCTGCCTGAACAATTAGTCTAACACAGCTACAATTATTTAAAGGTAGCTACAACCATTAACAAGGGAAATTCTTATATACAACTGAATTTTATTTTGCTAGCTGCTAATTCTTTTGAGCAATTCTTAATTTATAACAAGACTCTTACTAAGTAGGCCATAAGTATGTTTTGAAAAATCTATGTGTTGAAATACTGCTAAGTCTCTGAAAAAAAAGAAAAAAGATAGAAACATTTATTCTGGCCCCAAATATTCAAGAAATATTTGTTGATTCTTCCAGATACCCTTCTAGTAAAGCTAAAACCACCAAAATGCAGTATAAAAACATCAACGAGCAATAATACAGCAATTATAAAAACATTTTAATCCAAACCTGCCCTATTTTTTTTCCACTTCTACCTTTAATTCAAACTCATGAAAGTATATACAAAAATCTTAAATTACACAAACCTAAAAAGATTTAAAACAAGTTGTTTACTCACGCTGTAACTGTGCAGCCCTCAGTTGTTTCTTTAACCTCTCCACTTCATTCTTTAAAAATCTGATATGTCTCATCATATTTTCTGGAGAATCTATCTCCATTGATATGTCTCTGGGTGACGGTGGAGCAGATACTGGCTGGTCTAATTTCTCCTGCAAAATTCTGTACAAAAAATAGTTCAAACTTTACCTTCAATTCTTATGAAAAGAAAACCCCTCAAATCCCCCAGAAAACCACTGCAAGGATTCTGACAAGTATACAAGATTTAGTGTAACTACTGGTTTTGGGTACAGAATTTTGGGAGGATTTATAATGCTTTCTTAACACAAAATAAAAAAAGGTAAATTTTATTGTCCAAGCACAGACAGATTTTCTAAAATATTCAGACACTGAAACTCCCAAAGATTTCTGCATACAGTTCAGGAAAAATAAATTCTGGACTATATATAGTTACCTCAGTTTTATAGTCAAATGCTACTTGTTCCATAAAATCATTTCTAAGCAAATTCATTTTAATCTCCTATGAGTTTTTACATCTATGTTCTCAGAGGAAGAATACATATTCAAGATAAAAAGATAAGTGAAGTACATCTATGGTGAAACACAATGTTCTTCTCTTTTGGCAATGTTTCTGCTCTTCACCATTATCAAAAGACAAAACTTCACAGACATTTTCTGAAGCATAGCCAAATAGTCTCTGGGGGCTTTCTTTGTTTATTTTTTTTTTCAAATCTCCAAACAGAAAGGTATTCCATATAGTCAAGGTTTCAAATACCTCAAATAACTGACTGTAAATTCAGGAGTAATGAACTTCTCTTATAATGAAATAAGCATATGGTAGATATTAAGTGTTCTAAATGATGACTTTTGGAGTTAACATATGAAGCATTTTTCAGCCTGAAAGCATGAAACCGTTCTTCACTAGAAATATGTTGACTGGCCAGATCCAACTCTGCCCTGAAGGGCAGGGACAGCACTATACAAGCACAATTCTTTGCATGGCCTAGTATTCACACGTACCATACAAAGTGGTACTAAAGCATGGTCTGACTCCACAATAGATAGCTCCTTGTAAGAAGGCACACAGTCTTGAGATAAATTAAACCAGAAACGGTTTGGCTTAAAGAAGGCTTTAAATCTAAGATGCACAAAAGTCCTACCAAAGGCCCATCCTGCTATGGATTTACCACTGTTGAGTATCACATGTAGCTATTCAGAGCACCTTCCACACAGCAGGGGTCTGTAAAATAAAACTGCAAGACCTGCAGTTCACCTAGGCTCAGGTGTTTTCTGAGGCCCCAGTTAGGATTCACAGTCACAGTAACGTAACTGTCCTTAAACATGTAGAAGAAAATAAGGTATTAATCGTCTCTTCTCCCCTACTCCCACCCAAAAACAGAGTTCTTATGATATGGCATTAAAGAGAGGGTTGCTTTAATACATATTTTTAATCTTAGCTTTCCCAGGAATATAAAGTCTCACTGTCTTAACTTCTATTGAAGAAGCAGCGGGAACTCTCAATGACAGGAGTGCACACCACTGACAAAAAGCTGAAGTCTTCGAGCAGACAGGGAACAAACAAGAGCTTTTCATATAACAAATACACTAAAATACCACATTATTTCCTCTGGGCCATGAATATAGAGCTGACCCCAAACCAGAAGCTTTAAAACGAGTCTACCAGCAGTTGAAAAAATTCAGCAAATTCCTTCGAGCTTTCCCAGGTCATTTCTTATACTACTTAGTTTCATCTACTTTAAGCAATCAAGGATGTGACATCATGTAAACAAGGAGCTTTACAACTGCTTTAACTTCCAGGTTTTCATAGATTAAACAACTCTTATGGGACAGAGATGAACATATTTAATTCAGAACATTATATATTAAATGGTATCTCTCGCACAGTAACAAACACACTGCAACAAGACAAACCGTTTTTCTGCTTCAAGCTTATCCATCCTCTTCCAGAGACGATTCACTAACGCTTCTTGTTCTTGTTCCAAAGTATTTTCAAGGTCAATCTTCTCACGTCTTAGCTGGAGAGGAAAAACAATCAATGCAAATGATGGAAACATGTTTTTTGCAAGGACCTGTCATTAGGAAAGATCGTTGCTATAACAACACCATTTTACATGATGCTCTACAACAGCAAGGAGAAAGTGAAGAGACAGAAATCAGGCACAACACAGTGGTCACAGAGCCAGTGAAAAAATCAAGAGATTCAGGAGTTGCACAGTTGTCATCTCCTTAACAGAAATTTTTCTCACAGAACTTGCTGTCTCTGGGCCAATAAGGAAGAACTTGAAACCTGGACACTCAGTCACTGATGACTTGACAAGCCTATTCAAGGATATCTCCTATTCCATGTGTCTCTGAAGTTCAAACTGAATTTACTGTCCACAACACCAACATTTATTCTTTTGAAAAATTTTAGACATTTTTAGTGGAAGAATCACAGTTAAGTAAGCCAGAAATAGAAGGGAAGCCATGTTTGCCTTGTGTCAGATAAAGGCGTGACACAACAAAAATAGTAAAGAAAAAAATTGTGTGAATTGCCTTAAGTGTTACTGTATCAACCCTTACTAGCAGAAACAAATGTACTTCTATCTTAGCAAAGGCTTTATAAAAGTGCTTAACTTGACATTATTCCCATTCACTTACTGTGCGAACAAACATTCTTGATTCTACTATAAGCTAATAAAAGCAGATATAACATAGAACCACACATGAAGAAATCTATTATTAGTATTTTAGTACAAATACAATGCAAATATTAATAAGAATACACTAGAATACTAAGAGGCACAGCTGATCTTATTCAGTGACACTGGCAGGTGAACTCCAGAAGTTAGCAATAATGAAACATAGGGGAACAGATCCAACACCTTTACAGGTGGAAAATAGCATGGAACTATTTTTCCCAGCCAAGCCTTAGTTAACATTCACCACTTTCCTGATGGACAAATAATCCCACATTACAAAATGGAAGGACTGAAAACAGATTAAGTGATTTCCTCACACTGCATCACTGGGTGAAGTGCTATTACAGCATTTGAAACTGTAAGGGCTCTGTGCTAACCACTAAATTAATATTGAGATACCCAAACAAAATTTAACTTATGCACTTCAGGTAACAGTGCAAGTTTAATGAATGCACAACTTTCTTCTTTAAAGCTTAGAGGAATTAGTTACTGTAAGTAAAAATAGACATATATTCATGAGTAATAGGGAACATCGTTAGTAAAAAGAAACACTGTTTAGTAAATCTTTCCATTTCCGAGTTTCCAGATGTACGCTAACAGTTGAGGGAACTTACACTTCAAGAAAAGAGAAGTCAGGAGCAACATGCTTCAGCTTCACACAAGGGATGAGAATTTGGATCCTGACCAACACTTCATCCCCCACACCAGCAGAAGCCGGAGTGGTACGAAGACAAAGGTCTCAGCCCTGGGAGATTCAGGGCACTTTGCTTGAGGGCACTGCTCGTTAGCCAGTTTGGCCAATGCTTGGGGCTGACAGCATTCAGAGGGAAGAAAGTACACAAGACATTCTGGGAGTCTGCACACCTTGCTTCTACAGTACCAACATGCAGATCTTCACTATATTGCATAGCCATCTATATAAACACATGATGAAAAAGGTTTGACTGCAGATCACTACTTCTGCAGCAATGGCTTTTGTGTCACTTCAGTGCAGCATGGATTAGACTCACCTGCTCTGATGTGGTTTTTTTTTACAACTATATTATTGATCTAGCACCAAACCCACAAAAACATACTGGTGAAAGTAAGTCTATTTCATTTAATACTAGGAAGAAGAGCACACTGGAATTGGAAGATAGAGTAAATCATTTATAACCTTGGATGTGAAAAATCTAAGATTACATTTAGTATTATAGCAACCATCACCAAGGCAGCAGAGTCCATTAATTAGAAATCTGCATGTAGGTAAGCGTGCACAATGGCAAAGTCAAATCATCAGCAACAATATACAAATGCTATAATGAAACACCAAAGAAACCAGGTTGTAAAACAAAGATCTAAAACGCCACATTTCCAGCAATATGAAAGCATACTGGAAACTAGTATCTTCTTTCCTGATCTTGAGTGTTGTCCCAGATCCTTCCAGTGTCAGGGTATTAAAGCTTTGAGGATAAACACCTTGAACTCAACCTACAGGAGAAGCAACTGCAGCATACTGACCAGAGCTGCAAATTCAGAGAATAGGAATATTTGTTTTGTACTAGGTAGTTTCAGGTGTGCTTTGAAATATAGTCTAACTCTAGTCAGTGAATTTGTTAGGAACATGATAATGTTCTGAATATAAGCAGGATGGGATTGTTTCTCGAGACTAAACCAGCAGCTCTGTCAATACAAGTGTCATTCTATATGGGTTCAAAGTTACATTCCAGTCAAACGCCATTTCATTTTTACCACCACAACAGGGAAACGAGGAAATATTCCTTGCTTTTTTGGACCTTAATCTTCCCTTCAGAGGAAGAGAAAAATCCCTTTTAACCTTCCACACCATCCACTTGTGCTTCTTCTCATCTCTCTCTCTATTGCACGCATACACTTACTTCACTTCAAATGCAGCTAAAATATCCATTGTGTGTGTATTCCGGGATTACCGCTTCTTCAGTCTTCTTGCCAGTTTACTAACAAGCACAACTGTTCCCTCCCAAAATGGAGATCTTCCAAATCAATGAAAGTTGAACAAGATCTCTGCCTAAGCCCACTATCCCTAATTTCACTTCTCTGCTTCTCATCTGCCCCTCCTGCTTTGTAGCTTTAATTCTTTGCTGCTCTCCAGGAATATCTTTCCAGAAGATTTTACACATTTCATGTTCTTCCCCTTTCAGAGAAGCAGGCACAGAAGATTATTAGTAGCAGTTTAGCTCTTATTTCTCATCTCCTAACTGCATCAGTTCTAGTTTCTCACTGTACTGCATGAAATGGAAAAGCAATTAAAAAGAGTAACAGCAAGCCTACACAAACTTGGCCTCTGTAGGACAAAACTGACAGCTATTTATTTCCTATCAAACCACTGAACTGTAACACAGAACATTATTGCTCATTTTAACTGAGACATTCAGTTAATGAAATAGTCACATGTGCAAATTTCTTCACCATTAGCCTTCAGAGAAGAATGTTCTGCCACTTCAAGCTGACTTAAGAAAATTAAGTCAGGTCACATTTGAACACTATGATCCAACTTAAATTTTTATTTAGGAATAACATTCTATACAACCATCTCTGCTACAAACTGGCTACTTACTGATCGATCACCTGTGGCATAAGCAGCTCAGATGAGAGAAAGCAAAGGAGGAAGGGCAGAAAGCATAGATAATTCATGCTCTGTATTTTAAAAATAATAGTTTAGTGAACATATGTTGTAACTATCTGCTCACTGATTAAAGTGATCTAGTAATGCAGCCTTAGATTATGTTCAAAGCATTGCTGAAGTACTCTTTCCAAGCTCTGTTTAACAGGTCTCCCAAAGATTATGTTGAAGTGTTGTGGCAATCTCTCTTCCTTAATTCCCTATGTGTACAATAAAGGCAACATTGCTCTGCTCACACCTTTTAGTTGCTTCTTGCTAGGTACAGCACATGCCCCAAAGGCTGTTGCTTCAGCTGGTTAATTAACACAATAAGCTTTTTTTTTTTAATTTGTGTAAGAAAAGAAAGCATGCTGAAATTCAAAGCAACTTGAGATTTACTATACCTTACTGTAAGAGAAAACAAAGATGTACATTGCATTACATATAAATACGCATGGCATTTGTAAGTAAGGCTGACAGCCAAATTTAACATCTTCATAAACAAATTAAGTTTTCAAGGTCATATATTTGAGAGCAAGACCTTTGACCATCCATGCTTTTTGGACAATCTATCATCAATATTCAAATGTAGCAACGAGTTTAAAATTTTATGATTTCACAACTCTGCCCAGAAAAATGATACGAAAATAAATACCATCAAGATTTTAGCTGTGACTCATGTTAACATTTCAAAGACTAAACCAGCTTATTGTGTAAGCTTACTTTGCATTTTGATTAAGTGGCCACCACCACCACCTTGTGGCTCAGAGAGTTATGTCAATCTCATGTTAATTTCCATGCTGGTTAAGGATTTGCTGGCAACTACATCTTCCTACCTTTCTATTTTTCAATTTGTTCCATAGATCTCTCCATACAGAATGTTAGCATAAGAATCAAGAAAACCCATTTCATCATTAAGATACCCATTAATTAATTTATCCACAATGTCAACAGAAATAGGAGTCATACAAAACTGGTAGAAATTCAGATTACCAGCAACAAAGAAGTTCCACATCTGATGAGAATAGCAAAAAAATTCACACAAATAATCTACTATATTTACACCACCCAAATTATTGGACTTCCACAAACCACAAAAATTGAAATTCTTTAACAAACCTCTACGTTTCATCAGTTTGCCTTTTAAGACAAAAGGACTCCTACTAACGCCACTGAGATGCTTTGATGCACATGCCTAAAATTAGACATAAGAGCAGTCGCAATGTCTAAACTTCCAGTGGAAACATGACTAAAACAAGTGGTGTTTTATCTCTACAATCTTCATAACTGTCTAGGGAGAAAGGGGGTTGGATGTAGTTGAATCTTTTAAAGTATACACACAGCTGACATCTCACAGTTTGAGTCCTGTGCTATCCAAGCTGCCACAAAAAGGTGACCTAGAGCACAACTAGACCACATACATATCATTTACTGTTGTGCTTAACCACTATCAGAAGCGACAGTCTTTCTCACTAGTAGCATGAGAGTGGAAGCTGATGAACAGCAACAAGCAGCATTACTTACAAAACAGTTGCGTTTGCAAAACTCACAGCTGTCCAGCAGGCATGAAGGCCTGCAGCAAGGCTACTAAAAGTTATAATGGCCATGAAAAAAAAAATTAATTGAAGTTTCTCATAATAAATTATGTTAATGATTTATTGCTTTGAAAGTCAAACTGACTCTTCTATATTTTTGACATTGCCCAGTTTCTTACATACTTAAAAAATTAAGTCAAATCTAATACAAAACAAGTTTGGGGTGTTTTTTCAGAATCCCTTGTTTTACAGTCATATAATTCTGAAAGTAAGGAGTTACCTGCTCCAGCGTGAGCTGCTTCGAAATTGTATCATTTTCCAGTTTTTTAATCTTCTTCATCAGTTTGTTCACTTGAAATTCCTGTTCCTGCTCTAAATGCTGCTCCAGTTCAGCTTTCTCATGCTGCAGCTGAAAATTTAGGAGACATTGAAGTATTTTAAACACATAGATGAAAGTATAAAACTTTATGCACCATTTATTTACACATGTTTATTCTTAACACATTAAATTCTCTAATGATAGTTCTTCTCAGAAGACTTCAAAATGCACAACCCACACAACAGCCCTTCAAAAAGCAACATTTTAAACTGTGTTCCATTTACAAAGCAGATGGAAATAAACTACATTTCCAAATATTTAATAAAGTCCAATCAACATAGATAAATAATATATAGTATATAAAATAATTATAGATATTTCAAAAGTAAAAAATCTATCATAATGTTCACAAAAGCATTAATTTTAATCTAAATGCATCATCTCAAGAGCACCCAAAGCATAAAATGCAGGTCTTAGCACTTCCTTCTCCCAGGCAGCTGAAAGCTTAAAATCGCAACTGAAGTCATACTACTGAAATTGCTCTGCAACAAGATAGTGGGGAAAAAAAAAACCAACCAAACAAAAAAACCCCACATCCAACACAAAACAAACAAAAAAACCCCAACCAAAATCTAATTTCTATTCCTATGCTATCAAAAGATTTTGACGATACAAAAACACTGGTTATTTCAAATCAATGTTACAAATTTTCTTAACACTCAAGGGAAATTTTTCAGTTAATATTTCCAATGAAAAAAATCTTTACTCGCAAAGCTCTCAAGCAGATGGAAACAAAAAACCCCCCACATTTTAACATAAATTATGTCTTGGAGTAGAGTCACTTTTAACATTGAAGTAAAAATCACAATGGAATCCCTCTGAGACAGGGATCCAAGTCTTCCTGTGAATAAAACAGCGTGACTGGCACCACCGTACAAACACGTGAATTTGACTTGGGGAAAAGCAAATGTCACCAAAAGACAATGGTGTAATTAGACTGTGCTCTGGCCATCCACTGAAAATTGCAGGCACTTTTTTCCACTTGCTGATTTTCTAGGCCAATTCTTCTGGCTATCACATAACAATATGCAAGATCATAGTGTTTAAATGTGTGAGGAAAATCTGAGGAAATGGAGGCATACCTCACAGTCATGGACACAAGTCGAGGTTGCTGGATATCCACAGTGAAGAAATAGACTTTGATTTTAAAACAAACTTAAACTGCTAGTTCATTAATTCAGTTCCTTTTGCTGCTATTTAGAGAAAAATAGTCTGTGAAGTGCTGCCTGGCAGAGAGTTCAGAGCAGAAAGGCTTGTGTGGAGAGAGCACTAGGCAGACAGTAACTATTTGGCAATATACATATGGGAGAACTT
The DNA here is from genome assembly GCF_947461875.1 of Haliaeetus albicilla. NCBI lineage: Eukaryota > Metazoa > Chordata > Aves > Accipitriformes > Accipitridae > Haliaeetus > Haliaeetus albicilla. The sequence goes on along the minus strand of NC_091493.1, from coordinate 8,135,348 downwards.
TGTAATTTAACTGTGTTTTCAGGGCTTATCAATGCCGAGATTTTATTTTTCACAAATTAAAATAAACACCAGAATAGTAATTTAAAATAAGTGAGATTTATTCCTTTCACTTACTAAATTACAGTATATTTTCCAAAACACCTCACGCTCATGGAAATTCCCATGCACTTGAGGAAGCCACCTAGACTCCAACATGATAATCCCTGAGACTATCATGGCAACTCTTGATCAAATGGTTAGGAAATTTTGTTAAACTGTCTAGTTGGAAATAAAGCCATTTCATTTCCTGTGTGAGAACACATAGGGCTGCTAAGTGAGATTTTCATTAAAAGAAAAATTTATATTCACACCTTTAAATCAAAATATTGTTTGTGGTGTTTGATAACAAAAAATTTGAAGTTTCTTACTTCAATATTGGAGTTAAGCTTGGTTGGAGAAAAACAGGTTTAATATGAAAAGGACATTATTTAGTCTTATAGCTCTGTAAGCCCCTCTCCCTTCCTTCCCCACCCCTACACAGCAGCTACAGTTTAAGACTGAAGACAGCCAAAGAGCCCAAGGAGCAAACAGCATGCAGATTACCACCTAGCTCAAGGTACTTGCTGCACTTTCATCAATCTCCATTTTGCTTTACTAAAAAAGCCAGATGCTTTTTTCCCACCTAACTAAAAATTGAGACCAAATCCAGTTGCTGTAATCAGCTTATATTTAGTTAGCAAATTAAACTGTGTGAAAAGGCACATAGCCAGAATCTCTTACTCAGCCTAAAGCCAGATGCTGGTAACAGAAAGCGTGTGGTTGGGGACTGCTAGCATTTGCAGTCAGTCCAGTGAGTCAGGCAAATCATACAGTTGTATGAAGGAACCTCAAGCCAACTTAACAACAAATACCGTTTCTTGCTTTTGTGTGCTTCATGCAAACGCAACTACCACATTATTTAAACAGATCAAGCTGCAACGCACAATCTTGCCTCATTCCTTTTAAAACTTGCTGGAATTTCCATCACACGGGAACTGATGAGGCTTATTTGTTAGATCTGTAGCTGCTGTGTAGGATCTACTAACCCCTACCTTGGGAGTGTGAACATACTGCAGCCAAAACATCATTCCAGCTGATCAGAAAGCTACTAAGTGAAGCCAGGAGAGATTTATTACAGGAATATCTTCTATTCTGATTTTAACATAAATATACCAGAAAGCAAAGTGACTGGGAATAAAGAGAAACCCACAAACACTTTTCCCTTGAGTGCTAAAAGGGATTATAATATGAAAGCCCTCTTGGACATTCTGATGAACCTACTTTATTGTGCTACTCCTCTTCACCCCTTCAGCTTCATTATTCCAAGTGTGAGAAAAATACTAATAACACACCCCAAAATATATATTAATGGTGTCTGTCACTCATAATTGGGTAAAATAATTTTCCCTTTTATTGGCTTTGATCACCAAACCAAACCCAACCCAGTTAATGCTGAAACCCTAATGCTGAAAACCAGAATTGCTAACAATGAGAAAACATCCACTGGTAAAACACTGGTGGACAGTGTTTATTTTACTTAGTAAAGTAAGAGAGTATTTTCAAACTGTTTTTAATTATATGTAATTATAGTAACAACTGTTTACAGATACACCTATGGCTTCCAGCTGAAGAGAAGGGAAAAAAATGGGTTAGAACGTTTCACCCTGATGACAATGTCTTATAGGCCTTGAATTGCACATAAAAACTGCAGGAGAGATACTGGGGGGATTTTCAGCTACGTAAGATCAGAGATGGGTTTGATGCAAGAGACACAGCTAATACTTTAAAGTGAGAATGGGCCTATCAAATGCAAAGCTTAGCAGCAGAAAGAGTGCATGCATTAGTTCAGGTTAAGTCCTATACAACTACAGTAATACCCTTCTCTCTCTACAGAAATAAGTTTCCTGATACAATGCAGGACCACATTTACCTTACTTCCTTACTGTACTGGCTTATTCTGGGACAGCGGAAAGTGTTTTTATTAAATAATGGAGCTAATGGATGAAGTTCTCTCAAAAACACCCCAACCCTCATCTATCCCCCAGACTACGACCTTGTATATTGTACTGAACAGTCTATTTTTAGTACTCTAGCCATCAAAAGTTGTCCGATTCCTCCTTTGCTGCATCCTGAAAGTCCTGTTTATTAACAGATTTGTATCAGCAGTTTGCCTCCTCTTTACGTCCAGATGTTCATCAAATAAATGATAGATGAGCTGACTCTGTTTATTCCACACAATCGCATTTGCATCCTTGAGCTGACACATCGTATTTTGGAGAGCAGGAAGGGTAATAGCTTATTTTTACAGGCTTACAATTTTTTGAAAGAACTGTCAAGAATCGGACTTGCATGAGAAACAGTTCTGTAGAGCCTCCCAATTACTTAATCTGCCTGACCACACATTATGCTATTATCTTGGTATGTTGTAACATTTTACTTTAAAGGATAGATATTCGGACCAATTTGCACTTCCAAAAATATAAGGGTATTGAAAAAAAATCTGTATTTGATTTTGAAAACGACTGTTGCACAATTTAAAGAATAAGTGACTTTGTAAGTTCAAACAATATTAAAAATTAATTACTTTCAAGCAGCCTTGTTACACAAATGATAAATTTTCAAGATTTAATACTTTAAATTTCAAAACAGCAACTCAAGTCCACGTCCACAGCTGCAAAAACAGATTCTGCATCAAAACACTTCTAATGATACTCTGCAAAATATTACTACCATTCTATAATGACTAGGGATCGAGAACTCCACAAAAAATATTGTTCCAAAGCTTCCAGAGACTTAGTCAGGTAGACAAAAATATAGTTAGAGTAAGTACATGGGAAAATGAATGTATTCATTCATGAAAAGAAGGTTTATAAGAACTTTATCAGGAACGTATGTGATGAAAAGCTCCTGTTTACTCCAAAACCCCTGTTGAGATGCATGTGCTCCATCTCCACAGCATTCAGCCTAGGAAATTAAAAATTATGCTAAACAGAGGAAATTTAACTAGTAAAAGCATATACTTATTTTTTGGGCTTACAGAGGCAGTAACAGCTAATGCCATGCAGTTATAAACAGGTATTATCAAGCAATGGTATGGCACCAGAAAGCCTGTCAACAGGAAGACAGTGTTATTCCAGTGAAAACACCTTCTTTTATGTGCTACTGTGTACATTTAGACTCAGCCTGCCATATAGTAAAATGTTTCAAAATTAATTTCTTACAATATTAAAAACCTGATGTAACTTTCTATTTTATAATAGTAATGCACATCATGCTGAACTGGGAAATTCTTGTTAGGCTGTTAGTGAGGAGCGCTGCAGCTCGTGCTCTGGCAGACAGCTTTCACATTTAAAACGTTTCAACATTCTAGGAGCTCGTTCCAGATGCCACTCTGAATGCGATGCATAAGCCACTAAAATTGTGGCAAACAAAGGTTTGACAAAGCAGAAACCACACAGGCACTATGAAAAAAGTCCCTCTGCTAGGTGGCTTTCAACTGAATAATATGGCAGTAATTTTGACACAGCCACAGACTAGTAAATACTTGAAAAATTAAGAGACTACAAATCATATGCAGTTTACCAGAAGTACACCCCTCCCTCTGTTCCAAAAGGCAAAGTCTTAGACAAAACAGATTTATATGCATTCTTTTTTTCCCTTAGTCGTACAAAAAACATGAAGCCATTTGATGCACCATGTCTGACAGCATGAATTTTGAAAGTCTAGTTCCAGGTCAGACCAATGTTGCCTGGCAAATACAGAGATTAAGAGTTTAACCCCAAATAGCAAAGAACAGTGGAGCAATCAATTACTGCCCACACATCCACTGGAGGCTACTGTATTTCTGGTTAAGTCATCATCCAAAGTCTGCATCTGATTTAGCTAGAATTCTCTCCAGAGGAAAAAAAAAAAAATGGAAGTGGGCATTTATCAATTCATTATTAGCCTTATAACTGCCTCATCAGCCTTGCACCCTCCAATAAAGACAGAATTGCTACATTCTAGTAGGTAATGGTAAGCACTGGCACTCCCAAATCTCAGGAAATTAAAAAAAGTAAACTGTAATTATCTTAACCTTCTGCATTTGAAAAACATTAGTCAGGAATTTAGAACTACACCTGTGTAATGGGAAGAGTATCCCAAACTAGAAAAGATACTGTAATAAATACTAAGTTGACCATGTGATCTGTGCTAATAATGCCCTCTTTTCCACAAAATGAGTTTATTTGTAGTATCAGGAGTTTTTGCTTCTCAGAGTTTTCATCTGGTAGTCTACATGGGTATAATTTCCAGGATTCATAACTGAAGAAGCAAAACTTCCAAACAGCAGATAAGCTTTCAGAAAACAAAAATCAATGTCAATATTACTTTCAGTTCTTTGCTACTTAAGAAAATTCCCTGCAACTCATAAGTATTCTAATATCAACTTACTAAATCCATAATCACTATAGAGACAGAAAATTATTTTTTGTGGAAACATACTGTTTATCATAATTCTACAGGTAAGCTCTTTAGGGGAAGAGACCATTTCATTTGTATAATTTATAAGCTGCTGAGCATGTTACTAGTGTTTAGGAGAATATATTAATACACATTTTTTGCATTTCACAGCAAGTTTATCACATCAAAGACATAATCAAGCCATGACATGAGATCTGCATTCAGCATACACACGAACAGAATAATAGTTTTAGTATTAAACTGTTTGCTTTAAAACAAACAAACAAGTCCTCCACCTGTTCTGCAAGTCTTGAGCCACTGTAAAGGTATGAAAAGTCATCCAGATGTGTGGCCTACAAAACCTGCTGACCAGGCAGATTCCTCTGACACAGCTTAAAATATGCTTTGCACTAGAACTTTGATATATCCCTTATCATCATCTCCTCTGTGCACTGCAGTTAACAGGTGAACCTGTAGGCAAGATATTCCATGCCACTCACCCCTCACAGGCACAACCACTACCAACATCGACAGGATGTTGACAGTTGTTCTCTTTTTCAAGTAAGCTGGGTTAATATTCAGATAGCAGACAAACAATTTACTTCCAAAAACTGCTACCTAATGATACTGACAGAAATGACACAGTTTTAGGACTAACAATTTGTAACACAAGTGTATTTAAGAATTGTCACCTTTTAAAAATATTCTGGTTGACATGACATTGTTTATCAAACACTAAATGAAACTTACAGGAAAGCCACACTAAATGAAGTGTAAGGCTGTAGGCTGAGATATTGTTTAGTAAAAGCAGATGGTGGTCAGAATTACACCTCCATATTATTGTAGTTATGGCTATGTAGTTAACTTTCTTTCAGCAGAAACTTGCAGCATGCCTACTGAAAGCTGGATAGCATTTATGGGAAGATGTTGAATCCGAAACTGAGGATTTTCTCCAGATGCTGTACAAAAGGTGAGAATAACTTCACCAGTTTTATGCCTGCATTCTGTTTTGGACGTACATGCTTCTCTGAATCTTTCTCTCACTAGTCAGAACGAAGTTACACCCTTTAAGGGTTTCCAATGGATAAACAGCATAATGCCCTTGCATTATTTCATACATTACAATGAGGCACCCCCTTGGCCATTTTAGTAACAGCAGATTATTAGCTTTTTCCTTAATTTGGGGCAAAAATCAAAGGATACTTTCTGAAATTCCATAGCAGAAAAGAATAAAAATTAATTGTAGTTTTAGATTCACAAGGAGCTTGTATTTGTCTTTTGTAATGTGTGAACCTATTTTGCATAACATTAGTAATTTAAGAACTGTTAAAGATACAGCTTTATATCAATCTCAGTTGAATTCTAGGAAGAAGGCTAAGCATATTTTAAGCAATTACTAGATACAGATATTTAGTTGCTGCAGAACTTGGTGTTGTACAAATTTGTGTGCAAGGTCATTATATGAGTTCAAAAACCTTCCACCAAATCAAGTGTAATTCATGCTTTTACTTTTAAAGTAAGTTTTACTTTGCTCTACATAACATACAGTACACTTCCAGGTAAGCTGGTTCGTTAACAGATTTCTACATACCCCTTTCAATTAAATAACACTGTTCAACAAACTGTTTCTCCCTTTTCTGGAAGAGATTAGTGGAAAGCTTTTTCTATAGTAGTATCTCCATCTTACTTGAATTAGAAAAGAACGCTCAATACCCCCTATATTACTGCCATCTGCTTCTCTATTTTTCATAAAAATGTATGACTTTGAAAGCAAATGTACATCTTATTCAGAAACATTCTTGTCAGTCCTCAAGAATAGCAAGGGGAAATAGTAATATCAGACTGAGGATATTTAATCTTGATACTTAACTTACAGTGAGATAATAGGCATCAAATAGACAAAGTCATAGAAGTCCCAGTTTTCAGTAACAAAAGTGTCAGATGGGATTAGCTCTAATGCTGTTTCCAAACAGTGTATTTCCTAACTGCAGGGCTAAATATGCCTTAAGTCTCCAGCTGCAGAACATAAGAAATGCTTACAACATACAGATTAGGTTCTTTAAAATGGACTAGTTTTTCATGACAAAGGTTATAAGTAATGGCATGAAAACAGCCATAATGGATCACACCAAACATTCACCTTAGTACCCTGTCTCCTACAGAGGCCAAAAGGAGGTATTTAGACAGGTCTATCAGAACAGTGCACACCACTTCCAACAAATACTTACCCACTTTCCAAAAATTAGCAACTTGGGTAATGAAAAGAAGTTTCTCTGCCATAAATTGTCCCAGCATCTTCAACTTTTTACTTTTAGCACCAGACTGATGTGTTTTAATTCAAGAGAAGCAACTGTTTTGTTAAAAGTATGGATAAACTTACCGATAAAGTCTCCTTCAAGCATTGCTGCACATTCTTGTATATAAAATTTAATATTTCAGGACTCCTGTTAAATATAAAATACTCCAGAAAAAAGCGTCTGTTTCACTAACATTTTAAGTTAATCAGTAACTCTCTTCTGTAAGACAGTTACCATTTACTTTAAGTGACATCCATTTCTTTGCATCTCTATACAAACTTTTAGGTTCTCAACGCTATGAGTTTGCAGATGGAAACTTTAAAGCAATGTATTAAAAAACGCTTACTCACTACATTTCTTGTATTTTACTTTTATCAAGTGTCAAGCTTTACAACAGCTACAACCTGACCACAACCCTCTGACTGCAGTCACACTAACAAAAAAGTTCAGCCACCAGCTGGTCCTGAGGCTCCTGGGAGAAACCTCAGTAAAGGCACCAATTACCTGCATCAGTTTTCTTGAGAGCTCATTAGTGAGAAATTCCTCTTCCTTTTCATAGTTTACTGCAAGTGTTTCTTTTTCTTTCTGCAGAGCTTGAATCTTCTTAAAGAGAGTATTACTGATGAATTCCTCTTCCTGCTCTGCCCTTGCTTGCTGTGAAATAAAGACAGTTTTAAGAAAAAAGGGAGTAAGTCTCCACAGTAAAAACTGCAATTATTCCATTCCCCTTTAAATGCCCCCCACCTCTTTTTTTTAATCTTGCCCATCATCCTTGAGAACAGTAGGCTGTTCTAAGTGCTGTTACCATCACCTTTACTAACATTATAGCACTTTTCTTCCTTTTTTGTTCCCCATCTTTCAACTTGGGAAACTACACTGGTGCTTCAAAGTTGCCTCCCCCCAACCAAATGCATGAACTCCCCAACCTTTTAAACTTTATAAAAGCATTACTGATTCACAGATACCTACTTTTACCCACTCTATTCCTAAAAACAAACTCCTCTCTAAACATTCTCCATTACGATCTGAAGCACAGATCTGAGACTGGTGCATTCAGCACTATGCATGCTTTCCAGATCCCTTAGACTGCAGCCCTGCTTTCTAGGAGTCAAATAATGCGTTTATTCTTTCATGCAGATACACCTTGCTTCTGAGCCGCAGGCAGCACGGCTCATCTCACAAGGATTTCTACCCAACCACCAGCCAAGGAAAACATACTTTCATTACTTCTCAGAACTGTTACTTCACTACATACAACATCAACTTTAAAAAATGCCATGTGGTAGCTTTACCCTGAGGATTTCCAAATTTCACAAGAGGAGAGCTACTCTGGAAATCTTCCCCATGAAGAATCACTAGAGAAGACAATTTCCATTCCAGCTCTCCCCTAGCACCTAGGCACTGCTCCAGAGAGCCAGCCTGTGAGCTTGTTCCCTCGCATTCCCTACAGTTCAGATGTTTGTACGTTTTTTTAATGTACATATTAAAAACTTGATGAATGAAACACAGAAGTTATCTCTTGGAAGTGTGCTCTAAAAGGCTAAGAAGGGTATTTCATATGGGCAAATGAAAGATCACAGCTACAAATTGTTAGAGCCAACTCTTAATTCTATAGTCCAAACAGCCCAGAACAACAGAATGACAGAAATGCAGAATTCACAAGCCACCACCTTTAAATAAATGAGACAGTGTAGTGTTGAGGAGTGTTTTCATCCCCTACAATTAAAATACACATCACTTGACCTGCGGATCTGTGATTTGCCCTGATTCTAAAAAAATTATACCAGCTTATAGCTTACAATATGTAAAGATTCAGTAAGTTTTATTTCAGTAAAATTTGACAGAGGAAAATTAAGAACTGAAACAGAAGTATAACTACAGTTTTAATGAAAGCTTAGCTTCTGGAATCTTCTGCCCCAAATGTGCCAAAATAACCATCTTTTTATATATATTGCACATTGGAAAATGCTCAAAAGATTTCATTATGTCAATGATTTCTTAACTGGAATGGTATATTCCCTGATAGCCCAAGGGACAATTACTTCAAAGACACCTTCCATGCCTAAAAGAAAAGTTACTTAAAGAACATAAACATCTTAAATTTGGGGGGGGGAAAGGGGGGGAGGGAAGGGGGGGGAGGGAGAAGGGGGAGAAGGGAGGGGGAGAAGGGAGGGAGAGGGGCGGGGGGGCGAGAGGGGCAGGAGAGGGGGAAAAAAGTAAATGAGGGAAAGGTCTGGTACAGCTTATTATCTTAGGAGCTTAGGTCCTGCACAGCACCTCCTCTCTAATGTTTGTGCATCTCAATGGTAGAGAACTGCTACTCCAGCATGTTCGGCATTGGTATTATGACTTGTCACATCAAGACAATGTAGAGTTGTCCAAGGGCTCTGAAGAAATGCTAAATTGTCAGCTAACATCTCAGAGGATTAAAACTCAAGGAATCTAACTGATCTTAATAACATCATCTATCACTTTCTAAATGTGGCTTTACTTAGAGCTAGTAACAATCTTAACATCTTCAGAGACATTTCGGAACAGAGTAAACAAGTCAAATTGCAATGGTTCATTGTCCTCAAATCGTTAAAATTCATGCCTGCTGTTCCAAAATCAACTCCTCCATTGCCTTCACTACACAGGATTTCTACTGGTGTCCGCTTTTCAATGGTTCAGACACTAAAAGTCAGTGACACAGACCAAGCTTACCTAAAAGTAAATTGGAAGGCACTTGGTTCTAAAAAAGAAAAGAATCAGGGTGTTTCTACTTTGATTTCTGTTCATTTGTAACTTGCCCAGGTTTGTTCTGCTCAAGCTTTGCACCAATCAAAAGCTCTAAAATCCCATTATTACAGCACCGAGCCTGCACAACACTTCGTAGCCAGATCCTGGTGTTACATTAATGATGGGTGCTTGGGCCAACGCGGACACAGGCTGCCAAGATCCCAGCCCACTCCTAGCCAAACAGCCATGCCCCTCCTTTGTGCTTGCACGGGTGCTCAAGCACTAGGCAGCAGGCCAGCACAGGCAGAAGGAGACACCCAAAAACTAATCCTCTCCCTTCCTCCTCCCATTTTTCTTTCCTGGATCCACTTCCTAAACTGGCGTACCACACAGGCAGAGTGCTGGCACCCGGAAACTAAGAACAAACAGGCACAATTTAGGCCTGTTTAAACTGCTCTGCAACAACCCCCTCTGCCTACAACCGTGCAGGACATTGGCTTGCATTCAACTGGCTCAAAGGAAAAGCTGAGTATGATTACATCTGCCTCCATTACACAAAGAATATATTTCTCAACTGAACAAACAACAGGAACCCCACAAGTCTAAGTACGAACTGTAAATTCCAGATATCCACACATCATATTTAATACAATGAATGTCCACTTAAATTACCCAAGGGTCAATTTCAACACAAACTTTTTAGTCAAAAAACACCATAGTTACTAAGTCTGGATACAAAAGCACATGATGCCCTACCATATTTCTTCAAAATCCATTATAATTTCATTCTGAAACTTTCCCTTCATCTTGTTACTCATTACTTGGAGATAGTTCAATTATCTTATGTAATAAAATCATTCATGTTTACCTTAATATTGCCTAAAATCTTGAAATCTGTTACTCATTTAGCCCATAATCAAACTGATGTTGTAAAACAGTCATTAAAAACCAAGGTTTTAATACTATTTCCTGCACAGACTCTGTCACTACAATATTTTTTCCGGAGATGTATACATTGTGTTTCCATATGGACAATCTGCCTTTTTATTAAGTATCTGCATTTGAAAAGAGGCTCCGACATGATCAGAAAAAAAAGATAAACAGAGCATGGAATTCGGACACAGTAGGTCTTCTATGAGGGTACAGAGTTCTTGGTTTTTCCTCTATTAACCATATCATATTCAATATCCAAAAACACTAACAGCAATTCACTCTGTTCTGTGTACCGTATTACAAAATAAATTGCTAAGGCACCAAATTATATAATGTGGTAACACCTGATCAGTCTATCTCTGGAAACCTGAAACAAGCAATCTACTTCCACCACAGATTTTCTGCATAACCAGAGTCACATCCACCTGTCTCCTGTGTCTCAAAACTCCACGTATAGCTAACTCAGAGCATTTCACGGGCACATCCACTAAGGAAAACTCTGTAATTATTGTGGTCAAGACCATAAATGGCAAAGACTATCATGCTACTTTGCAAGAAATCAAAAATGAAGAGGGGAAAAAAAGCACCTCACGCATATACAACACACAAACCCTCTTACACTTTCTAGGAAGAAAAATCCTATTATTTCTATTGCAGTACCACCTGAAATCCTGATCACTAGTAGAGCTGATGCATGAAGTGTTGTAAAAACCTGTCCTTGTGAGCTTACAATCCAGTGAGCTAATTTTAAAAGAATTAAGAAACATGTTTCTCCTAAATTTTATATAGTAACTGAGTATCACATCAGAAAGTGAATCTCATCAGAAGTTATTTTTCCACACGCTGCATACACTAGCATAAACTGTGAAAAGTTTAGTGTTAAAACCTTTTTCTGCTCTCAGTTCTTCTTCCTGTAAATATACCTTTAGCAGACCAAGTTCACACTGCTAGATTTCCCTCTGTCCTCCTGCATCTAGTACATGCAGCAGCTTCTGCTTATGGTAGGATGCTCTTTCTGTATCACTGGACCATACCCCAACCACATTGCTCTAGTGACACTATTTTATGAAGCAGCAAAATCCAGTATTTCCAATGAGGCATCAGTTTGAACACAGTCAAATAATTAAAAAAAAAAAAATTAAAAAAAATCACAGCTGTCTACACTCCCTTCTCCCCTCAATTAGTTCTTCTAAAAGCTTCACAAACCTTCCTGATATTGCACAGTAAGTAAGCAGGTTCAGCAGTCACAAGCAATACCTACTCCTTAGTCAGTATCAGTACAACATTATCAATGATCTGACATGAACAAGTTCTTGCATTTTAGTTTCAGCTCTCACTTCAGACACAATTTCAGTAACAGGTGTTTCACAAACTACTTCAGTCACCTACACTCGACCACCTGAAAGCCAGATGCCAAGCATGCCTGACTTGCTTGCTGACAAAGCATCACCTGTCTCCAGCAGCATCCAGAGTAGACATGACACTAGAATTCAGGGATTCTTGTTGGAAACAGCCTATCAAGCACTATTTTGATCTAATCCACTTTTGAAGGTCCCCCATCTTTAAGGCAAAAGCCACCATGACCTCTTCACCATTCATCCACCTTTTTACGGTGCAATTTCTGTTGACAGGACCCTATGGACAATATAAGCCTGCAGATGGGGCTGAAGAGCAGTTTAATCTGGTTGCTGTACACAAGAAACTCAATCTTTGCTACTGAATATAGACTGAAAGGTTGAGGCAGCTTCAGGAAGAGATGATCTCAGTTGCTGCACACGTTACACTGAACTAAAGCTGTCACTTCAGAAAGCAGCGTTTCCAAAAGTCCTACTAAAAAAATATGATGAGGTAAAAAGGGCGTTAAGTGCAGAAAGTTATAATGGCATGATTTTAGCATATGCAGTTCTTGCATAAAATTAAATCTAAGTTTCCCAGTTCTCCTGAAGTACACACTCCTCCTCTAGCAGTACTAACTCAAGTTACTGCTCTGGCTGTACTTTCTGGCAACAGTTTAAAATAGTACGGAAAACTGCCGGTCTACAAATGCAATAAATACTCCAGTGAACTGATACTGCTCCCTTACAGGAGGAACTTTCACACTTCAGGTCTCCTAGGCTGGAGCTATTTTTTGCTACAGTCTTTCCAGCCGCACCTGAAATGAGCACACTGCATGCAATGTGCGTTTCAGACAGGGAGAAACATGAACCACCACAAGAACAGAAGTCAACAGTAACTCAGAGACTAAGGGCTCAGCTACTGCCTACTATCACGACTGCCGAGCAGCACACTTCTATGTGTAAGGGCTGAAGGACACAGGAGTTCCACTGAAGTCCCAGTATGACGTGGGCACAGCTTTCCCCCCATGCAAAGGTACTCTTTTCAGCTGGGTGCCCTGTCTGCAGAGAAAAAAAAGAGTGAACGCTCTTGCAGTTAAAGTAGTGAGCTGGAATTCAAGTTCTGGGTTCAATTTGTAGTGTGATTTCCTGTTTAATCTACGGCAATCCCCAGGGTCACTTCCTCAGTTTTGACATAAAAGTACTTTTTTCTTTTTAATATTTTCTTTTTCTTCTTTTTCTTTTCTTTAAGATACATTTTCAGGAATAACAGAGCTACACAAATAGCAGAACTGTACATTTTTATCTTCGGGTATACAGTATCTCCTCGAAGACCCATACTTTTGAAAACAAACAAGCAGTTAATACCTTGGTATGTTTCCTTCTGAACACCAAGATGTTGGGCTTTTTTTTTTTTTTTTTTTTTTTTAACACAAACCTGGTATATGAGGCAGAAAGGAGCTTTTTGTTTGTTTGTTTAGAAAAAAACAAACAGAAACCACCAATTTACAGGCTTACCAGATGTTGTTTCCAAAACACACTAATGGACGGGGAAAAAAAAAAATAATCAGTATTGAACCTCAGTCTGATAACTTCCACTACTCTAAATGTTACCTATCATGTAACATTAAAGTCACATGCAGAACTGCCTAAAAACATAATTCCTACTACATTTCAGCTATTCAGGAGATGAGTTCTGCTGGGGGGGTGGGAGATATCTGGGTTTTATTACAATAATAAAGAAATATCTATATGATAAGCAATTATTTAAAGTGTTAAAGTTCCTTTTAATCTCCATTTATAGTTGGAAATTCCCTCTCCCCTTCATCCCCCCACCCCCCTCCTTTTTAAAAGGTCAATTAGGTTTTGGCTGGACTTGTCAAAATGCTTCTGTCACAACACTCCTACTGCTAACTCCAATCACACAGCAAGTTTTTCCCTTGATGCCTAACAAGTGATACAGCATATTGCTGTATGAATCCACAATGGTCGCAGACTGACTTGAGAAAGGAGCCAAGTCAAATGACATAAGACATACATTTTTCTCCCTAGTCAGTTTTAACCATGATCAAATGTTTTCAACTCAACATCACTCATGCAGCCTTATGAGACCTTCTCTCAAAAATTCAGTTACCTTCAAGACATGGGTGCATACATCTTGTGGTTTGGAAAACCACACAAGGAACAACACTTTAAAAGAGCCCTCAGAATTGACTAGCTTCCTAAACACAAAAGTTCAGTAGTATTCGTACATGCTAAATAATCTCTTAGCATCAGCAATGAAGTAAATTGTTTGATGGTATGCAATTCCATTCCAATTCAGATTTGTAAACACTTAAAATAGACCCTCTCTCAGCATTTTGATGTTGAACTGCAAGAGTCTTGCACAACTGAAACATACAAGTGGTGAAAACGAAATAAGCACATTATGAAAACAGGCTCATTTCACAAACATAAATATTTATAAAATTAATGCATTTGGTTCATTAGAAATGAGGTATAACAAGCTATACAAAATTCATAATTAATACAATCAGTTCCTGAATTTACTTAAATAATTTTAAAATAATTTAAATGCCTTTCTTCAAAACAGATAAAAAATTAGAGTATATTCTCTTCACAGGTTTTTATTACACCAAAATACCGGCATTGAATAGTTAATACAAATGCAGCACACGAAAAAGCCAGATTTTCTGTGACAAAGAAAATGTCAAGACAGGGTCTGGAAAAATGTATCAAACATCAAATAACTTTTACTTAGGAGTTTAACCATGAACGACCTGCTGTTATGCAAGTCTTAATGTAATTAAAGACTATATGGTAATAAAGCACCACAAAGGAAAGGTAGCCAGCTTGTACGGGCAAACATTAAACATTTCCTATTTTGAGCGTTTGACGTTACACCTTAGCAATCTGACTATTCATTAGACACATACTTTATAGCACTTATTTTTCAGTCACTTAAACATCATCATGTACAACAAGCTCCCAGACAGTTATGGGGGCTGGAGTCTCTGCTTCCAGTACACAAGAGCTGTAACCTGAGCCAAGAGAAGCTACAGGCCAAGGCAAGAATGACCTAGCAGGAAAATTAAATCTAGCCCACAGACCTTTCCAAATGGTTCTATTTCACGAGGCCATTTCTCCACCTCATCACTCACTGCACTTGCACACAAAGTCTACATTTCCTGCACTTCTTGCATTTTCAGTAGCAGTGGATTTCCAATGCATGTGTAAAATGAGCATAGCACATACAAGCAACAAGCCCAGCTCCCCTAAGTCCTCAGGTTCACTGTATACAAGCAAAGTATTTCTTCAAAATACACATTAAATGTTCCTCAGAGGGATCGTAATGACCACATGTCCGAACATGGCCAGGAAGGCAGTAAGAATGGGGCCATATTACACAGCTCCCCTCCGAGTCCAGCAGAGGCAAGTGACCATTCCCAGCACAAAGGTTAGGCAGGCGACACCGCTCCAGCACAAGATACGTGTGCTTTGCTAGGGTCTCCCCCTTTCCTGGTAGTTCGTACCCAACTGAAGATTTACATTGACAAAGACAACCAATATGGAAAATAAAACTACAGGGTCATATCAAACACTAAACCAAAGTTTGAAATACCTCTCTATATTAATCCTTTTCTGATGACTACTTGAAAGAAATTTTTTATTTACTTTGACTGCCAGTGAAACTGCTGCTTTACTGGTGAATTTTTTGTAGTGTAAATAGTTGCTAGTTAATCAATAAGTGTAAACCAAATAGAATACAGGAGTACATGGAACAGGCTTTGCTTTTGTTCAGACTCAATATAAAAGCTCCTGAAAAACATCATAAGGATGCTCCTATACACATCACTAGATTTGTAGTTTTATGTTTAGTTTGCCTGAATTTTTGAACTTGCAGGTTTCTGGACATGAAAGATAGAAAAAAAAGAGATCAAACTGCTTATAGTTACTACTGTAGTATATACCATTTTGTTGGGTTTGGTTTTTTAAACTTATTTTCCATATTCTGCACAATCATTGGAATTGCCACCCTTTTAAAATGTTGTGGGTTTGACTTACATCTAAAATACTCACATTTTACATAATCTGGTTGTGTTGTGCTACTTCAAAACCAATAATCAACAACAGTTTAAATCTCAGCAACACCACCAAGCAGTACTAGAACCTATAAAAAATATAGTGCTGCAGTAAATCAGTCCAAATTATTCTGTAATATCAGACATCTAATGCATAAACACTTCTTAAGCTAACATATTTTAGATACTTTTCCCCCTGTTTTCCACCCACTGATAAATCACCATTTGTCTTCGATGTACCCGCACATTAACGAGTCCACTTTGCTGGACTGACCAATAAGCAAACTCAATATTGCACACTCCCAAAGTTTCAGAGCAGGAAAAGCAAAAGATTCAGTGGAAGAATAGACTACTGGGTGACTAATTTACTACACAGCTTGTGTTCAGAGGTATGTATATTGGTGCTAACAGGCACCGAGCTGTGCTTTAAAATAACAAACTTCGGCTCAAAACACAACCACAGCAAACTATTGTCAAAAGTAGCTTTGCTGCCACAATTGTTTCTCTATTCAAAGACAAAAGAACACAAACAAAAGCAGGGAGCAGAGATTTAATAGTCACCCCCCCCCAAATAATCTTCATGAAAATCCTACTTCACTTTATGTAGCTTAGGTAAATCATTGCAAGTATGCAAATATGAAACACTTGTTTTTCTTCATCAGAGTATATAATGAGTCAAAGTATAATTCTGTTATACCCAGGTTTTACAGGCAGAAGGTGTCAGACCAGTGCTGCATGGCATCCCCCACACATTGTCACTGGTGTGCCACAGGTATCAGCAACTCTCCCTGTTCCCAGGCAGAAGACCGCAAGTCTACTCACTTCTAGACTGGGTCCTGAGCTCAAACAGCCTGTGTACTCAACATCCTTCTCTTCTAGATCCAAATGACTTTCAGCACTTGTAGTCCTTCTTTCAGATGTGTATTACCTGTGGTATATCTACGTCAATCAACCTGCCTTCCTTTAAATTTATTAAAACTAGGGAGGAAGACTATGATATCAAAATCCAGTTCCGGGGTTTCCAAACTATAGCATGAGATGCTCACTATGTAATTTCTTGATTCACTTTCTCGAAAACTTTTTTTTTCTTTTGGGGGGGGGGGGGGTGTTTGCTTGTTTTAAATGATAGTTTAAATACAACTTAGATAATCACTAGGGATAGCAATGTTTTTCCCCACACTAGCAAGGTGTCCCTAGTCACTCAACGTAACTAACCTCTTAAGAGGACTCCTTTTAAAAAATATCCCCTAATTTCCTCTTGCACACATTGGCTTTCTAAAGAAACACTTTCTCAGTGATCCACAAGTGCTGGAGACAAAGCTTTTTATTGATTATAATCATACCTTGTTCCTAACCAGCACATTCACTAAGTAAACACCACACTGCCCATCCCACTGCTAAGACACATTAGCTCTAACTCCATCACAGCAAACAAATGTTTCTACTTACACCTCCTAGGAGTCAGTGAGTAGAGTAATATTTTGGTTTTTCCTCCTCTACAGTTTGGACATCTTGCAGTACATACCACAGTATTCTGAAGAGCAATCTCTTTTCAGGTTTTCAATATAAGAAACAAGTCTATCAATTTAGTGTATGAAAATATGATGAGGAATATGAAAAAAACTCTGTACCCTCTGCCTCTGATCTCTACAGAGGTTTCCAGGATGCGGCGGGGGGGGCATACAATCATCCTTGATTATTTACTCCATACAGAACTGGAGAAATAGGTCTAACAGAAAAATGTTTAGGAAATGCCTATCCACTTTTCCACCCACAGAGCAAGAACTTCCAGTTACATGTCTCAGTTTCAAAGAAAAGGGAGTTTTTTGCAGATCTACATCTCAGGTTAAATTTACTCTTGGAAAAGGACTCTGGAGGTGTCCCTCCTCTTTACCCAACCAGGATTTCAGGGTCTGTGAGGACAGAGCTTTTTGCCTAATGAATCAATTCCTGGCAACACTAGCCATGACAAAATTTCTACTCTTCCTTTTTAACAGATGTGAAAAACACATAGTGTTTAAAGCTCTTGGAAAAACAATGATTAAAAACCGCTACATTTTACAAAATTCATAGTAACTGCTTTTTCTGTTTATTTGAAAGCAAAGGGAAACAACGTAGAAATCCCATCACTACCAAAAAAAACCCCCAAAACCTTCCAACATCCTCTGTTGAAAGTAGAAATTAAACTGTGAGGCACAGAAAGAAGCATACTTCATACTACAGCCCATTAAACATTGTTGGGTTTTATCGCGCTGACTTGTTAAGAAACATTTATACTTCTATTCTGGACCAAAGTGTATCATTGTGGGAATTATTGATATATGTGGTAGGAGTTTTAAATATGATTATCATCATCAACAACAAAGCAACTAAAAAGACCTTAGCTTTACAGTAATAAGCAGAAACATCACATTTTTAGGCAGTTTAAAGAACTAAAACATCTGAGGAAACTTTACAGATAGCTGAAACACTGCTAGGTTGTTTTGACCTACAGCAAAGCTGAAGAGACACTTATCTACCTCACTAAGCCTACTGCAAACTGAAAAACAGATTGCGTGTAATATTAATGCACAGAATATGAAATATCAAACAAAGTCAAATTCAGAACTGAGAGGAGAAGAAAAGGCCTTATCCTAAGAGTTTCTCCACCAATTAAAGTATCAACCGATGAGCGGAGAGAATACCCTCTTTTCCAGGAGCAAAACTGCTGCAATGGAAGGCATGAAGGGATAGAGGACTCTCAGGAGCTAAAAGGACTGTCCCTCTAGGCAACAATTAGCCTACAATGTCTGTATTTTAACTGAAAAGTTGAAAAAAATTACAAATTCAAGTGTCAGGATTAAAAATTGCTTCAATGTTTCCGCAAATACTTTGCTTTAGCTTTCATCAAAGAGTCCTTGCACCTCACAGAGAAAGATGTGAAACCTGCACATCTGCAATTTGTACCTTGCAGTTTCCTACTTAGACACTTGCATCTTTTCTGTGGAATAGTTCACCTCAAACATCTTGCCTTCATTTTTACTTCATTCATTAAAATGGGATAATAACAGTCCGCCTAATTAAAACTAAGATACCTCTTCAGTCAGACAAGGAGGACTTGGCTGAAGAAGTGGAACTTGAGATGTTCCCTTCTGGACATCCCCAGACTGCTGTGCTGGAAGCAAGACATCACAGGAATGTTTTCTTTTATGGATCCATAGGAACTTGCCTTATAATGTATTTTTTGCCTCTCTTCTAGAGCATGTCTTTGTCTCTTTTCCATTCATTCTGTTTAGATCCCAAATCCCGTGCATAATTCAATTTGTACATTTTGTCCTTATTACTCTCCTCCTTCAGTTTTGTTTTGTTTTTTCTTTAAAGAGAAAGACAGAAAGGATTCACCTCTTGCTCTGCTGCTAAATTCAGCAACTTCCTCCTACCCCCAAGCCCAAAAAAGAGCAGCAAAGCAACTGTTTCTCTCACTGATTTTACCAGGCTATGCTGAAATACATCATACGTCTACTGCTGACAATTTTCACTCCTTTGGAGGAGAGCACTGCCTTGTTTCTTCATTCCAGTCACATTTCAATATCTGTTTGTGAGAAGCCAGCACTCCATCCTCCCGCAGCACTCCGTAAGTCCAGCTGCCTGACCAGCCTCGTCTGCAGCTGCCATGGAGTCACCGTTCCAAGCGCTTTCTGCTCTTCCAGTCCCCAGCTGAAATCCCATCCAAGCACACCTTATGAGGTGCAGCATGAAAACAGAACCTTTTGTTGAAGTCTCTAGCAGATGCGTAAGCTTGCTCACCACAGCTGTGTGCCACACACCAGCATTATTTCCTCATTTACTACAGTGAGCTTTAGCACTGACAGTCTATAGATGAAAATACATCCCATGCATACCAACACTTAAAACTAAGGACTTTGAAAACAACTTCACTATTAACTGAAGTCCGTATCAGCAGTAGGAGGAAACAAGCAATGAGGACAAGTAAACAGAATTAACAAGTGCAAGAAAACCACAGACCATGCACCTATTCTGGAAAAAAAAAAATTTAGAAAATAAAATCACTTTCCTTCATCCTTTGAAATCAGCAATAAAATTCAAACTCCATTACAGTCAAAGCCACAACTAAAATAAAGTACAGAACTTCCAGTATTTGAAAATTATTCTAAAGTCTTGTCTATACCAGCTTTCCAATACTGGTATTAGCAACAGCAATAGAACCTCTAAAAAACCTAACGTTTTACTCTACCATCTAAACCAGTAGATGTGAACGATGCAAAACTCTCAGTATTGAGAATACTCATTTGGGTGAGTGACCCATACTGTACTAATGTAAAAGAAAAAAAAAAATTTCTAGCAAATATACAGCACTAGCATACATTAATATTTTTCTTCAGTGAAAGCAAACCTGTTGATAGGTGTACAGTGCAGAAAAAGATAAAACAACTCTCTCCTTCAAAACATTTTTAAGTCACTGGAGATACACTAAGAAAGAATGGCCATTGGTCTCAGTAAATGTTCAAACCCGACATTAAACAGTATTCTTAAAATAAAAGCTGACTACAAACCAGTTCTGACATACAATTCAAGATACAACCTCAGTGATAAAGTTCACTTACGAGAAAAGCAAAATTACTTTCTATGCAGAATAGCAAGCCCACAGAAACACCAATAACTTTGCATTATTAAAAATTCCCAAATGTACTAAAAAATCTCAGTTCTTATTTCACTTCCATCCCCAAAGTAATTCAGAGCAACATACCAGTATTCCTACTGACTGAAGATATTCCACCATTATTAAACATGGGAACATCAATAAAGTAACAGATAAAAGAAGTAGAGCTGTTTTGTAATATTTAAAGGCAAGCAAGAAATAGATTGTTATCACAGTTTGGTACCAACCCAATAGCAATACTGGAAACAAATTACTTTACTTTATAAAGGACAGAAACATAAAAAGGGTCATTCAGCATGGTTTTATAGAGAACAAGTTGTGGCAGATAGGCATAGATTCATCTTTCAGCCAAGGACTATTGTAATAAAGATAACCGCAAAGGTGTAGGATGTGTATATGGCGCCCATATGACTTTTTGATATAGTAATACATGCCATACGTTATTTTAAAATGGTTACAAAATAATCAGAGTATACAGCAGGATTTCCAAAGTGGCTTGCTGACCTCAAAAATACTTGTCAGTGGGAAATTTTATTAGAAATTTCACACCAACATGTACTAAGCATGATGTTGTTCAAAATATTCACTGCACGTTATTCTTCAGTAATTTCTGATAAACTCTAGGAGACTGAGATTAGCAAGACTGTAAAAAATAATAAAAGAGAACAGACACCTTCACGTTTTGTTTAATTTGAAACAAATTCATTCTACCAAAGCTGTGCTTCTGAAAAAAAGGACAAACCCACAAACCAAGGGATTCTCTCAGAGAATGGACATGGAGAGAAGGAACAACCACCACCTCTGTATTAGCTTCACGCCTGATGCCGTAACACGGACTGCTACCCAAGGTCAAATAGAGACAGCTCACCTTCACTTCTGTACCTAGCATGGTGAAAAAGATAAGGGCAGGGAAAAGAAACTTAAGGGGTTGATACCTCTTTGTAAAGAAAAACAGGGGGGTTACAGAACAGAGCCTCAAAAAATCCCAGGAAAAGGAAAAATACCCTTCCTGAGACTACGGCTACACAATTATTAGCACCAATTCAAAGGGAAAGTAACCTTCCTGAGACTACAGCTACACAATTATTAGCACCAATTCAAAGGGAAAATAACCTTCCTGAGACTACGGCTACACAATTATTAGCACCAAAGCAAGTGCTTCTGGACAACCCAGCAGTACAAAACAGACCTGGAAGAGGCACAAGCATGCTACTGCATTTCTACCAAATAAGCCAGAGCACATAACAATAAGCTCATGGAAGACAACTGACAATACTGGATGAAAATAAACAAATAAAGCCTGTCAGTTCCAGATTAATCTATCACAAACATTTGTTCAAATCTGAAGCAGGAAAGGGTGCATCATATACCTGCAGCATCTTTGATTCAGCACATTAGATTTTCAGCATCTCAGCGCCTGAGAGCTTAGTTCAGTTCATCAAAGTAAACTAGAAGATGCCTGTTACAGCCTGTATCTTCCTAAGGAGAAAGCAGATGATCCAGAAGACTCATTAACCTAGCCAAAATGCACAGCAGGAACCAACAGCTCAGCCTTGACGAAGCTGATGGGAAGAAGTAGAGGCAGGACACCAGAGCCTTTCCAAGCACAATGGTTCTTCACCCCCATGAGTCTTCAAATTAAAACTGGATACATTTCGAGGTAAGTTATGAGATCAATGCAGGAACAACTCAGAAAAACATGAAGATGTGACACAAATCAAGGCAGATGATTTAGTAACCCTCTGAAGCCTCAAACTCCCTGAAAGTACAAGCATTCCTGTTTATTAACTATTTGAATCAAGTTCAGAAACATTAGCACTTTCTCTGTGGTTTTTGTTTGTTTTGTAACCAGCATTGAAGGCGGCCTACAACACAGACAAAAGGTAACGTGCTGTTACCACTGCGCTGACAATGTTTTTGCGTGGGAACTTGATATGCTAGTGGCTGTGCATAACTACCAAATGAAGCAGATGATAACAACCTTTCTACTATTAGGTCATCAGCCGCCCAGCAAGTAGCATTGCTTTTACCACCTTACGGGCCAAAACAGTTAACACTAAAGTGCATTACTAAGCTTCCTTTTTCCTTTTGTAGAAGCTCAATAGAAACTTCTTGAGAATCTGAGGCAAAAGTAAAACTGAAATACAAGACACTCATTTCCTATGTGCCTGCTCTTCCTGAAAATTTTTGGATGGAGTTTAATTGTGCATGAATTTGCTAATCTTAGCAACAATGTTGTCTTTACTCTAGAAAGCAGGTAAGCAAAGCATTTCTAAAGTAAGTTATTTTTGAGTTAGACTTTTAGTTTAGTCCAGCTACAAACTAGATTTACAAATGACCCAGCAGGATACAAAAGCCCCAAGCAGGTTTCTTACACCTACAGAAGACATCACAAAACAGTGTCAGCCTCTTTCACACAAGCAAGCCCTACTTTAAAAGAAACAGTAAATAACAGACTTACAGATACCGCTTTTAAAATACTAATCTCTTTGATTTCTTGGTTTGCTTTTTACCTCTAGCTGCTACTAATTGATTTCCTTCATTCATCCCCGTGCCCTTAAGTGAGTACCTTTTAAAGGTTTGTATTTCAATTCAGTTAGCCTATCCTGCCCTTTCTTCTACTATTAATAGGCATATTCTGTACTGAAACCAGTGTTCCGCTTTGAAATTCTGGTGCAAACTCCAGGAGAGAAAAAAGCTGTTAAAAAGCATTTTTTCAGGGGATTTTCAACAATATAGCACACCCATTCACTTCCCCAAACTATCTATCCAGGCTGACATTTTCCATGAAGACCCACAACAGCAGATCTCATGTATACACATACACAAAAGCCACTGCACACTTCCTTGAGAACAAAATGCTAAAATCATATTTATTACCAGCGTCTAAATCTGGTTTTTTATTGAGAAAACTGTAACAAGTCTACATACGACACAGAATTTTTCTGATCTGCAACTCCCAGAAAGCCTGTTTGTTTTCAGGAGATGACTGTTATCAAAAGCAACAAATTTCTTCAGGATTTGTGAGTAGGGGTGAGGAAATAGGAGCCGAGTAAAGCTTTTCTTCCATTGTGTCTCCCAACTGGTGGGAGGCTCTTCACTTCACTCTGCAGAAATGCAGAGGAGACTGAGAAGCCAGGAGATGCAACTGCCCTCTGCTAGCGCTCAGGGAATAAAAAAAGCCAAGCCGAAAGCCAAGGTGCAGAGGTGCAGGTTTAGCTACAGAGACAAGGGTAGCAGAGGTCTCGCAGTAAAACGCTGCCACTTGCAACCCACAGCAGTGTACACCAGTCCCACGTCCCAACGGCCCTTGCCCGCAAGCACTGCAGCAGTCACTACTGGACGGGGGTAACTCACGGCAAGCCCACAAAAACCAGCATCCAAGTGTTACTTATGCCATTAGCGTTTTGGATCAGACTGTCTCAACTGAACTGATGATCCCTTTGGGGATCCACACAGCACCACAAATCGGGATTTCTAGGATAAATCCCTTCCCTACAAAGCAAACTGCAGGGGAAAAAAACTGAGAAGCTGTTCTTGTAAAATCTATCTCACAAAGCATTAGAACTGCTACATCAAGCATTCTGGAGCAGGAACATTTTTAAATCAAGGCTCCTCAAATACTCACTGTTTTAACTGAGATGAAGGTAGTGTAACAGAATAAGGCTTATTATACTTTAATTTTCTTACACTGCAGAAGATACCTGACTATAGTAGGCCAATCTACATGAGTTAAATTACTGAATCTAACATCCCAGAGTAAGCATGTATGTACCTGTAGCAATCAGGGACTAAAACTCTCATCCTTATTAAATGCACTCTGTTTGTGTGAGGCCTGTCTGTTCAAAACAGTAACAAAGAAAACCAAAATGCTTCAGTATCAGTTAAAGGTTACATGGCCTTCACTGAAATAGGATGACTTTGTTACATCAAACACTGAAAAGTAGAAAAAAGTTAGAAATCCAAGTTCTGCTGGCTTCAAAAGAAACTTCCTGACCAAGACATACCTACACCCAGCTGTAGTATTTCAGCTTTTGTCACACGCAACAATTCAATCTTTTGAAAAGCAGCCACCCCACCACCACCACCCAGTTTTGAAGGTACTCTCATTTAACTAAAGAAGTCGTGCTGTCCCAGACTGAGTCCATTAAATATGACATCTCCTTGGTAGACCTTTTTCACCAAAAAATTAAGGAAGTTCACTGAGGAAATCCAGTTCTGGTAATGCAGTACTATAACCAAAACTCACTACTTCACATCTCAAATACATAGCACCTCAGATCCTCAGGAGTGTGATTTTTCCCAAGCCAGGGGAAATCCATTCCATCTCCTAAAAAAGACCTTGCAGAAACATACCATGAGATCATACAACTAAAGATTGCTAAATACATATAAATTAATTCTCTGCAAATGGGTCAAGTGATCTTAGTTATTTCTTTAATTAATCTCAAACTTTGCATCTTGTAATGTAATGCTCTTGCACTGCTAGATAACACTCCAAATTTACCTAGCTTTCTCACTTTGCTCCCTCCCTCACAGTTTGTTACCATTAATAGCAGGTGAGATAAAGTTATCACATGTATTTACTTAATTTCAGAGTCTTGCACACAAGCAACAGCATGATTTCATTTGCGTCTCAGGCTACTGGAAGGAGTAGAGTTCACAGATCTGAAGAAGTAGAGTTCACACATCTTTTTGGACGTACACTTAGTCCAGGCTAGTTTTACCAATTTCAGTATGAAAGCAGCACCTGTTTGTACATGTTTCAGATGAGAGTTCATATGAAGTTAGCAAGCACACGAGCCTGTCAAGTCAACACCTTTTCTCAGTCAGTTTTCCAAGTGCAACTACTTAACATAGGTCTCCTACGCTCAATTAACGCTTATTTTCAACCCTACGACAGAAGGGTTAACTACAAAATAGAACTAATAGGATCCTATGCAGCAAGCTATTTAAATAATTCCCAAACTGTACACATCCACGCTGACACCAATAACGCCACGCACAGACACAGAAACAAAGAAGTCAACATCATATTAACACTTACGTGAGCATGGAAGCAAGAGGAAGGAGGAAGATGACCACTTTCTGCCTAGTAAACCTCAAAGGGAAAATATTCAAAACCATTAAAGACAATGGTGGGAGCTAGAGAAAGTGAAGTCTCTGTGGCACAACAACGGGACAGCGAAAGGCTCGCAGATGAAGAGCCACGTGGTTCGAGGAGTCACCTTCACCTACAGCACACAGGTTTAGTCATTTCACCTGCTATTTTGGCTACCTGTCAGTTTCATTTGCGCTTCACAGCTCATCCTCGACACTTGATAAAAATCAAAGCTGATTTGTTATATTACAGTATCTACAACAGGAAACTGGTATGCAGCGCCTGCCTGCCAGCACAACAACAGGGCGAGGAGCTTGAGCTGGCTGGTGGTGGAGTAAATTGACAAAGGTTTAGAATCACAATAGAGAAAATCAGAAAACTTTCTATTTAATTACATTTACATGCAAATGGCACACATTTCAACGTTCCAATAAAGTTCATCTCCAGTCACTTGTAAACTACAGCACACAACAAAGTATTTTGACTGCAAATGTGTTTACATTATGGACTATGTAAACCACAGCACAAAGTCTCAGTGGCCTGAAAAAAAAGTTATGTTTTGCATTCATTATTTCACCACTTGCTGAATTAGAAGTGGTTTACTCAGTTGTGCACACAGTTTAGCACACCAAAGACAGAATGTCTCCTGAAGACGCTGGTTTTGCAGACAGCCTACAGGTTGCTACAAAAGTCTAACACACCTCTTCTCTCTTTATTCAAGATGTCAAAAACATAGACTGAGATTTTTTAGATTTAAGAAAAATACTTCCCTTTTGTAAATTAAAATCTGATGAAAATATAAGATAATCAGTCCCTAGAGACAGCGCCTGAAGAACTTTAACGCACACACAACAATTTTTCAAGTTGTTTACAAACAATAACACCTACCAGGGGTTCAGAAAGATGCTGTGCCTTTCTAACAGGCGAAGAGAAGATGTCTGACTGACAAGATGTCTTAGCCCCTTTCAACATTAGAAGGCACTCCGCTGCTACCTCATTAAGACACATTCTCTTCTCGTAAAGTATTAACAAAGCACTCGTTTCCCCAACTAGCACTATATTTGTCATCCTTGAATAAATTACTTCTGTATTGTATTTCATGCACTTTTCCGGCCCACATCCTGCTAGACACTGAATGCTTACTACTGGGAACAGATGAGAGGTTTGCCTAGACAAGCTCCATTTCTTTACTAGATATATTGACAATGAAAGACCTGATTATCAATAAAATAGCCATTATGCTTGTAATAAAGTAACACCCTGTGAAAAATCAGATGATCAGAGAATGAGCACATGCAGGTGGGAGGGATCGATCTTTCTCAAGGCATCTCTGTCTGCCCTGGCGAGGATGCACAGGGCAGCCTGTACAAGTATCAGGGTTACCCTTCATCGGTCTTTAACACGTTACCTACTTTGTTTGTATGCAGGCCGTGATCATTACAACATCTAAACGATCATTCTAACGACCGAATTAGCAACGCCCCCCCAATCTAAACTCCTAAACTCCCAACTCATAGAGAAGAAAACAATGTCATATTCATTGTATTTTCATATGTACTTTACTGAGAATTGATGCTCAACGGCACCACATAAAATGATGTTAAATTCCAAGTTGTGCTCGCAGTGCTCGTAAACCAGTAGCTGAGCTCTTCCCGGGACAGAGTGGGGTGTGTTACTCGCACTGTTTTAAAGGGGGGTATTTTAAATAACCCCTTGAAATACCACAGCTAACAAAACAGTACAAATAAATCAGACGCTCCTTCATGACCAAGCCGCTACCCTGCAACTCGCTGTTTCTGCACAGTGGCTGAAGAGGTGGCGGCTGAAGAGATAATCCGTAATCTCCGCAGATTACTTATACTCGCAGAAAATCTCTACTTTGAGAAACTTCAGGGAACACCCAGCATCGCCCTTCCTCCGCACGGCCCGTACTGCTCCGTACCTCAGAACCCCGCCGAGCCGCCCCTTCCCGAGCCCTCGCCGCTCGGACAGCCGGGCACCAAGGGCAGGGGCGGCGGGGCCGCCTCCCCGCGGAGACCCGGGCCGGCCACGCCGGTCTGGGGCGGCGGGGGAGCCACCTGGGTTCCTCGCCGCTTTCCCTCCCGCTCCCGCAAGGACCCTGGTCCCCGCTGAGGGCCCGGGGACGGCGCGAAGGGCGCGGGGTGACACCACCACCCCCCCCCCCCCGGACGGGCCGCGGTGACAGCCGGGCCCGCCTGAGGTAAAACTCGCCTCAACCGCCGCCCCCGGGGGGGGACCTGGGGGGGGGGGGCGGGCGGCGGGGCGGGAAGGCCGCGGCCGGGCTGAGGGGAGGGCGGCGGCGGCCGGGCCCGCCCTGCGCGGACACCCCCGCGGCGGGGCACCCCCCCCCCCGCGCGCACACGCACACGCGCACACACGCGCGCGCGCGCACACCGCCCGCCCGCCCGCCCGCCGCCGGGCCCGGCGCGGCGCCGCCCGCACTCACGATGGTGACGCTGGCCTTGCGCAGGTCGCGGTTCTCCTCCTGCAGCGCCTTGCACTTGAGCTTGTAGGTCTCCAGCTCGATCTTCAGCACCTTGTTCTCCTGCTGCAGCGAGGCCAGGCGGTTCGTCAGCTCTTCCAGCCGGAACGGCGAGATCACGATCCCGCCCGCCTTGCCCCCCGAGCCGCCGCCCGCCACCCCCGAGCCGGGCCCCGCTGCCGGGCCGCCCGCCGTCAGCGGCCCCGCCGGGCCGCCGCCGCTGCCGCCGGCGCCGTCCGTGTCGCTCTCGCTGGCGCTGTCCGCCATCGCCGCCGCCGCCGCTCGCTCCCTCCCGCCGCCGCCGCCGCCAGGCGAGCAGGGGGCGGCGCCCGCCGCGCGCCGGCGCCGCGGCCTCCCCGCGCGCCAAGAGGGGACGCCCGCCCAGGCCGCCCGCCCATAGCGCCCCCTGCCGGCCCGCGCCGGCACCGCCGCCGGCCCTGCAGCGCGCCGGGGTTCCCGTCGGCGGCGTCAAAAAAAAAAAACCCAAACCACTTTTTTCTGCTGTAGCGCCGGTTCAGGCGCCCCCGACGGCACGCCTTCTGCGGGGAAGGCTTTGTTTAAGTATTAAATTATCCACGGCAGACAGCTTGCGCGCCAACCCTGGATTTTTTACCTCAGTATTTCAGAAAACCCGCTCGTCGCTCAGACCTGTGACCCGCGTGGGGAAGCCCTGGGCTCACCCAGCAGCGCTCTGCTGGACCCACCGGGGTTCATTTACACACAAGTCAAACAACCGAAAACCTCCTTTTTTTTTTTTTAAAGCATATATCTATTAAAATAACATGCAGACGCAGGCAGCGCTGCCCGGTGAGCGCCAGGAGGGCGCGGGGCGGGAGAGGCCGCAGGGCTGCCCCAGGCCTGGCGCTGAACCTCCCGGCTCCAGAGGCCCCCTCGCTTGCGGAGCAGCTCAAACCCCCCCCGCTTTGGGGCCCTGGGGCAGATGGGGCTTGGGTCACCCACCCCGCCAAGGCAGGGTGAGCACGGCGGCAGCCCCTGACCCCCCGGCCCCACGCCCCTTCACGGCGCAGAGACAAAATGGCGTGTTACCCCAGGCCTCCATACCTCTGTAAAGCTGCTTTAAGTTAAGATGTATTAAGGCCCATCTCTCATTCCAGATTATTTCCTGATTAGTATGTGCATTAGGTGGGTTTTTTTACTATTTCTTTGTGGAGCAGCTGAATAAAGGCACGAGTTATAGTGAGATATTACGGAGCGTACGTGCCATTCATGATATGGCCTAATGTGGTCCGTATTGCTCCTGGATAAATTAGTCACTAAGACTGTATAATTGGTTTCTCAATTATTTATGAAGGGGTCTTTTAACAACAGCAATTTTTCTGTTAATGGCAAGTAAGGATTTCATTATCTCTAACTGCACTACCTTTTTTTTTCCTGTGCCACAGTAAATTTCAAATTTTACTCTTTTTAATGACTATAATATATGAAGGAATTCCATCTCTGTAGAGTAATTATTCTTTTTGCCTGCCTATGAGTATAAGTGCAGGTCATTTTAGTTTTGGTCTCTTGATCACAAGAAAAGCAGTAAAGGGCCATTCCTAGTTTTCAGACATGGGTACTATTTTCTGCTATGCCTGTCCATGTGTCTGACCCCGGCACGTTACGCTGCCATGCAAACAGAGCTCAAAATGGGGGGGGGGAATGGGGGTCCCCATCCAGTGCTGGCACAGCCCTGCAGCTCTGCCTCGGCCCCGTCAGGTGCATCAGCTCAGGGCTTTTAAGGCTGGAAAAGGTCCTGCACCACCCAGCCGGCCCTGCAGAAACTGAGCCGTACTCCTGCATCCCCTTACCTCTGTACTGAGCCTGGTGATGCCATTAAAATGTAGCAAGGCCATCAGCACCAGCGACCCTTGGCACCACCCCAGGCAGCTACGGCCCCCCCAGCTGGATTTCCCATCTCTGGGCTTCATCGGGGCGGGAATTCCTCCCAAAACGTAAGAGCATCAGCATCAAGAGATGCTGCTATAGGTGCACAGGTCTCCACAGACCAGCTAGATGATGTCCATGAGGTCTTGTGAGAGCTTTTTGGTGCTGCCCTAAAATGCCCCTGCAGCAACCCCGGGGGACCCCTGGGTCTGCAGGGGCGGACAAGCCCCATCGCCTGGGGCAGCCGCCGGCTCCTCTGCCCCACAGCAGCGCCCAGGCTGAGCCACTCCACCAGCGCGGGCTTTGGGATAAAAAGCCCGAGGGATTAAAATAGGATTTGACAAACAATGAGCACTGTTTTGGACAGGTCATTGCAATGCAATAGAATTGCTTTGAAATAGGTCTGCTGGTATTCGGGAAGCTGACCGAACACAGCTGGGTCGTGAGGAAGCATTATTTCATGTACACACTCTGCAGCGCTGGCAACGGCAGGCAAGCCAGTTTGCCCTGTCACCTCTGGCCGCACACATACGTGCTCCTCAAAGCAAAGTCATTTCTAAAAAAACAGGTTCGTAACTTAATGTTCTTTCTTCATCCAGCTGCCCGGCTTTGATCAGCTAGTTATTTCCATTGCCTTCAGTGGGACTGCTCACGTTTGAGTGTCTTGTTGAACCAAGGCCTAAATATTTTGAAAACCTGCATCAGCAAAATACGCATCTGCTCTGGGCTAATCTCACCCAGCAAGCCCCACGGCGTGCTTAACCTTAAGCCACTCATCAGACCTATCAATGCTAATCTTAAGTGCTTTGCTGATTTGGAGCACTATAATTTTCCAGAAGACGCAGCCGCTGCTCCTTCTGACCAAAACTAGCCTGAAAATGGACTGGGAGGTGCAGTGACATCCTCAATCCAGCAACCAGGACGGGCCGGCTGAGCCAGGGGCTGCATCCCCAGGATCACAGCACACAGCTGCTGGTGCTGCCCTCAGCAGAACATTTCCAGAGCAGGCTGAAGGTGCTGCAGACGGCAGGTATGGAGAGGAGGGATCTTGAGGAGAGAGGGGAGCTCTCTCTTGGCCTCCCTGCCGTCCCTCTCTGCTGGGGTTGCATCAGAGGTCTCGCTCCCAGCCAGCACACCAGCTTTCATAACAATAAATTATAACTTGGCACTTCTGTAGCACTCTCCAGTTCAAAGCCGTGCTGAAACATTATCTAATTAATTCGCACAATAGCCCTGGAAGGCAAGAAAGGGAGGTAGCGAGATGAGGTACTTGCCCAATGACAAACACTGAGTCAGTGGGGGAGTGGGAGGAAAACACAAGGGCCCTTGATGTTTAGATCTGACGATGGCATCCTTGTCATAACAGCATTTCAGTCATTTAAAAAATAGCGCCCGTACATTTAATTACAATTACAGCCAACTACTCCAAATTAATAGATTAAACTGGGAGAGAAAATTTTATCCTAATTAGCACCCCCCAAAAAAATCAAATGCTTTGCACATCTGTAAGATGTTAACCAAACCAATTAAAAAACATAACTGCGTGGTATAAGCACAATTAGCAAAACCCCTTTCTAAAGGCTTAGGGCACACAGCAGAGGCTGCCTCGCACCGTGGCTTCGCCTGGCAGCAAGGCTGCTTGGGGCACCGCTGCCGGGACCCTGTGCCCCACTGCAGGCTGCGAGGGGCTTGAGGCAGCAGTAAAAGCCACCACAACCAGCCTGTCACCACTGCAGCGCCTGCAAGATGAAGTCTCCATCCTCCTTGCTCCCCTATTGTTTTATCGTATTAAAAAAAAAAGCAAAACTATAAGGCGACAAGGGGAGGTATCGGTCCAAACAAAGAACCTCCAAATGTCACTGGCACCGTAACAGTAGCAGAGCAGATACTCACATCAAGAAGAAGCAATAAAAAGGCAGGGATTTATTCACAGAAACTGTCATTACAGGAAGTAATGGGCAATTAGAAACAGTGTTTCATAAACTCACATCAGTAGAAATATTTGTATAGAATACATTGCTAGGCATGAGGGGTTAGAAGAAGTATGTTCAGAGATTTAATGTAATCCTTAATATGATTCCAGAGGTCCATTAATCAGCTGGAAGACCTTCTGTAACAATACAATTTTATTAAAATATTCAGTAGTTATAGACTGAAGAGGAAAAGACCAACTGAAGCTAATTAACTTCAGGAAAAATTCTGTACTGTACTCAGAGTACCTGACTGAAAGGGGGGGGGGGGGGTAAAGGAAAGATAAAGTTGCATTAAAATGCAATTAATGGAAAATATTTCTAGGAAAATAAACAGAAACAGCATTAAAAAAAAAAGTGACCTGTATACAAGGAAATATTCAAAGGGAAAAATGGAGTGCATATGTGGAGATCTTACCATTGTGGAGGGTTGTTAAATGGGAGAAACCTTGATTTGAAAGATATTTGCATGAGCAGGAAAAACACCAATTTGCTAATACTGTGGATTAAGGTGTCTATTGGTGCAGGATAAAACATGTTTTCTAACAAGCAATTCAGACAAAAATAATGCCATGCTGCTTTGCTTTTCTGACCATTTAATCAGAGACCTGTATTAGAAAAGAAGTCTCTGTGCAGGATAGTGTATCTGACTATGAAAACGTGCCGTGCGGTAGCCACCCAGTAGCTAACACGTCTTCAGCTCTGGGGCTTTGCTTTTCAACCCTTGTTCTCCCAGGGAATTTTTTTCAGAGTTTGTACTAGGCTGGTTCTGTTGGTCTGGCCATGCCGTAACGATATCCAGCCTCTGGAAGCCTTCCAAGGAAGTTGGTGAACAGGGGATCGCTGTGCGTTGCTGTTTTATAGCCCAAATGGCTCTCAATAATTGAACATTAGCGTGATGGGAAAAGTACCAATAAAACTTTTATTATAAATCTTCGCCTTCCTTCAGGACTTAGGGTCAAGTAAATAAAACCATGCACAATTAGCATACTGTTTTTAGCATCAGCAGTTATGAAAACTGTGGCACGTACATAATTTTTCTTGAGCAGCTCATTTTTCTGTCCTTCACTAACCTTTTTCTCTCCCAAGTAATGGACTATTTTTTATGTCAAGCACTTTGTAGCAGTCTGGGTCTAACTTTCCCTTCTTCCCTCTTGCTACCATAGGATCTGTCTCTCTATTGGAAAACCGCTGTGCTTTCAACGAAGCAAGAATATTTTCTTCCTCACTATCACCATGTTTTCCCTCCTTCCCTCCCTCACTCCGGGGTTAGAGGGGAACTGAGCCAGGAGCTCTTCCTCCTCCAGCCCCGGTTTGGTGGGATCTACCCTGAAAACAGAAGTCCTGTTTGCATCCACCCCCTCCTGCCACCCCTTGGCAATCCCAGCCCGCAACCCCAGGGCCAAGGATGTAATGGGTCGGCGGTAGCCTTTTCATACATCAGGCATGTAGCTAGGACAAAAAAACCCCAGCCCTTTACTGATACCCTGCCCAGCATCCCTGCACCGGCCTCAGCCAGGCAACCCCCAGTCTTCCAGCCTTCACCCCCTTCCCGGGGAGAGGGCTGGCAGGGGCAGGAGGGCTACCCCGAAGCTGTCGTTGCTGCCCCTGCAGAGCCCTCCGACTGGGGGGGGCCTCGCACAGCTCTGCAGCTCACGCCGGGGCAGCCATGCCTGCTTTCCTCCAGGCCAAGCCGCTCGTGCCGAGTTTGCTGTCATTGCAGAGGCTACGTGATAAAAATTGCCACCGATGGACTTCCAGGAGTTTCATCAAATTGCATTGACTCGACTGAGCTTAAAAAAGCCCCAGTTACAAACTCCTTCCACAGGGGCAGGCATGGAGAGGTTTTTGGGGGTGCTGTGCACGCCCTGCACGCCAGGCTGCAGCAGCCAGTCGTAGAGCACGTCTCGATTTCTTGCACAGTGCATGCTACAGACAAAGCCCATGTTAAATACCCCCCCCAAGAAATTAGCATTAATTAGCAGGGTGCTGCAATGCTGCAAGCGACCACCATTTATCCCACCAACGTCAGCTCTGCACTATGGGAGCTCTTAGAATTTCTGACATTGAAACTATTACTGGCCACAAATAAAATGTAATTGATACTCCTTCAGAAATGGATAAAGTACAGTAGGATACTCTGCAGCATTATTATTAGGCAGTGCTAAATCAAATATCAAAGGATGAAAAGAACGCCTCATCTAGCAATCGAGTTTATTTTCATAGATGGAATAAAAGTCCCACAACTTAAAATTTTGCCTCTAAGGGGAATGTTCTCATTGGGGAAAAAACGAAAAAAAGACAAAAGTGCACATTAGAGGTAGAGCCCTCACTCACTCCAGGGCTGTCTGCGCTGTTTGCTAGTACTGGCAAGATTTCTGTTTTCCTACTCAAATGACTGTTGATGCTTCAACCTTGTTTTTCCCAAATATCCTGAGCTACTGTTAGAGTCAATACACTCAGTGCAAAACAAACCACCACCCAGCAAATCCTGTTTGTGCAACATTTAACATGAAATTTTAAACTCTGCAAATTTAGCTATGGAATTCCCGTTCCAACCCTCGCCGTCTCCGTTGTATCAAAGCTTCAACGGGAAGCAGCGAGCGGTGACACGGCCGGCCTGCGCGGCAGGAGCTGGAGGGCTGGGACCTGCCGGCGGTGGGGGACCACCCTGCCTGGGCACCCACGGCGCTGGCCTGGATGGCCCGAGGGGCACGTCTGCCCCGGTCGCAGCCTGCTCAGGCGCTGAGCGCTACCCACGGCCGGGCCTTGCTGCGAAAGCGTCTTCGGGAGCCTCAAGGCGAGCCAGCAGCTACTCACGTGTGCCCTCATGGTCAAGACCAACTGCCCGAGCTTGAAGGTGCCACATAAATCACCACCAGCAGGAGGGGACCTGTTGAGATTCCCCTACACGTCTCTGCTACCTGCACAGGCAACCCCGCTTTTCTGTCTACGTAAAGAGAGCTTCTGCCTGCCGGAACTACCGTTCCAGGTACAATCACAGCTTTATTCCTCATCAGTGTCAGGCACTGAGGGGACCAGGCAGAGGAGAGAGATGCGTCAAATGAAATGCTGCCTTTTGGATGCCGTTACGGAGAGGTGAAGTCAGGCTCTTCTACAGCGCTGCTCCTGCCTTCCAGCTGGCGGGTCACCGCAGCCTTTGCTTCCAACCGTAAAACTGCGATATAATATTAAATATATACATCTGCACTCCGTTTACTGAAAACCTTCTTTTTCATTCAGTTGATCTGGGCACTCGCGAGCAGGAGGGAGGCATCTGGATGGCGAGGTGTCCAGGAGGAAGATCGCTGCTGTTGGACTGTGACCTGCAATAAGATGTGTCTGTTCTCCAGTGGCATAAGTGGCATTTGCCCTCCAGGCTCTGGCGTAAGGACCTGAACCATCAGCACTGTACCAGTGATGTCCTGACCTAGGTAAAACATGTGTTGCAACACAGGCTGGCTGCTAAAATGATGAAAACCACCTAATTTACTGTCACTGCTTCAAAAGCTGGCAGCCCTAGTAGCTCGGAAACACTGACAAACCAACCCATTACGCTCTCCTGAAGCCAAGCGCCTTTCACCGCAGTCAGGAGAGCTTTGCTGACTGACGCCAGGCGAGGAGCGGTTCCCATGTGGGTCAGCAGATAACAAGCAGCAAACTGAGCTGGGTCTGTAGCAGCAGTGCTTCCTCGGGTGCCAAGCTGGGGTAAAACACATCATCTTGCCTTGAAAGCCAGGTAAAACCGAAACCTGAGTAATGAAAATTATTTATTGCACCAGAGCAGAAGCCTGTGGTCCAGAGCAGCAAGTGTGCACTGATGCTGCCTAAAAAACTTTGCTTTGGCCACATTATTTACATATACATATGCAGTGGTCCCTCACCTATAAGATACAGGAAGTGCATGCAATATACAGATGTACACTTTCTTTACATCATCTGCAGTGAGCTGGTTATTGATCTCGCTGACACACACTGGGGAAAA
Source organism: Haliaeetus albicilla (assembly GCF_947461875.1). Taxonomy (NCBI): domain Eukaryota; kingdom Metazoa; phylum Chordata; class Aves; order Accipitriformes; family Accipitridae; genus Haliaeetus; species Haliaeetus albicilla. The sequence continues at coordinate 8,099,423 of NC_091493.1, read as the reverse complement.
AACTGCTGTCAGTAGTGCTTTTCCTGGTTCTCGATGGGGTGAAGGAAATTAAAGGAGGTGCAGAGTTAACACGCGTTGGAGAAGAGGCTGCGCATACCCCTGCTGCACATACCCCTGCTGCACAGGTCCTTTCCCCACGCCCATGGAGTCCCCTGCGTCCCAGGGAGGTGGGTTTCCTTAGCTTTGCTGAGGATGTGCTGGCTGCTGTGTTTACCTCCTGTTCCCCCCACCTGGGGACGGCCTGCCAAGTGATGGCCTGTCACACTGGGAAGAGGAGGAGGTGGATCAGACAAAAGAAACCGAGAGTAAAAGAAGTAAAAAGCCAGGGGTGGTTAATGGCTGGCCTTGCGAAGCCGCGTGTCTATAAGGTACAAGAACACTGCCAAATACGCGTTATCCAAGAGTTTTAACACAATTTATTTTATGCTTAAATAATCAACTAGATCATCCAGTGTTTGTTGTTTTCATACATATGTAATTAGAGCTATTATCAATGAATGCTGTTTCCATATGAATATAATCAACAAATTAAAGTATTTCACCAAAACCCAAATAAAAATGCCCTTTAAAACACAGCAGCCTTAACGACCTAATATTACACTGCTAGGATGATTACAGATGATTGGCTTACTGAAAGATTCTACATCTTATAGCCATTACACAATACAGTAATAATTTTACAGCGTGCTGCCAGTCTATTAGCTAATAATTTCTCTTCAGTTCATTTAAAAATATCCCAAACTTGTGCTCCTTAGAGCACCAACCCACTTCTAAAGCTGCAAGCATTACCCCCGTTATAAAGCGAGAACAGATAGCACCCCCCTCCCCATAATGCAACTACTGTATATGTTATGGGTTTTAGGTCATTTCATTGAAAAATTGGCAACAGCAACAAATATTAGATGAAGGGCTTTGTGTTTACAGATAAAATCTTATTTTTCATGTTGCGGTATAGTGTTTGCAAAACTGGAAAAGATTTAATCAAAATAAGGTGAAACACATGCATCAAAATATTAGTACTCTGAAGAAAAATTTTCACAGAACTACAGAATTCCTCATTTTGGGAATCATTTAAATTTGCAGCAGATTTTAAAGATTTTTTTAAAATCAAGCTAGCGTTTTTGCATATACAAACATTATAATTGCTAATATACAAGAATCTGTGAAGATACACCCAGAATATCCCTGTAGGTGCAGCCATTTGAGACACCTAGCCTGCTCAATGCATTTGCAATATTCTGTTTGTGATCGAAAAGGCAGTGCCTTATCAACATTTATTCTATTTTGTTAGAATTTATACAGTGTTATTTATTTACAGCAAAACTATTGATGTTTAAAAAAGAAACAAATAGTGTTTTATACCCTGACAGTTTGGGTCCAAGAAAAATAAGGCGAGCTGTTGTGGATTTTAGTAATTTTAGTGTCTTTCCATGGTTTAACCATTTCGTCTTCGTACATCCCCTCTGGCCACAGGAATTTATTTCTTTTGAGATGACATCAAACTGCTTGAAAGAAGCTGTTAACAGCATGGCATCTTGTATATACACTGCATTGGTAACTGCGCACCCTCCAATCCTGTGAATGAACGTGAATTTCCATGCTCTGTAAATTGGCTCATGCTAAATTAATTTTTTTGTTTGGTTTTTTTTTTTTGTTTGTTTGTTTTTGCATAAAAACCATGCGGTTAATGTGTGGAAGCAGCAAACACACGCACACTTTTATAGGTGAATGTTTAATTCCTGTTGATTTTTCTTCCGTGAGTTTCCCTCTAGAATACTGGCAGTAAAAGCACACAGTCCTACGGAAAGAAAAGATAGCACAAATCATTTCAGAAAATCTTGTTAGAATCAATTTCGTGCCTTTCTCTGACTAAATAGAAAAGTTCTAAGTGGCATTATGGAATTCCGCAATAGGATAAATCACACTTTCTAGGCAGGTAATGTCATTAGTTGAGCTCCCAGCATGAAGGGAAAACGCAGCTGCAGATGTCCACGTTGCTCGTGAACTGACTTACAAATACGTTTGCAACATGCTGCATTTCATCAGCCCAGACAAAGCACCAGCTCATCAGATCCGATGATGACAAGGAATAGGTGATCTCCATAGCGGAAGAAATAGCATCATCTCCAGAATGCGAGCGCTGCTGCTTTCACAGCACATTTTTGTTTATTGTTTGCAAGCATCCCCACAGTGGTGGAAAACTGCAATCCTTGCACATCCACCTCTGCCAGTCGCTCAGGGAACGTGACCGGGAGAGCCAGGAATGTGGAGTCCAGCCTTTAGGAGGCTTGGCGAAGGACAAAGCAAGGAAGAGGAGCAGCCCCATCCATCTCCCACCTGGCTTGTGTGAGTGGCACCAGGGAGACGGGGGGCCAGCTCCTGCTCTCTCGCCCATCCAAAAATAGTCAAGCAGCCACGCACATAAGGACAGCAAGTTTGTTACATCTGTTGTACAACAGCGATGTCTTGCAGCAGGCAGGCAGGAAGCAGAAATACAAACACACCGGCGAACGGGAGCTGGAAGACCTGCAGGTTCCCCAGCACCTGGGCACAGGAAAGCCTGTTTGGGAGTGCAGCTTGCGCAGCGCCTGCAGGATTCAGGCTGGCATGGACATGTCTGTTTACTAATCAGGTCACAGGTCCACACGCATTCCCCAGGAGTGCTCGTGCTCTCCTTCTACGCTAAAACAATCTGTCCTTGCCCACATCTACGGTTGTCATAAATCTATCCTGCTGCTAAAAGCCGCCTGTTCACATTGCAGCGGTCACGCCAGCTCATACAGTGCCGTCCTGCAGAATTGCATTGCATGCAAAAGTTCTTGGCTTTTCCTTTCAACCTATATTTCACAACAGGTTTATTTGCAATGGTGACAAAGACATTTTTATGGCAAAATTGAGCTAACGTTGTGATTTTTTTCAAACATTCTAAGGAAAAGCAACACCTCTGCCTCCCAAACAGAATTTTTTAGTCTTTTGTGATCAATAAACGAACTAGTTTTCTATCAGAATCCCCTGTCCGTGCAAATACATCCACTCCTGCATTCAAATAAAATGTTTTCAATAGATTCTTGACTGGGCTCACAATTACTTAATGCACATTTGGTCATGCTTATCATATCAAAGTTTGGACCACAGAGATTCATCTTACAGGACAAAGCTCCCCCCTGAGCAAAGGTTTGTTATCTAAGGAAAACTCTCGAAGTTCCTCAGGGACTCTAGCCCAGAAGAGTTGCCTACTGGAAATCACAGGAGAAATGCATCAGCAGTCATGGGAGCAAATCAGGTTCTGTGGAACTCAGACTCTGGCTTTCTGAAGGTCAGAATATCTGTTTCATACATTAGGCAAGGACTGCCTTATTAATGCCATTTTATTTTAAAATGAAATGCTTCTCCCTTATCCCCAATGTACATTGCATCACGCTTGTATGCTGGCAGGCTCTTTATCAGCACTGCTTATGGGGTTCAGTGCCCCATCTGGCCTTCAGCGCCTTTGAATTCACAAATTTCCACTGGTTTTCCGCTGCAGATTGACAGTGGAGAAACACAGGAGCTAACCTGGGACATAATTTCATACAAGCAGTACCATCCCTTTGGCTTGCTTTCCTCCCATATCCTTGAGCTCCATGAAAGGTGTGTCAAAAGAATCACCTTCCTTTTCAAACCATTAAATATTTTATGAGTATGTTGAGCAGCAAGCCACATGAAGCAGTATTATTCTGCTAGCACATGTGGGAGGGCTCTCAATAGAAGCAGGAATTCAGCGGTTGTGCTAGGTGGATGCAGTAGGTGCTTACCAGATGCTGAAAGCATGCCAGTCGCCTCGCAGAGCTTCCTCCTTAGGGCTTGATCCCATAAAGCCCGCAGCTAGATCCCACACACCGTGTGCCACGGGTCTCAAATGGCACTACTCACATGCACAGAAAGTCCGCACGGCCAGGTGGCTTTAGGGGCTACCTTACATTGCAGCAGTCAGAAGGGACTAGTGACTCAGGAGAGACTCTGCTTCTGTCCTTTACCTCCACATCACTATCCAGTATGTTTTCCAGGTCCCGTTTATCCTGTTCTTAAATCCTACAGTCAAACCTATACTAGATGTATAGGAAAAGGATAACACACAGACTTGTACTTCGTAAACTCTTTCTCTGCCCAGTTCCTAAAACCCACCAAAGCTAAGAAAAGTTCTGAGTAGAAAAAAAGACATGAACATGGTAAACATACATGCTTGAAGCCATGACTGACTGACCAGCATTAACAGACACAGACTGGCTCCTCCCGTATTTACAGGCACATTTGCTGTGTGACTACAGTTATGTGATTGAGACAAAGCAGCCTCTGGCTTCACAGTGCTCCGGCACGCCGTTACAGAGCCCCTGCAAGGGTGTCTTAGTCTGTGCATTTGGTTTTAGTTTGGGAAGCCCTTATAACGTCAGCTGCTGTTTTGTTACAACCGTTAAGGCTGGATCAATAAAATTCACAAGAAACAGTTGGTAAGGATTATTTGTTGGCAAATATTGAGACACTTCACTGGCTCTTACAAGGACTCTGACTTGCGTAACTGCCCTCAGACCACATGGCCGACAGTGGAAGAAGCCTTCCACTCCCAGCAGATTTACTTCTGTGCAGCTCCTTCACTATTTGTGTTTAAGTTGACTTTTAGGAGCAGAAAGTGCCATGGATTACAAACACTAGACTTTGTAAAACTCCCCAAAATCTTACACATGCCTCAGTATTGCTTTGCTTTATGTTCCAGGAAGCAAAGCTCAGTTTCTGTACATGAATCGAAGGTCATTTTCTGCTTACAAGATCAAGGGCCATCTATTCAGCTTTGCAGCTCAAAAGCAATGTTAAGGTAGCCAAGGCAAGCCATTGCACAGCCCAGGCGCTAGTCCCCGTGCTGCGCAGTGCTGTGCTGGCAAAAGGCTTTAGCAGTGAAAGAAAATTGATCACACTGACCGCTCAGTGGTCGGCTTTCAGCTTTCATGAGTAACTTTTCTTCTCCACGTGTCTGACTTCTTTCTTCGTCTTAACCTTATAACCTTCTCCCTGCTTGAAAAGAGAAATATGAACATTAACAGAGTCTGCAGAGAGTGTTCATAATTACAAACCTGCTTCCAAAACAGGCTCCACATTTTGCTGTAACAGGATAAGTAAAAAGCAGTTAAATCACATTAACACTTCATTTCAAAGATACACACAATCTACTTATCCACTCTGATGAGCAGCAAAAGCACAGGCCTGAAATATCATCTTCATCATCCACAATTTCACCACGACCCCTGGGCTGGAATGCCCGACTGGCAGCCCTCGGCAGAGCCCCTGCCATCGACTGCAGCGGGATTCAGTGCCACCGTCAAGGAAAATCACCTTTCCCAACTGGCCTCCCGGGTCAGCTGGGATTGGTGGACATTTCCAACAGCATAGGCCACGGCTGCTGTTATGATGTTTCACAATGTCTGTGCTTTAAAGTGAGCAGGTTAGTAATGGAATAGGGGGAGGAAGAAGAAAGCCAGCAAAAACCACCACCAAAGCAGTGCAGAAGTAAAACCAATGACAGTGACAAGCAGTGCAGGTTTCAGTGTCTTTAAAACAGCAAACCCCAAAATAAAGTTCATCTTCACTCATTAAAAGTAGCTCAATAATCATCTAAAAATAAATACTCCAGTAATCACAAGCCTCATTCACATCAGAGAAAGGCATCTGTTTATGTGTGGTTATCGGCAGAATTTACCCCTCGGGTGATCTGCATTGATGTATTTGTAACTATTTGTAGCTTCCGACTAATCTAATCTGGTGCAGCAAATTGAAAATATTTCCCCTTTGCTGGGCAGGATTTATTTTTTCCCTGATAAAGGACTACAAAAGAAGGGATGGAAATATGTTTGTTTCAACTCTCTTATTTCTATGTCATGTCGTTCCCCCTCCCCCCCCTTTTTTCTTTTTTCTTACCAGCAGATGAAGAGTATTTGTTACCTTTGTTTGGTTTTGAATCTGTTTTCACTCAGTCAAAAATTCCATTAACCTCAATGACAACTTTACTGGAGCAAAAACCTCCTAGGGCTATGCGCTGGGGACCAAGGCAGGCTCTCCCCTGTAGCCATTTGACCCCAGAGGTGCTGCCTGTTCCCCCAGAGCCTCCTTGGGACAGAGGATAGCTCGAGGCACAGCCTGCCCACACCTGCCCGTACCCCTGGAGCCCCCTGCAAGGGGGCTAGAGCGTGCTGGGGCACAACGGGCCTGCCCTTCCCACTGCCCTCCTTTCTTTTCAGGGGTGCTGAAGCTGGGCACAGTCTGGCCCTACAGAAGGGCTTCTGATTTTAACTGCCAGGGACAAAATCCTGTCTTGGTGCCTGCTTGTAAAGGATCCCATTGCTTTGGGTACGTTCGCGTTCCCCTGAATCCTGCAAACCCTCAGTCACTAGCACAGGGGTATTACGCAGGTGAGCGAGAGGCCGGTGGGGACCAGACTGCAGCTCACTCCTCTGGGCTGGTGAAAAAGCAACACGCTACACCTAAGGGTGTAAGGCGCAAATTCTGCAAGGGCTTAACCAAACCCACAGACACGGCTCATCTTGATGGCACAAAACAGGCCCCAAAACTATGGTTTAATAAGCCTGCTGCCTGTAACACAGAAAGAGACCTTAACGCTTTGTGCTGAGAGAATTCAGCCAGGCCCCCTTGACACAGCCCCTGCCTGCACAGAGCACAGAGACCCCTGCCCCGTTACCCAAATGCACAACTTGTCAATAACCGCAAGCACTGCACTTTGCCGAGGCTTCTTGTTAAATGCAAACCTCCAGCCCTTTAGCACTTTCCAGCAGTCAACACAACCCTCTACATCTACTGTTAATTCCTGACAGTCCCCGTTCCATTACCATTTCGCCAACTTTCCTCTCATGGGGGATAACAACGCGTCTTACTACCTTCCGTGTGATCTGTGGGAAGCAATAAATGAAAAGGATCGATTTTTTTTTTTTCCTAGATTCTAAAGGGAGAAAGTATGTTAAAAGAAGTTACTTGAATGCAAAGACTCAGAGCAGTGATGTAATTCATGATTACTTTTCTTGTGATGACGTTGCCTTCTTCGTCGGTAAACTGTTCCTCTGTTACAGATTCACCAGGAATGTTTTTTGCTTCCTCACCCTAAAGAATGTGTTATAAGATTAGCAATATAGCCTATATTCTGCCAAACCCACACATATTTCCACACCAATCCAAGCAACAAGCACATGCTAGCTTCAACTTTATGTAACAGTTTGCTTTATGTCACACAAATAGTATGAAAGCCTTGCTCATTTAGCATGCCAATACCTGTGCATTTATTCTACAGAATGTGTCCTTAAAGCCTGTAGTGAGCTTCTAGCACATTGTTCTTACTAACTAATTCATGACATGAAGCTCTCTGGGCAACAAATCATCTTGCGATCGGTCTGAGTCCTATGAGATGGAGGCACAAATTCGTGATGATAAACTCTCTAATCAGACGTCCATTAGCTTCTCACAGCTCCTCAGTGCCCAGCACACACAGACACATGGTCTAACACCAAAATAAGGTGGGGGAAATTTGGGATTTAAAAAGACAGCTCTGCCTATAGCTTGCTAAACACAAGATCTTAAACACACGCACAAAAGACAAGACTTCTCAGCATTTACAAAATGGAGAAAGGTATCTTACGTGACACTTTTCCTGGCACGGTAACGCCTGCTGACCTGCCGAGGAGCCTCGGCAGCCTGGTGCATGACTTACTGACATCGGCAGCACTCCAGCCATCGCTTCTTGTAGTACCAGCAATTTATAGGACCAGCGTAAATAAATGTAAAAGCAGTTTCCTAACTGCTATACACTAGTGACTTAATACCACTACAAGAATTATTGCTCAAATTATAAATAAATGACATTACTTTAGAGTCTAAGGCTAGCTGGCAGTCATGAACTCATGTTTCAGAAGAACTTTGACTATTTTATCTCATAAAGTCATGTTTCCAAACCTGGGTGCTGAAGCAAGGACTGCATTTGATGCTTCAAAAATATGTCATCTGTGCTTATTTATTTCACATAAATAAAGTAAATATAATCATAATGTTGCTGGCCTACATGTGAAAAATTTGCACACATAAATGAATAACCCTTTAAACAAACAAACAAAAAAAATCCTTGAAACTTTTCTTCCCTCACCCTCAACCCACTATGGAAAAAATGGCAACTAGAGGGAGGAAGCAGAAAGAAGCATTGTATAAAACATGTTATATCAATATTAACAACAAAATAATATTTGAAATGAGATTATTACAGCTCAATATCAAGCTTTCATAGTGCTTCCATGTACTAAGCTGCACAGGGCAAATATAATTCCTATTTACTGTGGTCTACATGCTACACAGTTGTCTACGTAAGCTCCTGGCACTGCTCTATAATGAACAAATACGGTGATGCCATGTTTAATTTTTTTAACTGTTTTCCCTACAAACACAGCTTTTTCAATATGTACATTATAATATTAGGTTTATACATTATTTCTAAGCTCTAAACTAAATAAACCTTTCCTCCTGTTTACAAGCCATTTGCGGTCTTTTCTATAGTCAAGCTTTTCCATTTTCCTCGCTTTAGAGAGAGAGCCTGCAGCAGGCAAAGCCAGAGGGGTGTACCGAAGAGCAGAAGGCAGGTCTGCCGCTAACTGAGCCCATGGTCAGCATTCGTCATTATTCGGAAGTGCAGAATTTTTGCTTATTTCATAGTGAAAGCTGTATTGAAATTACCACTTGATAATTAAGTAATTAAACACTTTTGGACATTTTACATGCCTTTTCCCCATGCTTTCCCAGGCTATATATAAACTGCAAAACTTGCTGAACTTTGATGCTTCTGGAAGCATCGCTGAAAGAAGGGCAGGCTCCAGAGCCAGGCGGCTGTCACTGCGTAAGGACGTAAGGATGAGGTCTTGTGTCTGAGATACACCTGGGGCTGAAGGGACCTAGCTGAGGTCCCCAGGCCTGGGAATAGTGGCATCCCTGCAAGAAGCACGGCAGAACAAACGGCTGCTGAAGCCTTCAGATGGAGCCTGGGCTGGGCCCATACAACTCATTTCCCAGAAGGACTCTGCTGGCTGAGGGGTCACGGGCAGGAGAAATTACACACTTGCCTAAGAACTGACGTCATGCTACGTGCAGGAGGAGGGAAGTAAGAGGCTGGCCTCCGTGGTGAGCGGGGCCCCAACGACAGCAGCCTGCTCCTTCCTTTCTCATGAGCGAGACGGCAGAAACGAGAATGGCACGGGGACCGCTGCTGCGGCAGGGGGGGCGATGACTGGGTAAAGGTTTGGGGAACTGAAACCTGGGGGGTTTCCTAGCCACAACGGGGGGAAATACTGATTCTGGAGACCTAATACTTTTCATCAGAAGCGTAGCAGATGGGGAACTAGCTGCACAGTTTCTTTCCTGGCCTCTCACCCGTGGTCTCAGAGACTCCCCAGCGGGCTGCCACGCCGTGCCCTAAGGGACAGGAGGGAGCCCTGGCCCAGACGTCCCTCCCACCCCATGGAGCACAGAGGTGTGGAGAGGTTCCCTTTCATGAACGGGATCTCCAAAGCCACTACAATAAACCCCATGAAAAACAGAAATAAAACAACATGGCCAGTAGCAAAGTCACCAGACTACCTGGCACACCAATACTGCCTGCATTTACTGGTCCTTTGACGCCTTACTGCCACTATGAGCAAGGTTAATCCTTAAACCAAGTTAGTGAGAATTACTGCATTCAGCTTTAAAGTGGAAAATGCATTGATGCACTGAAAGATGTCTCTTGGAAGAAAACGCAGTTTTAAAGGTATGGTGAATCTTGGTTTTTAATTACCTACGTGCTCCTTTAAGCACAATTTAAGGATAAATGCTGTTAACTACTCAGCAGTCAGCACGCATGAAATCCAGCTTTCACAATTTTCTTGCTGGTGGGTAGTTAAACAAATTGCAGGAGGGCTCACAATTGGCAGGAGGTAGATCTGATTTACTGACATTTCTAAGCCTATGCAGTTATAAAGACGGATGTTTGCTAAGGAAAAAAACCCTTACCCACTGGCAGTTTTACTTGTCAGATCTCAAACCAGCTTTGGGTTAGAATGGCACATTAGATGACCTTGTCAACAAAAGCTGTTTTTAAACACAAAGCTGGTATGTCTGCGTCACAGCTAAAGAATAAAATTCCTTCTGCTGCATCATACTTATGTAGGCTTCATTTCAGCCTCGACCCGTTGAAATCACTGTCACAATACCAAGAGCTTTAGAAAGGCAGGGAGAAAACCTAATACCGTGATTACTGGAAGCTCGGTTATATCCCGGGGACTAAACCATACAAAGGCTGCCTCAGCCCCAGAACATGCCAGGAAGCTTTGCAATGCAGAGTGCTTTAATGTCACCCTGCTCGCCGGAGTGTAGTCCTGCCAAAACCAGCTGGTATCCTCTCTCTGCTGCTCTCCAGGGCAGGAGAAGCAAAGAGCAGCTTCCTCAAAGTCTTCTGCCAGCTCTACTGATTTTCTTAACAGTTATTTGCAGATTATGGGTGTTCCCAGGGCCCTCCAGATAAACAGAGTTATACAGTTGGTGCTGCAGTATTGTGCCAAAGTTCACTGCAGCTTTGTCAGAGCTCTGGTTTTCTTTCATGTTTGTTTTGCTACTAGAGGGATAATAGTCCCTTTTATTCCTCCTATACATCTAGTGTTGTTGTAACAGTGGAGAAAAAAGGTGCGGCTGGATGCCTCTTACCCAGATGGATAAAAGGGAATTTAAAAGCAGGCGGAAATAAGCAAGATGGAAAGATCCTAAATATTTAATTTTGCCAAAGACCAGAGGCAACGCTGCAATGGGAACAGGAGCTGTACAGAGCGCTCAGACCTCTTCCCTTACTGGCCTAAGCCACCATCAAGACATAATCCTTTCAGTCTCGAGATCACATTCTTGTCATGCACAAACAGCAGCTGCGCCTCAGTCTCCTTGGGGTCTCAAGCCTCTGTGGCAGTGGCAGTAGAAACAAACATCTTTCATTAAGGTCACTTTCATTAGTGAGTTCTGCCTACGCAGGGAGACCTTGTTAATCAGATGCCATGACTCTCCGCCTGTGCTGAGTCTGTACTTGCTTGTTTGCAGATGAATTGCTAAAGCCATGGCGGGGGGGGGCACAACAACAAACCGCCAGGCAAGTCAAGGAGACCTGAAAGGAAATGGTGCCTCAAATGGGGCAGAGTACAGTCCAATACCGCGAGCTGGGTCATAGGTCTGTTGCTTGTTGCATGGAGGACAACATGATGAACAGACCTTGTAACAGCACTTGTAGTCTGTGGTTTAATTTACCTCTGTGTTATCTTACTGAGGCTGGCAACTCCGAACCTGTCGGTCCCTGCCGGGGCGAGGGCACTTTCAGAGTAGAGCAATTCTGCAGCTCTCCCAGCCTGGCAGGGACTGCAGCAGAGAGGCTGCGCCCAGCTGAATACACAAATGAAAATGCTTCCCATGTGCCTTATGTGGGGCACAGGCCCTTAATTCTTCTCACTGCCAGGATGGCCACATTTTCGCTTTCCATAAAGAAGTTTCCTCTGAATAATATGATCATGAAAGCTGCTGGTTCTAGTTTTGACTGACTGCTGCTCAGGCTCCCATGCCACTCCTCCAGTGCAGGCTGAACCAAACCCTCTGCAATCAGTAATGGGCGGTTTCATGAGCAAAATGCATGGAAAGAGACAAATAAATCTTTAACGAAAATTGGCAAGAAATAACAAAAGTACAAGACACAAAATGACATCAGATTTTAATAACCCCTGCTTAGAAATCTATCTTATTTTCCGTTACAAAATTCTACCGTAAACCTTTTGGCAAGGATTTTACTAAACAGTTTTTGCCAAAAATTTGTACCCATGAAAGACATAACCACCTCTGAAAAAGCATAAAAAATTAGACTCTGATTTCTGTCATGACTGAATAAAGGAGCTTTGGATCAGGCTCTGAATGTGCACATTGTGGCAGCACTCTTATTTTTCCCTTGTGTGCTAATTGCTTGCATTCCTGCGCTACCATAAAAACCCGTTTCTTTTGCAATGCCCCATCCCATCAATCCGCCATGTGAACAGAAGAGGGGAAAGGAAGCAAAACCAAAACCATATGCACTACCTTGAGGTTAGAATACGATCCTATTACATGTGGAAATGGGCATCAGTCCTTGCTTGTCTGGTTTTATGGGCTCAGCCCTCTGAAGTGCTAAATCCCATGGGAATGTGCTTGAGAGTAGAGTGCTGAACACTTGACAGGACTCAGCTCTTGGACTGCTGGGAAAATACCTCCAGGGTAGAGAAAAGTCTTTCTCCATATTTGGGCCAGGACAGAGAACTAAGGTAGCAGTTAAATGGAAATAATACTCTTAGCAATAATACAGAACAGCACTGAAATGAAAAACAAGTTGGGAAAGAAGAACAAAGGTAATGAAGCAATTCAGCCCTGATGGTAGCTGTTGAGGCACACAGCAAAGCCTTTTTTCTACAGGACTCAATCTATCCTCAACTTTTGGCGTTACCAAACTTTATGCCTGCAGGCTACGTGAGTACCTCTGTTGCCTTTAATGCAACACGCAGGCAGTAATGAATATATGCCACAGCAAAACGACGCAGCTCCCTTGTGCGGCTCTACCCGGCGGAGGCTCCAAGGGCACCCTCGTCCCCTCCCGGCTGCTGCCATTGGCACAAGCCGGCGGAGCGGGCTGACGGCACGGGCAAGGCACTGCCAGCCTTTTATGATGCCTGCGCCCAGGTTTTTCAGATGTTCAAACCAGTTTTTGTTCCAGAGAATGCCAGCTCAACCAAGAAGTCTAGGGCCGGCTCCTAAGTAAACATAAGACAGTAGAGGGTAAGTACTCCCCTGGTCCAGGTGGGACTGCAGATAAGCACTGGGGCATTTCATTGTCAGCGTTGTGGCAGGCTCGCTGCCTGGGGGACGGGAAACGTCCCTGCCTCCTACTCTGCGTCGCACCTTAACAACTATTTGGCTAGCCACGAGTGTCAGAAACCACAGGAGCAGAAGGAGAGCCCGACTGCCCTCTCGCTACTGCTACGTGCAAGCGATGCCAGCCCCACTCAGCGTAAGCCTCAGAGAGGGGCACTGGGGCCGTGGGGTCGGGCAGAGTACCCACTCGCTGGGTGCTCAGGCACCGGCAGGCGAGAGCCCCCTGCTCCTCCTGACCGCTGCTCGGGGTCCTGCAGCAGAAACACCGGAGTTATTTTTACTCTGCCTGCTGAGAGCGTTGCTCCGTGCCTCTGAGCGCTGTATCCTGAGACCTCTTCCCTGCATGAGGAGCTGTTCCTCCGTTTGTGCATGCTCTCCCAGCGATTTCAACACACCCAAACTGAACCTCTGCTCCCAGGAACGTGCAGAAATTAAAGTCCAGATCTCTACCAACGTTAAAGTTTGACTCTTCTATTTCATACCACCATTTCATGAACCTTACGTGATAAAATATATTTACTGAAGTGGTTGTTTCCACTATCAAACTCTTTCCACTACCAAACTCTAAAAGGCCTGATGATTGCTGCTGTGAAAATTTCTCTTGCTCTCTTTTAAGCTTGCCTTGAGATGCAGAGTGGGGGAAAAAAAAGAAGCTATAAATCTTCAGAAAATGGCTTAAGTATCATATGTATTTTCTAATCAAGAGACAGGTACAGCTCTAATCCAGTTTGGAACAGACACGTTCCCAACAGAGCAGGTTCAGCCACCTCCAGTCACGGAGCACACCCTCCTGACTGCATCTGCACTAGCTGCAGATTACAACACTATATACACTGCTTTACCGTTGCTCTGTTAAAAGTTCAACCCCAAGTTGTACCACCTCATTTAAAACCAATTTTCTATGCCTTTCTCTAAACACAGCAAATGTACTTGGAAAGTAAGTGAAGGATGCCTTTTACATACTTTCTCTTTTCTATTCTGACATCTCCTGACTCCAAACCAGTGGACACTAAAATAGTTCAGACATCAGTTGGGTGGGGGACATCAGCCACAGGCCAACTATTGCAGCCTTTAAAACTTTCAGCGCATGGAGACTTTATGTCTTACCAGAAACATTCTTACAGCATTCGAGGGTCTGTAATCACCCACAGGCCACCTGCCCCATTTGAAAAAAAACCAAACAAACAACAAACAAACAAAAAACCAAACGCACATTCCTATTTCTGACCAGTCATGTCTTCTCTGCAGAGGGAATTACTGATGAAGGGTTATACCCTGACCTGCCCAGGGCCTTCCATGGAAGTCAGCAGGTTCTGCCTGTAAAGATGAGGTATTGGACAAAATATCCACTTCTACTGAGCTCATTTTTGCTATTCCTGCCCTCTCCCAAATGGAAGCATGACTGGTATACTGAAGAAATTCAGGGTGAAGACAGTCAGAAATGTCATCCTGCCTTTTCCAAAAGTGTCTGTATCTTGGACAGATCAGTAGCTGTGCAGAGCAGCCAATCTGCCATCCACGTTACACAAAAGGTGTGGTGCCTGTACGCATACTCTTCTCCACGAAGCATGCAAATAGCAGCTATATAGATATGTGCAATCAGAGCGTCACAAATCATTCCTAAAGCAACAACTATATCTTAGGCAAACTCAGCTAGTGCTGTAATAGCACTATGGTGGCTGGCTGTCTTTTTGATGGCTCGACTACATGATTTTCTAATAAGAATCTAATAAATCTTGTAAGTTACTGAGGGATTAACATAATGGTTTCCAATGCAAAATTATTTTCTTATGCTATACGCTGCAGGCAAATAAAGCCATAATATATGACCATACAAGAAAAAATATGAGGGCAAATGCTATTATGTATATGACTATGCCATTGTTATCAATATATAAAGTATATTATGCTGTAAGTAAAGGTCATCTGTAAATAAATATACTAAACAAAGCCTGCTGAAGGCAATACAAAGACTCCTATTAACTTTGGTAGGTTTTAAATCAGGATCACCCACTGTTTTGAGGTTTTCCAGATGTCCTGGTTTCAGTGAGTGAGCAGCTGCGTGGTGCTTAGCTGCTGGCTGGGGTTAAACCATGACACCAGAACACATTAAGCACTTAGGACCACAAGTTTCAACCAGAGTACATGGCTCATCTCTCCTATGTCCCACTCATGTACGTTCCTGCAATTTTTTAACTTGTAATTTAGAATTTTTTTAAGAAAATAGAAAAAAAGAAAAAAATTGTCACTCATATCTCTCTGCAATTCATTTTTCTCTACATCAGACCAACACACTGCATCTAGCTATAGTCTTTAAGACGCCATGCAAAACAGTGGCAGTGAAGGACATAACATGCCATGCAGCACAGTTGTTTTCCAGCAGAAGACAATCATAAACCTCTGGGTTAAGCAAGAAAAGGCCACCTAGCACTTGGTTATAAATACATACTGGCAATGGAAAGCACACTACCAGAGGGACTCCAGTATGCCAAAACTGACATTCTGACACAGCAGTCCAAACCCACGTCCATGCCAACGTCGCCTCAGGAATGCAAATCACAAAATACCTTCAGAATCAACCGCCGTCGATAAACTCTTGTAGTAATTCTCTGCTCTTCATCTGAGCTTGAGTCACTCTCAATCTCACTGTCACTGTCACTATATTCCTAATAAATGCATTTTTAGTACATTTGAACAGCACATTTGCAAGACAGAACATGCTGATCAGGACTAGGAGAAGAAAACAGAGGTTATCATGGACAGTGGTTTTCCTGTCTCTGTCATGTACATAATGACTCGCAGTTTTGCTCTTAAAGGATACGGCGGGAGGAGGCCTTTTTGCTCCTTGGCATGCTGTAGCTTGATAAGTATGCCAGGTATGGAATATCTCAGCAGCTCTTAAGTCTTAGAAAATGGTATTTGGAATGCATCTGACCTGTGGAATTTCTAAATCTTACGTACTTGCTAAAAACTTTGTGTACATAAAAGCCTTGTCATAAGTCCTTGCTTTTTTCTCCTCAAAAATTAATGTTTCAAACAAATCGTATGGATTCACAAGGTATGGGAAGTGAATTCCCTTATAGAGCAAGAAGACAGTCATGCAGAAAGATTCAGTGGAGCACCTCCACAAAGAAGATTACAAATAAGCATTTTGAAGAACTTCTCCATGTAAATGGCTTTCCTGCTCAGTGTTCATCTGCTTTTAAGTAGCAAAACTGTAGTGTGAAGTATAATCATTCTGCATTTTTTAAGAAGTGAACTGGTAGACCTCAGCTGAGGGCAAGGGGGAACAGCCTAACGCTGGTCTCAGCTTGGTGCCGGGAGGTCCCACAGCCACAGCCAGGTGTCTACACCGTCCTGGCACCCTCTGACAGCCCCAGAGTTTTCCCCTGCGAAACCCAAGGAGCTCCTTGGCTTTGGGGCTGAGCAGCTCTGTGTGCACATGCCTGGCAGAGGGCTTCATACCTATGGCTGTGACAGACACAGGGCAGAGGCCCTTCTCACATGATGTTTGGCTGAACCACCCTTTCTGTGAATAGAGAAATTTGAATATTTTCTCTATAAGTACTCAATGACAGCCCCAAACTGATTTTAAAGTCATGAACAGTGGATATTGCTAAGTGCATTTCTGTTTTGCTTTTTGAATCTGGCCCAAGACATCCCAAACAAGAAGCATTTCTCACAAATGATGTGTCAAATAAGAGTAGGCATAGGTGGGTGGAGGAGAAAAAGGACTGTATAACAAAAAGCATTTAGGGCAGGATGACAGTATTCATCTGCATGTAAAGTCTCCTGCTGTCCTCTGACACTAGCCAAATACACATACAAAAAAATTATAATCCAACCCTATCCTGAAGAAGTAACAAGAAGCAGGAGAAGATTCCCAGAGGGCACGAAGGTTTTGGAGGAAGAGTTATTTTTAATAAACAGCTTCAAGTGGTTTATTTGTGATGGAATTCTGACACTGGGAGTCACCTCAATCACATGGCAGACATCACCCTCTTTGGGATAACAGACCAACTGTGCTGTGCTCCTCTCATTTAAAAAGATCATTGGAGTCTGATGCTTGAGCATTTGTAGAGAATTATATGGCCTACATTGTCACTGCATTGGTTTTGTAAACTTTTGGGCATTTACGTGGACTTGGGGTGAGGCCAACAATTTGTTTCATCCACATCACCAGGCAGCAGCCCAAGATCAATTGTCTGAGTTTATCTCTTGTTGCAAACTGTGTGCCAAAACACTGATGCATCCCTCACCTTTTACTTTGGGAAGTAATTTGATTTTGTTCCCCCTTTCTTTCCACAAAAATAAATCTGTTTCTTCCACACTTTTCTCTTTATGGAGCATTTCTGAAGAACACCTTGCAGAAAGACTGCAGTTGAAATTCTCTTTCTGTTTTCGTGACAGCACATGAAGTGTCCGTAAATTGGACTGTGTTACTAACTAAACTATGGACTTCAAATTAAATTAGAAGATATTCTTGAAGAAATATCAGTAAGATATTAGAAGCAATTCTTGTTGCCATTCCAACAAACACTAGCTTGCCACCCATTCAGGCTTTGTGGGAGACCCACATTTAGAAATGACATTACTTTCTGATACCAGCTTATTCCAAGATCATAGCTATAAAAAGACTTGTTATTTAGAAGGTAAGATTATCACCCTTTGCCAATAAAGCAAAAGTAGTGCAAGAAGCACGCATAAGAAAAGCACGTACTTTTTCTTTCTAATCCAGATGGGATATCCAAAAGTAAAGAGCACACAAAAGTGGATGACAACTTATGTTTTCACTGATGGGAATCCAGAGGGGAAAGTGCAGCACTGTCGCACACCCTCAGCATGTTACAGTGTGCATCTACGCTCATCCCTTCTTTTAAATGGATCATCATAATAAAAGCCTGAGGTCTGCCCCAAAGCCTACCAACGCTAAAGGAACTCTGCCATCTGCCTTTAACTGCCTTTGCAGAAGGCTCTTTCTTACATTTTTAAAGTATTCCAGTAATTGGTGAACATTAGGAAAGATCTTCACTGCTTCAACTATGTCACGAACTAATAACACGATAATAACAATCATATGCTGCATAACTGCTGAGACTGATTATGTTACCATCTAATAAAAGAACTCTTGGTTGTATAATCGAAAGAATAGTTTAAAATGAACTAATTTAAACCTGAATGATTTATTGCAGCCCACCACAGCCAACATTTTTATTGTTCTACAATAAAAAAAGTGCTATATCATGTAGAAGCAATTCTACTGAAATACCTCGCTTCCAGAAGTTATAATCTCCTCCTGTATTACGCCTGGGAAAAGACAATCTCAGCAGAGAGAGGAATGTAGAAGAGCCTCTGCAATTCCCTTTTTCAGCCTGGTTCCCTGCCAGCCCTGTGGTCTATTCCGTGGCAACCCTCCCACTGGTGGGGTGCAAGGTGCACACACCCATGGGGCTATAAGCCATTCTTTGAATCTACTTTACTTTTAAACTTCTGGGAAATAAATATAAGCAACTGAGAAAGCTATTAAAATCTTAATTATCAGACAACAACTGCAGTTCTGCAGTTAAGGATGTGCAAGCCAGGCAAGGTAGAAATAAAGGGGAGCCCCTCCGCAGTATTTTAAGAAGAGCCACCACCTGGAAAAGTGCTTTACACGTTTGGAAATCTTTTGATTCCTCTTGGCTGGATGCACTTTGGAGTTGGGATGAATGAGGCCGTGAAACAAAAAACATAAGGAGGAGATTAAATATTACCCAAAATTTATTTTTCTGCAAATTAACAGAGTAAAAAAATGCCAGAGGTGTTGGGGCCAAGGAGCAGGATAGAGGCCGAAGAGTCCCAATATCTCTTCGCTCACTTCAATGTCACAAAAGGAGTGGAAAACAGTGGCATCACCTTACTGGAAACAGATGGAGGACAGCTGAGCTATTTGGCACTGTTTGCACAGGTGGTATGTCAGGGCAGGGAAGAGGCCTGTTCCCTAGCGATGCAGGACAGTGGTCCCAGAAGCTGCTCTAACCTCTTCCAGGGCTTGGGGCCAGTCAGGCAGAGGATTACGCAGCCCTGCTTGGCTCCTCTGCCCACCCGCGCTCCACCTCATTCTATTCACACTGCAGAACATAAATTTCCACTGACTTCCATTTTTCTTAATTTAGCGATAAATAGAAAAGGCGTAAAGAAAGATTAAAAAAAACCCCCAAACCTGTCACAAACAACGTTACAAGTCTTACAAAAAATTATGTCGAGCAATAGGGACTCCTCACGCAGTTAATTGTTACCGGACATACTGTACCTTCTGTTCAGACATTACTGCTCCCTCCTCCTCTTGGTTGCTTGTTCTTGGCTTGCTATCCTCAGAAGTACTCCAGCTCATCTTCTTCACGCTGACAGGCACAGATGTTTTGTTGCCTTCTGTTGTTGGCTTGCTAGTCTCTTCCAAAGATTTCTGATATGCTGTTGATGATAACATTTGCTCATCAGTACCAGCTGCAATCTGGGTCTTTGTTTTCAGGGCTTCTTTGTCACTCTGCCTTCCCACATCATTTAAAGATTCCTGGATGTAGGATTTAGTTTTCGTCTCTGCTGTGGATTCGGATAGGCTTCCATTTGTTTCTGGCTTCCCTGCTTCTCCTTTGACATATGAGGTAATGGAATCTCTACATTGGTCCGAACTACAAGAAAAACAAAAAAAGCACAGACAGCCGTTCAGTGCTTAAATCACACGCAGAAGGGCAAAGCACCGAGCCTCTTACTGAGCCTTCATCCTTAGCACATGTGTTTCAGACCAAAAAAAGTAAGATTTTAAATTCAGCTTGCAAACCTCAATCTATTTAATAGCCTTATCTTCTGCATCATGATATCTTTCCAGAAGCAACAAGAGTATGGTGAACACTGGAAACAAGGTCAAATGTTTTATGTTATTCCCCTTCCACTTGGCAGGGGGAAGGAAAAAGAGAAAGAAAAATACACAACGCCTACCATTTCCATTGTATAATCATGAGATAAATCCCCGAGGCACTAATTCTTTAACCTGCTCTCTAACTAGGGAAGTGATGAAAGTATCTGTTACCATGCAATTACCAGTAATGACCAAACAGTTAATGTTATTTTTCCCCCAAAGTACAATATCTATACTCCAGATAACTCATGCCTTTTAAAAAATATTGCTATCTGAAAATAAATCCTTAGACAGTTCAGAGTTTCAATAATAAACAAAGCCAAAGGCAAGGAAGGTTACTACCAGATAGACAGCTGACCAAACTTTTGCCTCAGATTACCTATGGATAGGTTTAACCTGCACTTCTGAGGCCCAGTTTTCTTCCCTTTTGCATTTTTGATTGCTTTCAGATAATGACCGTACACATGAAAATACTATAGCTATTTGCGGGCAAAACTCTTACAAAAGATAGTAAATTGAATTAATCTAGTTAGAAATTGATATGTTATTTTCTCAAGGAAGCCCTTTTACTCGTAGAAGTGAACTATTTTCTAATTTAACACAATATAAAATGCAGAATAACAATGCTTGCTTAACAACAGAAATCGCATCAGTAGTAGATCAAGTGCTTTACAGTCCTGAAAGACAAGCAGTTTGCTGAAATCAATGGCCAAATTCCCACTGGATTCAGTAAGAGAGTATCTAATGCTACCTGAAACCTTAAAACATCCTGAGTCAAAGCTGCAATGATGTAAACTGCTGACAGACAAATAATCATTCTCTGCAAATAATCATTCTCTGCTGATTTACAGCTCATGCAGACCTGGCTCCTTCAATTAGTAATCATGGGAGCCACATTCAAAACAAAGGCAGGCAGGAGCTCTTCACCCAGTGGGTGCCAGTAAGGCTGAACATGGCAACATATTGTGAATCTTGAAAGTTTAAGTAGATCCAAGGGGAGGCTGGAAAAGCTCATGCAAGAGAAATGCATTGAGGATAAACGTGTAGAAAGCATCCACCTCAGCAGGTCATTACGCTGAAAGCAAGTGGCGCTTGGGAGAGTACTGGAGGAAAACAGAGTATACGTCCACTCTCCTCCTTCCCTGAGCATCCTCTACAGTCACTGCTGGGAGACAACACAGGGGACTAGACGGATTTGGCATCACCAGTCTTACCTTTTTATGCTTTGTAACTCACCTCTTTAAAAGTCTAGTAAATCACCATGCATAACATGCTTAAAGTAAGTGTATAAAAACAGTGACAATTTAAAAATTGGCTTATGGAAAAAGTAACAACTATCTGAGGAAAGGCATAGAGATGCAATGAAAAGGATGGCTGCTAAAAAGGTACTTGAGAAATAAGAGTAATGTAGTGTCCTGGTTTCAGATAATGTACATTTTATAGTCCTCGATTCCAGTTACTTGTATATATCACTTAGATTAATTAAAAATAGAAATACACAAGATAAAGAAAACAAAAAGTAATGTTATCCACTAAACGTAACACAAACTACTTCTGAAATACCTATATTAAGAATGAAACCTGATGAGTATACATTTTAGAAGACAAATATGTCTGAGGCCAAATTGAGTCAACTATTACTTTTTCTTTTAAATACATATATATATATATACACACGCACATATATACATATTCTCATAGAATATTAGAACAGCAGGCTCAGCACTGCTCCTGGAGGTAAAAGCAGCATGGGAAGGCTTGCTTACACACACACACTCTTATACAAAGGTGCTCACCTATCATCCAAACGATCTAGCAGGCTACCACCTATTCTGCGTCCCGATGTCAGTGGCTCAGTGACACTTGATGAGTCAGGCTGCCAACCTGTAATTGAAGACATTTCGTGTTCTGCTTGTTGAACACCTTTAAGAATTGACCATACTCTTTCTTCCGTCATCTCCTCAGACTCAGCTCCTTCTTCCAGATGAATGTCCTCAAACAGAGATTTAAGCTTTTCTTCCGTCATCTCCTCATCAGTACCAGACTTTTCTCTCTCAGGCTGTTCAGTCCTTACTCCTGTTTTACTAGTCTCTTCACTCTGCCTTTGTTTAGCATCTTTTGATATCCCGCCATAACTACCAAGATACCGTGGAAAATCCTTAAGGTCCACTTCCTCCAACTGGTTCTCGCCTACGGAAATATCTTTAGGTGTTCCTTCTCTAGGCAGTGAGAAATCGAGTTTGCTGTCATCCAGTGAAGTGTCTTCTTCAGTCACCACTGGCGGTGCTGCTGCTGTACCATCTACGTGTCCCTGGGAGGTCACTAACACGTCACTCAGTCTACTGGGAGTTCTAAGGGGTGACTCTAGGCTAGAGGTGTCGCTAAAGAAATCATCCTGATGGAAAGGGGTGGGTGGCACGAAGCGCAACCCAGTGGGAGTTTCCAGTTCCACTTGAATGGTGGGATAACCTAAGGAAGACAGCACATTTGGACTGACTGGGATGAAGCATGGAGCAACAAATAAGCAAATGTCAAATGATTCATGAGCTACATAAAGTATGAAATGTATGAGGAGGTGCAGGTGTATAAGAACAAATGCAGTTCTGAGAGATTTCTTTACTTTGCCCTAAACAGATGGAACAAAAAATGAGTACTGCCAGTGAATAGTACAGTGAAGCCAGTACTTTTGACTATTTTGTAAACAGTCTGTAAAGACTTCAGCAATTGGTTTTGCAGCCATTTTAACATTTTCAAGCTACAGCAGATTGTCTTATGAGCATGCAATAAATCAAATGTGGACAAGGGTGGCTGTCCCTTTATATCCAATACAATCTCTTGCAGCCATATTGTGTAAATCTTTCTTTCCCAGTTTTTCTTTTTTTTTAATTTGAAAGTTTAATAAATAGATTTTAAAGACAGAAGTAGATCATAACATAGGACAGCCACTTGTTTGTCAGTAGGTATTATTTCTAAAACAGGTCCACATTTTTAATAAACTTTTATATAAAAATACATGATACCAGCAATACAATATTACTAATAGATATCTCCAATTTAACCATAGAGCCACAAGAATGGAATAGTTAAAGAATGAGGAACAGAAATGGATCCTAATGAGGATACTAAAGAATAGTAGATCTAAATACACAGCAGGATAAAAAACTAAAAAGGGAAGCTAACAAACGGATAAGAGAACACAAACACAACAAGGGAGAGCTATATGAATATTTCAGGTACAGTAAAGTTATACAGGTGAGAGGACTGTGGTGAGTAAGGAGATCTTGGTGATCTTGGAGAGTGAGGTGATCTTGGTGACATGGGTACAATCAGATACACTGCTCAAATAAAGAGAGAAAAGAAAAATTGATGAAAACATGGGAAAACCATACAAAAGGATTAAACTGAATATACACATAAAAACGACAACAAAATCTGAAGTTTGCATTCCAGCAAATAAGAGGTTGAGTAACCTACAAAAGGAAAAAAATACATGCTGTGGGGTTAACTTGACATTGTGCTGCCTGCAAAGGGAGGTGCATTAACAGGGTTTGGTTTTTGGTTTCCTGAATCAGCTGAGAGAAAGGCAAAGGTGGTCTGGTCTTGGTGAGGAAAGGAAGCTTGAGGAAGGTTCAGAGAAGAGGAGAGACAGAAAGCAACTGCAGAGAAGCGTATTTTTTTCATAAAAACACTGATGCTACTATTAAAAGGCGCAATCAACATTTCAAGAGCAACTTTCTTAAAATGTCATCAGAAAATTATTTCTGTAATGCAATGATGCAATGACCAGCAATGCTGCTCAATAATGGAGATACACTGAGCTTATATGCTCTACTAAAATACAGAGGAAGCCCAATACATACTTGAACAAATTACAAAAAAGAAAGGAAATGTCACTTACAAAAGAAAAATCTTATTTAAGAGCTATTTATAATACATGTGACAAAAATCAAAGTAAAGAATATAGCAACCCAGTGCCTGTTAACTAACATTTAAAAGAAGAAAAAACAACATTTAGCATCTTCAGCATACTGAGAAATAATAAGTATACCTATGGCAATTCTGGTTTACAAGCAGAACTTCATTTATCCTTTTAATCTGGCTCAAAAGTAACCTGCACAATTCTGTTCTCAGTTGGTACAGCTTCCATGTGAAAATTATTACACAATTTTACCCATTAGTAGACTGGAAAAGATATTCTCTCCTGCACTAATAAAACATTTTCTTATTTTTCTACTGCCATTGTAGAAATGGTACAAGTCAAAATCATAAAGTAATTGATGTTCACTTGTCTCAAAGAGGCTTGATAGTAAATTGCACATTAACATACTCTATGCAATTAGTA
The DNA here is from genome assembly GCF_947461875.1 of Haliaeetus albicilla. Classification (NCBI taxonomy): domain Eukaryota; kingdom Metazoa; phylum Chordata; class Aves; order Accipitriformes; family Accipitridae; genus Haliaeetus; species Haliaeetus albicilla. Next base: position 8,075,208 of record NC_091493.1, on the reverse strand, counting down.
AACACTTTTTTTTTCCTTGTTCTTCCTTCTTTTTTTCCTTTGAAGAAGTCTTACTGTTACTTATCTAGACAGGAAGTCAAAGAATATATATACATTTCCAGGTAACTCGGAAAGCATGCAATACCACGTACATTAAAAATATACATGGGCAAGCCTCAAAGCACAACTATCGCAGGAGAAAAATACGCAGGTCTTGTCAACTGACACCAAAGCTGGTGGGAACAAGCTTACTCAGGCATACGTTTGTGCGATCCTGGGCTTATTCTCTGAGATATTAATGTGCAGCCTGCGTGTTGTACCATGAGCGTGCTTTAGGAGTGAAAAACCCCTTCACATTAAAACCAGTTCTTTCTGTAGAACTTACTGTCTTTTTTTAAAGACTAGTTTATACAACATTATCGTCTTATTGGACATGTCACTGAACTAAATATGACCAGAGAATTCAATTACCGTCAATGGGATCATGAAAAACATTATTTTCATCTGCAAAACTTCTGGTGCCTGAAATATTTCCATAATCAAATATTGGTCCTTCCAACAGGGTCACAATATCTATTCGATTAATTTTTGTCAATACGGAAGTTAAGGCATCAGCTGAAAAACAAATAAGATATGTCAGAAAAAAGTTCAGTGTTGCAGAACCGTGTAATCGTCTTTCTCAGTTACATTCACATTGTATTAATTATAAATTGCCAGCATATGTTTCTGTCCCAATGCCTTTGAATCTAGCAAAGCCCATCATTTGTCTGAGTAGTCATTCTGCTGCCTACTTATTCAAGATATACATCTATTAAGAGTCTTTCCTTCCCCCCCAAGGGAATATATATACACACACACACACACATATATATATATATATAATGATATTACAACACAAAAGGCACAAAGAATAAAGTCAGAGAGTTCTTAAAGAATGTATTTACTTACTACTGAAACAAAATATCCTTTTACTGGAGCATAAAAGGAGTGTAAAAATCCTTTTACCATTCTGTTTCGAGGAACAACAGAATAGCTAGCCATGTAGGTAATAACGCATGTAAGGCTATTCATGCAGTACATCGTGAAATCTCATTTGCAGTAATCTTGTTGTGAGAACACAGTAACACTGGAAATTACTTTTACGGTGAAAGAGATCAAAGTAGACTCAAATACTGTGCAGGAGTGTGTGGATTAGGGAATGGTAATGAACACCATTGACCTAACACAAAAATCAAACCCCCTCTTTCAGTTTGAGCAATTCAAGTGAAACGCACAGATAAAACCAGCAGAATCAGTGCAGAATCAGTGTCTCCATCACTCCTCACAGAAAGAGGTTTAGTCTCTTCTTATGACCTGCAATACTGCAAGACTACCTAACTTTTCCAGGCAGCCTATTTCCATGTTCCACATTCCTTGCTATTGGAAAGTTTTCCCTAATATTCTCTTTACCGGAATTTAAGTTCATTACTTGTCCCATCAATTATGGATGTGGAGAACAGATTATTTCCTTCTGCATATATACTGAATAAAGATGACACGTTTCTGACTTCTGGTAAAGATATAACTGAAACTTTTTTTTTTTCCATCAGTGGTTTGCAAAAGACATTCATAATATTTTCTTCAATTTAACCTATTTAGATCAGGCAACAGACGAAATGGGCTATAACTTATAAACAATAAAAGTAACTACTTGAACTTACTTGTAGCATTTTTCCCATCTCTGGTAACCCATTTTTTTAATAACATGAAGCTTTGAGCAATAAGAGAATTTGGGTTTTCTACTCGGATTTGATTTATTTCATCCACAGAAAAATTCAGTTCTCTTGCCAGTTCTATAAAGACGAAAAAAAGCAAAGAAAAGAAAACAACAATAGAAACACCAAAGAAAGCACAAATCCCTCAATCATCCTGTCAGGCTTAAAAATATTATCTTTCCTGGATCACAGAGATGTCAACAAAACTACCTGACACAAACTTTACAGACAATGATGAACATGGCATTACATACTCATACTTTAATTTCCTAAGACAGACACAATTTTGAATTTCAGTCATCTCTGGGAGCTATTATCGTATTTATACTCAGTAAGCCATTTAAACACGGTGAAAAAAAACTCCGTGGAGACTACCTCATCACCACTTATTTATAAAATCTGGTTTTTCTGGTGACTGTTACTCCTTTGTGACCTTGCTGTGCAGCTCGGCACTGGTGCTGTTGTCACCTACGCCCGGGCAGAGCTGGCTGCTGCAGCTGTAAGCCTGGGAAGGGCCAGCTCTGCCCATCAACACAGGGAGGTATGGTGGGCATACAGTTAGATAACCCCCGCCCCAGCACCGACTTGCTGGGGCACTGCTGGGCTCCCCAAAACCTCCAGGGCGCTGGGGAAACTGCTGTCCAGATACAGAGGCAGCCCACAGCCCGAGCAGATAGGTCCTCAACTCTTGAGAGGAGACCCCTTTTAGCTATTTTCCCTACGAGTTTCTGTTTGATTTATTGCAAGACCATGGGATGATTTCCTATTAGGCATCTTTATGGGATGATTTCCTATTAGGCATGTTGCATGTTTTGGGAGGCTGGGCTCACTGTGAATTGGCGGGAGCCTGATGCAGCCTAGCTGTGGCTTTTGGTAAAAGACTACCTGAAAATGTAATAGCGAAGACTCATTTCAATATTAAAGCAGAAAAGCTTACCTGTCCAGCTAAGTCCTAGGTGATCAGCTACAATTGCCATCCTTATATCTGTCCGTTCACATGGACTCTGTGGACCTGTGATTTACAATTTCTCGATTAAAAAGGTTTTGCACAGAAAACCACAAACCGGACAATAGTTTATTATAAATAATAGCTTTGACTAAGCTGCCAGTGCTTCTATCGTTTACTAGAATGGTTGTGTGTCCTAATAACCTACAAAGCAAATTTTTTTCACAGCTTTTAGATCTTCACCTGTGTAAAGCCAAATGTCAAACTACATGATGTCGTGTAATGAAACCAAACATGCTGACAATCTAGCTGTTAGACTGTACACAAGTTGTTCAATTACTGGTGGAAACCACCAAGACCAGATTATCATCTACTTTCTCTACTTTGACAGAATAAATTTGCTGTCACAAAAGAAATCTTTCAATTTCTGAGTTACATCAATTTTTGAGTTACATGAATGTCTTCGGCATGCTTCACTAGCTTTCTACAGTACAGGATTTGTTTGAAGGAAGAAAGAAGAGTATAAGACAGCACATACAGATGACAATGACAGAATGAAAACTAAAGTTAAGTCACTCCACAGGCAATCACAACAGTTCATGCACTAGGATCAACAAGTTGAAAGTTTTACAAACTAGGCTTGATCTCCACGAGGTGAGCCATGAGAGCTCCAGAAACCTGACTGCCTTCATTCTCACCAGTCCTCTTACTCCTCCTCCTCTCACTGTCGGCCTTTTCAATCTTTGATTTTATAGATGCTGCCTCTGTTCTCATGTCTCTAGCAGACTTCGATGTAATGGAAGGCTGGTAAACTTGAGTAGCTTCTGATAAGGATGTGTTCTTTGATGTACTGTCTTCTTCATCATCAGAGACCTCTGACTGCATCTTTTTCTCTTCATCAGATAGACGATCCACAAGCTTTAATGTCTCACCGCTAATTCCCTTAAAATATTCAATAGAATGTTTACATACCTCCCTAAGCTGATTTTTTCTTACTTTAACTGTTGTCATGGTGACGGAGGTAGATCTTACCTTTACTGGTAATTTAGAAGGAAGCTGTTTTGGTTTTTCTTTCTCTACCTGCTCTTGTTTTGGCAGGGCTGGAGTTCTTCTAGCTAGATTACTCCTATGTGTATTTTTTACAGGAATCCTAGACCTTGCTTCTAGACAGGGAGAAGGATTATTTTGTTTTGCTTTGTCAGGCTTACTAGCCCCTCTCACTTTACTCCCTGTATTGCTTTGGAGATTATTTTGTGAAAAGACTTCTTTTACTGAGCTGGCCTTTACAGGAAGCTTTGATTTTCCTCTAGCCCCTACCAACTCTGTTGACTTTTGCTGCTCTCCATGTGGTTTTTGCTTATCTCTTACTCTGTGTCCTTGTGTTGTCCCTGTACCTTTTCCTGAAGTGCTTTTTGCTTGATTAGCTTTCTGGAGGGAACATTTCGGTTCCAAATGTTCTTTTAGCACTACATTACAGGTAATATCATCTGTAGGGACAGCAGATGAATCCAAATTGTTGTTGTTATTAAAATTATCTTTTGGAAAATCAGTGTTTTCTGTTTGCCTACAGCTCGTCTGGCTAGAAGCTGAACTCGCAATCACTGCTACAGTTTCATTTTCTAATCCCTGACCACTTGGCATCACAGCTTCTATCTTATCTGTCACTTCGCCAGGGCCATCTTTCTTCAGAGTCATGGTGGAAGCAGAAATTCCCATTTTAATTGGTGTGCGCAATTTGGGATCAACTTTAGAAGCGTTTACCGCTGCCGATGATTTTTCCAGTGAGTTACTACCAAGTATTTGTTCCATGCAATCTCCACTGGCCTGGATGATGGGCTTATGTTCAACTGCTGTTGTTTCTACTGGTCTCTCTAGGTTTGTTTCTACAGTGTTGTCCCCTGCCTGTGGCTGTGTGATGGCAGTGACTGTACTTTTATCCCCTTCCCCCTTGTCCCCTGACTTCCCTTCAGAAGTATGCTCACCAATCTGAAAAAATTGGAGTCTTTCTTCAACAAAATCCCTCTTGCTCATGTCAATTGCACCACTGCGAGTCATCTCAAACATCTTCCCTTCATGAAATGGGAAGGGGTTGGGCTCGCTAGTTGGCGTACTTTCATCTGTTGGAGTTCTGGCTGGAGTTGTATCAGGTGTTGTTGCTTGAGATCTGTCTTCCACTGCCAGACCAAACGGTTTAGCCTCATCATCCCTTGATTTAGTTTCAAACACTTCATCATCACCTCGGTTATTGGACCACGGATCAAAATCTAGACTCTTGGTGGCCACGGTTTTGAAAGGTGTTGCAAATTCTTCATCTACTTTGTAACTGAAATACGTATCAGGAAATACAGTCCTGTCAGGGTGTCTGCCTTCCAAAGTGAAAAACTGCGCCCCTGACTTCTGTTCACTCTTATCTCCGGCTTTTTCAGAAGCTGGACCCTTGGAAGGTGCCTTGTCTTCTTCAAAGCCTACCTTGCCTTCCTCCTCAATGACTTCAAGCTTACTCTGGCTAAAGCAGCGATCAGTCTGCTTCAGAATGCCTTCTGTAGTCCATACGTCCTTTTTGGTTTCAACTGCCGGACCTGCAAGTTTAGAATCACTCTCAGTTAAACCATCATCTTCATCTTGCAAATCATAACCGTCAAGAGAGTCAATCTCTGTCGCATCGGTATCATGGGAGAATTCTGCAGTGGTTGCTATGGAACACTCTGTGACAGACTGGTCATTGTTACTCCCATTTTGCACTACATCATTCTGGGGTGAATCAAGCCCAATGTCAAACTCATTAGGTTTCCCAGAAGTGGGATGTCCTAACTCTTTCTGTTTCTCAGTCTTTTCAGGGCCTCTGGGTTTTGAGGTTTCTTTCTGGTCATCTTCCAGTTCTTTCAGTTTGAACGTATACTTTTTAAGTGGAACGGGTTGATAGAGAGATTCATCGTCACTGGAGTCACTGACATCTGCTCCCGGTGGCACAGGAGACGGTGGCTGTACTCTTATGACAGGTTCAGCCAGTTGGCATTTGTCATGTTCATCTTGCAAGTTCACTTCTGTCATCTCCATTTCACTTTCAGTGGCATAATGAGGCTTCTTTTCTGACTCGCCTTGATCTGCATCCAGTGGTGGAGGAGGAGGGAATTCAATGTAGGCAACTCTGTTACCTTTGGGTCTTTTGTTAGAGTCCTTATTTATATGATTAGGTAATGCTTTGTCAATCTGTGATTCCTCAACCTCTGCCTGTTTTACAGATGTTGACTTAGCCTCTGCTTCCTCCTCTGATTCCTCAGATACCTCGGGTATAGGACTGGGCTTGCCTGGGATATACGCTATTAGTGAGTCAGGTGTTTTAGACGTAAACTCATAACTCACTTCCTCCGAACTCGGTGTTTCTGGTGTTAAAGGGCTTTTACCAGAGCTATCTATAAAGGACACTTGTTCTAGTGTGTCATCTTCTGGACTGCCTTGCGGAGAAGGAGGTTGTTTTTGCTGTCTAGCTGTGTAAAATGTCCCCCTTGTCTCTTGTACCGTCTTACTCTCCTGACTGACAATTTTTTTAATATTTCCTTGTTGCACCTCTTTCTCATATTGCTTTCCTACTTGAACAAAACTGACATAAACAGGTAAGGTCTTAATTTCTTTTACTCCCTCAGTGCTTACTAGTGGTGCAACTTTATCCAAGTAATCACTGGCACCAGGGTCAACTAACTCACTCGAAGGAAACTCCTTTCCTGGACTACATTCTAAAGAATCTGGTGATTTGCTAGGGGATCTCTCCAGTTCCTCAACAGGAGGACTTAGACCTATTGAGCTCTGCTGCTTGGTCACTTTTCTGATTTCTGAATGCTTTATTTTTTCATCTTCTACATAATCAATCTGCCTCTCAACTTTCTCCTTAATCACAGCTGATTGGGATACTTTAGCTGAAAGTTCATAGACACCATCAAGCGTGGTTCTCTTCTCCTCAACAATTCTGACTGGAATATGGGACACAGCAACTTCTTCTTTCCTTTTGGATATTTTATCAGCCACTTCACCATTATGTTCCCCCTCCCTGACAACAAATTCTCTGTATAAAACCCTTTTTGAGGGAGATTTGACAGTCAGTTCCTTCACTTCTTCTGGATGAATTCCATTTGCTGCCAGTTTGTGCTCTGTCACAGTGATAAATTCGCTTTTTTTGTCAGTTTTAGCTTCGGCATGCTCAACATGGTTTTCTTTTACTGTATCTGGAACCAGCACATGTGAAAGTTTTTCTTTTTGTGTTTTATGATTAGAAGTTCCAGGACTTTCCCACGTCCTATAGATTTTTTTGTCCCATTGTCCCTTCGTTGTTGAGTCTGAGCCATACGCCAGGTCTTTTGCCAGTGGTTCTGAAAAGTGTTCCAGCACGCCTTTACTGATCTCAGTTCTTTGGCTTTGTGGGTCTGAAGCATGAAAGTCTTCGATAGCTTTCCCTTTACCTGGAACAAAATCTTCTCGTATTTTCACCTCTTTCTGCAAAGCTGTGCTCCCATCAATGACCTCTACTTGCTTTGCGTGTTTCTCTCTGGAATAAAACTGATAGACTGGTAACTTACTTTCTTGCAATTTCTTTACTGGAATTTTGGACTGACCATCCAGCTTTTTCTCTTCCTGAGTTACGTCCTTACTCCTTGGACTTATACTTTGTTCAAATTTAAGCCTAATGGAACTGAGCTTTGATTGCTTCAGCTGAAATCCAGTCTGCGAAACCTCAGGTACTCCAGTCTGCTGAGCACTTCCTTTGTGTTCCATAGTTTGTTTAGAGTCCTCTGCAGGTTGCACAAATATCCTTTTTTCAGGACTGCTGGGCAAACTGGATGCTTTTCTTTCATCCACCTTGGGAAAGCATTTCCCATCATGTGCATACTGCTTCACCTTACTCCATTCGTCACCGGACGATGGTAATTCAGAGAGCAGAACTTTCTCAGGGCTGCTGCTGGCAGAGCTCTGGCTAGAATGTATTTCTTTGCCATTTTTTTTGTGCTGCTTTTTCTCTGGAGACTGTAGCTCATCATTCAACTTCTCTGTTTTATCCCGAAAAAACTGTGATACTTCAGTCAGTTTTTCTTCTGCCTCTTTAACAGTCCTGTCCACCCTGTCTTCATACATCAACTTTTCTCTACCTCTGTCTAATCTGTCCTCAGTAAAGCGCATCCACATCGCATGTTTTGGACTACTAACATCTCCAGTGTAGTGTAACACTGTCACTTTATCATAATGATCATCTTTAGACATTTTACCTACACCATTTTCAGATACATCTTTATAGATTTTGGAGAGAATCTCTTTTTTGGGGGCAGTAGCTACTTTTTCTCTGCATCGTTTATCAGACCCCTGTAACTCTGCACTAAGGGGTAGAGCATGGTCAGTAACTGACTCCTCAGTATCAGAATGAGACACATCTAGCTTTTCTGAAAGAAGCATTTTCTCAGCAAACCTGTAAGACTCCCCTCTTAGTTCTGACAACTCATCATCATGGTATTCTATTGAGTGCTGACTCAAAAGCTTCAGTGTTTTGTAAGAGTCATCAGACATGAGTTGAGCAGAACTAGGGCGACTGTCTTCTTCCTGGGACACGGGAGTGTTAACTCTAGAGGATTCCAGGTAAGAAGGAAGTGACTCTTCGGCCGTGAGCTCCTCTTCTTCTTGCTGACCTTGTTCGTCTGAACAAGGAAAAGCATCATGTTTTTCCAACTCTTTTAAGTTAATATCTCCCCGAGGTAAGTCTTTCTGATATACATACATTTCTTTTTCTGGATGCTTTTTTGTTTCTCTAATAATGACTTCAGTAGGTTCAGCCTGATTACCTTTTTCAATATGGACCTCTATTATTCGCTCCAGTTTGGGTGTCAGTTTGCTGTCCTTCTCTGCATGTTGTGGTGAAGTTTCAGCAGACTTGCTAACATCGGACGTTACTGATGATTTATGTTCAAACAGACCTGCCAGTTCTTTGGAAGGGTCACGTCCAGACTGAAAGGCTTTCATTATGTCATGAACAGACATTGTTTCCTCAATTCTTTCAGACGTGCTTTCAGCGCATGGAGGTTTATGATAAACCATCCTAGTTGTCGTAGTGATATGAGTTTCTTCTTTTACTCGGACACCTTTACTAAGGACACACTTATGGTCGTCTTCTTCACTGCTGCTGGCTTTCATTTGAAAAGCTTTAACCTTCTCTTTAATAGATCCAGCAGGTTTTTGCTCCAGCTCCATAAACGTAGGGGTAGGTTTCGAGGCTGGTAGCTCCTCTGCTTTCTGCTCTGGAATGTCTTCGGACGATGGTTCATAGCTGCGGATAACATGAACAACTTCAGTTCTTGTTTCGGTAATGACGGGAGGGATGGGTACATCATGGAAAAGTGGTTTTGGCCCTGTGCTTTCAGCACTTTGTGGGGCAGAAGGTGTCTTTTCACTCCTTGTTTCAAAGCCACTGTCAGATAAGGGACTTTTATCTTGATCGTGTTGAGAAAAGTCATCTGGAGACTCTAAAATAGTATCTGTTCCGAAAAAGGAATCTGCAATTTTACATAACTCCTTTTCTGATGTTGAAGGCCTCATGGAGGCTGGAGGCATTTTAAGCTTATGTTCCTGCAAAGCAATAGCTGGTTTTAAAATGCGTTTTTGTCTCTCTTCACCTTCTTTTTTCCCCTCTTCAAACTTGTACTTTATGTTTGTTAATGAACTGCTACCGATATCATTTGCTAAATAATCAATAACTTTTGACAAGCTATAATCCTTTTCCGACATGGTTTTAGTTTTAATTTGGACCTTCTCTGGAACAGATATAGGAGGACTCGTCAAAGCTTGCTGTCTCGCTTCATCAATCTCCTCTGTACTGAACTCTACCCAGTCATCCTCAGACAGGTGTCCTTGATCGCTTTTGGATACTTTAGCCGACCCTTTACTTTCTAAACACACATCTTTTTTCAGAATCTCACTAACTTTTACTAAGTCCTCTTTTACTTTCTCAACAATTTTAAAGGGCTCTTCATCATCAATTCTACCCTCTTTTTGTATCTCAGGTTGGAACGGTTTGTCCTCTGCGACATCTGTCTGCAATATTGCAGTCATTCTTATTAGATCCTCTTTCATTTCAGCAACATCTTTCAGTATCTCCTGACTGGAGGATAAAGAAGATGGTGTGGGCAATTTGAGAGCAGAGGGTGCTAAAAACAAGGATGATTTTATTGGAGATGAAGTTCGATTAAAGGGAGGCTGTGTGCGTGCCTCTGTAGTCAATGTTTTAATAGGTGACAGTAACGCAGCAGCTGATTTTGTAAGTGAAGACGACTCTGGGAGCTTCTTTAATGCTGGTTCAGACAAAACATTGACTACAGAATATACCGGCACTGTTATTGTCGATGAAGTTACTGATGAGGTAGTTGCAGATATTGACCCAAGGGCTGTGTACAAAGCACCTGCAGGAGGAGTTCTCATTGACTGGAAAGCTGATGGTGCTGAAGACACAAATGACCTGAGTGGAGAAAATGACATTGTTGTAGCTGTTGAAAACACTCTCTCAGCCGTGTCAGCAACTGCGTTAGCAGCACAACTTGCAGAATGTGCAGCTGCAGCGATCTTGTCTTGAAAAACAGCTGCAGCCTTGGATCCATTTATTATGTTGGCAGAAGGCGGGTATTTCAAAGGTGACACAGATCCATTAAGCAATGGTACATCTGTGTGCCCAGCTACATGTTTTGCTGGAGACGAGAGAGACGAGGCCATCATGACTTTAGAGGATGAAACAGCATCAACTGCTGCCTTAGCAGGTGACACCACTGACTTTAGAGGGGACGATAAAAGTGAAGATGCTGATGTGATGACCGATTTAAGTGGCAAACTTGAAGAGTACATGTTAATGTTGGATTTGGGGGATGCTGGAGGCGTCATGGTTATGGATGATCTCTCCAAGAGAGATCCTGCTGTAGTCACTGGAGATGTCCGAGGGGGGAATGTGGTAGTGGATGCCAGCCCTTTTAGACTAGCAGCTTCTGTGACTGCGGGAGCTCTGACGAAAGAGCCTGAAGTAACCTGTATATTGTATGGAGGCTGCGATACCACAGTTTTTATTGGCGAAGAGATTGTCCGAAATGATCTAATCGGAGAGGCTACATCACTAACAGATTTAACTGAAGATGTGGTAGAAGCTCCTAATGTGGATTTGATTGGAGAAGCAGAAGAAACAGACCATATTGATTTTAATGGGGAAGCTGTAGGAGTGTTAGAGGAAGAGCTTGATAAGGAAGTGAAGCCTGATTTGGTTTGCCCAGGCACTGTAATTGGAGCTGTTGTCCATGACTGATATGGCCGTGTTGAAAAGAATGGCTTGTATGAGTAAGTAGCAGGTAGGGATCTTGTTGCTCCTGCACTCCGTTCAACTGTTTCTTAAATTGTTAAATTAAAATCAAACATAAAAATCAACAAAAATGATTGAAAAACAGAGAGACCAGAGAAGAAAATTGGTCAGTAAACGTTGTAATATTACAAAAAGCAAGTACAATTGTTTGCATGAGTTAGGATGAAGGAGGCAAAAGAAGATTTTAAAAAGGAAAGAAAAATACAGGAATGAGCCATATACTGATGACTGGTCCAAACCAAAAAGCAACATGAAATGAAACACAGAAAGCACATAGCAACCAAATCTGCAAACAATGAAGAACAGAAAACACAAAGAAGGAATGCATAAGGTAAAAATAAAGCCACATCAAAATTTCTTCTCTTACTTCCTATTGACTTTCTGATGTGCTACTTCTGAAATATTCGCAACAGTGCTATTTTGCCTGTTTAGGTATGTCTCTGCTTTGCGCAACTATTAGAATTATCCTTTTAATAATTTCTGTTGTTGTTCTATTCAGATATTGAACCTATACAAAATATAAACTTGCGTAAAATGACATTATATAGCTAAAATCTTTTTTTTAAACCACTCAGAACTATTTCATGCAGAACCCAAAATTCCTTTAAGTGACAGGCAATTGATGTGCAAACTGTGAAGCAACTGCAATAAATTCAAATCTGTATCTCCCATGCACAATTCGGATATGCTTCACACTCACAAAGCCAATAAGAGCAAGAGCTTTTCTGAGTCAATATTTTAAAAAAATAACAAAAATAAAGAAAAGGAACTTTTGCATTTGTTTCTCATGCGATATTCCTTTTGTTTGGTAAAAACTAAAGTAAAACTTACATGAAATGATTTTAAGAAGCATATGTCATACATGAAATATGGAAAGTATGATACATGATAAACGTGAGCAAGCAAAGCAACTGAATCAGTTTTTATTCATGCACAATAGCTTATGTCAAAACGAGCACACAGATTAATACATTTTGTATGCTGTATTAAGCACAAATATGTAAACCTTACAAAATCATTTCACAAGAGGGCATTAAAAGAAGAGTACACTTTTTCTACAAGATGTAGTGTCTTGGTACCTTTTGAGGAGATTTCTTGTATCAGCTCAAAGACAGACCTGTTCAACTTTACATTTCTCAAAAGGTAACGTTAGAAAAGCAGTCAAAGAACAATATATTATGCAAAAACTTCCTGGCAAGGAGAAACCTGTTATCATCCCCCAGAACACTCAGCTTATTCATAGGCATTTCAAACAAAATCATCATCATCAACCACATTTTGCATCACAGGAGGTACTCATTCCAGAAGACAGTATTTCTGGAAATCCCATTAAGGCATACATATCCTCTGATACAGCAGTAACATTCAGAGAGTTGACACTGAAAGTAACTTAGAGGGTTTTTTTCTTTTCTTTAAAGTTAGAGTTGGAAATGGAGCTAAAATATCCAAACAACTTATTCAGCATACCTTACTCTGAAGTTACACTAATAATTTGTCAAGCCTGCTTGATCTGTCTTATAGACAGACAGTAACTTACAATGAAAGAAGCTTAACAAGGCTAATACTAAACTGTTAAACTTAAAGCACACACACTCTTATAGAATAGTGAATATTCAGTATACTACAGGTCCATATCCTGCAAGGAGAAATGTGCTGGTCCTACAGAAGCCAATTGAAGCCCAGAGGCTATGTGGATGGCTGGTGATATTGCAGTATGAGAACATTTAGGTTGAAGAGAGCTTGAATGCTAGGCCTGACTGGCACAGCCTATGTCAAGAAACATCCGTTTTTCCTTGCAATTTTATTTTTAAGCGCAAACATACTTCTTTTTCCCCCAAAGAAGAAAACATAGTGTACTTCATTAAACGAGCTATATAACTTTATTATGAAGATTAATTAGCAGCAGCTGCTAACATTCACCAAAAGTTCATACAGTCCCAAGTCCAAGAAACAAACCCCAAAATCATTCTGAAAAGAACTAACAACAAAACAACTTGTTCAGCAGTTTATGTTTGGAAATGTCTTTAGAGGGACGCCACTGCGCTGTGATGAGCCAGTCCATCACAACCGGCTAGTGAGGCAATCAAACCAACAGGCTCCCCTCTTAACTGCTCTTTCTCCTGCTAAATCACAGATTCAGACATGTTTGAGATGCTTTTTCTGTGCTCCTTATTGCAGCTGAGAAGAAGAACCGGTACAAAGAAAATTGAGTAATTTACCAGTGTGTGCAGCTATGACATAACTCAAACAGCAGGGAACCGGGCAATTTTACTATTTTGAAATAGCAAAGAAATCCCCACAACCATGCAAGACTTTAGAGTGGGATAATATTCTAAAGAGTGGTTTTATATAACAGCCCTTTTTGGCTACTGGAAACTCTTGGCCTTAACAGTTTCCATCACTCTGCATCCAAGATTTTATCAGAAAACAGATGTTAGTTACTACCTTCTGTGCACCAAAGTACACTTCCTTGCTTGCAGCTGGTAACTGAAAGTGCTGAGTGAACCCATACAAGCCTGGCCTCCGCTCAGGCTTGCTCCTCTTCAGCTGCAAGCAAACAGCCAGGACCGAGCAGGTTTAACCCACTGCAGCACTCCTCTTCTGTGGGGACCTCACGGCTGGGAAGAGCTAAGGCACCCTTTCATCCCTTTCCCTGAGCAGGGGTGAGGACAGGGAGGCAGGGGAATATCCTTCTGCACCGGCACTGGCAGGGGTGCAGAGATAAAAAATCTGTATGTGTGCACACGCATGCATGCACAAGCTTGTGTGAGTAAAAAGAACCACCCTTGCTGCTACCAAAACTGCAGGAACTGTGCCACCAAATTCACTGGAAATAGGTAGAGGTTTATCACTCACATCCAATCCCTGGAGCAAACACCCTGCAGCGTAAAGCAGCCACAGCCACAGTCCTGGCTCTGTGTTGGGTAGCGTGTGCTCTCTGGAGGAGCTGCACCTCCAAGATCACATCCTCCCCTCGCACCAGCACGGTGCAGGTGGCAGCGGCAGTTGCTGAATACATGCTACGTGTCCACAGGAGGTGGTGCTCAGGCTGATGGCCAAAGCACTATCTACGATCTTTCCTGGCAAACACAATCATTTTTGCATATCCTTTTTGGGTAGCTCACCGCCTTAAGTAGTAACCATTGCTGAAAGGGATAGAACGGTTAAAGAATGGTCAGGTCTACTGCGTTAACCCCTCTTTTTTTTTTTTTTTTTGAGTGCAGCTCAAGTGGTTTTAGATTTTTTCCCCTCCAACTTTTTGGAAATGAGACTTAATGGACCTTTGGTGAATAAATAAGACAACTTTCCCCCCCCCCATTGAAGCCTGAAAAACTAATTGTAAGCAACATCCACAGTCATCAAGCTCGTTTCAAGCAACTTCCTTTTCCCTCTCTCTCAGTTCCCATCAAGCCTTTGACAATACCTTAACAGTCCATCAAGATGTCTCAGCAGATCTGATAGCTTCTTCAGATGTTATATGCTTGAAGTCTTCTTCCAGGCCTGAGAAGTGTAATATATTCTGGAGCACATCTGATCCAAAGAAGCCACAGATCTTATAGGATAATTAAACAGCAGCCATCCAGTGGGAACTCCCAAGACCCGATGAAGTTTGTCTATGGATTTTATGGAATTATATCAAAGGGTCTGTTGCAGGGTAGCAACTGAGAATTCATGAGGGAAAAAAAAGGCAAGAAAAAGCCTGGGAATGGGGAACAATAGCAGTCAACCTCAGACAGGAGAGGTGAGGGAAGAAAAGCTAAGCAAACTACATTATTGTATTTAAAAGGGAAGGAAAGAAATGCCACAGGTCTGGTCAAGGGGAACATAAGTTTAAGAGGAAGCTATGTGTGGTGCCAGGGAATAAAAAGCATCTGCAGGGAACAGAGGACAAAGGGAAGGGAAGGAGAAAGAAAAGGGAAAATATAAAATATGAGAGAGTCCATTTTGGCTAAGCATCTAAACATTTAAGCGCTTATCTGAATGGCATTCTCCAGCCTTGCTGAACTTTTGCATAAGAATCCCTTCTACAGCAGCTCTCTCTAATCTTTCAAAGGGAAGAGGAACAGACTCTTTTTGAAAGCAATTTGCAATCCTCTGACTCTGGAGCTACACGGCACTTTTTAAAACTACTATATTTTTACTTAACTAACACATGTCATTTGCCAGTCAGGATTCTTCAAGCTCTCACAACACAAGAGTTCACAGACCATCCAAGAGTTTTGTTTTACATAGGTGTTTTTTTCTTTTTTTCCAGAGTGACACCAAATACAACGTTTATAGAAAAAATGTCTCTTCTTATGAAAAATCTTGTATATATGGTTTAGTACTTTGGTAAGAGCAACTCACTCATTCCAGGCTCAGTCAGATAGCTGTAGCGCTTACGTAAAGCAAGGGAGACAAAGTTCTGGCGCCGGTCAGCTTTCTCCGTCTGCAACAAAACATAATACTGTTTAGTGCCTTTAGTATCACTATCCCCTGTTTGAACAGAACAATCATCAAACCTCGGCATGATGGACCGCATTTTGCAGTACACATCCCCACAAGGGAGAACGGATGCTTCCGTTCAGCTTCAGGAAGGCATGCTGAAGGCAAATTTGGGCAAGCAGGCAGGGAATGGACAGAGCCGGTCTCCATTCCTGTCTGCCATGTAATGAGTGTCAGGCACTGTGGAGCAGGGAGCATGGCTATTGGAGGTGGCAGAAACCTGCTGTGAATTACTACCCTTCTGGGGCAAGGGAAGGAAGGGACTGCAACCCTAAGAGATGACCCCCTGGGTTCATTCCTGCTCACAACATCTCTGCTTATGAGGCAGAAGAGCTTAGACAGCAGATGTAGCTCATGATCCTGCCTTAAAGTATCTCAATAATATATTATCCCGTTATCACTCAATAAGCCGCTTTACACTACTAGAAATAGGATGATATTATTCATTCTCTGTAAAATAAACCACCTTTGGCTAGAAACAGGAGATCAACACAAAAGACTACAGATACAGACATAAAACATTCATAAGAGTACAACTTAGACCGATCAAATATTTCACCCCAAATTAATTTGTCCTGAAAGCACATACACCACAATGTACACTGGCTTTAAAGTGAATACATTAAGGACAAAAAAGGCATGGGAGGGGATTTTTTTAATAGGCACAAAATGCAAAGATGCAGATTAGAAAGCAGACTATTATTGTTAACTAATAAATTGCATCATAAGTCGCTGCGTTCAATGGCATAGCTGCTAGTGTGATGTCTTAAGTATTAAAAGTCCTTCAGAAATCAGCTCACTTGACTATGTGGCTAAAAATATGGTTTGTTTAGAAAGAAAACTATTGTTATAGCTGTATAACAGCTCACTGGGAACAAATCCTGTGGAGACAAAGTGATGTGGTTGCTATTATTATTTTTTAACATGTAAAGGGTGTTTTGGTTTGGTTTTTATTATTATTATTATTATTTTAATCAGCAGGTGGCTACTGCTATTTATTTGCCACCAGGAAGAGAAGAAAACTTTGCTGCTAGGTAAACGGGATGCTATGTAATTTCTTTTATAAGGTGATCTCATTTGTTACTACCTCTAATGAGTAAAACCCACTCAATTTCCTGACAATCTAATGTTGCAGTCTCCAGCAAACAGTGGATTTTTAAGCTACAAATATCTGAGTTTTATTTGAAAATAGATTTGTACACAATATTTAGAAATTGGTCTTGGTTATTTTGCTTTTTCAGAAGAATCCACTTTATTTTCGGGAGTAAAATGTTACAGGCCACTATCATGGCCTCAGCAATACTTCTCTCCTTCTCAAAAATACAGGTTAACAAAGCATTGGCAGTATTATTCCAAGAGGTAAAATCAAATCCACTAAACTCTTCTTGATTTTGCCAAAAATGGACTTGGTCTGTATTTTATAATTATATCCTTTATCAGAAGAAAACAAGTTATGTTTTAGACTGCTGTTATTCAATGCTTGCTTTAATTTCATAATAAATAATCCTGGGTTTTGCACGTTTGTGTACTTCTACTGTTTTGCAACAGACTATCAGATGTTGAGGATGTGGTTATTCTGTAGGTATCATTTCAATGCCATAGTTACAAAGAGTTGTTTGGTTTTTTCTATAACATATTACTTTTCTTCACTAAATCTGAAGGAAATAAAAACAGAAGACAGTGTTTATATTACCTCATCATCTTGATCTGACTCTGTTTCCTTTTGGTCCCAAGATGCATTGCAGAGACAAGGAATATTATAATGGACAGCAGGGAAAAGAATATCAGGATATGAAAAGGACCAAATCGGGAGCACAAAATGCAAGCTGATTTATAAGGCAAAGCAAATCCAAAATGTCAACACAAAAGAAAAAAAATCTTACATCCAATGCAAATCAACACGTGACATTACTGAAAGCATAAACCTATGACTTGCAGGCTGAAGCATGAGCTGTAAACAGAATCATAAAAATTATAGGAACTTGACACCACAGTAACAAGAGACTTTAAAAGCGTTCTACATACAGGAAACCAATAAAACATAAATTTTAAAAGCCTTTATCATGTTCCAAAGCATTCTCATTACTGGCATTTCACAGGGATTCTTTATCGCTAGCAGGAAAAAAAAAAATAGACAAAAACTAAAGGAGCAAAAATAAAACCAAACCAACCCTAAGGAAAATGTTTACTTTTCCTAACAAATACCTTTTTGTGTGCTGGCAGAGTGATATTCAAGTTGCAAACAGCTGTTTGTGGCAGTCCTTTTGTAGTCTTTGGTTCTTTCAAAAACGATAATCGACCACAAGGTTCCTGGCTGGTGTCTCTTACCTAGAAAGGAAATTTTAGTACAGTGTAGTAATATGTAGTAATCCAGATACCTAGAGGAGGTTTCTGGAGAGTTTCTCAGAGTTTCTTTCCGCAAGAAGCTATCTAATGGGTAAAGACCAATGTTACTGAGCTGGAGCTCAGCCTGAGGTGCTGAAGGAGAAAAGGCGCTACCATGAAAGAATTAGATCAGCCTGAAGCTCTCTGATGGTAAATCCATGCAAGACAAGATGTTGAGTGAGTCCAACCAGACAGTTTCATACTGGGATATTACTGAGAGACATTTTCTGCACACCTTCATGTTTTCTGCCACGTTTTTCACTTGTGCTCACCAAAATGCTTAAAAACTTCTTTTGCACGGCAGCTATGATAACAGCAAGGGAAGTGAGCATCCATTCATGGTAATTTAGAGATGAACAGCCTGTGCACACTCCTTGGAAGCTGTTCTGCTGTACAGTATGTTATTGAATGCATCTCCTTTGCTTACTCCCTGGGAAATAGTGATCTACTGGTAATATTCTGAAAGTCTAACTTGAGATATGGTTTTAATAAAAGGCTGTGAATCCATATCATGGTTATTCTGGTCCCAGCTCTGCCAGCAGGTCTTTTGTGGCTTCATGCAAAGCACCCTCTCCATGTTATTCACATATTAAACAATGATACTTACATTCTCGGGGCAAGTTAGTCCTATTGGGCTGAAAAAGCATTATCACTGGGGGTGGAGAGGGCGGGAAATACCAGCAGAATTATTTGGCTTGTTTTGCTTTTACCTTGATAGAGAATGGCAGTCTATTTTCTTTGAAAGCATAAAAATTAAAAACAAGCTGCTGTCCTCCTTTAGTCAAAGGGGCCAGATTTCCATAGCAATCAACGTAAATAGGTTTTCCTTCCAGAACCTATCAAAGCAATAAATAAAAGTCAATAAAACCTCTTTTCATAGTAGATCCATGCACATAAGCATATCGTGATTTCTCTCACCATAGTTCCTAAGTTTAGCACAAGTCCCCACTCAGATTAAATTCAACAACAGATTAGAAGATCACTGTGCAATATGGCAAGATCTTATGAGTGCAGGCAGTTTGGGAAAATGTGAGCTACATGAGTGGCTTTTCTGCAGTAAGAATGTGTAGGTTTCCTTCAACAAACAGTGTGTTGGCGACTACGTATTCACCACAAAGCAGCCCTACTCATGACTGTGTGTCTGTGGGGCCAATGAGAAGGAATTCCAGGTCAGCTGTCTGCAAAGCCCAACCAGGGCTACTCGGCAGCAGCACATGCAAAACCCACTGCAGACTGGCCTGAGGCATCCATTTGGAGACAGGTCCTCATACTCCCCCCACCTTGTCCTTTTCTGGTCTCCTTTCAAGAAATTTTTTGAGACAGCCTTGCTGTGAAGCTTTATTTAACTGGGCTTATAGTGGCTTTTGCAGGACCTGTTGCCACCTGGAAAACACGTTGTCCGTTTACAAGGAGGAAGTCGGCTGTGAGTAAGAAATATACCTCAATGTCTTTGCTTCTTGCAACTTCTTCAAAGTTCTCTTGTTGCTCCAAAGTTTTGTCCACTTTGTCATCAGTCATGCAGAAGCAACGCAAATTGGATTCCACAGGGTCATTCATTTTGGCAAATATCACAAACTTTGCCATATAAGG
The DNA here is from genome assembly GCF_947461875.1 of Haliaeetus albicilla. Classification (NCBI taxonomy): domain Eukaryota; kingdom Metazoa; phylum Chordata; class Aves; order Accipitriformes; family Accipitridae; genus Haliaeetus; species Haliaeetus albicilla. The sequence goes on along the minus strand of NC_091493.1, from coordinate 8,055,698 downwards.
AACGCATATTAATTCTCTATAAAGCTGTGTTGCCAGCCCAACAGTCTCTAGTACTTGATGGCAGTCTGCGAGCCAAAATCTGAGTGGGGAAAAAGCAAACCATTAAATCAACTTTTCATTGTGCTCAAATATTGCTTAAGCTTTTAAAGAGAAACCATGTCCTGCGATCCTTGGCCATTTTGCATGCATACTGTCCTTGCAGACTTTCCAAAGCTGTAATTTTCCTTCTACTTTCAGTGGTGCTTTAACCATCCAAAAATGAGAATACATGGCAATGAAATGTTGATATACTTATTTGACCCTTCTCACACTGATATCTCATAAAACTGTCTATTTAATCCTCATTTGAAGCCAAAGCAGGGAAATTGTATTTCTTGTGACCACACACCATGTATATTGTAATGTGCTGATGCTTCACTGTACATTTGATTTGCTAAAACAATCTCCTTTATAACACATACATACAAGCAAAATCATATCTCCCATATAGGTTGAACCCAAATATCCCCACAGTGAAGTTTCCCAAAGAGGTAGATGTTATACTGTCATTTTCTCATCCTATGATTAAGAGTTTGATGACAATTTCAATACAAGTTATAAATATTTTAATTTGTAGTTTGTATGAGTCTTTACACAATATTTCAGCTCTGATCTATTTGGTTCTTTCAGCAATTCTCTCTCTTTATAAAGCTTTTTATAGGTGCAAAAGTTATGTATTGAATGATAAACTCTCTACCTGGCATACCATGAATTTTCTCCACTAGGATGCATGATTTGTACAGATCCTGTTGAATGCCTCCCATCAGCATGTAAGTTCACTAAGCCCATCACAATTAATTTCAAACCATGATTTTTTGGCAAATTATATTTTTGTGAGAGCAATTTTACGTAATTTTCAACTAAAAAGCCCACAGCCAGAAACTGAATGTCTAACTTTTTAAACAAATACGTTTTTATGAATCCCCCCAATTTTTTATTGAATGAGCATTTTAAACTTTCCTTTCTGTTGCTGTTTGCAGAAAAACAAACCCCTGTGTGGCACTGCAGCCTTTAGAGAAACAGCATGTGTGATTGCCAGGAGACATTACCACAGCAGAAAAGGCCAGGACAAAGCTTCATGTGCAACACTGGATGTGTGGGATGCTGATACATAGTGACAAAGAAGCATCTGGTCCGTTACCACTTCATCAGTCTTGCAAAAGACTTACAGAAAGCCAAAAAACAGCCCCACAACTACGCACTTTGTTAATCAAGGAAAACTACTCCCCAAGTGCATTTGGCAAGCTCTGTTACCATACCTGGCTGAAACATTGGTTGTGAATGAGACACAGTCATTTGAAAACGTCAGCGGAGTGGTGCCTGTGATATCCTCCCACTGCGCAGGTGAAGTACCTCCTAGGTAAATATAAACCATGGAGATTTTCTTTCAAATACCAAGCATATACAGACTACATAAGAATATCTTAAGTTACTTTGCTTCACACATGAAAAGAGAACCTAGACAATAATATTCTCCAACAGCTGAGCTATACATTGTATATTACATCATACGTTACACACCAGAAAATGATGCTGATGTAAGCAAAGTACATACCTACAAGTCAATAGCACCCCCCCCACACACCCCTTGATATCGCCTAGGGCAGAATTATTTCTGCAAACGACTTTTACCGACAAACATATTTAATAGCCAACGCTGAAATTCTTCATACTGACTAAATATAACCAGCATTTAATATCTGTTGGCAAAGTTCTTTTACAATGGCATGAGACCAGATTCAAAGCCCAGGGAATCACTGGGAGCCTTTCAAATGACCTCAGCTGGCTTTGCTCGGGAGAACTGATCTGAACTCTATTGGACCGAGCACGCCAATGTTCCCTTACTGGAAAGCACGAGTTGTACAGTTACGAGAGCGAGCGCAGAGGCATTGCTGTCTCAGAAACCTTTGCAAAGAGCATGATTTTCTCTAACCTGTAATGCTACATAAAAGTCGAAGGCTGGGCGTCGTGTCTCCTTTGTACCCATTGGTTACACCTTCTCCTGACGGAGGTGGCACCGGAATTGTCATGGTTATTGGCTTATGAAATTTTCTTCTTCTTGGCTCCACAGTGACAATGGGACTGAAAGTTGCTTTGTTTCCAAGGATTTTTTTGACAATCTCCTCTGGAACCGGTTGAGCCTGTCAACACAGGGAAAGTATTTAAACTAGAGCTACAAATTGGTTATAGACATGCAGAACTGTTTTCCAAAAGATAATTCAATTTTCCTTTTATTTTCTGCAGAATTTTATCTCTTTTTTTTTTCCCAGGCAGCCTTCTCCAATAGCTCTCAAGGGTGATTATTAGTACAATTCATGCTTAGTACTTTTCTCGACAACCCACTTATGATTTCCTAATAGCTAACTTGTAGAGCAAAACTATAAATCTCAGAAGGTTGCCTGCAGTATTTGCTGAGACTTTTTCAGAGCATGTTTCGTTTTGTTTTTAATTTACAGCAATGGGTGATATTAAATACAATTTCAAAATGCATAAAGAGGCCTATTTTGCACTTGAGAATTGAGGACTAGACACTCTGCCTTGGAGATGCTGAACAATTCTCACATCATTGCCAAACACAAATCCATGCTCCTGAGGAACACCGTGTACTCCAACCTACCTCTGTACTCAGTGCTTCCTATGCTGCTCCACTATTGATTATTAGGAAAGAAATACTTGTTTGGGTCAAATTCATAGAGAATGCATTAATCTACAGAACACCTATAAGCAAATTTCAGACTTTCTACCCCCATTTTGTGCCTTGAAATTTATATGAGAAGAAAGGAAAAATAACCAACATGGGAAGAAATGCTATAGAATTTTTGTTGGTTTTGTCACGTAAGACCTGAACTCAAAAGTGACAGACATCTTAAGGGAAACAGGGTTTTGTATCCATTTGCCTTTTTTTTTTTTTTTTAAGCTTTCAAGTCTATTTCAATCAGGCTGACCTGTGACTTGCTGCATTATTTGAACTGCACAATGTATTGATATGCATAGAATATGTAGCTACATTGCAATCTCAGAAGTCACAACGCTGAATATGGAGACGTCATGCTTCCTTCACACTGGAGAGCTCTGGAAAAGTAGCTGTATAACCATAATAGCAGAGCTTCCATTTTCTCAAGATTAATCATCTTTAGATGTGAAATATCATTAACAGAAATGCTCCAGTGTGAATTCCAAGCACTGGAATCCAAACCAGCATCCCTATTTCATGAACCCATCAGACTTGTCAGGTTATTAAGTAATTTTAAGTGATAATTAACAGAACTCAAAGAAAAAGATACCTCCTACAGAATATTTCTCCACTTTCTGCGCAGTTTGTTTAAGGAGCGTTTAAGCTATTTGCTCTTCCCAGATTGCACCCACTGCTAGAAACACCAATGGTGAATGTCCTAAGCTACAACAGATGCATATGGGAGGTGTTTGACCCAGTAGCAGCTGGCAAACAGCTGCATGCAGTCCTTACCAAACACATTCCTATGGCAAAGGGCAGCCCAGCGACACCAATCACAAGCTGCTACTTGGCTGCAGGAGACTGGCACCGCACGGCAGCTGTGCAGCTCCTAGCTGCTGGCAGCTGCGGCCACCAGGAAGATGGCAGACAGTATCACCGAGGCTGTGGTGGCTCCAGGTCTTTGCTTTTCTCTCCATTCTTCAGATGCTAATCAATACTCAAGGTGATGATAAAAGGGGAGCTGGGCTTTTGCCACAGGGAGGAGGACTGTGCATCACTTGTACCGTGGCACACTGAGAGGCTGTGAGCGTGCCCAGGCAGACACGTGCCAGTTCAGATCTCAGGTGTGTGTGAATACTACCTGCCTTGCAACCCACTAGTAAGGAGCAGCAGGCTCCCTGGCTGCAAGCCTCATGCATTAGGACCAGCAGTGTGCTTGTAGACGCTGCGGATATGAACGCGAGGGCACCTTTACCTGGAGCCCCACGCGGATTCTTTTGGTTAGAGCACCCTCGGGGAAGGATGCCTGGACGCGTGGCACCGTCGTGCTGCTCAGCACCCCGCCCTCTGGGCCAATTTGGTTACTCTCCTGCTTGATTCGCGAAACCACTGCAAAGTACTGAGGGAAATCCTTTGTGACGATCCTGCAGATACGCTTCTTCTCTAGCTCCTCAACGCTGTCCAGCTCTGGTGGGAGAAGACAGTTAAAACATTCAGGCGTTACCTGCCCACGTTCATACCAGACCCATCTGTGAGTGTGAGGTTTTGAATATGCCTTAAAACGCTTGAGAAGTCTTTTTTTTATTTACCACAGGAGAAAAAAAAAATATTCAGTGTTATTAATTATCTAGCTTTGGTTTGCTCTGGGAACTTTCGCATAAACCTTGACAATGAGGGCCAACAGCACCAGACACACAGATCTGCCAGGACCCCTAAGCACTAGGGTGTGACAATCTCTGCAGCAGCAGCTGCTGTAGGGTGGCAGGTTTGTCACACAGCGTGGAAGTCCAAGGAGGCCTGAAGGAGACGGTCAAGCTTCTTTCCTCTCTCAGCTATATCCGGAAGTACACAAGCACGCTGATTTTTCTGTGCACACCTTCAAAAGACATTTGTTTCCAGCCTGTTCCCTCACATAGCTCCGACATGCAGAAACGCACAGGAAATCCCAGTTCATGAACGACCTAACTTCACGCCAGGTGTGCAATCCAGAGTTTGCCCAGCTAAGGCACTTGAGAAAGTTATCTCCCAGACAGGCATCCAGGTAATCCTGACCAGACACTGAGCTCTCTGGCAAACTGTGGATGTGACAGAGCTCGCTCTGCCACCACTACCAATGAAAGCATAGCAAGGATCCCTTCCCACACCAGGCTTTCAGCCATTCGGGTATCTGCCCCAAAATAACTGCACTGTGCTCCTCAGTTCCTAGAGAAACTTAACGTACCCTCAGAGACAACTGGGACAGAAACAGGTCATCAACAATTAGTGCTCTCGGCCACATTCCCAGCTCATAGGGTCACCAGGTCTCAGAAAGATGCATGGAGTACCTACCCATATTAACTAATTAAGCAGATGACATAGACATATGTGCACTGAGGAAAAACCTCTGTGATATGTGACAAATATAACTACTTATGCAACTGTATCTGTGTGTGAATATATATGGACTAGTGAAACCCCTGTGATATAAACACTATTCACAAATGGAGATAATTACACAACTGTCATGCATTTCTCCTGTAATTTTCTGCACTCGGCCTTTTTAGCTATTGTAACTGGGTTTCATTCCAGCACTCCACAACTTTCCACTCTTATTCTCCTCCTTAAAAAGAGCACCACATATCTAAAGAGGAAAGTTTGTTCCTTGAAAGATGACATTTCTATCACATGCTGCAAGAGAAGGCAGGAAGACCAGAAATGGTACCAAGACAAAAGACACTTGTAAAATTCTTTATGTGACTGAGACATTTTCCTCCTCCGAACATGTAAGCTCAAACACAGCTCCAAAAGAATTAGAATATAAATTTGGTAAAATGTCAGTTTTTCCATTTTAAAATGTTCAGCAGGTAATTTGGATTAATTGCACAGTGTTGCTGTGGATCATATGTACCTACCAGAAGAGGATGATTTCTTATCATAATGTCAGCTTGCATTTACTTTGACTCAGAGATTGATATCTGAAGCCCTCTAACAAATTAGATATTCTGCCTGCAGCCTCTGGAAGCAGTGGCTTGTGCAGGAGACAAACTGGATTCTTAAACTCCCAGGCAGGTATGATCTTGACTGGTAAATCCTATGCATTCTCCTGTTTGTTGCTAGAGACTAAACCCTCTGTAAAATGCTCACAGAGAAGAAGGATAATTAAAATTCTCCTGAAGTAGAAAAATAGTGTTTTATATAAGAACATTTCGAAATTCTTTGAGCCTGGCAGGCACTCTCCTTCAGAGGAGGAAGATGATGTGAAGCTTAGAGTGGCAGAACAACAGTCAGACATGGAGAGGCGTTGGACTATATATAGGTAGGTTATGTTTGGATAATACATATGTAAGCTTCTATATGAAGTTGCCCTCTAAGAGAAAAAAAAAGATGATGAGTGATCAAACCACCTCTGTGACTGCCATGAGAATTGCAGCGTTAGCATGACAGAATTAATGAAACAGGGAAAACTAGTCCTGGGAGAGGTCACATTTCTCGAACACACCTCATGCATTTTACAGAAAGAGCGATCATCATTACTATTTCCCTCAGCTGCTGACACTTCATTCCTATGCAATGTGTTTCAATTAAAAACCTCAAAGGATTTTTTGGTTGGTTGGTTGGGTTTTGTGGGGGTGTTTTAACCACAGAGAAGCATGTTATACACCTCATCTTACAGATAGGGATGGCAAAGCAGAGAGACGTAAAGCAGAAAGGTTAGTGGCAGAATTGGGAACAGTGTCCTGATGTCACTGTCTCCCAGATTTGTGCCAACAGCCCAAAGAACACCTATGGCCATTAATTTTTAGTAAGTCAAGAGAAAGGTATTGTCAATACTCTGTGCATATATGTCTTCCCCTGCCACCCAAGTATACGGTACACTTATCTTAAGGTGGCTGGTGGGAGTGATGGAGTAGAGAGGAGATGGAGAGAAGGAAAGGAAGGAGGAAAGGAAGATCACTCCTCCCCACCCTCTAGTCCATGCTGCCACACGAGCATTACGTTACAGTTCCTGGACAGGAGAAGAGAAACCCAGCCATGTCCTCCAAGGTCAGAGAGGGACCTCACATAGGGTGGCTCAGGTCAAGAAAAGCAATCCCACCAGTTTTGTCAGGTGAGAGGCAGCTGTGGGTCAAATTTATCCCACGTCTAATACCTTTCTTTTTTACTTTCAGGTAAAGTAACACAGAGCAAGTGTCTTCTGACTGGAAACAGAATAAAAGAAGTCACAGAACACCTGGCTGTTTCATGAGCTCAGAGGTGTCTTTGTGTGTTCTGCTAGCTGATTTCCCTTACCAGGGCCTTAAAAGAGTTTTGCTAGCACTGAAAAAGCAAATCTCACCTGTACTTAGCAGACTGAACAGCTCTCTGAATTTTGCAACCCTCCTGCAGTACTGGCGAGAGCAGAGCTGACCTTGTCACTGTGCAGCGACTGAAAGGTGGGACGAGCATAGGATACCCGTTTCCCCCATACAGAGATGTGCCCATTAAGAAATTGTTGTATTAAAAGTGGGGCACCCAGGAGGCAGTGCTCACGTGGAGAAAAGCACAGGAGATGGACAGAGGCAGAAAGAGCACATGGGAAGGGGCAAGGAGAAACTGAGGGCAGTGAGACTGTCTTTAAAATGCTGGTAACTACACCCACCCTTGTACATAACTAGACGCTGCCAGTGCCACGAGGAGGTCTCATCCTCAAATAAGGCAATGTCCTTTATGTGCTCTTTTGTCTATTTTTACGCAGTCTTTTATCTTGCCATTCACAACATGAAGTTTAACAGCAGTACGTTTAAAAACTTTTCTTGGAAGTGTGGCAAAATCACTGCAGAGCAATTTATGGCGGTATTTTAAACTTCAAGCATAAACAAGGTCACGTTCTGGTTTGATCTATAGATTCAAAGAAGAAGTTATGTAAAAACTCCTGCTTCCCATCTGAAATTACACTGTGCAGCTGCAAGCATATTGTAGCCACAAATATTTGCATTTCTTGGCTCATTGACTAGTTTGCAAATGCCTGTCAGAAGATTAGCTACACCAGTGTGTGCATTTATGCCTACAATTTGTCTACAGGTACCTGTAAAGGGTGCAGGAATGTAAAAAGCAAACACATATTATATCTAAAAGCAGCCTGGCTGAAAATGTAACCTATTTACCAATTACAAGACAGAGAGCTTCTTCCTAAAAAATAAAATGAAATATATTTTACTTGATTCAAGTTTAAAGAAATATAATATGGTCGAGAGCTGTGAATTGCTACCCTCTGTGTTTGGAACCAAACTCCTTCTCTTCCTAAAAATGCCATGTTCCCCATACTCCTCCTCCCTATATTTGCCTAAGTACAGCACCATAAGCAGAAACCTGATGGTACCAAAGAAAAACTGACTCTTTACATCCCAGTTCATTGCTCTCTCATGATAATAAAAGCAAAGTTCTGCTGTTATTTAATCCTGCATTTAGTGCCCTGAAGTGTTGCCTCCTGCTCTGGATTATTTTGAGTCTGAGATGAGGTTTTCCAGCAGATGGTGCTACCTCCAGTGAAGAAGAGGCGGGTTTGCAGCAGTCCCCAAGGAGGAGCAAAGATGTCCTCGCTCTCATCCCCGCTAGCCAAGTGGAAGGGCAAAACAGGAAAAACAAAACAGAAGCAAACTGCATCTTTAAAAATTCAGTGTATTAAGGAGCTAGAAATAAAAGTCTGATTGCCCTCCTTCACTACACAGATAGGAAAGAACTAGTGAATTACAGCAGGTTTAACACAAAATGGACCAGCTGCTTTTAATAGAAAAACGGGGACTCCTGTAGCGTTATAGCATTTAGAGATGACTGTGCAGGTGAATTTTCTTGCAAAGACACACTGAACTTCTGGAAATAACTGACTACATGGCTGCTTTTTATTCCAAAGACTGCTTCTGCCTGGTTCATACCTGGAATAAAACTTCTTCCAAAGTTATGGCTTCTGACATGCAAGATACTCCTTCAGAGCCAAGTCTAATTGTGGTATTTTGTAACAAACCAGTAAAAGTTCACATTAAAAAAAACAACCCACTCTCAATTCCACAAATTTGTAATTTTATGTCATTGCTTGGAAGACCTTTTACACAGAAAAGGTGTCATTTAACTGGAGCAGAATTTTGTCAGGACCCTTGTACTATTTTAATGTATGGGGGTTTTATTGTTTTGTTTTCCTAACTAGAGAAGGATTAAGCTAAAATAAACTGAATGAATAATCAACAAAATGCTCTGGGTGTGCCTGCAGGATTTTTTCTCCTTTCCCTCTCATAATTCATTGCCTGGATTGGTAAAAGGCATTTCTGTGGCTTGGCTTTTAAGGTGCCAAATATTTTCCCTCTAAGGGAATAGTCCAGTGTCCATCACACTTTCTGTGATTCACTGGTTGTACATATACCCACTAACCTCAAACAGCAGCTCCCCAGAAGGGAAGAATCACCTGAAACCATCAACAAATCAGAAAGTTGTACTCTGACTCCAAATTGTGAAGATTATTATTTTAGGCTCTAAGTACCGAGGGCTTCGTGGCCACCTCTCTCAAAGTGTTTTTATTTATTGAGCTGTCTTCTCTGCAAAATGTGACTTTATCCATATGGCACCTCTGGAGAGCTCTTTCATAAGTGATGCAAGTTGGAGCACTTTAGAACAGTGGTTTTGTGCCCAGATTTCCTATCCCAAAATTGAACTAAGCTCAGTTTGGAAAGCACATGAAGCAAGTAAGCATGCTGCTGATCAGTTCTGACTACCTCACCACTGACAAGGCACTGATACTTCACCCAAGTGCCAAATCATTACTCCCTATCTCATGCTAGTGCACAGAGGAGGAGGGAGTGGTGGTGAGATTTTTCTTTCAGAAAGCCTGCAGCTACTGCCTTCAATCCTGAAGTAATTCTTCCCCAAGCAATACTATCCTGGGCTATGCTCACTCTTTTGCCTGTTCTGCTGCTTCTAGATACCCTTCTGTGATAAGGTTTACTGTATTCTTCCAAACCCACTGACCCAACATTTGCAGTGTTTCTGCTCTACTGCTTGATTGGTTCTATTATATTTATTTCAAAATAAATAGCTACGATAGATCATTGTACAACAAGCAAATCTTTGCCATTGCTCTGTGTTTTCACAAGCTCATGTGCAGTTCAAGTACTTTGAAGTGAAAATACTACAAAAGCCCATTCTGCTGCTCCCATTCCCAGATGACCGGGAAATCAGTACAAACACTAAATCTCAGACATCCAGGGAGCCCCTCACAACAGCACTACTCTCCGTGTTCTCAAAGTATGCCTTTTGCTGGGGCTGCCCTCTTCAAACAAGGAGAGGCCAAGATCAAAGGCAGAGTCTGCTCACAGATACCTCTCATAGCTGCCATCCACAGCCTGATCATTCGCTTCAAATGCTTTTGCTGATAACGAAAGAACTTTCCTGCAGCTTGTACCCCACCACACTGTGATCTTCTGTAGGAGGTTATCCAGAGAAAATCTGGTGGACAAACCCTTACAGAAAACCAAAATCAAAACCACAAGCTCTTTCATTCACACTCAGATGCAAAGGGCTCAAGCAATGGTTTATCAGCACAAGTACTGAAAAATACTTGCTAAGAAAAGAAAGCAGTGGTGCCAAGGGATCACTGCAACTCCAGCCTGCCCTCGCCCATGATGTGTCTGCAGGGACCATCTGTCACAGCAGCTTCTGATGAATTGTGTACAGCTGAGTCCTCTCATCTTAAGGGACTCTCACATGAACAGCAATGTCCAAGCAAAACAAGGGAGCCAGACTTCCCAGATGGGCATCAGGAAGGCAGGTTGTGCATTTGTGGGAGGCAACCTCTAACAATACCATTTCAGAGAAGAACGGTCTATGGGCTGAGGTCTGCATCTGTGGGAAAGTCTAATATAGCTGATATTTATACTTAGTCGTTGGTTTGGAATGACCTTCACCTGGCCCTGCCTGAGCAGCAGAAACACGCTTACCTCCAGCTGGGATGTTATTCTCAACTTCATGCTGTAAAGCAACTGTGCAACTTTGCTTAAACTTGGCAAGACTTCAGACCAAAACTTACCACTCGTTTTAGGATGTCTCCAGGCCACTGCTGAACAATTTCTCTTTACACTCTTTCCATTAGTTTAATATGTAACACACACTGTATTCCCCAGTCAGATGTCCCCTGCACTGTTTTACTTTAGGTTGCTTTAGTCTGCTCGTGTTAGCAAGCCTGCACAAAGGTAAGGCTTGCTAAAACTTTGAGAAAATGTTTACCTTCATCCATGCCATTGAGTATTTCGGTTAAGTCTTCATGCTTGCTGTCATACTGGTGCTCCTTCCACGTTTCACCGTTTTCACTTCGAAGTACGATTAGTTCTCTTTCCTTTCCTCGCATTGATCCAAAATGCGGGATTTCCACTATGACAGGGCTAGAGAAAAAGGAATCGTATTATTTTTAATCCTATATCTCCTCACTGCCCTTAATTTCCTATGGGCATTAAGTCCTTAAGAAAACTACAGTCATTTTAAATAGTTAGCACTGTTATGGTAAAAATGTTTTTAATTGCCAAAGCTGCACAATCCTTTATCATTTAAACTATAAGTAATAGATAACTTGAAAATATTCATATATAGCTCTTTTTTAATGTAAATCCTCTGAAACAGCTGCCTACATGAAAAAATCGTCACAACTTTTGCTAAGGAGAGTTCTCCCTGCTCATTTTTCCCAGGATATAGGTGATCCAACCTGCCTCCAGCACACACAGCACCGCTGACTTTTAATTGGCATTAGCATAGTCAAAATTTGGATTTGGCTCAAGGGATTTAAAGGGGCAAAGTCAGTTCAGAAACAGTCCAGCTATCGAAATGCATGCAACAGCTATTGACTGCAGCAGGAACTGTGCATGCAAGGTTTTAAACTTCAAACTAAGTTCCAAACTTTTCAAAGCGCTCTCTGGCTCTCTGTTGATGTAGCTCCTGTGAAACACAAGGGGTGTTTCTCATTAGCTTCACTTTCTGGTTCTCACGCCCAAAATCAGAGCTGCAACACCAGCACTGTAAACATCACTGGGGAATGTTTACATCCTTTCAGAATGGATTTCTCGGAGTTGAGCAACATCATGACCACATTTATATTAGTTACTGTCAAACACTTTGGAGGGAAGGAAAGGGAATGAGAAGGTGGTTAATAATACACCTGTCACCAGACAATGTACCTTCAACAGAGGACTGCAAGTGCATTGCTGAACAGTTATTGTGAACAACCGACAGAAACCACCATTCACTTCGTGTGCCATTCCTTAACAAAACAGACACTTTTGCCAAACACTTCACAGGCAGGATATGCGTTTTAAAGTATGCTAAGACAAACCGACCGAAATCACACAGTAGGTGAACAACTATGGATTATGCAGCTTTAAGACACTTAAATAGACAGTATCATTATTTTCCTACAGAGGTTGTAAAGGATTTCACTGCTTCGTAATAACTCAGTTAAAAGTAGCATCACATGATGGGAGAAGTATGCAGCACTTCTATGGTACTGTACACCTGCAAAGTGTTGGGTGCATTAACCAATCAATTACTTGAGCATGGAAATCACAACAGCCATCATGAGGAAAAACATAAACTAGTTGGAAGCCCAGTTTTCACATTAAATACCAAGGGACAAGAGTTAGATAGTACTTTTTGCCATGAAAATAGAAAAAGACAGTTTAATTAATGCATATTTTAGATGCTTTTAGGAACACCCAGGCTATTACTCTAATCTCACGTCCTTTTACAAGAAATAGGAATGTAGCTGCTGTCTCCCATTGTGCCCAGCAAGTAAATACAAAAAATTCAAAGACATTGCTTAAGATATTTACTCTCCAGTTCAAAAAAGAGTACAAACTGAAAACAAACGCTACGGTACAATCTTTGCAGGCTAATAGTTCAGATACTGTCTCTGTAAATATTTAGAAACCACACAATTTTGTGCATGACATTTAACAAGAATACTCAGTGAGAAGGTATTGAACAGGTTTGGAACACCAAACACTCACCAATATTTTGAAAACCTAATGCAATAAATTTCACAATATGGTTTGAAAACAACAGTCAAAAATGTATGGAAACATTCTTACATTTTTAGACTATACGCTGCAGTTCCTTTGGGTAGCATACTTGGCTTTATAATGACATTTTTTCTAAATGATCTTTCATAAATAATAGACTTTATGCGATCACATTTTACAAATGCTCTTCCCAAAACAGACTCACTCAAGGCCTGTAAATACCTTCTCTACCACAGGGTTGAACTTAAAGGACTGTCACTGTGTATTAAAATGTATTTGATGCAGTTGAAACACTTCAAATTTAAAAAATTACAAAAGCACATAAGTTATGAAAGCAGAATGCTGGCAGTGAATTTTACATGCCTATAAGCACAAGATAGTAGCAGAGCTATATTAAATCAAGCCACTATGATTTTCTTTCAGTGACATAAATCAACTGAAAGCTTTAGAAAACTTAAAAAGAAAATAAAATGGGAATAACAAAAATTGAAAATAAAGGAAAAACTGTAGACATTCTGTATCTTTTCCGTACATATCCTACCCAATAAATTTTGTTCCTTGTGGACCAAGCTGCAGGATTCGGCTAACCATGCTCTCGCCCTCATTTAGAGGGGGAGGAGTGTTAGGAAGATGCAGTTTACTGAATAACATCCATGCAGCAGGAAGAGAAACGAGAAGGGGAAATTAGGAACAAGCTGTCATTCCCGACAGAACCAGCAGTTTACACCAGGGTGCCACTCATGGTAACGAACAAAATTTATAATTAGGAAAAAAAGCGCCACATCATAGTGGATTGTTTCCCCTATTTTAAGCTTAAAAAATAAGTCAGTTTCTAGCCTTTGTACTACTTGATGCTCTACAGTGAGTGCTCCACCATTGCTCTCAGTGGCTTTGCTCCACGGGACGAAGACTTGCAGCTCCCAGCAACTCTGGCAGGAGCCGTGCACATGACATGGCATAGGGAACAGAGCTCAATGTTTGGGTCCTTGTGGGTGACTTTAGGGCACTTTTTTGTGACAGTGATGTTTCTCCAATACTCTACAAGCAAGAGGGTCAGAACCTGTTCTGGCTTATAGGCGTGTGACTCTTCCTGACTTCAAAGGCAGGTTGCATGGGTAGATGGGGGCAGGACCTGGCCTTTTCATGGCTTTCCTTACCTTTGGCTCCACCCTGCAGCCATCGTAGAGGCAAAGCTCCCCTTAAAATACCAGGGTACTTTCTGGAAGGAATGGCAGGTTGGTATTTTTTAATATTTCAAGTTAAGTAGCCTATCTTACATGCTCAAATGAGGTAGAGTCAATGTTTAACTACTTAGATCCACAGGATAAAAGAAATGAAAGATGCAACATGAGTGTAAACAATGAAATTCATAGAACAACTCACCCTAAAAATTGTGCCCCTGCTGGCCCCATTTCTACAAGTCTACTCGCTAATCCTTCTCCTTCAACCATCGGTGGTGGGCTGGCCAGTTTATGCCTCTTTACCAAGCGGCAGGTGATGCGGGTTGGTGCTGTACACTTGCGTGGTGGGATAATTATTCTCATTCCGTGATGGCGACTACCCCTCATCGAACCCCCACGTGCATCAACCATAAAACTAACCAGGAAACTGTAGGAAAAAGGAAACACGTCAATGAAAATGGTCACAAAACAAGCAGAAGATCAGCAAAAAGTCAACCACCATAGTCTTTAAAACGTTATTAGAAAAGTCCTCCCAATCCCAGCTAAACTAAAAAGAACATGAAGATTCTTTTAAAACTTATACTTACTTGTTAACTATTGGTTATCAAAACCAGGAATTGCTAAAGGTCTAGCAACATCACGGTGAAATGAACACGTGCTACTGAGTAATTTGGATTAAGAGTACACAAACAGTATATTAGTAGTGGTTTATTAGAATTTAAAAACATCCCTCTGTTACTGTTAACCTCTACTGTCCGTAAACAAGAGTAATTAGCCTCACATGCAGAAAGGAATCAGACAGTGTAGAAAAAGGTGAATCAAAAATGCTTATTCTTTTGGGGATCTCAGTCTTCAAAACCTCCTCACAGTCTCATTTGCAAACACTGGCAGGCAGAGCGAGTGCTGACACCATGGGTGACAGTCAGTCCAGGCTACTAAGGGCTTCCACTGATTGGGAATGAGTGAGAATACCACGTACATAACTTTCTTTAGGCTGCTGGCACTCTGGAGGAAATCATGCCATTACTCCTCTGTTAAGATGACATTCATTAGCAAAAAGCAACATTAAAGCAAAAACACATTTGCCAGTGTCATTTCAATGCATAATTTTCCGTTTAATAATAGAAGGGTAAGCAGTTATATTTGTAAGTGGCAAGTGGTAGATTTTAAAATAAAATTATTTTTATAAGCAAAGGAATAATGAATATTAACAAGAATAACCATTAATAGCCATAGTTTATTTCATCTATGAAATGCTGAGAAGCTGCATACGTGAAGTGTTACTGTCTCTAACAGAACAGCGACAGGAAGGTGGAATCTCCTCCCAGAACCAAAACCAGACTTCAGCTTGTTTCAAAACTCTGCAGCAAAAATCCTTCCAATTTACAGGGATCAAAACATACAGCTTCCTGAAGGGCTAAACAGGTATGGGGGGTCTGCTCTGGTGCTCCAAAATACCTTCCCTTTTCCTCTGTCCCATAAGCTGCTGAGAGAGAATAGCTTCAGGTAGAAGATGCAATAACAGGCCAGTATCAAGAGGGACATGAGTTACCAACTCAGTCTTGACGCCAATATACTTTTGGTTTGCTCCTTCTATATGATATGCAGACGCTGACATAGCTGGCACATCTGCCGTATGGTCGCACTATCTGCAAGGCTGTTGCCAAAACTTCCGCACCTTAAGAACTAAACCTTCACGTGATTAACAGGGTAATCTATTCAATTTCCTGGTTCCCTACTGTAAAATGAACTAAGGGTAAGAGCCATTAATCTGGGGGGGTCAAGAAGATTCTTTAAAAAAGCCCCCAATGCTCTGAAGTATGAATGGGAATTTGTGTAAGACTGCTACATTTGCTTTTGAGACCAGCAGGATATCAAAAGTAACAGCTGACGGGCATCGGCCAGGCCTGCAAATAAGCTGCATTCGGAAGTCTGGCCGACGAGGGTGGGAAAAATCTGCACAAAAGCAGGAGCGTAATCAAAACTTGGTATTTTAGTTGTCTGCAGGAGACAGGTGGGTAGGGATACAAGCTGTAAATACATGAAGCAGGACAGAAAGGTTGTCCAACTGAATTCCAGATAAAGAAATTGCTACATTGCCTTTCTTCAAGCCAAACTAAAATCCATCAGTAAAGATGGGGAGGTGAAACAGCCCTCTGAAATGACCCTAACCCCAATTTATTATTTCTTGTGCCCCAGACTCTTTACAATACTGAAACATGGAATAAAATTCACGATGTTTCACAGTAGTTTTCATACAAATAAATTGTATTCACATTTCTCTCCTAGATAAACACACTATATACTATTGAACAAATCCAAATGTTGCTGCTAGGGTATCCCAGTTCCTCATAAGAGGAATTGTTTCAGGGGGACAGGATCTTTTCTGAATAGCTAACCAAGCGCTTTCTACAAATATTAGATCTATGTGAAAAAAAAATGTGTTCGATCTTTAAGTTATAGAGTATATAAGTTATGTTAATATTTATAGATCACAAGATCTCAGATGTCTGTAAACTCTGTTGACTGGAACACCTTTCTGTTTGCTAACAGAAGGCTGTACCAAGCAGAGACAACAGCTCTAGAGAGCCTGGACCTTTGGTTCCCTCTCTGCTCTGCTCACTGAGCACTATTAGCCTGTCAGCATGTTTACGTTGCTTTTTCTCCCTGCAACTGCTCTATATGGTGGATGTTGAAGGCTGATGGTAGGAGGCAGATGCCACTGAGCATGTGGAAAGATAGGCCTACGGGTGGTCTTCAGAGCCTTGCCAGCTCATGACTAGCTGTGAAGAGAGTTCAAGACAATCCATTAAAATTTACTATGAAGCAAAGTAAAAAATAAAGCAGGGACCCATAGCCCTTGGTCACTGAAGGAAGAATACTGAAAGGAACCTGTTACAATTGGTGCTTTGGCGGCCTTTAAAAAGTGCAGGGGTTTTGTCTGCAGAGAAGAGGGGGCCACTTCAGACTACATGGAAGCGCGCAGGGCGGAGGGGTGGCTGGCTGGAGCATCCCTTCAGGGCTGATGCTGCAGCAGCTCCGGGGAGGCACATCTGGTCGGGGAGGCACATCTGGTCGGTGCACCGGGGAGCAACAGAGGGGCCTCCCGGGGAGCTTGGCAAGGCTGGGCTTGGCCTGACGGCTCGGTACAAAGCAGCAATGTTTTGGAGAGCTGCCTATCGCGTACGTGATTACTGGCATGTTAAGCCAGCTCAGAATTAATAAAAAAAGGAGTTTCTCATCTAATGCAAAAATGCCAAAGCTTGCACTCAGATAAGATGTTGTCTCTGTATCCAAACTATTTAAATGACGCAAGCATGTCAGAGTGGATTGTCAAAAATCTCTAGGCACCTAAATCAACTGACTTAAATTAATAATGAAAAAAAAATTAAAAAAATAGTGGAAGTTAAGACTAAGTACCTATAAAAACCAGGCCCCAAGTTCTCAGGTAGATTTAGGCTGTAGATTTCAAGGTCAGTCCAGCCTTGGGAACCTGGGGCTTAGCACTGCTAAGGCACACTGCTCACAGCAAGGGTAGATTAACCCTTGACATGAGTCTGTGTCCCACCGCAGGAACTAGCCCACTACAGCCAGCTTTGGTGTCTACCACCACACTGCAGCCTTCAGTGAAGACAAAACCTTTAGCAGATCAGCCTTTATGGATATTGCTCCCATATAAAGGTAATCATTGTCAACAGCATATTAATTATTTCCTTCTTTAGTTTTCAAATTAGTGATTTAATTTTTAAAACAATAAAAATAATTCCAAACAATATTTCATGCACTTTCTATCAAAAAGATTAGTAGCTGATGCTTACCTAAATTAATGCTGCACTAATAATGGAAACTACAATATGATCTCTAAAACACAACGCTAAATGCTAATGAGCATTTCTACTTGAATACACAGAAGGGATGAGGATGTGGGCGGATGCACTACAAACATCTACACACACTCTGTGGGAAAAAAGTTAAAAAAAAATAAAAAAAATAAAATGAGGATTCACAGAAAGCACAGAGTTATCACCTTGAATCATACTGAGGGAGTGGAGAGGAATAGCTGCAAAATAATTTAGAAAGCAAATGGGAAAAATTAATGTAAGATAATTAGAGGCAAGCAACAGAAAATATCAATTATAAGCGCAAAGGAAAAGTAACAATCAGAAAAATAACAAAAGCAACACATTTGAAGGCCAACTTTAGAAATAATTTGGCTCTTGCTTCGCATATCATGACCTATGTCATATAAAATATGCTACACATGGAAAAAAAATCTGAAAGGAATTGTTCATTTAATTAGTCAGCACAAGTCCATAATTTCTCTGAGAAATGCAGAAGCACATGGAGAAGAGAAAAGCATCTGTGATTTACTTAGGTCACCAGAGAATTTATTGTAACACAACCTCTTTAATTCCCAAAACACGCTCCACTGTGCCATGGAAAATCAGTTCTTGCACTTTTCTATGGCGATTTATTTTCCAAAGTATAATGTATAAAGATATGCACAGCAGGATGCTTGAAAGAAGTATCAGTCCATGCCATTCATTATACTGCTTTCAAAAATGAGTTCTCCTGCCTATACAGGATGTTGGAGTAAACGATAATTAATCTGATGTGTTCCACCTTGCAAGACCGGATCCAGTATTTCTGAGTTTCTCAATAAGGAAGGTAGCATGACACATTAACTTCTTTTTTTTTGCCTAAGAAAACCAAGGAGTTAAAAAAGGCAACATGAAGAGAGCACACCCACATTTTAGTTTGGGGAAGTTGCACGAGTAAGCTCACATCTGAAAGCTGAAGGTCATTTTGGCAAAGGGTCTCTACCCTTCCAGAGGCCTCAAGATTCATGACACATTTCAATGTACTGCTTACAGTGGATCCTGTTCAAAATATATGCTGGCAAAACAACTTATCTGAACTCAAAAAGAAAAACATGAAACATTATCTTGGCTTTAAAAAAGGAAAAACCAGAAGAGTCGAAACTACTGCCAACAATTCCTTCTTTCTTCCCCTTTCACTGATACACCGCTGGATCTCCACATCCTGCTCCCCAAATTCCCCTTCTGCCTCAGTTAAGAAATGAGAACAAACTTGGACGCTCTCTTCTGACAGTGGGTAACTGGACAGCAGAGCAATCCGAGGGAGCGGACTGCAGAGTTGCTCCCCCAGCACGGCACATCGCAGAGCCCAGGGGAGGAAGAGGAATGCAGAGAGTGGTGGGGTCAGGCCCTGGCCGCAGGGTGACCCGGCCCACGGGGGCTGCTGACAGCAGGCGACCCCAGCCAGCATACCTCTGCCTGTGGCCACAGAAAGAACTGGGGACAAAGCCGGGGATGAAGGACCGCAAACAAGCAGAAGAGGAGCTGCTTTTCAGAAAAAGACTGACGGAAGAGAAGTGAAAAGTCATGATCCACTGCATATCAGATGTGCTGAGGTACTGGAAGATGTGAAGGGAACATCTGCTGATTGCCCCTAGATGAAGATAATGGGGAAAACCAAACAGCATCATATTATAATACAGGGCCGCAATCGAAAAGAAAATAAACAAGTGAGGGTTTTTTCCTAACAAAGGAACTGAGTCATCAGAACATCATTTCTGATGGACTTTATCTGTCAAGTGAGAAATGTGACAGGTCAGAAAAGCTATACATGCTTGGAGAATATTTTGGTGCCCAGATCCTCTCCCTCCCCTGCAGCCCCACAGTTTGCTCCACTGCTGCAGGTCTGCAGCCTTTCCCCTCTGGGCAGCAAAGGCCACATCTGCATTAGCGAGGACTGACGCACAAAGGGAGCAGATCTGAACTAGCTGATGTGAAAGATCCCATGTCCACAGAATATATGTTCTGGAGGGTCGGTATCATTGGTGAGCGTGATGAAGAGCTAAGGGCTGACAAGTATTGTCCCAGAGGACTGGCAGGATGCAAAGATCAGACCTATTTTGTACCAGGATAAAAGGGAGCCAGAAAATTTTAGACCAATCAGTCTAACCCCAATTACCAGAAATATACAGGAATAATTTATCCAACAATTATCCAATCTACAAGGGCCTAAAGGATAATCAAGAGATTACAACTTACCTACCACTAGTCCTCAAAATAAAAAAGAGCCAAAATGTAAGTGGCAAGAGTAACTCATGTCAAATGAATTTCACTTCCTTCCTTGACATGGTAACTTACCCAGTGGATGTGTGGAAGTACTGTCTTGGTATTTCAGTAAGCAGTCGAGGTACAGTATAGGCAAGGTAAGTACACAATCATCTGAGAAGTTACCTCAAAAGAGATACCATCAGTGCTTTACTGTTAAACTGAAAGGAAACTTCAAGTGGAGATTTCACTGTGCTGTCCTGGGCCAGGTACTAAGCTAATGTCTTCATTAGCTTCTGAAAAGTCTTTGGAAAATAGGATCAGAATTAACAGCTATCTTGCTAAAATGGAAAAAGGGTCTGGAACCAACAAACTGAAATACCCTAAAGGCAAATGCAAACAGAGGGAAGAAGCCAAACACATAAGCACAAAACATGGAAAAAATAACCAGACCACAGATTTTCAGAAAAGAACCGAGAAATTCTAGCAAACATCCCTCAACAGAAACTGCAGTTACTAAAATGATAATTCTCATTGTGGGATTGCTTAAGATTAAGTATGTCGTGTCAGACCAAAGAGGTAGCGATCCTGGCTTAGAAAGAAGCTATCATGAACATGGGGAGAGCCAGGGGACAGCAGCAAGACTGCACTGAAATGTGGAAAGCACCACCTAGGAGGATCTGGGACATTTTAGTCTATAAAAGAGAGGACTACATGTCTTCCAACATATAAAACATTGTTAAGAGACCAGTAAGATATTCTTATGGGTACGACAAGAAATAGGCTTAATCTGCAGCAAAGAAATTTTAAGTTGAATATCGGTGGAGGAAATATCGTAACAAAGGATAATGAACTCCTGAAGCTGGGGGACTATAGAATCTCTTACGTTTAGTGACTATGAAGAAATTAAATATATTTCAGGAATGGCTTAACTGCATTTTACCCTGCTATAATGCAAATGGGTGGACTACTAGCTCTCTGTGGTCCTTTGCTGACATACCTTTCCGTGATAACCAACAGAATTCAGCTTTTCATATTGCAATTCTTGAAATTTCAACTCTAGCATTGACCATATGCAGTGTTTTATCAGCTCAGGACCTAAAAAAATCCACCGTTGTATAGATCTGTTCAGCAGAAGCAGGTGTTTATATGTAATGTGGGATTGTAGCTTTAGATCTATAGGACTTACTGCTATTTTGGAATTGAAATCTTTTGGTATGTGCTGCACTCGTTTTCATTATAAGAATGTAACTAGTCACAAAATGGGGAAGTAAATTAAAAAGGATGTGAAATTTTATGTCCTGATCTTGAATATTAAACGACAAATATTTATACTAGACAATCTCATATGCAATAATTCCTTTCAGTTACACATTTATTTGTTGATTTTTACAATACGCATTCAAACATTACTACTATTGCATTTAAATCAAGTCTACTGTCAAGAAGCACCACAACTACAGTGATGACTCATAAATAAATGAATAGTACCACTAAAATCAAACTACAGATACTGAAGAATAGGCAGGAGTTTGGAGGTATAAATAAAAGAAGAGGTTAAATTAAAACCCCCCATTTTTTCCTCTAGGAAAGAACAGAAAGCATAACATTATGTCTCCGATTTCATATTCCAAATAATTTAATACAATTCAAACAAAATCACCTTATGACACTTAAAAGCAAAGCATATGCAACAGAAAAGCAAAACAGGACTATTAAAAAGAAGCCTGTGGGATTACAATGTTTTTGCATTCAGAAAATTAAGAGCAGAAGCAAGTTTTTGTTTTGATATGCAAGAATTTAGACTGACTCCTGCTATTAAGCACCCTCCTTGAAGTCAGCGTGAATGTTGCCACTGGCTCCAACTGGAGCAGGAATAGGCATGTTATCAGCCATTACAGCAGGCTGTATTCTTCAGCTAACAACACACTTCCACATTTAAAGAAAAAGGAAATCTGTTAAGTGACCTACCCCGAATGGATGGGACTTGAAACAAGGTTAACATTGTCCAACGTGTCTGCAGCCCAGCTATAGTGTCTGAGGGAATCGGAATCAAACTCCCTTTGAAACGTCAGGTGCTTAAAAACATAATAAAAAAAGATGAGTTGAAATTTAAAATGAACATGAAAAACAGTTGTCTTAAATGCAAGCTTGTTAATATAATTCTATTAAATTTAGATCTGGCCCCTTTGCACATAAAGTGCTGATATCCCAGGTGTTAAATTACTGGAAATCCCGTAACAGAAGCATGGAATCCACAGACAAATTAATCTTATGTACCTTCAGACATTCTTTCTGCCTGCTTTTCCCACTTCCTTCAGTTACAACTATGTCTCTCTCAATCTTTACTTACATGTGCAATGTTAAAAATATTGAAAAAATTATTACCATTTGTACAGCAATCATACACCATACAGACAGGCAGTATAATATTCCCCCACAGAAAACGCCATTGGATAGATCCTTATTCGAGCAGAACCTGTGAATAACTTCACTGAGAGTTTAATTGAAGCTGTGAATGCATGACCAAGCTCCCGGTGGGAGGAGAGTTTAGTTTATCTTTGTACACGTACAACCAACATGAACACTGTTTTCTGGAGTGCCACTGCCCCTACTCATCTCTATAAAAATAGCTTTAACCCTGTGAAGCGCTGGCACGCTGGTGCTATAATTAACTGCCCCATCTGACAGACACTGAGGCATAATTTGTTTTTTGCTGCCGCCCATGGACATGCGCATGCACACTCGTGCACCCTGTGCCCGGCAAAAAGGTCTCACACTATAAATCCTCCTCTTATCTGTGTAGCAAAGCCATTCTAGTAAAATATTCTTTTTTTCTTTGGTTCTTTTTCCTAGGAAATTAAACAAATGAATTCTTCAAATAATGTATGCCCCTATTTCCAGGGTGATATGAAAGTTTCTAAACAATTTAAGAAGCACCACGAGAAGTTACATCAATAAAACTAAGTCAAGAAGCTGTCACGCAATACACACAGACTATCTTCACCCAAGACGGTGTTAAAGATGTCAGCGTTTCCTGTAAGTAGGTTTTCTGCTTACAGGCAAATACATCGAGAGAGTGCAGTCTGTTAAGACTAAAACCTCATGGGCTGTTTTCAAATCAAATTCTGTGGGTTCAAGTCAAAACTGAGCCAAGCACACACTTCTAGCCAGGGAAGTTTTGTTATTTCTATTTTTTTTTTTTTTTTAATGTACTGGCACACACAGGTAGTGCAAATGAATTATTTTGAATGGAAATACCAGCATTAGTAGTAAATCTGGCAAAGACAGTCATAAACACACAAAAATATTTCTGTTGAGAAGCTTCCGCAAGATAAGCAAGCAGATAGTGCTGTTGTTGGCCAGAACCTGCAACCCTCCCATCACTCTGGGGTTTCCAAAAAACTTCTCACTTTAGACATTTATTTCAAACGAGCATCCCAGGTCTCCTTCCAAAAACCACTGACGTTATAATTTACTGCCAATCAATAGAAATATCTGCAGGGTACAACTTTGCTCTGTCACCCGTCCAACACTGTGGCACATGGCTCGATGCCTCCTCCTTTTGCTACCTTAACTCTTTTAATAGAATCTTTTATTAAACTTTTTGCTGCAAGATGCTTACTTGAGGCCTGATGGTTCAAGCACAGACAACAACAATAATGGGCAAACTTGCGTATGTTAAACACCAAAACAGACCATCAGATATAAAAGATAAAATGAATGCCATTAAAACAATGGCAATGAAGCAATGGCAGTGGATTTAATTAGCACCATTTTGAAAAATGTATCATAATTTAGTTTAATGAAGATAGTTTTCTAACTCCTTCCAAGAGAACACTAGGGATTCTCCTACTTTTCCTGAAGATCCCGCAGTTTAGGCAGGAAAGCCATCCCTGTGGATTTCTGCTATTTCAAGTGATCTAACTTTGTAAGAGCTCATTCTGAGTATATTATTACTTTTGATACCAAACAGCGTAAGATCCAGACAGTTGGTCTCAGAAGTTGTAAAAATTTAAATAAGGAAAAATAAATTTATTCCTTTGCTCAGTGATTATCATCAAAAATAGGACAAAACAAAGAAACAAAGAAATGTGTAGAAACAACACCACAATTTAGTGTTTGTCATTCAAATGCCTGCTAAGCCATAACAGTGTCACTGCACTGAGGTCCAGGCATGCACGAGGACACATCCATCAACAAATAAACATGGGATCGTGTTTGCTGTAACAGATGAAAAACGCCAAAGTTCCTTCAGCAGTGTGGTACAGAAAACTAAACGTAGGGCCACATAATTTCCAAGGAAATACCGCCACTCTAAAATAACCTATGCTAGATAGAGGTGCTACTATGCTCACCAAGTTGCTGTATGTTTGCCTGCACGTACATAGGGTTCCTTGGTCTATTCCTTTGTCCTGAGATACTGTCTGTATATCAGGTGACCATATTTTTTGACGCATTCCTTTCTGACAAAGTGCACTCAGACAGATCTCTTGGACATATTTACAGCCAGCAAAAGCACACAGCCTGCAGCCAATAATTTTGGCAGAGAAACAGAGTAGGAACAGCTAAGAGCTGGACACATGCATCTTACACGCAGAACACATCTGTTGATCTCATTTTGTCAGTCTGTTGAGATGCTGGATTTTCCAGGCAGGCAAAAAAAATCTTCCTGTGTAAATTGCAATATAAGCAGTCCAGAAGATGGCGCATCATCAGTGACATCAAATCACAGGATTCATCCTGCATTTGGTCAGGTCCCAGTGTTCCCTCTCTGGACCAAGGGAGATTAAATATGCACTGCTAAAGGGTGTGGCATCATTAGATGCAAATGCATATATAAAAATACTGATGGTTCTGCTGGCAAGGATTCTGCTAGTTGCATAACTGAATATCCAGGCTGTGTAATATCAGAGTTTAGCAAACAGAAGAATTTATGCTTCCTCCCAGATGAATTTACCCATACAGAAGAGATTCAGCAAGCTGCTATGTAACAGACAGCCTGATTCACCCTAACTTTGGCTCATTAAATTCAGAGGCTGATGTAAATTATTCCATGGAGAAAGTCATTCAGATTTGGTCTGAGTTGCTGCATCCATGGTAATGCACCAGGACACAAATTTTCACTTAGCTCCAGGCATGTTATGAGGCACAGTATGGCCTGGACTCAGACTGCCCTGTTCAACAGGGCCAGCACTAAACCACCGAATGCAAACAATGGAGAATATCAAGACTTGTCAGGGAATTATTAGAAACTCTTCTCTAATACCTAACATGTCATGCTGACAGTCAGGTTCAGTAAAGATTGGTTTCAAATCTTCCTCATTTGACTCTTTTTAGAGTC
The DNA here is from genome assembly GCF_947461875.1 of Haliaeetus albicilla. Taxonomy (NCBI): domain Eukaryota; kingdom Metazoa; phylum Chordata; class Aves; order Accipitriformes; family Accipitridae; genus Haliaeetus; species Haliaeetus albicilla. The sequence continues at coordinate 8,030,367 of NC_091493.1, read as the reverse complement.
CCAAGTCTCCCGGTGATCTTGGGGAGAGGTGGCCATGGGATCTTCTATTTTAAGCTGATCAAGAGGTTGACAAATGCCCCTTACTCTTTTATATACTTACATTTGTGATAAAATTAATTCCCTTTACTATGAGAATTTGCTGTTGTCATGACCTCCAGACAGGTCTGAGCTTTACAAAAGAAGAGAAATGGCATACGCAGATAGGCAATGGCTCGCTCCTTCAAAGTAGCGTGATACCCCAAAACAGCCTTAACTCCCATCAGTTTCCAGGTGGACTTTTAGGATACTCGTTTTGACCCACAATGATCTTTGTTCCTCTGAATTCCATTGTTGGAACATAAGGTGTTCTTTTCCCCTGCTTTCTACTGCCATAGCAGAGATCATCTAGAAGCCCAGTAACGTACAGGGGGAGGGATGGGAAGAAGAGAGGCAGGGGTATTCTCCATCTCCCCAGTGCACTCCTCCCGCTTCAGCCGAAGAGCTGTAAAGCTTACCACCATAGGTCTGGGCTGGGCTGAAGAACGCGGGAATTCCAGAGGATGGATATGTTTTTTATCAGGACCTTGAGGTTTGCAGAAGCCGTAGCAGAAAGCTTTAGCGGGGCTCCCTGTTTCATGAAGATAGTTTGTTGCTTCACTGTCATTTCTTTTTCAGGGGATCATGGTTTTACTAACCTCTCAAGACAGGACTGACATTTTTTTCCACTACCACCTTCACCATTCCTGATCCCCTCCTGAACTTGAGAAACTTGACGTTTGTGTAGAGGATTAAGATTACAATAACATTTACAACTAGACTGTCAGCAAGGCCTCCAGCCTGGCTTCATTTTACATGACAAATTTGGACCAGCACTGAACTGCAACAATTGCACAATCATTGCCAGACAAAAACTGGAATCACAAAAATACGAAGACTACAAACGCAATGAAAACAGCCTACACTAGTGCTTAGCACCAGCACTAGAAGGTTTTCATATTTGTTGCCTTCTCAGCTCAGGAACCAGCACTGCAAGAGATCCTCTAGAAAGAAGAGAGGTCCACGACCACTCGTAGAGGATATGAAGTCTGCCCTAAAGTAGAGCTCCTGTACATGATGTGGTGTCACTGCAACACCTCCATGTACAGATAAGTAATTCTTATATTTCTAGTGGAATTTTGTAATACAAAGCAGGTTAATGGTGCACGCTTTGGACAATGTTCTTTAGGCGTTATTCAGCATAGCGCTGGTTTTAAGTCTCGTTATGTGATCAAATACATCCTAGCTGCTAAATCAATGCCATCTACTTTGATGGTAATCACAAAAATGGCCAGAATCATAAAACAATGTAATGTGTTCTCAGACTGAAGAGCCTTCCTCTCCTCTGAAATTTCCATCATATCAAGAAGGTTTAATGAAGGCTTAGGAGTAGGAAGTGTCAGAGTAACTTCAGGTTCTCAGCCCCGAAATATCATTTCTTGTTCCCAGTGCCAGTAGTTGCAGATTTTATTTTCTAACTTCAAAACAAACAAAAGCAACAAAATTACTGCTATGCAATGTTCAGAAATTCTCCCTAGCTGGCCATTGCAAATCAAGGTTATTGGAAGTTTACAGCATTTCCTTTGAAAGTTACAACCTAATAATAAACATTCAGTTGCTAAAGACAGAATCCAATTTCTGCCATTGGCATAAAGCTACCAAAACTGTGTGCAAAAGCTGTAGCAAAACTGGAAAATTTATACTATGCTAGAATTTACAGACTAACACAATCAAAGTTTAAAATGCATGAGTGCTGTTCTGTGGACCCTTTCCCCCATGAAAGCATCCTCTGAGATCAATAACCCTCCGTGCGGGAATAATTGCTGCTGCTGAGAGGTACCTCTGTGAAAATGGCAGCAGAAAACCTCCGTTTCATTACAATCCACCTTATGCTCTTCCAGGACACAAACAACAGTTCCACTCCACAGTCCTTTAATTCCCAAGTAAAGATATCTATGTGAATTTTTATTCAACTTCCTAGCAGATCTCTGCCTTCTGTGTATCAAGAAACTCCTGAGTAATTCAGTTAGATTTGAAAATCTGAAGCAAGTCTACCAAGCAAAATGCTGAGGAACTTACAAACAAAGCATACAATAACCTCATCATCTCCAGCATTAGCTTTTGGAAACACTTTCCCACGCTATAATCAGGTCAAAAGATTCTGCTTTTGTTGTATTAGTCATTGCACAAATGTTTGGAAGATACATAAACCGGCTAGTGCACAATAGCTTAATCCTTACAAGGCCAAATTCTTCCCAAGGGTGGAAAAACAAGGACAGCAGTTGGAGTCCCCTCCATGCGGGCGAACGTATTCCCTGGGCTATACAGTACAGACAAAGGTTGCTTAGTGTAAAACACATTGCTCCCGGCTTATCAAAGCACTCTAAGGATACACATAACATTAAGCTCAAAGATACTCCCATTGACTTCAATGGACAACCCCATACTCAGAAACCTAACTGGTCCCTTAAAGACTCTTTTGGTTTGGGACCCCATCACCCTGCCTCTTGCAGGATCAAAACCATAATGTGGTAAACCCACAATTTCTTTCTCTCAGTTCTTTTCTTCTCCCTTTTCCATAGTTAAGAGAGTAGCAATAGTCTCTGCAAGCACGGCTGAGGGCTGCAGCCTGTCATCCCCTATAAATATGAAGCACAAATACCTGGTGGCAGAGACACAGCACATACCTGATCCTTTGCTGGCACCAGCAGTTCTTCAATCATCATGCTGTCTCGGGCATAAGAACTTCTGTTCAGCGTGTAGGACCTATCCGAACTGAAGGAGCGGAGGCTGTTGTATTTACCATTTACCATAGAAAGTGCAGATGACAATGAGATGAACAAAAAATAAAAATAAAAAAATTAATACATGCAACTTCCAGGGATAGCATAAGATGGCAAAACATACATAATCTGTGAAATAAATACAAGGGAAAAAAATGGAATAGTAAGTATTTGACTATGGTAAATATCCCCTTCCCTACAATATACACAAGTAAAATCAAAACAGATGTTTACTGCTTTGGCAGTAATGCCGTGGCTTTAGAATAAATCTAGAAAAGCGTATTCAAGTATTTAGATGAACTTTGATAAATGTCTTCATGCCCTAATCCTGAAAGGAGACCCACGAGAGCAGGTCCCGGGGGAGCTGTGGGTAGGTTACAGCGCCTGCCCATATGGCTCAGACTGCTGAAGCAGGTTAACTAAGAGCAAGTTTTATGTGTTGCCGTTCTCTTTGTGGCTGAACCACTTTTGACTTTGTTATACTGTAGTTATTCATTTAGTTAGAAAAAAGGATAATAATTTTGAAATGAAAGAAGAAAGAGAAGAAATTTGTTTATTGATGATTAAATACAGATTCCAATGCTTTGGGGATTATTTTGTGCATGTTAGACTATTTAGAAAGAACTATGATCTCTCCGAATGTGTTGCAATTAAATCAATGTAGGAGTGTGTTACACTTAACCCTGGAAGATACATTATGGTATGTGCTAAAAACATGCTGCAGGCCTAGACATGCTTGCTACGTGACAGAAAATAAAGTAGTAAAAAACGTGAATTAATAAAAAGCAACATCCAACAACATATTACACTTTTAAACTAGCGACACTTTTCAGACTCAAAACTCTACAACTCATTTCATGCATTTTGTAGTTGCTAATCGAACTTTTCTAGTCCCTTAGCACACGTTCCTCGTTGTGCTGGAAGTAGAACTGGGATCTTAATTACACACTGTAGGCATACGTTAAGCAGACTTTTACATGATAAAGGGCATAAAGAAATCAAGTTATATTTGTTATAACAGAGGGATATTCTCTAAGGCTGAGCCCAACCCCCGACCCCAAAATAAAAGCATGTCACTTTCCAATGCTGAATAAAATGAAGATGAGCAATGGCAGCAGCAGCAGCAAGATGTAACACGATGCCATGCCTTCTTACCTGACTTTTGGACTAAAGCAATTTACAGTGGAAAAGAAACAGGAGAAATAGAAAGCAAAGAATCAGACAGGAGAAGCAAGATGTTATGGCTGGATGGCTTATATATTTCATGTGTTTATTTCTTAATGTTACACTCAGAATCAGTAATAAGATGCATCCACAAAATACTTTTTGCTAAATAAAATACTTCACAGGAAAAACACTGTATTTGTCTCCTCTGAGCATAACATGTGCAATGTAAAAAATGAGTCACGCAGCAACAAATAGTAATGGCACTGCTGAAATCAGAAGCATGGGAATATTAGATTTCTCTCAAAGAAAAAGTAACATGAGGTTGAACCCTCAGATCTACCTAACAGACCTTGACTGTAAAATTCTCCTCTCCCACCTGCACAGTGAGAATTTAGACACGTGCAGGAAGAGTACTGTAATGAGTAAAAGGTGTCCTATAAATCAGTGCCCAGCTCTGTACACGAAGTGCACTCCCTCTCCACCATCACGGTGGTACTTCAGGACTGACCACATCTGATTGCGCTCTACGATGACCTTGTTCACTCCAACTTCTGTTTAAAAGCAGCATGTCAGCTTTGTTAATTAAGTTTACAAAGGCATAAGGTTCTCCCTTCAGATCTGTTTTGCTGATTTTCTAGCTAATGGACTATTTAAACGTGTTTTGGCATTCCTTGTGAATGTATTATCACATAAATACTTATTAACTTATCTAAAAATTGTAAGTGAAGGAAAACATGGCTGGGCACTACTAAAGAGCAAATCTGCACTGCATGCTTGCATTTCTAATACCACCGTAACAAAGTAAGACTGAAGGGTAGACATCTAAACTTTACCTCATGGGAGTTGCCATTTTCTGTTAGACAACGAACTCACTTTTTAAAACAGATCTTTAAATTACAGCATAGGAAAAAGTCCTCAGGGCTCCAGCTTATGAGGTTTAATTATTAGCTTCAGTACGATTCAACTGTCAGTAAATACACTGCAAATCCACAGCTATGGAAGTAGACTCTGCTCATACAGCTTTAATTGTTTTGAGCCAGGCACATTGCAGGCTTTAGCAAAATGAAATCTAAAATGTTGATCTAGAAACACCTGAGTTGAAATCAACATTAGTCAGATATGATATTAAGTTTACAATATTCTATCAGGTTCACGGAAACTTTGGCCTGTTTCCTGTAACACATAATCCGTTCCCTGTCAAATGAAACCCAAATTGAGGGCACACCTGCTTTTTTATTTTGGGGAGCGTTTTTCTTTAATATTGGCTATCTCGGTTGGATTACTCACTAGCACCTTTAAAGAAACAGAAGCACCAAAATAGCAAAATGATTGTCATTCAGTTTTTCTGGCATTTACATTCTTTGGCTAAATTAGTCCATTAAGGAACACCCTAATGTATCAATCTGACCACCAGCAGTGAAAAGAAACAGTGGTTTTGCTGGCTGTTCTAGATCAGTTTCCAGACCAGTTGCAAACTGCTAGCAAAGAGGCGCCTTGGAGACGTTCAGAGCATGAGCAGACACCAGAAAAAGTGAATAGTTAGTTTTCTGTATCATTGCCGTAAGAAGCCAACATGAATAAAGAATATGAAATAAAACTGCAATGAACATATGCTTTAAAGGCGCAGTATTATCGTAACACAGAAGTACACCCCCTCTACTTTGTTTCGAAATAGACTCCAGCTTTGTGTGAAAGAGCTGCACTTGGTTTGAAAAAACTGGTAACTGTGGTGACACGCAAACATGAGAAAATAGCAAATACAATACCTGGCAGAGCGGGCGCCCAGGCTAAAGCCCATGTATCCTTCAGCAGGCAAAGAATCATCTCCCAACTCTTTCAGATCTTGGGGTCCGAGGTATTTGTCGGTATCACCTGTCATTGCATCCTCACCTGCCAGTACAAAAGCCAGGCTGAAATCAGAAGCTACGTGTATTGTAAAAGTTTATGCGCTTAGTAAGTCATAACGCCCTTCTCTGCTCGCCAACAAGGAATCAATCCCGTCACCCCCACTTTCCCTAAGGCTCTTTCCATGTAGTACGTCCATCATCCGCCCACTGAACTGGCCTGAGAAAATAATTTTATCGGGGGCAAACATAAACAGCCAAACTCCACCTTGACGTAAATCCAATAAAGTTATATGAGAGATGACTTTTGCCCAATCGTTTAAGCAAGCTAAAGGGTTCTTCTGTATTTCGCGCCACTGCATTCACTTTTGCTTTCCTTACCAAAATGCCCGCCTGACAAACTAAAGTCAGGTTATTCGCTATGAAGAAACAAAACAAAACTAACAAACACGTACTTGGCTGTGAGAGACAGCCTGTTTGCCCACCAGGACTGAAAAGTGCAGCAAGCTTGAATGGCCGCTGAGTCAAAGAAGAGGCCCGCCTTCCTTCCACCCTAGGTGCTTCTCAGTAACTTTGGCAAGTTTGAATGCAAGAGGGGATTTTTTTTTTTCCCTCATACAAATCCCAACCAAACCAAAAAGCTCCACGCTCCCAGGCTGATTTTCTGAGGGCAGGTCCTTCAGGAAGCCCCTTCACGGCACAGCCAGCTGGGGGTGGAGGGCCGGGCTGCGGCGCAGCCCCGCGGGAGCCGAACAAAGCCCTGCGCCCGGCCAGCCAGCGCTGCGCCCGGCGGCTGCGCCGGCCAAAGCCCTCCCCAGCCATACGGTTACCCCGGGGGAAAGGGCAGACGCAGGGGATGGGCGGACGCCCACGGGGAAGTAGGTGGGGGGGGGGGGGGGGGAGGAAAAAAGGAGAGGAAGGAAAGTTAGAAGTTTCGGAGAGGAGGGCAGGCGCCGCAAAGGGTTAACGGAGCAGCTCGCTCTGGCTGGGAGCATTTGCATACCATTACATCATGCAATCCTACATTCCTGCATTGACAGAGCAAGTCCAAAATATGCCTTTTGCGGTTGCAGGGTTTGTTTTTTCCCTGTTCCCTCAACAACACCGAGCAGAGCGGGCTCCCTGTAAGCTCCTCGCTCGCCGACATCGACGCTCTCCTCCTTTGTCGCGAAGGCATTTTAGGTGTGTAAAAGTTGCACAACGCAGAAGTTAACAGGGTGTTCTCGAAGGTAAGTGGCTCCGCCAGCCAGCTACACGTTTCCCACTTTTCATTCAAGGAGTTTAGACTAGTTTCCATTCACTTAACTCAGGAAACCACAGGCGAGCTCTGGTTTTCAACTAACAATCAATTCTAAAAATACCCCTTCAGCTACTGCTTTGCAAACGGCAAACAAACAGACCGACTTTCTCCTCCAGCCCAGCACCAACCAGTATTTTAAGCAAGAGTTTAAAAGCTAAAATGTTAATAATATACCAGAAAGCATTCAAAAAAACCAGAAACAGAAACATTATATATTAAGTTAAACTTTAAAAAGTCTTACTGTTTTGGAAAGCCATTTTCACCAGTCTGGTCTATAAGAATTTTTTCCCTGGTGTTTCCAAGAATTCCTATTAGTCCTATTAGTCCTTAAGCAGTGATTTAGAGTTAATCTCCAAACCAGCACAAGCAAACTAATCCCTGTGGGTCATATTCGCTTTCCACACAACAACTGAGATCTTCTTAACATCTTGATCTCTTCGTATGTATTTTAGGACATGTGCATCTTTGTCCTCTCACCTCAGATCAAAGTTCTTTGCAAATATGAAACAAAATGAAAAATAATGACTACGGTTTAAAAAAAAAAAAATAATCCCCTTTTAATCACTCCGCAGACATCCCTTTAAAGCTTCTGCTGATTGGATTACAGCCTCCCTTGGCAAGCCTCTCGAATGGTGACATAAATGCAGGCACTCCAGTTATTTGTATGTAAATAGGGGTGCTGCGAGGGTGTAGGTTTTCTGTAACTTGATCCCGGGGCTGAGCAGGGAGCGCGGGGCTGCCGGGCTGCGGGGAAGGGCGCTGCGCTCCGCCCGCCCTCGCCGGGGCCGGGGCCGGGGCCGGGGCCGGGGCCGGGGCCGGGACCCTCCTCCCTCGTCCCCGCTCCCCGCCGCCATCCCCGGCCGCTGAGGCGGGGAGGGGAGCCCCAGGCGCCCCGTGGGTGCCGGCGGCGGGGGCTGGGTGCTGCCCCCGCTCCCTCTCCGCCCTCCAGCGTGGGGTGCTCGAGTCCAGAGAGAAAATTGAGGAGCCTGAGAAAAAACGGACTGCAGCTTGGGAGGTGACGAGGTGGCCCAGAGCGGGCGAGAGACACGGGCAACTTTAAGCGACTGCTGACTGGGCCGGTACATTTGGAAACTTCTGCCCTTACAGCGCCTGAAGGCAAAGCGCTGCGCCGCTGTAAGGCGTTTTCTTGAGGAGCATCATTTGTCAAAGGCAAGGTGGAGAATGATAAAAAACTATTCCAGTTGAGCTGCAAAATACATTAGATGTTATCCTGCTCTGCAGCTAATCCAGCCGGAGCAGGATTACTCTGATGAAATGCGCTCATCAAAGGAAAAGCTGCATCTAGGAGTGGTAATTTCAAAGAATTCCAGACATTGTTTGTGATCGTGGGAGGCTGGAGCAAAATGGGTGGTGCACGTTTCAGCAATCCCGCTCTGTTTAATTAGGTGCCACAGCCTAATCTTCTGCGTTTCAGGTAACGAGCCCACTGTTTGCTCACAGCATTCTCTGTTCCTGCAGAGAGAGGTCCCACGGAAAAGTGAAGACGAAATTAATCTCCGAACACAAACTACAGAGGAATGCCCCAAAAAGTGAGGCATCAATGAAAAACCACCAAAGGGGGAGAATACTGCATTGCTTTGCTGCCATTGCCATCCTTCCCTTCATAATATGTTACAAGTTGAAGAAAGATGAATGTCGCTGTTAAGAGTGGGCAAACATAGCTACCACAAGTATAGGAAACAGTTCGAAATCCAGGAAAGAATAGCAGCAGTAGGTCAAAGCAAAGGCCCATCAGTTCTAGTATACCCTGTCTCTGACAGCAGCCACACCTCACACAAGAATATAGCAACATGAAACAGTGGAAGTCCTCTGGGACATTTTTCTAGCTGGCAGTGATTTAAGCACGTATTTTCTAAACCTGCAAGAGGTTTGCATAGTCATGAACAGAGGGTTTTGCCCCCTTTTAGATTCTTCCCGTTACACTTTGAACTCGCATAAACTTTCTGCATCCCCACACACCATGGATGTGTGTGAGGAGTCACACAATTCAACTGCCTGTTGGAGGAAGAGCAGCCCTTTTAAGCTGAATCTGCCTCTTGCTGGTTTCACTGATGCCCCCTGTTCTTGGACTTCTGGAGAGGCAGCAAGCATTACTGCTCACTTTGCCACCCACTACTTTATATGTTCTAGCCTAGCCCTCGTTCAGCTTTTTTTTCTGGGGTCCTACTCTCTTTACTCTTTTATTCCCGAGAAGCTTTTCCACACCTCTCATCACCCGTGTTTTCCCCTTTTTCTGGTCCCTCAGCATGTCTCCTATTACTGGGAATTGCAAGAGTGCACGGTAGGTGCTCTTTTTAGAAGCCAGTGAGAAATACAGGCTCTCTAGCAGCAGGAGAGAAGGCGTTGTGTGGCTTGGGAGAAGTCCCAAACAAAATTGAATCACAGCCTGGGATCCAAATGGGCATTTGTCATTGGTTTTGCTCAAGATCTCTGAAGCTTTTGCCACTCCCTCATCACAGCCTGTCCTGAGCTGCCTGATGGCAGAAGACATACAGCCACAGGGAAGAACAGGATGCTTCTAGTTGTAGCCAACGTTTTGGTTTCACATAAGTATGGAGAAAATCCAATACCAAACCGCTGAAACTTTTATGAATCTGTAAAATTTTATGGAGACAAAGAAACTCAGAAAACTCTGAACATAAAAATATAATAAATCAACCCCTCCTAAAATGATCAATAACAGACTTTCATGCAGGGGGATGCCCTGATCTGTCTTAAATGCACTTAAACTGCTGTATCTCAGCACCTACTCAGGGATAAGGCAGCGTGCAGTCACGAACATCTGTCTAATCTGCCAGGGATTGATTAGCATGATACTTACTCCTACTGAGAGAGGAATCTCCATTAAATAGGTTTAGAACAGTGTCCTTATGTACACCCAAAAGTTTGTTATCTACTGAAGACCAAATAAAAAAAATTAAAAGCTCAACAATAAGTGTTTCTTGACAATGACTGTCTAAATTCTCAACACCTGAACCATTGACTGGTTTGGATTTTTTTTCCCTTCATTGCTCACATAGTCTCACCACCCTTTGTATCAGCTTCCATTGCTTGCTATCCCTTTGCCTCGGGGACAGCAGCGGCAGCTTTTGGGGGGGCTGTTGTGACAGAGCTCATTGCTGGGTTGTGGCAGTCTCCGCAGAGCTCCAGATTCCTCCACCACACTAAAGCTCTTGCACCGGGCTGGAGGGATGCTCTGAGGCTGAGCATGCGACTGCAGAGGAGGGGGTTCCCTCCAGGCCTCCCGCAGACAGCTCAGGTTGGGCTTTAGCACGGCTGATTCCTGGATCCCCACCAGCCCCATGGCCACAGGGTGCACTGCTGGGGCTCCCAGCTGCACAGGGCGAGGGGTGGGAGCTCACGTCTGGAGACTGTAAGAGGAAAGGTCCCGTTCTTGCAGTCTCAGGTTTCACATTTGTAAGATTTGCAATCTCCTTAAAAATAAAAGCAGAGCACATGTTCAGTGTGCATCGGAATTGCTCTATATTCTTCTACAAAATTTCTGCTATGTACAAAGATGAGCCTTCAGGTTTTTTCCCACAAAATCATGTTCACATCTTTCAAAAAACACCATTTCTTTTTTGCGGTGTAGCAGTTCCCCAGCACTTAGCCTCATTTGGGCAGATTTGCCAGAGTAATCTAGGAAAAGGAAGAAAAGATCTCTCCTCTCAACCAGTCTGACTCCAAACCAAACTGTCCTCGGCAGGGAAGAGAAATTACACAATTTCCATGTAAATACTTATTTAGCAAGCACAGCAAGACATAAACACAAGGCAACAGTTTCCCGACATTTGTGTCTGAGCTCTGAGACTCTACTTTGCAAGCCTTCAATTTCTCTTATGAGAGAAACCTTGAGGATTGTGGCATATTGAGAAATCATTAAACAAGTTTCTCTCACTGAAGAGTTTTGGCCGATAATATGAACGTTAGCCAAGTGAGGGAGAGCTTGGATTTGGGTGGTAAAGTTGTGCCCTTCTCTCACTTGGAAATCAGCTCCCTGGCTATGAGATTTGTCAGCATGCATTACCATCTTGAACATATTTATTTCTACTGGCATAAGTGGATGCATTGTATATAAATATCCTATCAACATTGAGGATTTGTGGGGATGGGCGTCGGTATGTCTTTATAGATGTACAAGCCAGGAAAGAGAGACAGGCCAGTGGCTATTAACTCAAAGCCTGTAATTCATCGCATGCCTTGCACACTGGAATGCTTCAGCACAGATTAATAAAAACCCTATTATTTGATTTGAGAGCTCTCTTCCAGTGTTAGGTTTGAAAATGACCCTGTTATATATAAACCAGTCTCTTAGCTCCCCTAGTAACAACATGGGTGCAGAATACAATCTCTAGGCAAAGAACCGATTGCATTACCTGCATTCTTAATTTTTGGTTTGGTTTGTTTTTTGTTAAACTGAGAGTTAGTGACTATAACAGCCTTCCACAGATTTGGCTAAAAAATGATCCCGTACATTAAAAGACATGTTTTACATCTTTGGGTCTAATATTCAGATTCCATATAGGAGTGTTTCTTATCTGTACCTCACTGCATGCTGTGCAGTGGGATATAGCAACAGTTACTGCTCTATTAACTAACACTGTTATGCATCATTGTTCCCTCCAGTTAAAACAATACAGTATTTTGAGCAGTACAATAGCCTAAGAGAGTTACTTGGAAAACACAGGTGTAAGGTGAGAACACTATCCATTTGGAACTGCAGCAATGGGAACACAATGACAAACTGAAAACACCAAAAGCTTCAATGCACGAATTAAACAAGAGCTGCACACAATGAACTTGGCTAAATATCTTTTACACATTACTGCTTAAATGCTATAAAAATTAAAAGCAAATATATCACTAGGGATGAAGAAAGAGAGATTAACTAAAGAAGCACAAGAAAATTGAACCCAGTCACTTGTTCGCCTACTAGAGAAGAAAAAACTGCAGCTCTAATGTAAGTGAATCGGCACTCACAAAAACACCTTCGGGACACTGTCATCCTCTTCATCAACTCAAGACCTTCCTGTTTCTGATTGTCACCTGGGAACCTAATCCCACCGTGGCCTCTGGAAACCTGCAGTTCCTGGTGAAATTCACACAGACTCCTGCACGCCCAAACCAGGGGAAGTCTGACCTAACAGGGGATGTTGGTAGAGGGGAGGGAAGGAGTTGCCAAGGGAGTTTTAAATACTGGGGGATGACTGAAGCCATGTCAACCTGCCCAGGACCGAGGAGTGAGCTGGGATGGGCAGGTTGCTAGTGCCCATAGCTCAGGACACTTATTTAGAGGCACTGAAAACAGAGGCCTTTATTGCCACTCACAGATTTCATGTCACTCTGCAGGATGATACAGATGAAATCTCAGCTATAAGGTACCTCCTTAATACTAGCAAACACCAATATATTCAGTCCAGTGCAGCACCCTCTTTATTGAGGACAAAAAGTAATCTGATGTGTTTTTACTGAATGGCATGACCGAAACATTGTTTAAAAAAAAAAACCCAAACCTGAAAATACTTCTTCCAGGCTAAGAGTCCACTATCAATGTAAACCAACCATTTCAGAGCTGAATTCACATCAGAATTTAAAACAACAACAACAACAAACAACTCATTCCTTCTACTGTTCACTCTCACTATTGGCTGTTTCTTCCAAAGTGTTTTGGTATTTGAACCTTTTGTCCAGTATTTAATTTTTCAGTTACAACAGTAAAACACTTCTCCCTTTTACAGAGGTAGCAGCAAAAGGACTATTCCAGGAAAGTGGGGGGAATTTGATTAAAAAACTGGGAATAAGAAATTCAGAAAAAGTTAAAGGATTATCAGCAATAGCTCAAAGAATTTTTGAAAGCTTTCTTAATTGTAAAGCAGAAATTATTGTTAGTAGGATAATAAGAAAATTATCTGAAAGGATTAATTTTCAGACAGATGAAATAAAAGGAAGAGGGTTAAGTTAAATATCACTGCAATACAAAAATGCACAAATACCTTCTTCAACATCTGACAAATATTCAGCATCACTGAGTATTTCAGGGGCATTGGCTTTACGAACTGCATGATTTAAATAAACAAAAAAAATTAAATAAAAGCATAGACTATCAATGTGTCAACAAAACAATGTAAAACAATAACAAATGTGCAAAGACCATATCCAACTAATACTGTTTGGTTGTTGTTTTTTTAAAGAAACATTTCTTACAACAACAAAAGACTGAAAAATAAGCAAGAGGGTTTTTTTATTTTTTAATACCTTCATCATCAGACATATCAAGAACTTCATTCATGGTTTCGGGTACATTCATTTTGTGCTTTTCTGTAACAGTCTGTCAAAGAAAAAAAATCATTTCAGAGTGCAGACATCATTTTTCTTAAAATTATAGTTACTTTAAAAATTAAATGCAAGGTAGGACATATTTTTATCTGCAGTTAGAAAAACAAGATTTATTTTTTTAGCTTCTTACTTTCCTTCTTATAGATGCATTGAACTATACATTAAAAAAGACTACAGAAATAGGCAATATTATGTGTGTGTTTTAAACTATATTCACATTTTCACAGCAGCAAAAGCATGATCTGAAAGCCTAGAAGATGGTGATATCAAAAGAAGAAACAAATACACTGAAGAGAGTATCATGTTAAGGGGTTTAATGAGAACTCTTTAGAGAGTCATCTAAATTTTGAGCAGGAATATGTCATCTCTATTTAAACTAAACTTTCTGAGGGAAGTTGTTTCTCCTTTGCCATTCGAAAAATGCTGCAATTTGAGAGCAGGCTTAGTCTATGTGAATTTTTTCAGAGGTGCCTCAGCATGAACTGTGTGCTTTTCCCACAAATGAGAACAGCCGTGTCCTGGTTTCTGCTGGGATAGAGTTAATTTTCTTTCTAGTAGCTGGTATAGTGTTATGCTTTGGATTTAGTGTGAGAAGAACGTTGATAACACACTGATGTTTTCAGTTGTCACTAAGTAGCGTTTAGTCTCAAGTCAAGGATTTTTCAGCTTCTCAAGCCCAGCCAACAAGAAGGCTGGAGGGGCACAAGAAGCTGGGAGGGGACACAGCCAGGGCAGCTGACCCAAACTGGCCAAAGGGGTATTCCATACTATGTGACGTCATGCCCAGTATATAAGCTGGGGGGAGTTGGCCTGGGGGGGATCGCCGCTTGGGAACTAACTGGGCATCGGTCGGCGGGTGGTGAGCAATTGCATTGTGCATCACTTGTTTTGTATATTCCAGTCCTTTTATTATTATTGACATTTTATTATTGTTATTATTATCATTATTAGTGTCTTCCTTTCTATTTTATTAAGCTGTTCTTATCTCAACCTGTGAGTTTTACTTTTTTGTTTTCCCCGATTCTCTCCCCCATCGCACTGGGTGGGGGGGAAGTGAGCAAGCGGCTGTGTGGTGACTAGTTGCTGGCTGGGGTTAAACCACGACAAATTGTAATCACATACAGGCTAAATGATACCCCTTAAGGAATTTGTGCATGAAAGACACTCAGAAGTGGTTGATTTTCATCCTGATGTTTATATTGATTCAGACCCAAAGACCAATACAAAAAAAAAATTAGAAGCAGAAAAAAAAAAATGTTATGAATGCCTGAAATCTGTTCCTAGAATACCTGTGTATCCCACGAATGACACACACATGCACATTTTACTCTCCAGCTGAGGTACAGCACAACGAGCACTGGTAAAGTTTTAGGTCACACAGGAGACCCTGCAGAGTTACCATTCAAGGAGTGCAGTGGAATTAAAACAAACACAACCAAAAACCAAACCCCACACCAAAACCCACTCCCATCTTTATGGATTTTTTTATATTATATTATTTTTAACCACCATAACTTCTCAACTTTTATATACAAATAAGTAATTAACAAGTTCAGGAGGACAAAATAGCTTTCCTATTTTTATTTATTTCAAAATATTTCAATTTTTCTCTGGCTTCATGAATACTCATTTGGCAGCTCATGTTTCTTGGTCTACTGCTATCACTTGATACAGGCAGAGGAGCTCCTGCATGCTCAAACATCACAAAACTTATAAAAAGCCTCACACTTATTTAATTTTGTGGGAATTACTTGCAAAGCTTTTTAACGCATTGCTGTTAAACTAGCAAAATCACAGGACTTTTTTTTTCAGGCACTACTGGATTTTTTTATTGGTGTCTGAATATAAATTATAGTAAAATCAGCTATGTTCACCCCTGGTTTCATTAAATTTACTTTTGGGAGTTGTTTAGCCACAAACCTCAAAAAATGTCTCAGTGGTCTGACTGAGTTTTTAAGACTCTCAGTTGTAAATCAGATTTCATGTCTAGATTTCCAAAGTCTGAAAATTACACACTTGTGACTGAGAAGCAGCATATTCTGATTTTAATGGAAATTATTTCTGGGCTTCTCTTGAGCGTAGGTATTTGGGGTAGCATAGACTTTTCAGCATCTAACATTCATTCTAGCACAATTCACAGCCTGACCCACCATCTCTCTACTCTTCTTCATCTACAGAACATAAATGATCAGTCGTCTCATGCAGCACAAACTCCCCCAGCTTCTTGGTTGTACAAGCTAAGAATGACCTTGTGATATTGGGAGTTCTTAGCATAAAAACGGGGTTTTACTTTTCCTGCAGCTACCTAGTTGTATACTAGGCAATCATTCAAGTTTATGCTACCCCATATAATCTTCTCCATCAAATTTTTCAGGTTGTGGAAAACTGTTTTGGAATCTTTCTAGAGAGAAATATGTTCCTGAAAAAAAACTAGAGAGAAGCTGTAAGAAAAAATGGTGATTATCTTCTGGCATATTCCTTTGTATTTTATTGTTCTGAAATTTGTCTTTTGTGTGGTGGATTTTCTGTAAGCTACTGAATTATTGACCACTGCCAGGAAAGCCACAGGAAGAAAAGGCACCTGCAGTAGCGGAGCTAAAATCTGCCTGTCATCCCAAATGCACATCGTATTGCAACCACCTGCTTGCACTGACAGACCACACAAATGGGTGATGACAAAACATGGAACACACAGTAACTGTTTTCCATCTCTGATATGCCTAAAAATACATATGTGCACATAATTCTCTTTTTCTTTTTAATCAGAAAAAAAAATGCAGAAAGGAAAAAGCAAATTTGAAGTCAATGCTCTGAATTTATATTCTTAAGACCCAATTTTGGCTTTACCACTATGGTGGTACATGGAGGCTTCTCACCTTAGAAAACCATTTTCTTCATAGAGCCATTTGGCAAAACGTTAGCAAACAAAAGATCTTTCTGAGAAGTGTTTTGGATTTTGTGAATCACCTTTTTTCTGATAGCAGGTAATATTTGACCATTGCTAGTCCCTTTAATCTCTCCCAGCTAATGCTGCAATAAGCCTTCCTGAGAGGCAAGACAGATGAGCTGGAGCTCATGTATGTGTCAGTGAATGGATATTTAGGGTTGCAGGAGCTCACTGTGCCTACTTGCAGATGACAGCCTTCCACTGTCTTTCGGAAGATGCCAGAAACTACACAATGAGGTGCTTTTAAGTAAATTTCAACCACTTTTTACAGTGGAATAGGTTCTCTTAGACCAAATACAAGCCATTATACATCAGTCCCTTGGCAAACACTCTCATAAGGCAGAAGCAGCTTTTATTTACTCAAGTCTGTAGTAATGTCTTTACAACTACAAACCAGCCTGTATTCATGTGGTTTGTGCCCTAAACAACAAGATGTGTGGAAAAACATGGCAGCTATGACCAGTCATTTACACTGTCCATTTTCTGCTCGGTCGGTACTCTTTCTGCATGCATCCTAATAGTGTCTACTACCTTAAAAATATATTGCTCATATCTGACTGAATATCCACTTTACACTGCTAAAAGGAAATAGGTGGAAATTAAATTGGAATCTCAGTAGACATGTAACTGAACAAAGCTGAATACACTGGCTTAGGAAAAATTCTTCCATTCACTACTGAACTACGCTGTACTTACAATTGTAGTCATGGTCTCTTCTGTCACCACCTTCAATGTGTCAACGACTGAAATGTAGCCAAGTCGCTTAGCAATGGCGAGGGCAGTGTTTCCATTCTAGCAATTGAAATATTTATAACAGAAGTTGACTGTTAGCAAGGAAAAGTGTAGAAACTGCTAATTAACTGTAGAAGAATGCAGAACAAAAGCCAAATAAATGTTTGCATGTTGGTGATTGAAATAAATATATTTTGGGTAGTAGGATATATAACTGTAAGTTTTTAACTCTTTATAGAAATGGGATGAAAATGAAAAGATTTTCAGATGTTTGCTGTTCTAGTTTTGGAAGAGATGATGGCATAGAGGATGTGGGGGCAATGGGAATAGGCTTCCTCTGCTCTTTTCCTCTCCCACCGCACACGTTTTTTTTCACATTTCCCTTGCTCAAGTGCTTTACAAGGAGTGGGACAACTGAGCCCGAAGGGAAAGCGGTGGCCTCTTAGTGCCCCCCCTGCACTTACCACAGTGAGCTCGTTGGGTGCCGCGCCATGCTGGAGCAGGACGTTGATGATGTGGGTGTGCCCCTGCTGTGCAGCCTGGTGCAGCGGCGTGTACCCGTTCTGTAGGCACAGGGAAAGGGAACAGCTGCAGCAGGGACGGCGCACAAGCCGCCTCTGCAAAACGAGCGAGGCAGAGGCGGAAAACTCACCTTCGTTTTGGCATTAACTTTTGCAGAATGTTGCAGAAGGAAGTTAACAATTTTTATGTTTCCATAGTGGCAGCCAACATGCAAAGGAGTGTATCCCATCTAGAATGAACATAAGCAATTAGTAAATGTGAATATCCCACACATCCCCTGACAAAAAAAAACCCAGACATGAAACAGCAAAAATCCTGTTAAGCTTTATTTCTTTGGCCTACGTGAAAAATCCTCCAACCTTGGAGGAAACCCATACTGCCCATGAATGTCGATTCAAGTCCCGTTCTCTGTGACCCTCTCTGAATGCCTTGTATTTCTGTAATCTTCAGCACATGCAATGTTGATTAGAGATTTGCCTTCCTCTCCAATCATCAGACTATCAGGTCTCCGGGGCAGAGCCCGCCTTTTTAAATAAGTGTGTGTATAATGCCTTGCACAGTGAGGTTCGCATGCTTGGTGCTACTATAGTGTGATAATAAACAAATAAGTAAATAAGTAAGTAAAAACAACTTTATAAAAACCAGGCTTGCTGAGGGGTGCCTCAGCTACAGTGCAATTTGCAGCCCATCCATTCTGACTGAAACACCCGGAAGGTAAATCTAAAACAATGCAACTGATTTGCCAGCTCTGCCAGAACAATATAGTCCTACAGAAACTGGAACACCAGCTGGTGAGTTAAGGCTCTAAGACAGAAAGGTCTAATTTTTCATGTGTCTGGCCTTGTGTTATGCAAACTGGAAGAAACTGCTTTTTCTTGGCAACTGCCAAGATGAGAATGTTGAATGCATCCCTTTTGTTCCTATTACTTATTTTTCATTTCCAGTGGACAGACTAAAAATGTCACCGAATGCTCTAAACACAACTAAATGGCTTTTTATAGTAACATATACACATTTTGGAAATTTTTCTAAAACCAGTTAGTACAAGACGAATATCACTTAAAAACCTGACAAGATTTTTAAAAACTACTACTTTTTTTTAAAAACTACTCCTGGTACAAAGCAGGAGTCACTAGGCTGCTTCTGAACTCGCTCACATTAAACCCCACATATTTAAAATAAGTCAAACAGCATGTTGAAACCTGTTAATTGTAATAAGCACTTTAATCGACAGTTAACGTTTAACATACAATGCAACAAAACAAAGAGGACCAAAGCTTGCTCTTGCTGCTCTTTTTCTAATCTCTTAGGCCATGAGAACAGTTAGCAGTTTTGAAAAAGTTTGACTTGAGATGCTTAACGTATTAGAAATGACTAGATTATCTTTCTTGAAGTAATTACCTTTTCCTGCCTTATCTTCCCTGCAAGACAACCCTATCTCTTCCTTAACAAACATAATCAATCTAGAACTGTGCAAAGTACAGTTCAGGAGATAGCTACCTCTAAACAGGACACCTTCTATTTTTCTCCGTGCCTTGGCGAGAGGCCACTGTTCCCCAAACCTCGCCGCCACTCACACTAACAGCTTGATGGCTTTCCAGCAGATGCTTTGCTTGGCTCACAGAGATGGATTAATGGGCTTCCCCCTCTCTTGAGGTGAGTCATTGGGATTCCTTTCCCCTTTAAAGGTCAGGTTTCATGGGCCCACTTGATGGGCTCTGAGATGCCAGAAGGGTCATCTTAGTCAGTGTTCACATGGGGCTTCACCATTTTGCAAGCAGGATGAAACTACACTGCCAGTATATGTCCTTTTGCTACTCTATGGGACTTCCAATGCGGTATTGGCCCCATGCTCCGTTACCAGTTTTTATGGAAAAATCAATCGCTAGGCTGTAAAAATCATATCTGATACGAGGATCACAAATACACTAAACACATGGTAAAACACACTGCAAATATGGACTGCTGTTAATCTACAGGAATTCTGCTTTCAGAAAAAGGGTAAGAGGTGAGGCTGAGATCCTTAATTTCAGTGGCAGAAAGGTCAGTTATAATATATAGGGAAACACGGTCATGATGCATGTCTTGGCTGCTGGTAGAGCCCAAAGCAGCCACACGGCCAGAAGGAAAATTCACTACTTGGGATTGAACAATCTGGAACTAGATCCAGAACCAACCTTGTGGGTAGAAACACTGAAATATGGTCTGGTCTTACATTGACCAGGCTCCTGTTGGTCTCAGCAGTGTTTAAAGGTAAAAAAGTACCTTTGCTTTCCTGCTTTGAGAAGAAAAGCCTGGTGCCCAAGCAGTAGAGGCACACAGGGAGTTAAAAGCTGCAGCCTGTCATCCTTCATTTGTACATCCATGTCAGTGAGGTGTGGCCAGGTTAGACAACTTAGTCAAAAGCACTGAAGAGGCAAGTCCAAGGTCAGCCTAGGGTTCAGGAGCTAGCACTACACCACATGTTCAAACCATGAGGTCAAAGTTGCTCAGAAGAAAGGAAGAGAAAACCTCAAATGTGAACTATTTCCACTAGAGGGAAGTTTCAAGCATCCATGGGTTTAGACACACCATTTTCTTCATGTCACTTTGCCTCTGATACTACTTCACACAAAGTTACCTAATTTCAGTTGTATTAACACATGCTAGGAGATGGTAGCTGGCCAGTTACTTTAAATTAGGGTGTGTATTTTTTCCTGAGTTAATTTGCCTTTAGATGCCCTTTGCCATCTAAAGAAACTGCTAGCTTTGACAACGAGGACGAGTTAATCATTGCAAGAAACAGCGCCGACTCCAAATTCCATTGGCATCAGCAGAACGAAACTTTCCGTTGACTTACATATGAACATTGGATCAGATGCCAAATGACTACAAGGAACTTTTCCCACAGAGTAGTTGCACACGGTGGTGAGAGCCTGAGCACTAGCTAAAATGTAATCATCATGAACGGAACGCTAGGACCTCGTCTTACAGTTACTGTTAGTTTATGGTTGGCCTAATAGCTTCCTAGCAGTGTCCGGGGTCTGAATCTGACAAGGCTCCCTAAGCTGGCCAGTCTTGAGTCGTCAAGCAGAATGCTGAGCGTACGCCATGTAATTCAAATGCAGCTTCTGCTCCTACATGTCCAAAGATAAACTCAGATTAAAACATGGCCAAACTATCAAAATATCAGTTAAAAAAAAATATGCTGTGAAACCTCCTCATACAAGAACTTATTTCCCTTCTCCCTTCAAAATACAGGCCTCTTAACATGACCTGGAAGGTCAACAAAAATCAGACACCATAAAACCAACTGGGGAGATGACATCCAAAGCCAAGGGCCACCTGCTGGGTACCCCCTGCTAATAACCCTAAAACATTAAAATCTGGAGAGTATCAGAGAGCCAAGACCAGCTGATCTCAACTTTCCCTTTGAAGTGATCTGTAAAGGCTCCTCTCTCCAGCCTGTAACAATTAACATTGAAGAAGGAGTCATCAAATCCCCAATATTTACTGCAGTACAACATCAATTTCCTTCTAGAAATGGTATATACAAAGATTTACATGTGGTACCTTCATAAATGGCTAGAGGAGTGATTATTGATGCTCTTTGTCACTCCTAACCAGCCTGCTGTTTAAATCTGAGACTAAGTGAAAACTTTTCCTCTTTCCCCTCCAAATGCATGGTAGAAATCATAATGCTTCCATGGTGACATGGTCACTATTCTCCCTGTTAGAGCTCTTGGTGTTCCAGAGCTGAAGCTGAAGGAGCCGCCCTCTGAAGCTCTCAGTGCTGCTGGCCTGGTCAGGTAAGGCAGCTGGAGGGACGTGCACTGAAAAAGGCAGCTTCTCTGCTACAGGCATCATGCACGGCCTGAGTAGCGACGTGGGCACCTGCTAGCCTGGTCACAAAATCCCAGTGCCCTCTCTGAACTCCCTGGAGGGGCCCGGGAGCTTTCTTTTAAGTGTGCCATACCCTATGGTCATCTCACATCATGTCGTGTTTGATGAGGCAGTGCCTAATGCAGCACACAGTCACTGACGGCGGAGTGACAGAGATGTGACGCGGCAGGTCACATCTCACTGGGCATGTTAGAACTCATCAGCCACCAGAGGACACCTTTCATGTTTCTAGTCAGCAACATTTGTAGTGAAGGCATTGGTCAAAATAAAACTAATTAGCAAAATGCCCTTTTAATGCCTGAGACCTGGACAGGATATCCTTTACTTCTCAGCTACAGTATAGATTCCTGCATTTGACTGTGTCTAGCTCAGGAAGGTATAACATTTATATTTATATCCTAACATCCTCATGGAAAACAGATATTCTGTTAACTTTTCTGGCAGATTCTGCAATTACACAACCAAATTATAAAAGTAGTAATTCTCATGGCTACTTCAGCTTACTACTTTCATTCTCTGTAGAAATGTGACCAGGAGGCTAAAATATTTTGCTTGAAAAGCTATTAATAATAAAAAAAAAAAGCCAACCAAAAAAACCCAACCAAAACACAACAAATGAACAAACCCAGCCCCACAATTACACACATTTCTGCACAGCAGTTTAGGTTCAGAGTTATATTTACTGGCAAAGCACCAAGAGACTTAGTAGGCATCCTAATATTAAAAAAGTTACTTCCAAGAAAATCAGGGCTTTTGTTTAAAACAGCTCTAACACACATCACCTTCTGGCAATCAGCTACCATGCTGCTTCTAGCTGTTTTAAAGAATGAGCAGCAATATGGGAGTTAGCAGCTGGGAAGGACTTATCAAAAGCCACAAGAATAAGCGCCAAAAAAAAAAAAAAAAAAAATCAGAACTACTGAGCTTTTCAATTCTAATGGAACACACAACACAAAGCATCCCTTATTCTCTTGTCCTTCAATTTTTTTGAGGGAAATTATCACAAGCCTTGTATATCATGTCAGTGAATTACTTTAATATCCTCCACTGGCAATAACCATAAATCTTAACAGCTTGAATTACTGCATCTTTCTAGTCATGCTGACTCTCAAGCTGCTCTGTTTTTGTTTTTCTGCTCTAAATGTCAGACAATGAAGCTACAGTATTATTGTTGATAAGACTAGAAGATGGTCTACATCCAAATATCACAAAGGTATCCAGCCTTGATCCAATGAAACAGGCAAACCTATGTGTACATACACACTTCAGTGCTTTGCTGAATCAGGGCCTAACATGTTGCAGTACCTTGCAAAGGTTCATTATTGCACATTATTAGGCTGGAAATTTCCACACAAATGTCTTGATAACAACTGAGCATATACTGAGAGCCAAGGAGAGAGAGATAATGTACCATGAAGATATACTGAAGATATCTGTATTTGAGTGTTCATTCCGTATGAAAGTGATTGTTCTCGATAGCACTTCCCACCCTCCCTGCCTCCTTCCTATCTCTTTCTGCATCTGAAAATTAGATATTGTCCTGGTTTCATCTGGGATAGAGTTAACTGTCTTCCTAGTAGCTGGTACAGTGCTATGTTTTGAGTTCAGTATGCGAAGAATGTTGATAACACTGATGTTTTCAGTTGTTGCTCAGTAGTGTTTAGACTATAGTCAAGGATTTTTTCAGCTTCTCATGCTCGGCCAGCGAGAAGGCTGGAGGGGCACAAGAAGCTGGGAGGAGACACAGCCAGGGCAGCTGACCCAAACTGGCCAACGGGGTATTCCATACCATGGGGCGTCCCATCTAGTATAGGAACTGGGAAGGGGGGGCAGGGAATCGCTGCTCGGGGACTGGCTGGGTGTCGGTCGGCGGGTGGTGAGCAATTGCCCCGCGCATCATTTGTACATTCCAATCCTTTCATTATCGCTGTTGTAATTTTATTAGTGTTATCATTATCATTATTAGTTTCTTCTTTTCTGTTCTATTAAACCGTTCTTATCTCAGCCCACGAGTTTTAGTTCTTTTTCCCAATTTTCTCCCCCATGCCACTGGGTGGGGGGGAGTGAGTGAGCGGCTGTGTGGTGTTTAGTTGCTGGCTGGGGTTAAACCATGACAGATATTCAAATGGAAAAATTGGATTGCTGTTATGAACCATTGTAGCACTCAGGCTGGTATGGGGCTCCTGTCAGAACGAGGCAGGCAGACCTGAACAAATCTGAAATAAAAGGCCCAGCTCAACCAGCAAAAGAACACCATGACCTCTCAGTCACCATTATCTCCTACTAATACTACAGTTTTAGGAACAAAAGACAGTTTAATACTGGCTTTATTTTCCAGACAGTCATCAGCCAGGGACTGTGAGACCATCAGTTCCCCCAGCAGAGGCCCAACACCAAGTGCAGTGTAGTAACTGTTTGACTAAAATGACCCGCACTGAGATCAAAGCTCCAAATCCTGCTCTTCACTCTTGACTGAACCAGCACTCTTCTCTTGTCACTCTTCCTTTGCCAGTCCATCACAGTGATGCCGTATCCTACAATAACACTATCCAATGGAATAAACTGTTGAAAAATGACATGTGGAGGCCTGCTGAGCCATTAAACAATATTTACTCATGCCAACTCCCAACACAAAAGCCCTGCAACAAAAGCAACATCGCATGTACCAGTATAGCTTCTACATACTCAACATGACCACCAGAGAAGGAGTATCTGCTCACAGCCATGGCTTCAGATTGATTTTTAACTCCCAATATTATGTGTAAGATGAGCATTCCTTGTGTTAAGCATAATACTGCATAACACAGAGTTTCAGCATTGAAAACTCTTTAACAAACCTAAATTCAGACACACAAAAGTAGTGTCAGAATGGACAAAAAGTGCTGCCTTTGCAGCAGGACACTGACATGCCTTCTGTGAACACTAAATTCAGTTTTTAAAACTTTCTAAATGTGAAGGGTTTTGAAGCAGGTCTGAAGCTTCACCTGAAGTGCATTTTAGTGTTGCTACTTTTCCACCATTCTACTATTTGCTCGTTGCATACTAAGATGAGGTGTTTTCTGTGGCTTATCAGTTGGAGCTCAGTCTAACATGGCTAGGCTTAAACCCACATAACAAAATCGCATCTTCAAGTGACAGGAGCAGCCTTGTGGCCTCTCAAGCACTAGTTCCGGCGTGCTAAACCAGTACTGTTTACTCTTCAGCATTGACTGAGACAGACTCCTGCAGCTCTGGGATTAGAGGCTATTTAGTTAATTAGTGCAGCAGAACCAGAAGGATCCTGTAATACCATCAATAAATGGACTTCAAAACCAGCAGCTCTTCTTCCTTTCATGCCTTTTAGTACAGCAAAGTTCAGGAAAAAAATTTCTTGGGAGGGAAACCACCTCAAGAGAGAACCACAGTTGCAATGGTTCAGGTCTGAGAGCAATTTTGAAAATGCTTACAAGTTTTAGAGCCAGAACTGATCTTAATCATACAGACTAATCTCCTGCACAAGAGATTTTCTGTGGTGTTGGATTTTTTTTCTTCCCCACTATAGCTTCAAGATAGAAAATGTGTTTCTGCCCGATCTTGTCCTCTGATCACCTGAAAAACCCCAATCATGTGTGTGGCCCTCAGAACCTGAGCAGGAGGAAGAACTCCCACGTGTCAGAATTGCAAACTCGAGATGTTTTCACAGGGAGTGTAAATTATATATAAATGATGATTAAAGAACATGTACCACAGGTGGAAGATGATAGTTCATTGGTCCCTACTCAAGAAGTTGAATGACCTGCTAAGATATTAAGTATTCTCCCTCTATTGACAGGTACTGTGCTCGAGTGACATAACTGATGCTTACTTAACCTGCGAAAATAAGAAATATGATAAGGAGAGAATCAAACAAAGAAAAAACAACAACAACAAAAGACTACCGAATAGTCATCTAGACCACAGTAATTGAGGTAACAAAAGCATATGGATGTGAAATGGAGAGAAGAAAACAAAGGGTTAGTGGTGACACTGCTCGTAGCAGAGATCCCCAATATAATGCCACTCTAAGCTGCATAGCTTCACTGACTTCTAAGGCACGGATGGCCACATCTCTGCCACTGTATGTCTGAAGAAATGAATCTAAACTGGATGTGCTGGACTGTATCGTGCAAACATACAAGCATAGCAACAGTGCTTCTGAAGCCAACTCCACTCTTGCTGTAGCTTGCTCCGCAGTGCCTCTGGTTTTAGAGGCAGCATGCACAGACCTTTTATTCCCATAGAACAGTTAATCCATCTAAACAAGAGAGCTTGTAACTACAGAGCTGCTATTTTACAAGCCAATCATCTAATTTCACCTGCAGATAACATGAAGCCAAGGTATGGTGGTTCTTACAGAATAACAACTTTTCCTTCATTGTAGAAGTTCAGAGCTTGTCAGCTCTTTCCTTAGCAACTCAGGATGATCATCAGTTTACCTAGAAACTATTCCATGCTAAAATACACAGTACTGCATTAGCACTTTTCTTATATCACAGGCAGTAGTGAGTAGGTATCTGGCAGACGACCTCCATGTGGCTGACTGCGTGGATGGAGCCTGGAGGGCTCACTGCTGCACAAACCCAACAGATGGGACTCTGCAGAAGCCAGTGAATAAGCATCAAGCTCACTCTACTCTAACACAATCCTGCAAGGCATGTGGGCACTTTCTTCCTAAGGAGCAGACAGTCCCCTACAGCAGACAGCGCAAATTAGCATGGTAAGCGGGAGGACAAGCCATTGCGGGTGTTCTTCACCACAGAGGCTTACAGGATTAATAATGCATATTTTCCTGGACAGGTGATTTGTTACACTACAAAGTAGTTCTGCTTAAATACACGTGACTTTGCCTGACTTATGAAGCGCTGCCCCACTTCCTGACAACTACAGTGCAGTCTCATGGAAGCAAATGTGTACTGGGAAACTATTCTTTACTTGCACTAGTTATATATGTCACTGAGGAATGAGGGGGAACAAAGGACTTACTGTTGGCTTCTTTAAAATTATATGACTATTACCGATGACAGGATTCACACTACAGACAGCCAAATATGACTGTATTTTTATTCAGTCTAGTTCATATTCTCATGAACTAGTGCATGGTTTTACCTACTGACTAGTTCAATTTTCAGAAATGCAGTTAAGAAATTCAGCTCCACCCAGAGGAGATCTCTGAATGATAAACTGAAGGCCCTTTTCTGTGTGTCTCTGGAGAGTCACATGTCTGCTCCACCACATTGCCACCCTGCTAGGCTTAAAGTTCAGTACAGAGCTTGTGCAACTGTGCCAGGCTGGCCCCAAGACCCAAAAAACATGTCCTGCCTCTCAGCTGTGACAGTATCTCAGATGTTTCCACCATGCTAATGTGACTAAAAGGCCGCTAGTCCAGAACTGGATCCTACTTGGACACAGGAGAGCAGCCAAAGGGAACACGTGACTGCCTGCACCTGTCAACGTAAATGTCTCCTTAGACTACTTACTATTTGTGGGACAGAGAAGAGTGGGAGAAAGGCAAACACTCACAGACAAGTTGTACAGGCTAGAAGGCGATTCAGCTCTGACCAAGTTACAAGAATAGGTTCTGCAACGTCTTGCTACAGAAACCAAAACCAGGTAGGAACTACCTCCAGAAAGGCAACCACAAACATCTGAGAAAATAGGGCAAAGAATGAACCAGGGCCGATCTCATCTGCTGCTGGATGATTTAGCAGGTGATAAGAACCCAGACGGATTCATCTGTAAAATATAGGCTGAGGATATGTTACAAAAGTATAAAGCTGGAGAAGCTCCTGGGATTTCAGCAGAACTATTGCAGTTTCATGTCAGAATAATGTCATTGAAATCAGCAGCTGGTACAGCTGGAATTACACAGTAGAAAAATCACATATGACTTTTCCCTCTACCGTGGATTACAATCATTTGAGCTGCAGCCAGAGGTGATGATGGATTCAGCCCTTTCTGAGATGTCAGCGTGATGACAGAATGATAATATTGCTGGACAGTCTGACATACCTGGACATTTCTGGGTGTGCAAACACAGCACCTAATTTGTGGCACACACCTAGCAGAGAATTGTGAAAGCTGCTACTCTGCACAAAGGGTGCAGGTCAGATTGTGAGACTTGGTTCGTTTAGCTGATTTGATCAGCTACAGTCCAAGTATTTGATCACAACTGATTTCTTACCCAGCCAAAGGAATGACTCAGAGATCTAGACAATGCATGAAGAACTGTAAGTGTAATCAACACCGAGATCATCATCGTTAAATTCTGAGCACCATATACACCATTAGGGAGCATGAAACCATTTGTACACAGGCTCTTGGAATTTACTCACAACATTGCTCTTAAAACCAATACTGTGAAGTGGGAGGCATCATCGCTTGGGGTCTCAAAAGCCATCCCCAAGCATGTTGGAAAGCCAGGTCTCTTATTTAGGAGTCCAAATATTTACTTTAGGCAAAACTATTTTTAGGCAAGTAAATTTGAAATGGACCACCATCACATATATGCATTTCATATTAGATAACAGTGATAAAGAATTTCAAATTTGTCCTCAAGTGTTAAATGTTTCCTCTCTAACATTATTTCTGAAGGTAGAGTAGAGCAATATTTACTGACGACCTAACAGGTTAATGTTTACCATCAGGAGAACAATGGTCTAGTCTGAACTGGGGACAACAGAAAAGGTCAGTTCCCTAGAATGAACCCATATGGTGAAATAGCTCGCCTCACTAGGCTTTGCAAAACAAAGTGGCTTAGAAAGAGGCATCCAGTCATGAAGGCTGAGTCAAGCTGTAGGAGTAGGGGGTAATCTTTACAAATGAACAATGGCTTTATTTGCAGAATCATGTCTATGGATGGCTATTTAGTATTAGCTCAGGGAAAGGAAACTACTTCATTTCATAAAGTAAGTCTCATAAGTCATGGGAAAAAGTCTTAACCGCTTAATAGCCAGGAATGCCTACATTGCATTTACATTGTTTCTCTTGCTGTAAATACAGATGTTTTAAGTAACAGTTCTCCTGTGTTTTGTTTCTACTGTCAGCTGAATGAAAAGTATGTGCAACATGTAAAAAATACCAAAAGCAGATGAGAGTATGCATATGGTAAAAGACTATACGACTCTGTAGAGAGAGCTCAAGCTTTTCTGAAAGTTTCCTTACATAAAACCCAGATCAATCGCACTTATCTTCAGTGAAACACAATAGTAGGATACTATCTAAATCTATAATGATCTAAATATTTGGCAAGAAATAAGCTTACTGCTCAAAGACTGAGCATAACACTAAACATGCAAGTTTACACATCCTCGTTTTTTAGAATATATTCTATAATAATTTATTACAGGGAATATTTCTCTGCTATTATTTCAGTTTCACCCTGAAATTGATTGCTAGTCCAATCTACAGGCTCATGCCTCCTTGAAAGGAAATAATATATGTTGACAGTGGTGTTCGTACCTTCGTCTGTGCATCAACAGCAGCTCCTTGGTTAACAAGAACCTCTGCTACATTGACCCTATCCTCTTGAGCAGCCAGGTGGAGTGGCGTCAGTCCACTCTGTAAATTAGAAGCAACAAGTAACAATCTTCAGAGGCAGCACATGAATACTAAAATGCAAATTCAGGTATCAGTAAGACTCAAAACATCCTACTGGATTAAAAAAAAATATACATTCCACTTTCACTGTGTAATGTGCTTCCTAATAACATTTGTTGATTTGCAAGAAGCACAATTTGAAAGCCAGGAAGATAATGTTTTTTATACAAGTAACATTTTTTCATGCAATGTTAAATGTGGGATAGCAAATTATAGCACTTTAAAAAAAAGTCACATAGTATTTTTTTACCTCCTGATTAATTCAATTCCTTAAAATGAGTAAGATTTTAAAAGAAATACTGAATTATTATTTATACTTCTACAAGTTTTCTAGAAGTAACATTCACTCAGATTTATCCTTACCTTTTACTCCTCTACTTGATCATTTTCAAACACAAACAGAAAAGATAAAACTACATTTCTCTGAGATCAGGTCCATTTCTCTCTGCCCAGGGAGTATACAGACTTGCTCGATGACATGTACTGACACTCTTACTTTTTGGATAGCTCATTATTTTTCTTATCTGAAACTTGAGATCTAAAATCCTTAAAACCTCAGAAAGCTATGCAACTTTCTCTCACATGAAATACTTCAGGTAAAAGGGGTAGAAGAGAGAATCTGCTGAGGGGATGTTGTTAGGAATGGGAAAGAATATCATTTACTTGCAAATTAGAGTTCTTTTCCTCTCCTCCTGTTCCTACTGCCTTTAGTACCAGTGACAGAAGAGTGGGAGGCAGCAGGTGGCACATCAGACAGAAAAACTTGCTCAGTGTCCTACCCTTGAACCCGAACCCAAACCCATGTCCACAGTGCACTTGCTACCAAAGGCAGTTATTCTGAGTGTCCCACTGTACCGTACTCTAACATGCAATCCTGATGACAATGCAGTTTAGGTGGGTCATGTTACACAAATACATAACAGTAACCAATTTGTCCTGGTTTCGTCTGGGATAGAGTTAATTTTCTTTCTAGTAGCTGGTATAGTGTTATGCTTTGGATTTAGTGTGAGAAGAATGTTGATAACACACTGATGTTTTCAGTTGTCGCTAAGTAGTGTTTAGTCTCAAGTCAAGGATTTTTCAGCTTCTCATGCCCAGCCAGCAAGAAGGCTGGAGGGGCACAAGAAGCTGGGAGGGGACACAGCCAGGGCAGCTGACCCAAATTGGCCAAAGGGGTATTCCATACCATGGGATGTCACGCCCAGTATATAAGCTGGGGGGAGTTGGCCTGGGGGGGATCGCTGCTTGGGAACTAACTGGGCATTGGTTGGCGGGTAGTGAGCAATTGCATTGTGCATCACTTGTTTTGTATATTCCAGTCCTTTTATTATTATTGACATTTTATTATTGTTATTATTATCATTATTAGTTTCTTCCTTTCTGTTGCATTAAGCTGTTCTTATCTCAACCCGTGAGTTTTACTTTTTTGTTTTCCCCGATTCTCTCCCCCATCCCACTGGGTGGGGGGGAAGTGAGTGAGCAGCTGCGTGGTGACTAGTTGCTGGCTGGGGTTAAACCATGACACAACTGTAAATTACCTAATGAGCCTGGATATTATGGGCCAAACCTTCTGAAAAGATTTAATAAGTGCTCAGTGCCCACACTGGGGCTCTGAGTATTCAGCTCCAACCATTCTGTGGATCCTGAAGAAGACAAATGTTCTTTTTATTCACATTGCAAAACGCAAAAGTTAGTGTGCTTTAAATATCTGGCTTCAAACGTACGTGCTGAGCTCAGAGGAAACATGCATCCCTGAGTACAGGGGGAACTATTTTCAAAAGGTGGTGTTATCAGTATAACAAGAAACTCGAGATTACAACTGAACAGTAACAGATTGAAGGATGTTGCAGGTAATTAACCTCTGGTGGCACTGAATCAAAATGCCAAGCAGCTGCAATCATGCTCTCTGTATTAGCCTCAGCAGCAAAACCATGATAGCCAATGTGATGCAGAATGTGTACATGACAAATTGCTCTGTGGGGATACAAAGTACATCCTGCACTGCATAAGCCCACACACTTGATTGAGACTGGGGAAAAAGATCAGCATCTGCAAGAGAAGCTTCCTGAAGGAGGGCCCCCAAATAATCAAACTATAAAGTTAAAAACAAGAAAACACAGCAGCCATGTGCAGTATCACCCACAGCCTCAGAGGACACTGAGTCTTTCTACCTGCTGAGAATAAGAAATATTTTCCATGAAAAACTTTTCTCTTGCCTTTCTACTTTAGCCACATAAATCCATACTGAAACTGCACTTTACAACACCTCTGATGTCTAGTGGGGCATTTAAAGAATTAAGGCTGCACATTTGCTAGAAACATTACTATAGAGCAGAATTAATAGCCTATAAATTAATATATATAGAAACTAAAATCTACCAACTTCCCTTTCCTGCCCTCAGGATAAACTACACCAAAGTCACTGTGCTCTAAGGAACACCCCCTGGGGAGGAAGAATCACTTATATTAATGAACAAAATCTCAGACAACCTTGCTGTTATTATCCCATTAAAAAAAATCAGCTTCCCTTAACTAGTTTGTTGTTACCATTGCTCAGTGGGCAGGCATATATCTAGAGGCTCATACATGACATGCACCAACCACACTAACTGCTGCGGGGAGGAAGACATTTTCTCTCTGGACATGTTTTGGCAGGCTAGCATAACGTGGAAGGAAAGGAGATGGATTAATAAGCTCCTCTGCAGCATGTGCTATCATTAAACTTGAGTACTATGAAATACAGTTCATTCAGTGTGACATGGCATGCTGCACGCTGCTCTCTTTGCTAGAACAAATGATGATGTGTATTCAAACACCTGCAGTGGTTTTCAAAGCGTGCAGCATCACAGCTGACAAAATTTAACTGCAGGCCCCTATCCTTCTCATCACCGTGTTTGTTTATTGCCTTAGCACCAAGCAGGGGGAACACTTACCTTGTTGCTGAGATTTACATTAGCATTTCTAGTAAGAAGCAATGACACCATGTCCACGTGGCCGTCCTGAGAGGCAAGATGTACAGGGGCAATACCCTGTCTGGTTACAGCATTGGCATCAGCACCATATTCCAGCAGTGTAGTTGCTATGTCCATCTGGTTTTTCTTGGCAGCTATGTGCAGTGGCGTATAGCCATTCTGTCAACAGAAAGCACTTCATTGCAAGCTACTCATTAAACAATGGGATAAATTACTTTCCTGTACCTACCCAACTCTATGAAAGTTAAGTAATCAGTTCTAAAAATTCTGACAAACACAGTCAAATACAATATTAACTAGTTGTACAAATGAATGTATCAGAGCTTTAAGCAGTCTGGTTTTGAAAGTACTGCTACAAATAGGAGGATTCTGAAAGAAACTTTCAAATCTGGGAAAAAAATATCTGTTCAGAAGAGCACAACCTATAGCAATAGCAATTTGAGTTTCATTTCACAGACATTTGCTAGTTTTCCTTAAATGTATATAAAATCTTTAACAAACAGAAGAGCAGGATGTGTGTTCGTAACTCAGAACAGCTGTTATTGTTTGGTTTCTTTCCCATTTCCCAGTGTGAGTGAAAGCATTATGTACATGAAATATGGCCTTTCCTGCAGCATTTACCCTAGCCTTACTGACAGGCTGTTTTTGTTCAGATCAAGGGAAAATTAAAGCATATAACTTTACAGTCTTGCATTCTTTATTTTTTTTATTCCTTCCAATATGTCTACCCACTGAGCCCACTACTAAAAATAAAAATGCAGTATCTGTTGCATGATAAAATTTTATAATTCTAAAAAAGGATAGATTTGGCAGAAAATAGATAAATAGATATAAAGAATAACTGATTAGCACACAAATACCAAAACACTGACTAAGGTATGACCAGCTTTTGGTACAGATTGCAAAACCTGTTTAATCAAGAACTTTGTCTTTCAAAAATGTATTAAACCTCATTGTAAAGCAAATGGCAAATGTGCACATGTATGCATGTGCCTAAGGAAGAAGGTCGGGGGGGACAAGACCCTAGCTGCATAAGCCATTTTGTACGGTATCATAAGTACCACATGCATGTCAGATTACACAGCCCAATAAAATCTACCTTAAGGCACAAAGCGTTCACCTGGCTTGGCTCCTCCCTGCGCCCCACGGGGCAGCGGGGCTGGACTATACAGGAAAGCAGGTCACAACTGATGCAGGTAGGAGCAAAGAATAAACAGGGGCACACAAATGATTACAAGAGAGCTTTAACAGTAATCTGTAAGTGAGAGATGCACAGCACTAACTCCATGTGGAAAAGGTTCTGTAACCTTCAAAATTCAAATCAGATTCAGTTCAGACCTTGGATACTAAGATACTTCAAAATGACACCCAGGAAACACAGTGCCACAATTAATAAGGGAAGTATAGAGCCACTGAATTTTCCCTTTGAAGATAAAATGCTTCAGGAAAAACAAACACAATCGTCTCCCTTAGACTTTCTGCACGATACTGACATGTAAAACAGCATTGCCACATAAGCACCTACTAAATCCTAAATACTACATGCTAAATCTTGCATATATGCTAAACTCTGTGTATTTTAAATGGAGCTTATGTATATTTTGTAAAATAAAAAGTGCATTTTTCAAGCCTTTTTCTCAGAAATGGGCATACGTTGCTTTCAGTGGAATGGAAAGCAGCAGGTTGCCAAGAGAAGGCAAAAAGAAAGCTGAAAAATAAAAGCTGAAATTCAGTTCAGTCTCAGTCTGCATCTTCTCCTCATACGGGCTGTGCTCTGCCACTATGCATAGACGCAGAACGGAATGGAGAAATCTGGAAGGACAGGTATTGTGTTATTCTGGGTGGAAGGAAGAGGTAAAAAGGGAAAATGGTTAAAGATGAAGCAATAGAGAAAAACCAAGGCTTTGGGGGTGGGACGGAGAGCAAGAGAAGTATTGTGAAGTGGATGCCAAATTAAAATTAGGCACAAGCCTAATTTTTGCCTATAAAAAAGAGAATCGTTCATCAGAATAACTGTTTGTACCACAGCGCTGTACATGGCTATTTTCCATGCTCTTTCACCGATCACTCTTCAAGGCAAATGCTGCCCGACCAGACT
Source organism: Haliaeetus albicilla (assembly GCF_947461875.1). Lineage (NCBI taxonomy): Eukaryota > Metazoa > Chordata > Aves > Accipitriformes > Accipitridae > Haliaeetus > Haliaeetus albicilla. The sequence goes on along the minus strand of NC_091493.1, from coordinate 7,996,134 downwards.
AATGAGCCACTCTTAAAATCAGCGTTAAAGACAGGAGTGTCACAGAAAAAACTAACTGTGGAGCCAATGATGAGATATGACATACCACATTTATTTATTAGACTACATTTACAAAAGAAACGGGAAATCATCTGCTGTTACCAACATCAACTTTCAAATGACTGCACCGTGGGTGCCTAAAGCAACAAACATGCTGCCGTTAATTTTATTTAGTATTGATGCTTTTACTCAGTGTTGCTGTGGCTCACTTGCTGCAGAATACTAACAAATGCTTTCTTTTAGGAAGACTTACAGCTGGCACTTGAAGGCCTGAAGTGGCAGCAGCAAAACTGTTCCGTTACAGATGGGGAAGCTAAGGTGACCTGACACATGAGTTTGCATAATATTATACCACAGTCTATAGCGCTTCCACCTTGGTTTGGACTTCCCAAGCCCTTGGCAGTGGCTGCTGCAATCCCTGCCCCTACAGGATGCACAGCTTCCACTGGCAGTTTCTTTCAGTGAAAACTGAGCCAGTGTCTTCTCATCCTCTTCAGGAGGCCCTTTCTTCCCCACGGTGGCATTTAAGAGTGCTGTGTTGCAGTAGTAAAAGATCAGAGATCACTCCAGTTCACCTCCTGAGGCACTGCTCTGGCAGATTGCCACTATCGACATTATTGATTTTAAACTGTGCCGTTGCTGCTGGCTATCCACGTTTATTTAACTTTCCTCTCTTTTGCACCACAAATTCTGGGACCTACCATGTATGACAGACTCTATCCTCTTCTTCAGCCATGCAGAAGGCCTGTAGTGTTATGGCTGTATTCAGTCATGTGTGAGAGGAAGGCAATCAAGGAGAGTTGTCTGTCTATCTATGATACTGGCTTTTCCACTAGCTCTCCATTTTCCAGAGTGTTTTTTGCAGTGATTTTAGGAATGTATCTGGGTTGTTTCAGATGAGATATTTACACTGCACTTAGCCCACTTGAACCTACATATGCTTCCACCTTGTTTTACTTATTGTTGTTGTCCAACTATCGGTTATTGGTTCACACTTAAAACTAGGATCCACAAAAGATATAGACACTTTAAGCTTCTCTAAATTCTTTCTTCTACTCAGAACTAGAATACATTTAAATATTTATTCTTTCACGTCCCCTGAAATCTTACACTAGTGTTGTCTTGCCTACTGTAATTGCAATCAAAGCAGGCCTGTGACTAGTAGTTTTATTTTCTCACCAGTCCATTTACCCTGTGGTAGAAGTATTGTGAAGCACATTAATAATCACATACGTTGTACTGAGAAACATATCACACGTCAGAAGTAATCCTGTGGCATGACACAGGAGAGCCACCCTTGTGTAGCAAAGCATTAACTCCAAGCTTGCCCTGCACAGATGTTAAGATGCAATGATAGAAAGTTGGCTGGCTTGGACAAGGTACTAAGGAGATCGGACAAGTGAAAGCAAGGCTCAGTATTTGCCAAGACTGAATTTTATTGAAACTAGACATTTTAAATGTTTCTATATCTATATTTGCTTTTTTACTGCTATTTTATTCACCTGCAGAATTATTCTAACAGCTTTATGTGGTTGTGAGACATTAATAAACAAGGTCACTGAGCCCCCTGTAATTGCAAGCACATACAGCCTAGACGGGAAATATAAAGTGACACAAAAATCCTACATATTGTTCCCCCAGAGTGGCCAGTACTTGTACCTTGGCAGATGCGTGAGGTGAAGCTCCCTGGTCCAACAGTAGGAGTGCCACTTTTTGATTATCGTAGTGTGCAGCTACATGCAGTGGAGTTAAACCGCTCTAAAAACACATGCAGAACAAACAAGTGCTGTTACAGACCTTCTGCAGGGAAAACTTAAGAGTTTGGAAAATCAGAGTAGATAAGGTGAAAAAACACATTGGTTATTCATTCATGTATCCAGAGTCTTTGATAACTTTAGAATAAAAAATAAAACAGAGATTTGAAAATCCTTACTGAGTTGTGAAAGCTCTTTTCACTTTTCCCGGGGAAGATGAGCAGAGAAGCACGTAACTGTGCTGCCCCCAGGACAGAGCAGGTGAGGAATTTTGACCCCGAGGTCACACCCTCGGCAATGTTTTTCTTTTACTGCAGTGGATAAGTAAACTGTCCCTTGGATCTGTAAAAATCCAAGCTGGGCTAGTTTAAAAAGCTTGAGGTCCTTCTAGGCTTTTCCCCCTGTCATGACACCTGGGGGAGCAGAGCCAGCTGCCTTAATACTCTGATAAGGACTGTAAATAGTCTGGGCAGGAAGGTTTGTCTCCATTCCCCTGGCTGGGTACAGAGAGGACATAATTTTGTTGTCAATTAACGACAATAAAACTCACTTGTGTCAAGAGTTTGCTGGCTCTTGGCAGCCCCAACGGGGACTGGAATATTACATGAAACCCCTTCTAGTTAAACCCAGGCTGTGGATACTAGTGTGATGGTAAGTAGGTAGAAGGATATTATTAGAATATCATGTGCATTTAGATATTTGCTGTGCAAGTGGCAGTGGCTTCTTCCATCCTACCTTTCCAGAAGCATCAGGAGATGCACTCTTCTGAAGCAGAAGGTTGGCTACCTCAATTTTCCCATATTTTGCCGCCACATGTAGAGGAGTAAATCCTTTCTGTAAGAGAAAGCAGTTATATAGCAGCCTCGTGCACTCTTTTTCAGTGTAAGGTTTGTCTCTGATCTACAAGGATACTGCTGTTTGCATCCGTGCCCTTACATAGTCCTGAGTACAGACAGCAAGTCTGCAGATTCCCAACTGCCCTGGCAGGTCTGGAGGCCCTCCCTTGCAAGGCAAAGCCCTGTCTACATTAAAACAACTGTAAAAAGGGAAGAGTCAATTCCTTTCTTCACACCACCAAAGACCCAAGAACAAGGCTGCGTAACAGCTTATCAACTCCCATCAGGAATTTCTGCCCTGCATTCCTTTCGTTCCAAGAAAATGCATGTCTGATCACTGGGATATGTTATACATCAGGCTCTGAGGTAAAAGCATGAAGCTTTGTACTCTTTTAACAAAATGTAGTTTATTCTTACATTATTCGTATGCATATATGACTCTTGCAGCAATTAATTTACAAGTGGCACTTGCTACAGGTATATTTTACTGTTGACGCTATCACTTTTGCAACTCCCTTACCTTGGTAATGATAGATAAAGATGCACCATGATCCAAAAGAACAGAAGCTACATCTTCATGTCCTTCTCGAGCAGAAAGATGCAGGGGTGTATAGCCAGATGTTGTAGCTGCATTTGGAGATGCTCCTTGCTGTAGCAGCTGCTGTACTATATCTGCTTTTCCCAGTCGAGCAGAAATGTGCAGTGGTGTTTGGTCATCCTAAACATAAAGGAAACAACACATTCCTACATAAGAAAACTAAGGCTCATATTTTGACAGAAAATATTTGCTCAGATTCTATCGCTTTTCAAAATTGCAGAAGAGCATTAATTCTACTGAGGTCTTACCTAGTGAATATTGCATGCTGGCTTTCCCTTTGTCATATAATAAAGGCATCTTGTGCTTTGTTGATGCATCACAAAATATTCTAGACAGGTACATAATCCATAACAGTCAATAAACTGATCAATTTTCTTCTTCTGGTTTTGCCTCACTTTGCTTTGCCACTAAGGTGCATTGAGTTTCCTGTTGAATTTGAGACCTTTCTTAAAATGCAGCAAATGCATAGCTCTGTTCCTCACATCTTGATGTTTTTTATGATTCCCAGCAGCATTTAACAACTCAATCAGTTGTTTGGGATGACCTGAGGTGCTTAGCATATTACTGCCTAGTAACTTGCATTAAGTATCATATTCTGTGCTTTTTTACTGGTCAATGATTTGTTTGGTATTTTGCAGATAACTTTACAGTGGATGTAACTGAAGATAAAGCGTGGTGTTGAAATTCACTGTCGTTTTCTCACTGCTCATTCAGAACACAATAATCCTAATGGTTTTAAGTTGCCCTGTCATGAGTCTCATTGTTTATTTATTTTCCTTCTGTGAAAATATTGTGGTTGTCTGTGACCTTGTTCTGAGTGTCTAATAGATAATTTCTTCCTTATTCATTATTTCGTTTTGTATTTTTGTCCTCCCCATTCTCAGTTGTACAAACTTTGAATTAAGCACAGTATCACAACAGTATGGCCAACAAAGCCTGTGACTTTATTTTTTTCGTATTCCTCACAAATCTATTCAAACATCTTTCTCTCCCCACTTTTCCCTGCTGAATTTCCTACCTTTTGAGCACTGCTACCCCACGTCCTGCAGCAGAGTAGTTCTGGGACGTTCTCTGCCAGGAAGACTTCTGCCCATGCCCATCCTACAATAGTGATTTTACACCTTTGGGATTTAGGATGAGAGCGCATCAGGATGTGAATGCTGCTCCTCAGCAGGGAAATTCTCCTCTGACTGGTGGAGAGCCTTTGTGGTTCTTAAATGTTTCCAGTTTATGCCCATTTCCCACAAATTTCTCACGGCTGATGTTAGCACTGGTGTATAATCTATTACTTGTATTTAGTTGTTATTTATGATAACAAATTGATCACAGGCAATGGCAGTTTGCACAAATTAATTCATTGCATGAAATCACTTAGAAAATATTTGCATGACTGTGCTTCTGAGCATGAGCTGTTCACTTTCAAGGCTGTCTTTGGAGATTTATAGACCACATGATTCACTTCTCTTGTCAGACTGCTTGCAGATATGAAGTGTATCTGCTATAAATATTTAGTCAAGAGTTCCTTATAAGTAGATATTCTTACTAGTCACTTTATTTGTGAACCAATTCACAGATGGTAATTCCACAATGAAAAATAGATTTCTTTGAAATTGTATTCATTTAATCACTACTTGAAAAAAAAAAAAGTCTTCCTGGTTTTACCTATTAAGACTGCTATTTATTGCATTCATTTATGTCATTCCCCTGTCTGTTTCCTGGATTTTGTATGTTTCTTCAGTGGCTCTTGACCATTCCTTTTTCCTTCCCCCTTATCTCCCTCAGTTGCAATTGTTTCTATAGGGTCCGTTCCTTCTTTCCAGCCCTAAGCTACATCCCCTTACTGTGCCTCCTTACTTTAGGAGGCGTTCATTAGAAGTACAATTATTTTTGAATGCATACAGGCTGATGCTTTAGGGACATGACTGGAAACACCAGCAGCCTAGGGTTTACAGTTTTGCAGAAATAAAAGCAGCTTTGAGGTATTCCTCCCCCTCCTTGATTCCCACCCCAAAAGAAAACTCTTCAAACGCATAATAGTTTATATTAAAAGCTGACAAAAAAAGGGGCATGGTATTAACTTGACATCTCCTGCCTTCTCTCTTACATACAGATCACTGGTGACTACAGTAAAAGGGTACGTAACAAAGTACCAGTGGTCATTACACCCAGGCCCTTGGCTTCATCTCCTTTTCCCGAAAGACACATGCAAGATGAATGTGATTCCTTGCTTTGTTAAATATAGATAATCTAGGGTTATTATACCTCGACCATCACCTCACCTTAGCTTTAGCCTCCACCTGGGCTCCATTTTGTACCAGGTATCGAACGACTTCTGTTTGGCCCGCCCTGGCAGCCATGTGCAGCGCCGTTTCTCCTCTCTAGCATGCAGCAGTAAAAACAAAATATCATTAAACACACACTGCAGGAAAAATAAACCCAAACATGTTTCATAAATACAAAAATACTGGCGACCCAGTTCAGAATAATCTCCACTAGAATATTTTGTAGTAGTTGTCTGTGAGCAAGATGGGAGATTAAGTCAATAATTGACCTCTTAGCTGTATGCTACAAACCAGTTTATTTCAGGGTCAGATTCCCAACACAATAGTGCCTTTGCCACCAGTCTTTTGCTGAAAAGAGACAGTGCAATTTTTGTTTTTACTAGCATTTTACGAACAGTGTTAAAAATAACATCCATTTAAATAGAGCCTAATTTAGTCAAACAATTTATTGCAAATTTTGTATATTCAGATACACATATATTTGGCTTTCCTCCTGCTATGCCCTGTGCCCCTACTATCACTTGTTATCTGACAAGCACTGAGATGACTGAACGACAGGAAAAAAAATAATTCCCGAGTACATTAATCTAAGGCTTCATGGACTTATTTAAAGACAAATCCAAGGAAACCAGAATAAATTCAGGAGGGAAACCGCTTCCTACATTTTCAGACATCAATATAACACCTGCTAATTTACAAATAGTGTTGCATTTTTATATAATCTAATAGACTTAACAGATGAAGACTTGAATAAAAGATTGTCTTCTAACTGCACCTGTGTATGGAATGCAAAAGGGAGATTTTGAGGCCAAACTGTTAAAAAGAAACAACGAGCTTCTACTTTCCCCCCATTTCCCAACTTTCAAATATCCACCTAACAATGACTTCAGTTTTTACACATGCCCTGGGAGCCTTGGGGCACACAGTACACATCCAGTAGAAAAGCACACTTGTACGGCTGTATGGACACAGGCAATATGTCCCAACAATCTGCTGCAATCTGTGATAACAGCAGAACTTTCCTTAAATGGTAGGCCCCTGGGGTCTGGGGAAAACAGTGCTCAACAGTCAAGTACACATCTCAAAAATTACATATGAGAAGCTACAGTGTGTTCTCGCTCTTTACTTCAGAAAATAAAAAGAATACAGTCTGCTTAAGGTCAGACTCTTTTGAGGTTTCCTCAACCTGTCAAGGATGTCCCAAGTAGGAGTCAGCAGGTTGCACTTTCCCATGACTCCAGTAGGAGCCACGACTGCTATGGAGGTGGATGGTGAACACCAGAATTAGGCACTTCACAACAGTGCTGCTCCCAGATATTATAATGTATTCACAGTTCTGCCATGCTGAAAGGAAACCTGTTACTCACCACATTGGTAGTGTTGGGTGATGCTCCATGATGCATTAGCTGCGATACAATATTTACATGTCCCATGAAGGCAGCAACATGGATTGGAGTTAGGCCCGACTGGAAACCAAACCAAAATCAAACTTAAATTCCTACCTCCACACTCCTTTACAAGAATGCCATGGGGAAAATGTAAGTTATTCTAAAGTAAGTAAGCCCAAGTGCTTGCTTTTCTGAGAAGATCTCATCTTCTCAAAAACATATACACATGCTTAAACTAAAGGGCACACAGAATTAGAAACACCTATGAGTATGATTCAGGAGCAAACATAAACACATTCTAGGAATTCAGTAATTCTTCATCAACTAAAATCAACTATAGCTAACGAAGATTTCTTCCTTAAGTTTTTGCTAAATATCATCTTGGACCAGGAAAAAAAAAGAAAAAGGGTAGAAGCATTCCCAGTACAAAGATAAGACTTTTTGGAACATTCAGCTAATGCAAAAAAGATGCAATGTCCATTGTCCCCACCAAATCCAGTTGCTTGTGGATGAACAAATGGTCTATTGAACTTAGTGGTGAGCTCCATCCCCACTGTTTCTCCAGGAGAAAGGGAATTCAAAACTGTGGCATCCAGCCAGAGAGGCACAGACACAAACGACATGGGCTAAAGAGAATTCCCCCTTCCCTCAGCACCTTTTGGCACCATCACAAATCTGCACCACTGCCCTTATACAAGATATAAAAGACCAGCTGGAGGGAAAGAGGGAGAGAGAAGGAAAGAGGAAAAAAGGGAGCAGCCATTTAGCAGGGGATGACCTCAAGGATTTAGCTTTAGAAATTCAATCAATAGTTAATATTTTTCCATGTAGAACTACCCTGAAGCTTTTTCAGAGCTGCTTCTGCACAGCTGTACCAACAGTCAGCCAGAGGCTGCAGAAGGAGGTTTTGCCACCAAGAGAAGGAGAAAGATCAGTGGATCTCTGGAAATCCCCTGATTTAGGCAGATTCCTCATAGATGTAAACAAGTCCCAGGAGGGTAGAGTTAAGGACAACACACTTCTGTTCCTTTGTCATGCAGAACAGCAAACATGAGCAAGAAGGCAGAATAACTGCTGGAGTATGTTACTTCTTTTCTCTCTTTCACATAATTTAGTAAATGTTTGTAAAATAATAGACTGCAGGAAATACAACGCATGTGTGTCATCTTTGACCATAAACACGAACTCATACTGCAGAGATTCAAGCCTGCAGCTGAAAAAAAAGGTGCAGTATCTACAAATGGAAGTATGGAATCTACCTGGAAACCAGCGTTTACCACAGAAAAAGGTAATAAGCATTACCTTTAATAAAGAGTTTATATGCAACAGTGACTATTTGTGACATTTAGTAGTTTCCTCTTGTTGCATTTGCATTGTTTATTCACATCTAGCAACCAACACTCATTTGCTCTCAGATTTCTTTGTGGAGGAATACTCTGAAGCTTTCCGGCCAATTTGTTTTGATGGCCAGATATAAACTTTCTTTCCGCCTAGAGAAATAGCAGCTTATGTATGGGTGCTGAGTACCAACTCCTAATTCTGCCTTGAAAGGTTGTTAGCATATACACAACCACTGAAAGAAGCAAGCAGGAAGGTAGAGCCCTGCAATAAAGTACCATGATGAATCTCAACAGATGCAGTCAAATGTGGTTTGAGATCATGTGAGATCTGGGGAGGCAGCAACAGGAAATAAAGGAAGAGCTCTTGCTTTTGGGAAGTTTTTACTTGAAAAAGCAATTCAGAGGGTACAGATCAGACTGTTAACCTGGTTCACTCACACGAGACAGTGTAGTTAAGTGTTGCTGTTGCTTTCATTCTCTTAATTTGCATTTAAGAGGGATAAAATTGAATAAATAGTTCTTCTACAGGACAGGCATCACATCTGTTAAGGTTCTCTTTGTGCTTCTCACTCATTTGCTAGCATGACTTCACATTAGACTCTGAAAGCTGCATCTACAGCCCCCATGGTTTTTAACAACTCGTCTGGAGATACGTGAGCTGGAGCAAGGGCAGGCCCTGATCTCTCTCAAGAAAGCCAGGAAGGGAGCTGTATGGTTTGTTACTGAATAGTTGGAACAAAAACCCATGCATCAAATGAAACTCCATTTTGGGGAGGTGAACTGCTCCCAGTTCTACCTTGTTTACTCAATGGAATTGTTTATCATTTTCTAAAATGGCTTCTTCCACAGTGGTCACACATTCCTATACGTGACCTTTCCTCCTAACTTAGTAGAATATACATACACATAGACAACCCAAATTTTCCATAGGTACTTAATTAATGTCTAAATTGTGCCAGTAACTGGGTGGAGACTATTTCATGCTGACTGAAGTAATAGCATATTGATTTCTGTCGAGCTGATTTGTGATGACTTGTGATGGTGGGTGAACATAACTTCTGTGTGGAAAGCCAAAACAAGGTCTGAATTAAACCACCTTTCAGAATAGGACTTGAGTGAAGCAGTCTTCACCTTGATCTCCGTAACAGGGTGAATTTCATCTTCAGTGCATTAAATTACAGGCAAAGGTTGGCAGAAATGATAGATCTTTTTAAAAATTTTAATCTGTTACGTTTCACTTGTTACTCCTACTGTATTCCCAAAGTATAACAATTGTTTGGGTGTTGTGATCCATTAGGGCAACTGACTTTATTATTCAGTTTTATTATTGGTATTTATTTTATTATTTGGTAATACCTAGTTGAAAATAATTGTTGACTTGATTGCTACATGCTCCTTCAGAAATATTCAAATATTAATCAATACAGTTACAATGAATTTTATAGGAAAAACAAAGACAAATATGAAAAGACCACTTCTTACCTCAGTCACAGCTTGAATTGATGCACCGTGCTTCAGAAGAAGTTCCATTACTTTTATTCTGTTCTTCTTGCAGGCAATGTGAAGAGGTGTGAAACCATTCTGTAAACGAGAAAGAACATACTTTTTGATACTGTGTATGTTATTAAAAAGTAGAATTGGGTATGGAATTCACATAAAACATTCCTCTGTTTTAACAAAACACCTCCCACATTTGTTTTGGCTGCACTGAAGTTTTCATGTAAAAGAGAGAAAAAACTTCTAAAAAGAAAAAGATGTATTTCATACAGCCAGTTTTAATTATCGCCCATTCCAATAAATAATTGCTTTTTAAAAATTCTCAGTTCACCTAAAACTATCAAAGCTTCATTTTTTGCTTAGCATATTCACTGTTACCTGGGTGGTGTTTTTTGTTGGAGTTTTTTGAGGGTTGGGGTGGGTTGGTTTTCTTTTGACTTTTCAGAACTGCTGGTAAAAAAACCACTTTACCTTTACAAGCTCTGGCATTTGGTTCTTCTTCTAAACTAATCTTACTACTTTTTTTTTTTTCATTCATCACCTGCCAGTTTACTGTAATTACAATTATTTTGCCCCCTTCTTTAAAAAAAATTGTGTGTGCAGCAGAGTGAACATTTAAAACTACCATCTTATTTAGCATGAGATGATATAACGGAAAACAAGTAAAACAGGCAAATAAGCTGTCCAGAGCACCTGCAACTGGTACAGTAACATTAGAGCACTGAATGCTGATGCCGTTCCGTATATTCATCAAAAAACCCTTTGCAGGACAATTCTGAAAACAGCTGACAGAACTGGTCCCTCAAATCTGATCAAAATTAGCTTTTTTACCTGCCATATAGTAAAGACTATCATATGCTTTTGTAACATGAGGTCAGTGCAATTGTCTGTTCCAGTTAAGTGTGAGCAGTGGACAACGTCCAGGGTAAGCTCAGATGTATTTCAGGGAAGAGTGAGCTCGAGCTCCAGATACTGCAGTCAGGCTCCTTCTACTTAATCATCCTGAGTGGGGTCAGGACAGAATAAAAGGAAACACCAACAGATTTAGGGGAAAAGGAAATTTGTGGCTAGGTTACCAGACCAATGACAGGCCACTGCCAACAACTCTGACAAGCTAAACCTGATGATGATTTGCTTATTTCAGAAGGCAAAAATAAATATTGCAGGCCTACAAGTGTCCCTGCTTGCTGGTTACATTGCACAAAACCCTTATATCGTAATACCTTGACCAAAGACATCTGAAGACAGGTTGATCTGACACAAAAAACAGAGGGGCTGAGAGAAGGAATTATGGAGCCTGTCCTGTTTTCAAGGGAGTCAATTCCACCTGGCTTGTGATGGTTTCAGGAGCTCACATAATATTTGAGGAATTGAATGAGTTAGTACCATCAGGCTGTGAAACCAACAGTGAACCCAATCAATGTCAGAATGTAAATTTGTTTGGAACAGTTATTGCAGAACAAATCAAAAAGACATTTTAAAAACAATGGATTGCAAGTATAATTTTGAACAAAATGCATTAATGCATTCAGTTTGTATGCAGTTTAATGGCACTAACAGATTTCATTGCTGAAGTTTTTAAAGTAGAAAGGCATATGACTCCATTGACATAATTATAAAATACCCCTATATTCATTATGTAACTCATTCCTACTTTTTACTGTTTCACATCTTTGAGAGCTAATAAAAATTCTCTCAGTTTTAAACATTGCTGATTTTTTTCTCTTTACAAACATTTAGAAAATGAGAATTCTCTCCATACCAAAAACTACAGCAGTTACGTCTGCAGCTGCTTCATCTATTCAGAATCATAACAAGCCACCAGCAGGCAAAAGTGCTCTAGTTACACTAGAAATTCATAAATCACTGTTGACTGTCCATAAGCAAAGGTCTGCTCTGATTGCATGATACATAATCAACACTTTGAACCTCGAGCATCCTCTCTTGGGCTGTAGCAATACAACATATCCTCACTGTCAACCATCAGCAGGCAGAAAATAACTCTCAAATAAGTCTCACTACAACTTTGGAAGAATGTTTAGCTGTGAATAATAACCCGCTGTGTACTCACCAGTGCTTTGGCATTAGGATTAGCTTTCTTGTCCAAGAGAACCTTGGCAACTTTGTAGTGGCCACAGTGGGCGGCAACATGCAGCGCAGTCAGATAGTCATTAGTGACATCATCTACAGGCACGTTGTGCTGAATCAGAAGCTGAACACAGTTTAGATGATCTCCTTGTGTTGCCATGTGCAACGGAGACAAACCATTCTGCGAACAAAAAGACCCGAGACTGATGAGTTACAGGATGGTCAGAGAAATTAAACTCCTCCGCGTTGTTCCTAGAGCATTTGTTGTATGAAGAATTTTACAAGCCTAGAGAGCACCCAAAATAAACTTAACATGTTCAGCGTAACAACAAGGGTTCTTACTCTGGCAAAAGCCACGTGGAATTTGGACCTTATCTGGTTAGAGTTTGTAGGCAGCTCTCCAAAAAAAAAAAAAAAAAGTCATACCATACCTGCAATGCTCTAAACATAGCTTATATCAGCCAGCATGGCTCAGATAAGTTGCTCTAGTTAGATGAGTTATGTGAAGAATAGCACTTTGTGACTGTTAATACCCTAGCCAGGAAATTTGCTGGTTTTAAAAGCTGCATTAAACTCACCACTCTAATGTAGTCTGCATATACAAAGCATGAGAGAGCAGGTTAGAGCATCACTCAGTAATCACTACAACCTTCCCTCATCCCTCCACTAGTGTTTTCCTGAATTTGGGTTGTACACATGCCTTACACCACATTACACCCCTGTGGAGACCATTCTTCCCAGCCAACATTGGTACAACAGCAAAAATTTCAAATGCAACCGGGCTAAAGAAATCTGCATGAGACCCCCATGATGTGACCTACCAGCAGCAGTGGTAAAACTCTGTTTCATCAGGGAAACATCTGAGAGATTCATGTTTAGGAACAAAACCTGTATCAAGAATTGTTTCTTGCACTGCTTACAATGGTTAATCAACAAGGTGGCAACATATATTACATTTCCAGAGTCAAAACATGAGAGAAATAATTCTCAGAACTTTAAAGGACTGATCCTATTTCATGACAAAAGATTAAAAAATATGCCAGAATGAAAGAGGTCTTGTTAGCAGAGGTACATGAGCTCCTTAGATAAACCTCAACATACCTTCTTCCATTTGTATTCTTTTTTTTTTTTTTTTTTTTTTCCTTACTTGGTCCCTCTAATGCCAAAATTAGATTCAAGTGCAGGAGTTTTTCTGGTAACACACAATAGTATATCATCTATAAATGACTCACAGTGCACTATGTTTGCCATCATAAAGAAACTGAAACTCTTGCTCACTGATGTAGTGCCCTCATGTGACTGCAGTTAGCAAAGGCAAAGTAGCAATGTAAAACCAGCTGAGATCTCAGGCTTTCTGAAACAGATGATTTCTTTCTTCTCCCTTCCCTATCATAACAGTAATAACAAACATTCAAAATAAAGGTGGAAATACACAGTGAAATAATTTTAAAAAGTGACATGGAAGAAGGACGGTGAAAGCAAACAGGCTAATACTGTCAGAATTTGAAAGCAGTTTATATTCAGTGCTGAGAAGCAGACATTTGTGGACACAATTATATCTTTCAAGTAAGATTATCTCATGGGCATCTCACTTGTGATTTATGTTGGCTTGGATAAGCCTCTCTCCCATTCTCAAAGGCTACTACAGCAATTATCTGCATAGAAGCTTCTTACTAGCAATGCATTTTAAATGTTTTCACTGTCTTCTACTGTAGTTAAACAGTAGAATAAAAAAAGATTAATTCCCCTCAGTCACCAAGCCCTCCTGATAACAGTTTATAACTGATGATGCTTTTTAGGTGATAGTAAAAAATCATGAAACGTTATACACTGTTCTGTTCCATTTTTATAAGAAGGATCCTTCAGGTGAAAAGTGTCATTCTTCACAATAACAGCCAATAAACCACACTTTTTAATGGAGTAGGAAATTGAGAAGATGACATGGGACTCCTCTATAGAAGAGACTTGTACAAAAGAGGCTGACATTGATGGAAAAGTAGGGAAGAAGCAGAGCAGCCACACATCGGTTTGGGAAAATCAGCAAGATGCTTGACTAAAATTTGTCATGGATGAGAAAAGTGGAGCAACTAGCCACACTTTACACAAAAGAGCAAGAGACAAGACTGGATACTAAAGAAGTTGATGAAGACAAAACATTATTGCAATATTGTCTGTTGTTATGACCTAAACCAGGCTTGCCCTTAATTCAGTTACAGTAGAAGATACTCTACAATCTTACACAAGCCAGTTAATATTTCAATGCCTTTGTCTTCTGACTTTTAACATAAAAATATTACACATAACAATGTTCTCCTGTCCCATATCCATGTTGTGAGAGACAATCCACCAAGGACTGTAAGAAGTGTGTTTGGTACTTCAGGATGGAGCCACTATATAAGCACTGTTATATTACTGTTTTTATGAAGATTGCCAAGAAAATATTAAAAGGTGAAGAAGTTCAAGATTAATCAAAGATGTTGACAGTCACATGATACCATAAAAAAAAAGAGAGAGAGAAGAGAAGAGGACCACAGAGATGAAATAGAGTATCAAATGCCTGACTGGGCAAACATAAAATTATCAGTGATACATAGCTTATTTTGTAGCTCTGCCAAAGGACTTTAATAAGGGAAAGTACCATTAACTCTAGGGAGGAAAAAAAAAAAAAGAAAAAAAAAAAGGAAAAGAAACAAACAAGCCTGGAAAAACAGTAATTAAAAAAGATGGACATCGATACACAGAGATGTCATTTCTCACACAGAAAATCATTGGCATGCTCAGGGTTAGAACTCGGTTTTCCTTTTGCTTGTAGAAACCCCCAGATAATCCATTAGGTCATTGCCTCCCCTGAAAATAAATCTAAGGTTATTCCAGTGCAAAAAAGGGTCAGCACTACACTAAACAATCTCTAGCAAGAAATAGCTATCGAACTGCAGTCTGGTTATTCTTCTGAAAGAGTTTTATATAACATGAGAAAACTTTGTGAAGTTCAAATTCTTTCAAAGATGTGCCCTATTTCCAATAATATATGACTTAATTTGAAGAGAATGGAGGCATTTATTTTTGCAGTGGACAGCACTGTAGTTTAGTGCCAACTGAATGGATTCATTTATGTCATTCAGAGGTACTGCTACTTCTTAGCTTACCTTCTGAAAATAGTAGAATTAACACATCAGAGGGAAACTCAGGAAGCTCTGCACTTTCTTCTGTTCACTTTTTAACACATAACATAGTTTTCCCTCTTTCAGAGAGGAGGTTCCCAGTTTGCTGAAGGTGTTTATATAAGCCTCTGCAGGTCAACGTCCAAAGTGTGTCTTTCAGCCTTGGGCTATTTCAAACCCACTATCCCATGTTCTCATCTGCCTGATTTTGGCTAGTGAACTCTGGGCCAGGCTGTGTGAATCTCCTCAGGAAGAGGAACAAATTCAAAACCCACAGGCCTTGAACAGCAGGTTAAGTTTAGGGATGATACCTGACAATATGAAATCCACGAGACAAAGAAATGCAGTTCCTTAGGAGACGTTCACATTTATGATAGTGGAAACCAAAGCAATGGGGTTTACTTTTTTTTTTTCTTTAAGCAATTAATTGAGCTACCAGAGAGTGTGGAAGAGCCTTACTCCCTGGAGTATGAGGTCAAGGCTCTGAAAGTGGCAGCGGTGTGGAGATGCGCCCCAAGGGGCTCCTAGACAGCCCCTTGCTGTCGCCCCCTGCTTATGAAGTTTGCAAGTCAGGGCTGTGGGAGTCCATGGAAATTCCACATGCAAAGGATGGGTGGATCCTGTCTGTCAGATTACCCATGACAGCACTTGCCAATGACTCACTGAGCAGAGGAAAGCTGGTGCCAACCTCCCCAAAACAAATGCTAAAAATATTCCAGTAAGAGGAAAAAAAAACAAAAAAAAAACAAAGAAGAGGGAGGAGAAAAGCAGAATATAGAAGGCACTGGGACAGAATAAGACACGATGACAGAAGAGAGAAAAGAAATAATAGAAGGAAACAAGAAATGTTTTTGGAAATACATTGCTTACAGACTGAGAGAAAACACTTAGTGGAAGGTTATCTTGGGAAAGAACCTCAACAAACCGCACAACCCAAACGTCAACCCTGAATGGGAGAGTCATGGATTGTAGTGGTGCTACAAAGCAGGCTGCTGCACTCAGATTTAAAATCAGCAATAATGGCACAGCAGAGACCACCACCAGAAGAGTTCTGGCAAGTGAGTGCTTTAATGCCAACCCTTGGGTTCAAAGCAACCTGCACACCCTGGCACAGGTGATTTGAAATTCCCGTGAAGAATTCTGCATGATAAACTGTAGAGAGATAGAAAGTGGAGAAACTGGTAATCAGGCTAAGTCCTAAGGAAATATGAGCTGTCTCTGCAAAGACACATTGCTCTATTTTTATCTCTTATCTCTACTCTAGCCTTAGGGTAATTTGGTGCAAGATGAAGATGTATTGTAATCACCATGTATTTATTCCAGGATAGATACAGAGATTTTCAACTACTGAAATTCTGAGGGGTAGGGTTACCACACATGCCTTTTTGGTTGGCACAGAAACCTTTTCTTGTGTATCTCAATTTAACACATTTTACATATGCAGACGTGCACTACATACGGCATTCACTTTGGAGATCTCCCACACAGTTACTTTAAATAGCTATGAAATAGCAAAGTTATTGTCAAACCCTGAAATATATAAGACATGTAGAATTACATTAAAAAAAAAGTACAAGGATTATCCCAGCAGAAAACAGTACCAGTTACCTTGGTTTTGGAAAGAATAGGGGCACCACGATCCAGCAGCATTTCTACAACCTGTTCATGGCCACTTCTTGCTCCACAGTGGAGGGGTGTCAACCCATCCTGTGGGACACAAGCGTTATAATTGATTAGTTTCAGACACAGTAAAATCTTGTGCACTTTCATAAAGACCTATGATGTCCTAAGAAACTAATTAATTCCTGCAGGATGCTGCTTTTACACAACTGAACAGCTGAACCTGTTTATTCAAATGGACAGAGTACATTCTGGCTCTGATTTTCTAAACATGTAAATAGTCATATCAAACTGGTGATCATGCACTGGGCTACTTACAGGCCCTCACTGTACACGCAGTAAAGTGGTAAATACACATACAAGAAAAAGAGATTGCACTGCAGGTACTTTTTGCCTGCATGCCTTTGAGAAAACTGGGTCTTTCATTTGTCAGTATGCATCAAAGTCAATGGATGTCATGAATAGTCCTTTTGTCTGAGAGGAAAAAAAAAAAATCTTTCCTACTTAGACTTTTTTTATTACACTGATTTTGAGAGGTGTATAGCAGATGAGGAAACCACCTTAATCCCAGGTGATAAAAGTATGTTGGATTAACTTCTGCCTCTTGTCATATAGACCATACTTGTGTGACTTCCAGCTGAATGACCTGTCTAGAGTCAAGGCGTACTGTCAATACCTCTTTTAGAACAGTTTGCTTAGTAATAGTTATCATCATATTAGAAATACATTCTTTAAATAAGAAGATGACTCTTTTTAACATTAACAGAGTTATTCCAAACTGATTTGATTATTCTTTGACCTGTACCCTGTTTACAGTGCTCAGGTAATCTGCTGTATATGAGTGCTATGATGAAAGATAGCACATATACCTTGAGTAACTGTGAGTAAAGTCACATGGAGTTTTTCAATGCTGCATGACATAGTGCTTGTTACAAATCGTAATGTCATAGTTTCAAGAAAAATAAGGAAGAAAAATTAATGTTTTCAGAATTAGTAAGAGCAAACATTTGATTTCTTACAAGCAAAACAAATATGCAGGAGATACTGTCACACAGAAACAATATTGTATTTTCACTAAATATGTCAAAAGAGAAGCCTTTATAAGAAAGGTTGAAACTAATAAAGAAGAAAGATTATTAGTTTTCCAAATACAAGTTATAAAGGAAGGGGCTTTTTTCCAGTGTCTTCCGGCACACTTAAAAACACATATATTGTATTGTCTAAAATATATATATGTCACATGATTTTTGTAAAAAAGATTATCTAAAATTCCTTCTGACACATCCTGTGCTCATTAATTCGTGCACAGGCACTCCATCTGTGTCTGCCTCTGTATGGTAGCAAGTACTATTAAGATATCTCCATAGACATAGTTTCCATGCATAACTACAATATTCTTTCTTGATAATTTCTAAACCATTACACTCTACTAAAACATCAGCTTAAGGCCTGCAAAGTGTAGAGGGCAGCTGCAGAGAGGGAAGTAGTGATTCAGAGAGCCTTACACACCCCTACTTCTACTTTCTTGCCCTCTCCTAATAAGCCTGTGAAAGATAGCAGACAGAAATTAACTTTTTCTGCTAGTCCCATTTAAAACTTGTATTGTTCTTGTTGTGCATGTTCTTCCACTTAAAGTAAGGCATATGTTTTCGATGTAGATGAAGAAAAGATTTTGGTTCAGACTTGACTTCATCAGGACTCAGGGAATCATTTGTTCACGCAAGATGAACACAGTTTGGCCTACTATGTTCTTACTGGCACGTCTGGAGCTAATGCTAATGTCATTTCTGCTTCTTTCCGTAATTTCAGCCCATGAAGTACAGGGAAGGGCATCTTGTTAAAATGATACTACACAAAATAAAGATGTATTGCTCAAAATATGTAAGTAAAGACAAAGAGAAAAGATATAAAAACCCATGAATGGTACGTTTATGAGCTGAGTTGCAAATGTTTTGCTGTAGCTTCACAAGTGTTTAGAAAAGGTAATGCATATTTCTCATACCAGTAATTTCCACAGGCAAGGTCATACCAAATACTGAGCAGAACGTAAACAACTAACATAAAAATATTGCGCACACGAAAAAACATGTATGGGGAAGAAAATAAAAACCAGCAAGGCTAGGTAACTAGAGACCTGTAGGCAGGAGCTGAAGATCATGTAGATTAGACTGTTCATTCTTCCTACCTCCTATAATTATCATATTCTCCAGGTACATCAAAGATACTCAAGGATATCAGGCACAAAACTGTAAGTTAGGGAACATTTTCCAGATTTTATGGCCCCCCAACTCATTTCACCACCATACCATGGATAGTACATATCAAGCTCACAGAGAACGAGACACATTTGATCATCTTCATGCACTAGACTAGACCCTTAAAAACTACTTCAGTGCTCCCCAGAGCACAGTGCCTGGCCCCCTCGGCTTGTGCCTAGGGCTGACAAGGTTCCTGTGGCACAGGAGGTGGCAGGCAGTCATGCTTGGCCAGCTAGAGCTTGTTCTAGTCCGCACGGCAGTCATTACCTCCAGATGCATCACATGGCGTGACACAACATTACAATGCAATATAGGTGCTTGTTGGGACAGCTGATCTATAGCTATTGTTAAGGTGATGTCAGGACTCCCACTGTGAAGAGCAAATACACTTGAAGACAGCTCATTTAGCTGCAGAGATCTTTTCTTGTACTCTGAAAAGACACTGTCTATTCACCTGGCTTGGTTAATTGCTATATGGCACTAAAGCCCGTAAAGAAATGTGCAGAGGCAATCTGAAACACAGATCAGAGAAAGATTTTGTTTTAAAAAAAGAGAATCCAAGATTAAAAGAGACTGCTCTGAACTCAGCAAGACTTCACTGATTTTGTCAGGAGATTTTCTAGTTGCTTATTTACTGTTCATATAGACTATACTATGCAAAGTGTAAAATATATTACTTGTATTAGGAAGCAAACTTGCCTTGATATGATAGTCTGCAATGGCTCAGAAAAATCATTACAAACGATTATGACAATAATCTGCAGATTAAGGACTCTCTAAGTATGTGCTGACATGATAAATCATATCATCTGTATTATCTATCCCTTCAGAGAGCCTGAGAGTAGCTCCAGCAAAGCCAGGAGGACAATAGGGTGAGTTCTGCTTAGGCACAAACTTCCCCTAAGTATTGCACACCCATCTCTGGGGCTGCTGCTCTTCCTTTAGCTTTTATTTCAAACACACACACACATCCCACACACACCCCAAATAAATGAGATCTAAGCATTGTTTCTGGTCCCTGTTGAGACTCGGATACCTGTGTAGCTCCCTGATCTTGTTACACTGGGATCACAACTGGCTTGACGTTAGCAGATGATGGTACAGGGAGTTGAGCCTCCCTCTGCAGTGTGTTTCCCTGCCACCACTTGTGGCTCCAAGGGACCCCTGAGCAGCACGGGTAAGCACAGACCAGCCTCCCTGTGCTCCCCAGCTACCCCTTCCCTGTCAATGCTCACCCAGGATTTCCCTCGCATAATGGGATCCTCTGGGCTGTACCTCAAATCCATGGTTGCCTCAGTACCACTACTCTCCCATCAGTAAGCATCAGCTTCTAACCCAGTCTAAGAGTGATGAAATTAAGCACAATGCCCAGTAAAACTTTACTGTGATGCATGTATTCAGCAAGAGCCTGTCAAGACTTTGAGCCAAATCCCAGAGCCTGTCCATGGCCTTGGCAGGAGTGCGACAGGCGCTCCACTTCCCCGAGACAGAGGTAGAAGGCTTGCTTCCCCAGGGGAGAAATTACTGCTGCCTCCGGGGTTTCTCATACCCACCGCTGCTTAGTGAGTCTCCGTGCACGTGCTTCAGTCTAGCAGGGCTCTGTATCTCATGGTCCCTCCATGCTCTAAGTCTCCTGAATTCTTCACTTCATTGGCACTATTGCAAATTGCCCCTTCTGTACAATACGGCAACAAATGAGGTTTGCTCTTCCTACGCGTGCAAAATGTACTTAGAGTGCCAAGGCAGTGATATTCCTGCAGTTATTTTATATCTTAATACAAGTGGCTTTTCTGGAGCAGCTTATGTATGATCTGATGCATCTTAAAAGAGCATATCCCACATGTTTTCATGCAGATATGAGTGCTGGCCTGTTATTTAGCTGCAAAAACAGTAGAATGAAGATTATAAACACTTACTGTTAATCCAGGCTAAAACTTGCTTGGCTGCCTGCTTCAGACACAAATTCACTCTGGCTTATACAGTATTAGACAGCCAAAGCAAATCAAGGTAATTTAATCAACCTTTCTAATTAAACATTATTTTTTAAAGTCTTTTCTAGAAGACAGAGAAAAAATAATTAGGGCAACAATCAGTAAACATGCTACATGAGGCATTAATAGGTCTTTGCTTAGAATGTTAGTTAAAAACCTGAACGATAAAAGCTGCCCTGGATGGACAAAAGCAGCACAGAGTTCTTGAGGAGTACCTTTAAGAATTCAGTACAAAGCCCCAAATACCAGCTGTTAGACATCTCACACAAAAAAAAGGACAGAGAGAAGATAAACAGCTGGTTAAAATAAACAATGCAATATAAGCGTGAACTAAAAGCAAAAAAAAAGAGAAAGCTGAGCCTCAAAATAGTTGCAAGATCATTTTTGGAAATAACCTCACATGCTCACACATTATCTCAACTCCTCAAATACAGTTTGCAGGTGTGCAACAATATTTATGGTGCTCATCAAATCATAGTCCTAATGAATATAGAGAAATTGGGAGCCCATGGATGATTTTTACAATAATTTAAACAGGATAAGGATTTAGGCCTTCATGTTAACCCTCTATGCAATACTTCAGCACTGCAGTTTCCAGGACCATCTGCCTGCAGCAAACACAATGCTCATGGAAATGAGTAAGGAAGAGAAATCATTATCCCAACTTATTTAATATGCTGGAAAGGCTTTATGTGAATTTATCTATAAAATGAGTATGTTTGTGAAAAACAAAAACAGACATTACATGAAGCGTATTTTGTACCCCATACAGAGAATGGACTGCAGAAACAGATCACAAAATGACAGCTGAAGAGCTGAACCTGTCCCACCTAAGAGTCAGAGTAACAAATCCTGTCCCTGTTGGTGTTTGGTCAGTAACACAAAACAGTATGTTCTGCATACTCATTTAAAGGTGAATTACAGACCTGATACAGGAGAAACAAAAGCCTAGGAATTTCAGCCTCTGAGCAAAAGAAACAAGCAATTTTCAAGAATTTTTGCCCTTTCATACAGGTACAGAAACTTTGCCATTCACCTTTAAGGGGATATACTGTTTTCTATAACCAACATTTGCATTAAATAATATCACAGTGTCCAAGACAAAAACTATTTTAACCAAATAAAAAAAAAATTCTGCTCATCTCTTTTCCCCAAAAACTCTACTCACCTCTTTAAAACCTCTTAAAAAAAAAAAAATAGAGGTCTCACATTATAAATCTGGTAATAGGAGCCTCACTTATTTTCCTGTGCAAATCCCATTTATTTATCAAGTTATGTGTGCATTCAGCACCCACATCTGCCCCTCAAGGGCACACCACAAGGCTGGGCTCTGGCTGGGCATCCAGCCGATAGGCATGACTTGATACACTTATCAGAAAAGACAGCCTTGGCTGCTCTTTGCCTTTCAATACATTCAGCAGTGGTAATGCTGTTGCAAAAGGATATGGCCGAAGCTTTTGTCATCCTGTATTTTCATAAGACCATTCTGTGTCTGGGACATTAAAAAAAAGAATGGTTCTTAAAAAAAAATGAAATGACTGCAAAGTTGACATACCTCAATTGTTCTGCCTTGGAAAACAACATTGGGTCAGGTAGGAATAACAAGAGATTTAGCAGGAACACATGTTCTAACAGCTCACAGCAATTAATCTTTGCTATTGAATATGAGAACTAGGCAGACACTCCTGAAACAATGTCCTTTTTTCATCTAGCACCACATTAATCTCAGCCTTCTATTGCTTCTCCTATTGATTTGTAAATCCTTCCTGATCTACTCCAGTGATGCTCTTCCCTTTCTCCATCATGCAGCTGTCTGCTCAGTTCAGTGAGTCTCCTCAGCAGAGGCACAGGCTGCCCAGACCACAGGCTGGTAAACCCTTGCCAGGATGAGTCAGTGCCGCCAGGAGCAAAACTTCCACTTAGTCACTAACTGCCAGAAAATGATGCCTCTGGTAATGCCAGAGAAGTGCAATGATGAGTGACACATGTACAGCACAAGCAGGAGAAGTTACGCAAATCCCTTCTGATTTATGGAGAGGATGGGTGTTTGGGGAAACAGGCAGTCTCTGGGAGAAGCCAGAAAAAACCAAAACACCACTTCGTGAACCACGCTTATCCGTTGCCTTTTGCCTCCCTGGGAAGCTCTGCCAGACTCAGGAGCTGTTAATGCTTCTGGCCTCTTCCTGGATCCTGTTTCCATCCCAGCTTGTATTTTTAGTTACATAAATTACCCTAATATCTGACCCTGGAGCCTGTGATACAGAAAATGAAGCAGATGATGAATTTTCGTAACTAAAAGAAAAGAACAAGCTGGACTCTTTAAAGTAGTGGTCCCTAACATTTTGGCTGCAGTAGGCCATATAAATGCTTGTAGAGAGGAAGCAAATAGTCCCTTGCCACGACCCTTTCTCCCTGCTCTGACTAAATGCACATCTGTCACATCACCAAAATGTGGCCCTCCCCACCACATGGTAGGCCCGCACCCCTCAGCCTGGCAGCCCCCATGTAGCACATAGGAGGCTGGTATTTTAGTCCAGAAATTATACCCACTGTTCATGTTATCCATGAAAAGTCATCTCTTCCATCTTCCCCAATTAGAAAAACCAGAAACATTTCACAAAGAAATCATGAATGACTTCCAAAGGTAAAACAGAAGAAGAACTAAAGAAAAATATGTGGAGAGAATGAAGTGATGACAAAATAAGTTGACTCAGTTTCTGAATTTGCCACAGAAACAAAAAATACAAATGTGCCTCAACAAGCACTGCAGGAAATCTCAGAGATTGCTGCAACACTAGAAAACCAAACAGAAACCTGTGGATACAGTAATAACTGTAGAGAAAAATGTTCTTACCTTTGTTTTGTTTAGAATGATTCTGGTGGAAAGCATACAGAACAATTAAAAATGGAAGATGGACAAATGATAAGCTAATATTGCAAGAAAATTACAACTGTCAAAAAGTTACAGGCACAGCTCCTGAAGGTTACCTCACGTGCACAGGAGTGTGTTGCAAAGACTGCCATGACAGCCCACAGCACCACTAGTTCTAGGTTTACTTTGAAACATTTGACCTTTTCCTTCTCTTTTTGCCTCTGTGTAAGTAAATAAAATATCCCTAAACTGGTTTGACTGGGTTTTAACTACAGCAGTTAGATATAGCCATATGCATTGAGCTTCTAAGTCACTCAGTGGACAGAGTTAGGTGTCAACCTAACAGAAACTGTGACTACGCCTGGCACGTTTGCTGACAAATCCAGGCCAGCAGCTAAGCACCCAGTCAGACAGAGGCTGAGCTGCGTAAGACTCATCAGCAACATCGTGCTCTGTGACACTGCCCTGCGGATAACGAAAGGCAAACACCACTGCAGTTCAAAGTTACTTCTAGCATTCAAATACAGAAATATCTGAATTTAATTCTTTCTTTTGGTATTTTCCTGTACATTCTCCTCCATGCCCAAGTAGCTAGAAGCAGCTCCTAACTAAACGCTCTACAGAGAACATGGAAAATTGTTGGTTCTGAGCTTTGCCATACATGGTGTTTCACACACTGCTTTAAGAGATGTAAATTGTTAGCAACATACTGCAACCACTTTACAAAAAAGAAATGCAGTGCAGCTATGGTAAGCTGCCAGGAAGATGAATGATTCAAGCTGTACAGCAACTAACAGGTCAGAGGCAAGAATTCCACAGAGTCACTCACAGCATTCGCACTTAAGCTTACCCTTGTTTTGGCATCAATTTTAGCTCCTCGATCAAGTAGGAGTTTGACCATATTTGCATTTCCCCTCTTTGATGCAACATGTAATGGCGTGATATCATTCTGTGGATTAAAAAAACATGAAAGTAAATAACCATATATCTTTCTTTCATGAACTCCACGATCGGTTTGCTCACAGAATGAATTATGCCCATTTTGCTAAAGCGTAACACAGTTTTGCTTCCCTGTGAGCATGAAAGCAAAGGGAAGCTGTGTTTATCTACATATGTGAATTACTGGCCTGATATGTTGACATATAGATTATGAAGAGAAACAAGTTGTGGTTGGAGTTATAAGCAGACATAATTGTGCCTCAGTTCTCAGCTTCTGTATAAGAGTTAAATTTATGCAATTTTACTGACTAAACCCTAGCAATTTAATTCAGCTATCATTGTTTCTGAGCATGTAATGATAAGGATTCATACCTCACAACTTCATAGGCCTTGTAGGAGCCATGGAAAATAAATAAAACCATTACATCTGTAGGTCTAATTCAAAAGCAACAAGATGGCAATACTATTTATTTCCGAACATTATCAGCAAACTCTGAAAGCTTCGTAACCACCTTCATTTCAGTTATATTACTAATTTCATCTTCCCAATTTATTCCTCTAATTGATGTAATCCTGTACTTCCAGTGAGACTGTAAATATGTGTACATGCTTCCCTAAGTGGTGCCTGGCGGGCCAGCAGCATGCAGCAATGCTGCACATCGAGGACAGTTACATAACCAATGCTTGCACACACAAACACACTTTTTTAACAAGATGTAGCTAGGATGTTTTTTCATGCTCTGATGAATCCTTTATCTTGTGATGTATGAAGGCCATATCCTGTATATATTCGATCATATGGAGCCAAGTAAAAATAAAAGGATTTAAATAGAGCATGCAGCTACTGTATGAAGACAAATAGAATTTTAAAGAACAGGTTTCTGTGTATTCGGGGGCAGCGCAAACAGCTGGCTGCATAAAACCAGCTTCCCCGTGACCGAGCAGAAAGCGGTAAATTTTAGTGAGCCTGTGTCCTGTGGCTGACAGCATCAGAAAGGCACCCATTGCCTCAAATAGCTGGAGAGTGGTACAAGTGTCTTACCTGGCCAACAGACCGTTTAATAGTGCTGCCTCAAAACTGCAGGTGAGTGGAGTGATAGAAAACCAGTACTGAAAAAAGATCCCCTCTCAGATGTGATAAGCTGACTCACAGCTTAATAATAATGCTGAGTACCTAATCCAGAATGCTACATTTTCATCGACACAAAATTTCACTATGAAGCTAACTCACAGCTACTAGGAAGTACTAATTAATATTATCACAGAGATAAAATACTTTTTAGCAAGATGAAATGACAGAGCTTCTTTCTCCAATATTAATGATCATTAGAGCATCAAAACAACTACTATTCCAGGATAGCTTCTCATTTCTTTAAAAAACAAAGTAAAACAAAAAAAATGCATAGCACATTAAACAGAAAGTGTGCTATGCCTAGTCCTTCCAGAGATGTAAAACTGTGTGATTGCTTAACTTGTAATTTGTGAGTTGGTTTTGAAAAAAAAATTAATTCTATTTGCCTGGGAGTTAACACTGGATATATGAGGACAGTATATTACTGTATCAGCCACAAAGAGGACAGAAAAAGAGGAGAAAAACAATTATGAGGAGATAATTTCTGCTTTTCCTCTCTTCCCAGGAGGAAAGATGTTACTGAGGTCAGAGGGAGAGAGAGAGAAATTCTACTTTCCTGAGAAAAAACAGTAAAGGAAATAACTTTTGTGTTGTCTTCAAGTAAAGGGTACTGCAGGTAATCTAGACTGAAGGACCACCTTTTTCCACTTGCTGGGGTTGATGGGCAAAGAGGTTAACTCAGTCTAATAGACCTTAGTGCTCTGCTAAAATGTCAAAATAATTTAGTACTAATAATTTACTGTATCATACGCAGATTAGAAGAAATACCTTTTCTAAGTATCAATAAAGAAATGGAGGAGGAAGGCACATTATTACAAAAGATAGGACGAATACATATTAAAAGTCTGGTTCTCATTCATCTTGACACTAAGCTAAATCAATCTAGTGCAGAACAGGGGAGGGCATAACTACATAAGAACATGCACTTTTGATCTAATTAGTTGCCAGTCCTATCATTCAAACCTCCTGTTGCCTTAAATGAAGGAGAGTTGATTCTAAGTTATATAGATGAGTGCTGGCAGATAGACACTTCAACTCCAAAAGAGATGACTTCCACTTAGCAGTTAAGGTTTAGGTCACACTGTTCACTTGCAACAGGGGAAGAAAATTTAAAAACATCCACTTTCATGTTCAAAAAGGAGTCCTGTTCAAATGACCTTCATATTTCTGGTTAGCACTGAAACTATCAGGATAGTGCAGTTCTCTCTCAGCTTCTGACAGGGGTGAGCACCCTGGCTGGGAACGTGGGGAAATTCTCCAGCACAGAGTAAGGTCTGAGCTCACTTCTGCAAGCTGGAGAGCTAGCAATCCATCTTTCCTCCGTTTGATCACCTGTCTTCGTGAAAAACATAAATTTAATGTCTGAAGGATCTTTAAACCTTTCAACATTTGGTTGAAAATAGGCAGCAAGTTCACATTAGGAAAAGATGGATGGATAAAGGATGTGATCACTTTAGACACAGTTTGTTAGGAAAACCAACAACACACAGCTACCCTGAAATAATGAATTGAGCAGGAGAAATCAAGCAAATGAAACCCTGTATGCCCAGTGAAATATCTGTCTTTATGGATGATCAAACTCAGGTCTTCTTTCCTGGGAAAAGGGCACTGCAGCACTCACTCTCTGGGAAGGAGGATGCAGTTTTTGTCATACTCTACTAACCTGTTCAGACAATTCATAAACAGAATTAAGAGACAAAGAACAAAAAGCATGTTTAGCTTGTTTCAGCCATAACAGCTCAGGAAAACACTGTGGGGAAATGAAGAGGAAAAAAGAGAGGGGGCAGGTCTCTATCCAGAATTTAATTTTGCCATTTAGCTCGTTGAGCTTTTACTGGTAACAATCAATATGAAGTAATAATTCTGCCGGCTGAGAGTTCTGACTCCATGCAGACAAAGAGATGCATTGTGTGAATGCTTGAATAATTGCTCACCGAAGTTTAGGGCAAGCAATTTGTCTTTGGTCAATATTGTGTTGTGCGAAGGCTTAAAGAATTATGTGTAGATGTATCACACATATGGCACCTTCCCATCTCTCATCTAACAATTAAGAATGTGAACTGAGAAGTTAAACCTCAGACAACATCATCATTAATGTTTCTGACGACAAAATGTAAAGCAAGCAACTCAAAATCGAGTTGTTTGTACTTGTCACAAGAAACAAGAGATAAAAAAATCTTCATAATATGTGCAGCTTGGGTGTAGGTTATTAATACTAAAACTGTGGTATCAGCAAACAATATAGCCACCAAATGTAAGGTTCTGAATTCTTCAGTAAATCAACAGCATCTGCTGTCTTGTCAGGCTATTTTTATCTGTTTGATCTTCTATAAATTTCTCCCTTTGTTCTTAAGATAAAATAGTAAATCAGGAAACTTTTGAAGATGTTTTTCTGCAGTAATAAAGCTGAAATGCCTTCCAAAAGTTGCCATTAAAAGATGTGGTTTAGATCTAGAATGTCTGTTGGAGTGCTTCTTGCCCTCACTGTTGAAATTTCAAATGCTGGATAATGTCTCAGATAGACCCCTTGACACTGAGATCCAACTTGCCATTCAACTTGAGAGTTAACAAATTCTACAGGGAATATGAAACATAACTTGTGACAATAGCAACCTGAAACTATGCAATAAATGCTCATAAGATTATGAACTAGCACATAGCCTTTCCTCTCCGCCTTGACAGATTTCCTGGGGTATATGACTTGAAGTACTCTGAAACTGTATATAGCTCAAAGTGTGACAGATTAGATGCATGCAATTTTTTTCTATACCTCACAACATTGTGGATGGCTGTTTTCCCTTTATCTCTATCCATTGCCTGCTGCAGCCACCACCCTCTCAGACAGGCCCCTGTGCCTTCCTTCAGAGCCTCACAACATCCAGAAATATGATGGGTGACAAGTGACCTGCTTTTACAGTCAGTGGCTTTTGCTTGTGCCTGATCAGAGGAAACACTAAGCCCTTTCAGCTGCAGCTCTCTATCTACAGCTTCGCAAGAAAATTAAAAACACCTTTGAGCTGTCCTATGCTGAGCAATAAGCCACCTACATTTCCCATCTGAAATAAGATCTGCTCCCCTCTGACACGTGGCATTATCCACCACAGTTCACCACAGTAGTCAGAATTAGTCCTTACTATTACAAATTAGCAACATGAATGGTTAGGAAGTCAGAAAAAAGTAGAGATAAACTTAAAATTGACAGAGTGCAAACACAGTACATCTTGTAAGTTTTATTTTAACGCATTTAGAAAATGAAGAATTCCCCCTGGTTTCTGGTATGCTATGCAGTCCTAGGGGATTGGCCCCTTCTCCCATCAGTCTGAGTTAACAAGCATAAGAATGCTAATAATAAATAAGAAAAGTAAATGTTTGCACTTACAGTATCATATTGGGCTCTGAAGTGTACCTTTAAAAAAAGCACACAAAAAAAGGGTAAACCTTTCCTAGCCATGTGCTGCATCGTTTTAAATGTTTACTGACTGGCAGATCATGTAGGGACTGTGAAGACTCATTGCCGGCCTCATGGGGACTTGATATTTCTCCTCGTTATCAATGAGAGAACTTACCTCCACCTCTGAGCTCTCCTCCCAGCCCCTCACTGGGGTGTAGTTTTAATCAGAAAGATTTCACTTCTTTATCTTTGTTTTTTTTAAAAAAAGTTTCTTGCCAAAATGTTCAGATTAACTTGCAATTTAGTCAGATAGTCCTCAGTTCTCAACTGAGAGCAGACTCTGGGAAGAGCTTAATATTGAAAAAGAATGTGTCAATAAAACAGAAGCTGAAAATAGCCAGACTGGTAAAGCAGAAATTTCCTATACAGTCTGGAAAATCCCTCCATCATTAGGGGTTCTTAAGGAAAGAGCATAATGTTGGCTGCTGGTTGTTGTATGCTGGAATTGTCATCAACAACACTGCATAGATATTACCACTGTTACCAGTTCCTGGAGGTATGGGAAGCTTGTGCTGTGCATGTTAAGACTGTCGCATGCAACTATGCAAATACATCAATATGTTGTATATGAAAACACTCAATATTCTCTCCTGTATTTTTCTACAATCCAGAATTGGAGCTACAACACAGCAGAACCCGTGCAGAGAAAAGTCTTATATTCTAGTAGCAGTTACTGAGATCACCAAGACTTGTATAGGACTTTCTGAAATTAAAGAAATTATAGGTACATACACTCAATCAGATGCTTTCCAGGAAACCTTACAGCAGAGCATAATGTTTTAGCTTTTTTCTCCTCTACTTAATGTTAATAAGTCTTATACTGTGCTAATTCAGTTCTTATATGCTTATATACTTATCTTTCTTCAGGCTTGAGATGTATACAATGAATCCTGGAAGAAAAGAAGGAAGAGTATAGCAAGGAGCTGTTATGGCAAACTACCACTAGGGAAATGAAAAGATGTTTTTCTCTTATGTTACTGTCACTTACATATTGTCTGTTCTTTTTGATGGGCTAATGGTGTTCTGCTCCTCAGCCTCAGGGTCATCATTAATGCATGCCGTCCTCACAGCACCCTCTCAAAATTACCAGATCCTTTCTCAACCTTCCAGTAAGCAAACTTTCTGCTGGCAAAGCCCAATCCCAGTAGAACTGAGATCTCCTCTAGAATAAGGAGTGTTGTGTATCAGGAAGACTGTTTACAGGGTTAGATGCAGTTTTATGGCACAGTGACTACCTCCTGTTTGCTCTGGTAAGAAAGATATGGGCAGAGGTCATCTTCATGTAGAGGATGATTCCCTTGCTACCTGAATCTTCTGACTTGCTCAAGTACAGAGTGGATGTGGGGGTCACAGGGGTTTCTTTCACCTGTTGCTCTGGAAGCTGCAGAGAACAATTTCTTTCTTCTTTCCTTCCTTTCTGACCACTGTGCTCCTCAGAGACAGGTGGAGTTTCAGAGGCATTTCCTAACCTGGACCAGACAGATCTTTCCACTGGAAGATAATCTCAGACAGACGAATGATATCTCAAGACTCTGTGAACCCCCAAAAGATAACTTTTTCCTAACTATAATTCCCAGAAAATACAGTTTATTCAAAGCACCTTCCTCACCTCCCTGGTCTGCATAGCAGCCTTGGAGAAACACTGCTTTGCACTTTCTTGTTGCTGAATTAGCATGGGGCAGTCTGGACACACATCTCCATTGCAGCTGGCTGGGAACTGCAGCAGATAAAATTGCCTGCCCTCCCTGTGCACTGCTCCTGGGGATGCCCAAGCAAGGCCTGAATGGGAAAGGGCGGGCACTCTGCAGGGGTCTGATTTATAGCAAAAGAGCTTTCTTGCACAGGGTACCATAGGTATAATCAGACTGCTAAGGAAAATGGTTTCTTCTTCCTTCTGGTGGCTGTTACTTGCTTTAGCATGTATCTAGATACACCTTTCCAAGTCCTAGATATTGAAGTGCAAGGCAGTCTAGAGCAAATTTGAAGGGAGCAGTAGAAATAAAGAAGAAATCCTTCTGTGACCTGTCCTTTTTCTCCAGCACCCACCCACCTGCAGACTGAAGATGACCTGATTCTGGTAAGGAAAGACAAGCCAATGGCATGAAGCCCCTGCAACAGCATCCAGCTCCTAGAAGCTGCAGCTAGGATGGGAGCACAGCAGCTTTCACTACACATGTGGTCACTGTATGCCAGCAACAGATCTCCTGAATTGAAAGCCTGGAACAAGAGAGCCTACTTGGTGAATTTCACCATTTTCTCCATACTAATCACTAGGTTGGTAGTTCCAGGAGACGGGAAGTAGATATCAACATGATTAAAACTCTAGGTAGCACACCAGATACAGTTTGATTCAAAGGCACAAGTGGCTGATGCGCAATATCTTTCTTAACAGCAATTACTTTTTTCCTGTTGAAAAAAATTGATAAAATAGGTTGATTAAATGGTCTTTAGCCTTCTTTCAGTTTGTAACTAGGATTTATCTGCACCTCTCCAACATCAGGTGCCATTGCCAGCTAAAAGAATGGTGCCTGGAATTGCTGCAATCCTTCAAAGCCCAGGTAGTGACTACACTTACGTGTTAATATGGCTGAGAACGGAGACTGACTTCATCCTTAGTTACCCTTTATTCTCTTCCTCTACTTCTTTAGCCCATATGTGATTGCCTCCCAGTTGAGCAAGAGGAAAATATAGCGATGCAATGAAGGAATTTCTTTAGCTTTGAAGGGTTTCAGAGAAGCATAGCCACACACTTGAAAATGTACTACAGAAAAAGGATGATGAATAGACATAAAATGGCCATTACTTCTACAACGCATACCCTGCCAGTAATTGTGACAGGTTTATTGCTGAGTTTGAGCCCAAGAAGTCAAGCAATTTGGAATGAGTATTTTTCCTTCATTACAAAATGGCAAACATCCAGCCCAATAAGGAGATCTTGTTTCACTTGGACTGAGGTTATTAAGGTTCTAGGAGCTGCCTCCCTGTAAATAAGTAGAATCAGGGGCATCACAAGCTGGTTTACTGAATTGATCTTCATCCATCCCACAGGGAACTTTCCATGTTGTGCCACCTTCCCTGCACTTGCAGCAAGACTAGAGAAGAAAGCACAGACACAGAAGTGCTAATGCAGTTCAATGGAAAAGCTGACATGAAATCAGTTGCTGGGCTGGAAGAGTGCAAACCGAAAGCAGATACATTTCCAACCCTCCCAGCCTCTATGGTCAGCAGGTACACAGGCTGGCAGGCACTGTAACACCTGTAAGAACTCCTGGAGCTACACCTGGTTTTCTTATATGCAGTGAAAGAAGGGAACAAGGGAGTATATGACAGCTGAGAGGCAGGCAGGTGTATACCAGTGGGGGTGAGGGGAGCAGCTGCTACTGCGTATCACTGGGGACATCATTTACTTACAGTACAGCACCACTGCTCACCTCCTGCCCGCACACTGAGAGCCACCATCAAGCTCATGTCTTTCCCTGCCTTCATTGCTGGAGCCTCTTTATTCCCTCGGGCCTCTCAGAAATGCACTGAAAACACAGCAGCTGGAGGGATCTCCTTTGCTACAGGTCTGCCCTCCTTTTTCTTACATCCTTTCACCAGCTCCTCTTTCCACCACACTTGCCCTTGTCCTTAAGGCTCAGAGCTCTGCCTTCATCCTACAAGTCCATTCACATTTTCACCACCCTTCCCCACCTTCACTACATCGATGGTGGGAGCTAGCTATTTATCCTTCCTTCACACATTTGTCTTCATGTTGCCCCCTCCACGCAAGCCTCTTCTGTAAGGGTAATCCTCTGCTGTTGTTCAAATCTCTCCCTAGAACTGCTACTTGCCTAAATAGTTTAAACATAAATTGAGAGATAGACAAGTAGTGTTGTTTCATATTTATTTAACAAGAACAAAGGAAAAATAGCTGGTGGTTTGCAAAAGCATGAAGTGCTTCTGAAAGCTACAATACACACATAGTATGGTTTTATTTGGGTTACAGCCCTTCTGAATTTTTGCTCTGTTCTTGTCTTAGGTCGTCAACAACTCAAACAAGGGCCCTTCCTCTAGAAGGGCGACAGGACACTGTGGATATTGTTTACAGAAATTAAAACAAGAGGCAATGAGGTGGCAGTGGGCAGGCTGTACCCGTGGGTCACTTTTAGTACCTGTTCTAGTAGTACCTCTACCTGTTTTGCAGTTTGGGTAATCAAGGATCAAGCAAAGGCTCTGTTACTTGGTGCTGATAATTGTACTTTACGCTCAACTTATACTGGTGCTATGTTTGCCTACAAATTCACTGCTCT
This sequence comes from Haliaeetus albicilla, assembly GCF_947461875.1. Lineage (NCBI taxonomy): Eukaryota > Metazoa > Chordata > Aves > Accipitriformes > Accipitridae > Haliaeetus > Haliaeetus albicilla. The sequence continues at coordinate 7,962,596 of NC_091493.1, read as the reverse complement.
ACCAGAATCTAATTAATCTTTCTGTGAAGCGCTTTCATTACCCGCAGTCTAATAAACACTAAAGAACAAAATTCAACTCCATATTACTATTATTTATGCTACAATTCCTTCTGTCGCGGCTACTTTATCTAGATTTGCAACCACCGTGCAGTAGATGTGCTCTCTGGATGCCCCCACCCAGCTATCACAAGCACAAACAAGCCGTTCAGTGTTCTGAGTCACAGCGTCAGCCCACTGCTCTTTAGGGCTGATGTCATTGCATTTGTACTTCCCCAGCTATCTGAGCAGTCTGCCTGCCTCTCTGAGGATGACAACTAATGGAGAGAGAACCTGGAATTCCAGATCTTGAAGAGGAGGGGAGGATGGCCTTATTACTACGGATGTGCTCTCCATCAGTGCCCCTAATCCAGAACAGAGCTGCTGAAGCCTAAGATTTATTATTTTATTAAAACAATCATAGGCAGATTATATTTAGTGGTACTGGCATTAAATGCTGCTAATTGCTAATGTAGTAGCATTGCTAATCCCTAATCTTGTTTCTGAGTGGAAAAGAGTTGACCCAAGACTCCCTTCGCCTTCCTTGCTCCTGTGATCAGAGCCTATCAAATACTGAATGCCAAAGCTTATGACCATTTGAAATGCCTTAATGGTCTAATTTGGTCACTTTAAGGATTTGAGAATAAGAGGTCAACGTTATCAGTGAAAGGAAAGCACGCATAGTCAGAAGCTTCCCGGAAACTTAACGCCCAAATCTACTCTTAACTTGTGAACTTCATGTGGATCTAACCTGGCAACCCTCTCTCACCAATAACATGAGATACATTTACTGATTAATATGATTTTGAAAACATCATTTACGGGTGATATATGAGAGTTGATCCTTACCTTTGATACTCAGCTATCAGCTTGACCCTATATCTGCTAGTACTCTTCTCACCAGCATTAGCGGGTACTGGATCATGCCTTATACAGTGTCTTTTAGCTTTGGGGTTTTATCTTCATTAATAAATCACTGAATGATGCTGTGTTAAATGAATAGCGGCCAGCATCAACACTATTCACCTGCACTCCTACTTACAGTTTAAGGAAAACATTCTGGGTCTGTCTTTGAAATTTTTGTTGCCACTCTATCACACCCTCCACCAACTCCCCCTACTAATCACAGACAATCTCTAAAAAAGAACTGTTCAGGTTTCTTTTTTTTTGGGGGGGGGGGTTAAATGTGAGAAGTCTTATAAGTAAAACAGTAGTTTCTATGCTAAATAAACATGGTATTATTTTATTGTTTTCATGGGTTTGCAATGCTTATCATAAACACTTTGCTACATGTAAATATGTTCCTTAACTATAGAAGCATTCATGATTTTACATATGCGAACTACCTAAAGTAAAATAAAATACTACAATTTGCTTTTTGTTATGTGACAAATGCTCTAAGCAGTAATATAGTACTTTTCCTCTTGTAAAAGTAATAAACACAACACATGATCAAAATCTCTGAAAATGAGCTGCTGAATTATCCATGCCACATAATTCGCCTCATAAATATCATCTTGAATACACATTGGGTTCTTTTGCTTTGTCTACTTTAATTGAAAGGTTGCTCCAGAATCTCATTAGTTATATTTAATATTAATTCTTAAACATTTATTAATTAAATAATATTAATTGTTAATACTTAATATTAAATATCTAGATTTCTAGACAACATTTACTTATGGCCAGTTTATACCTATTGTCCTGGTTTCAGCTGGGACAGAGTTGACTGTCTTCCTAGTAGCTGGTACAGTGCTATGTTTTGAGTTCAGAATGCAAAGAATGTTGATAACACTGATGTTTTCAGTTGTTGCTCAGTAGTGTTTAGACTAGAGTCAAGGATTTTTCAGCTTCTCATGCCCAGCCAGGGCACAAGAAGTTGGCACAGGACAGAGCCAGGGCACCTGACCCAAACTGGCCAACAGGGTATTCCATACCATGGGATGTCCCATCTAGTTTAGGAACTGGGAAGTGGGGGGGGGAATCGCCGCTCAGGGACTGGCTGGGTGTTGGTTGGCGGGTGGTGAGCAATTGCCCTGCGCATCATTTGTACATTCCAATCCTTTTATTACTACTGTTGGCATTTCATTAGTGTTATCATTATCATTATTAGTTTCTTCTTTTCTGTTCTATTAAACCGTTCTTATCTCAACCCATGAGTTTTACTTCTTTTTCCCAATTTTCTCCCCCATCCCACTGGATGGGGGGGGAGTGAGCGGCTGTGTGGTGCTTAGTTGCTGGCTGGGGTTAAACCACGACACCTATTTACTCTTACATCAGCATTTACTTTCAGTTTGAATGCCTCTTGCTCCCTTGAGTTTCTCTCCTTATTGTCCTAGGGACCACTACCACTTCTCCTCCCTAGTTTTGTTTTGGTAAGGTTTGGTGAGCCAAATTCTTGCACAGCCTCAGTTAGTTCTGTTTTGTTTTGGTGGGTTTTTTTGTTTGGTGGGGGTTTTTGGTGGGTTTTTTTTGTTTGTTTGCTTGGGGTGGGGTTTTTTTTGGTCTATATCAGAAATACCTTGGAATAACCTGAAATCACATTTGGTTTGGGGGGCTTTTTTTTTTTTTTTAAACCATAACACACACACCACCCAGTGAACAACTAATATGGACAGGTTCTTCTCTTTCTTGGTTGGTAGATTGTTGGAGAAACCAACAGGAGAAATACATGTACTCTTTAGCCAAGAGTTTGATCTGTTTTCCACTATGAATTTCAACACATTTCCATGTTCTGTCGCAACCAGTCCTGGCTGTGTGTCAGCAGAAATTCCATAGGCATCTTCTTATTTGTACAGCCCAAGCCATTACTGAAGAAGCTAATGAGCAAACAAATTTTTAAGAACTCCAGTAGGAAGTTCTAGCTCCAGCATTTTACAACACTAACATATTTTGAATGTTAGTCCCTTTTCTATTTATCTGTATGTCCCTAATCACTCTCCCTGCTTTTGCCTCATAAAGCCTTGCATAGTCTCATAGCACCTACTCAGCTTTCTGCCCATGTCCTCTCTACCCTACCATTCTCTAACCCTCCATCCTGGCTCATTAAATTTTGTGTTACCTCTGCATTTGCTTTTCTTTTGTCTCTGGTCTCGTGCCCGGCACAATCTGCTTCCTTGCCCTTCATGTTGCTGTATCCTTGTCCACATACATTTCTTTATTTTCCTGCTCTTCCAACTATATATAACTTCCCTCTGTCATTTTCTGTCCTTTACACTTCTCCTGCTTACATTTTGTTGTTCCCACATCCTCCCTACCCTGACCACACTCCTTCACTCTAATAGTCCTCTTTGGTCTCCTGACAGACCCGACCCTTGGCAGCAGATACAGTCAAACTTTGGCCCGGGCTGTGAGATGAGGGCCTGCTGGCACCAGGCTCGCAGAGCAGTCCAGCTGCCTGTGGGAGGCTGGACCCACTCCCCAGGCAAGAAGGCGCAGCTGAAGCCACCGGCCAGCTGCTCCCCACCCAGCCCAGAGTGAACCAAGGGGACACCAGAAAGCCCATACCATTTTCCTCCTGGCTCCTGATCCTTTTTCATACATCTGAGGAACTACCCTGTCACTCCCTGGACTGTGTCATGACTTTGGTGCACAGCTTACAGGGTCAGGAGGGTTAGTTCCCCCACTCTACAGTGGCTTTTGCCATACAGCTCCCATTATCGATTCCCCTCTGTTTCTATACCTCATTTCATTTTCTACCTCTCCAGTTTCTCAGATCTCCTTTATGTATCATCTGACTCTCGCATATACAGTGAAGGCACAGTTGCTTTATTCACCGGTACACCTGCACTTCATGTTCGTTGGAAACAACTGCATATTGAGGACAATTCAACAGGAACAGAACTCCTGCCGTATGTAAAAGCTACAAGTGGAAGCATCCGTCTCACTGAATCCCAGCCTACCTTTTGCAACACTGGAACTATGAAAATAGCAGCTTTTTTTTGATTAAAACAGAAGTTTTCAAAGGTGAGGACTAAAGGTCAGGTTTAGTTCAGCAGCCCAGGGAAACCCCCTTTACACCCTATGGTAACAGAACAGGAGCAGTGAGGCCAGGCCCCTCGGCTTGCAAGAGCAATGTACCTTTCCACATCTTTGTTGAAAAAGTGTTTCAAAGTGATGATTAAGCAAACTAAGCATAACTAAGATTTCACACTTACCCTTGCAGTGAAGTCCACAGCAGCACCCCGATTTAACAGCAATGTAGCTACATTGATATTTCCATAGTGAGCAGCTATGTGGAGGGGAGTGAACCCACTCTGGAAAAACAAAACAAAACCAATAGATACTTATTTTTTTATATTTGTATCACATCACTGACAAAAGCTAGTAATAGGAGTCTGCTGCAAATCACCATTCCAATTCTGTACTAGTTTTCACTCACTAACATTTACTTAGAGACTCTCAGAGAGTCTAAATAAAATCATATTGCTAAGCAGGAGAGAAAAAAATTAACATAATTATTCAGAAGACCAGAAGTAAGATAAAACTTTCAGTTATTCCAGAAAAACAACAGGAAAACATTTGAGTATTAAAGCAATGATCTGTCTTCTATATGAAATTAATTTCTAACTAGAAATATCTAGTTGTTATTGGTATTATGTCAGTCTTGCAAGTTAAATCTCTTAGAGATTCTTTGCAGAAGTTCAGATACAAGTCCTTTAATGATACTTGCTGTTTTTTTATAAATTCAAAGTAGATGCAAATGAAAACAACATCAAAGATGATTTTTAAATTATTAATACGGATTCTTTTTTCCAAGGGTTAGTACCATAAAGATCAGTCTCCCACTGTGGGCAATTGCACTGGGTTATGTTCAGACACCATGAGTTACCACCCTAATTAAAAGATGCCTTACTGAAAAAATTACTTCAGCAACTTATTTTCATATTTAAGTAGTTTTACTTCCTTTTAAAATAATGCTAAAACATGCAGCAATTCCATCAGTCCTGCAAAGTATGAAACCTTATGGGAACTAGATGCATTTCTAAATTGTTAGCAAGCCATGCTAGCTGCCATTGCCTTGCTTTGGGAGTTTTGCAGATATAAAACCACTACCAGATCATTCTATTTGCTGACACCATCAAGGTAAGTGTCATGCAGAAGCCTAAAATCGAACCTGGATGCACAACATGACAGGGTTGTCTGCAGCTCTTAACACATCTGATAAACATATGCTCCATGAGAATCCCTGAAAACTCCATCTTACATAATGTGGCTCTTTTATGATGGCAGTTAGTTCCCAAGAATGCTTACTCTTACTTTTAAACCCTAGTTTCAGCTGCAGAAAGCCCTGGTATCTAAACTACAGTCTTCTCTAGCACATGCTACTTCATTTCATCTAAAGCAGGTAACTATCCTATAAAAGGCGATGCAAAAAGGAGGAGGAAGAAATGATGCAGCAGCACTAAGTCATGGAGGAGTGATGATGCATATATATATTTATATATACCTCTGTTGTTCTATTCACCATCATCTAGGTTAACACATTTGGAAGCAAAGAGGGGGAAAAAATGAACGGTTAGTTCACCACTGGTGATATGGATGCAAAAAGCTTCATGATCGCTATGTGGCACGGCAGCTCAGATGACAGCACAATCAGCACACAAAGGAAGCTTGACTGAATGGAAGCTGAATGATCGAGTACTTTGAATGTTAATTGTTACATGTTTACCAAAGTTCTTAAAGTAGCAATTGCACAAACAACTAATCAAATGACTTAATTGTACAATACCTATAGCACACCACTGCAGGAGTGGCTTTCAGTCCCAAATGAATAATTCTAATAATATTTTGCTTATTATTTTCCATTTGCAATGTTTCTACAGGAGAAATTAACTCTGATTTAAACAAAAAGGGAATGGGGGAGAAAGAGGCAAAGGAAGAAAATGAAACGTTATTCTTAACCACACACTATAGAAGAAAGTTGTGCGTAACTCCGCAGCAAAATACTTCACACTAAGGGAGATCTTCACTGGATGTAATACACATGGTCAGCACTTAATAGCATCAAACCTTTTTTCTATTTACAACTGACCTTTGACTCCACGTCAGCATTGTGGTCATTCTGCAGGAGCAGAGCCGCTGCCTTCGTATCATCCTTGCGAGCAGCGATGTGAAGGGCAGGAAGACGGACTTTTCCCTTTGTATCATTTTCAAGCAACAGTGAAACCACTTGGTCATGACCTTGCTGCAAAGCTACCGCCAAAGGCGTGAAACCATCCTGCAACATACAATGGGGACTCTCAACACATGTTCCAAGCTTTCCAGGGGGCAGAAAGGGGAGGGAAGAGATCTCAGCATTAGTAACACTACTGGCTCAAAGTGTAACATGGTGCAAATTAAAAGTACCCTGCAATGACACTCAAATTAGAGTAAAGTGTTGGTGAACTAGATCTCAAATGCTCAAAACACCTTTCTGGCACTCCAGACTTAAACATAAAATTACAAGACACAAGCAAACAAAAATGACAGCGACTCGAGGAAAAAAAGTGTGAAATTACTCATGAATTAACAGTTACATAAGTATGTGTATAATAAAGTGTATAATTCTATAAAAAGGTATAAAAAGCAGAAATATTAAAACTACAGTTGTTAATGATGTCTCCATAGCAAATTATCATCCCTCCTCCCCACAGCTACAGGTTATAATCTACATTTTTTAAGAAAAAGACCCCAACACTTCAGCTCTATCCTCTGATATATTTTATATGTGGAATTAAAATCTAATAATACTTGAATATTAATACCACATTCTCCCAATATACCAACTATTTTACTACAACTTGCATTTATGAAAATTTATATAGATGTGATGGACAATCCTCTTAGAAACAGAAATTATTTCCTTTCAGACTAGCAAATAGCCAAAGTAGTGCAGAATAAGAAACCTGAAAAATAGAAGATTTTTGTTTAAGAGATTGTAGAATGGATTCCTCAAACACATGAAAAGTACAGTCTGAGATGTTTTTATAATTTTATTTTTATGGATTCTTAGAAAACTAAAGAATGAAAGTGTTGCCATTTAGATTCTGCTCCTTCCCAAACATTTAAGTGGCATTCCAATCCAGGAACACATTCAGCTTTGCCCAAGATAATACCCATAAATCATTCCAAAAATCTCAAATGCAAATTACTCCACTTGGGACATTTATTACATTTGACTCTCGATCAATATATCCAAAGCTTATATTGCTAAACTTCATTACACTTTAGTAGGTAAACACCTTCTTTCACTTTTCAACTACTTTTGTCGTGGTAAAACTGTGTAACTGTGAAATAAAAGTGCAGCAATGACACAGAAGAATGTAGATCCTCACACTATGTCAAAAGTGAAGAGTTCAAGTGTTAACTTTTTAACTTTTAGAACTAAAAGTAATGTTTTCAAGAAGGAATTTTTCTCTCTGGCTTACCAAACAGAGAGTGCCTCAATTTAGGAGGAGAAACTGGAGGAGTTCTGAAAAAGAGCATTTTTTCAAAGTTTTGAAGGGAAACAGGAAAAAAAAAAAATCACTGAAATTCCTGGGGTCATAACAAGCTTTTTTATTTTTCATGAATTTTTCAAACTCATTTCACCACAGCCTTCCCCTCTGCCTCCAGCTCACCATCCTCCAGTAGCGGGGCAGAGCTCTGGGCTGCAGTCCCGGGCCACGAGTGGCTCCTGGGATGAAACAACAGCGCAGCCTCAGACTGCGGGCACAGAGCGGCACAGGGTGTGAAAAATGCTGTGTAGCTCTGAAGGCCAAAAAACTCCATGAGCATCCCCCACAAGAGGGCTCTGGCAATATAGCTACGCTGTACCTGCAGAAATGGAGGCTCTTGCCTGGAGAAAACCTGAGTGCGGCAGCTCTCGCCCTAGTGACCCGGAGACATTGGCTTCCTGGTCTATTTATACAGCCAACGGCAGTGGCACAGTCAGCCGCTTCACAAAGAAAAGTGGTTTAGCTATCTACAATGTCTTTTCTCATTGGGCTTTTTCTTTGCTAAAAATGCTGGTAACAATAATATAAAAAAAAAAGGTCCTAGAAACACATTTTCTCCTTTCCTTAGGGAAAAGAATGGAAAAATGGGAGAGAGCACTTCATTTCAATCCCAGAACAGCTGCCATCATCCCCTATACCCCCAGTTTCATAATTCTGATGAGAGTTGCCCATCATTTCAGTGTGTGCAGAGATCACTGTACCAAAGCCAAGCAAACTGCAACCAAGAATATTAGCACTGACAAGAATGCATTTCCACCACATGCTCTCGGAAGATGCCAACTCACAAAAAGCAATTGCAAGCAAGTACCATGATGTCAGTACTACAATTAGCAATTGCACTTTAAAACATAAGGCAAAGTCCACTCCAGAAAAAAACAAAACAACCCCCCCAAAACTAAAAACAATTTCAAGAAAATAGTTCATTCTATTTTTTTATTGAGATTAAAACACCTTTTTTAAAGAGTTGTATTTTTAATGAATATTTAGCTAAGTGGCAATCATTTAATAACAAAGGCTTTTGCACTTACAAAGGTAACGGTAAATCAGATTTATATGAAAACTTGGACCAAGAGAAAATAAAAAAGCACCCGTAGGCAACTATCACAAACAAGGTAACAAAGGCAACACTGTTTTGTAGTCTGGTATCTTCAAAGGAATTCTCCACGGATAAAATTAGATTGCACCTTATCATCAAGCTGAGTTGGAGAAAAGCTCAACCTAAATGGACATACAATGCTCAAGGGAAAAACAATATCAAAGAAAAAGAACCAAGTACCCATGCACAATTAAAAAAAATTTCTATTTTCAGAATATCTTACAGTGGAAAGAATATTTTCAAAAGTCTGAATCTACTGTACATCTCTGGGGGTCCCGTGACTTCTTTGTTTCCAAGTTTTTACAAAGAAATAGAAATTAGTGTTCTGAAAACTACAATTTTCAATTAATTTTCCAGATTTAAAGTATTTCATTTTGGTATTTCTTGGCTTTCATATCTTTGAGCCTGTCCAGAAACTACTTTCTGATGCACACATCTAGTTATAACTAATTTTTAGTGATTTTGAAAACATAATTTTGATCCATTAGTGATTCATTTTTTACAGTGCTGACTTCAGAAGAGAAGAAAAAGATTCCATACATACATCACTATACAGTGATACTATGAGGTATAGTGATACAATAAACTAATTTTGCATTTCATATTTTGCAAAAAGTAGGTCTTTTTCAAATAAGCATTATTTCCTTCATGGAATCACTTCAGATAGAGCAATCATAATTTAATAAATATTAGCAAGAGCACATACTGCAATACCTTTTTTTTTTTTGGTAGCAAAATCTTGGGAATTAAGGCAACTGAAAATTTATTAGATTAAAAACCTATCTCAATGCAGTACAGTTACAACTATTAATATATCTGCTATTTTTTTTTCCCTCCAGGTTGCCTTATTTGAGTTAGAATTACTTTTTAGAGCAAGAAATAAAAAGTGTTCTTCTAGAAAGATCACAGAACACCTTCAAAGATGGACCTTGCATTTTTCTGTCAGCTTGAAATTATTACTGCAGGACCAGATGGCATAACTAGGTGCTACAGAGAGGGTATCAATCAACATGGCAATATTCGCAGTCCAGAAAATGCTCCAAGCACTAAGTAACCCTGGGTTTTCCCTGATTTCCCAGGTCTGGCTCCAAAGCATAGGTAAACAGTTGTTCTTGCTTTATGGTTGCCCTCCACATTATACTCACTATTTTTAAGGAAGCACAGAGAACTTTTATATTATGCACACAGCTTCCCTGTTTGAGCACTTAACCTGAAAGATTACCAGTTACGACTAAAAACACATCTATTTTTAGAACTGTTTCTAGTTAAAGTCTTTTTTTTATTTTAGAAATGGCAAGACATGGTTTAAATTGCTGAAAAGCCAATAACTCAGTATTCATTACCACACTTTGCAGAGAGAACTTCTTATTGGTCTTTAATTTTGTATTTATAAGACTAGTTTGGTATAAGCTGGCAAGAATCACTGCTGAAGCACATTTTGCTTTGTTCAGAAAGTGTGAAATTCAAACTTTTACCTCTGTGGCAAGGCTCTGACTGGCACCATTGTCAAGAAGAAACTTAACAACCTCCAGGTGGTTTTCTTGGGCTGCCATATACAGTGGAGTGAAGCCATTCTGAAAAAGGAAAACAAGAGTGTAAACACTCCACAAACATTTCATACATACCACAAATCTGCCAAACTTGGGTAGATTAGGAGGAAACCAAATAGACTGTGTGCTCACATGCCAGTTAATGCCATGATCTCCCTTGATTTAAATGAAGATAGGAGAAAGGTAATATTATTTAAAAGGACACAGTGGAATCTTTCAGCTGACCAGATACAATTCCCACAGCTAAGCAAGAATACTTCTTCTTAAATCTGTTGTGAAGTCAAACTAAAAACCAGTCTGGAGAGACCATTTGGTAGAGATGCGTTATGACTCCTGATAAATGCAGTCACAACAATGGAAATGCAAAATGGGATGAGCAAATACAATAGGAGTCTGTAGCAAAAGCAAGAGCAATGGCTCTTCAGAATACTTTCCAATTTTTTCTATTCTTTCCATTAGCTTTGACTTCTCTTTCACTCATGCCAGCTACTTATGCGTTTTTTCCCCTCAAAGACCTGCCTTCTGAGCATAGCCTGCTTGTGGTCACTGAGCTACTCCATATTTCAGGCACCAGGAGATCTGAGGATCACTGGCTCTCAGTAGTTTGAGACAGAGGTTTATCAGTGTTTCCAACCACATTAGAGCATTTCTCAAACTATGCTTACGTGATTTCAGTCAATGCAATAAAAGCATTAGAAGCTGCAGAGTTTAACTGATTCTTTGGCAAGTGCTTTCCTCTTACAGTCAATTCTTTTGTCTTTGCCTTAACTGTATACAGGTCCCAGCTCTTCAGGAATTGAATTTTTGGGGACTAACATTAAGACGGTATATTTTTCCCTATTGTTCTAAGCATTTCTGAAATTCACAGCTTTGATGTCACTCAAAAAACCAAAACAGCATAATGAAGTCATGAAACCTGTCTTGGGATCAAGATACCTCTAAAGTAATTTATAGAAGTTGCTGATTTACACCTGAAATTGCTTGGCTTTCACATAGCACTGCATGTTCCTCAGTCCAACAGAATCGTGAACTAGTAGTAAATACATTTTATAGTAACAACTTAAAATGTCCATATACTATTGACTGAGCAGTTTGGTACTGCTGAAGCAATCAAAGCAGCATCAGCAATAAGAACAACAATCCCTTTCTCCTCTGATCACGTTGCATGTTTTTACCCTTCATACTCCAGCATTACTCTGCCAGACATACCACTGCTAGATTTTCCCTGATCCCTTTCCTTATGGTACCAGCATGGGTGATAACGCCATTAAATGTTTTGGCCAGGAGGTCACTGAGGTTTCAGTGGGCTCTGTTAGGGCCCCGTTTTTCTTCTCACTATCTTCCAGATCTCATGCCATTGGGATTTCTGTGAACCTCAGACTTCTGTTAAGTAAACTTCACACAGAGTCAGCTGCAATCGGGGCAGCAGCTTCCCTCTTCAACCGCTCCCTCCTAAGATCCCCCCATGACCTCTCGCTCTACCACACACCACTTCTGGTGATTACCCTAGAGCGTGGGGAGGATGTGCAGGAAAGGAAATACAAAATGAAACAGGAGGTAAGGACTAGTTAAAAATAACAGGTAAAACAGAAGAGAGATTTCATCTGGCTTAAATAACAGAAAAGTTGAGGAAGTGCTTCCATATGACTGGGTTTGGCTGAGAGTATCAGCACTCTCACGTGTGGGTGGGAGTGAGTGGTGAGTGGGTAGTGTCTGGCCAGGGCAGACATTTCAGCAGGGTGGAAGGCACAGGGGGAGCAGCTTAGCAATTGAGCTAGAACACTTACAAAGGACATTGACCTAGATTTTGTAGGAAACCAATGGAGCCAAGCACAGATGAGCTGAGAAGAGTTTGGCCATATATTTGCATCAAAGAAAAAACATCAACATTCTGGGCTCTGGAGAGATGAAGGGAACCGTAGCCTAAGACCTATAGCAGTGAACTTTGGCTGAGTTATAGTAGCCATGGTGAAAAGAGCTGAGACACGTCTGACTGTCACAGCAACGGGGCAGAGTTGCAGGGCACACGTCCAACACAGAGCACGCAGGAGAGCGTAGGTGACCCGAGGCTGAGCATGCAGGCTTCACTGGCAGCAGAGACAAATAGGAGGTCAGAAGAAAGGACAGCTGGAGATGTAATGGCGTGAACTGGACGTCTGATCCAAGAGGAGCTTTACCATCAACAAGACACCGAGCAGCTGTGAAGCCACATGTTGAAAAGGCTTGCACAGGCTGCAAGGTCTATTGCTGTTCCAGTACTTTGATAATTTGGTCTCTATTCAGGGAAGCATCGCTACAAGCATAAAGCAGGCGCTGAAGTCCTACCGGAGCCAAAGCCTGAAGTTAGCAATGTGTTAATGCACTCTCCAGAACCAAGGCCTAATGGCTTAGTTATTGTACAGTCAAAATTCTGCTTAATGAAAAACAAAGAAGCCCGAAAGTGCTTGCTCAGGTACCTAATAACTCACATTACAGGTTATTACTAAAGTGAACAGCAGTCTGGCATTTTTTCCTATCATTTCATGGCATACTCAATATCTATTTACTAACTCAGCTGGAAACAAAGATTAATTTTTTTAGTTTCAAACATTTGCATTTAGAAAGGAAGCAGGAAACACTTCCTAATTATTAGTTTCAGAAAACAATAGGTAAAAATTCCCAGAACCAAGTATTATTAGCATTTAGAGGCAGAGCAGAACCTTTTCTCCTATGCTAAATTATTTTAGGGTTTTCAACATATTTCCCCCCATACTTTGCTTTTTCTTCTCTCTGTAAAAAGTGGCTGAAATTGCGAGAGTGCCACAAGCCTAAGGAAAGCATTTTGTCTTCAATAGTAATAAATAGCCTTTAGAAGAGGTACAAAATTCAGACTCAGACTCAGTAAAAATTAACTTTTTTAAGGACAGGAAGATTTGGTTAAAGAAGGCCTAACATCCCTAATGCTGGAACTGTCAGCAGGGTAGACCTGTTACCTTCAAGGGAAGAGGAGGTAAAGCGAAACTCACAGAAAACAGGGTCAGCATCAAAAAGAAAAAGAAAACAAAAAAATCTTTGAGTAGTCTCTTTGTGGGTATGCCAAATTCAGCAGAACTTTATTCTAAGCTTTAGGAAGGCTCAAGTGATGCTCAGTACCACGGGCAAAGCCGGTCCAGTGTGGTAACAGGGAGCTCCAGGGACCTCCCAAAAGACTAAACCCAACTGGGGCATCTCACTGACAGGTATTTGTGTAGAACAGCCAATATACATGTCTCTCAAGCAAAGACGTCAAAGGCATCCATAGTGGAAAAAAAATAAAAATCTTTAATTCTCATATGTAGGCAAAATAAGGGTAACATGTGGCAAAACCTTAGGGTGTATGGACAATGCAGTTATATAAGATGTTTACAATCTCAGATTATTTTTAGTTTCAGGGCTGAATACACAAGTTCTCAAACACAAGCAGAAAAGATCCTTTCAAAGCCATCTCAATTTCTTTAACAGGAAAACCACTGGAAATACTTCTGCTTTGTTTTATTTCTTAAAAGTCATGGAAAATTTTACTTAAAACTACTTGTTGTTGTTGTTCTCTTTAAATTCAAATTGTATGGTACCTGGAACCAAATATTGCTATATCTAGCTAGTATAAAAGAGTGAGAAAGGAGAACTGAGACACCTATTTTTTTTGTCCAGGTGAAGGAAACATGAAATACAGATCACAAATAGCAAACATTCTTGAAACAGATTCTGTTAAACATTTTGTTGATATTATTTGAGAGACCAATAAAAAACCCCCATGTTTCTTTAAAATGTAAATTTTTTAATTTCCCTTTTTAACAAACATTTTCTATCGTGCCCACATCTTTATAATACAGAAGAATGGCAATACTGGGCCAGGTGAGACGACCACCTCTTAACCTGATCCCTTCTCTGACACTGCCTGCCAGCCCGCCCCTGAGCAGGGAGAACAGGAATGGGGCAGGCATGCAGGGACACCTCCTGTGGCACAGCCATTTGGCTTTCAACAATCTGTGGTTTATGCATTTTTTTAAGCCAGAGTTTTTCTCCGTTTCATTATACTGCTTTTCTCTTAATACCAGCACTGTTTTCCCTTATTTCAAATTTTCTATAATTGACCTAAATATTCACCCAAAGGACCTGAACAAACTTAAAAGCTTTGCATATGCTTGCAGCACCTCCTTGTACAAGGAAAGGGGATGCGCTCGATTAAGTCCGAGACACTGAATTATGTGAAACAGGATCCCTTTCATTTGAACAAGTTCTCTCTCACTCTACTGTTCTATCAGTATCTCTTCTGACTCTGTAACAATTAGCAGATTGTAGGACACTGGAGGGCAGATCTAAGGCCAAAGGGTACATGCTTTGCTCTGCTGCCTGTTACACAACCACTTCCAGTATCCTGCAAATACCCCTGGATGTGCCTCCAGTTTCTTCATCTCCAGGGGTGTGCATCTGTGTGGCTTCTGGACAACTTAAAACAGAGACGTTTTTTCTATGTTTTCTCTGTTGATGAATGAGGTGGACAACTCAGTTAATCCCAACTGATGGTTGACATCCCGTGTGGGAAAAGACCTGAACACAAGCTGGGATTTCACTGCACTGTCATGCCTGTGGGGGAGAGCAAGACTTGATATGTCCATGGTGCCTCTTGGTACACTCTGACCACCTGGCGAGGGGTAGAGCAGAAAGGGGAGAGCCAGAAGCACTTAAAGTTTTAATTGTATGTCGAGTTACAAGGTAGGAATGAACTCAGCACTCCACTCACTAAAATGCTTGCTTCAGTAATAAAATGACAGCTGTGTGTTTAAACTTCAACCTTGCATGTTTTGGCAATTACCTATGTGTGTGGAACAGCCAAAAAAGAATAGAGTTTTTTTAATGTTAGCAGGACTACATTCATCTTACTGACTTTATCAAAGCCTATTTTCAAGAGCCAGCATTAATACAATGAGATCTACCAAATATACTTACTAATACTGTAGTTTATAAGGGGAGAACCATTTTAATGTGAGCAAAGTTTTTGATAGTACCAAACAGAGAAACACTACTTTACCTGAGACTGTGCATTGACATTGGCCCGATTGGTAACCAACACTTTGACTACTTCTGCTTGTCCAGCGAGGGATGCTATGTGCAATGCTGTGTTTCCTTTCTGAAATGAGAGACAGTGATATTTGAAAAGAGTACAAAACCTGAGCTTGAATACATGACAATACTATCAAGAACATATTCCACTTTAATATGTAGTATTTCTTGCAATAAAATACTGTTAATGAATACTTCTAATGGGAAGTTATTCTGGAAGACTTGAACAGAAACCAAGACAGGAATCTGCAATTTGTTCATAGAACCATCGAATGGTTTGGTTTGGAAGGGACCTTAAAGATCATCTAGTTCCAACCTCCCTGCCATGGGCAGGGACACCTTCCACTAGACCAGGTTGCTCAAAGCCCCATCCAACCTGGCCTTGAACGCTTCCAGGGAGGGGGCATCCACAACCTCTCTGGGCAACCTGTGCCAGTGCCTCACCACCCTCACAGTGAAGAACTTCTGCCTTACATCTAATCTAAATTTACCCTCTTGCAGTTTAAAGCCATTACCCCTTGTCCTATCACTACATGCCCTTGTAGAAAGTCCCTCTCTGGCTTTCCTGTAGGCCCCCTTTAGGTACTGGAAGGCTGCTATAAGGTCTCCCTGGAGCCTTCTCTTCCCCAGGCTGAGCAACCCCAACTCTCTCAGCCTGTCTTCATAGGAGAGGTGCTCCAGCCCTCTGATCATCTTCATGGCCCTCCTCTGGACTCGCTCCAACAGGTCGATGTCCTTCTTATGTTGGGGGCCCCAGAGCTGGACGCAGTACTCCAGGTGGGGGCTCATGAGAGCGGAGTAGAGAGGAAGAATCACCTCCCTCAACCTGCTGGTCACACTTCTTTTGATGCAGCCCAGGATACGGTTGGCTTTCTGGGCTGCAAGTGCACATTACCAGGTCACATTGAGCTTCTCATCATCCAACACCCCCAAGTCCTTCTCCTCAGGGCTGCTTCAGTAAGTCTCATCCCTAGTAACCTGTGACATTTACTATAATCTAAAAAGTTTCTATTAAACAATTATTGAAACCACTCCATCACTGGAAAATGGGCAATTACTGCTGCAGCAATGTCTGTAATCAGTTGGCTGACACCTTGTGCCCATGCTATCAGTGTGAACAAGAGAACAATTAGATAGGACCGACTGACCTTTGTCGCTGCATCCACACTGGCACCTCGCTGTATCAGTTCAGAGACAACTTCTACATGCCCTTCTTTGGAAGCAAGATGGAGAGCATTCAACCCATTCTGATTAAAAACAAGAAAGAAAAAAAGAAAAGCAATGGGAAAGATTGGCAAAGGTTTTCCAGCATAGCAAACATATCAGGAGACAAACTGTTATATCCCAGTGAGAGGAATGCTTCCAAAAACTACTCTTATGTAAACTTTACAAGAACTAGATTACAAGGAAAGAATATGAATTAAGTCAGGATATAGTAGCTCTGGGGTGTCAAGTTCTGTGTGCTGTCCCATAATCTGATGTAATACAAATGGAATGAAAGATAAAGTTAAATAGCACAACATTCTCCAAGTGGAAGTGAAATAGTGTCTTGGTAAGGGGTGTAAAAAAAAAAAGTTTTAATTGGACAAAACATGTAAACATGGCTCATCAAAAAACACGTAAGTTATCATTGGCATGAAGTACAAATATAGAGATTCAAGAAATAGTAAGAAAGGTATTTATCCAGTAAATTTGATCAAAATATTCTTCAACCTGATTTGAAATGTTGATATCCACTCCACTTTTTAAGTAGTCGAGAGCCTTTTCCAAGTTGCCAGCTCGAGCAGCTCTCAGGTAACTTGCATTTGTGTCAGACTACAAGAAAAAAGGAAAAGTCCCATTAGAAATTACAGCACAGTATAAAAATACATTCCCTTGGCAAAGAAGTTACTAATGATACAACATGTTGTACCTACATTCAACTAGACATGAAAGGATTCCAAACTGCCTCATCAAATATGGGTCAAATCCTGCCCTCCTTGCTTATGCAGCCTCCCTCTGGTGTAAATAGGCTGTCCGCCTGACTAGGCAGCACAAGATTTGACTTCGTATATAGATGTGAATTATGCAGCACTGTCTAACATGCAAGGCTAGTAGCCAGGGACACATCTGGTACCCAGCATGGAAGACAAACATGGTGAGGCTCAGGGTAGGACTCCATGGAAACCACTCTGCTCTTTCCAAAAGTGCCACACCATTTTTAATGTCCAAGCTGAACAGACTGGACCGGTACTGTAAGATCTCACATGACAGATTTAAAAAAATCCAAAATAGTCAACATTGAAGGACTGGACTACCTGAATGGAAAAATACGGTTCTATAAATTAAGGCATTTTAAAAACTAATGTCTGATTACATTTTGTTTTATTTTCTCCATCCTCCCTTATTTTATGGCACATTTTATTTACAATATCTGTCCACGTTCAGTGAAGTAGCCAGAAATCCCTAGATACAGTGCCATTATCTAAACTGCATTTTACTTTTTTTCAGATCTTGCTTTAAAGATAGCTGTGCAAATTTGCTTTATGACTTCAGCTTGAATGTAAGGATGGCAGAAAGGATGGTTAAGTCATGAAAGAATCACTGTAAGTAATTCCCATCCCCGGAGGGTTTTAACAACAAGTTATGCAAATATCCACCAAGGACAGTTTAGATAATGCTGATCCTGCCTTGGAGCAAGTGGAATGAACTGGTTTAGCTTTCAAGAAGGACAAATCCTATGATCTTTTCATTTTATCTGTGCCACGGCTTTCCCTGGCATCTTGGGCAGTCAACACATTTTTTTTGTGCCCTATTCTCCATTGGTATAACAGGAATTGTCTTTTCTTTTTTTTCCCTCACTATCATTACATCACAGGCTTACATCACTACAATTTTAAGTGCTTTACGATCCTTTAAGGTCCTAAAAGAGTGCAACAATTACCTTTAGAGAAAAAATTAAAGGCAGTGACTGCTGAAAGAAATACAAAACACTCTGGCACCAAAGCTCACTTATCCAGTGTTCAATCCCCCCCCCTCCCCCTTCCCCATTTTCTGGATTTGCTATAGACTTTCCTCCTCTCCTATCAATGCAGCCGCTGCAAACCGGACGTTCTGTTCAGGCATTGCTTCAAGCCCATCTGAAGTCACCTTCATGTGCAGAATGAAGCAATCTTGGGCATAATGACAGCAAAATGGTAAGTGGGTATGAAGTCTGGTTTCTTCTTTGTACCAGTATAACCTACGAAACTATTTTACTAGCACTTTCAACACAACAAGCTCTCTCTTCCAAGGAGACAACCATTACTTATGGACTCTTCATTTTCTCCTGAGTTTTGCACACATGGCATTCCACTTTGCGATGGTAAGTCACTAGCTGACAACCCTCCCTGCTCTTAATCACTATTTTCCAAGCATGCCACGCTGCTCATCACAAATCAACTTCTACAATGTGCTTCCAAGAAAACAACCTCCAAATACCAATGTTTAATTAGGGTTTATCAAAACCAAGGTGCTGCTATGAACTACATGGTCAGAACTGGAAAGACCATAGGGAAGAACAGCTGCCTTGAGAGGTGCGGTAAAACACTTCCATTTGGAAGATCATCTGAACTGTGCAATGCAGATTATTACAGGAGACAGGTCATATTTTCAGTGCTTAGCAACAGCAGCCACTGGGGTAAAAAACAGGTCAGCATTTTATCAGCATTACTAAAAGTATGAGGGAGGACTTAATAGACCGGGAGCCTTTTTTGTTGTCAGAGTGTAATGGCATGTCTGTTTGGCACAGTCAGCAGGTGGATGATAATTAACATCAGCTGTTTACAGCTGCTTCTGGGTGGGGAAGGGATGCACCAGAGAAGCTTGCTACGGAAAATCAGTTCCCGCCAGTCACGTTAATGCATGCCGAACAAGAAACACTGCTCATACTCAGAAACATTTAAACCTTTCTATTTGCTCAAACAAAATGGAGGCAGGGGGTGGGGGGGAGGTAGGAGGAGTGATAAGTAGCTGATCTTCACATTAATAGCTAACTGCGGTTTCACTGTAGAGGGAGGGCAATGCCTATGCCTTTTAAGGACTTCTCTTGGAAGTACTTGCTCACTAATGAGAGGAAGGACAAAGGTTAGGTCACACTTCCAGCCTGGGGACATAGTAAAATGTTTCCAATCAGGCTAGCTCAGGTGCTGCTAAGTGATGCACAAATCTGTTCCTGAAATCCCTCAAGCAAACAGCATGCCCTCCTTTGCCAGTCACCACTCAAAACTCACTCCTTTTGCTCAAACTGTCCAGAAGCATCACTGACACCAGCAGCCAGGTTGCCACCGGAGCGGCAGGGCTGGTGGGGTGCTGGGCAGAGAGCCATGCTCACCCGTCAGCCTGGGCTTGTGCTGCTCAGATGGGGACAGGCTCCCAGCACGAGGGGCACCATACAGGCATGCACAGGCACTGCAACAACAACTGGGAAGCACCCAGAGAAGCTGCCATTTAACAGCATGCCAGGATAACGCAAACTCTCCCACACTTCAGCTGATCTGAGTTGGCACTTCGAGTTTCCACCTTACTGGTTTCCAGTTACATGAATGGGATGTGAGTTGGTAGTATGTGAAACTGTATGAGCTGCCTTAGCAGCCAGGGTGTAACACATCCCTATGCACTGAGAAAGGGGAAAACCTTTTTTTCTGACCTTAGCTAAAGCTCCCAAGCCCTCAGACTGGGTTAACTCACCCTTTCTGGGCCACTGTGCTCAGATATTTTGAGATTTGCACAGAGGAGCAACAGGCTGAGGTGCTACAGCTGCGCAAAATGTTTAACGGGGCTTCTGGGATTCTCTCCATCCGTTACGGTCTCTGCCATAAGCAGAAACAATCAAAAACATTAGAGAGAAAGGAGAGCCAACATCTTTGGAAACCAAAAGCAATTCCAGCCTCTCTAAAAGCAGCATTGCTAGTTTCCGCTTTCCCCATAACTAAGGCGTTACTTCAGACTTACTCAGATAGAGAATAGTCTTACAAGCTTTTTCTACCTTGCAAAATGCCTTGAATACCCTTGTTTTTAAGACATTGCACTTTCAAAACCTGGAAGAACCAGTGAATGCTATCCAACTTTTACAAAAGCTAAGTGCAGGGGTCAGTAAAAACTGATCAAAAACATCAACCCAAAACTTTCACATTTCTAAACCTAAAATTTTCTCAACTTTACATTTCTATTTAAGCCTAAATTAAATTTTTTTTAAATACCACAATAGAGTACAAAAATGTCATTTCCAATCGGCACTGTTTTATTTAAAACAAAGCCTCTTGGAGTCCCTGATAGAGCCTGTAATTGCCTCTGTATTGCATAGACAGGAGCAGCATCAGAGCCTAGGCTCAAATCACTGAAGGATTTAAAATGTCAAACAAGCGTTACAATAATGTTAATAATTATTTATCTGGATTGCCATCATGCCTGGAAGCCTGTGTAAAAGACTGATCAAGGACCTGTTATGTTAAATGCATTCAAAAACACAGTAGGGGAAAAATGGATTTTAGGTTTCCAACCATTGCTCAGGGCATCCATGCAGGTAAGTGCTCCCTCTGTGGGTAACTATTCTCGATATACCCACTTCCACCTTTCATGCTAGTTGGCATCCGCAAGATGAACCCCACACAGACAGCATGTCTATAGGACATTCCTTTAACAGACCTAATAAGAATTTTCTCCAATATTAATTACTTAAACCTCAATATTCCTGAGAGGCATTCTGTATGCTAGCAATCTATTCATATCCTTTTGTTTCTTTCTTCCTTCTTTTGTAATCAGTTCCAACATGAAATGAAGATGAAAATTAGCTTTTGATTCTCCACTGTCTTGACAAATATCAAGAGAACAACTGGCATGGGACATACATCAAAGCACCCTGAAACTTAGATGTTCCTGCAGTCAGCCACAGAGACCGCAGCCCTGCCTGTGCGTTCACGCAGGATCCCTGTTGTCAGGCTGTGTCCCAGAAGCCTTTCCCAGCTCCCTCTTGTGCTCCCTGGGGGTTCTACCTTTTCAATCTCAATATCCAGACTCCAATTAAAAATCAAGATTCTTACAAGTGTTTTGATTCTTGGAGAGACAGACCTCAGATCCTGTGCACAGTGTTTAGTTCTGGAATGGCTATTCAGACAATATTTAATAAACAGTGGATTTATGAGAGCACCAGTACTGATGTGTGCATAATATGAAGCTTTTTATTCACAGATGGTATGACTTCTCCCCTCTCCTCCCATACTTTCTTGGAAGAAAAATGGACTACTTCTACTTTTAAGAAATGTGTAAACGCAGATGATTGGCTTGTGAATGCAGTTTTTATGCAATGTGTATTTCTTTTAAATTTGCGTGTCTCCCTTTAAGGTACTATGCTATAAAAATTCAATTCTATAATGTACAGCAGGCTGATGAGCTTGCAGACTGCACGCTGCCTGCAGCCCACAACAGGTTTTCCAGTCTGGAGCTCATTTCAACAGCCTTCATCCCAGAGACACCTCTGGAAAGAGCTGAGGTCAAATAAGCTGTGCTGGTAGCAGTACTCCGTTTCCCAACCCTTCTTCACCCTAAGGTCCTCTAGTCCTGCCACATGATGGATGGCAGAGCCTGTGACGTGCAGGGGTAAGACCTGAGAACTGTTTCCCCATTTTGAGGAAATGCTACGTGAGTTGAAAACATTCCTATTACAGGAAAGACTAACTCCTAAGTCACTTGGATATTATCTTACACCTTCATTTTAAACTAGAAGATGCTGATGCTGACTCACGCTAGCAAATACATATTCACTGTCTTTTTCTCCAAGTGCTCCCAGTGAAGTAAGAGACAATTTAGCATGAGTAAAGACAAAAACTGTCAGGAAATCTGCACTGACTGTCAACCCAGGGTCTGGCCAGGCATTTCCATGGCACTAGAGAGGGTCCTATCAAAAACCAGAGAATATGTATTATTTAGTGAACCCTCAAAAGTGCAGAGCCATTATTTTCAATGTGCACAGGCCCCCTCCCATACTGGTGGTATTTTTATTATGCTCATCTCTCTTTCCTTTGTGTTCTGCTTACAGTGGCTTCTTTTTCAGATTAAAAAGCCAGTCTTTTTTTCACATTGGGAGCAGGGTTTTGTTTTTCACTCCATCTTTAACAGTAGCTGTTGTGAAGGGAAACCCCCAGTAGGTTCCCATTGTGCTGGAGCAGGGTGCGTTCTGGCTTGAGTCCCAACAAAAAGATGCTAACCATGCCTAATATTTGTTGTGGGGGGAGGCAATGACCTCATTTTAAGGGATGAACTCATGTTACTTCCACTTGGAAATGTGCTCAACAAAACTAGTCTTGCAGCAGCATGAGATGATCTGAGGAAACAGATGATAACATTTTTGCTTATTTTGATATGGGTGGGCTTACTGCAACTGATGGTATTTTTGGTTTTTGCAGTAAGGCTCAACCCTGATCGGCACTAAGTGCTACACTGGAAATTGGAGGTCCTTGGCATTTCTTAGATTTTGCTCCTATGTTAATTTAGAATCTACCTCCAAGCAAATATGTTACACTCACTTGGTAAGGGATGAAATTTTATTTCAAATAAACTATACTGGCCAGTTAACAGTAATGTCTGAACCGTGTGAAATAAACCAGCCATATTTTCCTGGGGAGACTCTTCACCCATCCTCCAAGCAGCTATATCCTTTGTATCTCCCTACTACCTCATACCTAAATCTGTATTAGAAATTTTCACTTTTATTTTCTTTATTAGAAAGGGGGCTGGTTGCACCGGATGAGAAGATGATCTTTGTGCAAACAACTATAGCTGTAGTCATGCTTTACATACCATACTACCATACGTGTTTTCTTCTGATAAGAATGTGACAGCCTGGGGCCAACTGCTATCTGCAGTTCTGCTGTCAATTATCCTTCAGAGAGTTGCTTTTGGGATCACAGCCCTAAACATAACCACAGGGCAACAGGAAAAGCTCCATTCCTACTGCCTGACAATTCAAAGGAAACATCTTTGGCTAGGGAAGGCTAGCTATTTTGAATATGATTGCAGAATGAGAAATGATTTAATTATCGGTCAAAAACCAAACAAACCCTTCTAATTGTTTGCCCTATCATGCAACTTAATCATCAACTTTCTTTGATCATATTATTGTATTATGCATGATAACATAGCCAAAAATATTATACTATTTGGAATATCCCCATAACTGGGCCTATTCCAGCTATGTAACTACAATGTGTTTTCCACAAGTTAAAAAACTACACTGGTTTCAGGCTGCATGAAACCCCTCTTCTTGGTCACACCAGTGGAGACTAAAACACTTCATATTTCTGCAAAAATTGTGTATGAATCTATAATCAACTATATTTGCAACAACTGAGGGTTTATCCCTGTACAGTAGTCAATCTTAACATGCTTGTAGAAAAAGTAAAAAATTTCCTGAAAATCACACATATAAGCAGTTCAAAACAGTAGAAAATGCATTGCCTTTCTAGAAATCCTTGACCAAACCAGGAAAACATCCAAGCAAAAAAGTAAGCCTCTTTCCTTGCTAGGCCACAGGACAAGTCTCTGACTTACAGGTTTAGTGTATTCCATTTTCCAGATCACTTGCACCCCTCTACCTGTTAGAGTCTGTCTTGGCAAGATGCTGAATCTGTGCTCACTGTTACCACGGAAAATTAACCGCCTGTACTGGGGTGGTGGAAGATGGCTGAAAAGGACCCAGAGCCTGAGATGTTAAGGCTGGTACATACAAGAACATTTCACAGCTTCCAGTACACGGGTTGTTTATCACTGCCTTTAACAGCATCAAGAGGTCTAGAGCCAGTTGTTTGCTTGCAATGAGAAACATTTCCTGTGAAGCTATGATACGGCTTTCTTACTGTATAAGTTGCTTAGACTTTGTGCATAGTCTTCTACAGCAGCCTATAAACCTAGTCAACTCTGTGACTTACGATGCAACTAACCCAGCCCTGGGTGTCTTTAAATGCCTCAATGACTGCTTCCTAAGAAAGTTCAAGCACAGGATAGAAATGAAAAGTAGCTATTATTCTTTTGATTTTCTAAAGAGCAAAGAGGATTGTGATTGCCAAAGCACAAAAGACACACATGGAGTTAGATGGGAAACCCTTACCTAACATCCACATGTAACATGTATAACATGTTGAACATAACATCCAAGTTGAAAATGTCCCTAAAGATGTCATCTCCGTATTATTTACTTGTCACCACAGATATTCAACAAATACAGAATGATTTAACTGCAATTCTAACAAAATTAACATCTGACAACCCAACAGAAAACACCTGAACTAAGATCAGACCCATCCCACAGGGACAATGTTCAGACAGGAGGTAAGGGTTTATGCTACTTCCAATACTCTTTGCCAGTTTGCACAGATGATGTTTTCAGAGTTTGAAACACAAGTTTGATGTGTCAGCTTCACCTGAAGAATTTATGAACAATTATTAGTATGAATGTGTTGAATTAGTAACACCAAAAGCAAGATCCTAATTTTCTAGGACTACAAAATCAAAGTACATCTGCACGACACACATAATCTTCCTAAGTATGCATGAACAACAAATTACAAGAATTATTTTAATGGGAAAATAAGATTCCTTTAATACTGACTTTTCAGGTATCAGACTGCCCTGCATGAAAAAATAATTCAATGACAAGGTAAATTGGGACACACTGTTTCACCACTGAATCACTGTACTCCATTAGAAGTGCACAATCAGGCAAAGAACCATGCCCTTTGTGACCAACTCACATGTATAACCATGAAAAAGACCTGATACAGTTGAAGGCAAAAGATTTGAGCATCTAAAATTCAAGACTCATTCTCCAGGCTGACAGTCTCAACTTCCAGAATTTTATTTCAAACTCTGGAAAGAAATTCCTGAGCCTGTAATGACTCATCTTTCACTCTTCTAAAGTCTTCCTATCATACACTTACAAGTGAAAAATAAATCACTGGCTTTCATAACTGCTACCACAGTCAGAAAGAGCTAGAGAAGGGCTGGATGTGCTTCCAGGGTTTCTTCTTATGTTTATGTTCACCTGAAGATAATAACTCTAATATGTCAAGCTAGATGAGATGCCATTGATCTCCTCCCTGCTATTTTTCTCTCAGAAACTGTCTGCCCAGTAAGCATGGAGATAACTTTCAGCACATCAGACTCAAATTTAAAGCCATTTCCATGCTAAAGTCATATTCTTCAGATCACTGCATGAATTATGTCAGTCGGTCCACCTCCTGTTCTCTGAGTGCATCTGACTTTAGAATCAGGATCCAGAAAGGAGAGGAAAAAATTCAGCAACATTCTTCAAAACATTTTTAAAAGTGTATTTATATGTCTATAATTTCAGATGGGAAAAAAAATAGTACAAACCTAAATCAGATAATATTGCTGATTTTAGGGAGAGAGATTTTATTCACTCAAAACGAGCTCACTACAAAAATATTATGTAAATATGCTTCAATCAGATATGAAGTGGAAGTTACTGGTAATAAAGTGAAGCAAACTGCATGTCAGTGGAAGCATAATGCACATCAATATTCCCTAAAAATACTGTAGTAAACAAGCTATAGGAACTATAGACAAGCTACATGATCTTTTCTGTAGCTAAACAACCTATTAAGAGCTTTCAGTACAGTGAATTCAGAAGTTTCCTGATCTCCTTCTGCCTTTCCACTTTATGCCTGCTTTTGAATGCATCTCTCATTCAAAACCAAAATTCTTCTGCCTTGGAAGTTTGAACATCATTAAATTGAAAGCTTGTTTGATGATAACCAGTCAAGCCATTTCTGAGGTGGCAAAAATATGCACAGAAACACACCAATTTACACTGCAAGTATTGCAAATCCCACACATAATTAACGTTTACACTTTTGTAGTCTTAAGAGGCATTTGAATAGCTAGTTTTAAAGCTATCTACTAGAGTTTTAATTTTTTTGACACATTGTTCAGGATTCTTACAGGAATTACAAACTTTTATCAGTTTATAAGTGCCAATGCATAGGTTTCCATAGCAGTGATTATGACCTCTGTCAGAAGCAAAGAACGTCTTCCAATTTACACACCTGAATACCTTGTTGAAGAGAGTCTCTGGCTGGAAAAGCCCATGTAGCTCATGTGATACTCACAGAATCTGAAGGGTCAGTGGAAATTATCTAAAGAGCTTGCAGGTACTAAGAAGACTCCCAGGGAAAGATTTGTAACACAGCCATAAACCTGTAACAATCAGCTCTGCAGGGCTGGTTGGAGGCATCACATGAGCTTTGTCATAGCAGTTTACCTTAGCAGAGCTTGTAACATTTACAGAACAATCTGTCCTGACACCTCTTTGTAAATCTGCTGTGAAATATATATATGCTTTGGTACAATGAGAAAGAATTGATGGAACCAATAAACCAAAGGATTCAAACATCACCTGAGAGCCAAAGACTGGCTGAGGTAGTTTTGGTTGCTCAGGAGGAAAAAAAAACCCTAGCTAGCACTTGCCAAACTCATGAGGGCAATTTCACACAGGAGAGTTAACAGTTCTCAAACGCATGAGCTGAGCAACCTACCAGGAGACAATTTTAATCTTGGTCTGGAGATGTAGGAGACCTACTGGAGAATACCATCAGTGAATAATCTGGGCTTGGCCATGTTCTTCTACAAGAGCTGAATTTCCCTGCTGACTGTAACCTGGCGTATCTCGTTTTCCATTTGATTCTGCTGTCATAGGTATGACCCAGTAACTCCAGATCCATTCTGTAATGCACCATGTCACTATAAACCACAAAGGCAAGGCAGAGCAAAATAGAGCAGGTGTTACGCACACTGCTGTTTGTTAGTGTTAGAAACATTGATGAAAACTTGTCTGCTTTCTCCCAGACGTGATGCCATATGACGTGGGCAACAGCGCTGTGTGGTCTGCACAGAGCAGTGGGGCTGGACACTGGAGAGCCACCAGCCTCCACATTTCCCAGACCTTTCTCCTCCTCCTCCATGATTAAACACTGACATTCACTATTGCAAATTTGTGCAATGGCTTGGAAAATTCTGTAATAGCATTTGCTGGGGCTGTCTGGATGAAATGTATTCAATGATGTACGCAGCAAATGTAAAATAGTTTACAAATGTTTTGTTCCTCATTCCACATGTCCCAGGTTTGAGGATTAGCTCAGATTCCAATGGGAAAATTGCTTTTCCCAGCCCAAGCACCAAAATCTGTGAGCAAAAACTACAAATCAGAGCCCTGCAATTGTTATCAAGAGTTTTAAACTAGAATCACATTCTGACTCTAAATACAAGATTCTATTTTGAAACAAAAGGAGGAGTCTAAAACACCACTGGGGCAAGGCTAGGACCACGATTTACAGGTGCAAACAGGATGAAAACAGTAACAGTGAGAACAGTCTTAGCTGTATGGGGTCTTTGAGCTGAACAGAGGGGGAAAGAAAACACAACATAGCTCAGTTTTATTCTTAAAGTGAGAAAAAAATACCAAATATATAGATAAATCACTGCAGATTAGATGGTGCCATTTTCACACAGTCACTTTTCAGTTACAGTACAGAACTAGTATTTTTCTGGCTTTCAAAGCCACTGTGCACTAGAGAGTTGGAATTTTGTAGAACCACCGTGAAGATCTAAACATCTCGGGAGGGACTTCTAATTTTCTGACAAAAATAAAAACAACAGAACTATTTGAACATTTTACTTCACCTTAACCAGACTTCATAGTTTATTTTCATCTGAAAATTACTACTGTTTCTTAGCAGCAGAATGAAGTATGTTTGGAAAACACATCATTGTTTAATCGAAGAAAATAATGCTATTTCACTAATGAATTAACACTTTCCAAACTGGGCTAAAAGACTTTACATTTACTCTTTTAATAAACACAGGTTTAGAATTAATTTTTAGCTTAACTCTTACAGTGAAGATCAGTTTATTACACACTTACAGAAATAAGCTATGGCCAACAATACTATCTACCAGCCCTATACAGTAATCTCCCCTAGCATTCGATGAGAGAATAAACCATTACAATGAAATGTTAATTGAAGTATCACTCCTGAATAGCAAATCTACAGAATAAACACGCAGTGAAGTAGAGCTTGTCTCTCCCTTACACTTAAAACGTGCACGGCAACCTATAGGAGATTTAAATATGCATGGAATGAAAACAGAATTTACCGCAAACAACATCAGCAAGAAAAAAACTTATAAAACAAATATATACTGTACGCCTTCCCCATCACTCAAGTCCATTTCAAATAGCTATTACACCTTCAATAAACAATGTATATGCTAACAGAAAGACCAGTTTCTATGCAACTTCTAACAAAACCCTGTAAAGCAAGAGTAAATACCATTCCGTTGCAACACAGAGGGGCAGAGCATACTGCAGACCAGCACATTGCTAATGCCACGGCTCGAGGGCAGCAAGATTTTCACGCGGCTCGAGGGCAGCAAGATTTTCAGTTCGCTCTACTCGCCAAACTGTTGCACACAGAAACCAGCAGGACTGCATCAAGTTCTGTAATACTGGGGCTCATATAAAGTATCAGCAAAGATGTTTATCACCTTGAAGACTGATATTATTGTGCTAAAAAAACCAGGAGAGAATAAATAATATTCTCAGGACTGAAAAAAGAGTTTAATCAAGTACCATAAAACATCTCAACCTAACAAAACCTTCTCCTACAAGAAATCGCTTCACAAAGAAAATCCCCCAAATAAATGTTTTCATGGTTTTGAAATTACTGGCGGAAATGAATTTATGAACAAGAACAGCACCATCAGAAAACAATTAGAGTTTCAAAAATGTTTTTTTAACAGGGAACAACCACCCAGTCCTGTGTTGACAGCAAGTAAACAACATCATACATGTTTAAGGGAACTCGCTGCAGTATTTCTTCAGAGCACAAAGCTATTGCTGACATGGAAATTAGCTAGTAAACTGCTGGGTGCTACCATCAGTAATATCTCTAACTAAAAAAAATACTGCCATTAACTGACACTTCCACAAAGCTTGGCACTCATCAATATTAATAACATGATACCACACTTTCCTGGGAACCCAGTATTTTAATTCTGCAGTAAAGCAGCCTGGAGGACAATTGTTCTAACTGCGTTTTTTAACTGATGTTAGTAACTCTAGCTATTGAAGAACCTCAGAGCCTAGTTTACAGAGTACAGGGATGTCATTTCACAGCAGCTTACTCACTTGAGGAATTTTTAAATTACACAGGGAGCATCTTGGAGGTCACTGGGACTATCCCTGAGAGTAAGACTGATAAGGGTGCCTCCTTACAGGTCACTACTAGCATACTACAACGGCAGGCTCCTTTTTAAGTTTAACTGACCTATGGATTGTCAGTAGAAGAGGTGTGTTATTTGATAAGTACACCTTAAAAGCATATATTTCAGTTAACTCTTTTCAAAATATGCAAGAATTGCTAAAATATTTTAGTGAACAAAATTGTTACGTATATCTAGGTTACTTAAGGCCCCGATCAAAGAACAAAACATTACAAAATGTTTCTGCAATTTTAATCAGCGTCTTCTACAGTGTCCTGAACAGAATGTAGCCATTGGTAAGGAGAGAGAGAACAAATAATTCCATATACCATTTGACTGCCGCCTCAGCCTATACCGCGATCTAACCGTCAGAACACAGAATACACCAAACAAGCCAAAACGTACCTCTTCCTACATCCAGCTTTGTCTCGTACAATCAAAGACTTAAAACACTAATACAAGAAACTCGATATGCAGATTTCACTCTTATTTCAGAATCCACAAATGCTTACTTGTTCTGGAAAGCATTCTCCCTCTTCCACTGCCATTTTCTGTGGCCAGTTATGAAACCTGATGACTCAATTAGTTAACACTTTGGACACTGCATCATTACTAAAAATAGCGGCACCAGGAAGTGGTTTTCTTTCTTTTTTTTTTTTTTTTTTTTAAAAAAAGGGAACTAAGCACAGTCACTTGTTAGACTTCCCTTGGCTATTTAAATGGCAAAGGACAAGTGATTGTAAGACTATTAAGTTAGTAACAGAGCGTGTCCCAGGATTCCTGGCTCACTTACCATATTTGCTGCCTCCAATCATTCCCCGTGTATGTAATCATGATCTGTGGAATACCCAAAATAGCTGCAGCATCAGCTGATCAGAAAACCACTGCTGCTTGGAATCACTCATGAAACAAGCTTTTGTCATTCTGCTTATCAGCTCTTTCTAATGCAGACTACTTTGAACTATTTCTAAAGGCAACAATAACATCATTTTACACTCTGTGTGTTTTGAATACCACATATGCCTGCCTCCTACTCCATGGTAATTTTATATTTATTCAGATTTTCTGATGACTAATTATGATAGATTGGTGTCGGTGGTTCTAGAGGCTATTTTCCTGAACTAAAAGGCTGCACTCTATATACTTCAAGTTCTTAAACTAGAGAGATTAAAAGCAGTACCAAGAGCAAAATCACTTTGCTTCAGAGGGAAGCCCAGAGGGAGCTTCATGATTTCAGTAAAGCAGATCTTTTCCTTTTCAATGGAAGCTATTGCGAGAAGCAGGAATTTTCTTCATGCTTCCCTACAGTTACTTACATTAGGACTGGCTTTAAAGAATGTCCATCTTCTGAAAAAGGGAATATTGAAATCTCTTTGATACACCACAAGCACCTGCGCAGCATGCACTGTGCTTGCCTGTTACACGTCTCACCTCACACATGTGAGCTGCACACAGATATCCACTGGCACAGAAGAACAACAAAGGGTAAGATGAGGGAAAAAAAAAAATCAAGGTTTAACATTTTTCTCAGACAAGATATGCCCAATGTCTCATTTGGCTATGAAAGGAAATTATCTACATGTAAAATATTATAAGGATCATTTGAAATTCTCAAGAAATAGTTCTCAATTTTTGCATTGACCAGAGCCCAGCCACCAGGTAGTAGCTCCATGCTCTTGGGCTAATAACGCAGAACTTGTTGCTAATTATCTATGTAAAATCTTTCAGAAGGTACAAAATTTGAGGCCCCAGTGTATCACTAAATAAATAATGTATGCCACGCACTCAGGTGATCTAGCTTGAAATTACTTCATTAATGTCACTGACGATGCACTCTATTAACAAATACTTTCTGCTTCTGCACATTTTTGCTTATGGCATTGTAGTATCTATGACTAAGACAGACTTCTGCCTCTGACTAAATACAGAAAAGCTAACAGCTGTCTGCAGGGGTGGAGGAGCCTTCCACCTCAATTTAAATACAAGACGATAACCAAGTCAGTTTAAATGAATTTACCTCCCTGACACATCTGTGCAGAGCTCCCTGTAGCAGAGGTTTCAATCATCTGCACCACAGCTACCTCGGCAATGTCGTTACTGTAGGCTGCCACAACAACATGTAGTATCCTGAAATATTCAACTTCTAAAGCTGAATTTTGATTTAGTGTTACTATTTGTTTTGAGGACTGAGAACTATCACTTCAAAACAATAAAAGGAAACATCCCAGTTCTAGAAATCCAAGATCACAGGGTTACTATCCAGTGACTGAATTTTTGTTTTGAACTGAAGAAGGGTTGGCCCTGAATAAGAACCAGGTGCCTAAATACCCTTCTTCTGCCTTTGAAAAGGTGCTTGAGAACAAGGAGAAAGGAAATATGATGATTCCTGTAATGGGATCCAAGGGAATCACATGAAATTTAAAACTTGCTGAATAGTTCTTTTTTGTAGATAAAAGGATTAAATTGGGCAGTTTTATGAAAACTCACAAGAGTCCATCCAGAAGTCCAAGCCCATTGTGGGGTGGTGTCCCCACACCACTGGGTGCCACTGAACTGCAGCCTCCTGTTGGGGGGTAGTGATTGGTGACACAGAACTGACAATTCGACAGCTCTCCTAAAGCTGAAGTACTGCTTGTTTGCAAAGGAGGAACAACGCTTTTAGAGAAAAGGATTCAACGCAGCTTCTGCATGTGTCTTTTACTGGCGGGCTGTGCCAGTCCAGGTCCTGTGGACAGTGCCAGCATGGTCTGGGTGACAGCCTGCTCCCTCCAGGAGCTCCTCTGAGACCACTCTCCCCTACCCACTACCTGCTCATTTATTCTGCTAGAGCTACTTTGCTTTTCCAGTCTCTGGTTCTTGGCTTTTCGAGTTCACATTAGTATGATGAGACCAGTGGATGATTGAGCCAGACCGTTGCCTATGAACCTTCACCAAATTGTCCTGGTTTAAGTTGTGACATTACCACAAGAGAAGTTGTCTAATTGTCTCTCCATTAATTTTAAGAGAGCAATGATCAGAATCACAAAAGAAAAGCACAAAGAAAAAGTAAAATCTGCCAGCACCAAATCTCAGCACATTCACATCCATCAATTTAGCTCTGATTACTGAAAGCTCACATCATAAATCATAGTGACACTATATTTTTTTTAACCTTGTGGATCAGTTTTAGAGCATTCAGGATGATTTCTCACACGCATGCTATTAACAAAGGGTAATAAAAGAAAGGCTCAATACTAAAGGCAAAATCAATTTGCTATAGACTTTGGGTAAAATTTTTAGGATCCTTTTGTTACTTTGCATCCTGAATTATATGAACTGCAAATTCCTATAGTCATTCTTAGCTTGGGAAAGAGGCGGTCTTGGATACAATCATGTAATGAGTAGATATGCAAGGGGAAAAAAAAAAATCTCAACAATTAGTCTCCTCCCCTCTTTGAAAAAGAGAAAAAACAACAAACCCCCTTTACAATCTCATTAAAATGGCAGATTTAGTACAGATGGAGGATTCTTTTAAACAGAATAGTGGAAATGTCCTTTTACATTATCACTACTCTGCTCCCCGACCAGATGGAGTGCTTATGATTACTGGCTTGGAAGCAACTTGCAAACAAAGCAACACATGGCAGAATTCAGCAGAAAGAAAAACATGGCTTGACATGAAATACAGACAATATAAATATATTCTCAAGAATGGGAAAGACAAGCTGAAATAGTTTAAACCATAATCTGGAGTTACTGATCCAGATTTTGCAAGAAGAAATAGAATTTTTTTTTTTTTTTTTTTTTCCTTTCTGAAACTGCAGTGGATGACATTTCAGACAGTTTGGAAAGCTGAAGAGTCAGCTGAAGCCCACCGGAGCAGGGGATTTATAGCTCTGTGGCATTTCAGACACCCTTTTCAGAGAGCAAATGGTTGACAAATAGCATCAGTACAGATGTGTGCTTATGCAACTTACACCTACGAAGGATCCTCAGTTTTAGAAACTTGTATCACAGAAACCGGTGGTAGTATCTGAGATATTTAATATAATTATCTAAAATTCTGTTCTAGTCATTAAAATAATGGCTAATGTGTGCCCCAACTGAGTTTTTTAAATAGCAGTTCAAGTGCAGACATTGCAAAGGCTACGTACAGCAACAAGATACTCACAAAGCAGTTCCCTAAGACCCATAGGCCTTAGGTTCATATGTGAAGCCAGGAAAAGATGCGCATTACATACAGCAAGAGAGGCGTAGTGAAGCTCATCAGGCAGAGACTCACTGTTCTTTCCATCTAAGAGACCCCATCTCAAACACATTACACTTAACCTCTATAGATAGCTACCAGGCTTTTACAAAGCTACTACCAAGAGAAAATGTACATTTACTCGTTTATATTTTAATTGTTAAAATTGTGGACACTGAGAATATACAGCCACAGGGTAAAAATTCTTTCCTAGTTATAAAATGCCAAAACGATCAGCATAATTTGTGTATGACTTTTTTTTAATCTACCTGTTCAACCACCATCCATCATGAAAATATTATGTTTGCTACACTACCATTCAAATGCTGCCAGCTCAGATCATCTGCTAAAACTTCCACAGAATTAGAAATCTGTAGTCAGAAGCATACATTCTCTTTCAATAACACAAAATTTAAATATACTTATAAAATAAGGATAGGAAAACAATACTCCAAACATTAACCAAGTTGAAGTCTCACAGTAAGATAAAGATACACACACCTTTTTTCCCCAGAAAATCTGTTTTATGCTCCTGTGTAATCTATTGCTCTAGAATAGAAAGTATCTACAAAACCTGTAAATCCTTTAACTATTTTTTTCTTGTTAACTT
Organism: Haliaeetus albicilla; assembly: GCF_947461875.1. NCBI lineage: Eukaryota > Metazoa > Chordata > Aves > Accipitriformes > Accipitridae > Haliaeetus > Haliaeetus albicilla. The sequence continues at coordinate 7,928,227 of NC_091493.1, read as the reverse complement.
TGACAAGGATATTCACCTGCCATCACACCAAATAATCTAAAGCTCTGCAGAACTAAAAAAATGAAATCCTGTAACTTCTGCTACAAGATACTTAAAATTTCTCTTTAAAGGCTTTCCAAATGAGTGAACAGGAAGGCCGTAGTCTCATCCTATTATTCCTCAGCAGCAGCTAGGATCAAACCTCAAAGACTGAAATGCAATCACTTTTAAAGAATAGCCTGCAGTAATTTTTCAGAGGTCTCCAAAAACTTCGAAACAGCACGCCTTGAAGCCAGCCCTGCTGTGACCTGTGAAATTCAGCACATTACAGCTATTCAAAATGCCCATGAAAGACACAGACTGAAGCACTGCAGTGTTTACTCTGTCAAGATCCGTAACAGCTCCTGTTACCTCATCATCAGCACTTTGCCTTCCCAGTATATGCTGCTTTCAATAGCACGGCAAGGGGCTCTCAGGATAACAGACTAAAATAAATGATACATGTATGGTATGAGCGGTATGCTCAAAACATCTGAACCGCTATCTACAAAACCACTTCAAATTCCATTTTTTAACCCTGTATTGTTCCCTTAAGCTATCAGAGTAGATTACATATTTCCAGTCTGCCCTGCTAACCACCTTTCTGAAAGAGCACTTGTTTCATTTTCATCCATTAGCTGTGGTTTTCACACCCAAGTTCTAAAGCTCCCTTAACTTCCAGCGACCCTGGGGCTAAAATATCAGCAGATTCTTCCCCAGAATAACCCCATCCCCTAGGAACAGGAACAACTGCAACCAAGTGGAATACAGACTGTTAGATAAACCCAAACTTCTTGTCCAAAATGGACCATATATCATTCAAGGCTTCCACCACTGAGACTTCAGCAATTTCTCTTCCTCCTTCAGTATATTGCCTTTACATGGAAAAGGTGCATCTTCTACCTGTATCCTAGAGAAAGGTAATTTTGCAAAACCACTGCCACAATATCACAGAAACCCCATAATCAGCTGCTGTGTGAAAACAGAGGTTAAGGTAATGCTTATCAAGACAACTTCTTACTGTCAAGACCACTCCACACTCTTAAAATCATAAAGAGTTTCTTTATACCATTCTGTAAGCACCAAGAAAAGCAGCTTCAGTTAAGCCAACTGAAAGTCCTTGGTTTTATTAAGATTTCCTTCTCTCCCACTGATCATCTAGAAGACACCCATGTCATTGATATGCTATGGACAGCACCTTTGGAAAATACTGAGGTAATAAAGCTGCAAGCTGGAAGAAGTGTTTTACATAAGTGTCATGATGAAAATCACATGTTTGACTCCTGAGCAAATTGACTTGACACTATCATCCTTGAAAAATAACTAGTAAAAGCCAATTAGGAAGGGAAAAAACAAAAGCCAGAGACTTCAGTCAGCCCTATGTTTAGTCAAACTACAGACCTCACATGAACTCTCATGGAGATGAGGGGAAGAGCAAGAGCAAAGAACTATATACGGAAAGCACAAGGAGACACAGTATCAGATCTTCCTATATCATCTTGAAGCATTGCTGATGTTTGCAAATTCTCTGCTGATTAATCAGATGGATTGTTGCATGCCATGCATCTTGTTCAAAGTCATGCTGAAAATTGGGATTTTGTACAAATTGAAAACAGCAACTGCCTTACTCCTTCTTTGACATACCTCACCAGAACATAGGATTCCAGAAAGTAGAGATTCCTTGTATCTGAACAGTAGAGCTCAGCATTTTTACTAAATAGGGAACTATTTGTTAACAGGAAATAATACTAGCAGGCTAGCAAAATCAGTGGCTGTTGATGGTCTCCATAGGTGTGTAGGTATATAAACACATAGATAGGGAAATAAAAATCACGTGCTAACCTTATTGTTGCACCACAGCACAGGAAAATAATTAACAGTTCAGAAATAACTTTTTCAGTTTTTTAAGAATATACCAAAAAACTAGTTGAAAGTATCAGAGGAATGTTACATAGAGTATACTGTCCATTTGTATGTGGTATCCATGTGACAAAATGTTGGCTCTCTCTCAGTCTGGATCCTATTTCTAGCAATTTTCAATATTCCAGGATTGCCAGGAGCAAAGAATTAATCATTAAGATTCATGGTGATGACAGCAAAGTATTTCATCCTAAAGTTGAGTTAAGCACCAGAAATGTGACTGCTGGCAAATAAGCCTTTCCAAACACTCCCTCTCTCTGTTGTCTATCTTTTAGGCTTACTTTGAACATAACTGCAATACGAAGCCACAGAACTGCCAGATGGTTTCAAAATACTCAGACATGGTTTCTGCACAGAAGAAGGAATTTCTATCATGTAATACATTCCAAGAGCAGTACTGCAAAAGCAGTAGTTGTCCAGCACACCTGACAGTTGACTGTCTCCATGAGACCTTAGCCAAAAAAACACCCCACTATTAACAAAATATTTGATTATACATCTTGACTTTGTTCATTCCTCAAGGACCATCTAAAGGAAAAATTCAAATGAAAACAGAAGTAGGCTTAATTAAAAAGAGATGCAAGTGTATCCACTCACCAACGGCATGCAAGGGTGTCCAATGCCCTGTGAAATAAGCACAACCTAGCACAGCTATCATTTAGCGTACAGTGGCTTACTAATCTTCATTTATAGATGGTGCAGGGAGTTATTCAATAAAAGAAAAATGGAACCACTCAACTAACTGTAACTAATCCTTTGAAAATGTTCCCAAATGCACTGGAGACATTTCGATGGAGCAATATTATGACCAAGGCTTTTAAACAACAGTTAGCCTGTTACTCATTCAGTGCACAGACTACAGCCAAATTATTACACCGTAAAAACGTGTGCAGACACAAGGTAAAACTTTCATGATAAAACTAACATGAGAATAGCTTGCCTATGAAGTGGTGGGATTTCTAACACATGCAGAGTTTAAGAACACTGGACAAAAAAATAGAATAAAAATAAGAAATTGGCAGGAAGAGATTAGCAAAGATGATTATGGATGAAGGTAGACAAAGGGAGTTCTTGATATCACACCCAACCCATTGCTAATAATTCTGTGACACATAGGAGCATTAGAGCTCTTCTGCAGGCAAACCGCGCTTAGCATCAGAGTCAGTGGGAGGTTAAAACAAGATGCCATTGAAAACAAGCCCCCAGCCACATAAAATCAATCTGAGCCCTGCTTACAGACGCTGTATGGGAGAACATGTTGCTCACATGGGGCTACAGCCTGCTGTTCTCCAAGGCACTGTCAGGACTGCTGGACATTTCATCCTTTAAGAGTTACCATTTCAAAACACTAAAATTTCTAAATTACATTTTGGAAGGACTGTCAAGGAAAAGTGCAAGTTTAAAATATCTCATAATCATTACAACAATGTAAAAATAAGATATTACAATGCAATGAACCCAAAGAAAAAAGAGTGACTTAACTGTGGTTGATCTCAGCATCACTCAAAAGTTATCCCCAGTCTCAGTATTATTGTTAGGACACACACAAACTAGTCACCAATTGTCAAAAGATTGCTTATACAGTAACCATTCACAGTTATAGGGTGCTGTTCCCAGTTAAAATGCTAACCTTTGTCATGGAAAATGACCAAAATCTAGTTTTAATCTCCAGCAAGTGCTCTGTTCAGTAGTTTCCTCCCTATCAACTTCCTTTCATAAGGCACTACTATTTTCAAAGAAAATGCGCATCAAGGAGAAAGCTCCATGAGCTACACAATCTTAAGTGCACTGTCCCTTTTTAACATAGTCACAGCAAAATCTAAAATTATTTCTCTTACTCAGCTTTCACTCTCAGCTATTCAATGGCATAAAATCAAAGCGTGGACTAATTATAAAACAATATATATAATTCACTGAATTTCCAGTTTCTTAGAGGTCAGTGCTCTGATCAGGTACAAAACTCTCTCTCAGATTTAACTCCATGGTGAAATGTCTGGGTAGCAAATAAAAGAAACTTCCACAACTTTCTCCTCCTCAAATTTTAGGTAGGGCAATAGCACTAGAGTCATATTGTCTCAACTTTGTTATTGCAACAGCGCTGAGGCTGTGAATAGTGCTTTCCAAGAACACAGAGAACATTCAAGTGTTAGATGTAATAACCTCAAGATGTATACACCAAGAAGGGGAAAACATTCTTCTGCATTGGGGTTATGCAGGAATTTCCCCAAAACAGAGGAAAATGCATAATATGAATAAAAAATGATCTCATCAAGATAATTTTTGACATGCTGCTGGGGGATGAGGACAGCTGTGCAAACTGCATTCCAAGCAGGACTTACATTTGTCAGCACAGATGTATAAAAATGTCTCTCAGTTCTCACTGTAGTGCTAGCAGCTTGGCTCAATATTAATGCTGTCCCTGAAGCGCTGCTACTGATTTTGCGTCCCTTTATGTGTATTACACACATGAGATGCTGGCCACATTTAAGACAGATGCTTTCTGAAGTTGTGTTGGAACTACAAAGGAAGAGAAAAGGGCAGCTTCAGAGACTGCATCAATGCTCATGGCTCCCTAGGAATTACAGATGGGAGAGCAGGGGGAAACTCTAGGATGCATAATTCCTAAAGATAGAGCTGAGCTTTCAAGATGTATAGCAATTTGATAATGGATTGTATTGGGTTGTAGTGCAATACTTTTCCGTTAGTTATACTGCCGCTATTTTAAGCTACAAGAGAATTTTTATTGTACAGTAAAGGAGCTCTCCTGAAACTTGTTCAAAAATGTAAGGTGCCTTTTGCTGTCTTTATAGGCAAAATACAAGAGTCACAGATATTAAAAGTCTTTATGAAGGAGCTATGTACCTCTCTTTGCACTGCTTTAACTCATATGAATCACACTTTGTATCTGGTAGTCATGCCATACTTATCAAAATGTATTTCAAACTATACCAGGTTAGAATATTACTGGGTTTTGTCCTGGCTTGCATAGCTGTAATCTGTGCTACATCAGTGAAATAGGTTCATAAAGCTTCTGATACCTGATTTCACACCAAACACTTTGAGCAGATGCACAAATACACCTTGGAATGACTGCATGAATAATGCAATCATTACAACAGCACACATGGCCATATTCTCTTTTTTCCTAACCTGCTTAGTTAGCATTGCATTTCTTTTCCTTGGGAGAACCTTCAGGTCTCTAGCTACTATTGTAGCTAGCTCTCACATTTCCTTTCTCTCTGAGAACTGCTATTTCTAATCTGATGTTAAACAGCTTTCACAGGGCTTCTAAAATTACTGTATAGCAGTAGTATTTCTTATATCTGTATTACTGACATGATGCTTCATGAAAAAGCAGTCCCTTGGCAGGACAAACTAGTGTTCACACTGCATTATGGAGGAGGCAGCAGCTGCTATATTTAGGGTATTGAATATCTTCTTCCATTATAAGTCTATTTATTTTACAGATCTCAAAACTCGCTGATACATACAGTTATGCCTTTTCTGATTGATGAAAATCCTATTTAACTTTAATTGACAACCCAATCATTAAAAAAGTTGTCATTTTCCCTTGGTTATCTATTTGCCTTAGTAAAATAAAAATCATATACAAAATTACCCAAAGGAGCTGGGGCCCCATGGAAGCAGCACCACTGGCTCACTGTGCTGGGGATTCAAGCCATCACAGGGAAGGGTGGCACCCTGCATACCACCTGCAACGCCTGTGGAGATGGGGACCCTCCCAAGCACTGTCCCAACAACGTTGGGGCGGGAACCCCGTGGAGTATGCAACCTGGCTGCATTCATTGGTAGGAGCAGGAGTGTGCTCTCTGGTTTGGGGAGTTCAAGTTTTGCTGACAACACATGGCTAAAATTGCATAAGACAGAATACTCTTATCTTTTTCCTTGGAATAAAAAAAAAAAAAAAAAAAATACCCCCCCCCCCCCCCCTAGAAATTTATAAATTAAAATGCTACCAGAAGATAAAACCAAGCATTCAAGATGTTGTCCCAGCAATCTCAAATTTTCCTTTGGCAAGTATATTATAGTTTCACAGACAAGAGCTTCCTATTTTTCCATAAAACTTTTTTATTTTCTGAGCAAAACATGAACAATTAAAATTTCATGAATAACACAGAGATGGCACTTCTTAATTGTCCCCCCACCCCAGCAGTCATTGGTATTTAACATAATTTTAGTACACAGTATTTTATATTGCAGCCCAGAGCCTTCTCCAATATGATTATTGCATCCAAATAGCATTCTAGATTTTACTAACTAAAAATGTAACTATCTCCCATGATCTGCCAGGACAAACCATCAATCCTGTATCTATACCTTCTGTGAATAATCCCAGAGTCCAATGGTTTTTCTACATTTCCCAATTCTCTCCAGGGCAGTGGCTAACAAGCTCAAGTCATACTGAGGCTATCTCAGATGAGCCAAGGCTTTAATGTGGTTTTTAAAAGACATCTAAAATACATTATAAATGTATCACTGATCCAATTTTTGTTTTGAGTAAAGTTGTCTCTCCAATAACTTACCTATGTTTTTTGTAATGGTAGGAAATGTAACAGATCTTTTCAAAGACTCAATTCTATGTTTAGACAAACAATTCTCTGCGCGTACACACACACGCAGTTTGTGTTTGTTAGATATCTATGAACATATTCCCCAGTCCTGTACAGTTGAACATGCAGACAGATAGCTGCTGAAAACTGCAGAGAATAGTGTTGATCCTGAATTTAAAACAAAAGGAAGCCATGGACCTCATCAACTGGATTTTACTGTCTTTAGGAAAGAGGAATAGAGAAGTAACATGCTCCCGAGACACAAAGCAATATAACCACTAAGTAAAAGACATCTTTTTTCCCATTAATAAATAAAGACTGCTTAGATTTGCACATGTACCAGTCCTGCTCAAAGTTAGAGCAAGGCACTTATGAATCAAAATACAAAATTTGACCCAACTCCCACATAATTTATTAAGGAATCTCATTTTTAGTTACCAGGCATTATAAATTATTTGACTGTTTAAATTAAAGTGACAAACACAATCAAAAGGGCAAATGAATGCATCAGAAACTGTACTTTACTAATGTACTTTAGTACCTCTGCTTTAAGTTCAATTGGATTTTTCATGCTGTCTAACAAATATCATGTAGTTTGCAGCACGCAAGGGCTCTCCACAGTAACACTGGATTTCATTTGAGATTTAACAGCAGAGAATTTAAGAGGAGGGGAAATACTTCCATTTTGATTTGAGTTGTAAGCACCATCTTGTGGAACTACAAAGCCTGCAGATTAGAAGAAATATGGGTTTACAAGCTCCTCTCATAAACTGACTGGGAATGCCACCTGAACATAAACCAAAGAACAACCAAGAATAAAACTATTTCTCTCTCCTCCTCCAGACCCACAATAAAAATGAAAATAAGCTATTCTCCTACCCAAAGAATTAAGGCAATCTTGCCCCTACCTGCCTGCATACAAAGCCCTATGGGCAGCAGAGCCAATACATTCATTGGCAAAGAATTGTAGATCAGGATTCCTGGGGCCGTAATGAGGAACTACAGTCCCTCCATAACGTATAGTATCATTTCTGATAAACAGAGCAAATGCCTTTCTCCCTAGAATAAGGTACTTACCACAAAAGCTCAGCTCAAGCACTTAGTAGAATATTAGTCTGGTAAAATGAGCCTGCACTGTGGATGCATAATGCTAACCTTCACCAGGGGATACATGGTGTTTGGGTTACGGAGGATGCCATTGGACAGACTGGATGGAAAGGAATTCTCCTTTCAAATTAAAATAGCAATATATATATTGCAAATGAAGGAAAAATATACAGCTACAGTATTTTACAGAATAAGGCATATGCAGACTTCTGTGATCTATTTATTTCCTTAGCACTGCTAATGATATTATTATTAATATCATTGTATCCATCAGCATTCAGCAGACAATTCTCTTGCTCCTGCACAATTCCATGGAATTATTTGAAATGTAAATAGAGAAAGAAGAATAGCTCTTCTAAAAGGGCTAGTTCATCTATGAATATTAAACTAAAATGAACCCTCCTGGGAGCTCTGAAAGACTGCTCCAGGATGGAAAACCATGTCATTACTGACATGAATCATATTTCCTAAAATTAGTGGCAAGAGAGTGCTCTTAAATAAGCACCATCCACATGTCTAATACCAAATCAGTATGTATGACCCAAATGAAAATTCATTATTCTTGTCCTTATTATTAGGATTTTTAGTAGAGATACAAGTGGAATGTAAATAACTAGTATCTCTATTTTTGTTATCAACTACTTTAGCACTTTGATCTAATTTTACCATATGCATATAAGGCTGAGAAATCACTTCTTAAAAGCTTACAAAAGAAGCAAAAGAGGTGGACAGCAGCTTTGCCTCTTGTGACAATAGTGCTGGTGTATGTGCTGCTCCTGGTGGTGTCCTTCTGCTTAATTTAGCCCATCATGTAAATCCACACTTTATGAGAATATTAACTGTGATACCAGCAAAATCGCTGGACTGTAAAAGAATGATTAAAACACAAAGAGGGTGAGACTACCAGGATGATACATACAGCCTTCAAATATCAGCAAGATTCGGGAGTTGGTATTGATTTGCAAAAAGACTGTGCAAGTGCAATTACCACTTAAAAACTCACTGGACATTAATACAGTACATGCCTCTCCCTTTATCATAGGATCACAGAATCATTTAGGTTGGAAAGGACCTTTAAGATTGAGTCCAACCATTAACCTAACAATGCCAAGCCCACCACTAAACCGTATCCCTAAGCATCACATCTACACGTCTTTTAAACATGTCCAGGGATGGTGACTCCACCACTTCCCTGGGCAGCCTGTTCCAATGCTAACACATCTGTACAACTGTGTAAATTGACATCAAAAAGCTCTCCCATGTTTTTATGCTGTTATATTTCACTTATTTATTATCAGTAAGAGCTTGGATGAAGCACAACACCCCTTAGCACCTTATAGTCTTCAAAGACCCCAGCTTGCCTTTTGCAAACTTAGAGGTAAAGGGATGCCATGGCCAAATTCCAGCTTAGGGAATTAAGCTCTCCCTAACCCAGTTTTCAAAGCAGTGGCAATTACCTATAGTAGTAGTCTTTATCTGCTGACCTCAGTTATTGGCTACATTTGTGGCTAAACATTTGGCATTTTCAGTGCCAATGTTAGAGGTTTCTTGTAAGATTTTTTTTCTTTTACTTTTCATGCACAGAAAAATATTGGATATACACAACATACCATGAATTAATTCAGTTAGCAAAGTCCTTCAGGATTCTTCACATGTTTTTCATTAAAAATACAGTGAAATAACGGATAATGATAGAAATCACAAAGGAAAGTTGTAAATAATGGCAACAGGTCAATGCCACTGTACATTCACAATCTCAGGTCTGCCTGCAAAATTAATGCAAATAGCCTCACATGTTTGACTCACATTTTCCATTGCTTATCAACTTTCAGGGCACTCAGCCTACCTTGAATACATCCAGTATGATCAGAAATTATGGCTGTGTAACTTTAGTTATAACAATTAGCCAATAAACTAGATACTAACCCTAAATGAATCAGATTTTCTAGCAATAGGGAAGGATGTACTTGATATTTTTTGAAAGACACCTTTAAAGCCATATAATATATAGAAGCCAAGGGTGAATATGGAAAACCTGTGAGAATGAAATGCAAAAATAGCGTTCCTTCTCCTTTTGCTACAGTTTTATTAATGAGGTCTCAAGAACTGCAGAATAAAATACCATTTAGTAAAGAGATTCATTTTCCTCACACATACTCTGCAGAAAATGCAAACTGGAATTTCCAGCTTTTTTTTTTTTTTTTAAATACAGTCAGCTGATAGTGGTTTTAATAGCATCCTTGCCAACCAGAACTTAAGAGCCCTCCGGCACAGGTGTTTACTTCCGTTACACTGAGCAACAAACTCATAGACATAAATCACAATATTCTGATAAGCTCCCTCTCAGGCCAGCACAGCCATAAGATACCTACTGGGAGGATAGGATTTGACCGCACAGGTATGAGCTGTCACAGCTTGGACACTGGGAAGCCAAATACCAACGCACACAAAAGAGCAAGGTCTGGCACAGGCACACAGACCCAAGTTTATCCTGGGTGACTTCAGGCATTCAATCAAGGTCCCTCAGGAAGGTCAGTAACAGCCCACAGGCAGGGAAAGAGGTTGGCTGAACTGCTCCAAGAAGGTGCCCAAGTCAGCTTCTGGGGGTGTCACTTTCTTTCCACAGATTACTGAGGGACATGAGGGTCCTAATTCAGGTGCCATGAATCTGATACTAGTGAAAGCTGAAAGCAAGGTTAACCTCCTCACTTTCAACATCAAAGATGTTCAAAACAGTCCCTTTCCTCATTTTTTGTGCGTGAGATGGACATCTGACCTGAGAAAGCATCCAGCTTTCCCCATTTATGTTTTACTGGCATCATAACAGCAGCAAATAAAAAGTGCTGAACTGAAATATCTCATAGGGATTTACAGATTTCATTTAACAGTCACTTTTAACTTTTAAATGACTAATGGGTTAATTCCCTTTTTGGCACAAAGCCTTTACTCAGAGAGTACGTGAGACTTTGCAAGCTGTTTTCAACAAAAACATATGGGAAATTGTAAACTTGTCCAGGTTATGTTTAAAATAGGATATTCTGTTGGAGTAATATTTTAGACAGTACCCTTAGAAAACACAAATCAATCATGATGAGTTTTAATGTTCCATTTTGGACAGCAGCTGAGTAAATATAATAATGATTCTCTTTCCTTCCCACTTAATCCTGCTGCCTTCCTAACCACTGAATCATTGCTCTCCTTCATTACTAAAATGCACAACCGAGATGCTGATTAGTGTCCCAGATGCTTGATAACAGGGATAGTAATCAATACCTCTTCTTTAATCTGTCTGTGGAGGACGTTTCGTCCCTTTGCTTTTGGATACAGGCTCTGCTGCTGTGATCCACGGCTTTAATATTGCCTCTAGATTGGAGTAGTGCAGAGCACTCTTCTTTAGTCATTCCATATCTTCTTTTAATATATAGCATCACTGTGCCACAGCTGTTGCCTATTTGCTGAGTTTGAAAGCACTGGTTTAAAAACCTAAAGCTTGAAATAGTTTTGGATCATGCTGCCCGAGAGAGACTTCTGCAGCCATGCCATAGTGCTGCAGGGAGCAACCAGAGCTTCAGCCCTCGTCTGTGGAGCTTGCGTATGTGAACTGCTGCCACTCGACTTGTCCAACTGCTCTAGGGTTTTGGTGGGGTTTTATTTTATTTATTTGTTTATTTATTTTAAGAGCCACACTGGAAAAATACTTTCTTTCAGCAAGTTAAAAGCTACAAGTGGACTTTCCTTTGGGCAACTGCAATATAAAAGATTTAGAGTTTGGCCTGAGTTTTGCAAATTACACCATGCACATGCTTAGCTTTAAAGACAGGAGCTATCTCCCTGAAGCTTGACAACAGACAGGTGCAGACACAACTTCAGCCAAGTCCCACTATTTACTTCCCGGATGTTTAATTTATAAACATATTCTTCCATATTTGTGCTCTGTAAAACAAAACAAGTCTCTTAAAAAATCTGGTTTGTGTATCTTTTTTAAAAAAAATACTGCACAGTAATATCGCAACATGACTACACCTAAATATATCATCTACATTGCAGCTTTTACTGCATTATAAGGCAGCCAATTTTAAGACATCAATAATTTAGAAACTCAGCTATGTGCAGCAGCCTAATTGGACTATCTTTACTTGGCAATTTTTTCAGTAAGATATTAGATTCTTTACTTTTATAGGGATGCATGATGGAGATCTTTCAGTAAACCCATGTAACACACAATCAATAGACATAAAACCACATGCAATTATAAAACATTTTTTCAGCAAGTACCTTTCTTCTTCTTACGGCTCCGGCAAGAGGAGTGCGCTGTCCAAAATTAAGCTAACATAGTAAATCAGGTTTTGACACAAAATAACCCTGGAGACTGAGATTTAGAGAGCCTTCTCTAGAGAAGGGCACAGCAGCTGCCAGAGCCACCACCTACAGACACCAGAGAGCTGCCGGGATACAGCCCCCTGTTTTTGTGATGGAACTTCCTCATGATGCTTGCCTCCAGGAAAGGGCACTTTTAGCTCTAACTGGCTGAAAGGGCCCCTTTTCACCAGTGAGCAACTAGCAACAGCAGAGCAAAATACCCTTTTTCCCTATAGTACATTTTGTACCCTGTAAGGAATAAAAGCAACATCACTTTGGAGTGAGGAGATCGCCTTTTAGTGACTACAGAAAAGGCAGAAGAAGCAGTAAGTCCCTAGGCCTCACGTGTCAGCCTGGAGCCAGCTTTAGCAAAGGCAGCCAGCCAGCAGCAAACACTAGGATCAGAGATTTAGGTGGGATACAGCCTGCCTCAATAGAGCACAAAGCAGCAGAGAGGATCTTTTGCCCACAGAAAAGTGAAAGGTGGTTAATTTCTTTTTTGTGTGTGTGATTTACAGCTGTGACCAGGACTCAAGTGCCTCTGAAAAACTCAGTTCAACCAGCCAGAGCATTTTAAAGGCCAGGCTGTCTATACCGGAATCTAAACCAAAAAAAACCCAAAATACACATTAAAAAAATCCTAACTTAAAACCAAGCCTAGCTGGCACAAGGAAGCTGTCCTTTCTTAGTCCCCAGAAATGGACAGATACGAGGCTGAGATGGTTACTTGTGTGCTCAAATGCTAATACACAATTCTCTTGTTGCTCCTGACATCTTCATCCAATGCAAACAGGCATCATGCGGAAACCACCACCAGCATCACTGGGTGAGTACCCAGTGTCCACCTGGTTCATTTCTTCTTCAGATGGAAGGTGACTAACTCCAAAGTCCCTGTATGTTCGTTGATTCAAAAATGAAAACTGCTGGGTCCAAGGATTTTCCCCACTGGGGCCTGACAGGCCTTGCTTTGTCTAAACTGATTCTCTCCAGACTGAAGTCTACTCCCTGTTCATGTGGGCTGCAAGCCAAAATCGTTTGCCAAATCAGGGGGATAAAGCTGTGTCTTTTGGGGGGCTGACATTTTCTTCAGCACAGACAGGAGAAACGTGGCAAGTCCCTTCGTTGTCCGAATCTGCAAGGGATTCTTTAGGCCAAAGATTTTAATTACAACTGACAGTGCAGACGTCCTGCTGATGGCAGCCATTTTACCGACGTAGCATTATCCGTAGTGGCACTGGCAGTAAGGAATGGCTGCCAAATGACCCACATTTGTAGGTGGGACCTACTGACCTGAGGGGGACTGCTCAAGCCCAGCATCAACTGCGTCAAGTGACTTCAAAAGAGCCATTATGGAGCAAGAGATTTCAGTAAATGTGCTGACTGACACGAGCTCCAGTAGCTCCCGCTCTCCTTAGCACAGGTGCAAAAGATCAATACTGTCTGCTGCACTAAGCACATGCAGTAGGTTGGGAGCCCGACTTCCCCAGGCTCTGCAAGGGAACCACTCGTGCTGCCAGGTCTGCATTTCCAGAGCCCATGTGTTTCAGTAGGATCCTGACCACAGAGGCAGCTGGGGCTGAAGGTAGTTTTCACTGAAGTGTGTCTTCTCACGCAGGGGACAATGTGCGTACAGGGATTGCACAGTGGGTGAAGACAGATCGCACAATCTGTCCCTTTCAAGCTCACAGTCATATAATGGCAATCTCTCATTTGAAATAATCTTGTTGACTCCTCTCCTTTTTATCGCACAGATGCTCCTTAGCTCTCTCTGAGTGACCCAGCACACTCTATAACAATTACAGAAATCAGGTATTTTCCACTTATTTTCATTTAAAGCAGTAACGAGGAGGAAAGATCACCTCAGCAGCAAATACTCCATGGACTGCTAATGGTTCACAGATGAGTGAGAGCCATCAGTCTACACAGTATGAATTCTGGGTAATGGCAGGAAGACATCAGTAGCAGTTTCCACGACAGAGTATTTGCAGACCTGGACTTGAGACTTCAACTTCTGAGACTGTGATGAAATGAAAGGCTAGAGTTCATACGACAAGAAAAAAGCCTGGTTCTGACAGACGCACAGCCAGCACACAAGGATATGTCTTAACAGCAAATTGCTACCTTACAAAATGCCCTAAGGTGCGCACACTATATACAGTATGCTATTTAAAATGCCTAGTAATGTATTCTGCAGTATCCTCTCTGACTTCCTTCCTCAAGGAAGCCAATACATAAACAGTGTTACCAGAAATGCATAAAGACCCACTGGCAGAGAAAGTGGGTCTTTTTTCTTACTCTGCTTCCACTCATTTTTTGGAAAAACAATTAACCTATTTTTAGGAACATGGTTGACTTTGAAAGGTTGCATCTCAATGCTATTTTCTTGCACAAAAGGTAACAGAGAACCATGTACCCAAGAGCTATATGTTACTGCTATGTCTGCTATCTTGCATCAAACCCTAATGGCCCTCTAGAAATTTTAAGATATTTCTTAGAAAGATACAGCAGTGGAAAATTATAAAAAATGACGCTCACATCCACACTGTAGATTAATATGCCCCAAGACATTTTTGAAGACTGGAAATGAATTCATATTCAAAATGACAAACTCTGTTATGACTAGTAGAATAAATATTTGTAATTAAGCTCTTTACAGGACAATTACAGAAATTTTTTTAAAAAATTGTTTTAAAAACAAAATTAAGCCAAAAGTGTCTTCAAAAATATTCAAGTAGCAGTGACACTAAAGCTCCCAACTATCATGAAGATAAGAAGCAATTAGAACATAAGTGGAATATTTTTATGAAATTGTGCTTCTAAGTTTTTGGTCCCTTGCTGCACTGTTTCTTTTGGTCTCACCTCAATATGGAAAATGTCAATGACATATCAAGCATGAAAGCCTACCATTCAAATAGGTAGGTTCTCATAAGCCTATTAGAAGTGGTTTTCTATGAACATTTGACTTAGCATATCTTTTACTATATGTCTTTAAGTGTTTTACTTTGTATATAAAATACAACATACAGCTAGCATGTAGAGGGAATAAGATCATGTACAGCTAAAGAAATGACCCTTGATATTTGCCTTTCTATTAAAGAATATATTCCATGAATAGAAGTGGATACTGCAAACCCTGTCACTGACGTTGCCTCCCGGGGAAGTCAGAGGGATTCAATTCCAATGCCATAAAATTCATACTTGAAATTCTAACACACACTGAACAAAAAGGTCTGTATCATAAAGAACATGCTCATCCCTAGATGAAGTCCATATTAAGATTGAATGTCTAAATTTCAGCAAGAGGAAATATTAAGGCCAAAGATATGCATGCTTTGTTTGTTGCATGTTTAATGGCCTGAAATCATCTCTCCCCTCTCTTCAAGCATGGAGGGAAAAAAACCCAAACCAAATCCAAATGCCACCCTTTTGGCCTATCCTTATTACAACTGGAACTCCCCTTCTCAAAAGAAAGGCATTAAAGGAAGAAAAATGGAAGAATGGACGACAGGAGGAATGAGAATGGGAAGGATGAAAAAGAGTATCAAATACTCCCCATGCCACTGAGACAAGTTTTGGACGAAAACAGAACAAAGCAAGCTAGACAAACTGTGTAACATACACCCTTTCTTGTCATTGAGATAATGGATATTAAATCCTCAAGATTAGCATAAAACAGGTGTTTCTTCCCATTATATTACCACTTAGTTTTGAAAGCAGGAACACTTGCACACTTGCATTTGCAAAATATCAAAAAGCAGCAACGGCTCCATTATATCCCAGGCTATTTTTTTTTTCTTCCCAAAGTTTCACCTGCAGCTGTAATTTGTTGGTGCCTGTAAAATGAGCTGGAGCCCCTACACGAGCCCAAGAGAGCAGGTGTATTAATGGCACACAGGAAAGCATCACGCTTGGCACCACTACAGACGGCTGCGACCGAGGCAGCCAAGGTGGAAACAGCAGAGGAGCTTGACACCCATTTGCTGCTTTGCTCCTCTCAGTGGCCTTCACACACAGGGAACAAGACACCCCTCATTGTCCTAGGTTTATACATTTATGTAGATCACAGAAAATCTTTGGGCATCTGAGGTATCCAATATCACTTTTCAACTACTCAAAAAATTAATTCTAATGTTTAGTCAAGTGTGGCACAATAAGAAAATCCCTTTAAGAACCTTTTGCAAGGATTTCTTGGTTTTCTTTAAAGAAATTAAGAGGGTGCTCTCCTAAATGGCTTTGGATACAAACCTCCAAGAAGCAGGGCCTGCAACATATCCTAGAAAGCTATTATTTTGGAAGACAACTAAATACTTGCGAGATGTCAAAAGATGCTTCTAATGTGACAAACCTTGGGGAAGAAATGCTGTGGAGCACCTCAGAAATTAGGTGACAATTAGAAAGAGATGGCAACATCTTTTCTTTTTCCCTTCCAGTCCAGTATTTTCAATAACTAGTAAATTAGTCCCCAGATGCACTAATGGCTGCCATCCAGGAAATGCATCTGCTGTGTTTATGAGATCTGCAGTTCATAAATAATTGCCAAATATAGAATTATTCACTTCAGTGCTATCAGAGGCTGTTTTATAAGAAAAGAGAATATACCAGAATTACACTTATAAGGTAAGGCAGATCAATCAGTTTGATTTAGAATTCATGTGCACGTGTACCAAATGTTAGCTTTTGTGGAAAAGGATCATTTACAATTTTTGCATGAACTGTCTGACTGGCAATTAACGCTTTCTGAGCCAAACACACTGCCACTGGCCCTCTTGCCATCAGCACGCCCATGCAGGTATACCTATGTGGGTACACTTTAGTACTTCAGCTTATGAAAACCCTAAGTCCATATTGTCAATGATTTTTGACAACCTTGTGCTATATAACAAAGGAGCGGTTTCCAGATTATACATGCCAAATACCACATGCTGCCTTTCGTGGCTCTGGACAGAAGGCTAAAACTCCAGTAGCCCACAACAACCTGATGTTGAGAACCATCCACTGACGTTAGTTTGGTGCAAAAAACCCCCACCGGTTTCCATAGGTACTAGATCATACCTGAACTGATCCAGGAATGCACAGGTACAGTAAAGGTTCAGCTGCTGGCACGTGGCTCACACATTTAAACAAGTAAGAAATTTTCCCAGTATGATCAACTTCTATAAGTATTGGAAAGATAATGCTGCACAAAAAAATTTGGGGGGTGGATATACTGAAGGTACACATGAAAAGGAATGACAACTGAGAGAAAAAGATTGAAATGCTTCATAACTGTGTAGTCTGTCCCTGATTTCTTCTTCCAAACTGAGTTCATGTCAATACTTGCAATAAGTTGGCCGTTTGCAGGGTGTGCAATCTTCTGCAGACAAACCTGTCCTATCTTCACCTTTGATTCCAACTGGCTGGACCTGAATAAACTCTGCTGTGAAGGCCATCTCATCTCTTTAGATGCTGCTGTGCTCCTAGCATGGCTCTCCACATTAACTCCACCATTGGTCTTAGGAACACAAGAGTCTGACAAGATAAAAAGCCACGCAGATATAGTCTACAATGCAGCCAGAAAGCTTGAGTAAAGGCTTTACATGGATACTTTCAAGTTCTGGGCATACAGGCAATCCTAGGACAGCAGCACAAACACTGCGCAAATGCAGTCCCCCTACATTCTTTTACTAAAGAGATGGCTAGGAAAGGAGCTGCAACAAATTCCCACATGTGTGAGGAGCTGACCATTTGCAGAGGTCTGAGTATTTCCAAATGTCTTTGGCAGCCCGGACACCCACACCAAAGTGTATGTAAGAGCTTCCAGCTGTATCGGGCCTGTGAGCCACAAGTTTCTGGTACCTTGTCAGGTACTAGGAAAAAGCAAAGCTCTTAAGCTTCCAGGCACTAAGATACAGAAAAACATTTAAACTGAGAGGCCAACAGGGGTCAGCCCTGCCTTAGCACGGAGGCAAAGACAAACGCAGTAACACACCGCTTTGATCTCCACAGCCTGTGGCACAACACAATCAAAAGCCACATTTGGAAAATACACAAGGCTTGAATAATTAATGTTCTAAAGCAACTCTAGCCATGAAAAAGCAATGAAACATTTGCAGGAGGAGCCTTCTAAAGGAAGCTTCCCAGCTCTCTGACATTAGTCCAAATTCATCTCAGTTCTGCAATTTTGTACCTGAAAGAAGCATGGAAGAGATCTGGTGGGCTCAGTTCCCTTCTCATGTGCCCACATGCATTCAGAAATAGAATCAAGTTCCTTGTTTGTGTATCACACCTAGTGGCTTCAGCACCACCTGGACATGGCAGCTGTAGTACTTGCTGTCCCCCCAGGGATGGCCCTTCCAGGACAGGCTTGGTGTGAATAATGAAAGTTGCATCTTCAACAGTCGTGAACCTTACTTGCAGGGTATTTTTCTTCAAGACAGCAGTTTTCACTAAAACGGGCCATATCATGAAAGAAGGAAAACAAGAAAATCCTTCTTTGAGGAACACTCTAGGTAGTTAATGGATATGTCTAATACCACCCTCAGTCATCTTCCACCATGAAAAGCATGAATGCTGCGTGGACAGCCCATGCCAAGGACTATATGCGGGCTACAAAAGCACAAAAGAGCAGCTCAGCCACTAACCTAACACTGCAACCAGCTGAATATACAAATAGTCAAGAAGTGGCTGTGCTTGGCTTGGATGTCTCTATTGCTGTTCTAATTTCAATGATGAAATGAAGCAAGTGCTTCAGATACAGCAACGTGCCTCAAATAGGCATGCACAGCTCCCACTGGTTGCAGTAGGAGCTGCACGGGCACACTGGAGAGGAGAAAGGAGCCTTTTGTGTCATATCAAACACTGGAGCATCCACCAGATGATCTACTTCTTAGTCACACTTTATCTCATGATCAGCTGGGCTGGAATACTGAATACATTGTCAATTGTTTAATGATGGAAAAATAAAGCTGCAGGCTGTAGTTGATGTTTACTAAGGTGTTGATGAGCTATTCATTTTATCAGGGCAGAAAGCACTGCAGAAGAAATGCTGGAAAATGTAATCACGAAAAATATTTAATACTGTTTCTATGTCATTGTGGCTGGGTCTTTTCATTGGTACTTTGTGATAAATACACAGCATGCCCAGTAACTTAAGTGTGTGTACACATACCTACGTGTAAATGCACATAAATTGTAATTTGTATTTGTGCATAAAAAACATTTACTGTTTTAAAAAACTGCCTAATTCTAACACTCAAAAGGAGTTTAAATGCTATGGTTTGCCTCAGATTTCCTGTGCTTACTGAAACACCAAGAACTGAACATTGCAGGTATTCCATACACTACAATAACATTAAAGAGAAAGGTGAAACTCAACCCTGTAAAGAAAAGTTCTACTAATTCAGTTTAAAAAAAAACAAAACAAAACAAACCCCAACAAACAGCCACTGTACTGGTGATGTGCTGAATTCCACAACAGTTCTGCAGCCAAAATAGTCTCCTAAGATTGGCTACTTATTCCTACCTTCTGCTAGGTCTCCTGGGAAGCCACAGGCAACAAGCAACACATTATCCATACAAGGACTTCAGTACAATGTACCAATTTCAAACCTTCCACTTTCATTCTAAAATGAATAAATTAACAAAAAACCCAAAGCAAACCCAGAAATCATGCCCTCATATAATTACCAAGAAGACCCCAGGCCAGATCAGGAGCAGGGCAGAAAGGCTTCCAGATTAATTTCTGTCACTTTCATTTTCAGTTTCTGTAGTCTTCACGAGTTTATATTTGCTCACTCACAAAATGTGTCTGATTTTACTGCTTCACTATATATACACTCAGAAGTTTCCATTTGAAGGTTGCTTCCTTATGATACTGCAAGAAAACCCAGCCTACACAATTTTCTTCTTTGAGGAACCCAGGAATCACTTGTTCCTTTAGAAAAATGTTAATGTTTCAGTATCAAAAGAAGATGGAACTGGAATGAAATGTATTGATTCTTTTTCATACAGAGAGCACTCTCTGCAAGCAACTAATATACTGTTTATATAAGCAAAATAAAGTTATATGGTTGCAAAGAAATCACACATTCCAATTGATTCTAAATAATGACAAGAAATCTTCGTGTTTGGCTATTCTGATTCTTTCTTGTCATGTATAATGCTTGCTGGTAGGCTTAAATGGAAAACTCTTAACCCTTTCTCTTTGAAACATTAAATGGGATAAACCTGCTTGCTAGGGTCTGTTTCTTTGAGATTTTGTACATGGTGGAACCATCTACATCTGAATCAAAAGAGGTGAGAGACTAACCATTAACAGAGCTGAATCCTGTAACACTTCTTTCAAACAAATAGGTAAATAATCACATAAGCACAACATAAAAAGAAATTAAGTCTAAACTCTCCTCTGCTTTCATAAAAATGACATGAGGTAGGGGGGGATTTTTAAACCACTGCTCATGGTGGTTTCTTTTCTTGTATCACAGTTAAGAAACCTCAGTCCTTCCTTCTAAATATATTTTCAGACACATTCAAATCTCTGTTTATGTTAAAACTTCATTAAAAGAGAATTGCATTAGTCTACCTGTCAGTTTGCCACGGCAGAGCATTTTCTGGCACTTGGCAAGTCATTCCTAGAGGACTTGTTCAACATATGGCCAAATGTTACATACAAAGTAAACCAACATATGTTCAGTGTGATGGAGGAAAGGAGGAGGAAAGAGGAAAGTATTGGTAAAAGTCAGTCTCTGATAGCTTTCACTTTGTTTTCCACAAAGGATCAAGCCCAAAGATTCTATGTCTTTGTCTTCAGCCCTATTGCATTTGTCTGTAATACTGGGAGAACAGTTACATCTACAGAGTCACAGCTTTCTCTTAAGCTTAAACCTTCGGATTAGTAAGCATTCACCATATAGTCAGTCAACACGCATATCACACCTGCTTTTGCTTCCTCCCTGGCACGTTTGTACCTTAGCAAACGCTCTGACGTTACTGATGCTGTGACTCATGCTTCATGTGTAGCAAAAGCATACCATTGTGAAAGCTTTATCCACAAGCTTTTTTCAGTTTCTTCTTAATAGAAAATTAAAATATTTTAATGTTAAAACTCAGAGATTTAACAGCAACATACCTTTTAGGGTCAGATTTTCAAAACTCATACTGTTTTGGTTTTTCACAGTCACTTCTGGGACCAAAATTGTGATCAAGTTTGTGGAAACAAAGATAACTGGGCTTTAAAGTTCTGACACCTGCATAATCCACCACAGCACGGAAACAAGAGAACAGCCGTGAACCCTAAGGCTAAAAGCAAATCACTGCCAAACTATAAAGTTCCCAGAATTGGGCTCAGCAATGTTTTCCTTCTGTTTCCTTATAATTGCAGGAAAAGAAAGCCAGATGACAGGTTGGGGACAAAAGGAGCTTTTGCAGTTGGATGTTTCCTACAAGCACAGGTAGAAATTTGAGTTTCTGATGGCAACGGGGAGAAAGCAGAGCCTGAATTGAGCCTATGGAGGTTTCACTCATGCTCCTAATTAAACTGAAGCCACATTGATCACTCACATACACAGTTATAACAGGAGAAATAGGTAGTTCCTTTTTCCAGGATTTTATCTGTTACGATCAGTAAAACAACTGAGTGCATGCCAGGCACCATTTTTTAATTGGCAAATATTGTCCTGTCAGTGGGTGAGGTTATTGAGAAACTGGAGATGTTGTAGAGATGACAACTTAGTAACAAAAAACCCCCACGACACCTGTAGGCTAAACAAAGACACTGAGAATGTGTTTTGAAAACGTATTCTTTTTACCTTACACTTTTACAACTGGAACTACAAAAGGCTACACCACAATCTGTGATCCAGCTAAGGGTTAGAGGCTGGAAGATGGTTCTGCTTCTATTCAACAGAAAGAACCAAGCCATAAAGATGCTGAGGGTGCATTTTAATCTTAAAGTTAAGCTGCAAGCCAGAAAAAGGTTGCTCATGCACTCTTCTCTGCCTCTCCCACTTGCCTCTGATTCCCACTGGGCCAGCACTGCTGTGCCCCCAAACCACTGGTGTTCCTCTACAGGTGAGTTGAACATCTGCATTACTAATACACAAATGCTGGAGGTGGTGAGATGGAGGAAAAAGAGGAGTTAAGTCCTGCAGCTTTCAGTGACAAGTGGCTCAATGAGTCTAAACAGACTGTAGTCCAAGAAACACTGGGCCACACTCCAAGATCACACTGAGACTACAACTAGGTCTCCAACTTCTTTTCATCCATCTTAATGCCCTGTTGCTTCTCCAGGGTCATCAACATGTTGTATGTTATGGTTACAGTATGGTTACAGATATTCTCCGAGAGCTAGAAGAGAGATGATCTGCTTTGTTGTAAATGAATCTATATTCTCATTTTTTAGCACACAGTATTCAGTTCCTCAATAATCAATGTCACCAGTTATTAAGCAATTGCATTACTGGCTGAGGAACTAATGTTGCAGGTTTCCTTCAGCTGTATTGATCAACACTTTCTTGGTTTGGTCTCCAGACATCCACCCTCTATCTGGAAAGGCTTCTTGCAAAAAGCAAAACACACCAAGCCATGACTTTTATTAATTTTATCCTGGAAAAGAATATTACATGTCCTCTGCAAGCATTTTACTTCAACTACTAACTATGCTTAGAATTAAAAATTTGCATTTGAAGGAAGATACTCCTTCAGCTGATTCAGGAGATTTAGTTCAGTTGTAAAACCTTGCATGTTACTTTGGCTGGTAGAAATCAAAGAACATATTCCTGACTTCATGCAGAACTGCATCAAGGACAGTCACATCAGCTTTGAACAGTCTAGTGTGTCCACAGTGAACAATGAAAAGCCCAGAAGAGAGAGTTGTTTAGATCCTGGAAGGAGAACATGTGCATTAGGACAGCAGTGTCCTAATTACAGCAACACAGGGCTATGGGGAAGATAGTATAGCTTGTAAGGAGCAATGGTCTGATAAAACTATATTGTTTCTGGATCTGCTTCATGAAGAGCCAGCAAAAAGGTCTCTGCCTAGTGAATCGTGCATAACAGACATCTCTAAAGGAGAAGGAATCTTACTCTATGAAGATTTCCATTTTAATCCCATTGAAACAGCAGCTCCCAGTTCCCTCTGGAGTTGGACCCTTGCCTTTTCTTATACAGACTCCAGCCACCAGCTAGAACAAGCCTTCTATTCTTGAACGTTAAACTTTCAAATCTTACTGCTTTCAAACTCCCTGATACTGTGAGATGGAAGAAGAAAAACCTCACTCTCTCATATCAAAGATAACATATCCTTTCTAATAGCAAGTCATATCTACAACCACTGTCAGAAACTGTAGCTCTGCTCAAGGCTGGGCAGCCAACAGAGCCAAGTGGGTCTAAAACTGAACCCTGGTTTTAGTTCTAAACCTCCCCCTGGGAGGGGATATTCCAGACCCAGGGAGCTGCTCTCTTCCTCAGGGCTCAGTCCATGGAAGGCTGAAGGCACAAAGAAGGACAAAGCCTACTACCTACTGTACGTATACCCTTGCACTCTCCTGCACATTCACCCAAACCCTGTTACATTTTCTTCCACCCACTTGAACAAACTGAACACCACTAGGTCTCTGCAGCCGGAGCATCGTGACGTGCAGCCAGGCTTCTGAGGCCTTCCCTTCGTGAGGTCCAGCTGGGGACTGTGCTCTGTGACCTTCAGACAGGAACATGGTCCCCCAGGGGTGCTTTAGCCCATTTACACTGATGGCTAGTCTTTGGTCAAAGCTACTGCATCTATAGTCCTGTAACTACTGAATGCCTGCACAAGGTGCAGACAGATTTCCCACACTCCACATTTACCTTGCAAAAAGGAGAGAGGCCAAAGCCTTTAGTACCCAATAATTTAAAAAACACTTTCATATTCCTAGTTAAAAGCATTTTTATCTAAAGACAAGCATAGTTTCATAATTTGTATCTCAGGCTATCAGTATTAGGGCAGAGATAATGGGATAAATCATGGTTTAAAATGGAACGTATTAAGAGCAAAAGACACTTGATAACTGAACAATTCCTACCAGAAAATCTGTGGATTTATCTGCCTCTTATTTCTTTCCATTTGTACGTATGTGGGCACTACTCAAAGTAGTTAGCGATGCAAGATAAGAATGCATGAGAATTAGATAATAATCCTACAAACAAAATTATTATACCAACATTTAACATCATGAACATGAATAACCTTGGAATTCTGAGGATTTTGCTAAAAAACCTCCAAACCAATTATTTATTGTTTAATAGTTAGGGTGCATAGTCCTTACCAGCATACAATGCTACTGGCAGAGAACACTTGGTAAGCATGCTCAGAATATTAAAAGTACCATTTGAACATACCTTTGTGTAATTCAGACAAACCATTGCTCCACTTACAGTGTTGTATCTGATTGAGTTGTCCCTACTTCAGGAAAAACTTTTTATCATTTCAAAACAAATTATTCAGACATAATGGTCTCTGACTAAAGAGCTGTTCTGTAAGTTACTGCTTAAACATGTCTCGAGTATACATATTTTGAGAAGCACAAATACACACACAGAGTACATGTGTAAAACTCCACCTTTCATTATGTAATGGAAATTTTGCATGTTTTCTCTCTGCAAATGAAATTTTGTAGTTTCAAATGCATTGCCCTCGAGGGTATCAAGTAATGTGATAAAGTAATGAAAGGTTTCTGCTGTTACAATGAAGGTCAGTATAGCGTGGACCATTTCTTTTGTCTCACTTTTCAGGATGATCAGAGCATTGAGGCGATAAGAGGGATGCTGGTGCTTTTATGTGATGCAAAATTGTGAAGCTGTATGTCCAGTCATTGCCTGGTGCTGCACTGCAGCTTCTGAAACAAATCCTCGCCTGTCCCCAATGACATTAGGAGAGCTCAGGGCCTGCTTCTATTTTAAAATGACAAAAGCATTTTCCCTTTAAGGTTGAAAATATTCTTGATCACAGTATCTGATGTTATTGTTTTGAAAGAATCATCATAATTTATAATGGTATTCATTTATTAAACACATACATGTGGAAGTTAAATAAAGTGATAGGAAAAAAGTGTAAATAGTATGCATGGAGCCCACTGTGAATGCAGATGGAATTTCTACGGTTCACCTGACACTTGTCTGATTTAATGAAGACAGTAAATTGCACAGCACAGTAACTGCATTCCACACTGCATACACCACCATGCAGCCGCAGCTACTGGGGACAGATATTCCCTTTCTTTCAGCTTTACAATGTTCTCTCTGATTTAATCATCACATGGGATATTGGAAAATAGTCTCTAGGATATGGGAGAAAGTCTGTAATGCAAGCATACTAGCTAAACAGAGAAGAGGAAAATTACCAGGAAAAATTCTTATTTTCCTGACCCTGACCCTCCCCACATATAGAAGTTGAAGAATAGATGAATTCTTTGTCTGGTTGCCATGAAAACCAAGAGATGTAGCCTTACCTCAGAGGAAATGATGTTGTGCTCACACAATGAATAAGAAATGAGAGCTGCATGGTCCTACCTCAGCAGCACAAAGCTGAGTCAAAAGAGAGTCTTTCTAAAACCCAGACATGTGTGGATTCTAATCAGCTCTGTTTATAACATATGATCATAGTTAATTGTTCATTAATTCCACCATGTCATTTGTTCAGAGATTATACCCTCCACATAATGAATGTTTTGGGGTACTCTCCAGCAGAGGAAATTAAAATAGATAATAGCTGTGATTTTAAATAATCTTCTTCGCAATCTTAGGTTTGAATCCATTGACCTAAACCAGTTTTTAAAAGGTTTCAAAACATCAAAAAATTGTCTGTTCCCTTGGAAAAGAAAATGCACATGTGTAAATCAACAGGCCTACAGAACTGATGTGTTTCTCTCTAGCACTGGGCCTCACCCTGGAAGCTACCTCCCTACAAAGCCTTCCCTGCAGGGGATGGGAAGGTGGAGGACCTCAAACCTCCAGGTACATAATTCACCACCAGTTCAGCCAGTAGCCCAGACTTCAGTTACTTGCAATTAGTATTAATACCATTGCAAATGCTGAATGGAATAGTCACTAAAAGAGCACACAGCACGAAATGCCTGTATTAATGATAATGGAGATGTTCATGTTTCACTCCAGGATTTAGGAAAACACTTTAGTAAATTAATTTACTTCACTTTACAAGATGAGACATACTTGTGCAATGTCACAAAGAACATGCTCATCTGAGTAACACCGATACTTAACTATTTTACAGCTTAACTGAGTCTCCAGAATCATGGATGTGTCAAGAATGACAGTACATGCTTAACTGCCATCACCATGGGCTCGTATTTCATTTCACTTGCAGTCTTAGAGTAAGTTGATCCTTAATAGTTTTCACAAGACTGAGTTTGCTATAGGGTCATGATGTATTTGGAAGGCTGTTACAAAGAGAGCGGTATTAGTGACTGAAATGGCTCCCATTGCTCACAGCAATAAAAAAAAAATCTTGGAAAAAACCACCAGATTACACAGAAATTATTTTGGGAATCCCTTGCTGAATATAAATGATGCATTGTAATCAGAATTTTCAGCTTTCCAAAACAGTTGCAAAGAAATTTAAAAAAACACAAAAAATTAAAATAAAATCCTTTAGTTCAACATGTCAGAACACAGCTTTCAAGTGACTGACTTTTTTCATTTTCAAAATTTAAATCAGCATTTTATGGGTTGTTTGGGTTTTTTTATTTTATTTTTTCAGAATGTGTTCATCTTGTTATTGACTTAAAACACTTTGTTAAGCTTAAATCAAATTTGTGACTTTAAGCATATTAAACTCTGTATTTTTCAAATTAGGAAACTCTTATCTGAAAAAACTGGCCTGAATTAGATGCTAGGCTTTGGCCGGTATATTCCAAATTTACATTTGTTTGTGGCATACAAATAACTGCCCAAAGGAGAATTTACATACTTTACATATTGGATTAATACCTCTGTAACAGCAGCCATACAATGAGTTAATTAGCTGCTTAATAAGCATGATTAAAACAATAATATGAGTGCAATTATCAGCTGTGACTTAGTGCTAGGTGGCCTTCCTTGCCTTATTTAATGGACTTATCATTGTTCTTCAAGGTTTTCTCACTGCTAGTGTTTGACCATTGTTTACTGATATACAAATATTGATAACACAGGTTTAAAAAAAAGCACCTATGAGGAAAAGAATGTCTTTGAAATACCAAATTTTGATCAGAATCCCCAATATTTCAATCTACTATTCAAGGTAAATGATGTCATCTCTAGATCACAGGTGTTCACACTCAAGCTTGTTTGCTTAGAGCTGAGATAACTGATAACATTTCAGGATGGACCTTGTCTTCTAAAAACTCTCTCTTCTGATTGAGTAAGCACCATGGCCCCCATTCAACACATCACTAAAGACTGGACTCGGCTTCAAGCACACAGTGCTCCCTCTGTGCTCAACTGAATTACAAATTGGCTTAAACTTAAGTGCACGCTTAAGTACTTTGCTGGATTAATGCCAGAATATTTAGCACTTTTTACTAACCAGACACACGACAACAGAAGCAAA
Source organism: Haliaeetus albicilla (assembly GCF_947461875.1). Taxonomy (NCBI): domain Eukaryota; kingdom Metazoa; phylum Chordata; class Aves; order Accipitriformes; family Accipitridae; genus Haliaeetus; species Haliaeetus albicilla. The sequence goes on along the minus strand of NC_091493.1, from coordinate 7,900,693 downwards.
GATATTGTGCAGCTTGCTTAGTCATTTGTGAGCTCCGAGAAACAACGGTGCACCTTTTTATTGTCTGTTTTTCTGGCTGAAAGCAGAAGTAAAAATTAAGTAAAGATTTCAAAACCAGAAGCTGCCCAAAGTCTTTCTTTCCTGTCAGCTCAACACAAAGCTGATCAGCCTATCTAGTCACAAAATATTTTGCTTTCTGAAAACTGAAATCTGTGGCCAGCACATCGCATCATTTTTCCCTATGCATTTCAATTGCAACAGCTAATACATCTTTTGCAGCTAGAGGTTTTTAAAATCAAAGCAAAGAGAACATTTCCTTGATCTAATGTAAAGGAACTTAGTTCTCTGGAGGGAAAGATTTATTTAATTCCCCCTTTCTGATGAGATAGGTGAGTTCCCCTCATTTTGCAGACTACGCTACAAGTGGTTTGACTCCCTCCCACGTGCACACCCACTGCGTTCGGCAGCATCATTCAAGAAAGGCAACATGCCATGAGCCATAGGTCAAATGTTTTTAAAAGTCATTCCAAGTACAATGTAACTATACCTAAAAGACATGCAGCATCTTCTTAAGTGAAATCTTAAAGTTTGTAATACATCAGAATGGAAGAAAAACATTCTCTAAAATACCAGCTGCACGTTAACACCACAAGGCTGAAGGACCAGCTTTCCTCCACTGACTTCATTGGACTGTTAGCATGCAGTGCCAGGACAGCCATCAACGGAGTCTCCCACAAAATATAACTGCCCTTTTCTCATTACAGAAGGAAGTCTGAAATCCAGCATTATTATCGCTGCTTTGCTATAAAACATTCTGGTTCTGCTATTTGCCAAAAGCGCATGTTGTCATTCTGAGGCTGGTTAATACAGTCCCTCCGAGTTACCTCTGAACTTGTCCTCTCTTGCCACCACTCTTCCTCTGAGCAACCATTAATGTCTCTTCATCAAACAGCAAGATGTATTCAAAATAAGGTTGCTACATATTAAACCTAAATTGTACTGCTAGAAAACCCTGCCTAAAGCTATGCAGGCCTAATCTGTAACTGCCAAATATAAGAACTATAGACAATCACATTTATTGAATCACAGTAACCGGCTACCCATGAAATAAATCTGATTCCAGGCAGCCCTCATGTTAATAAGAGTTCATATATTCAATTTATATTTGCATGAACAAAACTATCCAACAGGCAAAGGACTGAATATTCATCTGAACAATAAATGCATAAAATAACTCTTATTAATAAAATCAACTGCCACTAGTTAACATGCATGTTTCTAAAAAAAAAAAAAAAAAAAAAAAACCACAAACCTCTATTTTGAATAACTAAACCAGACAAAACTGAACCCATAGGAAGACCCAATGTATTGCAAAGTTCCAGTCAGAAGCCTCCAAAAGCTCTGGCAGGGATTTTGCTGGCTAGCTTTGCAAGATCTCCCCCTGCTCCTCCCCCAGTTTTATTTTTACTCTTTGTATATTTCCTCAACAAGGAAGATGTTGTTTAGTTTGACTATGAATATAATCTGTGACTTTATTTTCCTTTTGGGGTATTACCTTTGTTCCTTTTTCAGGCAACTCTTTCAGACAACTATTTTCTAGGGAACAGGCAGGTAGGCACAGAGAGCATGTCTTGTGAGAACTAGGACAGAGATTCTGACTTGTCAAGAAAATGTGGAAGAATTTTACTGCAAATGAGAAAGAAACACACAGAAAGACATGATGCGCAATTTTTTTTTCCACTCCTAAATTTTAAGAAATAAAAAAATGTATTTTGGTTAGCAGACTGCTATTTTAGGGAACAATTGCTGTTTTGTAGGCGTGTGTGAATTGCTCAACTTCATACCAGAAATACCTTAAAACTGACAAGCCCTGATTAATTTCTGGTTACCTCTTTGTATGTGGACCTTGACAAAGCACTAGGCTACATATCCACAGTATAAATTCATGCAACCAGGTAATGGATAAGAGATCTTATCTTTTCAAGGATTTAATCAGATGCAATCTCTTGGATGTCCTCAAACCAACTAAATTTCTCACCCTGCTATATAAAGCTAGAGGCTCTTTATCTTATTGCCTACTTCAATGCCTGAATTTCTCCCCCTAACAAGCCAACATCTCTGTCTGGGGAGGAGGGTTCACAAGGACAACTGCAGTCCCACAGCAGCAATGCAATCAGAGAGCAGCAGCCCCGCAGGCAGCACGGTATTTGCTCGCTTGCAGTATGGCTGATACTCTCAGGGAAGACAGATAACCCCTTAGCCATCTTATCAGCCATACATCACCTTTACTGCTCATAGAGCCTATCTGCACTGTCCTGAAAGGAACTGCAGGCCTCTCTGAACTCAGCAGGGTTTAGAGCCCAGTCCCCAGCAGAGACTGAATTTTTGCTGCCTTTGCCCTGTTCTGCTCCCTCCCCTCCTGGGTTTTATCTACTGACTCAGCCTGCGCAAAACATTGTGGGTTAATAAGGAGCTCCGCAGAATGATGGGTTCATCTCCCAGTAGCTAGTTACAGCCAAAATAAACCCAAACTTCTGGGTCAGCTGCCCCAATCACTTCTGTATCTCCCCTTTAATCACTGCTCCCATTTCAACATCAAGGCCCTTTCTAATGCTTTCATTCCTTTTTCTCATCTTCCTTCAAACTGGCTTGTTTTAAAAGTGCACCAGCTTTGTTTGCTCATTTGCATTTGGTAGTAAACAAGGAGAAAGGGGCAGCTTTGCTGTTGGGAACAAAGGGCTATGCTTTTGAACAGCTTCCCTGTGGATCTTGTTTGGTCACAGCATCTCTTGGCTTTCCAACCCAAGGCAGATTGTGCATGTGGCCTTTCAAGCTGAATTATTGCACATGTTCAGTGGTTCTTCTAATTGGACCTATGACTTGACCGCAATGCAGTGAGTTTAGCTTCAAGGATAACAGGCACATAGGTCAACAAGAAGATACATACAACGTTACAGAATATACTACATTTAGCCATTTTAGATTAAACTCATTAACTTCTAAAACCAGGATTTGGACAATTTTCCTGTATATTGAATGGGCTAAACAATTGGCTAAACAATTCTGAAAGAGCTTTACAAAATCTTCGTAAACAACATGCATTTCTATCTGCAACTTAACTAGTATGACCAGTTGTTCTAAAACAGCTGTTAGCCAATGGCTTGGTATAAGATATAAAAGAAAATTATTCTAAATAACAGTAAATTGGATTTTTATACTGAATACCAAAGGCCATAATTAAATTGTTACCATGCATGCTTCCTCTCCACAAAAAGCTTTTTAAAAAGCATATACTTCTTTAAAAACATCTCTCCTCCAAAATTATGGCAAGATACCAGCAAAAATATTCCTGAGAGCTGTGGATGTAGCCAATAGGCTACACCAGGGCAGCACTGAGGTCATTAAAAAACTAAACCCTACACGGGCCTTATTTTGTAGCAATAGTCCTTATGCAAGGCATGCAAAACATATTCTATATCAAGAACAGAAAAACAGTCAGTCATTTGAAAAGAGATCCTTAAAACACACAAGAACAAAAATATGGAGGTATTTTACAGAGAGAAAAACCAGTAAATAAAGTGCTTAAGATCAAACTGGAAGAGTCCGTAGGAGACCCCCCTACCCTTTGTTTGTTGTTTGGATGACTCAGAAGTTTGCATACTTTTATCTTTTATGTGGGTAGTGTGTGCTGAGTGTGCAAAACATTTATTAAGCCTTCTTTAAGCATAACCAGACATTCTGATATTACAAAAAAGGTAGACAGGAAAATGTCAGATAGGAACATCAAACAACATACACTTTCCCATAACTGTTAAAAAGCGTTGGCTGTTCCTCAGGCTGCCCTACTTAGAAACTTTGATTGTTCACCCACTGTCATGAGAAATGTTTTCCTCTCAACATCTTTTTAATCTTTTCAGACTGGTAGAAAAACAGCAGTCTTCAGTTATCAGAATTTTGATGTTTAACAGCTTCAAGGTGCTGGTGGTTTCAAATTAAATCAAGTGGTAGGAAAAACTAGGACTGCAGGTATCCAGTGCATTCACTGATTCTCCTTGAAGATGTTTTCTTTGCTTAGATGGTAAAAATGTAATAAAGCAAACCTTTCTCACCTACTTCTCAGCAATATTTCACTATAGAATGTTTTAACTTTTTAGAGTCTTGTGTAAGAAAAAGGAAACCGTCCACAGCCACCCTCCAGAACATACTGTCTGCTACTGTCTGGCCAAAAAAAGCCTCTTTTGAGAGGCTTCCTCAGCACTACAGGAAAAGGCTGCATTTACTCACACATAGATTGAGGTTCTTTTTTAGCTTGCTGCACCATGAGATGCTTGGTACACATATCTCTCCTCTTGGGGTATCTTTCCCCTCAGGCATGGAGAGCACTCCAGGCTTATTCGCCTGTGCTTCAAGGTCTAGTCAGCAATCTATTTCTGAATAATATCTGCATTAATTTTCCTACAGTCTGGGCATGAAAACATTAGCCTCAGCACAAGAGACGATTGCTAGATTCATACAAATCCGAAGGGGGCAGGACAACAAGTTACAGACTCAGATCACCTAGGCACTGATATATCCTCATGGGCCAATGTTAAATTCAGCTGACGAGATGGTTGCAAATGCTAAACAATAAGCTAGTGATTAATGAATGGGAAATGATTGCAATTTCAGAGATACCATGGTAGGGTCCAGAAGGAGTTATGGGAGAAAGAAAAAAAGCTGTGTGGGAGAAGATAAAATTATTCAACCTATGAAGGAATTTAATCTAAAGCTAAGAATGCCTATATTTATAAGATACTCTGATTACAACCCTGGAAAAATTACTTGAAAGTTATACATTGCTAGGTACAGTCAGTAGCTCAGTTCCACCTTTGCCTTCTATTAGTAAAATGCCCCATAAACTCGTGTTGGGAAGTGGAGGGAATATCTATCCAGGGGATATTGCACAGCTCTGCTTTTCTACAGGTTCCCAGAGAACACTGGGGACCACTTCCAGATGGGTAACCTTGGGGACAACATACAGGACATGTCAATGGGAAGGACAACTACCCAGCTAGCTGTGACAATCTTGCTTAACTGAAGGAGGTCAACGATGGAGTTATTCTACATCCTGACATTTAAGCATAATTCCCCAGAAAATAAACCAATGTGCTGAACAGAAAGTGAATTCCACAACTGTATCTTCTACCAACACCAAATAGGGCAGGTAAAAGTATGGTTTATTAGAACATACAGACAGGATAGCATCACTATGGTTTCTCATTTTAATACTGCCTTTAAGGAAAGCTCTTTAGAATATGCAAATCAGTGTGCTCTAATTGAAAGGTAGATATCAAAAACTGCACTGACTTATGAATTGTTCTGAGCTTTGTGAACTCAGAACATGATGCAGAAATTGCTGGTGATGCTGTCATTTGAAGAATTTCAAAAGAAAAGTGGCAGAAGTTTGAAAAAGACCATTTAACATTTTGATCTGTTCTATCTAATGACTTGTTCTTTCAAATTGTCTTTTCATTAAAAAAAGGATTTATAATATCTTTAGTAATCAATGACAGCAATAGAACAGAATCACAGTGGAAATTACATAAATGAAAAAACCAAATTATTTATATGCACCCACACAGTGTATACTTCTGAAAACACCACTAACATCTTTGTGGACGGCTTCTCCCTAAGGGCCCAGACTAACCAACAGCACCGGTGATAGGCTGAGCCTGGCTTTCCAGGAGCCGCTGCATGGGAGCAAGGGGAACATGCTTCCTCTGAAATTAAACCCCTTGCAGCACCATACAACCTCTCCCAGTGAAGTGCTCTCTAACACAGATGGAGATTCACTGTGGGAAGCAGGGACACTTCGGAGATGCCTTACTCAGGACTATTGATCAACACAGGTGGGGAGTCACTGCCAAATCCCTGACCACCACCTCCCCTCCTGCTCTCGCCCTGCATACATACAAACTCACTCACATGGTACATGCATTGTGTGTATGTTTTGGTGTGTATAAATCCTTTACTTGTAGAGGGTATGAGTTTTTGTACACACGCCGAACTCTTCAGCAGAGCTCAAAGATGCCATGCAAGCAGCTGTTCACAAGAACGGCATCCCCAGCTTGGCAGATCACATCATCGTTAGTGGAGAAGAGTATTTGTGTTAAACCCCGTGGTTACTTGTCAGTACTAGTGAACTATGTGAGTACTTGAATTCAGATTGGTTACTAGTTTCTTGTAGTCTATCAGAGTTGAAGGATTTGCATAATCATGGTGCTTACTTTTAAAATATGATGATGTAAAACCAGCCACTTCAGCAGCTCCAGGAAATCCCTTCACAGCACTCAGAATTCAGCGACTACCTGCCTCCTCTTCCAACTTCCCTCCTAACTGTCTTACTCCAGCAGAGCCTGGGTACTTAATAACATCTTATTTCAAAAGGCAGAGGCCACAGGGTTAAGGACAGGGCTGTAGCTCAGAGCTGACAAGATTTCACAAAAAAAGATACACTTCTCTGCTTTCAAAAATACCTTCCATATTCTACAAAAATACAGACAATTGACATATTATACCCTCATCCCATCTATGCATATGTACTTAAAGGGGTATTACAAATCAGCGTGGAACACATGAATGTAATTCAAGCTCATTTAGTGATGAGTGATTTTCCCTCGACACACACCAAAACTGAGAGCTGTTCAGAAATCTGCTCAGAATCTACAAACCACAATCTTCTATAAGCCATCATGGACAGCTTTGCAGAAAGCAGGCAGTGATTTCCACTGACACCGGATCAGGTATCAAAGTGACACATGCATCCTTTCCTTCACAAGGGAAGCAAGTGACAAGATCACAGTGGTTTTTTGTATTTACAAATTATTAATTCCATGGGTGAAGCACCAAGCACACCTGGGAGACTGCCCAGCTCCTTGTAGAGATGGGGTCACCAGAGACACCAAGTTTAATGCTGCTGATGGAGATTTTGTTGAGGTACCCTCCACTAGGCACTATGGTATATATATGTCATGTTACACCCATGAAATAAATGCAGACATTGTGTCTGCATAACTTGCCATGATGGTGTAATGGATACCTGTTAAGGTACAGACCTTCATTTCCTGCTTGTGCTCATGAGCAATGGCTGTGTTAACAGAGGCCTTGGATACTACCACTTTTATCAAGAAGTAACTACTTCTATAAAGTCCTGTTAATTCCAGTTGGATCAATATGGAGTAGGATATATTCTGCATAAACTAGGATATCAGAAACATAGAGTGAACCCCTTCTACCTTGTCCTTTTATGTTTAATTATGAAAGATTTTAAATGAAAAATTAGGAAGATACTGAAATGAACACTTGAAATGAGATTTAAAATTGATACACAAGCTGTCATGGCACAACATATAATACATTAGATCCTTCAGCTGCTCAATAAGCTAAAATCCAAAACTGTGAATAAAACATAGCTGAACAACCAAAAGATTAGATAAAATACATCATTCAGGTCATTAAAACAAACCAAAAGAAGTTTTCTAAAATAACACTCAGATGAAGGTGGCTCTGCAGTACAATAGGCCCTGTATCTTTCCGCAACTACAAAGGCAAAATAAAGTTTTAGTTCTGGTACATAATACAAAGGCATTAAACTGCTTGTGTACATCTTAGAGCACTAACAATCTCATGCGGGACAAATTCATGTTAGTAAACAGTCTAACTTTCTAAATAATGGAGAACTTCAGTTTATTGGCAAAATTATAATTTTTTTTTTAAATAAATACATCCCAGAGCAAAATTTCTTTTCAATTAGCAAAACAATCTTCATATCTCAATCTAGTTCTCCTGTCCACATTAGTCTTACTTGAATAAATACTAAAGAAACATTCTGTTGGATTTCCCTTCCAAGTCACCACACAGTGATTTCAATCTCTGTAAAAAATAAAAACAAAAGCTGACCTCTTCTGTGGAGATCAGTAACTAGCCACCTCACAGACCACTGGCTAACAAAGCAGAGCTCCGCACAAATACCGCACTCAGGCAACAGATATACAAGAAAGATTTTAAAAAGCATTATACAATCCCAAACATCCACCAGAGATGCCAGTGCCTGATCTGCAGAATGCCCAAAGCTCTCAGCTGAAGCTGCAGGGTTGGCGGATACTTGATACCTTTGAAAATGAGGACATTGCTTCAATGTATCTCACTTACATGCACTGAATTATCCTCTGAAGGCACCTATCTTTTTCCATTTAATATATAGGGCTATAGCCTAAGTTAGATAACTGAAGTCAGGAATAATGTGGGGCAGCTATATTGTCTCAGTTGAGCTCATTACCTGAAAGGGCCCACACACATCCCAGTCTAATGGGGAGGCATTATTTTGTGGAGTTGCTAAAAGGCCTAAGAGGTTTCCAACTTGACAGGCATGCTGGGACTGATCAAACCCTTAAGGCCCAGTTCTCTATACCTTTACAACACAGCCCTGTGCTAGCCCTACTGCCTCAGTCAGAAAATCCCCATTACCACTCTACCAGTGGCCTAAATAGCTGTACAAACTACTGAGTAGCAGCAAATCCAGCCTTTTATTGTCCAAACTTCCATTCAAATCAATGTGGGAATACATCAGGCTTTGTATGGGAATTAAATAAATATATAATTTTTAAATACATCTTACAACTCAGAGTTTTCTTCTTCTCTATTTCTTTCCTCTACCCACATCACATATACCAAGAGCCTAGTTCTTACTCCCCATTCTAGTCAAACTAGGTCTGACCGAGTCTAACATTCAATTTTAGCAGGTGCTCAGTCAGTTCCACTAGCATTTAGTGTAACAAACATTTAGTGAATGGCCAAGGGGAATTCTATCAAAGTACGCACAACTTATCCTGAAGCCATCAATTCAGGCAAGTTAAGAGCTTGAAATTATCAGTGCTTTGACTTTTGGCACAGGGCTGAATATTCATAACTGCATAAAGAGTTTGGGGTTTTTTTATTAAAAAAACAAACAAACAAACAAAAAACCCCACTGTTCATCAAACATTATCTTTGAACTTTCTTTTGCTTCAAAAGCATCCATTTTCCCCTCCCCCCTCAGCTCTTCAAAAAGAACCCCAATAAAATCCAGCCTGGGTAGAAAAAACAGAAGGATAAAAGACTCCATTAATACCAACCAACCAAGTAGTTGAAACAGTATTGATTTACACTCACTGAGAGTCCAGCTCTAAATCTAGTCACTGAGCAATCTTCCTATAATGGCGAGGATGCCCATTGTTGGTCCTCCCTCTTCCCCATCTCCTCCCACCACAAGCTGGTAACATCAAGCATAACATGGTTTATAACCCAAACTAACATTTGCATAATAACTAATGGCCATCCGTTGCGACGGCACAATCCTGAGGCATCAAGAAGGTGAAGAGGAAAAGCCGAATGTTCTAAACCTGCCTAAATAAAACTGTAAACTTATAACAGTGCAAAATTTTTTCTGGGTTTATAAACAACAAAGCAATGCTGAGCAGTGCCCACTTCAAATGATGCTGTAGTGCTACCCACACAATACAATGCAATCTTTTCATTCCTTTGGGGGTCATCTTCAAAGAAAGAATTGTTTTTCCAGCTGAATACAAACACTCTTTCACCACCCAACCCCATGCTAGTAACAACTCAACACTGCTAGTAGATGTCCCATCCACCAGTGCCCCTAAACATCTATCAAAAGTATCTTTAAATTCTTTAATTAGATTTGCCTCTGGCAGAGCATCATGTCCAAAATCAAGGACATGACTGAAATTTTCCTCACACCTAGGGAAGATTCACTGACTTAACAGTTTTTCCTTCAGGCCCTAAATCTACACAATCTTTTCATTTACTATAGGTCATGTTCCCAGATATTAGAGCAACATCCACCTGGTTTATGCCTTAACACAACTGAGTTAAGGAACAATCATTTGTGCACAACCTATCTAAGTTCTACTACTGTCAAGTTCAACTGTTCAGAAACTATGAAACATCTCTCTAATCCTGAGATTTGTTTAAAAATCATAAAATTAAAAAAAAAATAAAAATGGATGGGGATTTGTACTTGTTATCTGAGTTAAAAGCCTTAAAGCTCACATTTCAAGCTTTACCTGATAACTGGTAGACTTGTTTGCATGTGAAAACTGCACCAATTCCAACCCTAATTGCTTTTTAAAACCACAGGGCAATTCATTGCAGGAACATGTGCCTGTGAGAGAAAGAATTATTCCCGTTTTCCTTAAACCTGCTTTAATTATCACTGTGAACCAAACTGAAGAAGTCATTTGTGCTGAAGTTGGTCTGCACGCAACCCTTTGCTCACGTTAATTGAAAAAATTCACCATCTGCACCCACACAAACTCATGAGACTTGTACTTGACATGGCTGAGATCCATAAAATATTTGACAGCCCTGAGAGAGCTGAGGGGAAAGTAAACAGTGGGAGTCTCCCAGCTAGGACATGATGATGCCCTCCTGGGGTCCTGATGCCCCTGGGAGGTGTTTCCAGCTCTGCTACCTTGGGCAGTCCAAGCCATCTCCACAGGCCCTCGCAGCTGGGAGCAGAGCCCAGCCCAGAAGATGCACAAGCTCCTTGAAGCCACATGAACAGCTGCACACCTACAGGTTGTTCCTGATATGACATTTCAATTTATACCCATTAGGAAATTGCAGGGCAATTTTTCCAGCAGACCTGAAAGTTAAGTAAAACCTTCAAACACTGTGAGCCTTATGATGAAATGACCAGGATTTGCAACATTGGCATGCATTACTTTCTCTGCTGCCCACAAGTTTGCAGCAGCAGAGGATGTGACAGCAACAGCCTTTAACATCTCAGATACAGCAGCAGTCAGGCTTTGCATTGTGATCAAGCTATTCTGTGTTCCCAAAGAACATGCTAGCTCCTGAGCACTACATGCAAATGGAAACCACTTCAGTCCTACTGAATATTGTATAAAACATAAATCATTGAGTATGTGCCAAGACCTGCCCTTCTCTTCTACTATGCACTGAACAGAGAACACAAAAAACAATTTCAGAGATTTCACCTTTATTTTAGGAACAGCACTGACTAAGCAACTAATTTCTTTCCAGACATTATTATAGGATAAAGAATTTCTAGTTTTCGCAAACCAAACTACATACGACAGAGCCACACTATAAGAAATCAAGCAAGCTATCCTATGAATCACTTATTATTAAGGGTGGCTTGGCTTGTTCTGTGATACTATTTAAGGCTTAGGTCTGCCCTTGGGTGTACTCAAACTATTTGCAGTGTAGGACACTGCAAAACCATCCAGAGGCAGAACTGCTTGAAGCTGTAATATAAACTTGAACAGAATAAACGGGAAACCTGTATAATGCAGACCCTTCACTGTACCCACTTCACTTGCTGGTCCCATCCCCTTCTCTTGCATGAGTTAAACTACTTAAGCTCTGAACCTTCAGAAATGTCTTGAATTCAGGCAAACACAAAGAGCATGGTAGGCCCACAGGGCACAGAAGCACAACACCTCTACAGAGCTAAGTGTGGCAATTTGAAAATATCTCACCTTGAAATGAAATAGGATTGGATATAATACAGGGGTTTGTTTTGTGTATATTTTTAAAAAGGTCATTTCTCTCGTACAAATATTGCAGCAGGCCTTAACAGAAACATTATTGCACTGTAAATTGCTTAACCAGTCAAAAGCAGTGAAATATTACGCCCAGACAGCAATCCTCAAACTAAATAGGAACATAAATCATCATGACTGTTGCTGGTATCATCAAGTCTAGGACACTGGGTGCTCCCACCAGCCTTGCTTTCTAACCATTGGCTGCCTTGGTCTCCTTACTGTATAAATTATCCAGAAACGTTAGCACTCTCTGTTGTTCCAATCTGATTGGAAGACCCTAAAGGATATTTCTGTATACTGCTTAAGCAAAGGGTTAGCTTTGTGCAGTATCATGTGATCAACAAAAAAAACCCCAGAGTACTGCTTGCTTGTGGGTGGTGCAGAGGAACAAGAAGTGACTCACAACTCATAGTGGAAAAATTGGGGGGAAAATGTTTTAAATAGTCAGGAAAGTACAAAATGGCAAACCACAATTATTGGACTTCCTACGCCCTATGTACTGGGTGGCAGAACCATGTCTTTGCTATGAGAAGACTGATGCCCAAATGTATAAATGTTAAGTGAAGCAATTGCTGCTTTTTGGTCCATTCTCCTAGTAGAGAGAGCCTCTACATGCCCTGAATCTGCAAAGTCCTAAGGAAACCCAGAAAGAAACTGGAATAAGCTACCAAATTCCAGTGTGACATGAAGGGGTCAGGGGAGGGGGAAGGGGGGCGCGATACCCAAAAAAAGCCTTTGGTGGAGCAAAAGCTCTCTATTTTATCTCATTCTTAAGATGCAGAAATAAAACACTGAAAAAAATCCATACATTTGAGATTAATAGGCTGATATTTATCCATGTGCCATTCTGGTTGCCAAGAGATTTCTTTTCTACAGCACTGTGTTGTATAAACAATAAAGCATTTTTGTCCACAAAGCAATTGTCTCACCTCACTGAATCAAGAGCCTCTCACTGCCACATCACTTCTATATTGTTCTAATTACAAACTGTGAGAAATGACCGTCACACAAAGACAGTATATGGGTATGGTTGGGCATGCTATTGTTAAACTTGAGCACATTAAGTACAACGTGGGCTTCCTGCATCATGAGTAGAGTCAGCTGAGAGACTATACATTTTAGCTCACAAGCCATAGGTAAATATGGGTTTGCAGGCCAGCTCCTAAAATTCGTAACTGCTGTGGTAATTTTCAGCTGGGGGAAAAAAACCCACCGTGATAGCTATATTACAGACCTGCATATAACCTAAATAGAAGGCAAGAAAAATATTACTAATTCAGGCTAGTTTCAAACAGCAGCGCCCCAAAGAATCTTATTTTCACACTTTCCTTTATACTGGAAGATGATTCAGAAGATCTGTATGTATACATTCACACAGAAAAAATACCTACAGTTAACATGCTGCAGTACATTCACTGCAGCCATCTAAACAGTCTCCTAATGTGCTCACTAGAACAGAAGGCAGTGGGTTTCTTAGTGCTTTTCATTATGTATAGTACTGCCATAGCAGAGAAAAAAGAGAAAAGGGCAGGGAAATGCTGACTCTCACCCAACCAAAAGATGCACATATGTTAGAGGAAATCTACATGTCATTTAGGAAGCACATGCACCGCTTATCTGAGCATATGAACATAATCCAATCCCCCCCTTAGGGGGATTTCACAAAGGCACACAGAAGTACTACATACCCAGGTTTCTGTTAAGACAACCGACTTCTTGATATGTTCTTGAAAAATTGTCATAAAATACAGCCAAAGACAAGAAATCAAGGCAGGGCCTTATGTCTATGGAGCAGAGTACAAGGTGTCATTTTTAAGGACATATCCACAGAGCTGCCAAAGTGACTGGCCTCTTCATCTGTCCTTATGCCACAAACCATAACTATTTTGCTTTATACCTTAGAGAGAAACAGTAAGACTGGAATCACACAGAGGCTCCTGAACTGAACAATGAGCAATGCAGTGCCTACAGAATTTTTCAGATCCTAGTTTGCTAGAGGGTTTTCTGCAGCTAAGACAAATCTACAGCAGAGAAAAACCAGGCTCTGTGATCTCAGTCACATATTTCCCTAACAAAAGAAAGTTGCTAATAACAGATTGTTACAGCTCAATTCTGTAAAACAGCTCACTCTTAGTAGAAAAGAGAAACACCGAAACACCTCATTTCTGTAACATTATCCCAAAAATGGATGTTTCAGAAGCCAAACATGTGACACAGTCCCAACACAAAGAAAAAAAAATCTGCCTCCACACACATCCCTTTTAAGTACATGTATGTAAGGCTAAACTATTATGCCATTAAACCTATGAGAAAGCTCAGCATTTAACCTCACATCGTGGTTACAAACTATTTTCAACTCACAGCTTGCATATCACAGTAACACAAGTGAGTTATCTGAGAAACGAATGCACACCTTCTGCATCACCACTGCAATCAACTAATATTCAATTAAACATTCAATTGCTTTGCAAACCCCACAGCACTGGTTATCAATGCTATTTTACAATGTTAACAAATTACTCCAACAGCTACCAAGTTACACGCAAGAATGAGCTTTGATACTTCAATTGCAAGGTAAGAAAATTAAAACAAAAGAATCCCTGTCAGAATTTGGCACAGATCTAGATACCTTTTTCTTCCGATCCCGGGATCTTTTCCTGTGTTTTCTTTTTTTCTCAGTTTCTTCATCAGCATTAATTTCTAAATCCCTGGTTTTCTTTAACTGTGATGCTGCGTGAGCCATAATGCATTAAAAATCCTTTACAACAATGTTCCCTTGTAAAAGGTGATTTCCTCGGGCACCTTTAGCCAGCCCTTACAGCAAATGTTCCAGTGATTGGAAGGAAATCTGTGACCAGAGCCAGGAACACATTCAGGATTCAGAGATCTCACAGAAGCTTGCAGTCACTACAAAAAAACATAGTTGCAGATTTCTTCCTATACCTTTCTATACCTGAACCTTTATAAAACAGCGCAGCCATCGTAATGCATTTAATGTAATGAAAAAGACAGCTGGGACAGAGAAAGCTGTATTATGGCTGTATCCCCTGCCACCAGCTGGAAGTGTCTAAGTGACTCCACTGAAGGGGGAATGCTGAAAAGGAGTGCTTTCTATTAAAAAAAATTCCAGAACAATAACATACGCTGTATTGTATTTTCTTCACTAATCCTAAAGCACGTTTCTAAAACCTATTAAAAAATGCAGTGTTAGTGATGTACATTTCTCAGCTAGTTTTGTATGCTAAGCCATTTAACCTATAATGAAATGGAGCAGCTCCTACTTTAGGTTAACTGCTGATGGTGACAAAAAAATAAAATAAAAATTTCTTTTTACCATGGAGACCCTGACTGCATTATGTAGAAAACAATGCATGCATTGCCGTATCTTAACAGTGTGTCCTTTATACCCATTTTTCAATTCCAACACATTTTGTGAGAGAGGATTACAGAAAGCCCTGTTGTCTTTTTTCCCTTTTTTTTTTTTTTTTTTAAACATACTTATTACAACACATCATACAGAAAGAAAGATGCAATCACACTAGTGTGTGAAACAGGCATTTAATTCATGGAAGATTTCCTGGCACCATTCTTTTACGTGGTCAGAAAGGGAAATCGGCACTATTTCCATGTAGTTGGAAATGTACTTTTAGGCTTTTATGTGAAGGCTTGCTTCAATCATCTTACTATTTTTGCCACCTGAGTCCTCAATGACTGCAGCTTTTGAATATTCATTATGGGAGGTAAAATAGCAGCAGTATTAAGGCCTGCAGGAGGATCTTTTACTAGGATGAACACAGAGCAAGCATCTAGTAAATAAGGAACCATATTTTTTCTACACAAATATGAACAATCAGCAGCTTGCCTCGAGATTGCTGTTTTTAACCTTTCCCAGTATTCCTAGTAGCATACTTCACAGTAATGAAGATTAGCGTTTTAAGGCAGTCTGATTTCTTTCAGATAAGAACCAGAAGTCTCCACAAGTGAAACTGGTGTATTTTACATGAGACTAGCTTTTATTCCCAGAAGGAAAAAACAGAATTTACTGTAAAAATAAAGTTAAATTTATTTGAAGTGCAATTAGCCAAATCATAGTGAATCTTTGAAGTGTGGCATAAAATCCAGAGAGGTCTCATGAGGTTGTAAATATTCTTCCCCTGAACTTGAGAGACGTTTTCTGAATCCTGGTTGTTGAGGTCCAGTAAGTGACATGCATCCGTTGCTTTAGTTTTCACAGAACATGGCTAAAAGTAAAATAACCTTTTAAGTCTCCAAAACAGAAACTACTTTGAACACACTGTATGTTGTCCAAAAGGCAGCACATAGTGCAGTTTGTCTACTGTTCACAGGCTAACAAACTAGGTTTAAAAAATTGTTTATTCTGGAATGACTTTTAAGAAATGCTCAAGGATGGAGACCACAGTTATGTGACCTTAGGGACCTTTCTTCCTGATGCAGTAAAATCACAGGTTCCTGTCTGTATCCAAAACTCCCTGTACCTACACACCACCATGTACCTCTCCCTACTCTTCCTCCACATCTGAAAGACTTCTGAAGACTCATATAATGCTGCCTTTGGAAAGTTGTGGAAAGAGGAATGTTACACTTGGGCAATGCCTGGTTTTGAACCAGAAGTAAATTCCCACTTCTCCATGTGCTACGGAAGCTTGAACAAACATATTTCTATTTATAAAGATGCAAAGAGTATACCCGAAGTATGCCCAGAGCATGCTTTCAGGCATAACTGCAAGCAGTCAAAGGCCACATTCAGGCAGGTATCTGGATTTTGGCCCAGCTCTTCAGTGAAGCACTGGGCAGCAGTGAGAAGACTCTATTGTACCACAGGAGCCCTACTGGAGAGGGGAACTGGGTAAAGTTACTCATTTAAGGGGGCTGGAGAAGATATCTCAAGGATGCTGGTGGAGAAACTATCAAGTTTCAGTGGGAAATGGAAGACTGCCTTGTGCCAATTTAAAAAAGAAAAAAAAAAAAAAAGGCAAAGAAAAGGCATCCAAGGCTTCACTTTCTAGCTCACTAGCTGCCTGCATGACCTTGGCAGTTATTGTCTCTGAAGCTCCATTCTTTCTCTGTAAAATAAAGTTGACATTAGTTCCCCTGCCTGACAGAACAGTTATTAACAGGGAAGTGCTTAGAAAATACATCAGGACCAGAACTGAAAATGGATTCAACAAAATTCAATAGAGTTGGATCCCTCTTATTCCCAGCACATTTCCATCTGGATTTGGAAGACTCATGAGCCTTTGCCTTAGGAAACCAACTTCTTATTTGAGCCACAAATGAAGCGAATGCTGCTGTCATTCACTGCTTGCGAGCTAATCCTGTTATGTTCCATAAATCTTTTAACTATACTAGCCTGTAATTTATGCCTAAATAACCTCATTAAATGGAAATACAAATAACATATTATAAAGTGTTATATGTTTAAAATACTTGAAGCATACTTTTTAAAATGTTGGTACAGAAAATAATATGCACATGTGCAGCTTAAAAGCCCTAATGCCACCTTATGCACAGGCCATATTCTATGCAGGTAGAAAGCAGTCCAAGCTTTTATTAATGAGAATAATTCTAAAAAATGAGGATAATAAGTGAACCCACCCAATCCCTTGAGATACGCGTAAGTACAAGGATGTTATCTGTTAGCCAAGCCTGCTTCATCCCAAGTATCTTTTCAGCTCATTAACCAACTAGACCAAACATGTAGACCTTTTTATTATGTGGATTACAATCCCTGCTTGAATTGTAGAGTCCAAATTCCTCCTGAATTAGATTTCAGGAAGAAAAAACACTTTTTCAAGCTAGGATTTTGACAAATTATGTCTTAGCTAGTAAAGCAACAGTTAAAAAAAAAAGAAAAAAAGATGATCCTTTATAGTTGGAGCAATACTAGGGAGATTTTGGGTGGCTTGCAGGCTGGAACAGTCTCAAACAGAAAAGAGGTTACAAAAAGGTTGTGAGTAAAAGATTCAGACCCCTGCGGAAAAGAGACTGTATATGTACAACTTCTGCTTTTAGAGAAATGGTAAACTGGCCTCATTCACTGGACGGCGATAGGGCACTGCCAGATGAAAGATGGACAAAGAGTGAAGGTTTTCATGCCAGATATGTCGTAACTGACTTCAGGGGAATTAGGTACTGGAAAGCTTCATTAAGTGCTTCTTTTTAGACTTCAGTAAAATAATTAAGCTATTTGATTTCACCCTTAATTACAAAGTTAATGAAATGCCAATGAGTGTTTCAGCACAATCCATAGGGTCCTGATAAAGTTAAGGAGAATGATAAACTGTATCTTACTTGAACAATGGGAAATTTACACTTTCTGTTAGTGCAAGGATAACATCTACTTAGCTTCATCTACCCACAAAGTCCTAATAATGGCTGGGAAGTGATTTTATCAACTTGAAAGTGAAGTGTGTTATTTGGTTTAGTTTAAGTTGCTAGTCCCACTGTTAAAACTAGATTCAAGAGAGGTTGCAAAACGGCACTAGCACACAATATTGAGACAGATTTTGAAAAACCACAAGCAGTTATTGGAGGGGAGAAATGTTTGCTATCTAGTTATTGGAGTTAATTTATCAATTAGGTAGCAGCTTATGGAGCAAAGATGGTACCATTACTTTTACATTTATTTTAACTAATTATGTGGCACAAGAAAAAAAAGATGAGACAGTAATGAAAATATTGGTTTACTAAGAATATACCAAAAAATGGATCTATGAAAATCTAAGCTCTTTTAGGGAAGGTGGAACACCATAGAAACATTCAATATTTACATTACTTAGATCACTATGGATCAAAAAAGGCTTATAATCATACACAGTGCTAGAAGGTCACTATGACAACTCTTACTGGTAAGCAAAGTATGTTTACATTTTTCCAAAGCTGAAAAGAATTGTTATAGGTAGAATAGAAAGAGCAGAGAGCAAAAGAAAGGAAAACACATGAAGAAAAATAAAACCAATTCTTGTTATATTACTCTTAAATTCTTAATTTATGAGTTATCTGATACAGAACAAATTATAAAAGGGGGAAGGGGAGTCTATCTTTCTGCTGCTATAGGCCTGCTCTGGATTATTTTGTTGAGAAAAGCAGTGGAAGTGAGAAAAAAAAAAAAAGAGAGAAGAAGAACAAGACATGATAGAAATAAGGGCAATATCAATTTACTAATTCATGAAAATTACACTTTGGGAGAAGACTAAGCAGAAGAAATAAGAGGTCTGTTTTGAAAAAAAATGCTATGTGAAATTTAGTTAACTGAGAACTCTTCAAAGGAGTCTCATAAGATTCATCTGCTCATGCGTTAGACTAGCAGGCCTCGCGTCTCAAAAACAAATGCAAAAATAAAGCAAACAAACAAGATTAAAAGCTTATTTATCATCTAGTTTTACTTTTATCTCCTTTTTACATATCTGATGTCAGGGCAGGATGGACCCATCTCCAAACATGCAGAAAATCGAGGTCACTAAGTAGCAAATTAATGGAAAATAAGAGAAGTTAAGGCTTGTTTTGCCATTCTGTTTTGTTGCATTGAGTTTCCCCCACCACCTGCTTCTTCTAGCAGAATTCTGCTTTGTCAATAACAATCCCAGAGAAACTCTGAGGAAACATGACAGAGTCAGAAAGGGATGCATGCACTGCTTGGAGAAAAGGGAAATATCTAAATTGTAGTTTATAGACAACTTTTATATTGCTTACCCCTTAACTTCTTTGACTTTACAGTATAAAATTTGGGATTTTATTGAGTTACGTTTTATTTCTTATTTGACTTCTTTAGGGCACAACAGCTTAAAAAAAAAGCTTTGGAAATGACAAAAATTCAGGGATGCAGTAATAATGGCCAGATATTTGAAGCTGAAGGTATTTGTACGCTCCTACCAAGAGGCTTACTACTTCTTAAATGACCCTGCTGCCCTCAGTGGAAATTTAAGTAGAAATGGTAACAATTGTAAATGTAAAAAACAAAAAACCCACCCCAAAAAACTCAATACCCCCCAAAACACCCACACAGAAAACAGTAACAGAATATGCTTTTCACTAAGCACTCTCCAGAGACGTTCACTTGCTTTCTAATCTCAAACAAGCTCAAAGCAGCAGTAACATTCAAGATTGCAGAATTAACTGCAGAATTACTATTCCTCTACACAGGGATGATGCAGTTTGGCTTAACTGATGAAGTTATACCTCCTGCAGTCCAGCATACTCCCAATACGAGGATGACTGACATGTCTGTGAATTCATCGCTAACTTCCAGTCTGAGGCATGACATTTAAAGAAAACAACGACCGATTTTGGTTTGCCTGTAAGACTTACATTGTAAATCGGGACAGTTCAGAAGCTGACTCGAGGCTCACTCAACCCATGGCCTCAGGGGCAGAGAAAATGGGACAATAAATCTTCAACTGTCCCAGGCTACCACACAGGCATGGTAAATCTGCCTGCAAACAAACTGGGAGAGGGAAACAATGAGCTCATGCACCAGCAGAGGAGAAAGTGTGACTGTAGAAGACTGCAGAGTACCCAGGACCTGGAGATTATCATCCCTGACTTTCAAAACAGGATAATTTTGTTCGAGGCCTATACAGAGAAAGGGAGCTAAAAGTGACAAATTAATATTAACTGTTCTGTGAAGATGGTGTAAAGAGTTTCATTTCTGACTCATAACAAAGTAAGAAAAAGATACTGGTGTATCTTATTTATAGAGGCACACTAATTGGAAGATAGATTTTGAGTGGGTTTGTGGATGTAATTGCTGAGGAGCTCTGGAAATGTATCTGATGCAAGGAACGCAGTAAGAGTAAAATATGCAACCTCTAAATTGTTGCTGAGCAAACACACAAAAAACTTTCTTCCTATTCATCCCCCATCAAGACTAATATTGCTAAAACCCTACATTTACTGGGAACCACTGAAATTATAGAAGCGTGTACTTTTAGAAAAGGCTTTTCTGTGTTTTTCCCTGTAATTCAAATAACAGACTACAATCAGGATTGAAATTCACATATAGAGTATGTGTCTTAGAGATGCTGACAAAGATCACTCTGAAATGGTAGTAAATTGTTTTCAAACATGTTAATGGCTGGAAGTTATATCTGGGACTGACACTAGATCACAATTAGTGACATATTTTTCAACCTTTGTTTGGAACTACCCAATAATGTTCTGAAACCATAAATTCAGTATATCAACATTTCCCAAATTCCTAGTTTCACAGTCTCTGCCTAGTCCACCATGCTCTCCTAGTTTTGTTACTGCAAGCCCCAGTACAACAGGGGGACCTGGAGGTCAGTGGGATGGTGCTACATGGCACCAAACTGAGAGTTTTGATCTGGGAATTGTTAGATGCTTCTGCAAATTACACCAACACAGCCACAAAAAGCTACCCCGGCATATAGGATTAAGTGCAGAAGTAGGCTTTGTGTCAGTTTTGCACTCCCACACACATAACTTGAACACTGTCTGTGATATGATGGGAGGATCTATTCCTTCCTGGTGAGTTTCAAAAAAGAAATGCAAAAAACCATTAATCAGAATTTTATGGTTCAGCTACAAACTTCACCCCGAGTGGACAATTAATCACTGCTGCATCTGTTAACTTCTGCTCCAAAACATAAAAGCAACAGCCAATTCGCTAACACATCCAGGAGCCCGTGGAGGGGTTTCCTTCAACATAACAAAAGCAGATATCAAGGAGGTCCTTGTGTGGCTTTCAGAAGCACCTCTGACAGGTCACCCAGTCCCCAAACAGATATAAGAAGAGTTATTCCCTGCTCATCTCAGATGGAAAACACCCCGTGTCAGAGCGGTTTAAAAATAACCCAAAACAGCAGCAGGAAATGTCTTTGTGGTATTTCAAGTTACTCAGCATCAAGTCCCTGCCTGCTGTCCTTTTTTGGGGGCAATAGCAGTCTTGTAATAATAGAAGCTACATAAAAAGCCATACCACTGCAGAACTGCGATACCTGCAAAGGTGTCAATAAGTGAATACGCTTAAGCAAATGAAGCTGCCAAAGAGTGCGATGGGACCAACAGCCATAAATAGATGCAACACCTTTGCCTATAATTAATAGATCATTTTCCAGTGCCCTTTAATTAGTGTCCTTTGATTTTTGTTAGGTTTCAGTCAAAAACTTATACTTCAAACTAAAAGAAATTTTGACTAAGTGAGCCTCCACATAAAACATTGCACAATGTATATCCAGGGCTAGTAAGCCCCTTTGCCTTAGGAAGATACTGTGACCATGAAAATACTGTTTTACCTTCCCTACCATGACACAGCCACAAAAGGAAAAATATGTATAACTTTGGACAAAAGCAGCACTTGATCGCCTTATGAAATGGGTTATTTCCCCCACCCACCTTTGACAGCAGGGAGCTGCACTAAGTGACCCAGTGTCCATACGTTTTCCTGTTGCCATGCTCTGCACATCAAGAACAGCTTACTTATTTTATTTTGAAATAAAAAGTTGCTGACTAAGTGTAACAAAGGACCCATTTGCAAAGGTCACAAGAAAGGCTTTCTTTGAAGTTTCCAGCACTTCCCAGTTGCCCTGAGACTTTCAGCTGTACATCTTGTTAAATTTCTGTGGTGCAAAAACACAGAAAGTACAAGGAAGGAAGAAAAATCTTTCCTTGACTTGTTTTGTATGGTAGGTATTCTTAATTTTTAATTTCTCTGAACTACTTTCATATGCAAAAAAAATCTACTACTAACATGCAATATTCCTAAGACTGGGAAAACAGGTACGTGTGAGCCAGAGACCTGCAGTTTCAGTTCCTTCCCTGCTCAATACCACTCTTGCGTGCTGGACCCAGGCTCCCTTGACAAGTACAGAGGACATATTTACTAACTCTGACTTTAACTGCAGACTTCACATTTTAGCAAAACTAAGTGCAGGATTTTCAGTGAAGACTCTAGTTCCTACCAATATACACACAATTTATTAAGTTTTAAGGAAACATTTAAAATGAAAATACAAGAGAAAAAAAAATTCCCCAATCCACTCCAGCATAAGAAACTCATTTAATTAGACTCCTTAATTATTCATTATTCTTTTTCCTATGTTCAAATGACCATCTTTGTCTCATTCCCAAAGGATCCTCTCCATAATTAAGTCAGGGAATCACTAAAATCTCAACATGCTGCCTGAGTAAGATTTCAGCACTGTAAGCGTTCTGCACGCTCTATGCAGCAGTGACTTGACTTTTAGAGAAAATAAAAATATGTAAAAAGCAGAATCATTAACAATCAATAACAAGAGGCAGAAGGTTATCAAATGGATATTTTTCAGGTGACATTTTTCTCATTTTCCCATAAGTAAATTCATATACCAGTCATAAAATCTACAACTTCACATTTAAAACAATGGCACGTGAAAGTCTCAATTTTCTGAAAATAACAACCAATATCAAAGATCATTAAGGGTCACTTTAGAAACAGAGATTTACATTTTATCTGGGGGAGCGGGGGGGAAGGAAATCCAGCTATTAGAATTTCAGTACTAAAATCCTGCTGGAACAAACCCTTGAAGCAATAAAGATAACTACCAGAGACTGGTCAAAAGCAAAAAAAAAAAAATTCACTGCTGCTACAGAAATTCAGAAATGTTGTTCATGCATAAATTTCACATAAAGCTATTAATGTCCACAGGAGGCCAAGTTCTTTCTTGGCCTGGCAAGAGCAAGCCAGCATATGAAAAAACCCACTTACCTGTATAATAATTATAATTATCACAGAATAGGTGCATTGATGTGGTGCCTGAAAACCCAGGTAATATCAGTGCCCTATTCAGAACAACATAGTAAGAGGCAATTTGTGCCCTGATCTGTTTGTAAGCTAAATACACAGGATACAGGGGGTGAGGAGGAATGCATTACTCTTGCTTTAGAGAGGGGTAACTGAGAATTGGAGATGATGAGGTTGGAGGAGATGTTGTTTTGTTTGTATTTTATGGCAAACGGAACATAAGTTAACAGAAGGCAAATATTGTACTAGGGATGTAAAAACAGAAGTAACAGCCCTGAAGACATAGGAAAGAAATCTCTCTTTCCTACACAGCTTTGCTTGAGTCTCAGCTGGAACAGTGTGTCCTATTTCAGGCACTAAATTTCTAGGAAAAAGTTGTCAGCTGGAGATGTGAAGAATTTATTGCTTTAACTCTGAAATCACTCTTCTTCACGAAACAATGCTGAATGCTTCTCTGAATCTGTGGTTAGTAATAAATAGCTTTGGACATGCATATTCACACACGCATTTAGCAAAGACAAATACCAGTCAGCGCTGCAATCTTGCTCATTTGCCTGCCTCCCCACCCCTTGCTTTTTCTCCCCCCCCGCCCAAGACAGGCAAGCTCATATGGTTGGGCACAAACCTGCATAGGAACTAAAGGTGCTTTTTTAACCACCCCCCCCCGTTTTCTTTCTGTTCTTCTGTTTTGTTTTACTTTAAAGTAGTTTGTGGAGGGGCTGGGAAGGAGGAAGGTTGTATGGACGTTCAATTCAGAGATAAATGCATTGTTACTCTTCTAGAGATAGTATAAATTCTACCTAAAATACTTGATTAACCTAAACTTCAAATAATCTTCTGCTCTGTGTAGTATTGATACGAAAACAAACAAGAATTGTCACCCTAGAACAGAAGTGGAACAGCTTAAAGGGTACTAAAATAGGTACGTAACAACAAGGTGACCTCCATGCAGTTCATGCTAAGACACCTGAATTACAGGGGCCTAAGATAAAATTCCAGCCACTATAGTTTTGGGGGTTTTGGCAGGGAGGGAGCAGCATTGAGACCTCTTGGAAAATAGGCAAGATACCAAGAGACTGTTGAAGGGCAAACTTGGTACTACAATTCAAAGAACAGGGTGGGGAAAGAAAACTTGAAAGAACAGGAGATAACAAAATTGTACACTGGGCCACTTAACTTCCAGCCCTAGAAAACTCCTGTGTCAAAGAATTTGTCATCACCCAGAAGGTAATGGGATGAACTGCGATCAATCTGGATTTGTCAGGAGGAAATTGTATAAAATTAATTTAATTTTGTTTCATGAAAGGGTGACAGAAGACAGGAGAAAAGCAATACTTGTACCTGACATTCTCATCAGCAAGGTAAGGGACATATGTTGATGAAAAGATTGTTAGATTAATCCAAGAGGGATCTGGTAACTGAACTCAGGAACAAGATATTAACATCCATTGTCAAAATGGATGGATGTTCTGCAAGAGTCTGTTCTGGCTTTGCTTCTCTCCAGTGTTTTCATTAATGACTTGGGCAACAGAAAAGAAATTTGTTACCAATGCAGACACCATAAAAGAACTGTATGCATGTTAAAGAGAGAAATGTTAGATTAAAATTATAAGTAAGACCAGAGGAATGGTTTGGGGAAAAAAACCAACCAAAACAAAACAGATTAATTTCAGTGAGAGTGATAAGGAGGAAAAAAAAAACCCAAAACATTTGCACAGGCTAGGGAACCAGTAAAGACTGTTCTTCAGCAGCATCTGGAGGGTATAAAACATTGCAAATTCAACACGGGACAAAAGACAAACAGCACGGTAGAGTGTAGAAGTATAGCCTACACAATAAAACAATCTTTCTCTTCTATTTAGCATTTGCAAATCTGCAGGTATATTGTGACTGACTTCTGCTCTTCTGCTTCCAGAAAGATATGAATATTTGGAAAGCGACAAGAGCAATCAGAATTCTGTAAAGCACAACTTCATTTAGCCTAAAGAAGAGATGAATAATGGAACATGGCAACAATCCTCAAGTCCATCAAAGCCTGCCAAAATGCAGAAGGAAATAGTCTGTTCTCCACTATTACTACGGATAGTAATAGGAGTAAAAAGTTTGAATTGCAGCAACACAGATTTGGGTAAGATACTATGAAAATTTTTAACAGTAAGAATAACCATGCTCCGCAAAAGAACGCAAGGGAAACTCGGCAACTTCATCACTGACCTTTAGGAAAGACATATAGGATCCATACTACTACAGAGGCCCACGAAAGTCAGCAGGATACTACAAAAGCAAAACCAGACCGGTGCATAACTCCTTTGCAGAAGGCAAGTGCTGAACACTATCAAAGTGGTTCATGTAATATGCCCAGAGTTGGGAAATCGATAATACGACCTGTACTTAAAAAAGAAAAAAAAAAAAAACAAACAAAAGCAGCCCTAGTGCTCTCAATCAAGACATCCTGTGCCCTAGACAAACACGTCTAATGCAACTCAATACATAAGTGAGCATTAGGAGACTAATGCGTAATTGTCTAAAACATAAAAATACCAATTACATTATCAAATGTATAAATATTTGAAGAAACTGAAAACTCCTGTTTCCCTGCCCATGTGCCAGACTAGAAATCTGAAGGAACTACATATTAGTTGTTTACAAGGCTAGTTATCTGACCATTTACAGACAAAATCTTTGCAATATAAAATTCTAACTATGACCAGAATGGAAACTTTACAGCCTTTCCCTTCTAAAATACATATTCAGATCCATTTGGCAATATTTATGTCGGTGACGCTCATGACCATCCTATGACCACCGTACCAAGAGGACCACAGACATCCCAGCTTCCAAATGTCTGTTCTTAATTCAACCTTACTGTGACAGCACAAAACTATTTTATTGATTTCAGTGTTGTATGCTTTAATAAGGTTGGACAGTTAGAAATACATTTTCAGTACCTAATATAAAAGTCTATGACTGTTAGCATGCTTTACATTATCAGAAGCATTTGCTGAAGATACCAGAGCTCCAAATGAAGATCCAAATCAAGAGTATAGTGATGTGTCTGAATTATTCTGGTGAGTTTGAAAGTCTTAAAAATGTATTTCTTAGTGTATCTAAAATAGATTTAAAAATAACATCTACAATTAGTTCCTGGGTTTAAAAATGAAGATTAAACACAATAAACTATGTAGAAATATACAATATGCTGAGAATTCTACTCTAAATTACAGGCACATTACAAAATTGTACTCTAAAGAAAATGGTGGGAGCCCATTACTTGTCCATTTAAAACTCAGCTAGAAAATACAGAAAAGAATTGTAAAGAACAATTCTGCATTGTCAGGATAATGGCTATGATGATCTAATAGGCTTTTTCCGTCTCTTATCACATTTTGATTACTTCTGTGTGTAGAAGTCCTAGGCACAATTTTTTTCTTACACAAGATGTTCTGTTCTACCGCAAACGTGAAATTGCAATTTTATATGGACTCGTTATAGAGGCTGCAACATTTTTGGTGTTAAGCTGCAAAAGCACTACATAAAATTACAGCTGTTTAGAGGTACCAGAGTAGTTAACAATGCATCTCTTCTAAATATATATTACATAAGTTATAAAAGCAGAAAAAAAATTTTAAGTCTAATTTGTAGCCTTAGAGCTGCTTTTTAGAGTTATAGTATATATTCCAAAAGGTATTTTCAGGCTGCATGAACACAGGCTAACCAACGTGCAAGTTACAGAGGCCACAATCCAGTACAAACGCAGTTTGTGTAGCTGTGTATTTTGGCAGAGGCTGTGGATACAGTGATAATGAAAAAGAAGTTTTGGTCTGCATCACAAGAACTGCATGTTTGCGAACAGTAAATGAACAATTTACATACTATTTGGTGAAAAAAGAAAAAGCAGCACTAATCAGAATCAGCTAGTTCACATAGGCTTCCAGTGCGTAGGCTGAATAATTGTCTCATGGTAATAGCCGTTATGATAACCCATGATGTCACCATTGCACTCAAAGATCCAAAATGCTGCTGGTACTCTTATACCCACAAGAAGGCATACTCAGTCTTTGCATTTTAAGAAAATCCTGCTCTGCAGCTTCAACCCTTGGCTGTTAATGCAGGCAGGGTGCAATCTTGTTATTTTTCATGCCTTTGTTTTTAAACTACAAAACCTATAGATTTTCTTTGTAGATAGAAAAGCATAGACTGAAATTCCTGTTATGAAGACACTTACCATTACACCATTAATTCAAAACAAATAGCAAAGTTATCAGCAGTAATAAAAACTAGCAGTGTACACATCATAAACAAAATAAAATTGAGATGCAATTTTATGTCCTGTAGCTCATTTTTTCCACCTACTTTCTGCTTCACAAAAGCAGCAAGTTACAGTGTATCCTGCATTAGGACCAGGCATAAAACATGCCTTTTGCCACCACTTCCCTCTGCCTCCTATCTTACAGGAGGCCTGGAGCCATCTATTTTTAAGTGTAGTTATATTGTTTTCTCTAGTTTAACAAAGCAGTGAAAATTAACACCAGCCGTAGGTCTGGTTAAGCATGTGAACTCAGGCAAAAGGAAGTGAGCATCAACAACGACCGAGGCAAAATCCAGTGTACAAAACAGAAAGACGACAGTTTTCCATTCCTGATGGGTAGGCAGGAAGAGCACCCATGCTGCAGTGTATTCACACTACATACTGACATGTTGTTTGTCTTTGTCTCTTCTAAAACGGGGCAGAAAACAGTCCCCGTGATAAATGTATTACAAACATCATACCCACTTAACCGAAGCACCTCTTTTTGCCTTAATAAGATATTCGCGTATTTAGTGGTGTAGCAACTGAGTTCACACACAAGGATAGGCCAAGGGAGAGGGAAGCACTTTAATTTGCAACAACTTAAAAGCACTGGACAAGATTTTTCATCAGTACAAACTGGTGTCAGGGAAGGCTGTGGACTGCCAGCTGGACTTCTATCCGACAGCCTCCTCTAGCCTCATTCCCACCTGCTTTAAGCACTGGATACTCCGTGTTTCCCTCCAAAACTTTGCAAAAGTGTGTATATTCTTTTTAGTTTTTACAGCATGTGAAGTCTCAGAAGGCACAGTCTTATTGCAGAAGAGATTAAGTGCCATGGTGTCAGTGTGTGCCAGTTCCTGGAATGCTGCTGGAGCCGGCTTTGGGTCAGCCTGACCTCCCCGACAAAGGCTGGCTACTCCTGCCTGTCTACAGAAAAAAAGAAAAGCTTTCTGGCAGTTTGTTGCAGTGCTGTCTGGAGTATGGGTAGGCCTGCCACTACATGAAAGATATAAATAGAAGCCACTCCAAAGGACGCATTTTTATCCTTAAAAAAAAAAAAATTAAAAAATCATTACTATATGAAATATATATTCAGTTGGATGTGCATGTTAATTCATTCCATGTGTATTACAAATACACTGTCCAAAATACCATATCATTTTTTGAATTTAAAGAAGTTGCTCCCTGAAAAGCTGAGCTGCTAGGTTTGATTTTCCATATCACATTTGGATCATATGTCTCCACATTACTCCTTGCACAACAGCTTTAGGTCCCCACCATTTCTGTTAGGCTACTGCCATAAGTCCCCTGCCAGTCCCTTCCAGCCCTTCCCCGGTAGCCAGTTTGCCCACCCTCACCATGCCTCCAGTTTCTTACCCACATCACTAAACCACCATAGCATCCAGTCCTCTTCCACTGCCCCTATGGCTCTCAAAATGCCTTTTTACGATTGTGTAACCTTCATTTCCTTAGGAAACTAGAGTTAAACCAAACACACGCATACACACAAACTGAAAAGCAGAGGCATCATGGAAAACTATAGATATTTTGTTAAAAAAGTAGAGAGAACAAGTTTTTCTCTGTACTTCAATACTTTACCATGACCTAAGCACAATGAGAGCAAGATTAGGGACAGTTTGTAGAATAATGGCTCTCTGCATTTTTAAATTTAATTTTATTTTTAATTAATTAGGCCAGTGATATGTAAACAGAAAGATGAATTTTCAATTTCTTGCTTGAGTAACCTTCAAGACATCAAGAAAAGATCACAGTCAGACTCCAGCTCTGAACTTTCTCCTTCAGTTAGCAGATTTTTGGACAGATTTTTATTCTCTCAATGCGGCAACTTCTGTTTTCCATTTTACAAGCCCCAAGTAACTTAACGTGATGCCAAAACTGGAAAGGTTCAAAGGGGATTTCGAAGCCAAAACCTATGGAGAATCTGAATAATGCAATCTCTCTTGTACAGGAAAAACCCAAGTTATCAACACAGTCATTATTATCAGATCATACGAAGAACCTGATTAAAAAGACCTACATACATAAGGCACTCTTTCCATGTTCTACTGTTCTCTGAATGGAAGTTGTGGAAACACAGATGATCAGCAAGAAGTGCACTTAAGTCAAATGAAGGAAGATTTTATCCATCAGAACTAGCAAGACATCTCTCCCTGACCCAGAAGAAGAAAATAAGGATAACCTTCTATATTGCTTCTTGTGATGTTTCTCTGTGTGATGTTTTGACATGTCAAAACCTTTTTAAGAAGTTCCAATTAAAACTTGTATTTAAAAAAAAAAAAAACATATACAAGAGACCCCAATGTGCAAAGGTGTCCTATAGGAATACCTAAAGAATCTTAAAAGCTGCACAGTGAGGTATTTAATAAGTAGTAGGGTTTTTTTAAGCTCCAAGCACAAGTCAAAGATGCTCTTCACCTCTGTTATCAAGTGTTATCAACTCTTCTAAGGAAAACATCAAACTGATAGACCCAGATGTGGTGAGTAGTCACCCAAGTATATTGATAAGTTTATTGAACATAGCTGGTTTTAAAATGCTAGATGAGGACACAGCTTATTATCCCAGTAATCTGATCCAGGAACATAAACCTAGAATTCTCTGGAATTTTCATTTCCAAAGTGGTAAAATACTTTTGCTTTTTTTCATATTTGTTAGCATTTAAAAATAATTTACCAGGAAAAAAAAAAAATCTCATAAAGCCATGATTGTCTGGACAGTTTTGATAAGCCTATACAAAAAACTGGTGAGTAAAAGAATTACATTTTTGGAGAACTATTTAGAAATTTGGACAATTACCAGCATCAACATCACAGAGAAAAAAGATTTGGCTAAATTATATAGTCACTCACAACAGATGGCTTTATGAGCGGCAAATTTTGAGGCTTGTGCTATCCCTTTGTGCAAAATCTAAACCCTTAAATCGAGGGATAGCAAAATATAGCTAGCTAGCACTTTTGTCTACATTTCCTTTCCAACAAAGGAAATAGGAACCATGTTCAAATGGTTTCAATTCCATCTACATGCCTGTACCTAGTGTGTCCTGGCCTTTAGAAAGGCCTGGCCAAGAGGGAACACTACACTCAGGAACCTTAAACAGGATTTTGCATCTCTGAAAATGACCTTTTGTCTATTTCTACCTACCTTTGGGAAGAGTAGAAGCTACATTAAAGGCAAACAGAGTCTGGGTTTGAGGCTGGTTTGATTTTTTGTGGGTTTTATTGTTGTGGGTTTTTTTGTTTGTTTTTTTTTTTTACTGGGGAAGATCCTGCAAAACTAAGGTTGCAGAAGCAGTAAACCAGAAGAGACAACCTGGGTGTACTTGCTGCCACCTGGCAGTTCCAAGATTAGGACTAGAGGTAATAAAGACAAACTTCTCTAGCATCCCATGGGAGTTCTGCAGGAAAAATTGAGGAGGACCATCATGGGCATAAGAAACCAGATACTCCTCTTTTACTGTCCATTTGTCTATAAAGGATGGCAACCTCCAGTCATTTCCATGGAAAGGAAGCCTAATGTTGATGCAGTGCTTTGGCTTAGGTGTCTGACAAGAATTTTCAAGGCCTATAGTTATGAAGATTTACATGAATTGACATCTGCTGAATCCGAAGTGACAGATGCAACTATAAAGAAATTAAGTAGGCAAGTAAGTCTGGAAGCAGAAATTGCTTTTGGAACCACAGATACTTTCTGCATTCACAATTGTATAGTAGTCGGATCCACAATTTAACTGTACTTTAGACATGGAAACAGGATTTCCTTTAAATTGTATAAAAATACCAATGATTCATTCGCTGCTCGTCTCCTCCACATCAGGCATGATTTTATTCACCTTTATCATATTCCCCTTTATTCCTTCCTCTCCAAGCTGTAGAGACCTACTCTATTTAGTTTTCCTTCATACAAGAAGTGATTCTTTTGCCATTCTTTTCATCTATTCTCATTTTACATTCTTTTGGTGATGAGGTATAGGTTGATGGAGCAACAGAAGCTCTTCTCAGTGCAAGAACATTGCAAATTAATAAAGGAATATACATTTGTTTTGTTTTCTATTCTGTTTCACATTATTCCTAATGTTATTTACCTTTTTGATCATACTATTGGACTGTGAGCAGACACATTTAGGAGGTACCTGCATGTTCTAAATTGTTGGTACTAAACAAAGAAGTAAAGATATCCAAAACACCAAGGCTCTGTTCAAATATTGAAATGTACATGATAAAGGAAGACACCCATTAATCTTGCCCAGTTCCCCCTCCAGTAAGGAAGAATTATATGTTTACATTTTGCCCGCTTTATACAGTTGTGATTTAAATGACTGAATCTCTTTTTTCACCCCAAAACTGCAGTGTAACTTCCAGTAGTACTCAGACTCCACAAAGGATATGAAATCGCTGGAAATCCTTATATACTTTTATGCACAAAGGATGCAATTCTGATCTCACTATATGGGTGTACAAATCAGGAGTCATTCTACTGAGGCCAATGAAGTAATATCTAAGCAACTGATATGAAGTAAAGCAAAGCAAGCCTAAAAGGATGTTCTGAGAAATGCCACCAAGTCAAGAAAGAAGTCATCTGCAAATAGCGTTACAGAAGAAACGCTGAGCAACAGATAAAAGAATGCTCATTTATTTCTGGACAAGACTGAGCTGGAGTTTCTGGAAATGAAATAACAGAAGCTACTAACATCTTGGCAGAGGCATGAGCAACAAGATGTTCTCTGATCCAGGGGTTTGGCAGCATCCCAATAAGGGGCTGGAACTTGCTTGTATTGTTAAAACCATCCGTTAAATACAACCCAGCTGGAAAGCCACCTTAAAGTTTAAAAGGCTTTTCCCAATGATCTGCTGAAACAGGCAGCAGGGCACAACATGTCTAAAGAGCAGGGTTAAGTATTTCAAAGGGTGAAAGTGATAAACTTTGGCCTCTATTCTACAAACAAACCCCTAGCTTTGCAATAATCTGACTTCTGGATGACTGAGCATAAAATCATTCTGAGTTGCTTCCAGAGACTTATGGTAAGTTGCTGCAGTTTTATGTTAAGGACATTCTGCATTCTTGACCAGCTATTTTCTTAAGGTTTGAGATCTGTCTTTTCATAACTGGAAAAAACAAATCTAACTAATGCCAATATCATTAAAAATAAAAAAAAAAAAGGTGAAAACAGAAGAGGGTTGAGACTAATTATTGGAAAAACATAGCACAGCATAACTGAGTAGGACCTGCCTCGCTTAAATTCATCTAAATCTTTATCAACATAAGAGACAAACCCAAACTAACTACTGGTTTGGCTGACTTTTAGCTTATACAGCAATAACTATTTTTTTGTTGTTACAGTTCTATGCAGTCACTCCTCCTGATTTGACTGTACTTATGTCTCTACCTGACGACTACTGAGCTTACTCCATAGGTCTTCTCTCAGATACAAAAGAAAAGTCATTCCTTGCAATTACACTCAAATCCATCTGAACCCAGGTACCTCCCTTCTGCCTTCTCCAGTATGAACACTTTCCACAAGCCTAACTCTAGCCATCACAGATCACAAGACACAGAAAACTTCAGCTCCATATTCAGAACAAATAAATCTAACTCAGAATTTATTCAATTCATCAAAACAAGAAATGAAGCTATTGTCATCACTGGGATTTCAAACTCCCTTCATAAAAGAGCACTGTAGTAAGAAGCACATAAGGACAATTCTCTCTTGCTCAAATTTCAAGGCAATATTTTGGGTTGGGTTGTTTGTTGATTTTATTATTATTAAAACTAACTCACCCAACTTGGACTAGCAAGAGCAATGGTGTTGTGTTTTACTGATATTTTAAATCTTTCTCAAGGAAGTTCTGAATAACCTAAAGCCCCATTTCTTATCTTCTCTTTAGTAGGGAATAAAATTATAGTACAAGTCCAGGAAGAGACATTAATAAATGCAGACAGCCTAGTGACTACCACTATCTTATATGCATATGATAATGAAAAAAGGCTGACTTGACCACATCTCTCTGGAGTATTTGACTTTTCAGGTCACCTGTTTGTCATGGTGATGAAACTACTGCTCCTAGGATCATAAAGTGAACACTGGGACGAGAGAGAGAGAGAGAGAGAGAGAGAGAGAGATGAAGTTCCCCCAAAGGACAAGTCCTCAATTTTCAATGATATACCAAATGCCCATGAAAAGCCACTGTAAGAGCAGAGATTAGGTTTCAGCTCAAGACCTGACCCTAAGCAGAACATTCCTTCCCCATTTGGATTACACTGTTTTTAGGACATGCTCTTTGCATTGGCAACTGTAAACGGGTTATGTCATACCTGGCACAGATAAAGCCATAGGCAAACAGTCAAGGCCGTGTAAGAAGGGGGAGGAGGCAGCAAAGGGAGTCAAGCGTGTCAGAATGTGCCCTATGGGCATACTCGCTGAAGAACTACATTAACAAAATATTTCCAGTTGGTACTGTAAATTGATCAAAAAATAAGGAATCGGGTGTAATTTATGAGTGAATCTGATAAAAAAGCCAAACCTGTTTTTACCATACAGTATTCAAAAAGGCGTACTAAGGAAATGGTAAAATTACATATCATACCGACTACCTTCTATCAATATAGATTTCAAGATACCTTTGATCAAAAGTGACTTTTCACTTTGATGGTTCACATTATTATGACATCTGGCTGGAATGGGTAGAGTTAAGTGTCTGTTGTTATTTTCGTTAAAGACTATTTTATGCCTCAATTACTCAAAAAAAAGATTTTACTTTAAAACTAGACTTGGCAGGCAAATACCGTAGCCAAATGCGGGTTAATAGATTTGTCAAAATGAAAAACATCTAACAAATAAAAAAGAAAAAAGAAAATGGAAAAAAGCTCACAACAGCATCTGATACGAAACCTATCCACAAAGTTTACTTTTAATCCAGCTATCACCTATTTAGAGATACAAACTGGTATTTATTAACCAGTTTTACTGTCTCACTTGTACGTTATCCACCAGCAACCCATTGTTTTTCTTTAAAACGGTAAACATCCAGGCAGGTCTAGAAATCAGCATTCTTGTTCATGTAATAGCACAGGTAAACATCACATCCTGTGAACACCATGTACACAGGCTT
The DNA here is from genome assembly GCF_947461875.1 of Haliaeetus albicilla. Taxonomy (NCBI): domain Eukaryota; kingdom Metazoa; phylum Chordata; class Aves; order Accipitriformes; family Accipitridae; genus Haliaeetus; species Haliaeetus albicilla. The sequence goes on along the minus strand of NC_091493.1, from coordinate 7,865,904 downwards.
TGGGATCACTAGGAAACTTCAGCTCCCCAAATCTGCAACTCCAGCCCAAGCACTTTAAAGACTTAAAAACTTGTGCCAATCTGTGGCCATTGAATTGCCTGTGGAGCACAGCCTCCTGCTGCTTCCATATAGCTGTAAGAAAGGGTACAGAAAAGCCTTCCCTATACCATGTATAGCCCTGTCCAACCCACATAAATCCCCTTCTTGTTGCAGGGGACAACTGCAAGCTCAGCTGCTTGGAGAAATTGAGATAAACAGCAAGTTGTTGAGACGGAGGCAATGCCTGTGCAGCATCCTAGAGGGGGACACTCGCTGATCCCTGTCTGAGTGACACTCAATAGGACATGCTGCTTTAGGACAACTTAATTTGACAGCTCAGCAATGAAGCTCTCAGCCAGGAGGCTGAGAGCCGGGACCATTCGCACCAACACCAGCACTCCCATGCTTCTCCCACAATCAAATACAGCTGGAGAAGGCAACTCCATTTGTGAATAAGATAAGATAGAATTCCTTTTCTCCACCTCTAGGTTAGACAGAAGTCAACGGCACTTAGACCCAGTGGAGGCCCAGAAAGGGACAGAGGTGCTTACAAGTCTGGGAGCACCTGTACTTGCACCTTTAATTATTCAGGAATTATTCTTCCTAACGCCATTCCTGCTATCACAGGACTCCTTTTCCACCTGCAAACAGGCACAAGGACCCATCCTTGTAACATTGCAATCCTGAAGATCAGAGGTACAGACTGTGAAGAAGAGAATTTGGCTCATTCCTGCTAATGATGGCCTAAAGCATAATCATCAGCCAGTGACACATGCATGGATCTGTCAGGAGAGCAGCACTAAATATCAGTAAACTAGTTTAGTACAATTACATACAGCAGGTAAAAAACATGGATGGAGTGCAACCGTAACACCAATGACAAAATTTTGATTGACTTCACTGGAGTCAGGAGTCATGAGAAAGCCAAAATTAGCTGAAGAAGGCACAAGAATGAAAGTTTAGAAGAACAGAAGAAAACAAAGGGGGTTAAATCCATCCATCCATCCCAGAACAATGGTTTCTGGGAAACTAAGCTGGTAAGAACATGGAAAGGTCAATAGCATTTCCCTGACGAGTGGAAGCTATAGTCAACAGAAATTACCACAGTGATTCCCTACGAAATCTTTCATACCCATCTTGATTTCACGGAATTTTAGGAATATTTTGAAAGTTAATATTTTTGATACACATTAAAAGAAATCAAGTAAAAAAATTACATTGTTAACATAAATATTTAATCAGTAAAGTTCTGACAGCGTGTAATAGGGGAAAAAGTGAAACTAGACAGTAACTATCTAAAGTTCCATCAGGTGCCTGAAGTTTAATTCTTAATTGTAAGCTTTCCTTCCAAAGGCAGAGAATAAAAATCCATCTCAGAGATGCACAGAGCCTTTTGAAATGATGTATTTAACTGCATGACAAGCATTAATAGGAGTTACCCAGATAAATTCCAGCATATCTACTTCCAAAATATATTACTTAACCTAGCTGAACCCACAATCTTTTTTTGTTGAATTGCCAGCAAATCAAAATGAGGTTTTAAAAAAATTATTACACAGCATAACGTACAGACAGAGACATGATTTTGGTGCACTACCATCTTGTGGACTATCTAGGAAAAACAATAAATGGAGTTTTATATCTACAACCAATTCACGTTCAGAGTATATATTAATCTGTGAAAAGAGCCCTAAAACTGCATTGGGTAAATACTACATAGAACTAAGAATGGTTCATTGGTTTCTAATTGCTTGGCAGATTGCATCAAACGTCTTTTGGACAGTTCAGCACTAACGTGTGATGTCACCAGCCTTTCCTGGGAGAAAGGTTCCACCAAAACTGCGAGATTATACAGAGCAGCTGCAGAAGATCCATGAAGCACTGTGCTGGCTTCAGCTCCACTGCTGCACAGTTCCAGGCTTTCACCTATGCACGCATGGGAGTTTCCCCTGTAGGCGCAGCTGCACCTTGTGGTCTGAAGGGTAAAACCATAGTTTGGTACTCAATGCCAGTATTGGGGATTTGCTTAGGTTGGTTAAGTTAGCCACATTTTCACGTATATACATGTGAATGTATTATGTAATATTTGTGAAAAATGCATTTTAAGATGCTGTTGACATGTCTGTGTATATATACAAACATTGGTTTTGTGTGTGTGTGTGTGTGTATACACACACATATAAGTTGTATGTATTTGAAATATGATAAACGGCATCTATCACTTCTGCAACTCACTACTGCGGGTGTTACCGGTGCCTCTCTGCAGTATAGTTAAACCTCTGTGATGAATCATTCTCTTGCATCTCTCTTTCTCAAAAGGTATTTCTCGTGAGTATCCAGAAATATGCTAACAAATTTTGAACTGTGGAGAGTGACATGATCTTCAAATTTAGTTCCGGATAATGAAACAAGTGTATGAAGAACAAACCCACATCAGACTTTTAGTTCACTGCTTGTTTATATTGGTTATATTCAAGTTTTCCTGTTAACAGTGAATCGAATAACATGTTTTTAAAAAGTGCTAAGAACATTAGATACCTAATCTTTGACATGATCTGCACAGAGACAGCATATTTAAAAACATATTATCATGCCAAAGTCTTTTTGTATTTCTAGAACATCAGTAATATTGTTAAAAATACAGCAGCAAAGAACGCAATTACTTGTACTACTTTCATTCAACTGCTATGTACAATTACTTGGTAGTACTTGAAAAGTACTTTGAAAAGATACAGAATTAAACAAGACATTTCACTCTAGCTGTGAAAGATTAATCACCAACAAAATCCAAAGATTTCACAGCAGCAATGCCAACTAAGGCGGCGGCAATTGCCAAAGCTCTTTAGGTATGCAGTGATTCAGCACAGCTCCTCTTTGGCCTTTGCTGCCCAGCCCTCAGTAGAGCTGTTCGTCCTCTCTCTGGGACAAGGCTACAAGGATCTCATTGCTACAGGAAGGCACAGCTCACCTTTCGGTATTGATTTCACTGAGTCTGCCTCAACACAGCAAGGGCTGAGGCAGATTAATCAATATAGATAAAACAAAGGCCAAACACATTCACACTATTTTCTTAAAAACTGGCTACATCCCTTTCTGATGAAGGTTAAATTATGCTTCCGCGTGGTTCATCTCTAGCCATTCAGCACCCCTCATCAGGCCATCATTCAGGATCACTTCTGATATCTCACATAAAGATGCAAACAAGTTATTGCAGGACTAGATGAATTTTGGTGAATGCTGCCAGTTGGCTCCTTCTGACCAAGACTAAATACAAGATCAGAGCCCACTACCAACAACTTGCTCCCCACTCAGCAGCCTTAACAACCAGTCTCATATTCAGGGATATAACAGAGGCAAGTCTTTATTTCTTTTCTCAGTGTCAACGTGATATCCTAATACTTTATCCTTCCATGATGATTCCCAAATCCAAAACTTTCTTACTGTTCCAAGTATCACTGTTCAGTCCCTCATCAATTTTTTAGAAATACTCTCTGGTTTCCCTCTCACTTCATTTGTACAAAGTCCATTGCTAAACCTCCCTCAGCCTACCTGCCATGATCACATTATTCCCCTGAAACCCACTACTACACACACCCCTTTCCCCCAGGCCAGTTTCAGGGGAAGGGGAGATACTGAGCTTGAGAAGGAGCAAAACCCCCGAACTGCCTACCTACATAACTTATATGAATCAATAAAGTATGACAGGCCTTTTGTTGCAAATTTTATAAAGCTGGTGACCATGATATCTTAACCTATAGCTCTAGGAACACTCAGACTTGGTGCACATACAGTAGATTCACAAAAAAACTCAAAACATTCTCCTTCAAAATCACATCACCTGTTGCAGTAGCACCACAGTTTCCTGTAGCTATCAGACAGATGCCTTAAGCCACAAGGAATTACTTCAAGCAGAAGAAATTCCAATTAAGAATCTCTGAATAGAAAGGGGTGGGGGGAAGGTGCAACACCATCCTTCATAGTTAGTTAGTATAAATCCACATAGCTTTCCTAGAGTTGCATCCTTTCAGATTTTCTAAAAAAGAAAATCATAAATAGCATAGTTTCAGTAAGAAAGAAATGAGCATGACTTAAACAGAGTTGAAGCTCACAGAAATAAAAAGTGAAAATCTTCATAAAGGAACATGATATTGAATCAACATAATGTAGTTAACTTCTACATATTAACAAAGAAAAACACGATTAAAAATTTTATTTCAGAGTAAAATGCAATTGTTCCCAAAATGACATTAGATCGCATTGTAGAAACATTTCTCAAAGCAAACACAGGAATTAAAAGCATACCTGGCAGCCCTTCCACAGCATGCAAAAATTCTCCTAGGATTATCATGTGTAACGAGCCATCTGACAAGTCCTATAGCTGATCAGATATTTACAGGGGTCACCACTTGTCACTACGGTCTGCTATATATGATATTTGTAGGAATCACCGTTTGTTATTAAGGTACTGCCACAAATGCTAATACACAAATGTGTCTTTCTGCTTTTAATGACATGCTGAACAGTAATAAGTGTTAAAGATCAGACTGAAATCATAGATCAAAACTTAGCACCACCTTACTGATTTTCAGAATCAATTCTGATGCAAGTTAGAAAATACTTCAATTTTTTTTTTTTTTTTTTTGAAGAGGAAACTTTTAAGAAAACTTGAGGTATTAATACTGATAAGGGGAAAAATACATCCTGACTCCTAAACCTTACCCAAGCCAGAAAAAACAATGGTAATCAGCATCCACCAACGGTTGACTAACAAGATTGAACTAGAAAAGAAAGCTCAAATCCACCTATTAACGAACAAGTGTCTACAGCACTTGTAGATACAGACCAGAAAAGATAACCTACACTCCAGACTGAAAATCACAGACATGAAGACAATGAAAACAACCCGACTAATCTAGTCAGCCTGCTTTTCATCCAATTTGAGATTAAATTCCAGTTCTTGTTCCTGATCCAAAGTGGAAGATGGAGCTGGGTGTTGGCAGTGGAAGAGAAATGCAGGGCAGCCCGTGGGAGCTTTCACTGTTACTGGAAGTTCTGGACGTTTTGTGAATGAACGCAGCAGTACAAGCCAATTTCAAAGCACTGGTTTCAACTGGGAATAGTTCATGGCACTTCATAAAAACACAGTTTTATGGAGGTTTCTTTCTATCATGTATGTGGGTGGCTAAAAGATACCCCCTTTTAAAAGTAATTTTTCACGTGATTAATGCAAAGTTAACAACACGTCTGCTTTCCTGAAACGGTTTCTGAATTCATAAAACTGAAGGCTGATTAGGGGCATCCTGAACCATCCATTAAGTGACAGCTACTGCAATGAATCGGATGGCTTGTCCTGTAAGAAACCATGTTACAACCAGCACCAAATGTGAGAGTGCCCAAGTGTGTACGAGAAGCCCTTTTTCATTTCAGAAGCCTGTAGACTCATGTACAAGCAGTCACCAAATTTGATTTAGCTGTAGAGATGTTAGGAAATAGCACTAGAACTTCAGTTTATATCTAACAAGAAAATTACATACAAATTTTAGTTTGGGATTTGAACCAGGCTCTTGATTTGATTTCAGGTTTTCACACTGTTCTGCTGAGCTCTGTTAATGGAAATGTCCTTGAACAACAGAAGAAATTAACTGAAGTAGAATAAATTCATCTCAATTGTTACTCTAATCATGGCACATAATGCAGGCAGCCTTGGAATTTTCTTAAAAATGAGATGTTTCAGAGTGTAAAAAGTAGTCTTTTTATTAAAATCTTTGATTTTTGAAAAAAATAGTTGTTTTGGAGGGATTTTTAAGTGAAAAGTACTTTGCTGAACTTTCTGCCTTTTGCAAAACATTGCAATTGATGAATTAAGTCTGATCTTTTATATATTTTTTTTAATATTTAATTCACTATATTTTAAATAAATACAAATTAAATTCTGAGTAGGGTCTTCTGCCCCAGAGTTTACATTAAGTATTATCTAATGATACTTACAGCAATGAAAATTTTTAAGTACAAAAACTCACACAGGCACCATTTATGCATCTATATTCAACATAGAGTATCAGTATTATGAGCTCCAGAGCATGGAAATTTTTCATCATTAACCACAGGCAAATACAGATGTGAAGATTTAACAGTTTTCAAAGAGCTCAGCTCCTATGTTGTTCTGACATTCAGACAAAATGGTCGAAGTTTATATTTAAAGAATTGATGCATATTTGTAACGGTTTCCTATTAGAAACATTTTAAAACATACCTTTGATGGTTTTAATACTTCGACCTTTAAGGTTTTTAATCATGAATATATCACAATGTCCACATTTGATTACAAACATCCTATAATAATATGTTTCCATATTTTTTAATGTAATATCTGTCTTTAGAGAGGAAAAAATAATTGTTGACTCGCTCAAGCAACAGTAACGTAATACTCCAGAAAAGAAACATGCTTGTTAGTAGACAACAAAACCAATAAAGGAAATAACTTTCATGTGAAAATTTCAATGCCTTTTAAAACTATTTTTATGAGATATTATCTCACTGTTGGAAAACACAAAATGTTCCTTTGCCCATTAATGTCTACTTCAAAACTCACGCAATTCATAATTAGGAAAATCTCCACGGGAAGTACACATGGCAAGCACATCCGGACATCTGACAACTATTCCAGCGAACACAACACACAGCCTCACTCACTGATGAAACCATCTCTCCATTTGAAGGAACATCAGCTCTCAGATGCTAAGGGAGTGGAATGGTCACTAAAGGGAAACCAGCAAAGATGAGTAGAGACAGCAGGAAGCAATACCGATGAATCAGCAGGTGACAAGCAAAGCAGTATCAATGCACTGTCAGCATGCTGCAAGAAAGGTAGTGTTTCCAAGAAAAATCAAGATCATTTAAGCAGCTATGAAAGAGAAGAGTCTGGCTAAAACCTATGTTCTAGCTAAGTACCTAAAGCCAAAATACTGGCTGAATCAAAGCTGCTTTGAATGGAGTCACCGACGTTTTGTTCTGCTTTTGGTTTAGTTGTGTCTTTTAACAATAGTCTTGTATATCAACAGATGCATTTTCAACCTTTACCTTATAAGCCCTAATAGCACTTACATTTAATTCATTACTGATGACTTCTGAGTATTTTGGTGAAAATATCATTACAGTAGCATTGTAGCAGCAAGCTTGCAGATAGTGTAAGTTCAGAGAGGAAGCTGTGCATTTCTAACGCATGCAAATAACTCAAACATGGCTTGTTTCCCTACGGGAAAAATTGGTGTTGCTTATAGCACGCTTGACACACTGTCACATTACACCATTCAAACATGCGAGGTTTTATTAACAATATGCCTAACAAGAAGTAAGTTCTTTTTAGCAGTAACCAAAAGCATGACATGACACGTTGACAAGTAATGTGACAGCTCCTTTCTAATCAAATGTGCTCAACACAAATAGCGATTCGCTATGTCTGACACTCAGTGACAGGCTAAGTCCTTAACAGCAAAGGCAATGCTCTAAGAATTTCATCAATACATTTAAAAGATAACTAATGCTTTATTTCCATCAAAGCTTGCCTGTTCTATAACATGAAATCTCTATTTCTCTCACGCCACACGACAGTTCAAAAGCTGCCTTGATCCTCTGGTATATGTACAATCTGTCACTAGAGGGCGCAGTTGTTCTGTTTCTTAAACTGAGATTACTTACGAATAATAAAATGCTATTCTATGACTAAGCTCTTTCAATGATTTCGTTGAGCCACATGTGTACTGCATTTTTAATTTACATTCAGAGGAATTATTTTCATTCAGGCTCTCCAAATAACTAAACTGGGAGACAACATACATTCTCTACAGCGAGACTATCTTGGTTAGATTAAAGCTGATTTTAATAGTCTTGACTTTATACAGAGTGACAGCTAAATAATTGCAAAAGCAAAAGTCCCACTAGAGGATTTACCACATTAGCCAGGCTCAATCATTAGGTTGTTGCTGTTTGTATGCTTTTTTTTCCAGCAGTTGTATAACTTTCTTTCTATACATTATTTCCATTGTTTTCCCTTCAAAAAGAAGTGATGTTTTAACAGTAGCTTGGCTTTGGCCCCAGATACGAAAATTGCCGCCATTGAAGTGAACGTCAGAGCAGGTAGTAAAGATGGACAACTGCATGTTGTTAAAGACAGATATAAGCAGCTTACCTTCTCATCTCTCTGGCTGGAAAACCAAACAGGTGAGTTCACACAGTCTGTCCTTTATCAGGACAGAACTGCAAATGATTTGAGAACTAAACCACTGACAAGTTTGGGGTGGTGGCAGCAGCTGTGTGCTGAGGGCAGGCTTAACACTTCAGGGCTGCAGGAACGCAGAAGGGGAAGTTTGCTGCCCAGGCAGCAGGAGGTCATGGACTGCCCAGCAGCTTTGTGCCAGGCTTTGTAAACAGCACTCCCAAACTTGTGTACTGAGAGGAGAAGACAGAAGCCTCCACATCCTTCCTCAAAAGGCAAAGAAGGGGGAAAACTTCTGCTAACATCTCCATCAGATGAACATCTGTCTGGAAGAGCAGTCCCAGGGCAGAAAGAGGCAGCAGGTCACACAGCAGATAGGCAGAGATACATCCCATCAGAAGTTAAGGAACAGGTTAAAGTGGTCATACACACAAACTGTTTTCATCAGTCTTTCAGTGGAGCTATATTGGCAGAATTAATACAGGAGCAACACTGTTCACTGCAATTACAAAATATCATGCAGGCTGCATCATAGATCGCGCCAAATTTAACACTTCACCCTGCACCTCAGCAAGAAGCAGATCCTGAAGCCCCTCAACTGCAGCAGGTATCCAGCCCTCCAAGGGAAAACCACAGGCTTCCAATTGTGGCGTACCATCCATGCCATCACCTCACCCTCTGTATACCAGCCAGCCACGATGGCATGCAGACAACAGTGCCACATAACAGATGAAAAGTGAACACTTTAGATATCTAGATTCAGAAACACTCTTAGACAGATGTTGCCAAATTAGCATTAGTAAAACTAGCCACAGTATTTTATAAAACAACACTTCCTCTGCTCCAAAAAAAAAAAAAAAAAGAATTTGAAAGGTCTAGATTCTTATCTGCAACCGAATACATTACCAAACTGCAGCTGATAATTTTCTATTCAGTTATTTTCTATTATTCTGTGGGAAATCTCTCAATTCTTTTGTAAAACCATCCACAAGAATCAAGCAAAAATTGCCTCTTTCAAAATATATGTGTTTTCCTCACTAATACATTCGTAACTATTCTCTGAAAACTGAGAAACTATTTACAGCAGCCTATCTACAATTAACATGTCCAGGAAGCTCTTACAGCATCTAAACCTACAACTGATATTATCTTTTTGACAGACAGGGTTTTTTTCCCCCCTCATCTGTGCCATAGGGATCTGCAGATTAACAGAAATCGGGCAGACCTTCCACTAAAGACAGTTTGGTCCATATCCATCAGATCAGTTTAATAACATCCAAGTTATTTTCCACTTATGTTAAACACAGATAGGGGTACACATGCAAGCACCGTAACACACAGCTGAGGAAGAGCACAGGGCTTGCCTACCGAAATCCTCAAGGTAAACCATGAGTGCTGCCATGGGCTTACTGCTCTGAGAAAGACAAGTCCAGGGTTAGGGTTAAGCTTCTGAGAACAAGACACATGAGATATACAGCAAGAGGGGCTTGGGAGCAGCCAAACATCAGCGTGGGCTGTGACTGACATTATTCCACAAGCCTGGGGTGATCAGTGTCCCACGGCCAAGGGAAAGGGTGAGGCAAGGCAGCTTTTACTCTGGGGACAGCATGGTCCATCCCCACCAGGAATTTATAACTGTTTGCTTCTGAGTCTCATTTCCCTCCTGTGCTAAGTGTGGACAGTGCAGTACTGCTGTTAGGAGAGACATGTGGCCTATTGAAATATATAAACTAAATTCAGCTACCCTATTTATGCTGTGGGAAGGAGAGTGAGTACTCGGGCAGCCTGAACAGCACCCCAAGGCTAGAAACGAGGGAGAACTCCCAGCTACAAGCCCTAGCAAACTCAGCAGCAAAGGCAAACTAGCATGGGGGGCTTCCAGTAGACCCACAACATAGACACTGTGAAAATAGTGGGGGATCTGAAGTATGAAAGTCCATGAGATGTAAGTATTTCTGAAAATTTTAATCCACAGAATCTTCTTTGTATTCAACAGGACTTACACAAACCAACCATAAGACCTTACTGTGGCCTTTCAATACTTAGAGAGGGCTTATAAGAAAGATGGGGACAGACTTTTTAGTAGGGCCTGTTGCAGTAGGACAAAGGGTAATGGTTTTAAGCTAAAAGAAGGTAGATTTAGACTAGATATAAGGAAGAAATTTTTTACAATGAGGATAGTGAAACACTGGAACAGGTTGTCCAGGGAGGTGGCAGATGCCCCATCCCTGGAAACATTCAAGGCCAGGTTGGATGGGTTTCTGAGCAACCTGATCTAGTTGAAGATGTCCCTGCTCATTGCAGAGGGTTGGACTAGATGACCTCTGAAGGTGCCTTCCAACCCAAGCTGTTCTATGATAACACGCTTCCGAAAAAGTAAAATAGCTCCTAAGGACACAGTCTATATGGATGGAGTACCCAAAGGCTGCAACACAGCCCTGGGGAGCGGGGATGAAGGAGGAAGAGGGAAGATTCTCAGTTATTTTGGGGGAGGAAAGGGGAAGAAAAAACAGACTAAACTATCATTTCAATTAATAGTAGACTCCCCAAATCTGAAAGCTGAGTATTAGCTGTGGGGTTCTGATAGAAGATCCAATCCATTGTTACAATGGCAGGTAAAATGAAAGTAATTTTTTTGTTTGTTCGTTTCTTAACCTGGTTAACATTTGCTTTAACACTTCACCTTGTGAGCTTGCCAAACTGCTGCACTCAATCATGTTACTTTCCACCATTTATTCAGTTAAGCGTTTCGAGATACGCTTACAGTGCATGAAGCCCTATCTGAAGGCATGAGAGCCTGATAAGACGATCCACCAGGTAGCTACAATAAACAGCAATATTCAGTATGTTTGGTTTGAAATAAATAAAAAAAAGATAAACTTTCACTGTTACTTCTATATAGAATAAGAGTTAGCTAAAAAAGCAACTAACACTTCAAGAGGAAAAAATAAGGGAAGAAAAACTAACCTCCACTTTGTTTTCATATTTTATATATGTATGAAACCCAGCATACATAAAGAACAATTAATGGCAATATGTCAAGTGGGAATATTTTTAGAGCTTTGTGCAAATTATTCATATCTAGAATTATTACAGTTGTCAATTTTAGCAAACTGTCTTTTTCCAGCAGCATTTATAGTTAATGTAGTCTATACAATTCTTCATACAAGAGGTTGTTAATAACTGAGGAAACTGGCAGTCCACTCAGATTATATGACAAGCCTCACTATCCCATAAACACCTGGTTATTAAGGCATATCCATTAGGTGTGGGTGTTTTTTCGCAGAAACGTCATTGGCTTTTGATGAAACAGCTACCGAGAAAAGCATCTGGCAATGCAAAAAGAGAACCCAATGGGCTTTATCAATTTTTTACTTTTTTAACTTGTCCTGGATATGAATATGTGTTTGAATGTTATATGTATGTAGTAATCTAGGATTGCAAATTACAGCTGAAATTTTTCAAAAATGTTAAAGGGGCATCTAAAAAACCTACTATCAGCGGTTATAATGTCTGGAAAGCTTATCAGAAATTTCTTTTTTAAAAGTTATAAAACACCTCTTAAATACCCAGAAGAAAGAGAGAAAGTGAACTGAGAAAAATCTGGAAGCCAGTTCTAGAAATTGGCATAGATGAAAATTACTATTTTTATCATGTTCAACTTCATTTAATATTTCTTCCTACAAAGCAGTAGAGATGAAAACAGCTGATCAATATTGCAGATAAACAACCAATAAGGAATAATCAGCATTTGAGTGAGCACAGCTGAAAGAAATGGTGAGAAAACAAGAAACTCAGTAGACTGAAATATGGAAAACATTGTTGGTTAAATATAAATATTGCCAAGACTTGTTAAGAAGCAAGACAGAAGTGATTCATGTTCATCTACAAAAATGCAGAAAGTCAGTTTCTACTGCTTTATTTTCTTTTTAAAGGCTGGCTATGCTGCAATGAAAGCTTTCTTTTTTTATTAAAGCATAAGAGAGGAAAGCTGAGTGCAGTCATCAGGTTCACAAGATGTTAGTGACATGGTTTCTGCCTTCAGAGGACAGCCATAAGGGCTGGTCTCTGGCCTCCTGGGCTTTGCTGTAGTGTTGGAGCCAAATGTTTGAGGGGGCAGGTGGCAAGAGGAATTAACACTAGCTTCATTCAAGAGCAAAGTCTATTCATCTGCCTTCCAAGCAGCACCCTTGATGAACAAGGATCTAGGCCACAAGCATAACTGAAAGACAAAACATTTAAAAGTCTTAAGGTTATATCTTTATAATTAAAGTGTCCCCTCATAAAAAAAGCATTTGATTAAAAAAAAAAACCTGCACCATTTGGTGTGTTGTTCCCAAAGTAAGACACTGCAAGCAGCATCAACCATTGAAAATAGAAAACCCCGGGAAAACAAGAGGGAAACATGGATAAATCAGCCCCAACATTAAATACAAGATAGGTTGTAGAACACGACACAGAAAAGGCTGCAAAAATCCAGGGGGAGGGGAATAATTTCTACAACCACAAGCAATGTAATAGTTGCAAAACATTTTTAGAACCTTTAACTACAAATGACAGAAAGAGGCTGATAACCCATCTTCACATTCATTTTGGGGAATTTTCACAAATGTTGTCTCTTGATATTTATATCCGTAAATATGTTCAACTTTATATTGAGCAAGATTAAAACAAAACTGTCATTTCACACCCTTGACTCTCAAGAAAGGAATTACAAGCTTACAATAGCAACCAGAAGGTGTTTCAGAGATTCTTAATAGATCAAGCATCTGAAACCCTACAGTGAGAGTTTATACAGACACCTATTCTGAACTTATTAACGAGAACGGGGAGGGGGAAGAGTGTGCATGGCACCTAAGGGCAACTAATAAACAGCAGAAAGATGCAGCAGAAATTGTTCATTGCTTTCCAAACAGAAAGGTCACAGGATAAGCTGCGAAAAGGAAAAAAGCTACAAAATGGATGATTGAATGCAATCATGGGCTTTGAGTTTCCTTCTAGGACTTAAAATTGAAGATCTAGATTTCTGTCCCCAAGCTCTGTTTGCAAAGCAGGCTGTGTCACAGTTTATTGTATTAAAATGGTGAGAAACTGGAAATAATGCAAGACAGAAAACAGATCAATCAAGAAATTTTGTCCATTTTTAAAGAGACTCACTTTCTCTGCAAGTAGCTCAAAATAACATGCTTTAAAGCCTATTGCTGTTCTCTACTTGGGATTCATGAGACTGGAACATTGAAAAAAAAGAACAGAACTTTTAAAAACATGTTGGTTATCTAAAGCATTGTATGACTTTTATGGACAGAGTTAACAGGCCATCATACACAAGTCAAGTCTGAACAGTGATCACACGAAAATTTTTATTTTGGACAATAAGGGTCAGTATGTTTGAAAAATAAATATCTTTGCAAAAATAGTGGATTTAATCCCTAAGCTATATCTCTTTCCTTAGAAAAAAAAGCTCTGATATTTCTAACAGGACAATCAATTGCAAAACAAACGATTTGAACTAAAAGATCAGCTAAAAACCTGGATTGCCATAGTTTAGGAGAACTTCAGCATTTCTACACCTGTATTTTTTTTTGTTTCTGTGAACTATTTATTAACTTCAGTTACAGATAGCCAGATGTAACAGCTAATGGCATCTCGTTGTTACAGAGCATGTATATAGATAGACTGCACAAGCGAACAAAGCTGTTCTGTACAGATTTTCTTAAAACGATGCTATCACTCTTCACCTCTGGCCAGTGTCACGTATTTCAACTGCTAACAGGTTTCTTCTTTGATATTCTTCTTTTCTGTAATAAGAGTCACACAGAGCTTTTCTTTAGTAATATTAGAAAACAATCTTCTTTTTGATAAATAATATGACTGACTGCTACGCAGAGCACAGACATCAGACTGCATGCTACAAAAATCTCTCTTGTTGATATCTTCACCAGAGAGGAGTAGCTGCAGGGTCTGAAATGACTGCCAGACTTGCTGATGTCTGGACAGGAACAAAGCATAATATAAATAAGTAACTGCCTGAACAATAGTTTGACAAGTGAAATAAGTCTGACAGCCATTCTGGGATAATGTGACATTGGAAGGAGAACAGCGTCCATGCTTATTAGCTGGCTGTTTTAACCCCAAGAATGTCGAGACCGTATCGGTGTGCACTCTAATAGCCAGCCTTCCAGTAGGCTGGATAACAGCCATTTAGTTTTAGATACCAAAATGCCAGCAATACCAAACAGCGATGTTTGAACATGAAAATCTGCTTTGGTGTAATACATAATACCATTCATACCATTCTATAGTACATATATTACCATACCATTCTGCTTCTGAACTTTTATGAACAGTGGTTTATGTGGGGTTTTTTGTGTAAGACACTGCATAAGAATACTATTCAATACTTTGAGTTCTGTGTAATTATACAATTACAAGTATTTCAGGTGCACACCCATTGGTGCATCCGTTTTCTTTTTTTCAGATTGCCTGTGAGGAGGGGGACTCCTTGATCCAGCTGGAATACTTTCTGCTAGTCACATTTTGAAGCCTGATTTGTTTCATTGGTTTTTCACCCTGGAAGTTTGCTAACCCTCTTCAAGCTGCTTGCAAGTGAGCTCCAGCAGCTGTGACTGACTGCCTAGGGCTTAAGCTCCAGGGTCCCAGAGGACTAAAGATGGCATTTCGCTTTGAGCTCTGCTTTTGTGGTTTGGAATTGCTGTTGGGTTTCTTATCACCACCTCAGCCCCCAAGTTACCAAATTGCTCATGGAGAGAAATCCTGTGCTCCTGGCTGATCTAAATAACCTATGCAAAATGAGCATGTGTCTTGCAACATCTTTTGTTCTAGCTAGGACTACAACCGAAGCTGCATTTTGTAACTGAATTCGTTACTACATTTCTTGCTGGGACAGATCGCTAAAAATATTATTCTCACCACCATCCCTCTTTGTATTGTAAGTATTAAAAAACATGCAAAAATGTTGAACTGTAGGTGCCATTTGGCACAACATATTTTTTCCACTTAATTTTCATTCAGTAGATTGGCCCAGAGCTACGGTCTTTCTTTCTCTTATTATTAAGCATAAGTCATCATCCCAAGACAAATGACATCAATCACAGCATGTTTCAGTGCTCTGCCATACTGTTTTCATGGGAATGAATCATCCACAAGAAGGCAGCAGAAAGCAATAACCAAAAAGAATGGCCAGCAGCACTTACATTCAGGAGATACCAATACAGTTGCTGTGATACAGTGATAGCAGAAGTCAAAATTTAAACAGTACATGGAAAGAACTTTAACAATCTTTGGTTTATTATGAGAATACACATAATAATTATGGTGAAGTATCAAACATCTACCCAAAACTACAAGAACAGGTATAATCATCACTTGCAAACACTAAATGTAACAAATTGAGACAAGCTGGATATAGCTTTAGCTGGAGATACCCTATTTGTAATTGAGCAGTGCTCTTTCCTTCAAACCTGCTGATGAAGTCGAGTAGTTTAAGTGCATCAATATAGACAAATGGTCTAAAACCAAAACAATCATAGAAAGTACTGTTTTCCTCATCATTCCGATCAGGCTGAAAGAATATATGCCTCAAATGGCATCCACCCAAACTTCAGTATTCTCAACACACTTATAAACAAATACATGGGAACTTTATCAGAATAAGAAATGCAACATTTCCCCCAGAACAACTGCTCCACTCTCCCTGAGTTTTGTAGCACTTCTTCCACACTTCAGAAAAACTAACAAAAGCAGGATGCATCTTCCCTTTGTTATCCAAGGTCCCTTTGCTTTCAGGTGAGACGCAAAACTGGGATCCTGTCTACTGATGATTAGTAAGAGGAAAAACCAGAGACATCTGTCAGGACAGGATTTGCAACTAACACTTCCTTGTCAGTTTGAGAAAACTCTGTAAAGGGACAGCAATCCAATGACTGGATCAGAATGGACAGTGTTATGAGTACAGAAATTTTTTTTTGTTGCTGTGGTTGGGGTCTAGGGAGAAGGCTATGAGCAATGAGGCTACCAGTGCCAATGCAGAAATGTCTTTACAATATGTAATGCTTTAAGATTTCTGAAACTCAAGCCCAATCGCCCCCTTCATATTTTTATCATGCCCACAAAGCTAGACAGACAAATAAGACTGCCTCAGAGTAAGACTGTTTTTCCAGTGCAAAAAGCAAATGAACTGCAGTACAGGGGCATTGTGGGTGGCTAGGGTGATCCGCGCCCATTCAGCAGCAGCAATCCCAGAAAAATGTACATGCACAAGGCAGGGACTGTAATCCAGCCACGCAAAAGTAGTGTGCCATAGCAGTCAGGGAGCTGACCACTGGCCTTCCCAGCTCTGTGCTGCACACATCTGCGGTCAGCACTGGCTCTTGAGAAGAACGCCCTTGCTTGTACAACACTGTTCACAGTTAATTTATCACCAGGCTACTTTTCAATAAAGAGTATTTGTTACAGATTTTTCAAACAGGTAGCCTGACTCTTTCCTCAGCTCAGTGAAACCTCTGGTTAATACACAGCCAGCACAGGAGGGTACAGGCTGCTCACAACTGGTCCCCATTCAGCACAGTGAGGCTGGCATGGCAAAAAACCCCATACTCAACCAATGATTCCTACTCCACTTTATAGGTTGTGGGGTATTGGTGGGGAGGGGTTGGTTGGTTGGTTTGTTTTGTTGGGGGGAGGGGCGTTTTTGTTTGGTTGTGGGGCTTTTTTGAAAGGCATGTAGAAGAAGAAGGGAAACAAGAAGAGAGGAGAGATAGCATTTATCAGCGTTTAACCTGTACGTCCAAGGACAGTTCTACCACATGCTTGCAAAGAGCGTGGCAGGGAATTGCCCTCAGTATTGGACTGACAAGAGAGCTGCTTTGAAGTGGTTACTGTGAACAGCAAAAAATTGATCTCAGATTTTTGCCAATGCAAAGTAAAATAAAAACAGCCAACTGCAAATTTAAATGATTTTTAAAATGCTACAGAGCCTGTGTTTCAGAATTTGTGTAAATAACTTATATTTTCATTGATTTCAGCCTCTCCCACAGGTTTTGAAGAAATAAAAAAAATCATGCCATACATTTTCTGTCCACAGGGGGGCAAAAATGGGTTACTCTAGAGAAAAAAATTCTTACATTTCTAAACAAGTATGTAATTGTATGCAGCTTTTCTCCTCCCTATTTTATTTCCTTATTTCTAATCAGGACAATATATTATCCAATTTTCCAAATTACCCTTGGCTTTTTTTATATTTCATATAACATTATGATAATATTCTCATCAAGCCACTTCAACTAATTCAAGTGTTCTTTTTCTTTACTCTTCACAATGCTATTCCTTCCTCTTTTGTCTGTTTCTATAACTTCCGTGAACTAATAGTTCATGGATAAAGAGCAAAAAGGGTTTCCTGAAGTTGTATTTGAAGTGCTTTAGCAACGAGATGTGTTTATTGAAGGCTTTAATAACTCAGCAACAGTACCACACAACCTAAATATATACATCATTTTTCACAGAGCTTGCAAAAATATACTGATTTACTTATATTGCTATATATCCTAAGATCCAGTTCAATAAATTTCACATTATATTTGCAGAGTTTAAAGACTGTGAAGAACACTTCTCCCTGAGTATCTGCTTCCAGCAGACATTAAACTTTTTTTTTTTTTTAAGATTAGTCTACCCAGGTTTAATCACACATGTCTAGCTGCACAGAAAATAAAAAGGTTAGTATCCTAGCTATCAGAGTTAGAACTGATCTACTGGGGTTTCTGTCCACTCTCCACTTAAAGAAATGAAAGAAGCTTCTCAAGAACATATTTATTAAGCATTCCTTAAAAATTAGTAAAAATCTGCTGCTGATGCTAAGATAAAGAACCAGAACAAAAGTAGGCTGAATTTCAAGCCATTCATGTTTTTCATTGCACCATGCTACCTGAAACTCATGCTGTATTACACAGCACTAGGTACAATACGTTAACATTTCACAATGTTGTGGGCTTTAACAAAGGATGCTGTCCGAAGATCTCAAAGCATAAAACATATTGCAAAGTTAAATGAAGAGCACAAAAATCCTGATTAGATAAATAGCAGCTTGCCTATTCACAGATGAAAATAATGATGTACTGAAAGCCAGTAGCTGAAAAGAAAACAGTCAACCTCTGACAAAGAACAGAGCAGAACAACTCTGAAGAACTTTTACTTTTCGTTTCAGGAAAGAAAGATGAGACAGCCAGAGGTGAACTTGTTAGCAAGCTAGGACCTATTTATCAGTGGGTATTAACAGAGTATGAGACTAAGGATGCATTATTTGTGACTGGTTTGAGAATTACAGCAAAGTAATCTGAAGAAAGGGAAGAGAATATTCCTTTCCCACAAGACCGTGACCTTAATATTCAAAACCCTTATTACTTGTAAAAGGCTGCACCAACTGCTTTGACCACTTCACCAGGTGCTAAACTGGTATCCAGCCCCAAAGTTGAGCAACAGCTCTAAAATTAGGCTTGCTGCTTTGCAGTTGGAGCACAAAGACCAGAATTCAAACTCAGAAAAACAGCTGAATTACTGTTCTGCCATGAGTTCTTATCCACATACAGATCCAACCTGTATCCTCAGTGACTGTCTACAACTCGAAAGCCCTTCCTCTGACTAACCTTGGCCACTCTCTGGACAAGCAAATCCTTCTGGGTTGACAAGGTCTACATTCCCTGGGATATTTGCGGAGCTACCAGGAATTCAGCAGCAAGGGCTTTAAGACAGAACAAGCCAC
Source organism: Haliaeetus albicilla (assembly GCF_947461875.1). Classification (NCBI taxonomy): domain Eukaryota; kingdom Metazoa; phylum Chordata; class Aves; order Accipitriformes; family Accipitridae; genus Haliaeetus; species Haliaeetus albicilla. Next base: position 7,846,876 of record NC_091493.1, on the reverse strand, counting down.
AGCCAAGCCTATGATTCCCCATTATACAGATCTCCAAACCAGGACAGCTGATAGCACAGTCTTCTTTGGTGGCACTAAAAAGCCAAACAAGAGTTGAGGCATTTCATAAGACTGAGTTTTAAATGCACCTGCAGTCACCATTAATCCAGCCAGTAATATTTCACTGTATTGTGGCTCACAATGAAACATGAAGATGCATTATCCTAATCATCATCTCAGTAAACTACAGGGTATACTGCTGCATCTTGTCAATTTACATCATTTTCACTGACATTTCTGGTTAGCAAAAAGAAGTCTTCAGGCAAAAAAAGCACACTCACTGAAACATTGGTTATAACAAGCATGTGGCCATTCTCCCTGAAGACCTAGCACTATCTAACCATTATATTTGTTCACGGCATCTTTTCTCTGAATTTGCTTGCAGGAAAAAACCTTGATCTTCACTGTGACTTCTCCAATCAAGCTGCATCTAGATCATTTTTTACATGATGTGTAACCACTAATTTTACTGGATTGTTCAGTATCTATTTTCAGCAAATTTCTTTATATACAAAAGCAAACACACTTATCTGAAATGTATCCTGCAGCATTTTGACTGTCCATTGCAATGCTTAGTGCAATGAGATTTAGCACTAGCAGAATAACAGCACTTCAGTTGTAAAGCTCAAAGCAAACATAATTGAGACATCAAGATGAGACACCAACATGGGCTCACCTTAAGCATGAAGGTTCCTTCAATTCCCATAAAAATGCTGAATTAAAACTGAAAAAAAGAAAAGCACTAAAACCTACAAGTATAAATCAAATCTCTTCTCTGCACTGAAGCCACAAAACAGTAGCAGCTGTTCTGTGAAACCTAGGCCTGTAAAGCGTTACTCACATACAGCATTTCACATGGATTTGGAAATCTGTGGGACTTCCACGCCCTTAAGACTTCATAGGAGTAAAGTCTACAAGGAATATAAAGCATGTTTTCCAAGAAACATATATGTCAAATCACAGGCATCAGGCATCAGACTTTCTCACTCAGGCTTCCTCCTCTTCCACTGCTGTATCCACATCTAACTCACCTGCACAGCAGAGCATTGGGGTGCCAGAGCAGCAGAGATGCTCTGCATGGGTTCCCCTCCAGGACACACCCTTCCCTGCAACCCCACACTCACTGCATTCTCATAGTAGGAAAAGAAAAAGGGTAAGAGGTTCAAGAGGAAAAGAAAAGAATGAGAGGTTGGAGAAAAGTCCAGCCCAGCTAAAGAGCCAGTCAGCACAGCAGAACAATACAGTACACAAGCTCTATACATGATGTTCACAGTTTTGTACCACATTTGTGATCCCCAAAATAAGACCTGGAGTCTGGTGACAACCAAGTCACAGGCAAATGGGGGTCTAAAAATCGAAGCATTTCACAGCTACATGATGACTATGAAAACTACAGTAAATTATGTCATTCATTCAAGAGATTATGTCATTTAATTCTGCTGTTACTGATCAAGCTTAACTGCTGGATGTCTTATTAATGAGGTTCTTAAGGTATAAGTTTTCTGTGGTTCGACTTCTACATTTTTTAAAAATAGAAAGGGAAAAATACTTTCTGTATGCACATAGCACCATTTTTTCAGCTTGTGGTCCCCAAGGCCTGAACAATTTTTAAGGGGGCAGAGAAAAAGAACAAGGAAAGCACATTCTCTCTACAAGGTACTCACTTTCAGTGGCAAAACAGGGTGTAGATCAAGAACCTAATTCATCCCTGTGCTAGAATACTACTTACATGGAAAAAAGAATGCAGAATTTCTCTCATACTTCTGTTTCAACTAGCCTAATCCCCATTGCCATAAAAACCTAATGTTCAGAGTTTGATTCTCTTAAAAAGTGAGACAACATGTACTTTTTTTCCAGAACAATTTGTGACTGAAACATTTTAAACATTGTTGCACTAAAGTGAGCTAAGGAATTACTGTACACCAATACCAGACTGCACTTCAGTGGGCTACCTTTGTCGAGTTCTTCTCCTTAGCAAATCGCGGTTGAGAAGTTTTACCTGTAAACTCTGCAGATATCCAGCAATACCTGGCACATCATTGTCCTACCCAACTTGGGGTCCACCAATTCCTTTGTTTAAAGGCACTGTGGGACGTATCATGGAAAATACCAGATGTGTAAGACTGAGTAAGGTCAAATTCCAATCAATCTTCTCCCAGTAGCCATTAATTTTGCCAGCATCATTCTCCAAGTCACATTTGGCACTGCAGTGTCCAAGGAAGAAAGTAATAGGAACAGGGTAAAACACCTAAATTTGTAGTGATAAAGGCAGCTGGATCGTGTTTGCCACTTCAATGAGCTTTCAGTGCCATGTACCAATAATGGAAGAAGTGGTCCACAGAATTTATCTCAACAGCATGATGGGGTACTGCACTGCTGCTAGGCTCAAACAGCTGAACAGGTTATAGAGGGGACCACCAGTAATGATGAGATTTCAAAAAGTCTACATTTCTCTAAGGTGCTTACTTAACTATGACTTGGTTAAATCATTTCCACTGCATGTCCATCTCAGTGGTGAAACCTTACTGTGAATACAATAAGTTAGCAGAAAGTGAACGTTATTAAAAAACATTGTTGAACACTGATGCTCAAAACCTGTTTGCAAATAAATATTTCAGCTGCTTCAGATTCACATTTTGTAATCACAAACTGGCAGAAGTGGGATCATTTAATGTATTTTTGCTTTAGCCTTTTCTAGTCTGAACACAGTTCAGGAACAATTAGAAAGCAATTACTACATTATGCATTTTGAAGCAGAAGATTCAAATATGGTTAAACAGACTTAGATTAGGTATGCTAACAAATATTGCTTCTGTGAAATTTATTAACTGAAGTTACAGGCAACAAAACTTGGAAGAGGCAGAAATGAACTACCTTAGATTAAAACTGAAGTAAATTCATTTTTAGCAGCCTTGCTAAGAAGAAGACGTCACCTTCCTCTGCAGGAACAACAAAAGAAGATGTCACGTGTGCCAACATTTCACAGGATCAACAGTAATTTGCAGGACCAGTTTTGCAGGGTCCTTTCTACAGGTAGAGTGAGCTCTACAAAGCCATTTTTATGAAAGCAGAGGAACCCTGTAAGGAGTGGGAATGTAGAAACTAAGGTCAATAACAGAAGGATGTTTTGAAACTGTCACGTAGAGAAGGATGTTCCACTCAAAAGCTGCAAGGAGAAGGGGCATTTGAATTTAAACATGATTCGCTATATATTTATGGACGTTAAATATTATACATTGTATTTACTCATCTTGCTACATTCATCTGTATCCATATGTAAAAACCCATTTGTGCTTATTTTACAGTTATTGTGTGTCACTACATCTTCTTAATATACTAGTAGCTCTTGGAGACAGGTGGCATTTACTAAATAGATACATAAGGGAAGCCATATATTGCATATGACAGTAAATTTATTAACCTTAACTCACAGATAGTGCTATATACTGCAGCACAGCTGATGTTTCTTCAATAGTTATGGACCTGCAGTAGTTCTTTAATAATATTGTGGCTTATCTCTATATTCAGAATGTATAAATGCTAAGGATAGGAAAAATTTAATCTAAGAGCTTCAGACATTTTAATTATTAATGCTATTTTATATTGGGTTTGGTGCTACTATATTATTTGATTACTTGAGACAGTGATAACAGCTATGCATGACAAGGATATAATTTTCCAGCAGAAAGAATCATTCTAGTGCTCTTCCTTTGCCTTTGATTTGGGGTAGGCCCAGAAATCCTACTGGCAATCACCTCCATCAAGCTGTCTGAAGCAATCAGAAATTCTGGATGTAGCACATTGCGCATATCGCAACTGTGTCAAACACAGCTGACTGCCGTGGTCTGTGGTATTAATCTGTCACTTAAGAAGCTCCAAAGAAAAAAATAAAAAACACAAAAGAGACCCACATGATTTCACCATCAGGAAAGAAGAAAAAATGATGGTGAGATGTCACAATTATTCTAAATTTGCCTGAAAAGTAGTTCCCTTCCACGCTCCCCCCATCCCCTCCAAAAAAGAAAAAAAAACACCAAGGGGCTTTGTCCTCCCTTCCCGCCCTCTATTCCTGGCCTGAGGTGTGCACTAAGCTGGAACAATACATTGATCAACTGAAAATTAAGCAGGAAAAAAAAAAAAAAATCTTTCAGCCTGATCAGTTCCTTCACCTAATCCAATGAATGCACAAACAGTAGTAACAGCATACGGAAGGCAGGAATGAGTGGCTGGAAAGTGGAAGAGTAAAGGTAGAACTGCCTTCTTCAACAGTAGCCAAATCTAGTTAACATGATTGTGAAACTCCAACCTGAGCACACCTGAAGGCACAGGAAGACTGAAGGGTCTGCATCTGGGATAGCTGCAAGGAAGCAATGCACAATCACACTGAGCTACAGGAGACAATCATCTTCTGTGGGGATGTGACAATCTCAGTTCTGGACTTTTTCCCCCTCACTAATCTTCAGGTTTATCAGTGGCAATCATTAAAAGTATATCTCACAGTCCCACCTCCGTAAGCAGAATGTCATTCACAAAACCAAGAGAAAAAAGCATAATATTCCCTCAGCAGATGTCAAACAGTACCTCCCACAATATCCTACATACATCAGCTTCTCTACATTTTTAAGCCTATTACCAAGTAGGCTTCAACAGACAAAACACCCAAGAATTGCTTCATCGTTGAGTGTAACTTTTTTCTCTGACCTTCTCCATACCCAAAATGTTAGGTAAAACACAAGGGGACTCTTCTCTGACAGAGTCAGGTATTCTTTATCATTCAGGATGTCCTAACTGCCTGTTAGCACAGGCTCAGCTCTGCCAAATACATATTCATTATAATGCAACCTGTTTCCTTAAAGCTGCTAGGCTGTACCAGGTAGAGCGAATATGTGACTTTGTGAGCTCTCAGAATCAACATGGGGAAAGTGAAGATGGGCTAGCTCGTGTTAAGGAACACAAAAAGCATTCCAATATGACAACCTATCTTCATATTATTTAAATCTTTGACTTCTTTCCCCTCCACAGAAAATTTTAACCAATTCCCCCCTATTCTAATACTACAAGATAAATGATGGAAACTTTTCAATTTTATTTGCACAGGCTCTTAACAGAGTGCAGGTCCACAAAGTTTCCCAATGCCTGAGTAATTTTCAAAGAGGAAAAACAGATTTACTAGCCCCTGAAAAATCATCCTTTCCAGCTCAGTCACTGCAGAAGAGAAAGTCCATATATTATGAGCAGGAGCTCAAAAGCCCCAGATAAAATGAACTAGAAAAGGGCAAACAGAAGGCATAAAACATGTGACATGCATTTGTGAAAACAGCTCTGATGCAGAACACTGGACATCTGGGAAATAAACCCTGATGAAGAAAGGGAACAAGAGAAAAGACAAATACTGCAAAGAAGGAAAAAGAAGAGCTAAGGGATTAGCATCTAGAAGAGAGGAAGAAAGTACAAGACAGAAGCCTGAGGCTGTTGCAAAACAGAGAGAAAGCAGGGTGGAGCTTACCTAAACCACAGTGAGGAAGAGAAAATAATTCAATCTGAAGGGGGAAAAAAAAAAGCCACCAGGCCTTCCGAAACAGACCTGGATTTTATAGGACATGGACAGGAAAAAGCAGAACCATGAGCAAGTGATATGGGAGGATTTTCAGAAATCAAAGATAAATTGGGATCAAAGGAAGACAGGCGAGGCAAGCGGTTAGTGTTTAAGCATAAGAAAAGAAACAGTTAGGCATCCAGGTAATACACTTCTTCCTTTAGGGATACGATCTTTTCTCATTGAGCACTTCACATCTTCCAGGACTCTAGATATTAATCTCCCTGTATATATCGTGCTGTGTTCTCTGTTATGAAGCTATCTATGATATTATCTCTTCAGTCATATTTAATTGAGTTTGCCAAATTAATCATGAAAAGCATAATCTTCTTACATATTTAATATTCTATTATACAATCTTAAAGTATCAATCATCATTATACATATAAAAATAAAAGTTACACATTCTAAAATGAGAACCTGGATCTTTTCCTCTGAGTTAGAGAGATCTGCTTTGTCCTGCCTTTCTATTTCATAAAATAACATGTATGCATTTTGGTTTACTTCAGAATCAACTGTATTCTTGTGAAAAAATCATGGCTACATGCTAGTGGTTCTGAGCACGGAGGGTTTTTTTTCCTAAAAGTTTCATATCACCAGATATTCTGTGTTTTTCTGATAACCACATTTAGCAGAGCAAGCTTTTCACCAAACTAGAATATTTCACCACTTTCACGTATTTCACCTGTAACTCTTCTATCTGTAGCAGGTAGATTTAGTAAGTGCAACTATCTAAAGTTGTCTAAAATTAACTAAGATTTACCTGTTCAATGTATATGATTTCCTTCTATACCACATTTAGACATAATAACATGATCCAAACAGTGTCTTTTAGGTGTCATTTGGAAAGATAGTAGTTTCCTGAGGGTAGCCAACTTAAGGTATTTTTCTTCTGTTTGGCAATCACCCTCAGTTGCCAGAGGCAGAATTTTATCTCTCTATTCACACGTAGCTTTCCCTATAGGGTTATTCACAAGAACTTCCAAGGGAGTGTTTGATGAACTGGTTGCAATGTAGTTGCCTCTGCTTTTTGAAGCTTTCATGAGGAGGACCATTAAAAAATATTAATAGTTTCTTAACTGTTTGAGTGGTCATAGCGAGCTGATGTTGCAACATGCCCAAATTCCTATTCACAGACAAGCTCCCTGTAAGAAAATTAGTCCATTATCTGAAACAGCCTGCCTGCCAATTTGCTTGTCTGCCCAATTAATGGTGGTCACAGTCTGACACTGTTTCCCAGAAGTCCTTGTGAGTCATGGCCCTTCTATAGGGACAGCCTGGAACAACTTGCAGGCAAATGTTCAGCTACCTTGGCATTTGGGGGTAGGAGCAATGGCTTCCAACATCAGCTATTTTCTACTCTTATTTGGAAGAAACTCTATCCTTGATTTTCAGGCACAGACAGTATCTTCAATTCAGAGGTGTCTCTGTTAAACTGCTCTGCTAGGACTGCTAGCACTGCTCCTAGCCACTGCTTCAGTAGAAGGAAACCATCAGATATTTTTAATTTGCCTGATTTTGCCTGCAATTTTGTTTTCTTTTCTTGCCCACTGCTGAGGAAGACTTTGTAGCCTAGCACAGTTGCTGATGTCCTACCACATCTTCGGCATTCAATTTCCTGTTTGCTTGCGTGTCACTGGCTTGTCATTGCATCTGACGCTAATCTGAGTTTGACAAGTCATTTACTTTTACTGTTTTGAACTGCTTTCATGTCACATATGTGCTATCTCATCCTCACGAGTCACCACTTGCTTCCTGAAAATAAGGCACTCCTCAATGCAATGATTTCTTCTGCTACAAATACTCTACTCTTCTACTCTTAGGGCTATCTTCAGCTACTGTGTTTTTCTCTGCTGGACCCAGGTTCCAACTTTCACACGTTCTTTGTCTGTTTTGCTCTGTGTTTGTACTTTCACAAAGAAAAAAAAGGCATGCAGCAGCATTTTCATCCTCATCCTGCAGTATCTTGTGAAATTGCTCTCTGCCATACATTGTGCTTGTTGTACTCATTGCCTTTGGCTATAGTATTCTGGTCCGTCTTTCTCAGGAGCTTTAGCATGATTTTTGTTTGCTTTCTCAGTCATGTTCCTGAGTTTTTCATCCTTGTTACAATTTTCCATGAATTAGCTTAACTTTCATGAAGATATAATTGCCTGAAACAGTCACCCTGCCCAAAGCATGCAATACAGTGATCTATTTTTCAGTTGCAGATTGCAACAGTTCAAAAGATACCTCTCATGTATACGTTTTTATAGAAGTGTATATTTCGTCACAGTTTTTCTACTATGAAACTATTTGAACATATTCTCCTCCTTCTAATATTAAGACATTTGCAGAAAGCTTCTTGAATTTTGTGAAGTTTTTCCCAGCCTACGGCTTGTGAATCAGGCACCAACTTTAATCTATCTCAATTAACAAACCATTCTTATTCCTTCTTCTTCTCCCAGTCCACCAGAATTTCATAGTTCTCCTTGTGGTTTGTATTGTTCACTCAGCTATCAGGGACTGACCTACAACATGCTGCCTGTATTAATTTCATTGATGTGTTTTGCAAAATTATCCTTTTTAATTTCATAAACCTCTCTCAGGAGCCAAATCACACCTAAAAAGACTATTTGCTGTGCTGCAGCAGAAACAGTTTGTTACAAGAAAGGTAAAATATTCTTTGACATATTTCTTCAAACAATTGTTTACGGGATTGTTACAAAATCCCCTAAAGTGGCAACAAATGCAAGAGAATAAGTATAAGTTCAGATGTTTTCAAATCACAGCAAAACCAACGTTACCAGAAGTTTGAGTACTTGCACCAATAATCCTAATTATTATGTTTCTAAGCAAACATAATTCCCAGTGGTAAACCAATTATTTATAAAGGTTTAAACTTCATTAATTTTAGCTAGTTTCCCCATATGACAACTATCTCTACTGTCGGTAGGTACAATATTACTGATGTGCCACTATGCTAGAGAACATTGCTCAGAACAGTGATTGGCAACCAGGAGGACAGCGTTAAGGATCCAGTAGGCTACCTCATCGCCCATGCAAGGCAAGCACTTTTGATTCACAGTCACAATTCTTGGAGTAAAACTCATGCATCTGAGATAAACATAAATGTATTCTTAGATCCATGTATAAGTTAAACAGCTTCTGTACAAACCCTCCTGATGTTACAGAGATTTCAGTGGTTAGGAATTCATGGCTCATATCTGCTTCCATCAAAGTTCATGAGGAAGCTGAAAATCTGAATGAAAACAGAACCAGATCAAGCAGGGAAGCATATAATCTAAAATGTACATAAGTCTTCAGGGAATAAGTATTTCATAATTAAGAATATGGCACTGAGCCATCACAAAGTTTAACCTACAGTGCTTTATACTTAAATTTGTGCTGCCTTTTGAATCCCCCCCCAATTATATTTGGTCCTGACTCAAATACAAGGAAGTAACATACACATTTTAACACAAAAGAAGATGGCCTAAATCTCATGTAACAGTACTTCAGGAAATCCAGTACCATTTCCCCTCTACAGACTAACGGAGACATGAAGGAGTAAATCCGAACCTATTTTTAAAGAAGCAAATGTGCCACACTGATAACCATGTTCACTGACTATAATCCTTATCACCCAAATACATATGGTGCAAGCTGAGACAAGACCACTCTCCTGCACTTGTGTGTAATTTTGTGTTGAAAAAAAAAATCATCACACAGTAGCCATGGTTACCCATAGAAGATAAGAGCAGCATTTTCCATCCAACAATGTCAGAAATGTGCATAAATTCAGGATCTGCACTCAATGTTTTTTTCAGGCGTCCCCATCTGCAGTTATTTTCTGCTGCCTGTGTATATCCTTTGACATACTGGGATTCTAGATATTTCAAAGAATAGTTATTTTTTACTCTGCTTAATCTAAAAAGCAGTTTTCAGTTATCCCTAAAGCACAAATTAATTGCAAATCTATTCTGAAAATCAGAATCTAAAGCTTACAGAAAAGCTTTGAAAACAATTGCCATGCTCATAATAAGGCAGCTCCATTTAACATTTAACACTTATTTACTGAAAAAACTATGCTATCAGTGTACCAACTGGTACAACATTGCTTTCTTTTGTCTTCACATTATTTAAAAAAAAAAACCAAAACAACCAACCAAACAATGCTAAAAGAAGCCATTAACTTATTTCGTCTATCAAAAAAAAGTGGTTTTTTATTTCATGCTTAATTATTTAGTGAAACTCCATGTTGTTTCATGGCCTAACTCTTTGTACAGGTAAAATGGAAACAAAACATTTGAGAGAGATTAAAACCAGACTAGCTTACTATTAAATTTTACAAAGACAAAAAGTGAGAGTATCAAGTCAAGTGTAGTACTGCCTTAACTGCGACTGCCATTTGCAAGCCTGGGACACAGGTCATATGCCATTCACCGAAATGCTGCATTTACTCTGTAGGGCTCTTCCCTTCAAAAAAAAAAAATCTAATTTGGACAAGCTGCAGTTACCACTCTAAAGACAGACAGATTAGAGACTGTCAACTGAAGAAACATTTAAAAAACTCACCTGCCAGGGAGATCGGCTGCCAGCTCGCCCAACCAGCTCCCCAGTTAAATAACTGGGAGGATCACCTTCAAATTTAGCTCCCAGTGTTTCCAAGGATCTCTCATGGAAACAGGAGTCTCAGGATTAAAAAAATCAGGCAGCCCAGTACTCACTGGGCCATCTGAAGGATACTGGGAGTCCTATCTCCATGTGCTTCAACATGCCAGGGACACATATACAGCTGCCCGTGGTGATGGATACAACACCCAGAATAGACTGCTTAGCCAATTGCAGGAAGAATCTCTGCCCTGCTCCCAATTTCTGGATGGCCTTTGCACCTCTATGTGCTAGCACAGGTGAGTACGAGCTCCTCTATAAGTGTTTTAGGATCCCTGGTGACAACAAAGAATATATTTAGCAGTGTAGTATCGTGGCAGCTAAAGGATTCAAAGCTATTTGAAAGACATGGTAATTTAAATCCAAACAATTCAGCTTCAAAGGGATCCTTATCGTATGCATAATATCCCATGCCCAGATCAGCCAACAGCAGCAGAGAATCAAAGCAAGCCCCTGCCTGAATAGAGAATTATTAGGAGTGAAAAAACAGCTGAATTTTATACCTTATCTAACCTTGACTGAATAATTATTAGTATTGGTAGGATTTAGAGAAAAAAACACAAACAAAAGAAAGCTGTCTCAGTGAGATATGAGGACATAAACAAGCATGTTATTTGGACCAGGACAGCAGGGTGCAATGAAGAAAGAAAGTCTACAGTCAGTATCATTTGCCAGAGAAAAAGGGAGACAGCACAGCTGGGCCAGGATGGACCCATACGTGCAGCAAAATATGTCAGTGAGGTGCATCATACACCTCTGGGAACCTAACATGCAAGAGGGCCTCTATGGAGATCCTACTGCCATGCTTTCAAGAGGAGAAAGAGATGTTGTTCTTACTTGTGCATGGCTGAAGATGTAAGCTCTAGATGTTCTGGAAGCCAAAGGCTGAAATGCTGGCTTGGGAATACATTTGGGTAGGATTTCACCTCCGAATTTTACCTTCAGGAATGACGGGTGTAGTACAAAGCTGCTCCCGTAGAAGTGGTGATATTTTCACAAAATATTATTTTCTACATCCTTTTGTGTGGCCCTCTGTTTGCAAAAGACTCTGAATTATTTAGCATTCAAGTATATATTGTTTTATTAGGCCTACTGAAGAAAAATAATTTTTTAAGAAGTCAAAAGAAATAATTTACATGTTTTAGATGTGCTGAAAAAAACCATGTATTTTAGGGATACCTACTTATGTTTTTAATTAGAGTAATCACTGCTGGAAGAGAAATCCATTCAACCTATAACAATTCCTGCACAACATTCATTCTCCATCTTGGTAATTCTGAAAGTGAGGCTCATTCAGCCTATGGGATTTGTTTTAATTGATCAGATCTTAGTGATAGCCAAACCTTTGTAGATTTTTATTTATTTTTAAAATCAAGATATTCATAGGTTGAAGTTTAAACTCAGACCTAGCTGCATTCATATGTAGCAATAATGAAGATGCAGATAAACACAGGATGGATAAGAATAAGTGTTAACATACCTACTTCAATTGTGCTATTCATACTTTCTGCACAAAGGAAATCTTCAGGATAGGAACACAGCGTTCACAATCATTTCTCACACACACTATTAACTGCCTTAGTCTCTCTCCATTCATACTCCATTTTAGGCAATGCCTATTTTAGATGCATGCAAAGATCTCCTGTATACCTAAGGATGTCAGACATTTATAATTCAATTTATCTTGTGAGATTTTTTTCCCCAACTATAAACGTTTTTTTTCAATATTATCTGTATAGATTAACATTTCAGTTACTTACGAAAATTATTTTTTTTATTATTGTGCTGATCTGTACAATGTTATAATAGGTCTATACTGAAAATTATGTAGGAGACAGAAAAGAAGCAGCTTATTGAGATGATGATAGACCAGAGCTCTTAGCAGCCTAAGCACCTCTCTGTAAGATGCCAGAGGGATAACAAAAAACATTTGCACTTCTTGAAAGCTGACTAATGGTATTTATTAATGTAACGATCCCATTATGCTACTGAAATCTGACAAACGATGTCTACAGTGAAACAGTGATGGAACAAATACTATTTTTCTTTCAGGTATAGTTCTCTAAGGGATGAGTCAAATGATTAGCTAGTCTGGTTTCTCAGTGAACAAAAGGCTCTTTATTGACTCCCATTAGAATCTGCTGCCTGTGTCTCAGTGGTGCGTACATACACACACAACAAGGGAGGATCCAAACAGCTGCCAAGGGCTTTGGCACAACACACCGCAGAGAAAATTTTTTAAATCTATAACAATATGTGTACATTAGAACATGATCCTTCCCAAAAACACATTGTGTGAGCTGAACGACCAACTTCTGTAAGGCACTAGTTTGCAGCAACTGGAGAGCAGCAAAAATACCAGCAGAACTGCCTGCTCCAGAATCAAATCCTACTGACTGGAGGAGGAAAGAAAGAAAACTTCTAAAGTCTCACTATAATAAGCAAATTTCCTTTATTTTTTGTCCCGTATAAAGTGTTAGTATAATAGCTCTATAACTCCTAAAGGAGTTTGAAGATGCCACTTAACACATTCTCTAAAGACAAACAGGAACACAGTACAATAAAATTATTTGTTTTTTCTTTTACTTGTAACTAATGTCAGTTTATCTGAACCTCTAATCAACTTAGGCTTTCAACCTCACATTTTTGTGCTGTCTCAATATTTTCAGGTTTGGGGTTTTTTTTTTTTGTACACTTTCCCACTAATGGGTATATGTTCCTACAAAGTTCTTATAAACACGGGCTTTTACGTGTCCAAAGTAAAGGTCAGCACTGACAAGCAGTTACTCCATTACATTACTGGACAAATTTTGCATATATCCTTTCTCACAAACACTGCACATACTTTCTGGATACTTAGCTGGTTTCTAATAGCTGTAAGTACTGCACAGATACTCATATCAGTAGATATTTTACTTAACATGCTTAGTAGATTCTGTCCCTGCTACAAAGCACGTTAGCCAACATTACATCCTTGAAAACATAACTTCAGGAGACTGTATCACAACACATTCAATAATAATGTAACACTGGCCATCAAAAATATAATAGCAGAAGTTTCTTAAATCAGTGTTTCCATGACTGCAGTTACCTGAAGATGTTTCAGACATGTATTGAAAGCACCAGGTGCTTCAACTGTGACTCTGGTAGAGATCAGGGTTTACTGCTTGTCAAGCTTTATTTGTCAGAATCTGCAAATACAATAGCCACAGTAGAATCAAAATGTGAAGCAGGAATGAGTCATGATAATGTCAGAGAGAATGACCTCAGTTTTTCTACTCTACAACAGGTCATTTGGTGACTGTTTTTTACAACGAAAAGTTATTTCTAGATGATCTGTTTCTTCAGGAAAGCAAACTCATCCTAATCCAAAATGACTGAATTGGGAATAAAGTGTCTGAAGGTTTATAAACAAAGCAATATTTGGAAGCCAAAAATAATGATTAATCAAATATGCTTAAAACCATACTACTGTGTGTTGTGATCCTGCCTCCCTGAACAGGGTTATGTTGGGCTGGTACTTTAATGTGGCTCGGAGGAACACCTGGACACTCAAGAAAACAGAGCAAGTTAGTGATGAACCAATTCTCCAGTGTGATGTTAGCATTACTATCCTGCTGCAGTTGTAAATTAAATACATGACAAGGTCCTGACCATTTGTGATCATTACAGATCCCATGATACCTGAATGCCAGTTTCAGTAACCCAGATAAATTCCAGTTTGGGAAATTTCAACTTATTTTTATACATATTCACTGCAGTTTTATTAGAGTATAACATTCTTCTTCCCTTCTTGTTTGAGATCGACATGTTCAGTGCTACACAGAGTAACAACAGTTGTCACATTTTTGTGGTGAGTGAAGTCACTACTATATACAGCTTGCAACCAGGAAGTACAGCATCCAGTCAAAGGATGATAAAAGTAAGAGGTGTTACAAAGATTCCATTTTCAAAGTACCATGGAAAACCAGCATGACAATGATTTAGCGATTTTCTTCTTGCCTCTATTCATCACAGAAGAATCATTCTCCAATTACATTAGTTTTATAGATCTCTGCTGACATTTTTCTAGAATTTTTTCTTTTTAAACCAGATACCTACAAATAAAATGTTAAGAAATCACCCTCTCAACATCATGCACAAGTAATTACCTATAGGATAGTTTGCAGAGAATTAATGAGTTTTAGAAATACAGCGTAGCAACTACATATAGAATTCGTCACAAAAAACTTACAGGAAGCAAGTAGAAACATAAAAGTCTCTTTTTTTTTTTTTTTTTTTTTTTTTTAAGAACCAGAGAGTGTTTTCCTAATGCATCAGAAGGTACTAAATACCTCAGGGCTCAGAAACACACGGGGCTACAAGACGAAAGAGAAAGCTGAAAGGTTGCCTAAGGTTTTATAGATCGAGAGCAACACCTTGAAGCTGCTCAGACCGAGCCTCACTGGCTAAGAACTCGAGTCACACAGTTCCAGTTGGCACAGACATCTGAGTTCAGCATTTATAAATTGCATAAACCGATTGAGAGTAGTGAGAAATGTACACTGAAGGCAAAAAGCTCTAAACCAGATAACAGCAAAACACAAATCAAACGTATATACAGAAACATCTGCTTTCCTATAAAAACTACAGATAAGGGACAAGTTCTCAATTAAAATACCCTGACTTAAATGGAGAATGTGATTCATCCCATCTCACAACTCTAGGACACTGTGGGGAAAAGGAACAGTAAACTGAACTGGATTTTAATGTATAGTCTAAAATGTTTGCACCTAATTGGCTGCATTAAAGTTATATCCAAACGATTTCTACTTTCAAAGGGAAGTAGGCATTGAAATGTTGTTTTGCCCCCTTGATTAAATAAGCCAGACTGACCACATTCACATGTTCTAACAAATAGTGCTTTGTTGATTCTTTCCCAGTTTATTTATCTGCAATAATTAAGGTGCTTTCTCTAAGCCATTCGGCCTAGGAATTACACACAGTTGTGTTCTATAGGCTAAAGAAAGGACATTGCCTCTGATCTGCCAGCAAATTTTAAGAGTGGATCATCCTGACCCAATTAACTTGTCCTGTTAGACTGATTGTTTTTGCTGAGAGATGCAGACAAGAATAGCTTAAAGCCAGGCTGCACAAAGCAACACGTGCTGGCATCTTTAGCAGTGAGGATTAAGAAGAAATGCAGAAAGGTCTGTATATTTTACATGTCCTTTAAGGTCACGAAGGAAATGCCCCACTCAGCCACCTGAATGGTAGAAATTACAATACACAAAACCCAAGCTGCATTTAGTTTTGCAGTTCCACAGCAAATGAGCTCGACCATCTTTCCTTCTGCCAACAAGCAGCAGGTTAATCATACACAGCAGACTTCTGTTACATGAGATACATGTGAGAAAAGGAGACAGCTAAACAGCTTATTGTGTTCAGCACAACACCCTGAAGTCAACATTTGAAAAATATATACAGGAAAATCAGTACTCACTGGCATGAAAGCAACCCTGGGGTTTTCTTACTCCATGTGTGCATATGCGAGAGAGATCTGTGGCATATTGCCCAAGTTTGGTTTACAAGGAAAGTTTTCTCCTGCAGATCACTTCAGCCTAAACTGCGAGAGCATGAGCAAGAGCAAAGAGTCATGACTAGTGCAGTTGAATGGGCTTAAAATGTATTTTCATGCAATATCGAAGGGAAGAATAAAATCCTGGGGCAGATTCTCAACTGCTATAAAGTTATCTTTGCTCCACTGGCTTCACCAAGCTTGCACTGATTTTAAACTCAAATACCTCCCAAATCTCCTCCTGTTGCTTTCAGGCAAAATGCATGATAACACCTGTGGAAAATGCTGCCAAAGGAACTAAGCACAACCAGTGGCACAACTCGGGTAACTGCTCACATATAACACAGAAGCACAGTGGCAAAGAATACACAGACACGTGATGCTCAGCTATGCCAATCAGACCTGAAACGAAGCTACATGAGTACCACCACATTGTTGTTACACAGCAAAAACAACAGATCAGACTTCGGTCTTGCTTCTACCTACTGCATGCTCTGATCCTGCAGGCAGCCGTTGCAAAATGGACGTGCTGTGCCTATACGGCCCCACTCAAGGTGCTGCTCCTGCCCACGCCGCACCACTCACAGGGTCATAATCAAAAATTTCATAAACTTCACTCAGGTCAGAGTTGTGGGGGATAATGTAAAAGGGAGATCTGACTCCTCTTCCGTACACACAGGGCAGCAGCCAGGCTGAAGGGTCTCTGTGAGGACAGGGCGTGGCTGCCCCCGGGCCGGGCACGGCCGGTTCCGGCCAGTTCTGGAAGGTTCCAGCAGCACCTCAGCCCTGCCTCAGGGGAGCGGAGATGAGGGGAGGGAAGACACCGCCAGGAGCAGGGAAAGGCAGAGGAGCTGGGAGCAAAGGAGGGAGGCTGAGGTGGGGAAAAAAGGGGTCCACGAGTGTTGTCCGTCTGCCCCTGCCATTTCGGGTACCGTCAGGAGGATCGCTACAGCAGACAAGAACTTCTGTCTCTATCCATTTTGAATCCACACTTTTTCAAAGTCAAACGGCTTATGCCATTTCTAGCTCACATGTTCAAATACATTTCTGAACACCAAATGGATCACACAGGAATCACTGCAGGTGGAATTTTGCTTTCTGAAATAGAGGCCTATTTTTAAGAGGTGAGAAAAGCTCCTTGGGGATTCATACTCACATAGGAGACCTGAAGCTCCTGAGAACAAACAGTTTCCTAAACAAATAAAGCCAGCCCTGACAATAAAAATACCTTTTCAGCATGTTAAAAAACAGGGAAGCAATTAACTGAGTATTTAAAGCAAAAGCAGACATTTGAGTAAGATAATACCTTTCACGTGGTGAACATCTGAATTTCCCTTATTCTTCTTTTCTTCAAGAGCAACCTTTCCGACATGCGTACTACTTTTGTTTCCAGAGTAAAAAGTCACAGAAGACAGTCAAAAGCCTTTGTGTCATTTTGATTAATGATACACCTTGTTAATGTTTCAATTCAGAGCATATGTGCCTGGCAAAATTATAACAGTGAGGGTATTTCATTAACAAAATAGTTTACCAAAACATTGTAGTGAACTCTCCGTCACCTGAAACTTCAAATGCAGGTTAACAGTCTTTATAAAAATTGTGTTGCAATTTAACCAGCATTATGTACAGCTGTTATGTTCTGCTTTCCAGAAAAATCAAGACAGGTTGAATACAATGATCCTTACTAGCCTTAAGAAAACCAGTCAATCTTATGCAGAAATACTGCATCCGTTTTCCAATATCAGGTGCCAAACTTCAGATTTTGTAGTGTTAATAGATGGTCCTTTTGCTGTTGCCTTCTTTCTCACTTTCTGTTGTGAACTGCTGCCCGCTTGGTTTATAGCTTAGATATTTTTCCATATCAGGTTTAAAAGTACAGTGGTTTTCCCTCCACGAGAGGGAAGCTGTGCAATTTATGATGAAAAGCACAAATCCAACTTCTCAACACCCTGGAAAGCCTAACACAGTATTCTTTGGGGAGGATTTAAGCCGCAGCGTTAATAAAAATGGATCCCTTTAGTGCAGATTCACTGCACTGTACCTTCTCTGCAAAGGTGTTATTTTCACATCCACTGCATTTGCACCTTATTGAGATACAGTATTTATAAGTCATTCCCACAGCTAAGGGGAATGATTCAGAAAACACAATGTTCCTTCTAGCTTTGCATAAACCTTCTGTCCTGTATGACATTCCTCCAAACCTCACTGTACATCTTGCCCATTACAACTTTAAGTAGTAACAACATCATTGTCACATTAGTTTAAACACCCTAAGGCTTCTTACTCTAGAGTTTTACCCCCCATGTCTGACCAGGAGTTTAATTCCACTAGCCCAAAAGAATAGCCATAAATGAGCATGTTTTCAGCACCTTTTTGCAAAGGACTTACTCTTGGTAAGAAGTCAGTAGAAGTTGTGCAATGCTTTTTGTGATTATTGATTCCCATGTTTTGTTACACTTGCTTTCTAGCAACAACGAAGAAATAGTGCTGTCGTGAAAACAATACTTTACAGGAACAATTCCTTATACTTACATTTTTCCAGCTAAGCTAAACTAAAGCATCTTACTGGGATAACAATAACACATGCAAAGTACTGTAATACTAAAAATAAGACATCTGTATGGATATGCCTCCTCCACTTAACTGCAAACAAGATTAGCACAGTGTATAATCAATATAAAATTGTGTTAGCCGTACAGTCCATTTTCCATCAACATGTAGCTAAATGCAAATACACGTTTCATTTTAAAAATCTCTATACTTTTATTTCGACACAGTGGAAAATGCTATGCCATCATTATAGAACTAAATTCTTCTCACAGTCAGAAATGATGAAAGTATATAACTGAGAAGCTGCAGCAAAAAGAAAAGACAAACAAAACCAGTTGCAGCCTGTAGTTGTGCTAATTAAAATCAATCCATTGCCAGTGTCTTACACCAAGTTAAAAATTGCAAAGAAATTAAGATGATGTGATATGGTAGCAAAACAAGAACTGCATTAATTAAAAAGTTAAAGGTGAGGCAAAATTCCACAAAAACTAAGAATTAGAGTTGTATCTGTCTCCAGTACTGGAACTGTATGCTTTTCACACATTCAATATGAATTGACAGGATTTTCTCAACCTCTGCCAGGTAGCGCCTGCTGTGCCACCCTGGTGGTTCTCCTCCTCTGTGGGGGATCCACCAGGGAACCTCCTGAGTGCGCACCTTGGGACTGAGCTGTGGCCAAGAGCAAGTCAGCATGAAGGGGCAGAAGTGCAGATAATGCACTGCCTTCCCTGCTAAAAGGAAAGATTGAGCATTAATTCTTCTGCCATGAAATGCATTTTCAGTCCCATTTGCCATTACACCAAGGAAGCCATTAACACTGTGCCTCAGGAATGAGGGGTAAAACATAAATAAGACGGAGCCTC
Organism: Haliaeetus albicilla; assembly: GCF_947461875.1. Taxonomy (NCBI): domain Eukaryota; kingdom Metazoa; phylum Chordata; class Aves; order Accipitriformes; family Accipitridae; genus Haliaeetus; species Haliaeetus albicilla. The sequence goes on along the minus strand of NC_091493.1, from coordinate 7,827,618 downwards.
AGTAGCCAATTATCAAGTTATGTGTTTTCCAAGCCTTGCCCTGAACTTCACCTGAATCCCCAGCCTACACAGTGCAGCGCTCACCTTATTCTCTCCCCAATCTCATAGGGCTAAAGGAAGAGACTGAAAGAGTTTTGCAACTTTTGTTGTGTCCTAATTGCCACCAAAGAAACACAATGGATGAAGATGGTCTTATCCCTAAAAAAAATAAAAAATTTACATCTACTTTTCTACTTTTATAATTATCACCCAAATAAGCAGAATATTCACACATGTTTCTGAGAATATACAAGTCATACCATCATTATGATAAGTTTATAGCTAAGATTTTTCTCACCTCAACAACTTTAGCAAACACCCAACGTGATTCACAAACAAGGATTTGCCAGTATTTTTACTGGAGGCTAGAAGTTTACTGGAAAACATACTGAATTGGCCACCTCCTGCTTTTATGCTGCAGAAAACAACAGGATAGCATTTTTAGCATGGGCATCCTGCTAATGAAATAACAAGGGTACACAGTAGCTATGATCTGATCATAAATCATGATAATTTTGTATAAGGAAAACCCATAAATATAGTAGAAAAGGATCATGAAGTAACTAACTACAGACACACTTTAAAACATAAGATTACAGTAAAACTCAGCTAAATGGAACATTTGCAAAATACCTAACTAGCCATTTTCACCTGGAGAGGGTTGGGTGTTATTTTTCATTAAAACGAAACTTAACTACTGATTTATTCACTTATCCTTGAAAGATCAGCCTCTGGGGGGTCTGGTTCTCAGTCTGCAAATTTGTTCTGGAACTCCAAATTTAAAATAGCAAAAGGGGAAAATAATGAATCACACAAAATCTCAACCTAGCCTTAAGGGACATGCATGACCACACATCTACAGTAATTCACAAGCTACAGCACCAAAAATCTCAGGCAGGAAAGAGATGACCTCAGTGAAGTATCCACTCCTGAAGCAGACAGTGTTGACGTTCAGCAACAATGCCACCACTGAAAAACCTTTCCACTTTCACTGGAAATTACCTATGGAGTTGATAGGGCACATGATATAAATGACCAAATTGGAATTTTTCCAGACAGGGAAAAAACAAACCAACCAGCAAACCAATCCAATCCAATCACAAATCATGATAATACTACCCCTTTTTCTACACTTGTAGCGATGACAGCTTCTCAGGGTTTCTTTCTACCAACAACCGTAGAGTCTGTGTGTTTGTGCATGTTATCAGATAAGTACACTTAAAAAATAGACTTCTGAATATAAAATGGTAAGTTCAAGTGCAAAGTAGTTAATGGGTAGCTAATATACAGTTATCATTCACAAATAGCACTTTGCACCCATAAGACTAGAATATGAACATAATAAAGAGCAGGTGGAGTCTCAAAAATAAATGCTCATTTACAATCCTTAATGCAAGTAGTAGCTTCTACTAAGCACAAGTTAATTAGTAAAAATTAAAGCTAAGCTATTAAATGAATACTTTTCACAAGCATAAAATAAGTCAAAGAGGATGAATACAGACTCATTTCAAATCTAAGTAGTACGTTTGATCATATATTTAGTACTAAATAGATGTATTTCAAGTGCATTTCTGTATATAAAGTCATAAGGGCAAAGTTGCATGCCAAGTTACCATGACCAGAGCAGATTATCAGAAGGCTTATTTCTAAGAATCATTAGTACTGTTCTAGAGGTAACCAAGGAATAGATCAAGAAAATATTAAATATATTTATCAATTTTAACTTGTTACAGTGTACCTGTTGCACAGCAGTTCAAAACAAGAGGTTTTAATTTATCCATATTAATAACTCAGCTACTTTGGGAAATTGGGGTTACTGATCAGTATGTAATCCACACCTCCTGACACTTACAGCTTCCCCAAACACCTTTGGCTAGAGAATAGGAGACAAGACAGGGGAAAACTGCAATGCTGAAATGATACAAAGCCATTTTAGGCCTTCTTTGGGAGGAACTCCTTGCAGTTTTAGAACTACCTGCATGTCATGAGGTTATCCAACAAGAATGCCAATAAATCTTTAACTTGCTAGTATTTTTTAATAATTTGGCCCCAGTGTTTACAGGAGCTTTGCAAAATTAATACAGAGAAATCAAGTCCTCACAACATCAAGTCAGACAGTCCTCATCATTAAAAGCTGCAGGAGAGTATATGACTTAGCCATTCGGCCAAAAGAAATGCAACCTAGAAGAGCCAGGGCATTCACGCAATTCTCCCATCTTCATTATTCTGGAAGGTCTTGATTCAGTTGTTTCTGATGAGCACAACTAATTATACTTGCTGCTGGGGAGAGTGAAAGAAGCTTCCTGAGGGAGCTAAAGGTTTCCTTCTATAGAACAAAGCCAGTAGTACATCCATCCTGGAGATTCACTGAAAGTTAGGACAGCCCAGTATAAAGTTTTGTTCAAGTAATTTACCACTTTGCAATGTCCTAATAAGAAAGGCAGGGTGCTTTTAAGACATTGTGATAACTTGGATTTCAAATGTGACAGTTTGACAGGTGAAGCAATGATGCTCACCAATGCAAGTTACTGAAATAAGCCTGAGGTACAACTCCCTGCAGCTTTTAAAACAGCCATATTAGCTTGAGCAGACAGACACAGATGATGGTACCCGAGTAACAAAGATGCTCTGTCAGGCTGGATCTCACTACAGTCTCCACCATCTTTTCCAGTTGCTTCTCTGCCTTTCAGCACTACCTCAGTTTTGTTTCTGTTGATCAAGCCAGCTAGTTTTCATCCCAAAATTACTCTCAAATTGTCTCACTCCATCAGGTGTTTCCAGCTGGATGATCTCAACACACTTGATAGCCTCATAGGCCATGTTTCACTACAAACCCTCACCTTGGCCTGACGTACACGTCAAATGACAACAAAACAGCTTGCTTTGACATCTCACAGGAGAGGGCAGGAAAAGAATTGTCCCCAGTTATGTTTGGGGCCTCTTGTTCCTTTTTTCCTCCCTTCCACTCACTCCCCCTCAAAATATTAAATAAGTGAGAACAATCCAAGCTTCAGAAAAAAATCAAGGTAACTTTACAAAAGTGAAAAAGTGGATTTTTACAGTCAGCCACAGTCAGTCTCCAAAGCTTTACTGTTCTCATAATCCTCTCACAGAAATTACCTGTGCATGTAAGCAATACTAAAAAGAAGACCCCAGACATTTTATAGCATTTTGTGAATCATACTAGTTTTAAACAAGGAGAGATCATAATAGCGAATACCATAACCTACCATGTAATGTAAACCACCTATTCAACAGATGCAGATTATATGATTAAATATTCTGGTACTATAAATATTATTTCAAGTATATCCCAAAGGATGGTTTAAAACCCACATTTGTACAGAAAAAACTATATTATGCGAATATATTCACACATACATACATATGTACATAGACAGCAGGAAAAAAATCATTCTATAAAACAAAAGGGTTATGAATAAATAATTATCCCATGAGAATTGCAGTACGGCGTTCAGGGACAATGAACCCCGGTATTTAGTGCCTATACTTCTTACTTTATAATCTACTGTATGTTATATTTGATATTCTAGTATTTTATTTCCCATAAAGACTCTGGGAAATGGTTATGCAAGTAGTTTTAACTAATGTTGTAAACAGGTTTTCAGCTATTTTGCCATATGTTAAAGATGGCAGAAGATGTTACAACAAGTGATGAAATTCATTCATGAAGAGAAAGCCCAAGAATTCATGGGGTTTTATGCTCTAAGGGTAGGAAATAGTTTTGGCGCTCTCCCAGAATGAACTGTTTAATCAGAAAACAGGTTGCACTGAATTAACTAGTAGTTCCATGCAGCAAATCTCACTGACTCTTCCCATCATTGAAATTCTCCTTTAAGGGATAAACCTCTGCTCACTTAAATCATAGAAATATGGGTATGTGCAGCTGTGACTGTTAAGGCTAAGCAATATCGTGACAGACACTAGTGTATCAACATTACAGGAGTTTCTTTTAACCTTCTGAATATACCAGGAAAACTCCTCATTTGCCATTGCCACTAGACTGTGGAGAAAGCATCACAGTAGTGGGTAGACTGGCTTTTGGGGCCCCTGCAAGTGTGAAAGGCAATGAGGAGCTAGGAATTTGTATCCCTAGAGGAGGAGGAGTAATTTGTCCCTTTGAAAGTATTTTGAAACACCTTAGAATACCTGTGAGCAAAGCAAGGACTGAAGGGGACATTACCTTTTAAAAGTATTCACTCAATATTAATGCTTCTAGAGATACTTAATGTAAAACATGGCATTTAAAACACCATCCTGGTAACAGCCCTTGTTTACAAAGATTTAAGTAGACCTGCTCAAAGGCATTCATATGTTAGACTATGAATAAGTGCTGCTGTAAAAGTAAAATACATTTTTGCCTTCTCTGAAAATGCAGCATAATACTGAGCTCACTTGGAACTCTATCTGCCCTAACACCGAGATAAATAAGCTCATTCTTTTATTTTTCCTTTAAACATCAGTTCACAGTGGTGTATTTCCATTCTACCAAAAATCTCACCTGCATTGTGCATCTCCTGGAGCACAATTAAGTACCTGTAAAACCTGACTGACTAATTTCCAATTTATAAAAAGTAATGCAATTATCTTGTTCAAATTAGATTTAATCACAAAGCCTCCGAGTGGTCTAAGAATATTTTCTTGATACATGCTCAGCTGAAAACTCCCGTCATTTTTAGCAGGGTACACAATAGCCATTTCTGGTTGTGTATCTCTCCTTCCAGTTTGATAATCTATGGTTAATTGCACCACCCTGGAACATCTCTTCCTAGTTTGACAGTTAATGTTTAATTACACCACCCTGGAAAATCTCTTCAAACGGTATCTGGTTTCCAAACTGAAACATCCAAATCCAAAGGAAAATGTTAGTAACCTTTCAGAGAGAAGCATGTCCTGCAATCCAGGAAAAAAATTCTGCAGAAAACTAGTATCCACCAATCCAACAAAGCAGCTCCCATTTCATCCTTCTTTCAGCAATGCCACATAGAGCTGGTTTCCAAGAGCACAACAGGCTGCTGCTAGATGTCAGCAGCAAATTAGTAAAAATGCTGTCATGATGTATGCGAAGATGGAAAACATCCCACTTACCATCCTTCTCAGAATATATACTCCAATAGCATCCACAGTACCTGCATGTCAATATTCTCCTATTGCCTTTATTGTTTTCATTCCATAAATTGGCATCAGAAATAAGAGCCAAAGAAAGTGATAACAATGTAGATAGGGATGCTCAGTGCCACAGTCACTTACCTGCAAAAGGAAAAGCACAGGGTTTGAGCTCACTAATCACAGAAGTTAGCTAATCTTATTAGATAGCTGCTAATTATCTCTGACACAAAGAAGGATTACATGAGGCAGGAAAAGAAATGTTTTTTTTTAATAGACATTGATGGGTTATATTGGGGAAAGAAGCAAATATTATATTTATCCAGAGATCAGAAACATTTCCCTTTCTGTTTGCTGAAGAGCAGATGTGACAATGAAACAGGTGGTGGAAATATAAACCCTTCTAAAACCTCCAGGGTGTTTTCTCAGGAAGTGTCTAATGATTGTCACTAGATCTGTTGCAGTGCTTACTTTATAGGCTAACGTGGTGCAAGTAGTTGCTGGGGTTTTGCCAGTGATCTCCTAGGCAACTGGCTGCTCAAAGGAGCCACAAATAGAAGCAGTAAACCCCACTCCCGATTTCAGTCTCAAAGCAGTTTGCACTTATAACATTCACCATGCAAGAAAATAGACATCCTATGGGTGATGAAATAAGCATGCGTTGCCTTTCTTAACATACTACAGCCACAAATTTGGGGAATAAGAATCAGATCTGTGCATTAGTTACAAGAAAATAACTGAATAGCTTATTAAAAAACTGTTTCCAATTCGATAGATTTTACAAAGAAAATCTCAATTAACAACAGTGCAGTGTTCACACAGACTTCTTAGTAATACAAGGTACTCATTTGGACTCGTCAGGCATCAGAGAAAATGAGAATTTATTCTCTTATATTTTAAAGATTTATTATAATGACTTCATATGGTTACTTATTTCTGTTTAGCCTACAATACAAGCATAAATTTATTAAATTTAGGTCGCCCATGCATTTTATTTCATAAGACAATAAATAGCAAGTGAAAACCTAGAAAGAGTAATCTGCTGTCAGCTGTTCTGAGTAACCAGTTCATATATTATTTAATTACATCTCTCCAGAATAACAATTCATCATTCATGATTGCTTATTAAATATAATTTTTAATTTCTTCAGCAATTTTCTTTGTAACTCATTTGTAAAAACAGCAGGTATTTTCTTTTATAAAGAAGTATTAGGATTATTAAAAAATTATTATTGAGTACCTACACAGCAAGCTTATTTATATCTTAGTTTCCTCTGTATTTATATAACATTATAATATTTTACAGAGAAAATTAATCATTCGCCAGAAGAGATTGTGGAAAGAATTAAGAGTTCTCTCTGCAAATCAAATGAATTCTAGTTTTAAAATATATTTCAATACAAAGCATGGATGCTTTCAGATAAAAGGTATTCCCTCAGTTATTCAGAGTGCAGATGTTAGATAACAGCAGGCATAGATTCACCAATGAAGTAAACACAACCAAAACATAAGAAAATCTCATGCTGCTAACTAATGTCAGTGTCATACTGATAAGGTCAAAATTAATTTTAAAGCCTCCTACAATCTCTTAACAGAGAAAATATCAAGGAAATATATAAGTAAACACATTAGTCATATAGACACCTTTGTAAGCAGACAAAAATACGTGCCACAAGTGTACACAATTTTATCGTTTTTATTTGAATAAATGCATATTTCAATTTTAAAACTGGAAGCAGCTTTGCAGGTGTCTAAACATTTCACTATATAAAGAGAGTCTTACAATGTCATGGTTAGGCTAAGTACAGAGTTTTACTGTCTTGGAATGTATTATTTACAGGTTTTTAATTAGAGCTACAACGATGTCTGGTTGAAAAGGGACTCATTATACACAGTTCATACTGCATGATGAAAATAAGAAAAGAAGATGTATGTAAGCTAACCTGAGTGTCAGAAACAGCCTAGGTACATCACACAAACCCTGAGTTTAGTACAATCTACTTTTCAGCTGTGTTGCCTCTGAGAGAACTTACACAGAATTCTGATGCATCAGTAATGTTGTATTGTGTCATGCAGACACAGCCAATGACCTATCAGATTATCTCATTCAACCTCTACCAACACAGGGTACGTAGCCTCCAGATACACAGCATACCTGGAGTTACACTGCTTTATAATGCTTAGGTGCCAAGCCAGGAATCCAATTCTGAGTAGATATACTCTGTCTTTAACTGTTTTTTGGTTGCAAGTGTTGAGCATTAGGAGGCCCATCCTTATGTGAGAAAATTAGTTAACAGCCTGTTAGTGAACAAGGCATCTCTTCAGCTGATGGGGCAACCAGCATCTCATGAGGCCATTTCCTCCCTTTTCTTGAAAACTACTTTCTGTTTGGAGTCCCAGTGGCAATACACAGAGTTGATCTCTGTTTAACAGCTCATCTGAAAGCTTCCACAGCTGCTGATCATGAAGGATCTGAGTAAGTTGAGAGGAATGGGGACAGCCATCGGCCACCAAGCCTTTGAAGAGATCCCACAAAAGGTCTCAGCTGGGCAAAAGCAATGGCTAAGGGCTTTGCAAGATTGGCCTCAAGGTACACAAGGTGGCCAGTAGCAATTTTGCAGGTATTTCTGCAAAACAATAACAGACCTGACCCAAGACCTTACAATCAACAGCAATAGCTAAGAAAAGGACAAGGTGCACATATATTCCCTATGCCCATTTGGAGAGGCAATAAGAGCAAGGAAGGCTGAAGCACAAAAAAGAAAAACACAACAGCAGCAGCTGTGCTGAAGGACATAAGGCTATTAGAAGATGAGGGCAAAAGGCCTTTTTCAGTATTGATTTTATCCAGAGAGTAACATAAAGAAGAAATGTGAAGCAAGGCCTCCGGCATGAGGATTCTTCCTTTCATGGACAATTTTTGCAGTATGTCATTAGACTGGAGAGAACAGCTACCTGGACAAATTATGGCACAACATTTCTTCAGTGTTTAAGACCAAGTGCTTGTGCCATTCCTACAAAGAGTTATGAATGGGAAGTTGTTCTTTGCTACCAAAGTTCTGCTGAGGAAACCAGAAGCATTATTTAGAAAAAAAACCCCACAGACAAATGGACTATTGTCAAAAGATGTTCTGAAGGACAGAAGAAAATGTACTAATTAATTGAAAGAGAAATTTGTTGAGACCTTACATTTTACATGAAAGGGTCTAGTAGTGAAGTTATTTGCAACTGCTTCATTTCCAGGGAACAAACTTCATTGCAAGTCTGGTAGGGAATTATAAAAACCAAGGGGCTCAGGTTTATTTCTTAGCTGCAAACAAGTTACCACAGGATAAATAAGCACAATTCCCACGAGAAAAACCAAGAATTTTCATTTGCTTTCCAATGCCCAATTTTCCACAGAAAGACAACAGTGAAAAATTACACCAAGTTTCTCATACACTTCCACCTGCCTGAATAAGTTCTGTAAAGGAGATGAGGGGAGAAACCAGAAGAGCTGGCCCCTGTTCTGAACTACAGCCAGGCAAGTTTAAGAGGAAAAAAGCAAAACCTAATCAGCTAAAAGTTACGCAGGAGACTTCTGCTAAGGTCTCTGAAGGCGTGAAAAGCAGATTAAAAGATATTGCATTGGCTGAAAAGATAGAGAATGGGATGGAGCCAGTGACTGAGCTGGGCAAAAGTCTTAGAAATCAGGATACAGTATATTTAACTTCATGCAGAAAGACAGAGATGAAAAGAGCAGCATGGCAAAAGCACATGCCAAACACCCGGCAAGTCTGGGGGAAAAAAGGTAGTCAGAGCTGACAGAAGAGGGATAAGCTTACAACAAACCTAGCCAAGAGAAAACCATGGCATAAGCCAACTTTACATCAGCAGAAGTGAACAGAAAGTGACAGATTTTAGAACTCTGCAGTATGAAAAGCCAAGCCAAGAGACGATAGGAGAAGGAAGGAGAAGGAAGACTTCTCAAAGCACAGTCAAGGTTAGTGGAGGATTGGTATGAAAAAGGAGCACATTACTTTTTCCCCCCATTTAAGACTGACCCACTATTTTATAATGTGGTGGTATTAGGAAGGCAAGAAAAGCTACACCGGGATAGGGAAAGCACAGTTCTTTAAGGAGTGGAAAGAAGAGAAGCACTAGTCAGAACAGAAGTAAGGAAAAAAGCATCAGAATAAAAGGAAATGTGGGAGAACAAGTATGAACAAGAACAAAATATTTTACAGACTTTGAACCTAGAGTAAGCAACTTTTGTAGACTAGGGTAGGGTATGAGGTGGGAAGGATGGAATTGAGCAAGGTTTTGAATATAATGTAAAGGCAGCATGAAAAAGTCTAGTCAAGTGACAAAGTGTCTTATCAATGTTCAGTGAAGGACCAGCACAACTTTGAGCTCTGTTTAAGTGTTGCATCCAAAAGTCAAAACAATGCCAACGGTATGACACCTTCCCTGAAAATGTGTAGGATTCTGAAAATTAGGACTTTCTGCAAGACAAACAGATGCTGGCATAGACAAAGGTGATACTCCCTGGAGCAAGCAAAAAAAAAAAAAAATATCCAAATTGAAAACGCTACAGTTTAGGGAAACACATCATCAGTCCCCACTCCATACATGTCCAGTCAAACTTTGCATCAGCTCTACTTGGCTCTTAAGTTATAACCCTGTTGTCTTAAGTGCTGCTTTCCAGATGATACTGTTACCTTCTGCTGCTATGAAGTCAACTAAAACCAAAAGATTGATTTTTCTCTTGCATACAATAAACAGGAAAGCCCCCAAAATCATTACACTAAAGGCAGTAAGATACTCTTGTCAGCAGACAAATAATTCCTCACATTATGTTTAACCAAACAGTTTGAAAAAGAGTAAGAGGTTCTCTGGTCTGCAGGGAAGCAGGTGTCAATGGAGGCTTGCATCAGCACTTCAGCTGAGACTCCAGACACCTCAGAAGAGTCATGATCCATTTACTGTTCAAGTCCATCTTTAAGGAGCAATGGTTCTTGTTTCACAACTGGTGACAGTGCTGATAGTCACCTTCACCTACAGGAGCTGATGACAAACTCCCAAGAACTTTTCCCTCATTCCACCAGATTAATAAAGACCTACTTGAAGTCCCTAAAGGCAGTATAGATCCTTCATCTGAACAAGATTAACCTCCGTTCCAGAAGATAAATCATTGCAAATACCAACAATCAGTGAATTCACATCCCTGTGCATCAAGCCCTGTTGTCCTATAGTTAACAAGCTGAGCAGAGGCCTGGGGTTTACTCTGGCAGGGCAAACTATAAGAAACCAACTACTAGACCTTGAAGCATTGACACTTGTATAAAACTTGTCACATACTTTAATGAAACTGAACAAAACTTTTAATTCATTAAGTGGATTTTGGATCTGATTTCTACCCAATAAGTTAGATTTCCTTCTGTTCACTCTTTCTGATTTTATGGCATCCACACACAGTATGGTACCAGTTTTTACTATCTGCAGTCAGTGAAGGAATGTAAATCTGGGAAGTTATTTTCTATATAGAAGTTAATAATGCTAATATTGTGAAATGCCCCTTTGCTCCATTTACATGTCAAAATTTATAAAAAGATCTGCTACATCTTTCCAACATCATTTTCTGTGCCCTGCAATTCACTGTTAAGAAACAAGGACTGTTGAGAAATAAGGGATGTCTAGAAGACTGCAAGACATAAAAAGAAAACCTTTTAATGTTTAAAATAACACAACATTTTTTTGAAACAATGATTTTTAACAGTAGAGGAAGACTTGCATTCTTTTGAAAAGAAAAATTATTCTACGTTTGGAAGCAGGTTTATCTATAGAGCATGAATACTATTCACCTCATGAAAGTAACTTGGAGATCATGTAAGTCACTCCTGACCACACCTGTTGGAAGAAAAAAAACCAAACAAAAAACCCCCTCTAAACAGCTGTGTCACAATCAGATAAAAACAACTAAACTGAAAATGACTGAGGCAGATGTTTAAAAAAAAATTTCCGTCCATAGTTAACTGGTCTCATGCTACTGAACAGTTTAGATAGGCTGCAGTTAAAACACATATCCACCCTATACATTCTTTTTAATCACACATGAACATGTTTGCACAGAGCCAAGGTAAAACGCAAAGGCTCCATTAACAATACCTGACATGACCTTTTATCCTTCTAGAAAATGGGCTGGTAGCTCATGAGTGTTGTAGTCAGTCTAAAGGCAAAAAGCCCCACAAAAAAAACCAAACCAATTAAAAAAACCCAACACAACCAAAGAAAATCCAGAATAATTCCTGAAAACAGAAACTCACTCAACTACTTTGGCAGGGAAAAAAAAAAAAAAGTCAGCAAATGCTTTTTTAGAGGAAAATGCGTTCATTCCAATTGACAGTGAGCAACAAGGATAGAAAAGTGGCTGTCCTTACCATTTGGCTAAAGTGAAATACTTTTTCTGCTCAATAATCCTGTGAAAGCACATAGCAATAACAGATGTACAAACTGAAACAGAATGTAGTGGTTATCTCCTGGAGTTTAATTTTTTAGTGATTGCAGATGGCTCCAACTTTAGTTTATGCAAGGTTTTAACAAGCTGGAACTATGAGAAATTGGGACACAAGAAAATTTATTTCACAATGAAATCCCAAAGCGCTGAGCATTAATTTGCATTTTAGCAGAAATTCATCATCTGACCATGTCACAGATATCCCCCACCCACAGTCTATCTCTTCTTTTCACTGTTGACTAGGTATCTTTAGGCCAGGACTCTAAAAAAAGAGATGCAGGCAGTTGCTAAGGTTGGACTGAAATGGAAAGACTGAAGATAAAACTGCTGCTGGGATCAGTTCTTCCACATGATCAGTGCATATATGGCCTGAATCCCAAAAGATTCCTGAGCAAACCTGATGCCTTTTTACTAGGCTTCTTTTAAGGACAGTTTGGAAAGGTAAAGATTGAAAATGTAGTGTGGGGATTATAAAGGATTCTCCGAAACTCACGGACATGTGGTGCACATAGTGACAGCAGCACTTACCTGAGAAGGTTGATACAAAACACAGTTCAAAATCTGATAAAAAGAATAAATTTTGCATATTCTCCCTCCTACACTCTCTTAGTAATTTTTCAGAAAAACAGTGGCTCTGTAGTAGTTTTAATGCTTTCTTCACTAAAATCATTTCTATTGCTTTTGGTATAATGCCAGCTAACTCCATAGCTGAAAAAAAAATAACAGAGAGCTTGCTTTTGATCCACTACTTCTTTCATGAAAGGAAATACTTACCTTTTCAGTCACAACACAGGTATTGTTTTCCATGAAGTACCGTGCCTTATTTGGCATCAAGACAACACTTGACACTTTATCCAGAAGTACCAAAATTTACCTCATAGAACTGGCATTCACAAGTATTATATATCCCACAATTATTTCAATAAATACCAAGTCAACCTCATTAAACAGCATGCACAAGCACATCGCAATGAATTACGCTAATGCCAGAATAAAAAGAAAAAAAACCCCAACACCCAATTGACACTTAAGGGAATTATTTAGTGGAAAAGAATGATTAAAAAAGTACAACACATACTTTGAGATTTTTTTAAAGCAAAATCAGGCACCTTTCTGAAAAACATACTTCTGTCAGAGTACAAATTATGGAGCTGGTTAAAGAAATCAGAGTGAAATTGTCTGCCTCATGGTGTGGAAGAGTTTAATCACCATGATTCTTCCTAGCTCTGTGTTATGAATTTATGAATTTCAGATAAGCTAAGCATGCTTTGCAGATCTTGGAAGAGACTGAAATGCTTGCAGGTATTAACCCTAATACCTGAAGCCAGCTGGAGCTCAGGCAGGTGCTGTACCCATCTCAGAAGTTGCAATCGCAAAGGCATCAGACAGAAAGCATGGGTTAATTTCAGGTGGGCAACAGTGTAAGGAACTTGCAAAATTGGATTTTGGCATCTCTATACCTAAGTTTACAACAATCTTCCTGTCAAACATACCCCAAAAGGTGAATTCAGCTTAGAAAACTTATCTGCATCAAAAATCCTGCTTAGATGTTATGAAAAATACAGCACATGTGTTTTTGTGCTATTGTGAAATACACAAAGGCAATTGTGCAGCATACTAAGAGTGGGGCTAATAATTTATTGACCATATTTTGCCATAGTTACCTGGATTCATAAACTATGAGAAAGAAAGTATTGATTTTGATGCTGTAGGAAACTTGGGAGGGTAATATTCAATACTGATGAACTAGACTGAATAAGAATATTAGATGAGGACAGTGGAAGCCGCTTCGGGAAGGCTCGTGTCAAAAAAAAACCAACCAACCAACCAAAAACCCCAACAAAACTGTTAAAGAGTTTTTCAAAGAACTGACCTTTACTGTTGATGGAAGCAGAACACACAGCAACCAAAAATGCTATTCCGGAAGAGCTGTGCAATTTACTAGAATTTTCATTTCTGTCACTTGGAGTACCTTTACCATAACTTTGCTGGAAAAGTTCTTTAAAAATAAACCAGTGTTTTCAACCTGCTACAAAAACCAACTTAACTAGGTCTTCTATTTTCAACAATGATGTATATTCCCACATGCGTCAAAATCACTGTGAAATTTTATTATTTTCTGTACTTCATATATCAGTTTAATGTTATTTATTCTGTGTAGATTAATAGGTAATTACGCATTTCCATCTCTCAATTCTCAGCTAGGCTGCTATTTAGTTTAAGTTATTTAGGCTGTTACTTATGCTTACTTTTGTACAATAGCAGCAAGCAACTCCAGTTCAGCAATACAAGCATTCTACAAGTGAGATTCAAAATATTAGCACTGTAATTAAAAGGTGCCACATTTTTCACTGTGCAGTGTCACTAGCAAATATTTTTTTATTTGAGTGAGTCAATTAAGAGCTCTGCACAGATCTAGTGATCTCCACCTGGAGAAAGAGCACACCTCCTTGGCCTGCCAGGCACATTTACAAAAAGATTTTGCGAAAAGTGTGGTTTGAAGCCATTGGTTGAAATTATACTGAAATAGAAAGCTAACTTAAAAGTTACACCAGGCTACCAGACACAGCACTGTGCTAACATGGCTGCAGAACTTCCACACTACAACTGGTTTTCATCAGCCAGCTCAGACTGAACGTACAGCCATCTGCCCAACTCCGTGCAGACATGCATAGGGAGCTCTAGAAAATGAATTATTTGAGGGTAGAAGAATGGGAACATAGTGAAGATTAAGGAAAACCATTAAGGCCCACAGATTCAGTTCCCCACGTCACACCGTTCTTCTGAAAGTTGCAAAGACTTTTTGGGAAACTCCACAGCATATTCAAGAAGTATGGTTATATATAACAAATCCAGTCTGTATTGCTTCTAGAGAGAGACCTGGCAAAAGGCTTGCATGGAAATGCATACATGAGGATACCATTACAGCAGTCAATTCGAGGCATCGCATTACTTATAATAAAGAAGAAAGTGTCATTGCTTTAAGAACAAACTTACTTTCATTCTCCTAATAGCTACCAGTTCACTGATCACAGCTTGTGAAACAGCTTGCTTTTCAGTTTATAGCCAGAATGTAATTCAAGTAGGGATAATGTAAGATTTCATAAGAAAACCTACAGCAATAGCAATACAGGGAAAGTTTCTGTCCCCCATTTCCATCCTCAGTGGTGACAGAGAGGACAGAGGCTCCCGAGGGGCTCTGCAGATCAGGTCAAGGTCTGCTGGGTAAGCAAGTGCAGGCACTTGCCTAGAAGCTGCATAAAAGATGGGGAGGAAAAAAAAAATAATATCTAGTGAGCCACTCCATCCTACAGACTTCCTTCAAACACCCTAACAAAACCCTCAGCCTTCTGGAGGAAACAGAGCTGCCCTCAGCCTGTCAAAATACCAGGATAGCAACAGTGCCATGGTGGTCACTTTACACTGAACTGAGAACTTCCCAGCTGCTGGTTGACCATTTGCTCCTCCTGACCCCTAATAGTTCCATGAACGGGTTTTCTCCCTACTTGCTCTCCAACTTTCCCTTTTTGTTACTATTATTACTGCCTACAACCTAACAGGCCTTCCAAATTTGTGTCTTCTATACAAAAGATAAATAATTAAATGATAAAATTTAGAGACACGTGGAACCATCATGGTTGTTCTGCTCTCCTTGATCACATATTTTGCTCCCCAATTTCTTACTGTTTAGGTAGTGAAAAGATTGAAGACAAGGACCAGGTCCTTACCTCATGCAGACTGCAGCATAAAAGGGCTCTGATTGTAATTGTGGCTTCTACGCTACTATTGAGAAACATTTCATGATTATACCGTACTAAACAGGCATTTTTCATCTTCCACATCTCAGAACAGCAACCCAAACTGAAGGCTGTTATTTTTCAAACTGTCTTCCCTTTCTTGACTGCTTTCTCACTATACACACACCACCCTTTCCTCCCCAATACATCCTTGAACTATCCTGCATTGACGTTTACTATTTCATGATGGCTGTCCAGTGAACGGCACATATACACAAGATAACCATGACAACAAATAATTAGCACTTTTTGGCTGGCTGAATGCCACCTGTGAAGAAAACAGCAATTTGTCTCCTTACAAGAGACAAAGAAAAAGACTGAAGGAGCTCTAAGACACCTTGCATTAAACCATCATATTCCTTCCCTACAGTGTAATTGCTTATTTAAACACATTAAGAGAACTAAGAGTTTCTGTACAGTAAACAGAGACAGTGCCCCTCATACCCCTTCCCCTTTTACATGGCATTAAAATCAGCTGAATTAATGCAAAAGTAATTTGAGCAATAAGCCAGACCTAGGTTTTATTTCTTTTTCAAATTAAACAGTTTCAGCTTTAACTGGTGACAAAAACTGAATGGGATTTTTCAATTGCTTAGATTGTCATCAGATGCTTTTTCACCATTGGCTCCTTTGTGGGCTTCCTTCATTTTGCCTGGACATGATTGAAAATTAACTGAAATGCAAAATGGAAATGTTCCTCCACTTTATTATGAGCATTTGCCTATGCTGGCTGGAAGTCTTCATTCTTTCTCTGCCTGTTATCCCCACATACTGAAAGTGGGGACAAAAATGCTTTCTGTTTCCATCTCAGGCAGGAACACAGCCCTTCTCGTATGAGGTGGTATTAATCCATCATCTCCCCTCACTCTATTGTATAGCAAAGATCTAGAAACCCACTCCCAAATGCCACTGGCTTGTGGAACTGACAGGAAGAGAGGATCTGGGCACCAACCTCCTGCTTGTGTACCATTGTGATTCCTATAGTTTATTCCGTCACAGACACAATAAGTACAGACATTTCTGCAAAACTGAATTGAGATTTTTCAAAGCCGTGTCAGAAATACCAGCAGAAAAGCGCTTGACTGACTAATTCTATGGGTCCTCCTATCTTCCTCTCATTCTTGAGACCCAAACCCAGTCAGACCGCGCGGGGGCACAGTGGGATTAAGTGGGAGGGAAGACATACCCTTAACACAGAACATTCCTGGAATTTTGCCTGCACTGCCCACACTGCACAGCTCAAATTCATAGAATAAGTGGTTGCAAACCAGCTGGGCCCCTCCAAAACTAATGCACGTAAAAGCAGGAACCACCTTTGTCCACAGAGCCAGGACAGGCAGTCATTCCTCCGCGCTGACAGAACAGCAGCACTAGCCACCATGCCAGCCCTCTCCACGTCATACCGAAGTACTGAGAAATCAGTCAGTGCATCTGAGAGAAATAAGAGGAACAGAAGTTTTAGAGGAGGTTTTTTAGGTAGGCAAAGATTACGCTTCCCAAGAGTTCCACTCCACCATTAGGAAGTACTGTCTCGGAGAGACCCAGTAATGTCTGCAATTCAGAGTTGGTAACTCCAGTTTCTCAACAGCCATCACGCCTACGGCATCATGTGCTTACAAGTTCTGGCACGTCAGCCACTTGGGGACTGTTCACAAGCCACGTGTGTCTCTAGAGAGGAGCCACTTTTCCCCAAACAGGAAGGCTAAGATTAGCTTCCTGCACCTAAAATGCCTGCCTCTCAGATAAATGGCATGCTTTAAGACATGTAAATGAAGAAAGAGACCAAGTTACTATTTAAGCTCTCAAATCTCTTCTATGAACTGTAACTAAAAAACATTACCTTTACATTGAAGATAGGTGTTACATGACGTTAAGACTGCATTGAAGTTGTGCACAATACTGAAGAGCGGCAAACGGAAGAAGCAAGGCAGAGAAGTGAGAAGATGGGCAAATTGTTACTGAATACATAAACACTGCAAAGTGTTAATCAAGTGTGTTTCTCCCTATATCAAGTTCATGGCATACAGTACAACATAGTGTGAAAGTTTTCACATTAAGTGCTCTTCATTGTGAAGAGAGAGCAGCAGATTTTGTTTCCAATGAGCAGGGTCTTGTTTGAAGCCTTTACATCTGACAATGTACCAGTCGGAGAGAACAAAATTACTCTTTCCATCCTCTCCCATATTTCCATACTTACACCTCCCCAAAGAAAGCCAGTAATTTTCAAAATGTTTCCAGCATTAATGTACCTGATTCTTTTAAATAAGCAAATACATATGTATTAGTCACATAAAAATCTTTAAAACTATACATAAAATCTGCAAAATCTGCAGCAACCCATGCTTATTAGCATATCTGTGCCAGTTTAAGTGAATGCTATTGATTTAGCTCATCAGATAAACATGTTTACCATCAGCTATGCTTCTCCTATATTTCCAGTATAAAGCTCAATGACAAATACACAGTGAAGAGTCTTAAAAAGGACAGAACAAGTACTTGTCATCCATGATTTCATGCAGAAGCTTCCAGTCCTAAGTGCCCATTTGCATAAATTCAAACGTGAATGCAGGAGTTAAGACTAACTTCCTCAATATTCAGTTTTTCCCACTGCTGCTACTTTTCAGCAGCAAAATAAGACATTGTTATCCCTCACCTACCTCACCATGGTCCTGAGGCAGATGTGCTCATTAAGTCATGCATGCTAAAAAGTAGGCATAGATTATCCTAAAGTTGCTTTAAATACATTATTTGTTCCCTTGAAAATTCCACTGAAAGTGAAAGAGAAAATACAAAGCAAAGTAGTACACTGAACAATTCAAGGAGTTCCACATTTTTCATTTAACTTTTCTTCCCCTCTTCCCTTCTCCCCCTCTAGCATTTCCAGATTGATTTTTGAGATGTCGATGAGGGGAGACAACTAACATCCAGACTTAATCCCATGAGTGCCATTCTCTTACAAACAGTGGAACCTACAAGAGAAGACGACGGGGCAAAAACAGGCAGTATGAATTAAAGAATTAACCTGCCACAACAGGGATACAGCAAGGTAACTAAATGTGCCCTGAGCTCATGCAGCAGCTTTTTTGGCTGCTAAACCTGAGATGGTGCCAGTTTTTGATTGCTCATGCTATGGAACACATCAGTGCTTGAAAGGTCTTCGTGGCTAACCTCATTCTGTTTTGCTGCAGCTAGGCTAGACAACAGTCAGAAATCCCCCTTACCAGTTTTCTTTCAACTCTGTTACCCTTTACACTTATCCAGCTCAGCCTGTTTAATGCAGACTTCACAGCATCAAATATACCTGTCTACATAGTGACATTTAAATTATAAGGGGCTTGCTACCATTAAAATTGTATTCTTGCTAGACTACCAAAATACTCTATCAACTGCTTTCAGAGTATATTCTTACAACCCTATTAAAGACTAAATACTTTGAAAGATGAGTACGGTTTGCATTGTAGCAGTTTACTTTGAGGCCAGTAAACTGCATATAATGGCATTTGATGCAGATCTCCGATACAGGAAACAACTTCACTACAAGCTCTGAAACACATCACCTACAATATTCTGCACTACCTTTGAAGCTGTCGATCATGGAGCACCTCTGCTGGTTGGTTACAGTGTATATGAGTGAGAGTGGTTCAGAAGTTACAGCATGAGACTCCAAATTGATCTTTCTTGGGTTTATTCCCAGCTTTATTTGTGACCTGCAATGAAACAAGTAGTACTACAACAACTCTAAAAGTACTCTACCCAAGACCTAGAGTACAGAGACTGAGCAAGGTACCCAAAATTGTGGAGCACTGAGAATTGTAGCAAAACCAGAATTTAGGTGTCCTGGCTATTGATTACCATGGAAGTCTCAGTCAGGCTGTGTAAGCTGAAGTCAAACACATTGAAATGTGCATCTTGTTACAGCAGTACAGAGACATTTATCAATAGCAACTTTACAACACTGTGGTAAAAAATTACTAAATCCTATGCATGATGTGTTACCCAGCTGTAAGGTAGCAAGTAGTATCCTACATTTTACATTAATGTAGATAGGGTGTAAATTTGTTCATCATTTTAACCTTTTCTGGTGTTGCCCACTACTTTGCCTCTCCATTTTGATTACAAACTGGATTGGTTTTATTGCTACCACATCAGCTCTAAGCTTCCTCTTGCTGATCAGAGTCCTCTTGTCACACCTATAATCCCCTGATTCTCAAACCCTTAATGTCTACTGTCTATTCTGTTACTTTAGGCTTTCTGTGTTCTGCTGCCATATTTCCTCCCTCTGTTCTCCTAGAAGATCTGCCATTTTTCCATTTCTCTGTGCCCTATCACCTCTACCTGAAAGTCCAATCTTTCAAGAACAGGTTAGTGCTAGTAGACTGAAGACAGCAAGCTAATTAGTTCAAAACTGTGACATTTAAGCTCAGGTAATTGTTGTGAAGATTAATCTCTTGTTCCACAAATAAACAAGTCATACTTCATTTTCACTTCAGTTTTAGTTGAGTTTCATATCATTAATGCATTTGGCAACTCAGACAAAATGCTGAGTTTTTTGTAAATTTTCTATGGAATGAAGGAAGTAGTGCCATGGAAGCATTCAGAGAAGATAAGATTTTCATGACGTTAACTCAGTAGTATTAAATATGCTTATTTCCACAAAGACAGTAACGCCATATAGGTCATGTCATCAGAAATAATTTATGCGACTATTTATCCAACATACAGAAACTTCACTTGAAAAGACTGTTTCAACCTGATATATTACAGATGTTATATTACAGATGCAGTTTGAATTTGTCAAGTAATTCAGCTAGAAAAATAACCATAATGGTATACTGACATGCTCTTCTTGCCTTGTCTCCTTTTGGCCTTATAGCTCCATGTCCTACTCATGAGGATTTGAGAAAGGAAGGTCCTCTGTTTCCTCTCTGTGAAGGGATTTGAACCCATACCTCTCCCAGTCACCAGGCAAAAGCTTCTCTCAGTTCAAATCTCTGTCCTGAACCAGCAGATAGTGGATTAAGGATGGAATTTCCACACTATCCTGAGGTCCTTGTTAGGTTTGCTGTGAGGGTTATTCTACTTTGCAAAAAAACCATTTCTACAGGGCGGGGGGTGTGTGTGTGTGATTTAACTTAGGGAAGCCAGAATAGAAAGGAGGATCCCTATCACGTTATGTAGAGGGAATTATCATGTGCTCTTATCAATAAGTAACCAAACATTGATGAACATGTACTCAGATTTTATTTTTTCCTTCTAGACATGTTTCTATGGTCATTTCTACAAGAAGAAAACCTTCCTAGCAGATTTATATTACCCCAGTCACACCCTGTAATGGCATCTCTCCGAGGCAGACTAGTCAGCTGCTTCCTGCCTGCGGTATATTAGGTCATCCTTCCCCTGACAGCCTTGCTCTCTAGTCACACAGGGCACTTCAGACAGACAGCAAGAAGGACAAATCTGTTCTTCTCCAGTCAATCTATATTAAGGGGATTGCACTGCAAAGCAAAGGAAGTGCTGAAAGAGGATACAAATAGATTAATATCATTACAGCTTGTAAACAATCCTAGGAAATTAAGAACAGTCTGCTTAAAGAACAGAGAGACTGATGTGCTACAGGCATCCTCCACAGATCTCACCATAGTAACCAGAATAGCCAAAATGTCTCTATCTCTTAGGTATAGCATTTATATTTGAAAATATTTTCCTCCGTTTCTGTAACGCGCAGTTTTGCAGTTGGTTGAAGGACTTCTAATGGCAATCAAAGCCTAAAGGAAATGTCTTTTTTATACAGAGCAAAGGAGAGGGAAATAAAAAGAGTTCTGTTACCTGGTTTCTTCACACATTAAGGCCTTCTTGCTACAGAGGTATCTTAATAAATAAAATAGCTACTCTGAACAATATACATCTTGCATTCCATCACATATCATGGATATTTCTGTATCTGCATGTAATGAGATCATTTATTTGGGTAGATATTAATGCAAGCAAACCCACTTGTCTATATTTAGATATTATACTGAAACACTATTTCCCCAAAGTTCTTGTACTTGAAATGTACATAAATAATCAACAGCCAGTAGCCAAAATAAACAAACAGATAAATTACAATGAATACACAAGTAAATACAGTTCTGATTTTTTTTTTCCTCTCTTCTTTTCAAGCTTTATGGTAAGTTTTCATTATGGACCAAGTTGAGCAGATAAGGATGATACCTTCTATGTTTGTACTCTATGTTGAACACACTCCTTTAAGCTCACTCTGGAAGGTCAGGCTTCAATCACACCCTCCAGCTTGCATCTTTCTGGCAGCTTGTGCAGATTATTTTGCTGATACCACCATGTCAAAGGGACCAGGCTTCCATCTGTATGTTCCCCTAACATACTTTGAATTCCTCCAAAAAACCTGCTCTATTTTTCATTTACAGTTCTTTGGTTGTACTAAAGCTAGCAAAAACAAGGATGTACACTAGTAGCTGCACAACAGTCCTGTGCTACAAAGCATAGAAAGGATCACTAAGGATCCACCCTCTTGGTGTCGGAGGAGGGGAACAAACCCCAGGGACCATCACCAGACTTCCTGGCTGTTATAGCAGATGAGAACGTTTACACGTTAGAAATACCATGCTGAGGGCTGAGATCAATGCCAGGCCCCTCTGGTCACATCTTGCCTGAATGTAGCTAGCACTGTGGCCCTATGTAGATACAGAACTCAAAACATGGCACGTTTGCGTAAAGGATTACTGAGACATTTTGCAGTTAATAGTGGTTTTATATACCTGAGGTTTGGTCCCTAAATTTCAACTGAAATGGAACGTACCTTTCTTGCTTCTCCATAAGCATGCAGACCTTATCATTTTTCACAACATAATTCATCACAAAATAGGCTGCCAGCACTGCCATTTTGTGCTGCCACAGAAGATTTTGCTGAGATAGCCATTAGTGCTAATGCTTATCCTGGCAATGGATCATGCTACTGAAAGAATTTGCTTGCTGTAATTATTTGAATTACTTAAAATTAGTGAAGTGCCAATCATTTTTTCAGCTGGGTGATGCATACATTTTCTAGCAAAAATCAAAAGAAAAGTTGTCATAGTCAACCAAAATAGATTCTTTCCTTTAAATTCCTCATAGGGTTACAAAACATTTAAAATGAAAAGCCACTTAGGCCTTAGTTAACTAGTCATTTAAGAAAAGTTCTAAGGGGTGTGGGTTTAAAATGATTATAAAAAACCTCATGAAAAAGAATGAATACACAGCAATTCTAAACAAAGATGTGCAAGTACGTAACTCACGTAATTCCCCAAAACTTCTATAATTCTCTTAGCGCTATTTAGATATTCAACAACCATTGATATGTAATAAAAATATAACACCTAGAAAGAGTAACTAAGTTTTACGCTATGGTTACCACTTTTCACTGCAGCCTCCATTGCCTCAGATGCACACCCTTGCCCCTGTGAAGCAACGGAAGTGTTGGAGGTAAGTCAAAAATGTAAATCCTCACCGGATGAGCTATCAGCTGAGTTTAAACTCACTGTTGTTATACACCCTCATATCATGTTTACAAGTCATAAGAGGTCCTGGCTGTAAGCAAGCTACTATTTCCTGGATGTTTATAGAAACAAAAAACTGCAAGGGAAAACCCACAAATTTCTCAGCATACAGTGTGTGGCTGTTCCTATGTTCATAGCAGTTGTTGAATTCTCACTTTTAACTTTAATGGGCAGTTCAGATATGAAGACACATAAATATCGCAATATAATAGCAGTAAAGAGTTTCACTGACCCTATTAATTTCAAATAAACGCAACTATAAACAAGAAATGAAAGTATAATGACAGCGATTGTTAAACGGATATAAAAAGCCCACATCTTCATTTCCAGGTATTTATACTTTAGGAACTACTACAGCTTGCCTTGAAAGGCTGTACCTTGTCTCTACTTTTGTGACTACTTGTTTCAGGATACCCCCGCAACTGGGCCAGCAAACGCTAGTATTAAGGTACCAATCCCTGTGTGCCTTGTAGATTTGGTTGCCATTTATACCCATTCAGAACAAGTACGAAGGAAACGCATAGCAAATTTGGATTTAGAAGCAGTATATATCTACTTTTCACTACAATAAATATAGACAAAGAAAGACAATGGCATGTCAAGTTTAGATGATAACCCACTTTCAAGGCAGATGCCCCAAATCTCATCTTTTTTGCCTCCCTCCCCAAATCATTGATTACATTCTTATCAACTTGGATTTTTTGCGAGCACAAAGTTGTTAACAAGTTCCATTCAATTCAGGTGAAGCATGAAGGTCCCACAAAATCTCAAAAACCTACAAACTGCAAAAGCTGCAAATACTAACGCTGAAGCTGGAGGAGAAAACATGAAACGTTGCATCTTTGGTTATACATCATATATATTACCAAAAGTGTATTTTTTTTCATCTCAGTGACACAAATATGAAACTGTTGTAGACAACAATAATTTAAACTCATTCTGTAAACTGTAGATATTACAATGACTTTCCTGCTGTAATGGCTTTAAT
This sequence comes from Haliaeetus albicilla, assembly GCF_947461875.1. NCBI lineage: Eukaryota > Metazoa > Chordata > Aves > Accipitriformes > Accipitridae > Haliaeetus > Haliaeetus albicilla. The sequence goes on along the minus strand of NC_091493.1, from coordinate 7,803,618 downwards.
GACTGGAGCGTTGGAATGAAAGGATACAGGCTCTTTAGGTAGGACAGGTAGGGAGACAAGGAGGGGGTGTCACCCTCTATGTCAATGACCAGCTGGAGTGCATAGAGCTCTGCCTGGGGATGGATGAGGAGCTGACCAAGAGCCTATGGGTCAGGATTAAAGGGAAAGCAGGGACAGGTAACATTATAGTGGGGGTCTGCTACAGGCCACTCAAGCAGGAAGAGGCCCTCATCCACTCAGTCTATAGACAGGAGCAGCCTCATGTTCCCAAGCCCTGGTCCTCATGGGGAACTTCAACCATCCTGATATCTGTTGGAGGGACAACACGGCTGGGCATAAGCAATCCAGGAGGTTCCTGGAGTGCATTGATGACAACTTCCTTCTCCAAGTGACAGAGGAGACGATGAGAGGTGCTATACTGGACCTTCCTCTCACCAACAAGAAGGGGCTGGTGGGAATGTGAAGCTCAAGGGCAGTCTTGGCTGCAGTGACCATGAAATGGTGGAGTTCAAGATCCTTAGGGCAGCAAGGAGAGCACACAGCAAGCTCACTACCCTGGACTTCAGGAGAGGCTTTGGCTTCTTCAGGGATCTGCTTGTTAGACTACCATGGGATAAAGCCCTGGAGGGAAGAGGGGCCCAAGAAAGCTGGTTAATATTCAAGGATCATCTCCTCCAAGTCCAGAAGCAATGCATCCCAACAGAGAGGAAGTCGGGCGAAAACATCGGAGGCCTGCATGGATGAACAAGGAGCTCCTGGACAAGCTCAAACACAAAAAGGAAGCCTACAGAAGGTGGAAGCAAGGACAGGTAGCCTGGGAGGAATAAAGAGAAATTGTCCGAGCAGCCAGGGATCAGGTTAGGAAAGCCAAAGCCCTGACAGAATTAAATATAGCCAGAGACATCAAGGGCAACACAAAAGATTTTTGTAGGTGCATCGGTGATAAAAGGAAGACTAGGGAAAAAGTGGGCCCTCTCTGGAAGCAAATAGGAGACCTGGTTACCTGGGACATGGAGAAGGCTGAGGTACTCAACGACTTTTTTACCTCAGTCTTCACCAGCAAGTGCTCCAGCCACACTGCCCGAGTCACAGAAAGCAAAGGCAGGGACTGGGAGAATGAAGAACCACCCACTGTAGGAGAAGATCAGATTTAAGACCAAGGAACCTGAAGGTGCACAAGTCCACGGGACCTGATGAGGTGCATCCACAGGTTCCGAGGCAACTGACAGATAAAGTGGCTAAGCCACTATCCATCATATTTGAGAAGTTGTCGCAGTCCAAGGAAGTTTCCACTGACTAAGAAACATAACCCCCATTTTTAAAAAGGGAAAAAAGGAAGACCTGGGGAACTATGGGCCGGTCAGTCTCACCTCTGTGCCCAGTAAGATCATGGAGCACATCCTCCTGGAAACTATACTAAGGCACACGGAAAATAAGGATGTGATCAGTGACAGCCAACATGGCTACACTAAGGGCAAATCACGCCTGACAGATATGGTGGCCTTCTATGGCAGGGTTACAGCATTAGTGGATAAGGGAAGAGCAACAGACATCATCTAGCTGGACTTGTGCAAAGCATTTGATGCCATCCCTCATGACATCCTTGTCTCTAAATTGGAGAGACACAGATCTGACAGATGGACCACTATGTGGATAAGGAATTGGCTGGATGGTCACACTCAAAGAGTTGTGGTCAATGGCTCAATGTCCAAATGGAGACCAGTGACGAGTGGCATTCCTCAGGGGTTGGTATCAGGACTGGTGCTGTTTAACATCTTTGTCAGCAACATGGACAGTGGGATCAAGAGCACCCTCAGTAAGTTTGCTGATGACACCAAGCTATGTTGTGTGGTTGACACAGTGGAAAGAAGGGATGCCATCCAGAGGGACCTTGACAGGCTTGAGACATGGGCCCATGAGAACATCATGAAGTGCAACGAGGCCAAGTGCAAGGTCCCACACATGGGTCAGGGCAAACCCAAGCACAAATACAGGCTGGGCAGAGAATGGATTGAGAGCAGCCCTGAGAAGGACTTGGGGATGTCAGTTGATGAGAAGTTCAACATGACCCAGCCATGCACGTTTGCAGCCCAGAAAGCCAACTGTATGCTGAGCTACATCTAAAGAAACATGACCAGTAGGTCGAGGGAGGCGTTTCTCCCCCTCTACTCTGCTCTCATGAGACCCCACCTGGAGTACTGCGTTCAGCTCTGGAGCCCCCAGCATAAGGAAGACATGGAGCTGTTGGAGCAAGTCCAGAGGAGGGCCACGAAGATGGTCAGAGGGCTGGAGCACCTCTCCTATGAAGACAGGCTGAGAGAGTTGGGGTTGCTCAGCCTGGAGAAGAGAAGGCTCCAGGGAGACCTTATAGCAGCCTTCCAGTATCTAAAAGGGGCCTACAGGAAAGCCAGAGAGGGACTTTCTACAAGGGCGTGTAGTGATAGGACAAGGGGTACTGGGTTTAAACTGCAAGAGGGTAGATTTAAGTTAGATGTAAGGAAGAAGCTCTTCACTGCAAGGGGCACTGGCACAGGTTGCCCAGAGAGGTTGTAGATGCCCCCTCCCTGGAAGCATTCAAGGCCAGGCTAGATAGGGCTTTGAGCAACCTGGTCTAGTGGAAGGTGTCCCTTCCAACCCAAACCATTCTATGATTCCAGGGTAGTCACATTTCTCTTTTTGGCAATAGAAGTAGACAGTTGCCTGAGGTTTGGATTTGGTAATGCTTTACTATGGGAAACAATGCAGTCAGATGCAGATAAGGACTCGGTTCTTCCATACTTTCCTCCCAATCCATTGATTTCAATGAACAATACGCTTCTGAGCAAAGACTAAAGCCAAGTTTGAAATTGAAGTGTCTACTCCATCCCTGCTTGTTGTTTTGGGCTTGGTGTTGGGTTTGGGGTGTTTTGGGGGGGGGGGGAGGGTGTTGTTTTTTTGGTTTTTTTCCTCCCCTCTGGCAAACAGAACAAGGACAGCTTGCCTATCTGTCCTGTTGAATCACAGTTAGAATAATAGCTCCACATTTATTCATCATGGTGTACTGTTCATATTCTAGACATGGGTTCTTTGTTAAGAAGACTCATTTTTCCTTTAAATTACGTGTTAAAGGCCTAGAGGAGTGATGTGTTTGTTTGCATCATAATATCATTATATGAAAACCTGACCTTAGAAGAAATGTATAATAATAGTATTGAGTGAATAAGATGACATTTGCTTATTTTTTTGGACCACTTTAATTTCTGCATTAGTGACTAAATCCAAGCAGTGTACAATATGAATCAAGATATGATTCATTCTGCCATGAATTAATATGCATTAACTTAATGAAAAAATCTAAAGGTTATTTAAAAATCCTACCAGGGTGTACATGTTCCAAGGATAAAATGAATCAGACTACATAAAATTTCAAGACAGTCTCAATCCTATAAGGTGATTGTTTTCAGTTCTTCATGACTTTCATTTAGACACAAGAGCTGAGTGCTTGCTAACACTTCACATGGCTATTCTGCACATTCATTGTAAGGGCCTGGGTTCCCCTGCTCAGTCAATCCTCCTATACTATCAGTAGCTTACCACTACCCCAGTCTCATCAAAAGCAATGTAAATACTCCTCAAACATTTTGATATAGCATCATCTTTACAGTTTAACAATTGTAAGTAACTCAGCACAAGGTGGCATCAGTTTAAATACCGACACCAGGGAAAAAGACCACAATGCAACCAAGGTCGAGCTTGCACTCCACCTAACGCTAACGGTCCTCATCAATCTCTATACTGAGCTACAGACTTATTTACTATTGTCATTAATACAGCATCAGGAAGTTACTTTGGAAATATGAGAAAATAATGCAAAAGGCTACTCTCTTCTGTACAGTCCTGAATGAAGTGGCCACTTACATCCTTAGTCTCTAATTAACCTGCAGAATCAATTGATTTTTTTTCAGTTTCATTTCATTATGCATTCAGCACCATGCTTATAAAGTGGTAACAGTTCAGATATTCAATCCTCAGTGTAGCTTTTTTAAATATACTTTATTTATATGCTTAAATATCCAGGCCTTTAAGACACTATCTTTTCTGCTGAAATGCACACCCCAGTAATGAGATGAAAAGTAAAATGCTTACATCACCACATGTAATAATGGTGGAATACTTAAAAAAAAACCAAAACAAAAAAAACACATACCACAAAAAAAGTTGCTAAAATTCCTGAAAAGAAAGATCAAGCCAACACTACAACTGATTCTTTCAGCCTCTTCTCTCCTGTACATGACTATCTTTTAACTGCAACTCAGATCTTAAGTCAGTTTATGAGACAGATGACTGGTACAACCAAGTAAGGGGAGAGTTACTCCAGGGATGGAAGCCACTGTGAGAAGAGGCTTGTCAGAACATTCAGTCATGCTCTTCCCAACAGACTGAGCACAGATACTGCTAAGCTCCAGATGGATGTATCACACGTTTTCAGAAATAAAGACATAAAGTGAAAATATGTTCCAAATAGCTACTTTCTCTCCTCCCTTCCCTCATACTCTAATTATAAATCCCTTCCTAGTTTTGTTGGATTTATCTCTGCATGCATTCTGCAGTATGCCTATCATTATGAATGGCAAAGAATTGCATAATAGCATTGTTAATAGTCATTCACAGAAGTATGCTGTAATGCATTTAAAAAAACCACACAGGCTAAGTTGGGCTAAACAAGTAGCCTGATTTTAAAACTGCTGAACAGACAAGCAACTCCCACTCTTCAGTGAAGCTGCTGAGCGCTCAACACTTGAGAATTAGAGCACTTTGTAATCTCTGCTCCTAGTTTGCCTTCTGAAAATTTTGGCTTTAGACAAAAGTCTATTCAATACTAATCCCTGCCATGGGAGTAAAATAAACAAACACAGTTTTTGGTAGGAGTCTGGACTACTCTAGCTTTGTGCTAGTTACGGACTTGAAATGTGGTGGCAGGTGTAAGGGGCAAAGATTGTGTGCTCACTTTCAACAACCTGTATTACACACCTGGTTTCTGCCCATGTTCCCCTACATCATATTAAGGAAATCTTTGGAAAAATTATTGTATACCCTTGTTTCACTAGTCCTCTTGACTGTATTCCTTTAAGTTCCAAATCTTAAACAGTAGTTAATAAGCTTTTTTGATATTTTGCACCACAACTCCAGCCTCTCAAAGATTAACATTTTGTTGCCTATTTTAGAATGAGTCCTGTCCCTCCCAGCTGTGAAATAGCTTCAAGCAGAAGTAGCAAACATCAGAAGACAAAGCAGTAACTGCATTTGACATAAAGCCCTCAAACCAAATTTTACAATCTCACAGGCAAAGTGTTATTGTGTATTTATTGTCTAGATTTTGTGTTGTAATTAAAGAGATGATGTTCTAGGTAACAGGAAAATGCACAAGTTCAAGTATTGTGGGTTTTTTCTCATCTTTCCAGCACTCCTTATTAGACTGACTGTACAAACACTCCAAAATATTTTATGTGCCTACCTAAATTCCCCTTCTTTTTTCAAAACTCAGGAGGATTTCTGAAAAATGAACAAAGAGGAAAGATAACGTGTATCTACTCAGTTCCTATTTCAGACAAGAGCATGAACTCCTGTTTTTATGAACTTTTGCTCAATAAAAATCAGTAGTATTGTCAAGATAAATAGGAAACCAGTAAAATAATGCCCTCTTCTTCTGGAGTCATTTTATAAAACCAAGTTCTCTAAAAAGAACAAGGCACACCAACCCTACATAAAGCTTGAATGACTACAAAGAAGAAATGCTGGCATTAGTAATTCAAAGTAGTCATGCTGTTTACTGAAATTTGCTGTCCTTTCAGGTTGCCCCACAGAGACTTGGACAAGATGAGAAAAGGACATTTTTTCAGGACCACTAAGATTGGGATCAATGGCAATCTTGTCATTTTGATTTCTCAGTGTACTCACAGTAAATTCAAAAGGTGAGAAAAAGACCTAAGATGCAATACAGAAATTTATTCCTGAACTTACTGTAAGCTATCTTATTATTACCGTGAATTTTTTTTAATATATACTTTAAACCTCAGAGAATATTATAATGTAGCAAACTGATCTAGCAGATCTGTTGGTGTCTAAGATATGGTTGAAGAAAAAAAGACAGTAAGGGATATGCTGACCATTCTTTACCCACATCCTTTGCAAGCAGATTTCCCCTTCTATTTTGGAGTATACTAAAAGCAAATGATAGAATTTAAAGTATATGCAAAACCCAAGAAGGAAAAGCAATAACAAAAGCAGTGAGGTGAGCATTATGAGAACAGAAGGCTCTTGTCCATCTGCTCCATCTCACTACCAAACTCTATTCCCCGATTCCTCCCCACACCCCAACTTCCCTCCCCCCCCAATAACCTGCTACAGGAAAATGCAACCATTTTAAAATGGTTCTTGGTAATTTTAATAAACAGTGGAGTCTTTAAAAGGCACAAGGACTAGGGTAGCTGACTAGTGCCTATTCTTCCTTTTCCACATTGCCCTTGACAGCAGCTGGAGTCACAGCCAGCAGCCCTGCAGGTCAGAAAAGCACTGCTCTTCCTGCACAGCATAGCCTACCAAAACATGGAGTGGCATATCTCCTCCAGTGTCTTTAAGATTTGAGCTAGACTGACTCTCTTTTTAAAGGCAGCCAGCTTGCCTGCCTCAAATTTATCTAGATTGCTAGCCTCCTTTTTCTTACTGCCACCAACATTTGTTGGTGTGCACTGGAAGTAATCTGCTAGTATCAAGTAGATAGGTCCCTTTCATTAAATATAATTTCCAGAAAACAAGCCATGTTTAGCCCTAGTTTACAATTAGGTGTTGTAAATACCATGCTTTGCAATATGCTGATAAAAACACCCACTCCAGAGATTAGGCAGAATCTGCGCTGCCTTCCTCTCACTCTCAGAGCTTCCACTACAGGGAACAGTTTGATACTGCAGCCCACAGAAACTCTTCCTGTCAAGGTCATCACAGAGGGCTGCTGACTGCCCCTCCAAACTGACCCTGCCCTCTTCACATTTAATTTGACATTGGGGTCAGTTTTGCCACAATGGAGCTTCCTTACAAATAAATATGTATGTGTAGAGAAGTGAAAAACAGAGTTGTGAGCCCCATCTGAATTTTGTTTTCAAGATCTTATTGTAGCCAACACCTAAAAGCAGAACTGTGAGTGAGTATAGAAGCCAGAAAGGCTGGCTGTACAGCTCAGAGTGAAACATTTCATTATAAAGACATCTTTTCATTTAACAGAACTGCAGATTTTCACATGATTGAAAAGCCTGAGTCTTGAGAAGGAATAGGAAGGACATCATTCTCTGTTAGATACGTATGTTTGTGTAATACAAAGGAAAAGAGAAGACATGGACAAAGACAAAATCCCTGTATTAGTAAGTCAAGCCATGGATATCACAAAAATGCCTGGAAAAGGTAAGGTAAATAGAATATTCGTAGTTGTGAGCTCTTACTTTATATCCAGTTTAATAGGAAAAACAGGGAACAGAAGCATGCAGTTAGATTCATGAGAAGGCACAGACACAGCATTTGAAATAAATACAAAGGTTTGGCACAGTGAGAGAAAAAATTAAGGTAGAAGCAAATAATTTTTCAGTTTTGTTGCATTCGGGTTCTGTTTTGGAGTTTGGGGTGGGGTTGTTTTTTTTTTTTTTAAACGAAACGCTAGGGGGCAATGCAGAAGGGATCTGCATCCTGCACAATGCCCAAGCTGGGACCCTGTTACAGTATTGTTCATGCAGCACCCATGGACTCTTATTTCTAGGGTTTGGGAACTTTTTAAAGAAAACTTCAAATCTCTAAATAATTTTAATTGTTTCCAGACAGATCATATGACACCCCCCCCCCCAAAAAAAAAAATTAATAAATTACCAGTGATAGAGTAACACTAACAGGCTCAGCATAAAACAGATTAGGGTAGCATTTATGCAGCTAGCCAAACTGATTGGTACATTTGAGAGCTAGGTGAAAACAAAGGCTGTAGTTCTTGAATTTAACTATACTCCTAAATTCAATAAAAGTAGTTATGTTCCTGTTTAAGAGTTACCCTGAACAGTCAGCCTTGGATTTTCTCTTCAATTTCTGTTTAATAGCATCATAAATTAGAATGTTTCAGGCCATTATTCCACTTTCAAAAGTTCAGCTTTCAGACAAATCACCTACAGGCCTTAGCGCAAATACAATACTTCATTATTCTGTATAGTTTCATCAATACCTGTAGATGAACAGACACCCTGTTTGGTTTTAACTGCCAGCAGTTGATCTTCAAATACTTTCATTTATTGACTTACTAAGTTGCTAAGTTTATTGCATTACTAAGTATGAGGTTCCATAACAAAATCCTCAAATTTTTAAAAACTCCTCAGAATTTTCACATTTTTAGAGTATTTCTCTCATACTGTGTATCTAAATAAAAGCTGGCTGCTGAAATCTGCTTTAAGAACAAGAGTGTGAAAACCTTATTTAACACAAGTTTGCTACAGCTGCTTTGAAACCTTTTCTCTCAAATGCTTTGCTAGTAGGTGATTACAGTATTACCACAGTAAGTACCACCCTTGCACTACCTTTTATCTTCCTGTTAAAATATCAGTAAAATAAGCAGGTTTGGATTAGCTAACTCAAACTATACTTTGATTGAGATCCGTATCTTCCCTGTTATACACATTAGCTGTCTGCTTTTTATTACTTAAAATGTATCACTACCCTTATTCTCATGATACTTCTACCCTTTCTTTAAAAAAAGGGCCAATAATATCCTTATATGCTCCATGGACTCATTCCCAAATAATATAAAACTTTATTTTCAGCTGGGACTGTCCCTCTCCACATATGAGGCTCATTTTAGATATGTGATAGAATGACTCTCCTGGCTATAAAAGCAAAGATACTGATTTCACCTGACTAGGAAATACTTCTTCCTATTTTTACTTTCCAAAACTATTTCACAGCTGATGTTCCTATTGACAGAAAATTGTTTCTCACCAGGTGGCAAGGACATGCCAGGAAGTTGTATGTAACTGGTGTGGAAGGGACTCTAAGCAAGGGACACAGCATAGCATAAGTAGTAATGAAGGGAAAGAGGTTAATTGCTTCCATTGTCACTTGTACTTATCAGTTCATTCATTCTTTTGATGGAGCTATACGAGAATTATGTAACAAACACATATGAAGAGCATGAAATGTTCAAAACTAAACTTGTTTGAAAACTAAATGTTAGACAAAAAAATTGATGTAAGAAACCGCTCTGTGCCAAAGAGGCTTAAATTTGTGGTGCCTGGATGACTGAAATAGCTGGATCCCACCATGGTTTAGGGTGGACTGGCATCCCCATATTTAGATTTTTGTATAATAAAAGGACACTTAAATAAAACCCCTCTCTGGGATGTGTCCTTCAGACTCAATAGAGTATGAGCGGAACCAGCTGCTGGAATTACACAGACCATCTTTGATAATAAAATTTCAGCTGGAAAACCATTCAAAGTGACACTGCTCTATTTGCTAAGGCTTTCCCCTGTGATAACTCCACACTAGCATTCTACTGCAAATATTAATCACTAATTAGTAATGATACTGCCTCCCAACAACACAGAGCAGTAATTAAGTAAATGAAATTACAGGTCTGTTTAGGGGAGCAGGGGAAAGAAGAGAGTCCTCTGCATCACTTGCATAGCATTAGCCCCATCTGACTAGGGTACATGTGAATCCTACAGCACTCTGCCTGAGGCTTCTATGTTCTGTGTTTACATCCTTCACACGTAGCTGAGATTTTGCCTGAAGATGGCCATCTCCATCAAGATAAATTTCATCCTCACCACATATAGCAGTTCCTGTTTTAGAGTGTTATAGCAAACATTATTTATTCTCAGAGCCTGCAAGATCAGTATATCCATATATATTTAATATGCAAACAAGCTCAGACACAGCCCCAGCCAAAGGTACCCAGCAAGAAAAAGCTGGAAACCAGCAGAAGAGGGCAAATGCCCTGTCCCTACTCCTGCCCAAGGAAAGGCAACCCTGGACAGATCTTCTAAAAATCCCACTTCTTCGACCACCTCCTCCTCTCCCAGATTCTCCCATTCACTCCCCAATACAAATTTGAAGATAATTATAAATTCCCAGCACACTAGAATAATTCAGATTAACAGGGTCTTATCAATACTGTGAATCCTACATATGTTCCAGATCTTTTCAGAAAGATTCTTACTTTCTAGTTTAGAAACCAACTAACAGAAATAAGTGATACAACCTTGATTAAAAGCATCAACCACCACTTGACTAAGAGGATCTCCTTAAAAGCGCCATTAGGGAAAATTACACAAATAGCAAGTAGTATGGAAAAAACTGTTGGTGTTCTTTTTAACTTTTGTTTTTTCATATTATTTCATTAAGAAAAAAAAAACAGAATTAATAGAATTGTTCACTACAGATTATGCCATGAATGACACATCCAAAAAGAGAAGATGAGGAACACAGCTTGCAGTTATCTGTTCATTTTGACATTGATATAAACTTACATCAAACTAGAAGAAAAAGGCCACACACACCAGCAATACACAATGGTTATATAACCATTATTACACACACACAAAAAATTATTCCCCCTAAACAGCAGTTTTAAACAAAACTCTGAAACAGACTTAAAGGTGAACAGCATGAAGCACCACATTGCTTTATATTATTCCTTTCACAATATGACGACTCCTTAAAAAAATTATTCAGACAAATCAATCCTTATTTACATTCACAAATCGCTAATGTGCTATAGAGAATTCTCAGCAACAAAAACCTCTTCTCAGTGCAAACCTGAAACAAGTCTGTAATGGTAGCACTTTAAGTGTCTTAAATATACTTAGCTATGCATTTAATTTAGATGTAATAAGACACGGTGTGTATTATATATCAAAGAAATTCTAAAGAAAATAGCCCATATCCCCATCCAGCCAGTTCATTCCTCCTCTTCAATGCTAAAGAAAAAAGGCAGGGTTTACTCCGTGCTGCTTTGGGAATGAAGGGATAGCAAAGTTCATGCCTGTTTCAGTTTATCCAGCAAATACTAACTGACTGACCCTGGCAGCTCTAACACCTGGCAGTCAGTGGAATGCAACAATCTGCACCTCCATCAGCAAGCTAGAAAATAACTGGAAGACACTGTGGACTTTACTAATACTTCCATAAAGTATTTAACTATTGCTCATGTTCCAAAATTGAAAACTGAGGCGCTTAGTAGAGTGACCAAGAAGAATTCATTATATTGTTGGTTTGATCAGATACCAAAAGCTTCAACACTTGAAATAAGGACCTAACACTTACCAATTTAATAAAATGTTTTTATATAGCATTAAGATTTAAACTAAAGCTGAACCTGTTTGGCAAGTGAAGGATCCAACAGCTAGTCATGGTACCCTGGCTCCAACATTTGCAATGAATATGGAGCTTCAAAAACATACCCCCTGCCCCCCATTTTTTCAGCTTAAAACCCTAAATTGCCTACTTCAGTAATCATCTCTTCCCTGCTAAGATACCTTTCAACAAAAATGTGATCGAGCTAGTTCCCTCCCAGCAGGGTGTTGGCTCTCTGTAGGCCCTGAAACACTGCAGAGCAACATCCCCTACTCCCGCCTGGAGTCAGCCAGTGGTGGAGGAAAGCTGCAGGTTCTACCACCACCTCCACAAAGTGGAAGTGAGGTAAACGGACTGAGGAACAAGCCCATGCCCAGTAAGGGTTAGGGTCTTCTTTGGGAGTCAAAGGGGGGCACCAGTTGCATTTAGTTTTCTCAATCTGTAATTGACAGATTGGTCGAAGTCTTTTTAGTTTAAGACATAACCATTGCATAAATGTCATAAGCATTTTAATGCTTACCAGACCTGCCTAGGTGCTATCACTAAGACCTACTGAATTCTGTAATTGCATCGGTCACAGGGTTTGGAAAAAGAAAATCCCAGATGCTAAACAGAGAACCCTCCGAGTTCTAAGGAACCTGAAAAAGGTCTCCATATGATACAAAATAAGTTGAAGTTGGAGCAAGCTGAAGTTTACACAGTGGTTTAATAAAAAACACTATTACAGAAACTTTTATATCATTTCCTGTCCTACTGATGACTGCAAAACTGCAGTATGTAACTGAAGCTGATCCACCATGTCTCTTGTAGCTCAAACCCACTTTCTGTAATCCAATCTAACTGTAACCTGACTGTACACAAAACAATTTACTGCAAAGGAGACAACCTGACCTGGACTGTAAGTGCCTAGCTTATGGAGTAGGAGGCACTGGAAGTCCTCCAGCTGAGGCGCCAGGCACCAGCAGCGACCCACATACGAGCCATCCTGGAACATGGCCCATTGCACTTGTGCTCTGCCAAACCGTACCCAGGAGAGGCCACCAAGGAACCAGACCCCATCTGGGGCCTCAGTCCTTTGGGTGATAATATTAGTGAAAACGTACAGGCTCTATTCTAGAGATGGAAAGGCACTATAAAGTGTCCAGTTCAACGTGAGGAAGGTATTGGGAGAACAGAAGATTCAACCCAAAACAGACTCAAGGCCATCAATTTCCTCATGGAGGACACACAGCAAAAGCTGAGGTCATTCAAGGGAAGGAACAGCTCAGAAACCCAGTGAGAAATGCTGAAAAAGAAATGGAAGAAGGAAAAGGCAACACAGGCCTCAAAGAAGGCAACACTGGGAAATGACTGGTCCTATACCGACTGGGAACATGGCTCACTGAAGCAATGGGAAAATCCCCACAACAAGGGAAGCAAAATTTGATTAACGAAGAAGAGAAACAAAAATCAGCTGAAGCACTTATCCACAATTGTACTTCTACTTCCTAGACCCATCCTTCAGAAGGACAAGAACCATTCACACCTGAATTTTCTGGAAAAAGCACAAAACTGTAGGATGAACTTATGTCACAGGATCCGAAAATCTCCCTCAGGTTTCATGTTCTCTCACAAACTGCAGTATTCCTCTGTTGAAAAAGCATGTTTAAAAAAAAAAATCATTGTTTTTTTAGGAATAGTGGTAATTTAGCAGCAAGTGGGAGGATTGTCACTCAGGTTACAAGTTCTATCACTTATCTACAGAGTGAATTATGTCAAAAATTCAACAACATAGTACACCTTGCTGTTTCGTATAGACTATGACAATAACATCTACTTAAAATTTTTTAACCATATGTACCTACGGGTTAGGAGCTGTTGACTAAAACTACTGAAGCTAGGTAATGTCAATTAGAATATTTTTCCCAGGGAAAATGAACACTTAAAATAGCTCATTTCAAAAGAGATGTTTAGCTTGCCATTACATATGTTTTTATTAGACTGGAACAAAATAAAAGAAAACAATGGTATTACTATGTACCAAAGTGACTCCAGTCAAGGTGACAGGAATCAATGCATTTTAATTTTCTGGGGCAATTCAGAACATTGTAGACAGCAAGAAAATTTAAATATGTTTGATTCAAGGGAACACAATTTTAAAGCCTGGAGTTTTATAAAACAGAGCAAGTAAGTTAAGAATAGTCATAATGATTGAAGACTTCTTCATATTGCTTTCTTGGGCTTCTACTATTTGGACATGCAAATGAGGAATATCTTCCAGAAGTTCCAGGGGCTTTTTGTACTTTGTTTTTTCTTTAATATATCTGCTGCAAATGTGAGGTTAAGAATCTATCACATCAATAAAATGGATGTTAAAGCTGAACAACTAGAAATTGACAAGCAAGGCCAAAACAAATCTTTTTATCATGCCATTGAATTAAATTTTCAGCATAGGATGCATTGACACATTAAGGTTTAAGACCATCACCGTACAGTCAAATTTAAATCTATAAGAATCATTTATCATCCATAGAAACTTGAAATTAACAACATAGTGTAAACCTTATTTACCAAGACAAGAAGAGAGACAGTTTCCTTGTAGAGTCTTTTTGCATTTTATTTTACAAATTAAGCAGATTTTAATTTCTCAGCTTGTCAGGAACAACCCAAATTTAGAAATCAATTTACACTCCAAGTAATAAGTTAATTTTATGAATAGATTAAAAGCTACAGAAAATTTAGAAAAGTCTACCACGAACATTTTCTTTACCATTAGCAATGAGTACTTCTCCACTGGGAGCAAACAGCAGCAAATATTCTCCCCCAACAACCACAATGTATATGAGAACTGAACATAGAGAAACTTGGTTCATTAAAGCAACCAAAGCAGTAAATCTAGTTGTAAGACAGCTTTGAAAGAAATGTGATACCATGATGAATCTCAGAAACAAAACACCATTTCTCATGTTGTCATGATGAAAGTTGGTCTTCACAGGTGCCGAGTTAGGATCACCAGAAGTCCCACTGTAATCATACATGCACAGATGAATCATTTGACCATATAAAGATGAAATGCCAAGACCTCTGGCCCCCTAATATTGTCCCCACTGAAATCAGTGATGCTATTTCAGCAGAGGCAGGCTTTGCCTATAAAGGGCCTGATCCAGCTCCACCAGAGGCAGGGACAACTCTTCTCCCAGACCACTACTGATACTGCATTTTCACAACAGTGGGGAATGGCTCATCACACCCAAGAACCTCTGACCTCTCAGCACCTACCCCCACACAAATGCCCCTTGAAGTTTCTCATCCCAATAAAGGCACACTGCTGGCCAGATTTTCAACCATGTGCAACAATGGAAGAGTCGCCTCTGGAGACAGCCACTAATGCTGCTGAGTCAAACCTTGGAGTTACAGACAGAGCAAAATACTCCCTGGCAGAAATTGCGAAGCGTGTTCCCAGTGTGGTGAGCCCAGGCTACTGGCTCAAGAAAAGTGGATTGAGCTAAACCTCCAAAATCATAATGTTGGCCACCCTAAACATTCTGACCCCAAGCACTGATTTTCAATCTGCTGCATAAGCAGCTCACTCCTCCCAGCCTAGCATATACATACTTTACATAAAGCAATGGAACACAATGCTGAAATCATACTACAGTGATCAACTAAATAAGGCAGTGAAGTGGATTAATAAACAGATTACTCTAGAATCACATTAAGAGTTCAGCATGAACTCTCTCCTATGTACATTTACGAATAAACTCTACACATTTCTGTTAGGAGCTTTCATTACTAATTTATGCTACACATACTGAGATACACATCAGCAACATTAATTGTGCAGGTTGTCTGAAGATCTTGGAGGGGGCAGAGGAAGAGGGGAATGAAAGATTCCCCAAAACAAAAAAAAATATGCATTTCCAGCAAAGCTTCTGGTATGAGAATTTAATGTGAAATTTCCCACTACTCAGAAGTGACTGGTGTCCAGCAAATAACTGTAAAATTAAATTGAAAAAATCTTTTACTACATAAGTTTTGAGCTGGTCTAATTTATTTCTTGTTCATGCACTTCTAATTATCTTTTAAAGCTTCAGAGGACCACAAATATTTTCATGGCTAATTTCATTCTGGTAGTTTGTAGGAGAAGAGGAAAGAATACTTCTCTTTTGTTAAAAATCAAAACACATCTTGCATCTCTAGTGACAGCCAAGTTCAGTGCTCCTCTATAACTGAGATTCCAAAATTTACTGAAAAGTGATGACACAAACATACAAGATAAAGCCACTCCATAACGCCTAGGGATTCAACTTGACAGTTTCAAAACACTGACTCTGTAAAAGCGTGACTGGAAATTGCAGGACAACTGAAGCTCAAGTGCAAAAGGCACAGGCTGCTGGTAGAGAGGAACCCTGAAGGATGGAACAGAGAAACTTATTAGGCTTCCTATTCTATCAGAGCTATTCCTGTTCAATGTAGCCTCAGCAATAAATATTGATGCAGTACTTTCATCATCCTTTGAAAGCTGTATCCCCACTTAATACCACAGTGCTAAACACAGTATTGTTCTGCTTTCATCTAAGTTGTCCATCCTTCAAAATAAATCTCAGCAACACCTACCGATTTGTTTCTTATCTTCCTCCTCTCTATCTAGATTGAAATTTTCAGCATACTCGTGGAAAATTTTCTGCTGTGGCCAATCTGTTCTAAATGCAGTTATTGTATGTGTCTGTGCTCAAAAGTGAGACACTGTTTGCCAGGTTAAAGCTTATTTTTGGGGTACATCTTAATCATACAGCTCTGGAAAATCAGAACACACACTACCGATTGTGGCTTCCCTATAGCAAACTGTACGACCTTTCCATTGCTGTCCTCCTGCTCTTTCTGTATCTTTATTTCAGAAATTGTGTAAGAACAGGAGAACCTAGAGTTGATAAAGAGGGAATGGGATATGAATGAGTACCTCAGCAATCAAAGAGCAGAAGGAAGACTTGCCATGACTCTGCTCTGAAGATGAGACAGAAGGCAAAGGAAAGGCTAAATATGGAGAAAGCACAGCTGCCAAAAGAAGGAACTATCTAAAGAGAACAGGAAGGCAGCCATGGAAATACCCATTTCAGGATACCTACTTTTAGGATGGACAGGTGGTTGTAACTCACTGGAATCTCAGACCCAGTTAAGCTTTCACCTGGCTCAGGAGTTTATAGTCAAACACCATTTGTTTATCAAACTCTTCTTGGAGAGCATTCCTGAGTTAACTAAGTGCTTCTTCCTTGGTCAGAGAGTCATCTTCTGAATCAAAACAATACATTTAAAACCTTCCCCCAATGAAATGTGAAAAGCAGAGAAAATTCCTACTAGGACCAGAAGAAACAGTTGCTTCTTGTTTAAAAAAGAAGAGTAGTTCCCTTTCCATCAGGCACATTCTGGCCCAAGCCTGCATTTAACACTGACATGTAAGCAGCCTCGATGTGCGCTTGTCATGAGGGACACGCCTCAGCCTGATACAGCATATCCCAGCAGTCTCAAAAATTCCGACAGCATGAAGGAAAATCAAACAGAGCAGTGAAACAACACTTCCTGCAGGTTTAAAAAGCTCTAGCCACTCCATATTGAAACGTAATGGTTTGCAGTCACACCCTGGTGTTAGCTACAGCTGGTGTAGCAAAGGCTCGAGGCACAGAACGGTAGGCTTTACTATTACCTTGCAAGACATCAACTGAGCATTGTGCCATTGGCCTTCAATGCTCACAGCAGCAGCTCACAAATGTAAACGTGTCCGACAGTTTCCTCCACCCCCCCCCCAAGACCACTGACACACTGTACCAGTCAATAGAGGGTGGATTTGGACTGGGCAGCTGCAGCCACCTGCCCACAGATATTATCACCTTTACAAGGTAAAGATACAGGTAGACTATCACCAGTCATTGCTGGAATAACAGGTGAGACTCCAAACTTTGCTTAATCCTAAATCACCTGGGCTGCTCTGTCTTGTTGGCTGTTGGGTTGGTCCTCTAGAAGACATGGATCTATATGAGCTTAAGCCATGAAACTTGGCTTGTGCTATAAAACTACAACTAGATTGTGAACACCATAAAAATAATTTGTATAACAGAGTAAAAGTATTAACACTGTCAAAATTTAAAACCCACCCCAGAATTTAGTTGTAGATATATCTTCTAGTCCTGAGGCAATCTATCATGCCTGACGGAAGCATTTTGTATGTCAGGAAGGTATTCGTAATTTACCATTAAAAGTGATTTCAATGATATTTTTCCCTGCTTCTTTCCAAAGCTGCTCTTTGCAATTCTGGGAGAATAGAGGGGCCAATCTGGTTTAATTTGCTTTTTCAACAATCTTTACTGAATCCTTCACCGAGGAAATGGATTAACTATGAGGCTGTCATACACTTTCATATGGTAGGAAGGCAAACATACACTCAGAAAATAAAGGGTGGGAGTCTGAATATATTCTCTGCAACAATGATAAACCTTTCAGATGTCTTTCTGCAGTACTTGAGGAAATTCACATTATATATTAATATACAGATTTAATATTTAAAATACGAGTTAGAAAAACCTGAAGAAGTCAACTTCCTACATTTAACAATCTGGCTGTTCAGTGCAAACACATGAAAATCATCCATTTCAAAATGGGAGGGGGAAATTACATGGATATCAGGAAAGCAAAAAACTGCAACATAGAAGGTAATAATCAAATTCATTTTTCTAAGTACAGTCTCAGGCAAAAGACTTACACCATAACATAATTTAATTCCACTGAAACTGGAATTTTATTCCAGAGTTTAGTTCAACCACAATATTTCCAAGCCCCCAAAATATATAAAAGTGATCAGTGGCATACAGTAAGAAAACATTGCTTTTTAAAAATAAAAACTTATTGTAAAACTTGCTTTTCTTAGCAATGTCCATAATATTCATTTACAAGAGCACATGTTGATTATCAGTCTCTCCTTTTAAAAAGGCTTCATTTAGATACCTGTTTACATGTTAATCCTGTGTTTGCAATACACTATGAAAACTATAACCACATTGAAATTCTGTAACTAATATATATTTAAACACTGGAATATTTAAATAATGCAAAACAACCGAGTTGTGATGGTATTACTGATTCTAGCAAAGAACACACCCATCAGCATCTAGCATAAACAAAACCATCCCGATTCTACCATCATCCTTATTCTAAACAAATTATCAAACCAAAGCCACTCCACACCCAGAAGCAAACTGCTAGAACACAAAATGACTAGAAAAAGGCATTACAGCAGGCTGTCTATATAGGGAGTTACCTTTTTTCCTTTCTTTTTCCTGTGAGCTGGTTTAGCATTTTTCTCTTTTGCTTCCTCACTCATTTTTCAGCAGGTAAATATACAGGGAAAGGGGAATAAAAGAGATCACTGCTCGTATTCCAACATGCAAAGCCACTGCAAATATTCACAGCACTGAAACCAAAGTCCATCCGCTGACGTTTCTCAGACAAGTAATAGAATAACTGCTGTTTAAAGGCAGTCTCTGCTCCTCCTGCACAGCCTTGAATTGCTCATAGCCTTGTTCTGTTTTCCTCAGTGAGAAACTGGGTGTTCTCACATCACTCTGATTCCTCTAAAGAAAAGAAAAACCGTTTTGCTCTCTCATTCTTAACTAGTCTTTACTCCTGAGATAAGATCTTGTCAATGCTTTCTAGCTTGGTCATCCACAGCACTTCCAGTCTCTTAAATGGGGTTGATGAGCAACACAGAAATTAGCTGCAGACGGCTGACAAGTCTGAGAAGCATTCACCAGTGGATGATTTGCCGTTTCTTGCAGACCGAGAAAGTGAGCCGGAATTGCTCTGATTGCCGGTCGCGTACAATACCGACATGTGTTGAATGCATCAGGGCATACCAGAAAAGGAAGCCTCCAAGAGTGATAAAAGATCAGGTTACTGGATCTTAAAGCCACTCCCAGGCAGATTCAGACAATAAAAGGCACAACACGCTGCTGAAGAAATTGCTAGATGAGATGTTTATGTTTCCAACAGCTCCATATCCCCATCCAAAGGACCTGCAAATTGCCACTCTGAACAATAAGGTTTATAATATTAATTATGCATCTTATAAAAGCAGCAACAATATTTCAGCAAAACACATATTTACAACTATCCCTGCCTGTGAGAGCTTGCTCCTCCCTTGTATGCCTGTTCCTATGACAGGATTTGTACGGTCTCTCTACTAATGCAGCTCTCTCACAGAAGTGTTACGTGCCTCATGTATGTGCAGGACTGGCAGGTTACAGATCATGTTTCCACATGCTGTGACCTACTCTGCAGAATGCTTTGGCTACTTCCTTACGAGTCTCACAAAAAAAAAAAAATCAGGAGAGGTCAGAGACTTCATTGCAATAATTCTCTCCCTTCTGTGCCCATTAAGACACATTACACACAAGCCACACATTACCAACAGCCATGACAGCAATTGTTCAAGATGTGTCCAGATTATGTCACTGCCACATTTACGACTATGCACCCCTCTTTAGGTACATCCACAGATTCCTATGTCAACTTTTCCCCTTGGATCTCTACCCTCCCACCAAGCTAGCTGGGGGAGCGTGGAAGAGGTAGCAGGCATCATGCAACAGCCCCATCCACTGCACTCGTACTGTGGACCCCAGTTAGCAAAACACTAATTTGCCCATTTCTGAGGACTCCAGTCACATCAGAGGTGCCAAGTGACAATGAGAGGTTTGATTTTGTTGAGGGCTTGGGGGGGCGGGGGGGAGGGTGTTGTTTGTTTGGGGTTTTTTGGGGGCCTGGGGGTGGTGGTTGGCTTTTCTTTATACAGGCAACCTCCAGTTAATACATGGTTTGTTGGGGGGGCGGGGGTGTGAGGTCAGTATTAGGATCCTCTTGCCTCCCATCTTTTGACATCTTCCTACCCTTCACCATCATTTCAGTGGCATTTCACTCATGACAACCAACATGTGTACCACAGACGAAGAAAAGAAGATTTAATGTACTGATTCATAATGCTATTTACCTCAAAGCTTTCTCCGTGTATCATTCTCTACAAATGAATTTCAATGAGCAACCACAACAGCACCATCACACGAAAGCTGCTTTCTATGTGTTGGCAACAAGTCCTTGTGCTCATTGTCTTCATGCACTGGAAACAAACTGGCACTGTCCGAACCTGGGGCTCCAAACTAGGGAGGTAATTCTCCACATCAGCCTGGTAAGGGCTGATATTTTGAGGAACTGTACCTCATAAGGTGCAGAGTTTAAATAAACACTATCAAGAGACTACTGATAAAATTCACCTCAAATTTTCCCTTAGGTCAATGACATACAATAAAATTTTTACTTATAAAGCAGTATTTTTGTGCAAAACACAAACACTGTTGATAATGCACAAAACCAGGAATTTAATTTTCACAGGCAGTTTGTTTTTAATGGCCGTCTCAGAGAAAGAAAAAGAACCCCAGCCTTTCCCAATTTCACATTTTTTTATAGATGTTATGTTATAAGCTAAAGTGCTCTCTGCTGGTTAACAGTGGGTAAAACAATGCTTAAACACTCAAAATACCATCCTACCCTAATGCACATGCAAAGCAAGCCTCCTTTCTTCAAGACTATTTTTTACTATGTATACATCCCCCTGGACAACACATTATTTTCTGAAACAAGCCCAAATAGGTAGAGTTCAAGTACAGTTCAAGTGTGCCTTCTAAAAACAAGTTAAGGCTTGGACACATTAAACTGGCTACCTAAAAGAAAGCCTCTGTGGCATGCTTAGCTAATTGTATGCATATAAAGTAATTTTGTATTACTTCTTAAGTGAAGAGGTTATAAAGAACAGTCATGCTTCTTCAGGAATAAAAATGAAAAAATTCTTCTTTCCAGAGCAACCTGTTAGCTGTCAAGAAGCTGACACATTCAAACCATTCACTGAGGCCAGGTATGCAGACAGAGGAACATCACAGGTTCCCACTGAACTTCAGTTATACAGCTGTGTACCTCTGAGTCCAGCCCATGAGATAGAAACTGCGTTTATTAGAGTTTAGGACTCATGTTCTGTTCTTAACCCATAGAGCACTTAATTATTTCTGAACCATCAGTACCTTCAGTGGCCACCTATTCCAGAACCCTTTTAATTTTTCCTGTTTTCTCTCTCTTTTTCACAAAAATGAGTAATCTCCCAAGCACTGGTATATTTAGAACATGAAGGAAAAATCCAGTAAGCAATAGAAGAATTTTATAGTCACAAGATGCTCTGAGAGGTAGGAAAAGCTCTCACACTCCTCTCCCCCCATATTGCTCAGCTAACCATAGCAACCCCGCTGAAACGAAATGTAATGAATCTATCTTCTGCCATTTAAAGTAATCATTCATATGTCAACATTTAGACCCTTTTATGAGGGGTTTCTTTCTTTTCCTTCTTACCTCAAAAAATTTGCCAAGTTCTTTTACTCCAGGCAAAGCCACTATGACAGAAGGAGAAGCTAAGTATTAGATATAAGAGTACTTAACAGAAATACACAAGAGATTTCTTAGGAAAGGCTTTTAGAAAAAAAAATTCTTCAAATCATGCCTTTCAACTTTATTCTTCTGCAGAGCCCACAAATTATCTCTGATAGTAAAACTACTATCAAATGACTGCTGACATCAGTCCATCTCTAAATTATACTAAAGAAATTACTCAGATTAACCTTCTTCCATCCCTAGGCTTTTAGCATGCTCAGTGTATTTAAATGCCTAAGGTAACTGAAGTGGAAGGAGAAAAATCAGAAAAGTCTGCCTGAAAAAAATCAAGATTTTCAAACATCCAGGAAAAGTCTCTTATGCATATTAAAGTGCTGCCATGAACACAAAACCTGAATAAAAAACCCAATAGCTTTTTGAAAAACAATAGAAATCAAAGAAGATTTAAACTTTTAGAAGTGAGGTCCAAGTTAAAAAAGCAAACAAAATTAAGACAGAGCAATACCAATGCAGAATTACCTTAAAATATACTAAGGAAGCATTGGCATTCAGAAAGAACCTATGCTTAAACATAATGCAACACTGCTATGATCAAAGGAGCAGTTCGATAAATTACAAATCACAGTTACTTTCTACTATCTGGATAGTCCTTGCTCACAGAAGCATTTTCTTTTTTATAACGCTCATGATAGTCATTTCTCTGTGGAAGTGCACACATGTATATTTGGGGTATGTTTTCATAAGCTACAGCAAAGGAACAACATGCAGAAGTGCAACACTTTGCAATTGCATAGCTCCTTGAAAAACTGAAATTGTTACTACCATGCTTTAAAATCTTTATTGATGAGAAGACACGCACTGCTCCCTGTAACTTGCTGCTTAATTACAGTAGTGTCTAGAAGTGAACTTTCACAACCCTGTTGATACATATCAGTTCTAGGACAGTTCTATTTTTAAATCAAAATAACTCGCATAAGAGGACAAGAGGATAGGCCAAGTTCTGTCTATCAGTACAGTTCTATTTATAAATTAGAGTGACTTGCATGCAAGAAGCAAGGGGTATGCAACTTGTTATGGGTAACCTGTTCTGTAACTGTGTGCAATGGGTTATAAAAGAACAGCTATGACAGCTACTTGCTTTACCAAAACAACATCCAAATCCAAATAGCCAACCAACTTCAAAGTCTAACTAAAGGACTAAGAGTGTGGAGAAAGCAGGGCAGACAAAAAGCCAGCTTGCTCTTTATACATGTAGAAATCCACAAGCTTAATTCAACAAAAGCTTGCGGCTTTCAATGTTTACCGTAAGACCACTTTGTAGATGGACCACTTAGTACTTCCTCTGGCACCTCCAGCAATACTCTATGCTATGCTAAGCCAAAATTCAAGGTTAAGTATTACCTAGACAGGAATGGAACCTGTGCTGAGAGGGTGGAAGGCAAATACCCCTTTTATGTACAATGCATATTTTCCTTTCAAATATGAAAGGAAGTGTTTTGTGAAGACATGAAAAGATAAGAAGAAAAAAAAAGTACTGAGGTCAGTTGCAATTCCTTTCCAAATTCCCTAATTTGAGCAAAATACTAGTTTAAAAAAATGATTCAAATACTATCATTACTGACTTCATTAACTTCTAATAGGCTTTTAACACAGCCTATTTACCAGTCTGCTCTTGTTTGCAAAGGTGTATGTGTGTAGAGGTCCATTATCCTATGCCAACATAAAAACAACCCCAAACCCACTTATCTTCAGGTTAAGATTATGAGAATAGAATAGTGGTTACCACTTTGTAACCATGCCTAGTTACTGACATGGTTCACTATAGACTCAACTACAAACTTGAAGATTTTTTTTTTTTTTAGTCTAAAAGTCACACACTATAGGCTCGTATGGCCCCACTTGATTTCCCCCCTCTTTTTAAATGGAGGTTTATCATCAATTCAGACCAGGAACAATAGTGTAGGGTAGAAGCAGAAGTCAACTAAAGCCATAAGAAACAAGAACCTTCTGATTAAACCCTCAATAAAGAGCTGCAAACTCTCCTGCACTATTAGGAAAGAAGTTTCTACAACTCCTTCAAGAGGACAAATATCTACATTGAAAAAAAGATTTATTCTGATCTTAGGAAGGCTAGCTGAGAATAAAATAGAAGCAAAGGCAAGGCAACCCAGGTTAATAAGTTAAAATTAATTCTTGTATTGAAGTCCAGGGCTGACATGAGATGCTAACAAGAATCAAAACCAAGCTGTCTTGCCTTCACAATTACTTCAACATATGTTAGCTAACTGAATTTAGGAGCCTCAAGGACAAACATATCCCTTGAGGATGGAACTGAAGGGAGTCTGGGAGTGAAGCCCAGAGTGGCTGGGAAGTTACTCAGGGAGAAAGAAAGCGAAGAGATTAAATTCCATCTCTCACTCAAGGAGGGAAATTAGCTTGCCTTGAAACATCCCTCAGCAACTGAAGTTTGTAAGAATTCCAGTTCATTAACAAGGGGGTACTAAACCAAAAATTAGGTGAGGAACACAGTCACACCACAAAAATCCTACAAAATTTGTTACCTAGAACAAAGTTAATTCTCTGCCAACTGTGTTTGAAAATAGTTACACAAAAAGAATATACTTCATATCCAAGCTCTATAAATTCCTAATTACCTGCTGAGATACTTCATGATAGATTCTGGGTTTGATTTCACTCCTTCCATATGTCGCAATACTTCCCCCCCCCCCCGTTACTTTATAGAGGTTCTTTTAAGTTTAAACCTAGCAAAACAGATCATTTTACTGAACTAAGATGTCAGGTTTTACACTAGACAGGCATATTGCTGTCAGTAAAATCTTGTAGAGGAAGGATGGGAGCAAAAGCAGCCCATTTTGGACAAACTTCCACAGGACCAGAGTGTGGGGCAAAGAAGCCCCACCCTACAAAGGAATATTTCAGACTACGTATTTCAACATCCCTTTACATCAGAAAGCACGGCAGGATTTGAAAATTTGCCTGCCAGCACAAGGTGCTTCCCAGCATGCAGTGTCTTCCCATGTTTACATTTTGGATACAAGAGGACACAAACCAGCCAAGGGGCTGCCTCTCCCAGGATCGGTTTTCACCAGGCTGTGTAGCAGCACCATGGCCAGGGGCAGTGGGGTGGGTGGGTGGCCGAGTGCGTGGGTCACCTTTCTGGGGTGCTTCCATCAGTAAGCCACCGCACCAGCTGGTCACATCGCACATCATTACAGGGGTTCACCAGTGTGGTTATCAGACATCTCTGTGGTTGGTGTATATTAAATCCAGCCTAATGTCAGCCCCTTTAAGACAAGTACATGAAACAATGGAAGGTAAGAGACAGATGAAGCAAGTCTATACATAGGTGCACGTGTGACCTCTTTATTCCCCAAAATAAGCATTATTTTGACATTCACAGAATAAAGGACAGTAGCTTCACAAGTCAGGAAAATGGTATAAGCCTTCACGACAGATTATTCACAACCCTACAAATTCACTGAGCTAGTAAGAGCTGAACAACCCAAATTTAGCTTTGATTCTAAAGGCTCAGGCTGCAAGTTTGGGGGTTTTTTTAAGCCAGACACTCATCTGAATTTTACTGGTGATATCACAGCAGCAGCAAGAAAAGCTGTTTTTTTTAAACATGGGAAAAATATTACGTTGGAAGAGCCAGTCTGCTTTGGGACCACATTTGGAGCATGACAACACAGTGAGTATCTAGCAGCTTTTCTCCCTAATTAGGGAGAAAAATGTGCTTCATTACATATTGGTTAGGTGAAAATTTCTTCATCTCTTACCTTTTATTTTAAACCATGATATCATACGTACCCACAGTAAACACCATTTTAAAACTGCAAGAAAAGCTTTAAGTCATAGCACTAACTGAAAAATGTGTAACAGTCAAACTTAAATTTTCCACTGAGGAATATAAAACCAAAAATTCTTTATAGGCTCATCACTGTTATGCCCAACAGTGCCTTAAGCGTGCACAGGAGCCGACATTTGGGTTTTTAACAGTCATCTGCCCAAGTGCATTTTAAAGAAGAAACCCCCCAAGTTTGACATCCAGATGAGATCTAGTCTATACTGTAACAGGTACTGTAACATTATCTGTATAAATCTGTTTATACTTGCATAAAGACAGCTATACTACAATATAGTCCTGAGGTTAATCTGTTTATATAAGCTATAAAATTATAATTTCCCCCCCTCCAGAGGGGAAATATTCTTTACAATTTTTTTAGTTCTTTTGCAATTCTGACAAAGATATCACCAAGAAAAAAATATTTGCGGGCAAGGGGGGAAAAGGGACAGGTTGTTTCCACTCCTCTGTCTCTCCTGCTCCGTGTTTTAGGACAGAGAAAGTGCTGAAAAATAAAGCCATTTTCATACTGAACAAATTATTGGTTTGTTTGGGGGGGGGGGGGGGGGGGTTGGTTGGTTGGGGGTTTTTGTTGTTGTTTTGTTTTTATTGGTTTTGTTTTTAAATCTCCAACAATGAAAGCAGTAATTTTTTTTGCCCAGCTATACCACATCAAAATAGGTGAAATGATAGCCATAATTATTTTATATGGCACCAAATGATAAGCTATATCCTATTTGCATTCAAGACTGTATGCTGGCCATGATTAGATTTCTCTTATTAGAAGATATGTGGATGGGAATAAATTCACAGATAATGGAGAGGCAAGGGAGACTAGACTGGAGAGAGTGTGTAAGAGGCCAAACAGGAAAATGCATTAAATCTGATCATTTAGTAATATAAAAAAAGAGAGACACTTATATTTATTTTCTCTCTGTCACTGTGCCCATAATTTGAAGTGTCCCAAAGACTTTCATCATCTACTAGCAACAAATGTTTTTTTGCTTTGGTGTGATTTTTTTTTTTTTAATCTCACATAAGCATTAGAAATAGTTTGGAGTTTCACCTCTTCCCAACATGACAATATGTACTGTATCTACAAGAAAGATTTGTTTGTTTACAAAACCCAGCAATTTAAGAACAAACATCATCAGAATAATTTTGAGCTGCCCTAAGTCAGTGCCTATTGATTAGAAACATTCAATTCCACTTGCAATTATGAAAGCAATTTACATACAGCTCAAAAGGAGCAACTTTCATCTATAAAGTCTGTCAAATATTTGCTTCAACATAACTGAATCAAAACTAAGAGTTTTTCTACAATCTGTTGGTGTATAACACCATAATAATGTAGAGCTTTATACCTAAAACACATTATGAAGGTTTAAAACAAACACCAACTGTAAATGTGATTTTCCTATGTCTATAGAACTTCCAACAATCTTTTCAAACCCAGAACTACACAAAAGATTTTCTATTAAAATGTACAAATAGAAAATAATAATAATAAACCCACCACACAGACAAGCACCTAAAACTGCCTTTCCTTTAAGCTCATACTAAGAAAAAAAGCCCACCAAAAAAAAAAAATCAGAAGTACTGGAGGGGGGAGGTGGGCATACACATAGCTGTATTCTTGTCCAGTTTCTGCAACTAGAAATTTGATCTGTCAGGCAGAACATGGATTTTCAATTTTAGCCAAGGGCCAATTTGAGTTTCTGGGTTGTTATTAAATTAGAATAGCTTTAAAAGAAAGGGAGATATTCAACTTCTCGTAAAATGAGCAGAAAAAGCTTCGTAATTAAGTAATTAATTCATGAAGTCTCATAATTGATGCTATGGCAACTGGAAACAACACTTGGCATTAAATATAAAACACAACAGGCTACAGTAGAAGGTATTAAAAGTATCAAACTTCCAGCTTCATGCAAGTTGCAGGCTCCAAAACTGCTCTCTCCTATCTAACATAGTTCAAGATTATCTTTGTTGAAATCACTGATGAAAAGCAAACAGACAGAACCAAGAAAATGTCTTGCAGGAAGTCAGCTAAATTCTAGAAATCCACACAATCCTCATTATCTATACAAGTTACACTCACTAAACCACAGTATTTTCCTTTCATCTAACAGACTTTCTCATACTTTGTATTCAAGACCCTGAAATTTGTGAGTAGTTTTACTGTTATACCAGATTGAAATAAACCATTCTGGAGGAAGTCTTTTTCTTTCATACTCACCATCCAATTGTATTTTAATTGGCAAGAAATCAGTTTCCCCCAACTCATGACTGTTTTGCCCATGATGGTAGTTTGTAAGTGATCTCCCTGTCTTTATCTTGATCCATAAACTTTTTCATCTTAGGTTCACCCTCTATCCTATTGAGGAAGGGGAGTGAGAGAGTGGCTGGGTGGGCATCTGGCTGCCAGCAAAGTTCAAGCCACCACACCAGAGAACACCAGCCTACAACAGTCACTGCTGTCTGGAACCACTGCACAGACCTCGTGATAAAAAAAAAAAGTTACCTAAGCTGCAATATTATGCCCTTTAGAGGTCCACATGAGGAAGAAGGACTGACATCATTTAATCCCTATAAGGAAAATGTCAAATTTTGCAAATTAGAAAATCCAAAGGAAACAAAACAAAACAGACCCTTGGTATTTGGAAGGATCCAAAAATTGAAAGGAAAAAAGTTAGTAAAAGATGACTATCACCAAAATGTTCTCTTTATCCCAAGGAATGTTTTCCTATTCCTCTCATCAGCTAGAAGGTGAGTGGGAGAAAGAAGCCACCATTTAAATAGCTAAAATGTAAGATGTACTTTGTCATTATGGCATATAAAGCTTACACATGCAAAGCAATACTTAATGTGCACTTAAGGCCTAGACTTCCACATTTGCAATTTTTACAGCAGTACTGCAGAAATGCTCATCTTAAGAGAATGTAAGCAGCAGAAAAGGAAAATAACTTTGTCTTTCTGAAGCCGTGAATGAGGCTGCATAGAACACAACAATTTGTAACAATTCACAGCTTGCAAATGTTGCAGCTACAACACATGTTACACAACTGAAAGGGACACTGAATACGATAGTTCTGCCAAGCTGTTGGAAAGGAGAAGTTTACCTGTGCTGCACTTCTAATGTACAACCCGCCCTCCTCCAGAAATACTCACTTTCAAGTACTCAAATAACTTGCTGAATATGGAGTTCAAGAGCTATTCAGGAACAGAAACCATACAGCATGAGGTTGGAGACAGTGGTCCCTGGGGGGAAGAGGCATTCTGCGAAAAGTTTCCTCTCACATTATCTACACACAACAAATAACCCCTGTCACTGCTGAACAGCGTTATTGTTTGGGCTACTTTTCATTTCAGATTAATATATAAGGTTACAAACATGAAAAATATAGTAATTCCAATATAGAGGAAA
Organism: Haliaeetus albicilla; assembly: GCF_947461875.1. Lineage (NCBI taxonomy): Eukaryota > Metazoa > Chordata > Aves > Accipitriformes > Accipitridae > Haliaeetus > Haliaeetus albicilla. The sequence goes on along the minus strand of NC_091493.1, from coordinate 7,774,516 downwards.
TATTAAAAAAAAATAAAAAAACCCAGGCACCACAGGATTCCAAGAACCTCGTAAATGATGCCAGAGAATTAAAAAAAAAAATGTGAAAGCATGTTCCCTGAATCAAAAACTCCAGTAGTTATAATTCAGTTCTTTCCAGGAGAGTAAGATGAGGAAGATAAACTTTATTTAAAAAGCCCTCTTCATGATACTGTATTATTTAAGTGGCAGTGATCAAAACTGACATTGAGTAATATTGATGCATTACTGGTTTGCACATCCAGAAACCTCACTACTGGGACTCCAGACTCTGAAAAGATTCCAGCACTCCTTTCAGAAAATACCTGAAAAGGTACAGTACCCTAGCCAAAAGTTGAGGTAGGAAAAGATCATTAGAATCAGTTCTTACAATCCCATTGCCAACTCACTGTCCTATTAAGGGATAATTATCTCCAGTTTCAAAAGGTTTTCAGGGTTAAAGAAAACTTGACTGTATCTGCTGCAAATACCAGGTAACTAGACACTTAATAGATATAGAAAAGCTTGCACCCACCAAGGCACAAAGAAATATTAAAGGAAACCCCTTCTGGTCAGGAGTTTCCACTTAAAAGCACTGTTTATTTTCTCAAATATGAACCCACTCTTACAATCTTATTCAACTGAACACATTCTTTTCCCCAGCGCTCTAAACTGTATTTTACTTTACTGTACAAAATATTTACTCAAAATACTCTTCAGTGCTCACCAGTTATCCAAGGGATATGCACATGAAGCTCTTCTGGGAATTTTCTGCAGTGCCAGTCCTAAATCAAAACAGAAGCACTCTTCCAGTGAGAGCTTTGCTGCATTCGGCAACATTTAGTACATTCTTTTACCCCGTATATTTCTTCATCGCACATTTGTTTAATTGCACACCATTTGCAGTGTTATTAGCCTCCTCTGAGGTGGCTTTTGATGCTTATCAGCACTTGTCAAACACAGTTCAGCCCTTTTTTTGTTGCTGTTTTCATTGGGAGTTTTTGTTTGTTTACCCAGATGTCACTCTTGAGCTTGTAGTAACTTCCTCTCTCTTCAGACTCCCATTAGCAGTCCCAACCATTGTACTGGTCTAAGAGTATCTGCTGGAAGAACAGACACTTTTCCAAGATGCAGAAAAAAAGAAGAGTCAACATGAGAACAACATGCATCCTCGAAGCCCTTCAATGTCCCAGTGGAAGTCTGTTAGAGGAGTATATCACAGAAAGACCGCAACAGCCACTAGCTCCCAGATAACATAAGGAAACTGACTGGAGAGATAAGCAAGAAGCTGAAAGGCTCTTTCCTTCTCACTGTCCCAGGATCCTCTGTGGGCTTTCTACCATCTTGTTTCTATATGGAGAGCTGCTAACATAAGCATCATTGCCTATATCTCCTTAATCGTGCCAAATGGGATTCAAACATAGAATATTCTGAAAGATCTGCTCCTCTGGCCTCCAAACAGAATTTTTCCATCACATTTAGTATCACTTTCCATGGTAGGTAAAAGTCACAAGGGTGTCTAGCACACATGTGAGTATAATTTGCAGCTTTCTAGTCAAAACTGTTAAAAACCTGTAATTCACAGGTGCAAGCAATCCATATGATGGCATAAATAAAAACACTGGCACTGGTTTCAACACCACCAACATAGACAGAGTTTGTAAAACCAGAAGAGTTAAACTGTTAACCTTTAGGGCTGCCCAATCTTTCCTTGTTAATTCAAATTGGTGTACTCACTTTCCACTACTATTACAAATGGCCTCCTTCTCTAAGGATGTTTAGCTTTAAAACACACTTGGTCAACTTTCAGTTTCAGCCATAATTTCCTCACAACAAACACTGCTTTTCTGAAACTTTAAATATGGGAAACTAGCATGAAGTTTTTCAAGCTCAAAATAGGTGAATTATTATATCCATTAAAGCATCTTGGAGGAAAAAAAAAAGCTCTCTTTCCATCCATCAGAACTGGAGCTGCCACAGAGCATTAAAGGAGAACAATAGATATCATTTTTACTATAACAACGATGAACTAAAGTTCTTAAATTTGTTTACTTATTTTTCTCATTCTGCTCATTTTTTTGAGCTGCATTATCATTAATCTGAAAATTCTCAAAAGAAGCAGGCCCTCAATAGTAGCTTTGATCTCACCAAAAAAAGTAGAGGTGTCGATTGAAAATTTCAGTAAAAGGTTTGATTTAAATATGTGTTCCTATTCTAAGCAGGAGAAACAACAGCAAGAACAGACTGAAAGCTCTGACTTTGACCTTAAGACAATTTTAGTATTACTTTTCACTTAGCTCAGTAGTTAAGCCCTCATGATAACTCCAGTGGATCATTACCAGAGAGAAAAATAATCCCACTTTCTTGATATTTTGCTGTGCTGCATGAACTAGCATTCCTGCTAGAATCTTTCCAGCTCAGCAGTCATGCCCTCTGGCTTTTTCTCAGGACAAATCCTTACACATTATCCACATGCCATTTCCACATTATTTATATAGCAACACTTACAGCATCTTCTTGCTGCAAGAAGGACCACAAGAGTCTTCAACAGTAATGGCAATACTTGTTCTGGTAACAGGAGACATTAGCAGGAGCAGTTTTCCATATGCTGCATTAATAAGGTTCACATTTCACTATCTGCATGTGGCCTTGTTCTTCAGAGTAAATTTCACATTCTATTTATACAATTTTGATAGCCAGAAAAGCAATTTAACTTCATTACCATGACATGTAAGTCCGAATGACCATTAGCTAGAAATGTTATGCTTAAGAAGCCCTTTTTCAAAGTCTTAATGGCTCACCAAGTGAGCTGATTAACCCCATCTGATTATTAAACTCCAGGGCATGTCATAAATGCTTCATGGAGACATCATTATTATTAACACGTGTTTAGAGAAAAGCAAAAGTCTGAAGCATATGCAGCGTGTGTAACATTTTTTAAGCACTGAAATAGCTCCAATTTACATAACAATTCAATTTCAAGCCGAAAGAATTAGCTAGCAAACACTGTTTCAAGTTGTCAATATTTTTCATAACTTAAAAATTAAGGATAGCATTGTTCACTTTCTGTAACAGCTTATCAGCTGATTAATTCTATCAGGCTGAACACGGACAGAGGAATTACTCTGGAAGTACAGTCCCATCTTTCACTTTATTACGCTTACCCAATTACATTATATGCATAAGGAGTTAGAGTTGGTATCTCATTTTTTCTACTGTTGCATAGTGAACATTCTATTCTTCGCAAAAGCAATTTTAAGTAACTTTGTCACTTTTTCCTTTTGCTTTTCCTCCAACTCTCCTTCCCCTTAATTTTCCCTTTGAGCTAGTGTTATTTGGCACTCTCCCTTCCACTATTTCATCTGCCTCTTCCTGATTTGTGTGTGCAATGTTCCATCTCAGCACAACCACTGAAACCTCATACTGGCCAGTGAATTTTGACAGGAATCCCTCCATTTTCACCTGTCTCTTCCACATGCCTTCTATATACACATCAGCTCCCCCCACATGCCTCCTTGGTCACACATCTGACTTTGCCTTTTGCATGCATACCAGCCTCTGGGATCAGGGCTTATGACACCTCTGTGGTGTTCATCCATCCTACCATGAAACACTCATGATTCTGTCTTAATTTCTCCACCTATCCACTTTTCAGCTTCTTCCCCCTCTCTTCCTTGCAGTTTTGAGAGATCCAAGACTTCCCTTTCAGATCTACTATTTAATTCCTTTCCAGGCACAGGCGAGTACCTGCTCACTTCCAACTTACATTTTTGGTCTCAATCTTATTCTGTGTAACATCACAGCTAATTCATTCTCACACTGCTAGCATCTTTCACCATCTTTTTTTACTTGCTTTTTCATTTTCTAGTCTAGTGTTCTCCCTAATTTGTTTCTTCCCATATGTTTTATGCCTCCAAGGTCTTTCTCAGCATCCACACCCATTTAACACAACATGGCTGTTCTTTCCAGATTTAGTTTCCAAAGAGCCTAACCAGTTCCTTTTATACCATACTTTGTATCTTCCAGGTGTTGGGGAATTTTTATGGCACACCTTGAGGTGAGTTAACCACACGTTTGTGCTTAAATATAAAAAAACCCCAACTTGTAATGAACAATGCATTGAACAGTCCTACTGTCATAAGCAGTTCTACAAGGAGTCTGCAAAAATGCATCAGGAGCCTATTCCTTATATACACTTGCACCAGCACCAATCCTGTGAACGTCAGCATGGGACACCTCAGCCCAGTGCTGGGTTCATCCCCCAGCACCAGCTCTGCTGCCCAAACATTGGCATTACACGGTCACTCCAAGACAATACTGTGGCTGTTTCTTCTCTCATCAGCAAGGGAAACTTCACTCCTGTACAGGGAGTCACTGTCTCTGGCATTCCAGCTTCCAGCCAGTTCAAGCCCTTCTACAGTTGGGCCTTCTTGCCCTCCCTGCCAGATCATTCCTTGGTCATAAGTTACCACTGCTGAGTAGCTGCAATTTGAATTTCCCATTCACAGGCTCCAAGGCTTTTGGTTTGTCCTCTATTAAACCCCTCTGGGCCATGCTCCTTCAGTTGCTCATACTCTTTGGATTACTAGCAATCTTATTCCTCACCTTTATCTCCAAGGATAGTAGGAAGGGATGAAATCCATTCACAATTCTGACCTGACTGAAAAAATTTCCAATAAGAGTTACACCTCCCATCACAACAGCTTCCTCCCTCTGCTTTGGCAGAAGGCTTCCCTGTCTCCTTGTCTGAGGAACTTGGGCAGTCCTGCTACTGGCAGGGTGTTAGAAAATAGGGTAGTTTCTATACACAAGTAGCACAAAGTCATCAGCTTTTCTTAAAGCAGGCTGCTTCAAAGTGACTGGCACCCCCGAAACTTCAGGCATACTTCACTAGTTTTCTTTACTCCATCTTTTAGATAGTCTCTTGATGTTGCTAAAGACAAGGGTTGCTTGAGTGCAGGAATTTTCCTTGTCCTTAGCTGATTGTTTCTGTGAGCAGCCGTTGCTTAAGTGAGGTTTCACTTATTACTCCTCCTCCAACAGGTGCTGTCCAGATATAACAAAGCGATCACATAATGGAAGTTTGGAGATAAGCCCAGAAGCCTTGCTGTCTTCTGCCGAGGCATCCTTTTGGCTTGTTATTTTGGATGCCAGGAAAATATAGCGTTGGAACCTAAACCTCCTTCCCAGCACTTTGCATATAAAATTGCTGCATTAAGAAATAAAAACTTTTCTTGTAATTAGAGGAGAAAACTCAAAATTCTAATCTGTTTGAGAGAAAGGCAGAAAATATTAACAACTAAACCCAAAGCTCTGTGTTACTGTTGGTGGTTTTTTGGGTTTGTCTACTGAGAAAGGAAAAAAACTTACAAGAATACATAAAGTAACAAACAATAGAAACCAGTTAATTTACAGTTGAATAAGTAAAAAAAAACCCAAAACACATAGATCACTGATACTAGGAGAAGTTAAACAGGTAGGATTTTACTGATTGCTGATGCTATTGATAGCCACTACTGCCATTTCTGTGGTACTTAACTATCAAGGGGCTTTGTAATTTTTGTTTCAATTTACTATTTTGTCTGTTTGCATTGAGTAAGACAAAACAGATCTAACTAAAACTTTAAAGAACAACCTGTCTTGCCAAGAACTATTATTCTGATTTATTGTATTTATGAAAATGTTCTAAAAGGAATAGTGTACAATAGGTTCCTAGCTAAAGCAATATTCAACTGCCAAAAATAGCTGTACTAGCTGACTGGTTTGTACTCCAGAAGAAGGAAAAAAAAAGCTTACTTCCCCACCACAGTTATGAGTTTTCACATTTACACAGCAGACAAAACTTAAATCGGAAATCCCAATTATGATAAAGCTTTAAAAAAAGTGGAACATTCTCCTGCTCTACTGCCTAGCACACTGCATCTAAACTAGTTCACCTATCCCAGTTCTCACACATCTGATTTACATACAGTTTTGTAAAATGTATATGTAAATTGTCATTTTTACATCAAGTGAGGCTCAGATGCTTAAACCAAAATCCTTACTGTTGCCTCTACCTACCAATCAGTACACCTTTGTCTTCTGACTGCAGTGCTCTGTGTAGAACTTTACACTTGATAAAATAGAGGTTTATTTCACAACTGAAAATCTTGGTTGTAGTTTTTAAGCATAGAAACATGTGAACACCCTCCATGTTAAAAATAATCTCCTGGGATTTCTAATAAGTGTAAGCACAAAAAGGGTAGAAAACAAGACAGAGTTCATTTGACACTCATCCGTTTGCCATGCGGTTACATTGTATTTTTATCTTCATAGAGGAGCTCAGGAGACTCCTGATGCATATCTTGATGCACATCAAGGCTAAGCATGAACACAGATAAAAAAAGTCAATATGAAGCACACAATACTAGAAGCAGTTTTACATATCAGCTGAAGAACCAAAGCTGACACACTGATTTCCACACACACACACCCCCCCCACTGGTTGACTATGAAAATTAATTCTGATTTGGAGATCAAATTTTGAAGGAGGGACCTACTATTTGCCAGGCACAGACCCTAGCTGTAAGATGCTATATGGCAAAATATATAAGATCCAAATACTACATTTTCAAAGTCAACATATTTTTCTGAAAGTTGTGTTGGTTGGGTTGGGGTTTTTTTGTGCCACAAATTCCTGCACAGAGAGATCACAAGGATCCTCAATTACTCCAATATCATCTGCTAGGTGCAAGGTTAAAAAAAAAGTTCTGCACCTCCCAAATTCCAGGATCTGACATTGCATATACCTGGATCAGCAAAAACCATATAACAGATGCAGTTAACAGTGCTTAGTCATTCTACATGACTTCTGTAAGGAACATTTATCCTCCAGCAACTTTGCACCTACCATGTTGTGCATTACTGCCCAAGCGTCATGCCATTGTCTTCAACTGCGAGAGTCTCAGCCTCAGAGTTTGGGGCTTTTTCTCCAGTCCTTACTTCTGGCTATTCCTATTACCTCAATTTAGCTTTAAACAAACAGGCCTACAGATGCCAACTCTAATTTCCAAGCCTTTATATCAAAGTCCTGACCAGACAGATAACTGGCACAAAAGACTGAAGTGGTGAACTAGATTTCTAAAATGCTGCCATCTGATTCTCATCCCACACAAATATGTAATTTAAGTAATGAAAAAAGCTTTCGTCTCAAACATCAGCTTGTTCAAAGCTCCTGAAATAAGTAAAATGTTGGAATTTGGATTGAGTCATGACAAGTTAAAGCTATAAGAGTAAGAAATAACCTTCTGACAACAATAAAAAGAACATCCTTAATGTCAAGCAGAAGAGAAAGCAATTACATTTTCCGTCAAGGACTGTCAGTTTAAAAATATACAATGTAAAGAAATAAAGTGGTTTTCGCTCTTTTCATGTTTTCTTGGATTCTTCGTGTATTTTTAAGCTTCACTATTCATAATGTTTTTATATTCTGTTTTTCTTTCATCACAAAAACCATTAGTTTGTTAGTGTAAACTATTGTTGGTGAAATTTAAAGGAAAAAATATTTGCCTCAGCTATTAAGACATACAATAACTCACACATTGGTGTAATTTCATCTAGGTGCATTCCTTAAGTATGCACTACACTTTAAGCCTTTAAGGCAACAAAAATAGGAACTGAGTATTATAACAGAGCTCAGGAGGCACCAAACACACATGCTTCATGCATGATGAGAGAGCGTGGGGTACAAGACTTAAAAAGGACAATGGTCATCATTGGTCAGTATAGCTTAGTGATTCCCGTTACAAGTAGTTACTGGTCAGTTGTCACCACTGTTCAACACTGAGAGGATAAGCAGGAAGGGTAGGAGAACTGCTTATTAAGCAGGAACATTTCCTCCGGTTTCCTGGAAAATGCCACTGTTCCTTCCTTCCCCCCCCTCACCATGGGCAATGCAGGGTTCAGTTTCAGGTTGGGTGCGAGCACAACACCACCAGGAAAGAGCAGCGCAACTTGAATACATAGCACTTAACAGGTTCAAAGCTAACAGCTAAATTCAGTTTCCTTAATTCAAAAGCTTTGTTCCGTAGAATCAAACAACTATACAACTGGCCTTGGCAAAGAGAACAAGGTTTCCCTCTTTCTTCCCTCCTTTCTTTTAGGCAATGGATTACCAGAGGACTCAAAGGGTCTTCCTGTCCTAAGGAGATTAAAAACAAGAGCCACGCTTCTTCCATTAAACGTGTTAAGCTCAGCAGAGGGCATCTGAGGTTGGCCCAGTTTGAACATGGAAAAGGGATTAAAGGCAAGTTGTGCCAACTTCAGCCATTTACTCCCCCACCCTCTTATTCTTCCCCCATTCAGTGCAAATTTTCTCCCTTATTTAAATTTATTATAATTTTAAAGTTTTAACAGTGTTGCCAAGAGACTTTTGTACCAGTTCATGCCTTCAGTCACTGGTCACAATGTCAATGTGAGAGCTTAGTTCAGCCACCTGGAAGATCTGGACGCAAGTATGATCAAAAATGTTTCTTTTCTACCAAGATGATGGCAGTTTCAGGACCAGTCTTTGTCCCTCTCAGCTGAATCACAGTAGCTTTGATGGCAACATACAATGCTTGTAACAATAAAATTCAGAGCACTTCTAAACCTTAGTATTTAAAAGACAAAACAGAAGCACAGCATGGAAAATTGGGTGACAGATTTGTCCATTGAACCTTTTTGCATTATTAGATACTTTAAACATGTCACGATGTCCAGCAAATCTGAAACTTAAGTGGGAAACCGTTCTGCCAAATGCTTTTATTGGAAAAGAGGAATATATGATAAGTGAACAATAAAAGGCATTTGTTCTATTAAGCAACACGTTGTATGTCCAAGAAGTTTAATTTCCACAGCTTAGGGGAATAAAGACAAAGCTGACGTATGGAGTCTGTAACCAGCTGATTAGATGATACCACAGGCCTTTAAACATCTGACACCAGTACCCCCAGTGCTCACATTTGCTTCTGTAGATGATAGTAACAGCCAGGAGGAACAACTTCTGTCCAGTTGCAGTACAAAACTAGAGAAACTTAACTCGAAGTAAATTATTCTCTGTGCAACATCTTGCCTTGTAATTTGCCAATGACTACATCCAAGGTAAATGTTACCCAGACAAGAGGGGAAAAAAAACACGTGAGGGAAAAGAAAAATGAGAGAAGTAACAAACACATTCCTGTCCAAAACCTCCTAGAATCTGGTGATTTTTTTCACCTTATTCTAATCTGACATAAGAGAAAAAGGTGTACACCAGAGCATTAGTGGACTAAAACCAAGGCAATTAGGAGGAAGTTATACACAGATTTGTAACATTTGAAGACTATACATTTCTCGTGCAGGTTTCAGGTAGTATTTTAGAGGGAAAGGGCATAATGATTCATATGCCAGCACTATACACTTCTAATACAAGCATAAGAGTACAGCATAGCTTAATTTCTCATTGAAGTCATTAATAGTTGAACATTCAACTGATGAGGACATAGCTAAACACTAAGGTCTGCATACCTGGTGTTTTCTAACCAAGGACATGGAATGAGATTGTTTTCAACTACAGATAAGCGCAGCTCAAATGACTGACAGAGGATTTTTTTTTGTTAAGAGTAAGCAAATTCTGTAGCAAGTAGTCTTTAGTAAGGAAGTTCTTGTCACATCAAAGTTGTGTGTAAACTAGCTATTCTAAATGATAATAGCCTTTCATGTGTTTCCACGTGAAGAGTTACTATTTATTTGCTCACATAAACAAAGCAACATCTATGATGTGGAACACTAAAGAAGTGCACAACAGCAACACAGATGCTTAGAGAAACAGATGAATTAGAAGAGGCTCAAAAGCAGTGAAGCCAAAAATGCAAGATGGTTGATAAACACATTCTCTCCAAGTGCTCAAAGAGATCAGAGAGTCCCAAAGATTTTACAGTATACCATTCTCTGTTTTTTCAAATGGTAAGCTCAGTGTTATAGTAATACATGGAGGATAAAAACAAAACAAACACTGGCATGTAAAGCCAGGGAATGATCAGAAGTGAGATTTTTAAAGTTTTACCTTTCTAGGGCTGCCTGGAAGGTAGAATTTGTGGTATACCTAAAAATAAAAAAAAAATTAAGTTGAAAATAATTAAAACTAGTAGGCAGAACGATCTCCATAGTAGTACAAAAATAAACATAATGCTTACATGACAAGATAACATTAGTAGGGTCTACTGTGGAGCAATCCAAAGAGCATCATTTTTTAGCAAAGATCCCAGGAATACACACACTACACCTTACAGAAAATACAATGGGGAACATCAGCATCAGAAGTATGAAGTCACAATACACGTTACAGTTGACTGATATCAAAACATGTGCTTCACATCCCACAATTTACTGATGTCATAATAAGCGTTTCACATCCCATAGAATGATGATGTCTTGCTATCTCATGGGGATATTACACATACCAGTTGTTTTCAACGCAGGGTCCTACATTAAAAAAAAAGTCTGTGTCCTGAAAATCTGTTCATATAGTTTTTCTAAACAGATCCATGTGTTGTCATGGGGCAAAAGATTAAGTCCCTCAAAAAGGAAAAAAAAAAAATTAAAAAAAATTAAAGGCTATGAAATATCAAGATGCTAGGCAGAAGGAAACGGCAAACCAAAAGACTAGAAAGCACCCAAAAGAACATGGTATACCTCCAGTTCTGCCAAAACCTACAGATAGGCAAAGAAACTACAAGATGAAACCGGGGGGTGGGGGGAGGGGGAACAGGACCAAACCAAAAACACCCACACAGTAGATATCTTTTTCATCTACTTGGAAAATAACAAGAACAGAGACAGACCATGATCTTTAGCATACTTTAGTTTTAAGCATCTTGGTGGCTTCGCATTTGAGGTGCCACCCACAGTGCTTGGCCAAATGCTTTTCAACAAGGAAAGTAGTCAACCACATGACTATATAAACAATGACTTCTTAGCAGGGGTTGGGAAAGAGGCCAAGCAGATTTCATGCAGATATGACACAAGCCCCCAGAATCTTTCTTGAATCTCTACATAGTTAGGACTATCCAACTGTTCAGATCTTCAGGTGAAAAAGCAGGAGGTTGAACCTACCAATCCAATGAAACACTGGCTTTTTATGGAAGCCCATCTGTCTCAACTCTCTGGCTCAAAACACAAGAAAATGTAAGATTTGAAAAAGTAAGAATTAATGCCAACAGGACTCCAGTAAAGAACATTACTCTACTACTTGCTCTCTTAAATCCATTTGACATTGTCCTGGTTTTGGTTAGGATAGAGTTAATTTTCTTTCTTGTAGCTGGTATAGTGTTATGTTTTGGGTTCAATATGAGAAGAATGTTGATAACACACTGATGTTTTCAGTTGTTGCTAAGTAGTGTTTAGACTAAGTCAAGGATTTTTCAGCTTCTCATGCCCAGCCAGCAAGAAGGCTGGAGGGGCACAAGAAGCTGGGAGGAGACACAGCCAGGGCAGCCAACCCAAACTGGCCAAAGGCATATTCCGTACCATGTACCATCACGCCCAGTATATAAGCTGGGGGGAGTTGGCCGGGGGGGATCACTGCTTGGGAACTAACTGGGCATCGGTTGGCGGGTGGTGAGCAATTGCATTGTGCATCACTTGTTTTGTATATTCCAATTCTTGTCATTACTATCATTAGTTTCTTCCTTTCTGTCCTATTAAACTGTTCTTATGCAACCCACAAGTTTTACTTTTTTCCCCCAATTCTCTTCCCCATCCCACAGGGTGCATGGGAAGTGAGTGAGCAGCTGCATGGTGATTAGTTGCCAGCTGAGGTTAAACCACAACAGAAATGTAAAGAGATATATTTGAGCAGCCCACCTGTTAACATGAAAAGCAAAGGTATTTGATTTCAGAACTTGTCTGGGGTTAGAGGTTTTTTTGGTTGGGTGGTTTTTGAGGATTTGGGAGTGGTTTTTTGTTGGTGGGGTTTTTCCTTGTTGTTTTGTATTGTTTTTTTAAGTAGTATTTATGTCTTCCCACAGAAGAGTTGCTCACTCTGAGGTGCTTAGTTTCCATAGCCATTACAAAACATTTAGCTAAGCTTTAAATTGCAGACTGTACTAGTTTTGGCTGGGGTAGAGTTAATTCTCTTCATAGTAGCTAGTATGGGGCTATGTTTTGGATTTGTGCTGAAAATAACACAGGGATGTTTTAGTTCTCACTGAGCAGTGCTTACACAGAGCCAAGGCCTTTTCTGCTTCTCACACCACCCCACCAGAGAGTAGGCTTGGGGGGAGCACAAGGATTTGGGAGGGGACACAGCTGGGACAGCTGACCCCAACTGGCCAAAGGGATATTCCATACCATGTGATGCCATGCTCAGCATATAAAGATGGGGGAAGAAGGAAGGAAGGGGGGACATTTGGAATTATGGCGTTTTGTCTTCGCAAGTAACTGTTACACATGATGGAGCCCTGCTTTCCTGGAGATAGCTAAACACCTGCCTGCCGATGGGAAGTGGTGAATGAATTCCTTGGTTTGGTTTGCTTTGCTTACGTGAGCAGCTTTTGCTTTACCTATTAAACTGTCTTTATTTCAGCCCACGAGTTTTCCCGCTTTTACCCTTCTGATTCTCTCCCCCATCCCACTGTGAGGGAGGTGAGTGAGCAGCTGCACGGGGCTTAGTTGCTGGCTGGGGTTAAACCATGATGCAGCCACACCTCTGCTTTCTTTGTGAATAAAGCATATAATATCACAAGATTTAGTTGAAATTACTATAAGCTTGTACTGTCACTGACTGCCCAGACTGAATATCAACTAAGCAAAATTACCACCTTTATTACAGAAACAGTACCACTGAAAGAGCAATGCCTAGAACTGCTCATTTTCTACTGTTCTTACACAAGTTACTTAAAATCCCTGTGAGAAACTAAGCTCAAGAGAGGTATACACTTGCTTTTGGTTTTTGTCACAGTGGGCCTGTAACAGGTTTCTTTATTTATTTTTTGAACAGTGGGAATTCAGAATGAATTAAGAGTATCTATATAAAGCTCAGCTAATTCTCTGTGTATCATATGAAAATCCAAGTATTTCAGAGTATTTCCTTTCCCAAATAAATGTATTCTGTCCAACAATGCCAGTACCAAAAATAAAATATTTTCACATCCTAAGTCTCTCAAGTTCTTATTTCAAGATTTAACTTGAATACAAAACACTTTACTAATATTCAGTAAAAAACAAATAGGAAATAGCATTGTTGAACTATTTAATAAATTTTCTCACCATAAAAGTCAAACCATGTTCCAGTTCAGTAATTATTTGGCTGTATTTCTAAACAAACAATAGGTTCTGCCTCTGTAAATACTGTTCTGGTTCTAATTCATAAGTTATGCAAAGTATTACACAGATCACTCAACAACCCATCCTTAATGTACCTAAGGTCTTTACAATCCCTAGTGAATAATTCATATTTCCATTTTGCCATTCTCTTACAGCATAGAAGGAGCAACTTCAATTCAGTTAGAGTCATAACTTTGAGATCTGACCACCACCAAAGAATGGTCAAAAAGCTCAAGGAGAAATTGCCTTAAAAAACCAATCTACTTCCCAAATGGAAGAACTAAGTAGTCCTAAATATATCTGAAATAACAAACCAGCATCTGAAGAGATTGGCCCTATGCTAAACTGTCACTCTCCCATAGCGAGTGATGAATTAAGATGCTACTGTAGCTGGTTGCTTACTACAATACTGTTCATGTCATTCACATATGCTGCTTTGGCAGTTATTACCGTTTTTTGTAAACTAGCAGCACATCAGATTTGAGAACAAATTACAGAACAGATAAAAGCACTAAATTCTTGACCGATTTCCATGGAACTGGAAGAAAGACTACAAAAGACTGGAAAGATATGGAGGGTAATTGCTGTACCTTTGCAATCTGCATGATGGAAAGCATAAGAAAGATCAAGACAGCTAGACCAGAGCCCAGTAATCAGTATTTTCTGTAGTCTGTGCAATTTTCTGTAATCTGTGTGTGAATACTGTAATGCCTATACTATTGTACATTCCCTTTACAAAGGGAAGAGAAACATTCACCCATAGCACTTAAGGAATATATAACATGAATTTAACTAGCTAGTTAGTATGAACATCTCACTGATGTGAGCACTGGAGCTTTTCTCCATGCTTGGCACATAGGTAAAAGAATCCAGTAATTAAAGAATTATGACAGTGGCCCCATAAAAGAGGATAACAAGAGGCTGCACAGTAAAATATATAAAGTAATGAAATGCTTGTAGTAGATATGTTTGTATCCCTAGACAGGATTTTGGTTACTGAAGAGTTGTGCCTCAACAAAACCAAGCAAGTCAATCCTTAGCATGTTGGTATCAGAGCAACAGTCACTGTGTGTCTGTAGTGGCCAAAAGGACAAGAATACCTTGTTGCTTAGCTCTTCACCATGTTTCTTAGACTCCACAGGAATGTCAGTCTCCACATCGCCCAGAATTTGCATTAGGAAAGTGTTACTTTGACAACACCACTTGACCTTTATAATCAAGGTTCCCAGCATTATCACATTCAGACATCTATAAAATCTTTTCTGACAAACTAGAAGTTGAGGGATTTGGGTTATAGATTTGTGGTGAGAGGAGAAGCAGGATATATCTGTACTTTCCATAAACACAAAAGTACTTGTAAGGTACAACAAGTCCTCTGAATGATAACATTTTTAATAGGCTGGACTCTTCTTGCTCTTGATTCATTTTCTCATCCATTTACTTTCAGGCTACATTGAAGTTTCTGTAAATGACTGTACTACAACATTCAGTTCTTTCTGCAGCTGCTTGTGTGTCTTGTCTAATACACAAGCAGAGTTTGACAGAATACAGATGTACAGCATCCCGGCCTCCATAGAAATACTTGGCAGCAGATGGTTAAGGGAAGGCATCACAGTACAAGTTTATGCCCGTGATTACTCTACTCAGTAGTGCTCTAATACTTGTATGTGCATGTGCCTAAATGAAATGTTTCTATGTGTACATAGACATACACACAGTTGTCTTATTTTGTGCAATACTGATTTTAGGTTGATACTTATGAAAGGGCACCTGTAAGTCTAGAATAACAGACATCAGTGAAGAAGTTAGGCTACATTTTCAGGTAGCGTAAATAGCATTTTTGAGGAAAGAAATTTAATCACTTTCCAGCATTAGTGAATTTGGGTCCAGGTTAGGCACCACAAACAAGGTTTACCCTGCCATTTGCTCCATAATGAGAAGGTATTAGAAATATCAGATGTTTCCCATTACCTGGAACAGTTGCTATGACTTCCATACATGTCCGCCACTACCAGTTAGACTGGGATACCAATGACAAACTAACAGAAGACCTCAGGGACAAAAATTGAGATCTACCAAACTTCCATACATTCTTCAACATAACCTGCCTTGGCAATACATCAGGCAGTCAATATAAAAGACCTGTTATGCAACAGAATTATTTGGTCTAATGAGTTGCCAGAGAGAATCATAGGATACCAACAGCAGCAGAAAGGGCGTTACTACACGGCAGTCAGCAATGTGGTAACTAGTAAGTACTAGCTAATGATATGCAAACAGATATAAATACTTTCAGCAATAGTAGAAGTCCACTCAGTCTCTCACTGAGGCAGCAACTTATTTTCTGCATTCTCTAAGACACTGGGCAGAACTGTATGGACTACACCAATTGGTTCTCATGAGAGAGAAAAGGAGAAAAAGAATATAACACTAAGGGTTATTTTACAGCTTGAACAAAACACAATACACATAGCCACACATAAAAGCTTTGCCAATCTAATAATGAGAAGACCAATTTGATAGCAGGCTTCTGAAGCTTCACCTTTTTAAGACATAGACAAGAAAAATATTCACCACTTTCAACAGGGATTCAAATTAAACAAAATACTAATCTGTATTGTTGGTAGAACTCCTGAATTTTTATGCTAGAGTAAAAGTTTTAGACAATTGTTTGACTTACTGCTTTTGCATTTCCGAAGTAATAAAAGCCAATAGCATAACATTGCTGGGAGATGTTTCAATATTTGAGTGTCTTTTCTCAGGGACACATCTTCCAGTCATGTATTCTCTCACACACCACATTCTTTGTGCTGAAATCACATGGGAGTCTCAAGGGCTCAGGTTAGTCCTATCACACACTTTAACACAGTTAACCAAAACACAGAAAACAAGCATAGCTATATCAGCAATTCTTTCTGAAAAATTTGCATATTCTGCAGAAGATTACTATTTTCCCTATAAATGGGTAGCAGCGGCTTCAGCTGATGTATGAATTCTGAGGAGCTCTTTATCACTCAGCACTGGTATGTTTTAAATGTTTAAATGATGTACCTAGTCCCATTTCAACACAGGCTTTTGTAGCATTTTAATGTCTTGCCATTTAGTAGCTAGAATCCAGCAAAGGGGATACAAATGCTATTACTGGTAGCTAATGGATATTCTTCTTTAGCTCAGTTGCTGAACTACATTTTGAATAAAGGGCTTGATTCCCAAAGGGAACAACCTCCTTTCATTACTGTCCAATGTTTAGACTAAAGGAGAATTCTCCACAAGTGGTAAGTAGGGGCAACGTTCATATTTCTATTTCTAGGTTCTCACTTATCAGATGATAAAGGCATTGCACAATATTTAATTTACAGAGGTCACATCCAATATCTCAAGTCCTACAGCTGGACACATTTCCACTTACAGTCCTTTCCTATTCCCATTTTAAAATTGTCTTTTATTCAGAGCATTCTTCTGGAAAAAATACACTTAAAAACTATGTAGAAACAGCAGAAAACATCATCTTTTTTGAGCTGTCCCACTCAAGATGTGCAACTACCTGCCAGCTGTGCTAGTATGCTTGTACCATTTGTGCCCACCTTGGTTACCAGTGCCACATGTTGCCACACTCACATTGCTTTTGATAAAGGCCTGCAGCACACATAAGCAGATCGATACTGGTTTTGACCCAGCTACCTGCCAAAGCAGTAAAGACCCCCAGCTTGTCTACATAGTTCAAAGGAGCAATGCTAGCTCCAGAACCAAGAAAGCATATGCTGTAGTTGGCTACCAAACAGAAGTCACATCCTTGCTCAGTTTTCAGGGTTCTCTCAGCAACAAAAAAAAACCCCCTCATATGATTATACTCTATCATGGATGTAGAGGCATCTCTGCAATGCCGCTTAGCACTGCTTTAAAGTGGGACTCCTGCAAGATTGTAAATCACTCCCAGTATATCTCTGTATTTATGCTTCACCTTAAGAAAGGGTTAAAAACACAGGGTTGGAAAGGCATGTACTGCAGCCTTCACCAGCTGGAATCGGAGATGCCAATCCTGTTAAGGCTGCCTTTGGCTAGTCTGAAGACTAGCTTCAAAGCATTGCTCCTCTGACACATGTATGCAAGTCTGCAACTACAGCCACAACAGCAGAATGCAGAGTATTTTCACTCAACCACGACTGTTGAACACACCACTGTTGCTGGAGATACATATCCGTATCAAAGTTATGAAGATGAGTCACACATTTTCTGAATTCTCTCTGGATAACTGCATGCTAATCAATGACAGATACCCTCAATCCTTTCTTCTATGCCCCTTCTTTTCCTCCATACAGAGTAGAACACTTCCACAAAAATCAGAGCCTGAAGTCCAAGTCTTTGAAATTACTTTTTTTTTTTTTTAATCTCAAGTGCAAGCCACATTTTTAATCTCATCCCAGCAAGGACTTAATGAGAACTTGGTTTGTTCAGGTCACACATTCAGGAAAAATAATTTTCTGTCTCAGGAGTGGTCATCCACGAGACCACCCAAACCATTTGAAGTGCCAATAGAGACACCCATATACGAGCCAGTACTTACAGTTGTTGACATCTATCTTCTAACTTGCATTGTGGCAAGACTTTTTTAAACTTGATTAGTATTTTAAAACTATTGGAGAAATGGCATTATCATCTTAATTAGCACAGTACTAACAACAACATTTTTCTCTTAAATAAAATATTATGAAGACAAACAGTAGCTTCTCTCCCAGTATCACAATAGTAATACATGCATATAATACTCCTTATTTAACATATTACAAGATTGCATTTCTAGCATGTTATATGGTTTAAGTTGTTTGGATTGGTTTGTTTTAAGCTGTGTCTTTTTCTCTTTCCTCATTTTAATTCATTACAGCTCCACTATATCAACAACAACAGAACACACTATTAGCTTGGATTTAATTGCTCAACTAAAAAAAATTCTTTCAAGATTCAAGCTGCTGCCTTCCTTTGCAGTAATAATGTGTACAGAAGCGCTGTGTGTATTAGATGATCTGCATGTTTGCTAAAGAGCTGTAAGTAGGCTCAGCATCCAGTTTAACATTTAATTGCAATCTACTGACATGCTAGTTAATAGTCAATCTGAAAGCTCCTAATAAGTATACCAGATATTTAGATTCACACTCACTACTTTTAAAAGCTAATGATTTACAGCATATAGAACGGTGAAAATAAATCAAAGTCATCTAATGCCACACAATTTACTTCAAATATTTCTGAGAAAATAATTAGCTTCTACTCAAAATGCACTTGTACAAAAGTATCATCAATATTAGGACAGCAAAAATAGTGGCAAACATGAAATACCATGGGTATCATTGCATAATATTTTACCAAATTCCTCCCCCCCCCATGCATAAATTCCTACATTTATATTAAAAGAAAGAGCTCACATAGAATGTTAATGGACTATGTCTAGTTTCGTGCAATTAACCCTGTACTCTCATCAACAGAAATCCCTGTATTTAGGTATGAGAGTAATAAAGCCCATGGTTGATTCATTGCTGTGGATAAAGGAAAAAGAAAAAAAAAGAAAAAATCAAGAAAAGCCAAAATAAGAGGCAGAAAATGGCTTGTCAAACAAACAAGTCACAGCTGAATGCTGAGCACTTCTGTCAAAGATCTGGATAGCTTCCTGGTCTCAGATAACTTTTAGCTACATCCATGACTTAAAGAGGCTTCTGAGTTCAAATCATGGAAGTGACAACCATGTCGCTTCCCTCTCTTTAACAGTAACCTAGACATACATGTTTTGTACTCTACTGTCCCCAAACGGGCTATATAGAGAGTTACCGATCTCATCTATTATTCTACCAACAGTCACTACATTTACATTTATATTAATATTTAATTGATGAAGAAACTGTTGATGAAGTTTCATCATTAATACATTCAGCAATAGGATAATTGCCAATACTGGAAGTGGATAAACAGTGCATAAAAAGCATTCACATAACATGCTTGTAACAGGTTTACTTGGCATACATTGGTACCTTCACAGCTGATGGCTACAAGCAAACAAGAGTTATCTGCCATGACAACTAAAGTGATTACGACAGGCTATTCAAAAAGTTTAAGTTATGTAACTTAAATTTAACTTTTCACGTGAATGCTTAAGGGTTGTATTCTTCCTGGTAGAGAATAAGATCATTCTATAAGAAACATTCATCCTCTGAGCAAGCACTTCAATTGCTTATGAACCACCTACAGACTAAGATTATTTCAAGACTAATTTTTGCTTTCAATATATTGTTCCAGTTGACAAGAAGAAAAACAAAACTCAGTTTAAAGTTACTAGGCAATAGCTTGGGTTATTCAGTTATGCAACTGTTATGTTTCTATGTAAAAGATCACAGACAATAAATTTCCAAATAGCCAAGCATCAGCTAAGCTTGCAAGGTTAGGTTAAGGGCACAAGAACGCACATTGAAGCGCAATGCATTCTTATATCATCTCAGATGTTTTGGACTCTCCTATTCATTTGTACATTAATTCCTGTGCTTCAGGGAAAGGCCCTCCACAGACATAGCCTGAGCATGCCCTGGTATTTCTGACAGAAGACGAAGAAACTTGCCAAAGCTCTCTTCAGGAAAAGCTCTGAGCTTGAGCAGTGTTTTCATCTTCCAAACACTAAAAGTGCAGGCTATACCCAAGTGCCTCTTAGGATTTTTGTGTTTCTATAGCTATGACGATGACTGAGCTATGATGAGGACTATGAGGAAGTCTTATCCCCTCCCCCTGTATCCTCCCTCTTCTTAATCTAACCGGGACTAAATATAAAGGACAGAAAGAAACAAATAGAAATACTCCCCCCACCCAACATCAGCAATGTACAAAGGTAGGGTAAAAGTGTTACAGCAGGTGATGCCAGCTAAAAACTCTGACAACCCCAGTGCAATTCTGGCAATTTATTCCACAGTCTCAATTCCTTTAAAAGTGTTTGTTTCCAGATTTCCATCAGTTATTCTTAATTTCTGTAGTTTGCGAGTCACTGAGGAAAATAGGTGATAGACAGAAAAGAAAATATATAAAAATGAGCTTCCCATCACTTTTTACTGCTCAGTTCTAGATTTATGTAAGAGCTGCTTAAATGTCTGCTCATATTAGCACAGCTCTGCACTGTGCACATTAATCATACTGCATTTCCTGCCTTTACTTTTTTTATAAGTCAGTGCTACAAAAAAATCCTTTCCCTTTTATTACAAAAATTCTACCTAGAATAAGAAAGGACTCCATGAAGAATCAATGGTAATGTCCTAGTCATTGCAGATGCCCATCTTCACACTCATCGATTCAAAGGAGCCACGTGTTTAACTCTTGCTACACCTACATAAAAATTACAGTTATTAAACAAAGCCAGCAGCTGCTTACTGAAGAGATCCTTAAGCCATTGCAAAACAAAACTGCACCAATGTTGAAGTAAACAGGTATTTTCAAATGCATTAAAAAATTTATAAAACAAAAGTACATTCTTTTCCCCTCACACAGTGTATGTCTTTTTTTAACCAACTACTTAAAAGCATGCTGCTCTTATTCAAGTTTAAGAGTACTGTGAGATAGCATTTTCAGAAGTACTGGTGTATTCAGGCCATGCAGTCTGACTCAGTTTGAAAGCAAACCCGATTTGAAGAAATGTAGAAAAAAACAAAAAGCATTAGCTTTCCTGGCTGTCAGCTTTCAGTATGTTGAAAGACAGCATTGCTTGAAAACATAACTCAGTTGTTTGATTATCAATTCGCATTTAAGTTCATGGCGTTCTCTAAGCAAGGGTATCAAAAAGGTCTTTTTCAGCACAGACATTTGAAAAGTGAAACAGCTTACAGAAAAAGGACTCCAAGAAATATCTGAAATTCTAAATGCAGTTGGGAAAGAGGCCAAGGGATCCGTGCAAACCTACTTTATCAACTTGAAGCAAAAGAGTAAGGCTATGAGCTGATAAAGTGATTTCTAACGTTTAAATCTTTAAATAATGCGATTCAGATTAAAAATTTTGTTTAAGTCACTGGTTTTTATCTGCTAACAACAACAAAGAAACAAAACAGAACCATGACAGAATTAACATCTCCCTAGGGCTGCAGAAAGCCTCATGCTTTATGATTAAGCAGAACAAAATTCTCACAGATGTGTCAAGTCATCACTTCTTGGGAATAATGCATTATCATTTCTTGATATTTGATCTTAAAAATTGGACAGATTTCTACATTCCACCCAATTGTATATCCTTCTAGTTCATTTCTATGACTGAACAACAGACACTGCATGGGCACCTGTACAGGGGCCAAACTGTCCCATCTAAACAGGCTACGTAGGCATGTTCCACATCTGAATGCATAGCACTCTGCATCTGTTAGAACATTTCAAAAAAACACAGCTCTTTCATCAGCTCCTTAACTGGGTACATTATGTAAACTAAAAAAATGTACAAATGGAGAACAAAATTTGAGGCAAGTAAACAGCCTGTCATTAGCAAGGAGCTGACAGGTGTTAATTTGTCTACCGCATTTCTAAACATCTCCAATATCAAAACAAGTTCTCCAGCAGTGGATAGAAAATTTTACTGATCCAAAGATAACCATCTACAGTGCTGCTCCACACCAGCAATACCTTGTCCCCAAGCGAACCACAGCAAGCTGTGTGCCAGCAGGGAATTTGCTTTCTCTTCCAAAAAAAAAAAAGTTCAAAGACCAGAACCCTCTTACATGCACTTAGCCATACACAGGAAGGTTGTTACTCCTCAAGGTCATTCAAGGGAGGAGCTGCAAGCTCGGAAGTGTCTTAGTTTCAAATCTAGACATACACAAGAACACATAAAAAATGTAAATGGCTTCAACACCACAATTTTCTTTTAACCTCTTTAGAGGTCAAGCTATCCCCTGCTACTGCTTTTTGAAAACAATTTTCCTGAAGTCCAAAACTGTGCTGCATTATACTGACCCAATGGTCCATATTAACATACCAAGCACATTTGCAATGCTAATCACCTAGGAATAGGATGGCAATGTTATTTAAAATATTAATGCTACCATAAGACCATCTTAGATTTACCCAAACAGATTTGCTAGCGGATCTGCTGAAGGTACCTAATGGTGGAGGTTGCCATGGGAACACGGTACAACTACACACTTTGCCATGACAACCAGGCCTCCCTGGAATACTAATGAGTGCCCATGGCAACGCGAAGCTAAAGACAAGATGTCTGGAGACCAAATATTTCATGTATCATTTATAACAAAAACTATAAATATGTTTGTACATTTCCTGTGTGAGATTCGACAGGTTTTGGAACCCTGCAAAAACGTTACACATGCGGCAATATCACAAAGTATAAAAATTATATGGCTGTAGTATAAATGGAAAATCCTATTTCAAGGCAATTATATGGTTGGGGTTCAATTCCCCAAACAACAGCAACAAAATATTTGTAGCCAGCACACCCAAAGTTTGCATCATCTTGCACATAAACATTATTGTCAGCCCGTGATGTAACAGAGTTATCTGTACACAATGCTTGGTGGACTCTATGTCCACCAAAAAGGTGCTGTTCTTACCCAGTGCAGAATACTGTATTGGGCATGTATCTATTCTCTATATGGCAACTACTGCAATTCGTGTTGCAAGGACAGAAAACATTGCTTTGGTATTTCAGAAAAGGCTCACGACAAGAGATCCCTATTACTTTACAGGAATGTTCCAGCAACTCAATGCATGAGCAGTGTTTTTTGTTTATTTGTTTATAGAAAAAGAATCCAGTGTTGAAAGTTACATATCAGAACAAAATGTTGGTATTAAGTGATAAAATCATCAGTTAAGTGACATCTGGTGCATTGATTTTTTTTTTTTAAATACTCTCTCTAAAAATGAATTTCAGAACACTTGCTAGATATTTTACACAAATTATCAAAATCTAAGACATTTGCAGGTACTCTGCCAGCAACCGCCTATCATTTAAAAAAAGGAAAAGAAAAAAAAAAGAGGCAACACCAGCTGGAAAGCCAGTCTTGCTTGTCCAAGAAGGCCTATATGTGGTAAGTCACATCAAAAGACAGCAAAATCTTAGGTGACAGAAGATGTCCCAGGGATCACAAGTGCCAGGATTCAGCTCACACCAGCAGTAGGGAAACCAAAGGTAATTGTAACTAAGATTTTTCCTCATGTCTTATTATTTGCTTTTATAACCTAGGCCTTCTTGCATGAGCTCCTCCTCAAAAATATAAAAATCAGATAAGCATTAGATACAAGATTTATTTTCTTCTCTCTCTCAATATCCTTGCAAGAGCATCCAAAACATGATCTATGAAATATATTTATTAGCCATCCTCCAGGTGTAAATAGATCAATTGTTGCCTTTCCTAAAGGACAGAGCACTGAGGTCAGCAATAAGGGATAAAGAAATGTGCTTCATGTAAGACATTTCACAGTAGTCTCATGATTGCAGAGCTTCTCAGGTGCCCAATTGTCACTGCTTTTGAGTGACTGCCACAACTGATGGTATCCCAGCGGTAAAAACCCCAAACCACTGTCCCTTCAGATCTCCTCAAGCCTAGAAGAGGCAGCCCCACATGACAGAAGTTATTTTTCTGACCGAGATCAGATGCATCAGTTGTACTCGCCCATCTTCTAATCTACTTTCAGCTTGTAGAGGCCAGAAGGAACCACAAGTACATAAAATAGGGTACAAAAAGAGGTCTGCATTCACTAACAGAGAATTATTCACACCCGTAACCCAAACACAAGTCATTCTCCAGTTTGTTGCAGGAATGTCAAAAAAAGGTAAATTGGAAAGACTTTCTGCATCTGAGGCCAAAGTGTTACAGAATAGACATGTCTCAGTAGCAGTGTAACCTACAACACAAAACTAATCTGGACTAATCTCTGGCAAATCCCTCTTCTGCTTCCAAATACTGCTGGCTGAGGCCACAATGGACTGAATACACACGTACAAACATATAATATTAAATCAATATAATCACATTCAGAATTATCAGATTAATGTAAGCACTGGCTATGATTACATTAGAAGTTTCAGTGAATTGCAGAAACATGTTAATTGGCATGTTTGGAAAGACCTGAGGAAAAGGTGTGGGGTGAAATAGCAACACAAAATGCAGACTGTGGCCCTGGTATTGAATTTAGGATCTATTTCCTTGAAATAGTATTATAAGACAAAAAAAAATTTATCAAGTTATATGAACATTTTTGTTTCATAAGCTTCAATTAATAAGTCACAAACAAAAAGAGAGAAAAGGCAAACTGCTTCTTTAAGCAGTTTAACACGCTGCAGATTAACAATTTGCAACAAACATAACCCATGGTAGACCTTCAGGCAACAGAGTTTTCCACAGAGGAACAGAACTTGCATTATTTTGTGATAACACACAGCATTACTTAGTGCAAAATTTGTCTTCTTGTATTTAACCTGGCTGCACAGGACTGAATCCAGTTATTCATTTTTAACTATTTAAATTCTACTGAATACTACAGTGCCCAATATACAACCCAGCCTTTCTTCTGTCAGCACTTGGAGATGTAGCTTTAACAGGAACCGACTATCAAGACAGGAAAGATGCATTTGCACCGAATTTCAAGATTACACAACAGCACACATACATGGGTGTGGCAGAGACTACTCTTTCATTCCAATCCCTATTTTTCCATGAATATTTTGGGTTGGGGTTTTGTTTGGTTTGGGTGGGGTTTTTTTTCAAGCTGATATTTGTCACTCTTGTTCTTTTGCAGCCCTCTTTCTTTCAGACTGCTTTCTATTATGTGAGGGGACATGATGGGTAGTTCAGCATTATCTCCTACAAAGAAAAACTCAGTATTTAATTGGTCTGGGGTCAGCAATGGCAATTACTACTTAAAAAAAGAGACTTCTTCACTAGAATGCTTTA
Organism: Haliaeetus albicilla; assembly: GCF_947461875.1. Lineage (NCBI taxonomy): Eukaryota > Metazoa > Chordata > Aves > Accipitriformes > Accipitridae > Haliaeetus > Haliaeetus albicilla. Next base: position 7,749,278 of record NC_091493.1, on the reverse strand, counting down.
TGTCATTTGCTAGTAAATTAAAGGAGGAAATGTTTTTGGTTTGGGTTTTGTTGGGGGTTTTTTTGTTTGTGTTGGGGTTTGGTTTTTGTTTTGTTTTTTTTTTAAACAGGCTGTGCCATGTGGCCATAGAAAGCGGCAGCTTCCCTGCAACAGCAATAAAAGAGAAACCCTAGGAAAATCCACAACTCAAACCTCTTTACTTAACCTAGGAAGACCATTAGGCTTGAAAGCAGTCCTTAACCTGAGGAGGTTTAGCAGGATAGACAGCTCTGCACACAAAGTTGCAAGACCAACAAGCAAGAGCAAACCTTACCCTATCAGTGCTCTGTACAGAGCACTCGTTTTCTTTTTCTGGCTCCCTAATCTGAAGCATAGAAAGTCTTTGTTCACACTAATGGTCTAGCATACTGGGATAGGCACTGATGAACTCAGAACATTGTATCAATGGATACAGCTGTCCTAAGAGAAGCCAATAATTTCTGCATGTATGGGGCCGGAGGCCTAGTTGCATATCTGGACTTTCTATTTCATCACAGTAATAAATGCCAAGCAATAGTTAGTAGTTATACTGTATATAAAGCAAACTTACAGAACTCTTCTTCCAGCTAAGAGTCTGAAGAGCCTCTCCACTTTCCAGGTGAGAAGCAAAGAACATTATTACCTCCATGTTTCCACCAAAACAGAAACATCTTGCACAAGGTCTCTGATCAAGGACACTTTTCCACACACACCCTGCTACATGGCACCACCTGTCAGGAGCCTTTTGACTCTCTCTCACTGCACGGCACTGAGCATGCACAATATATGCAAAACCACACTCCACCGCATACTGTTCATTTCAGTTCTTGTATATGAAGAACTTTAGGATCTCATTTGAAAACCCACTTGGGTCATGTACATGCAGGTCATATGCACACAGAAGAGCAGTCTCACTTATGTGGGATGCACATGCACATTGTGACTAGTGTGGGACAGTGGTCTGTTGACTTCTCTGCATTACTCTGGAAAATACAAGGACCTGTCTTATACAAGAAGGATTGGCAGCACTGCTAAAGATGGTGGTTGGGAAAGCAAGGCAAGTTAAGAGCAGTAACAAGATGCCATTTCCCAAATATACCAAACAAGAGCGTCTGAGTAATTCCCCTCTATGTAACTGAGATAATTCTAATAACAAATAAAAAGGTCTCATCTCCTGGAAGTTCTGGGAAGTCCCAGGAGTCCCATCTAAGAAATACACATTAAGATCTGCCCCAGTTGGTTTGGACTTTTAGAGCCTTAAATCTTCTTAATCCTTCCCACCCTATTACTTATTTTATGTTTCCTTGTGAAGAAATATAACACCTTTTTGCATATTGTTTTAAAACTCCTTCTACTCAGTTAATATACTTAGTTTGTGGGGACCTCCTACTTCCCATCCTGCCATACTACAGGTATTGAATAGCTGTCTTACTTCAGGGACCAGTCATAAATGTGAATGATGGTACTTGAACCCGCTAAACTGATTAAATGCTGAAAGGAAGGATCAGTTACCAGAGAAAGGCAAGCTAGGGGAGCCATACGTAACACACTGCAGAGAGAACAAAGAGCTAGTACCGGCCCTAAGTAGACACAATCTGTATCACTAAAAAAAAAAAGGGGGGGGGGGGGGAGAAGTACTTAGAAATGTTTTCTTCATTGCAGCTAAAGGTATCCATTTTAGACCAAGACAGTAATGCAAGAGCAACACATACTTACAAACTGAATTTCTCAGAAGGAAGAGGGAGAGAAAGGACCTGCAGGTTTGGGCAGCATATGAGCTTTGGTCTTTCTAATGCTTCATTCAACACCTACCTATCCATTAGGACATTAAAAGCCTATTAGTGATGCATTTCACATAAAAGGCATTCACTCCTAAATGTCCTTGTTTAAATGAAAGCAAAGAAAAGCATAGGAGACAACACAAAACTACAACCTTTCTGAGCATAGAGTCACCCAGTTCAGAAAAGCACTTAAAGATTATACATGGGAATAGCCCTCAGAAGCATATGCTTTAAAGCGGAGCAGCAATTTCATTACTTTTTAGACAAGACGTTCTGTAAAACAATAGCCAGTATAAAAAACATAGCATTTTTAAGCGGGACCAAAAAAAAAAACCCCACCCCACAAACCAACAAAAAAATCCAACGCAAAATCTGTCACTATCCAAAAGGGATTTCCTGATTCTGTATAATGGTCTGATGTTATTCCATAGCTTTTAGGAACAAAATTGTGTCCTCTCTGAACTACTGAGTATAACACTTAAAAATATACTTGCTTAAGCAAGATATGCATCTAAACATGTGTCCAAATTGGAAAAATACAGTCAGGCCACATGATCCTACAACTCCAACAGCACACGGGATTTTCACACGCTAAGATTTCTGCAACCGTGGGGCCTCAATGCCATCTACTGGCCATTTGTATTTTCTACTACCATCTTTTTTACGAGCAGCTAGGTTCTAGGCTGTCATGGAAAGATAAACTCTCAAAATGTCTGAATGTGGGCAAGTATCTTCTTAACTATAGCGTAATTGAAAACACTGGATGGTGTTAAATGCCATGCCTTTTCACAGATAGATGTCTTTAAAACAAGTCTCTATATGCTTGGTCAGGATTTTAGTAGTACAAAAATCCTATGTAAACACAGAAACGACAATGGCTTATTGTTCAGTTCTGTTCCTACCGTTTTCTCTTACTCAATGAGCAAATTATTCTTTCCCCTACACTCTTCATTTTTTTCAGTGATACCAACTTCAGAGCCATTATGTAGTTATAACCTCCAACAATAAACCAAAGAGGTATTACCTTTTATTAGACTAACCAATATAGGTGGGAGAAAAGAAAAGGAGAAAGACATTTCCTACAGTAAAAGACTTGTACAGTTTCCTCTGTTCCTGACATATTATAAAAGCCAAAGATTATAAAAGTTTATAGGAGACTTTTTCTTTTTATATATCTTGAAACTACTACTGCTAAAACAATACCACTGGAATTACTAACACTATCTACCCACTAGGAGCTCCAGGACTCAGCTTTCTTTTGCTTTTCTTAGTATATGTCTCCCAGCTGCAGGATATTCGTTTTAAGATGAGTCTGGCATTGGCATTATACAGAGAAAAGTCTGCGGTGCAACATCACATAATACAAGTGGTATTTAGCAAAATTACAACTGTCCTATGACACTATAAAAGTATGCCATGTGATTTATAACATTGTTACAAACATGGGGGAGGGGGTGTTGGTAGCATGTACTGGGAAATGCGATTCAGAACCTTGCAGGGAGGCATAGAGGCGGATTTTTTTTTTTAACATGACTAAAAATGGAATGAGTTTGTAGCACGTGCTACATACTTGATGAACAAGTAGTAAAATATAGTCAGGCAGAGAGAAATAGTGAAGTGAGGACTTGTAAAAAAGAGTGACAAAATTCAAATTTATCCTTCTACTAGTTTTTTCTTTAGGTCCACCAAATACTGATCAAGGGTGATGATAGTCATGCACATTTCTTCTTTGATCTTTCAAAAGCAGTAAGCTATTCACAGAAAGCTCAATATCTTGCAGAAAAAAAAATACTAGAATGCTTGAAATAAAACAGTTATTACAACTAATAAGTGGGACAATGGCTATGTTCCAATACTTGTCTGAAAATGGATATACATCTTTGTAGTCATTCTGCTTGACCTGAGTCAGTGAAATGTGCCAAAATAATACCATACAGAGATTGCTAGAAAAGAGTGATAAAATGGGTGATTGCTTCTAGCAAATAAGCAGGAAATTAAAGTAGCTTTCTTCCTCCACTCCCCAAATGGCCTGAGTACATGGAGCATAACTTAGAGGAAGCAGTTAAGCAGCAAAGATGGTAACAGGACACTTCGATACT